>NC_139893.1:28181444-29543944 GCF_905171665.1 Trachurus trachurus
TGAATATGCATGTATCCTGATCAATCCTAGTTGGGATGTTGATTTGTGGTAAACCTGAATCTCTTCATCTTAAAGAAGGGGCACTTTGACATGTTGGCATTTGCTTTTGGAAGTAAGCTGTGATGGAAATAATGCTGTGTTTGTATGGAACAATATTAAAGAGCTGGTTATCTTAGCATAGCATATAAAGCTTTACTTCTTATAGAGTTAGGTTGACTGTTAGGCGAAACCTTTGATACCAAAAAATGACATGAGAAAATTCCCACATATTACGCACTGAACTAGATCTAGGTGCTGTAAGAATTATGCTAAGCTAATTATACAGTGTCTACCAACACTTTGACCTGCAGACAAATATGGTCTGATAGTTTTATACTGGAGAAGGCTCCATGACAGATGGAGAAAACTTTAACTCCTCTGAAAGTTTTGTTGTTGTGTGCAGTGTTAACAGTTGTACTTGCTAAAAATACTGAAAAAGGTAAATGTGAGCATGATCTGCAACTTTACAACTTTCAGTGAAGAAGCAGAACAGTTAACATCGGGACATCTTGACTTTGACACGAGACAAGCTCAGGGAGATTTGGATAAAGAAGGTTGGTGACCACTGGTTGTGTGTGTGGAGTTGTGTGTCTGGATTAACAATGGCGAGGAGACTCTTGGCCGTCGGAGTCTTCAGACAGCAGCTTCCATTAACACTGTATCATTAACTGTGACAACCATCCAGTCCACCCTCAGGAAGCTGCTGCCGGCTTCTCTTTGAAATCTGAAAATTAATTCACAGCTCATCATGGATGGTGTGTGTTAGAGAGCGAGCATCAGCGGAGGATGCAACAAGCTTCATTTTATGGATCTCCCCAATTAGATGATGAGGGAGATAAGGGGCTATTCAGAGGGAGTGGAAGCCTTATTTCCATCTCCTGTTTGTGCTCCATCTGCATTCCTGCCAATTAATTTATGCTAATCTGCACCAGGCCACGCATCCATACACAAACTGAGCTTCCCTATGTGGAAGGTCAGTCACACAGGGAGGCTGGAGACGACACCAAGGCTGAAAATTACCCCCCCCCCCCCTCCTCCTCCCCCTGCTTCACTGAGAAAACAGACCGGCAGAGTACAAACAAATATAAACACACATACACTGACAATGAGGAGTGTAGTAGGTAGGTTGGGGGAAGGAAGGAGAGCGAGAGACGGAAGCAGAGAAGTTGACCTAAAAATTCTCCTCCTCAGTCCCCGAGGGCTGAGGGAGGAACGTCACAGAGGAAGTGGCTGCAAAGAGGCAGAGGGAGCTGTTTTTTTTTTTTTTTTCGTTTCTGCTGCTTCTTCTCACAGCAAACACACTGATCCTGTGTCAGACAGTATCGGTGGATAAATAAGCTCCAGCCCGTTTGTTTTTGGATCCTCTGATGCTGACGAACCTATGCTGTGTTGACTCTGGTGTTCTGTTTACATAGGATGCGAAACATCTGTAAAATGTCTGAAATGGGCGAAATACACAAAGACCCAGAGGTTTCAGATTAATTCATTAAACAGGAATCAGACTGATCTGTTTCCAGGTCACAAGAGACACATTTAATGACTTCTAACACTGAGAGTTACACAGATATTAAAGAATATGCACCATGGGTAATTTTCAAGACAACTTCAGTCGGGTAAAAAGCAGCTTCACCTGTGACACACGACTGAGAGCAGGTACAACTCTGCTTTAAAGGGGTTATAAGTAGGGCTGTCAATCAATTCAAGTATTTAATCACATGTTAGACAAAAATGTTTTTTATTCCTTCAAATGTATGGGATTTTGTTTAATAATAGAAAAATAGTTGCAAGTACAATGAGAATAAGTTAGGAAGTATGTCAGTTAGGTGACCCTAAGAGGACAAAAAGTACTACAACTTGAGAAAACACATGTAAACAGACACAACAAACAGACTCATTAAAAATCTATCTTGAGTTGTAACACACACACACAACACAAGAAAGGTATTTCCAGCGGACACAAAAAAGAAAGGAACACAGCCAGGTGCATCACTCTTTAGTGTCCCCTGGAGACACCTCTGTGGCTGTCTTTACTCTGGCTAATTGTGTTTTCTTAAGTTGAGTGTTTAGCCCACAGAGCCACTGTATGTGAGGGGTTTTTTAGTTTCTAGTTTCATATGTAATAGTCTCTTGTTAGCGAGTCAAGTATAAACTTCTAAAGGTAATCAGGGGACGACACAGCGAAAGTCTTCATCTTATCAAGTCATTTTTCTCTCTTACTGAGAGAGACCTGAAAGGTTTTCTCTGAATGTGACTCTAAAACTCTGCACTGACACTGTTAGAAATCATTTTAAACAATATCGTGTGACATTTTATCTTTTATTAAATGTAAGAGACAATACAACTTAAAGTTATTCCTTAATGAGAGGTTATCCTGGCAAATTTGAATTTTGCTTCTTTTGTCTCCTACTGTATGGTTAGATTTGTTGTTAGAAAAGTCAGTAATGTAAAAGACACACATCTTCACTGGTTACGTCCAAGGCAAAGAGACATTTTGGGTAAGAAGACATGCAACATTTAGAAGTGAAAGACAAAGACGTGTCGAGAACTACAGGCACACTGAAACCAACACAGGAAACCAAATGAGTGGATGGAAAGGTCAAAGGAACAAAATGGAGTTGACTACGTAGAAACTGAGGAACAAACGGAGCAGACCAATACCTTTCCTCCTTGCTGCAGTTAGCGTTTGTGATATCCAAGCTTTTACTGAAAACAGATTTGCTAAAAAAAAGGGGCAGACAGAAAATCAGGAGACAGACAGAAAAGGCAGTCACATAAGGGGGAATCCTAATGCACAGCATGCAGCACTCAAAGAAACAAACCAAACTCATTTATCACAGCAAAACAAACACAATCACCATGAGACAGAGAGCAACACAAAAACCTCACGCATGCATGGACTCAGAAACTCAGAAATCAGGAGACAAAACCCAGGAGGAGAAACGCAGTCATGGGTCATGCTGGAGTCAGTGGGACGTTCACACCCTCCCTCACTGTGAAGGAACAAACTGTGCAGGTTTCATCTCTGACTCATGTTCAGCTTTATTATCTCTATCAGCTGAACAGGCTGCTACACGGTGACAGCAGCACATCAGCTGACTCCTGCTGGGTGGACCTGCCCCTTCAGATTCACGCCGCCACAGCCGGAAAATCAACAGTTCATGCTGTGTTTGTAGGAGTCAGGAGCCTCACTGTTTTTCTACTCTCAGTTAAGTAAGTGTTCATCCTCGGTCTGATAGAAAAGGCTCAGGTTTCAAAGTAGTAAAAGTGATCCAGGTTTGGCTTGGGCTGATGTTCAGTATAGAGCTGGGCAATAAATTGTTTTTATTGAATAATTCAAATTTGTTCAAAATGAGAAGTAGATTTCTCTTTTTCTTGGATAATTATGGCACAGAGCCCCCACCTCTTCCCTGAACATCTGTAGTTACCATAGCAACACAGAGTTCTCTTCGGACACAACATCAACATGGCAGCGCGGGCTAATAACAGCAAAGAGGAGATCAGCGTCTCCTCAGTAGTCTGAAAGTGGTTTGTTGGGTTTTTGTAGGGCTCGATCTGGATCAAACCACTGTCACTGTGAAGGTCTGTGGAGACTAAAAGCAGCAGCACGACTCATTTATTCAGCATCAAACAGAGGCAGCACCTGAGTGGGAGGAGCCTGTTGCACCGACAGCTGTGGAGGACAAGTAGCCTACCGCTAACAAGCACAAGCAGCGATCGAGCAGCTAACAGAATCACAACTGTTTTCCCCACGGTGTCCTGAATGAGAAAAAGGGTCAAGGTGGAATGACGTTACAGATGTGGTTGAGTTTCACATCTCCGTATGAAGCCGTAACATGATTTTATTTTTAGGCCATATTGTCCAGCTCTGATTCAATAACACTGAACATCACTGCTCAGCTCACTGTGCATTGTACATTGACATGTGTCACATAAAACTAAACCAGTGTTTTATCACTTGTACCTTATCCGTATATAACCCAGAGCCAGTCCAAATGCCGTATGTGATATTTGGACTATAAAGAGATAAATGCTGGATATTGAGAGAGCCGATCCAGGTCAACAGGAAAAGGGGCCTGTTGAGTTGGATCGGGCACAGTTTCCAGTAAAGACATGGACAAACAAACATTTCAAAGAGTAACAGAAATCAGTCCATTTCAAAAGATTCACTGTGATTTATTTTACTATGAGATCACAACTTTTAAGGGAAGGAACAAATGACTATAAACCGCTCTACAGGTAGTAAACAAGCTTGGTGGTTCATGTAGCTTTACAAATAACCCCTTTATTGGATTAAATGAAGCCCAATCCTGAAAACAAGAAGCTTGAAACCTATTGTGACTGACCACTGTTGTGACTGGCCAGCATGTTAGCAGCTGGCTTGCTCACTAAACTTGTAGAACCATATATTCTGGATGAAT
The DNA here is from genome assembly GCF_905171665.1 of Trachurus trachurus. NCBI lineage: Eukaryota > Metazoa > Chordata > Actinopteri > Carangiformes > Carangidae > Trachurus > Trachurus trachurus. Next base: position 28,185,902 of record NC_139893.1, read on the forward strand.
CAATGTTTACACTCTCTGTTGGATGATTCCGTAACTACATATACAACAACTAAAGAGTATATGTTTCTATTATTATTACATGTTTTTTTCCATTACATCGGTGTGGCCCAAACTAGGTAGCCTACATTACCCATGAACCTCTAGATTTGTTGCTGTGGTAAAGAAGTCAGTCAGAGCTGAAACAAATTCAAAATGCTTCATTTTTACCAATTTGGATCAAAACGCTTTGCTACAGTCGACAAATTTCATTTAATCATCAGACTGAACCGAAGTGAAAATGTGACTCATCTCCTATAAACATCACTTCAGGTGTTTCTGTCCTCCCTGGTTCAGATCTGCCAACATGATGCCTTTATTTTCTTCAGTCATTCCCTTCAAGCAGCAGCACGGTTGGAAATATAAGACATGAAACCTCCACCTTATTAGAGTTAATCAACTTCAGGTCTCAGTGAGACGCTGTCATTGTCTCCTCTACCTGAACTAACTGTGTGTGATCCGTTGGAGTCAGTTCACACCCTCAAATGAAGCCACTCTCTTTACCCTGACGACTTCTACACGACTGTTGAGTGACTGGATTCATATATAAACTGCTATGTGCCACGTGTATGTTTGGTTCCCGCAGTTCTCAACAGTTACACTTTGAAACAAAATGTGAAGGTTGAATTAAATACGAAGGATAAAATCTTCTGAAACCATTCGCCCTTTTTCCTTTGTCATAAATCAAACTGTTGATCAAAGCAGCTCATGACGGAGGTGAAGGTAAGTCTTTTTTTTCTGTCTGCTTTTGATGAATATGAGCGACTAACACTGTCCACATGAATGCAGATTCAGGACGATGGCTCAGCCTTAAAGCCGCTTAACCTCAACAAAGTCTTTCACTTTTATCAACTGGCTTTATGTAACGTGTTGTCCTTTTAACATTCTATGTTTTTTCTTTTTTGACAACTTCTTTTTCAAAGCGATTATTAAGTAATATAAATATAAATAACATATACATAATAAAATCATTTTGTTTACAGGCCTCAAACAAACACCTTCGGCTCCACATTTGCAAACACAAATCCTCTTTGCTCAGTTTTAAATGTTTATTTACCAGCATTTAAAGTTGTTTTACCTGTCCAGAACACAAAGCAGACTTTTATGCTTTTGAAACTCTATGGCAGACATTATTTTCCATTTATCTCACCATCGAAAACCAAGTCTTTACATTTTCAATTTGACTGAAGGTCACTGCCCTTTTATGATGATGAGCCACTTCTCATTCATTGCTGTGGGTGATTTCACTTTGCAGAAGAAACAACTTGCTATTGTTTCTGCTATGTGCTTTTACATTGTTGTGACGTTATATTTCATACTATATTTTATTTTTGTTTGAATTCTATTTTTAGTCACACTGTTATGCCTTCTATTACTGATTTATTTCTGTTTTGTTGTTTGTTTTATCTTTCTGAGAAATACGTTAAAAAAGATTTTATAATAAAAGCAGTCATCATGGAGGCCGGGCTATACTGTATAAAAGAAGGAAATCTCAGCAGCTGCAGTAAAGAGCTGCTCCTCCACATCCACATTTATCTTTGAGCTTCTGGGAGATTTTCACCGAAATTAGCATCAAGTCCAAATATTTGATCTGCCGCTCTCTTTCCCTGTCTATGTCACCTGCTGCCATGGTGCCTTAAGTTCACAGTTTAGAGAAGGAGCAGTTAAAACATCCACCATACACATTAACAGCAGTGTCCCTGCTTCGGTTTCAGCTTGGGACCTTGTTACGAGTTCTTTTTTTTTTTTTATATTTGTAGAAATGAACAGGGACAAACAGCTGCCACTTACAGTAAAACACAAAGCTCCACGGTTCAGTGCAGACACTCGACTTGCACAGATCACTCAGTAAATACTGAGAGAAAAGATCCATAAATACAGAAGTGACCCTGGTGAGAGAGTTTCCTCTGATGCTGATGATTCTTCTCTTTTATTCATCACATGCAGGAATCATGAGTCCATGCAGAGTGAGGAGTGCCCAGGCTTCGATCTATTGTTTGTATCTGTACATGAATGTATTTATCTGGACCTTCACTGGACTTTAATATCACACATTTCAGATGCTGTAAAAACTACAATTCTCCCTTTTTTTTATATACATTATGCACTAACTTGCCAAACACATGTTTACAGCCTCTTCATGTCCTCTTTGACTGCATGCTCCATGCTGCACACTTTACACACACAACGTACAAACCTCAGAGTCCCGCTCATGCATTTCAACAACTGATGAGCGTCCACCAGAGCTAAGAGAGTGTGCTGTTAGTCTCTGGCAGAGCGTCTGAGACGGGAACCGTTTGTATTCTGTACATCCTGAACCAGCACAGAGAGGAAGACGCCTCATGTATTGAACATCAGGTCAGAGGAGAAGGGAGGGGCTTACAGCGGAGGACAGACGTCAAACGGACATGTGACATGAATTTGTAAAGATCTGCACCTCCCTTCCTCTCTCTGCTGACCTGGGGTTGAATACATTATTTATCAGGACTGATAACTGATCACAGTAATCATCAATAACACTCCGAACAACAGCAAACCTTCTCCGACTGACCTGCGTGTGTCAGACATGTTTGTCCATGCTCATGAACACACGTGCAGGCGTCACGGTGTCTCTTACCTCTGGCCGTGGGTCGCCATGTCGATGGCTCGCCGCACAGGTACGGGAGAACCCCCCTCCGTCACGCTCAGCACCTCCATGGACTTCCTCTCCGGCCTCCGTTTGCCATGGCGGCTCAGCATCGGGGAGTCCACGCGCTTCCTGGGCGGGTCTGCTGAGCAGGGCGAGGACAGAAGGTCGAAGGTGGACGAAAAGAAAAGAAAAGAAAAGACAAAGAAGCAGGTCAGAAACAACACGAACCAACAAAAGTCAGTGATTTAAGAAAATGTCCCTTGTTTTTCTATGTCAACAAATGTGTTATCTGGGCTCTTGGAGGAAACCCTGTGTAGCTAATATTATGGAGAGAGAAACACATGTGCCCACCCTCATGTGTTTCTGCTGGACTTCAGCTTGACCTACCTATTTCATTCCGCGGCGGCAGGTTCTGGTCTTCGTGGCTGGGATACCTCTCCTTACGGTCCAGGAGGAGGAAGTAGATCATCTTTTCCTGGTTGTCCCTGCAGAGACGAGAGAGAGTTCGCCATCAGCTTGAGTGCCCATTGGTTAAGAGAGGGACAGTGAGATGCTCCATCATCACAGGACGTATTAAATAGAAGAATTCATCAAAATGACAGTCTGTCTGCCGTCTCGTATATTTCCCCGCGCCTCTGATCAGCTCCTTTATCCCCCTCCCCCTCTCTCACTTAAACTGCTGCCTCCATGGTTTTAGCCCCCCCTTCCTCCCCCTCCCCCACTCACTCCTCAGACAGCAGGTCTTTGGTCAGTTTTTCCTTGTCTCTGAAGCAGCCCAGAGAGTGCATGCTCTCCAGGACGTCTGGGTCGATCTCCTCGGCTGCAGCCAGTGTCCTGATGGCCACCTTCCTGGGGACAGGCTGCTCGGGCTCAGGCTCATTCTTTCCAGCTCTGCAACACAACACACACACACACACACACACACACTTGATGTACGATACTGTGGAGACTGTAAAGTACATGGAGTGTACTAATATTGTGATTTGTAATACTGGGCTACAGAAATAAAACGGACATAAGTTCCATGTTGTTTTTTTCGTGTGAGCTAAAACTCACAAAAAAAAATATATATATATATATTTTTTTTCTTTTCTTTTCTTTTTTTTCTAATTTTATTTTAGAGGTGTGTTTTTGTGTCATGAGGTCTGGGGTTGAGCAGGTCAAGTCAGATGAGTTGAAAACAAAACTGCAGTTCACACAAACTGACCTGAAAAAGAAAGTACAATTATCACCCAAACTCTCTGGTGTGACAAAATAATCTCTGACCTCTGAATTTCCAGATCTCACTCTTGTTTTGGTGGGTATACTAACCATATTACTGACAGAAAAAACTATAAAAAATAAAAGCCAAACAGGCAGCACTGTGCAAAGCGAAACATTCAACAAACAGTCAGTTTGCTGATGTTTTTGATGAGGGTCGTCGACAGAATTCAGCTATTTGAAGCAGAATCAGTGAATCCATTAGGGATCAGAGGTCCATTAGGACAAACTGTCCTCATGTTTGATCTCAGGACTCATGCAGCTGCTTCTTCTCTGAGAGGCTTACATCAAGTACTGGCTTTGAGGGAACACATTGTTATCATTGTAACTCTGCATCATCTGCTTAACTTACTTCATGTGAACATTTATATACTGTAAAGACAGCCAACGTAAACAGCAATAGGAAGTATATGACAGGTGGATGTACTTACAGGTACCACGTGTGCTTCTGGATCTGCTCTAACTGTTGGAGAAATCAGAGCAGGACATGAAGATTAATGACTCTTAGTTTATGAATGAAGAAGAGAAAGAATTTCTCAGCATTAAACAGGATGTTGGACCTGTATTTGCTCGTTATGTTTTGGTTATTACTAAGACTCCACTAATTCTATGCTTTTGTTCACTTACAACCATCTAAAATACACACATCCAGTACAATTAGGACTTGAACTCCCTGCAGCGATGCTGTGAGCCAGTACTTCCTGTCTGAAGGACTGACAAACCCTGTTACCAGCCGTGAGCTGTACATTTAAATAGATTTAGTTCTACAGCAGTGTGGGAAGAAAAGCGTTCAAGAACCAGAGATTTCATCATCCAGAGGTCTGATAAGTTCACTTCTATCTAGCCGACCAACTCTGACACATCATTTGAGGACATTTATTATTTACCCCGACTCCTAGAAATGGAAAAACTGTTGCACTTCCCCTTAAGGGCTGACTTCAAGGTTGACTCTTAGTGACTGTCGGGGCAGTTATTTTGCCATAACCGCATGGCATCCACTTTACTGGGAGTGTTGGGTGGATCGGCAGGTGCCATCACAGACTAATGATCAAACATTATGGAAAGGGACTTAATATGGGAGTGAATATCACTGAAACTCATTTCCAGATATAGTTTTAAATTCTTTCTTCTGTTTTTCTTTCATATTGTGAAATCTTCAATTTTGTTTTCCTGAACTATTGGATACATTTGTCCAGTTGTTGGAGGGAATGTGGAGAAAAAATGTGCTGAATGCACACATAGTACAACATTTTCTTTTAGAAACACAAGTGTGCAATGAAAAACTCTACTTGTTTTGGATGATGAGTATCACAGCTCTGAAGCAAAAAGTCAGAGGCACCTTGAACAAGTGTCGAGAAACATTAGAAGACATATGGAATTAATTATGGAAAAGCTAACTTATCTAATTAATAAAAATGGAAACAAGCTGGAAACGTGTCCCTTCCTCAGACTAAGCAGAGCTGGGTCTGGGTGACTTTATCAATATGGTTAAAACACAAGTTAACAAGCTTCATTCTTCCAGGTATGAGATGTTGACCAGGGACTCTGGGTTGTTTTTCTATATTTCAGTTTCCTCCCACAGGCCTGAAGACAAGCAGGTAAGGTGTATGTGAGTGTGTGAACGTATCTCTGCAGTAAAGTGTGTATGGTATCTGTGAAAAGACTGAAGCTATTATGGAAGTCCAATTTGGAGCTTATCAGCTGTGGGATGTTGCCAAAAACAAGCGCCACGTTAAAACAGCCACAGACAGAACAGAAGTGAAAGCACATTATCTAATACAGCCTTTTGTCATTTCCGTAATGTTTCTATTCTAAGCCAAAACAAATCCTTGGCCTGAGATGAAAAGATTTTATGCAGAGCACCATCGCTGCAGGGCCAGTCATGGTGCAACTCTGCTAAATTTAGCCTGAGCCGTCCCTAAAGCAAAAGCCCAGTCTGTGAAAACATCAAGCGAGCACGAGTCTCCTGACTGAAGATCTCAGCTCTCTCCTGCTCTGCGGCCGACCATGGGGGAGGCGTGTATGACGACTTACCGTGAGCCTCTTGCCGGCGTCCACTTCAATCATGCCACGCAGAAGGTTCTGACAGTCCGGAGGGATGAAGTGAGGCATGTGGAAAACTCCCAGCTTCACCTTCTCCAAAAGATTCCTCAGGTTGTCGTCGTCAAAAGGCAGAGCGCCCTGGAGGAGCGGGAAGACGACATGGTCAATCGACTTGGACAGAAATGTGCATCAATGATTTTGCTGATGTTGATCCGTGCATAAAGTTCACCTTCGAACTGATTTGAAGTCTGACATTTGGATTTGCCCCGCTGACTAATAGAAAGGGAGAACTGAAATCTAACAGGAATGTGTCCAGCCTGAATATCAACCACTAAGAAACAGCAGCAGAAGTACCATGACGACCATCCGTGTCATGGTAGCAATAATGAAGGGTTTAGGTTATGGTACCGACAAGGTTTTGAGGAAACTACTGAAACTACTTAGTTTGCCTCGGGAAATAATTGTGGTTTGAGTCAAAATAAGTATTTTGTTGAGATTACTGTAGATGACCTTTGTCATAATGGTTGTGAAAACTGAAATAAACATGTTTACAGCCTGGTACAAAAACTATTTTGGTCTCTAAAAACTGTGGAACTCAACTGCTTATACAATTTTTCAGAGACAGTATAGAGGACTGAGGGCGGGGCCACTTTGTGGAGCAGGAATGATGCAACACACTCTCTGCTCCGCAAATGCCCCTACTCTTTGACTGTTTTTAAATTAGCTTGGCTTTAGGGGGCTGCCAAGATGGCAACAGTGGACCAGCTCACTCTGAGCTTCAGAAACGTCCATCACAGTCTACGGTTTTATCGTTTACTTGCGTGTCTCTCAATAACACCATCCCACAACTCCCTACTTCACTTCCTTCCTTCACTTTGGCCACTTGAGGTCATCTAATACTAAAACGTAACAGCTGCTGCATAGACGACCTTGGGGCTTGTGTTTTTCAGGGAGGACAGTTTTTTGGCAGTGCTGGATGAAAGAACCATGAGAAATCATTCATTGTGGCTCCGTGGTAAAAAAAAATGGCCAATGGTTGTTGTTGTTGCCTCATTCACAGGGCCAAAAATCAAAACTGCACAACAGGGAGATCTGAAAACACAGAGCGGGCACCGAACTGGCCCTTCACCTGCTCACACAATACACTGCACTGACATCCTCCTGTTGTCATGTAAATGGCCTGTCAGGTGTTCACGGAGAGATAATTCGGGTTGTGACAAAGAGGAGGACTGGAGGCAGCTTGTGAGCGATATCAGTCATCAGAGCTGCTGATGATGAAGCAGTTTGTGTCTCTGCTCTCTGGCTGGGGAGGGCGCTCAGCGACGTGATGACTGATACCGTTTCCTCCTCATTGAAAAGGAGCAGGACGGAGCCAGATGGCCGGTGACACTGCGTAGGCGATCAAAACAACACAAGTGGAGAGATTGATCTTCACATGATGATGGCTGTGTTATGTGCTTTGTCTCAATCAGGGGAGGAACACACATGCGTGCACATACCACACACACACACGCACACACAAACAAACAAACAAACAAACAAACAAACAAACAAACAAACAAACAAACAGTTATTTACTCGGTTCCCTGGCTGCTCACTTGTCACTGTCACATTATGGAGCCACTGCTTTGAAAAGTCTTTGTTGTGTGACGTGCTTTTTACGTGACAGAGCTGCTGAGAGTCTGTAGTACACAAGAGTGATTCACACACCACGCAACACTGTCATTCAAACATCTTAAATGGGAATGTTAAAAAAAAAAACACAAATCAATTCAGACAAACCAGCACAAACACGGGCAGTTTGGTTTGCAGACTGTAAAAGATTTTCAACATCAACATCAACTCTCAGACCTGTTCAGGAAAGTACGTTCTCTCCCCTGCCTCCAGATGTGGTCGGCCTCTGGTCAGTGCTGTGTTCACACTTAAAGGGATAGTTCAACATTTTTGAAAATTGGCCCATCGCCATGATCCCCCTAGTAATAGCAGTAGGTTAGTTACCTTTAATTGTTGGTCCAAGCTGCTTTTAGATCGGGGGAGACGAATACCGAGCGGCGCAGCTACACTACGGAGGCTAATGGAATTTCTTGGTTTTGCTCATCAAACTCAGCAAATACACAACCAAAAAACTCAAAAACGCTGTGGTGGACAAGTTGTGACCTGCACATTTACCACGCTATGAGATAATAGCGGAAAGTTAAGAGAAGTGAAGCAAATACTCGGAACTACTTTCTTCAGTGAACCACTGGTCGGAGGGACACAGTGTGCGCACCTCAGCCAGTGCCGTAGTATACGGACGTATCTGCAGTAAACAGGCGCTTTTGAAATCACTCCGCCGAGCAGCCGTCTAGAGTGTAAAGTCCGACTTTGCCTCTAAAACAACTCCATCTCGCAACTTTCCGCTATTATCTCATAGCGTGGTGAATGTGCAGGTCACAACTTGTCCACCACAGCGTTTTTGAGTTTTTTGGTTGTGTATTTGCTGAGTTTGATGAGCAAAACCAAGAAATTCCATTAGCCTCCGTAGTGTAGCTGCGCCGCTCGGTATTCTTCTCCCCCGATCTAAAAGCAGCTTGGACCAACAATTAAAGGTAACGAACCTACTGCTATTACTAGGGGGATCATGGCGATGGGCCAATTTTCAAAAATGTTGAACTATCCCTTTAAAAAGAGTCAGTTCAAAGTACAGCACTGCCTCTGGTGTAGTGTCATATGTATAATTTAGGGCAGGGGTGGGGGGTTAGGCAAGGAGGTGCTGGTTTATCAGGTTGTTCGAGCTGCAAGGCTCCACTGTAAAACAAAAATTAGCTATAGCACTCACTGGCTAAAGCTGTAGCTGTCTCTGGTCGGCCCGCGAGGAGGAGGTGAATCTGAACATGCAAACACTTAGCATGTTAGCTAACGCTAGCTTTAATCTGACCCTCTGTTTGAGTTCATTAGACGAGAGGTTAAGTTCTGGGAAAGTGGACATTTTTAACCATTGGTGACACTGGCTGAAAAGTCATTATGGCCGAGCAGTCAGGGTGTCAACTGTGGAAGCAGCTGGTTCAACTCCTCCAAACTTTACTGCATGTTTGTCTCATATTCCCTGTTTGTCTCCACATTTTAGAGATGTACAAGCGTCCTAAAGTAACAAAAAAAAATCTTGAAAATCTTTGAATCTTTCTTATTTCCTATCATATCATCTCTCTATCAGATAGGCCATCTATCCTAGCTTTCCTCCTGTGAAGTCCCATGAGGTAGTGTTTGTTGTCATTTAGCACCATCTGACTAAAACTGAACTGAAGTTGAATTTTTGTACCTGGCAAAGTTAAGTAGCCTAAGAGAAGGCAGGAGAGCTTCATGTCTACGCTCATTCAATTAATAATGTGATTTCAATTCTTTATCAGTACACAACATGTTTCCAGCTCCTCATGTTTAATTTAATCCCAGCTGGTGTAAAGCTCAGACCCATCACCCGTCCACTGCAACACCTTTCATGATGTTACAGCAGCCACACATTTCTCATATTCCCGACACCAACAACAAACCCGCCATGTTTAAAGTCAGATGCGCAGGCTGTAGATTTGCCTTTAACAGCGACCTTCATTAATAACAACACCAACATGTTCTGTCCACCAGTGCGTTTGGATGTTGACCTTTAATTCCCTGGTGCTGCACTTTATTTTGTGCTGAAACGTTTCTGACCTTATTCTTCACCTTGGATATTCTGCGGGGAATGACTGCTTCATTCAGCGTAAATAGTTGCCTCAGGAAAAAAACTAAATCAACTTCTCCTCCTCCTCCTCCTGTGGGTGGGTAGGGTGGGGAGAACCCCCTGCTCAACACTGCATCAATCCAGGAGTGTGAGCAGGTTATCCTGTGACACCATGTTCTGTACAAATACACTGATGCACTTTGAGTCTTACAGCTGTTCGAGGAGCGAGGAGATGAACACTGAAATGATCATTTATCATTTCAGATGTTTCCTGATTAAAACGCTGTGAAACAAATTCACATCAAAAATCCAGGACACTGTTGTCTGAAAGTATTAGGGTGGAAATGAGAGTGGAAGAGGCAAAAGAAACACAGGGACTATTGGTTTGAACTGTGTGTGCACTAAGCCAACCTCATACATGCAAAGACACAAGCAAATTCAGAAAACAACTTCCTAGACTCACAACACAACAGAGGTGTTTACATGGACACAAAAAAGTGACGGACCTGGCTGTGGCGGTTTCGTTCAGTGCTTTTTTTTGGCTCAGACTGAAAACCAAGTCAAATCAAGTTGTTGCTCATGGCAGCACTTTAGGATCTATATTTTAATAAAAATCAAATTAACCAAAACCCCATGATCCAAATTTAACTCATGCTGACACATACTGTAGATACTCACATCCTGTGCAAAAAAAAATAAAAAATCAGAGACTCATTTTAATGTCTGTGTCAGAGGACAGTCTGTTACTCACCACTAAAAGTGCAAACAGGATGACTCCACAGCTCCACGCATCTGCTTTCCTCCCATCATACTTCTCGCCCTGGTACAGACAGAGACAGAGAGAGAGAGAATGAGGTGAGACTCACATCTTGTGCACAACTTTCATTCTGAGGCTGTTTCCTAAACCAGGCTCCTGACTTAAATATATGTACTGTATATATATCCCTACAGTATAACATCAGTAAGTTGTGATGCTGACTACACTGCACTGCAGGAGTTATTCTAAGAAGAAGCATTTGAATTTTATTTTTCTGGTGGACCCTGCCTGCCGCATCTACTGCGTGACCCATGATGTCTGCAGATGTAGGTTGTCATGTAACCATTATTTTCTAGCAGCGGTCATGTCCACAGAGGAGCTGAAGCAGGTTCGATAAGATACTGGAAAAATCTATCTGAAGACCTGAGCAGGTGAACTGAGGAGAACTGTGGGTGTTTTAAAGGTTGTTTCAGAGGCAGGTGCACACACTCAAACTCTGGCCAACGATCAACGTTAAAGCTACACCTACACCTTTGTTTGCACAAACAGAAGTGAGTAAGAAAGTCATCATCTCTGCTGTATATTAGATAGGGGGCAAAAAAAAGGGTCAGTTGTAGTAATAATAACCCAATATGTACAAATATCCACATGTAAAATATTCAGTATGCACATGTATGAACCCTATTAGACATAAGAACAATTGTATATATTGATATCTAGCCCATACATACAAGTATGATTATATTTTTTATTAAACCTATTAACATATGGGTTTGCAACAGATTATACTATGTAGCATTAATCATGAATATTTTTTATATATGTACATAAACAAATTTTATGAATATTTCATACATGTTGCCAACTTATGAGGATGTTTCAATGCGATAATAACATATCCTCCTATAGGTGATATATGTACATAGCCTATGTCCTGTATTAGACACACAGTATGTAATGTCCACATAACTCGTCCACAGGGACAGGACCAGAACTACAAAGCTACAAGTCAAATAGCTGATGTTTTATGTAAGTGTGTTTTAACCCAGTGGGGGGATGGGATGGGGGATCTGTGATGTAAGAGCTTTTTCTGGTTGGAGCTGCTATTACTGTATGAAAGAAAGAGAGAGCACTTACCCTGATAACCTCTGGGCAGGCGTAATGTGGAGATCTGGAAGAGACAAGAGAGGCCGTTATGGTGGAATGGACTCTCTCACACACACATGCACACAATTACATACACACGCTACACACAGCCAGCAGCCACAACCAACAAACTGAGGAATAAGAGACCAGGTGAAGCTCTGACATAACTTCCTCTGAGGAAATATGAGCCACTTTACTTGTGACATAAAAAAGCTTCAGCCTGACGTGGTTCATGATTTTTTATGTTGGCTAAGTGACCATTACATAACAGCAAATATCCACCACAAAGTTACACTTCACATACAAACAACAGTATTGGGAGAGGAAATTCAACTTCTACATAAACGTTTGAACAAGTTTTGACTCAGACACAGTGAGAAACTCATTAGACATGTTTCAGGGGAAACTCTTGTACTTCTAACTGTTGATTGTTTTACTGAGTTGACACTTAACATCACTGCTACATATCAATGCTAATTTAGTGAACAGCTGCAACTTATTATTATGGTGCCTGGTATGAATTTATACCTGACACAATGATACAAATTGTATTCATTTATCGTATCCACTAAAGCAAAGAGATGAAATGCTCAAAGCCAAAGAAAGACGGATTAAGATGCCAATAAAAAGACGTATTGATCTGGTTTGTGTGGTGTAAGACTCTACAAGGTTGTTCCAGAGGATCAATAACACAAGACGACCACCTTCAGTTTTCAGCCTTGGATAACAACACGATACTGGGACTGGCCATGTAACGCGTTGTATATCAAGAATAAATCATTGAACCGTTTCTTTTTAGTCTTTTTTTTTCAATAATTTTGTCTTTATTTTGCAGCGACACTCAAGGAGAGAGAAAGTGGACTACAGTACAGTATATGCAGCATCAGGCCACAGGTCACACTTGAACCCAGCACTCTGCAGTAAAGCCTTACTGCTCCACCAGGTGAGCCACCAAAACATCCCAAAAGCATATCTTTCAGTGACTGTGTGTCAATGGAAAGCACTAAAACTGCCATGAAGTGTGATCTATGACACAAAAAATGGAAATCTTCCAGTTTATCTGAGAAAGAATATAAAGAACAGAAATGTCGGAGGGGGAGAAGTGAAATCACAACATTAACAGAGGCATAAGATTCATAATCAGATAATGACAGCACGCACTCGCAGCAGTGAGAACACACTCTGCTCTTTCTCTGTGTGGATTAATCGGAACAAATGGAGCAAAGAGCTCGACAGTGTTTCATCTAAACTCCCAGAGTAAACACACACTCCATCATTGCCAACATCCTGCTTCATTATGCTAATGTATGTAAAAACAAGTCAATTTGAACTCGTGTCAAAATACACTAAGTGCAATCTAATTACAGCCAAGCAAATCTTCATCCTCCCTGCCTGAGGCGACTCGTCCTCAGTCGTCGCCGAGTGACATTTTATAAATTCCATTAATGTCACGTGAAGCGAAGGAGCCGGTCCACTTGTTACTCATGCGAGATATTTACAGGATCCATCAGCGGTTCTTCATAAAAACTCTCTGAGCCACTGACATGTGGAAGACTAATCTGACACATCCTCATGTGGATGCAGCTCCATCTATCACACCATCAGGAGCTCAGGACTCAAATCTCCCAGCAACTACCACCCAACGGCCGACTGACACCAACTGCCCTCCCAACCAACTCATCACACACTTCCTTTTTACAGCTGACTATAAAACCTCCATTAAACAACAATATATCCATTAACCTGTTGACATCATAATGGCGTCTAATCACCAGACTCTCACACCTCTCACTTGGCAGGAAGAGTTCCTCTGTCTCCTTCATTGAACTACTGCAGCAGCTGGAGCAGGATGGTAGGCTACACAATCACCTACATGTAAAAAGTTGAACTAATTCTCTGCTGCTAGACGTTAGATAGATTCTGGATTATCTGCTGCATCAGACATGAAAATGTGTAAAAATGTGGGACTGCTGTCAAATCAGCAACAGCGATGTAACATTAACGAACATTTCTATGAAAAAAGAGGTCGTAATATTGTCTGATGAAATTAAATCACTGAATTCTCACGGAACTTAACTAATTTATTTTTCACTCCTTTGTTCTCCCTGACACCACATCTGTAAAGGCTAAATCCCACCACCAGTGTCTGGATGACAGACACAACCCTCAGCCGCACCTGAGGAATCAGCATGAAAACGAAAGAAGCGGGTACAGAACATGACTCTGGTGCATTACTGAGAAGATAACCAGTTCCTTAATTGTCTGAATTATAATGAGGACTAATGAGTAACTGTGGGCCAAGCATCTTCTCAGCCGCTCCGTGTTCACTCTTTAGCTTTGCACGGCGTCTCTGAGCCGGAGGAGTCGAGCTGCAGTCATTCCACATGACTGAGTCCATGAAACAGTGGTTAGCCTGCGGTTCACTGTGGAGAGTGGGACACCCTGGACCAGCTCATGTCCTGAAGAACAAACAACTAGGACTTGATAAAACTGCGACATTTCTCCTGTTTGCAGAGACGCAGCGGCTTCACACAACTGCCTGAATCAAAGCTACACATATGAACAATGACAGCTAGCTGGACTCTGCAGCTCTACAAGGATTTTTTGAGCCCTTTTCAGCCTTTTGGGGCACATTTCCTGTTTGGTTCTGATTTAGGGGGCTCTGATCAATTCTCTGTTCACCACCTGCGCAGACAGACTGGAGGAGACCAAACACAGAGCTAAAACATGGACATACACCTGATTTTGAATGAATGCTACATGTAATAGATCTGTGTGTGACCTTTACATAATTTCCTTTAAGATTTATAATGTGCAACACAAGATAATGAAGGAAGCTAGATGAACGGATACATTTATATTTTTTTTAATCAAAAAATAAACCACCACACACTGAAATACTCAGTTTTATTGAGTGGATAAATTATGTATTTATGATTTATGGAGAAGGGGTGGGATTAAATAAGCATTGCTACATCGCACTCCTTTTCGAATATCTATAAAGAATATAATGATTATGCTTTTGTTTTCAATGTTTTTGTTTTCAATTTTTGTTCTATAACATGCTTACGTTGTTGCTCGGGTTTTTGCTTACATGCTGGAAATAAATAAAATAAAATAAAAATTCAATTCAGTATTGGCAGTCTCTCCTCTCTCATTTGTCAAATCTTTTTCTCTATAGTGCTTGCAAAGTAAAGTTCATATACTAAAACACAGTATTTCATAAGAGTACTCTGGTGGCATATGGGCTTGCTGAGCCCTCAGCAGGAGGTCACTGCATTGGCTCCCAACCAGACATATTAGGCAGATCTATATAGATAGATTCACTGTGACAGTCTCTCTAATGTACCAATCAATAAAGGGCATAAAATGGTCCAAAAATACACTGAGTAATATAGCAACATGAGAAAGAGAAAAGACTGGAGAACTTGTATTACAGTCATAGCAGGTTGTCAGCTGCGGTGTAAACAAGTCACCAAACATTCAAAAAATGATTTGTACAACTGTTGATGCTGATATATTTTGGACTCTGAACTCAGAGTTTGGGACTGAGGTGTATTTGTTGTGACTTGAACTCACCCACAGCTGGTCTCCAGCAGACTGTCCCCGACCTGCAGAGACGCCATGCCAAAGTCTGCTATCCTGATGTTGTTCTTCTCGTCTAACAACAAGTTTTCAGGCTTCAAATCTCTGTGGCTGGAGAACGACAGAAAACAGAAGACAGAGGCTCAGACACAGATCTGAAGTGAAAACCAACGAAGCAATGACTTTCTTCAGCTCTCATCAGCTTTTAGCTTTTCACAACTTTTTCTATTTATTTAATAATAACAATATATGAAAACGCAATAAAGTTACAATATGTATTGGTAGTATAGATGGAATGGTATTATTGACATACTGTATATGATACAATAAAAGTATAAATATGAGAAGAGAAGGAAGAGGAAAGAAAAAGAGAATAAATAAATAATAATAATCTATGATATGGCATATATTAACATAGTATAGTGCAATATAATAATTTAACCTAATATAATGTGACCAGATAATGTGAGATAAGATAAGATAATACAGGGCAATACAAGACATTATAATATAATATGCAATATGATTTAACCTGATATAGTGTGATGAGTTAATGTAAGATATGATAATATAATACAGGGCAATGCAAAACATTATAATATAATATAGCATGATGTAAAGTAGTACAATAATAACATTTACAAACATAAACTAATGTAAACCTATATATCATGATAATGACTATCACAAGAATAATTGTTAGAATTAGAATTAATTATTTATATTACGATGATAATAATATATCAGAGGGGCAAGCAAGGGGTCCCCCCACCCAGCCCCAAGTAGCCCAGTCGGGAGCCCTAGCAGGAGACAGGCAAGACGGCAGCGAAAGTTCAGTTCAGTTCTGTGAGTGTCCTTGAAGTAGTAAGAGATGTGAAATGTTTTTTTTAAGTTATCCTGAGCAAATCCTGTTCCTTTTGACACAGACTATCCGGTTAAAGCAAGGTGCGTCCAAACTCAGAGGCTGCATCTTTTGAAGGCTGCATTTGAAGACCAATCATGTGGTGGTGGCGCCACTCAGCTGTCCCATGTCAAAGGCCAATACTTACAAGGTGTAAGTACTAGATATTGGCTTAGCTTGATGGCCAACGCTGCAAATGTTACAGCATGTACTGTACTGCCAAGGTTACTAAGTGACAGTGAGAATCCTCAGTAGACCAGACCATCTGATTTCAGTTCGGACTTAATTTCAATTCATGAAAACACATGCATAAAGACACAAATGTTAGCTTGGTCTATCACCTTTGTGTGTCCCCTGGAAACAGCCACATGTTGTCACATCCGTGTTTTCTTAAGCTGCAATGCACTGGCCTCTAAGGGTATCTGTAACTATGGCTATGAAGGACACCAGTTGATGACTGCAGTTATTAAAGATGCAACCTCCTAGCTGAGATACAGCTTGTCACATGTTTTTATTTTGCTTATTTGTTGAAGTTCAATAGAAAATATGATTTCAATGCAGCAGGTTCTTACTGTCACAGCCAATTTGCTTTTAAACCTTGATCATGCTGGGGGATCTAAGAGTGGTTTCACACTTTTGTATCCCACTGTGTTACCTTCCAGTCATGTGGAACTGATACCCTCAAGGTGTAAAGGTCAAAGCCAGTATTAAATCTCCCTCTATTTACTGAAAATGAGTGGAGGAAATGAAACCACTAGACTGGACTCCCCTGACCCTGGTCATTTACCTCCCTGTTTCCCCCAGAGAAAAAAAAAAAACCAGCGTAGAATAAATCCAGTCCTTCAAAGCCAAACACTTGATGTGTAATGCTGAGAGTCAGAGGCAGAACTTCTTTGATGTGCAATTGCTCTTAGAAACACAGTGTTGCAGCTGTGCATCAAGGAACTAAAGGTGCTGGGAGAGATGAAAAGAGATCAAGAGGAGCTGGAGCCGCTAAAGTCGCCCCCGGCTACAGCTGATGAGGAGAGAGGCTGAAGAGGAGTCAGGCTGGAGGAAACCTGTTGTTCCACCATCAAAACAGAGGCAACACTTCAGAGCTTTTAGGAAGATCACTCCTCATAGAAATGATATAGAAAATGAATCTGCGAGGAATATTTTGATCAGTTAAAATCTGTGGTTGACTTATTTCACACTATGGGGCACGGTGACTAATCTAGTGACTCAGGAGCCCACCATGCCACTAAATAAAATCTGATGCTGCGTTGATTTAATGAGTGTTCAACATGTGTGAATAACAAACAATTGATGACTGTTAATTAGCTTCTGTCCACCAACCTGTCAGGAAAATGATGCAGCACAGAATGAAGTGTTTCTGCTGCTGAACTGAGAAAATACTGTAGTTTTTAAATGACCCCAAGAGAGGGAGGGCAAATTTAGAGGAAGTGGTTAAAGCTCCATGGTTCTTCTTCTGTTGTGTTTTATATTACAGTAAGTACTGATCCATGATACGAAATGAAAAAAAAAAAAAAACATCTCAGTGTTGTTTTACAGAATCTTCTCTCAGCTTCTCTCTTTATACTGTATGTAGCTTTAATATTTCGACTGTACATCCATGAAGAGGAAAAGAGCAACTGTTGCATTTGCTGCTCTTGTGACTTTAAAGCTGCTTCATAAACATCTTTTAATCTGTTGCAGCTTCTCGTCTTCTGTCTCTTAAGTGTTTCCATTGTCTTAACTAT
The DNA here is from genome assembly GCF_905171665.1 of Trachurus trachurus. NCBI lineage: Eukaryota > Metazoa > Chordata > Actinopteri > Carangiformes > Carangidae > Trachurus > Trachurus trachurus. The sequence continues at coordinate 28,203,692 of NC_139893.1, forward strand.
TGAGACAGTTGATCTCTCTCCATCTGTCTCACTCTGTCTCAGTTACTCTCTCTCTCCATCTTTCTCTCTGTCTACGTGAGCCTGATGAAACAGGGCTGCAGATTTTACCTGCTTATTCCAGGTCTAACTTAGAAACCCTCCACACTTGCAGTTGGAAAAAAAAATGGATTGACGACATTTCAGTGCACAGACCTAAAACAGAGTCGATACAGTTTTCTGTACTGTGAGTGCACCGGGCAGTGTGTGGGAGTTTTTAGTTCAACCTCAGTCGGCCTGTGGTCAAACTTCTGCTTCTTATTGAACCTGCTCTAAATGTCAGGTGCAGCTGCAGTCAGCTGAGAGGAATCAGGCGATTCTACTGAGCTGAACTATTTTTTTAACAATTATATTAAATGAATCACACTAACGGTGATGACCTGTGTTTTATATTTTGTTTGATGCACTGACGTCAGTTGTGTGTGAGATGAAGAGCAAATGAAGTCAAAGTAACAAACCATATGGAGTGGCTGTGGCAGAAGTCCAGGGCTGAGATGATCTGTCTGAAGAACTTTCTGGCCTCTTTAGGTGTTAACCGTCCCTTCTTCACCAGGTAGTCGAACAGCTCCCCCCCGGACACGTGCTCTAGCACCAGATACCTGCATGGGAGGAGAGTGGGAACAGGCCACGGCGGTGAGACGTGTACCAGCACAGCAACTGTGTAAATACAATTTCCACAGAGATTAAACAGATCCATCAGACGACGTCCTACGTCCCATTTTTCCTCAGAATTAAAGAGGCATTCATGAAATTATTGAGTCATAAACTACAAAGTATTTGTGTGCGACATGTTGAAGTTAGCGCCGATGCGTGATGTAAATCCAAGAGCAAATCCTCGGCCCCTGTTGGTTTGTGTGTCTGTGGTTTTTTAAATGTTTTATCTCTCTCCTCCGTTCATTTATCTCGGAGACGTCGCTGATCCCTGCTCTGCGTAGAGAACCGGCTCCTCCCGCGGCCCGTCCTCCTGCCGCCTGATTTATTAGCAGATTAAGGGATCTGCTCGAGCGTTTACCTGTCAGGGCTATTTAAATTAGAAACATGTTCGCTTGTGATTTGTGAGTGTGAAACGTTCTGCGGCAAACTCCTCGCATCCATGATGACCACCCGTCCCTGTCCTCGCGTCATTAAGAAAACAAATTCCCGCTCCATTTGACGCCGGCGCCTTTATCAATTATTGAACGACGTATTAAGCCACGCCGCTGGAGCGCAGCAGATTAATGTATACAATAAAACAGGGATATACGTTAAAGATGCAGAGTAGCAGGGGGCATGTTAAAGTAGGACGAGCACAGAAACATCACAGGCTTTAATGAAATCCCCAGAACCGGCAGCGCGGCAGGGGCGGACCACGGTGCTGCAGGGACTCAGAAGAAGAACCCTAACCCTGGATCTGGTCTCAGATTTAATTCTCACACTTCATCAGAGCTGTTTGTCAGCCAGAGGTCAGGAGATACAAACTCTGATAGTGAACACTTCTCTCTTTCTCCAAAAGAAAACAACATCTCGGCCTGAACCCTCAGTGGATGTTTCTCTGTTACACCAAACGCGCTCAAGTAAGGTTGCCTTAAAATTCTTCTTAAAATGTTTACTTTGGTATTTAAGGTTTTAAAGGTATTTTAGTCCTATAAGTAGCAGTTATTTAGCTGTTACTGCTGTACATGTATTTATTCTACAGTATTTATTGATCTGCTGCTTCCTGATCCTGTATAATTTCCTCATCACCAAAACTGTATATAATTTTTGTCTGTATTTCAGATGTATTTACTGCTGCAACTAAGGAGAAACATTTAATGTTAAGCATCATACTTAAGTCAGAAACTTTAGGTGTTTTGTGCAACGGTTCTTGAATATTATCCTTAAATTCATTCTTTGTATATAATAATGTAAAGTTGTATATAACTTACTTTTAATGGTGGCGACTTATTTATTCTTTATTCTTTAACTGCTATTCCCTGTCTGTGAAATATTTTGTTTCATATTCAAATTAAATATCTTCAACCAACCAATCAACCAATACTGAACCTAAATATCTCATCAGTGTAAATGTATGAGACACAGTTCGCACTACATCACACTGTGTGAGTGATGCTGTGAATGTAGCCTGTAGTGCAAAGTACTGAGTGGTCTGGTCACTAATGTCCACATACACATACAGTAGGTGCAGTTTGGTTCATTTATAGATGTACTTACAGGTATTTCTTGTTTTCGTAGACGTCGTGCAGCTTTAAAACGTGAGGGTGCTCTATGAGTTTGAGGATGGCTATCTCCCGCTCCACCTGCAGACACACAAACAGGAGAAAAAAACACAGTTATGGACACAAAACCTTCATCTACACACACACAAATGTACAGTACAGTACACACACACACACACACACACACACACACACACACACACACACACACACACACACACACACACACACACACACACACACACACACACACACACACACACAGAGGCTCTGGGCTGTGTTTCACACCCTTGTGTTTTGGTGCTCGCTGAAACAAAAACTCCAACACTTAACCTCTGGATCTGGTTCACCTGTAAAGTCTGATGGTTTGGTACTGAGGCATTGTGGAGTTCGATGCCTTACTCTGCTCATTTAACACAAATACATCTGAGCAACATACACATTAAGCTTGGGCAATCAAACAGTGGATGTGAAAACAGAAACTGCTCCTGTTTTCACACCAAGGGGAGCAACCAGGGTCCTGTTTCAGAAAGCAGGCTCAACAAACTAATCCAGATCTCCAAGCTGACTGAGCCTGAGCATGAAAACTCGGAAAGGTTTTTGGTTTCAGAGCGGCTGATCAGAATAATATTGAGCCTGAGGGAAGCGCGTTCACCGTGAGCAGAAAAAGCCATCATCAGTGGAGCGCATGACACTATTCACAATGGCACCAAGTAAGAAACAGAGCGACTTATTTCACTCCAACCGAATTTGAGATTTTAATGGTGGAGTATGAACATATTAAAAAAATCTATAACAGCAGCTGCAGCGAGTAGTTGCCAGACAGCAGGTTTGCTTCACAGCACATGTTACCATAGCAACTGACTCAGGATTACGCTGAACCAGCTCTTTGAAATGGAAAACTTGGAGTTTCCCTCATCTCAGGCTTAACATACTCAGAATTTTCACTAATCCCGCTTTCTGAAACAGGGCGTCCTGGATGATCTTAAATAAGCTCATGTGTGTCTGTCTGTGTCGGAGTAGAGGCTGATTATGTCGATGTAAGCGCAGACAATGTGAAGGATAAGCCGGAGCCACAGAAGCACTCTCAAGGCCTCGTGGGAGCTGTAGCTGAATAACGGCTCTTTTATCTCAGTTTAAGTGTAACGGCCTGAGCAGCAGTAGATATTTATCTACCTGAGAACGTGAATGTTAAACCTCAGCGTCATGAGAAAAAACTGCAGTGACTGTTCCTTCATCTTCTTGTTAAAGAGCTGACCTGCTCTGTCCTCCACTCAGGGATTCAGTCTGAGATAAGAAGCTGAACCCCCCCTCCCACACACACACACACACACACACACACACACACACCACCGCTCTCCCTCTAAAGCAGCAGTCGAACAGCGCTCACATACTGAAGCGATGATGACTGAACTATGTCAATATGTGATGCTGCACAGCAGGATCTCAACTACCACCGTCATCATCTCTCAGACTTCTGGCTGCTCCTCATCCATGACGCAATTCAGAGTAAAAGCATGATTCCAAAATAAGGGCACGCGAGAAAACGTGCAAATTGAGACACCAGTTCCCTCATTAACATGTTCATTCAAAATGTCTTCTGTATAAGGTTTTTCCATATGAACACGAAACAAAGCACGACTGCATCTGAAGTCTGGTGCACATTATTTCTCTATATGACCAGTTTCTGATTTTAGTATTAATTTTAGAGATGGGACCAATCCGATCTATTATAAATATCAGGCCCTATGTTGATCTGGGTTCTGATTTTTGCAGATATTTATTTTTCTACAGTTCTTGCATTTTTATTTCAAATATTCAATTTGAAAACCTTGAGCTGCTGCTGCTGCAGTCGCCCCAACCTGTTTAAATGTGAAGCCAATATTGCTCTACTAATTGTCATGATGGGTTTACTATAGCTTTGAGTAACCTGATATAAAATACCAACAAAAACAATAATAGTAGTATTTTTATTATTATAAAGAAGTTCATTTGTTGAAGGGACGTGATTTTCCTGCATCTGTAATTATGTGTTTACATTTTAGTCTGAGTGATGAGGGAATTAGCAGGATAGAAATGTAAGACATTGAGACACTGAGGTGATGTTAACACCTGTTCATTACATCGAACCCTGGAGGCCTCACAGCCACAGAAGCCACTTTATCAATATTAGTTTGTTGAAAATGTCATATCCGACTTCCAATCAGGGATCTATACAACATGTAATCAAACTAATCCTTCATCGATACAACCCATTGATTTCAGATTCCCATCAGTGCTGAGCTTTAAAGTGTGAGGTGCAAACATTATCAGTCATCTGTCAATCAACACTCGTTCTGTCCTCAAAACGTGTCTCCCGCCCTGACTCTGAGTCATCCCCCCGGTGTCCCTGCTCAACAGCTACGTGACAGGCCTGACGAGCCGGGCGCAAGACAGAAGACACCAGAAAATGAAATTTCATTTCCATCAAAGCCCCAACTCTTCAAAGGTCTGTCATGGCCGAGTGATGGTGGCCAGCAGAAAATAAATAATAAAAGAATTTCCTTTAATCTTTGGCCCAGTGGTTTTCCCAGAGCAGACTGTCATGGCACCCTCTCATCCTGAAAGTCTTCTCCCAAAGAGGAGGAAGAATTCTAATATCAGCGCCCAACAAAAGATCTTTCAAGGTTCGCTGGATAAACTGGGCGAGTGAATGACAAGAGTTTCACAGAATAGCACCGACAACAGCTTTAAAGTGCTAATACTGGCCTAGATTCTGAGGTGACATCACTGTTTTCACAGTCGATACAAATTTGGTCTCCCTGTTAAAACTTCATGTTTCTTCTTTCTTCTTCTTATTCTGTTTTTATCTGAAGTGCTGATCCATAAGAAGATACAAATGTAGTTTTACATCTCATTTCTCAGATCTCTCTCTGGAGCTCTGACGCAGGTCAGTGCCAGCCAATCAGAAGAGAGGAGGCACTGAACTTCTCTTCTGATTGGCCGACTTTTTTTCTGAGTTATCCAATAAAAATAGAGTGGATTTCAGGTAAAACACTGAGAGAAACCAAATGCTGCAAGTGTCAGATGGTGGGTCAATGTGGGCGGGGCTTAGTGACTGCTTTGTTGTGACATCACAAAGTCCCAGAAGTCCTTCTGACGTATGAAAAAGTATAAAAATACAATCATTAAACACAGTATAGATTATTTTATTAATCCAGAGACAAACATTTATATATGTGTTTATGAATTACAAACTAATGCTTAATAGTGTGTAGTTATTTATTTTCTCTTTTTTTTAATATGTTTTGGCATTTTTGCCTTTATTTGATAGCACAGTGAGATGGACAGGAAAGGGGGAGGCAGAGAGAGCGGTAATGAAATGCTGGAAATGTCTGCCCGATGCAGGACTCGAACCGGGGACGCCTGCGTTGAGGACTGTAGCCTCTACATGGGGCAGCCGCCTTAACCACTGTGCCACGCACCGCCCCGTGTGTAGTTATTTCACTGTGGACTGAGGCTTTGACACTTCCATGTCTAAAATCTGTTTAAAGCTTTATGAGATCAGATTTACAGAAATCAGTCGCTGTTCACTTTACCCTCCACTTTTTATCATTAGCTCCGACCTCACAGTGAAGTGAGCGTGTGCAAATACTTCTACACAAACAGGAAATGATGAAGACTGAGGAAACACCATTAAATCTAGCAGCTGCTGTCACTCCACAATATTTGCTTGTCAGAGTGTAAATTACTCAGACCGCCTGTGTTTTACCCATTTTGCAAACTAATTATCCAAGTCTGAGTAGATTCCAGATCTAACTATGATACACCTGAAACGTAGGGTAACACTTTACTTGAAGGTATCGTCATAAGACTGACATGACACAGTCATTCACGTGTCATAAATATTATGTCAATGTCATAACGTTGTCATTAAGTGTCATTCGGTTTTTGTAGGGTTAGGTTTAGGGTTAGGGTTAGGGTTAACCGAATGACACATAATGACAACGTTATGACATTGACATAATGTTTATAACACGTTCATGACTGTGTCATGTCAGTCTTATGACAGTGTCATGTCAGTCTTATGACGATACCTTCAAGTAAAGTGTTACCAAACGTAGTTTAGTCTTGTCAGTGAGATGAATGTGGTCAAATAGGACAATCTTGTTTTTCCTATTTCAACATAATTTATGTTGAAATAAATGACTTTTCATTATCATCTAATTTTGTGAACCTGTTTCCTGATGATGAGGACGAAGAAGACGAAGAAGAAGAAGACAAATGCACATTACAGCTCTAATGATGTCCGTGTCAGCTGACTGTTTGTCTCCCGCCTTTAATGTGGTGACATCACTGCAATTTAACGCTGCAGTATCTGTCCGGACACTTTGGATTCCCAGGTGTCACGCAATGACTCATATCTGGGATGGCTGCAGGTGCAGTGCCTCAGCCCCTCCCCCTGCTATCAGATCTAATTACCCTCATTTTCATCTCCTCACACAACCGTGGGCACGCATGGCAGAGGCTAATTAAACACATGTACAAGGTAAACAGACATTCAGCCCCCTGCCCTCCCTCTATGAGCAGCGAGGCCGACATTTATTAGGCACGATTATGACCCATTTGGTTTTTTAATGGGTGGTAATAAAGTGTGTGGGTGTGGAGGGAAGACCTTGGGGAGTACGGCGGAAAAATGAGCTGTAACATAGGTGATGGGTGCACCGCTGTAACTCCTCTGGCTCAGGTCTCAAGGATTTCAGAGAAACACCCTCTCCGACAGCAGCCAGCTGTTGTTCGGGCTACGTTGATCTCCCAGAGTCTCGACTAATCCTGCACCACTGTCCTCCGCTCACCTCAATTATCTCAGGCTCATCTCCTCTGTTGAGACGAATTAGCAGAACTGTTTCCAGCTGTGTTCACTCTCATTAAAAAGGCATTAACATATAAGTTTTATCGTGATAAGTCCTGCATAATGCAGACTACAGTAGGAGTGCACTTTAGATTTAGGGTGCTTATACATTAATATAAAGCAATTATTGCGCAAGAATATGATATGTAAATGTATCAGACCACTACCAGAATCATGTCCAGAATCTCAGGGACTGGAAGAAGTCAAGACAGTGCAGAGTCACGTGTTCATCTTTTCCAGACCTAGGTCGTTCCTACAGCAGTCACCATGTGCAGATCATGGAGGAAACCATTGTAAAAACATGATATGATTGAACTACAGTTGTTTCCAACTCCAACCAGCCAAGTTACAGGAAACAAGGTCTGAACAGGAAAAAACTCTGTCACCTCTGACCTGATCTTGTGTCGTTGCATTCAAGGTCTAGTTCCTGTGGTGGGATGTGAGAGTCTCACAGGTGTAAATGAGCCGATTAAACTTCTGTTCACCTCCTCACTATTCCTCTGAGCTCCAACAAGACGGATTTTATCCCACCAGTACTGGTACATTCCTACTACACACACAGTTTGTGTCTGTATCTGCTGAACAGATCTTCACCTGAGGTCAAACCATCCACCTGTCTGACACACATCCTCTCTCACCTCCTCTCAGACCAGAGTGGTAATGTGAACCCCCCCAGAGTGCCATGGGTCAGCCTCGGGGTCTCCTACTAGTTGGATGTGTCCAAAATATTTTGACAGGACGGCCATCATGATCAGACACAGTGGCACTGGATGTCTGAGCTCCATGTCCTATCTCTCAGTGCCTGGGAACACTGGAGATGGAAGTAGTACAGGCTCCTCGCAAGACAGGTGGAGGCTTAGTGAAGTTGTCAGTACAATACTTTAACACAGTTCAAAGTCAGGTAGAGTATTTGTGCCTCACAACTCCAAACCACAGTGAGTCTGTTTCGTGGAGCAGTAAGTTGGTGCAGCATTGTCTCATCCATTTTGGAGATTCCTACTCTCTCTGTTCTTTGAAAGTTCAGCCCTGTCACAGTGATTTGCATCAGTCAATGGTGCAAAAAAAGCCAAGTAATAAGTTCAACTCAATTCCAATGCACAGTGAGAGTTTATCTCTCCTCCAGAGTGAATCCTGATCACTGTGATAATCCATTTCCCCAAATGCAACTTTTACAAATGTTGCTTATTTGCTTGGCAACAGTTTATTTAACTGTAAGGACGAGATGGTCCCAAGTGAAGCAGAAAAAGATCGCTTGTCCTTCCAAAACACTTAAGTGCAATTTGGTTAATTCATGCCATCAGCTTTAATTACATAATGCACTTAATGCTGACATCTGCAACTGTCCCTGAGTCTTTTGGCCTCGCAGCCCGAGAGAGGTTTTTAAAATGATGCAGGGGCCGGAGCCAGTTCTTGTGATATCTCTGGGCAGAGAGCAAAACAAAATGCTCAGCGTCATTTTTTTTTTTTTGTAAAGTTTGGCAGGTTGCTTAAATCAGTCAAGAGGTGGCCGGATGAAGTGGTGAGTCTGGTCAGGTTTGTCTCTGACACCAGTGACAATTCAAAGTGTGAAGTCAGACAGCTGGAGAAGACTGATGATGAGGACGGACGGTGACTCGGGCCAAGCAATTTTGTGAAACAGCGTCCAAACAGACATCCAGCCACGCAAAGCCAGAGAAGCACATACTGGGAGTCAAGACACTATGTATATATATATATAGAGAAAGAGAGAGTTAGCGAGTATGAGGCTTGACACTTCATAGAGGTGACTCGTGGCGAAAAAGAAATGTGCTAAAGATAGAAAGGTGTTAAACCAAGAAACTGGTACTTTTTCTACTTTCTGATACGACTCACAGGGGTGTCTCCTGAAATGTCGTCCCTTCTTTACCAGACCTTGGTTGTCATGGTTACAGTAAGAAACATACTATCTTCTCCATCATGGCTAGAAACGGTCAAGGCTTGGTTAGATGTAGGAAAAGATGCTGATTTTGACTAAATGGAGTTCTTCCTCTACATTAAGACGATCTTGTCATGTTGTCATGGTAATAGTAGTATCGCTCACCAGACCTTTGTCCAGAGAAATAACAACAACAGCCGTGAACAAAAGAAAGAGCATGAAGTGCTGGTTTTACGAACACCGCTCTTCTGCGTCACATTCGTCCATCCACCACAACCTCCTCCTGACGTGGACTTTGTTCTACGTCAAAGCTCGTTCCCCTTTGTTCATGTCGTAACCACTACAACCACTAGATGTCACCTAGCAACAAAACCTAACAACGGATCTAATTAACCTGCTGCTGAGACAACCTGTGGGTTCATTTGTCTCTTGAAATCAGTCGCTAATAGCAACACAGTGCACTACATTTACATTTCATGACTGTCCAAGCCTGAAGAGCTCCATCTGTCTGTCACCTCACACAGACTTTTGCTTTTGGAACAAGCGCCAAAATGCACCATGGGAGTCGAGACACTTTAACGTTGAGACACTTTCTAAAAGACTCATTACTCTTTTGTCCTGATGAGTCCTCTGGCAGAGCTTCATCCAGCCGTGGCCGTGCTCCAACCATGAGTCAGATGATATAAAAAAAGTTTTTATTGGATGAAACGCACGCACTCAAACAACTCGAAACTTCAGGAAAGGGTGTGGGGGTGGGGGTGGGGGGGAGGAAGGACTGACCCTTATTGATTTCTGGCAGGTGTTACCTTCGCACCCTGCTGATACTCATTTTCCTGCAGCCCAGTGAGCCGCTCTGAGCTCCTGACTCATGGCAACACTTCTCCTCCAGTCAACGCCTCCATGCGTGGTAGCTCCTCTTAATGAATTATGAGGATTGACTCTAGTAACCGCGCGCTGCCTCCAAATCCCTATTTAATTGAAACACGATACAGAGCTGAGGGGCACGAGGGGCGATAAATTGGAACATCCGCTTGGTAATCAAACTGCCATCTGTTGCTATGACGTCTGGGCGATACTGGAAAAGAGGAGGAGAGAGGAGGAGAGAGGAGGAGAAGAGGAGGAGGAGAAGAGTCCGTCCATTGAGCTCTCAAACCACACTGGACGACAGTGTGGTAAAACCAAATGGCCGCTATCAACCTCTGTGTGTGATTAGACAGAACATCCACATGTTTTATGAAGCAGCACAAATCCATTCAGAGAAAGGAGTGGCGGAGCAGGTTGGCTGTGTGACAGAAATAAAGAACAGAGGAAGTAAGGAAGAAAGGAGAAGAAAAGGAGCGGAGAAGAGACAAAAGACAGAAGAAAAGGGCAGGATGATGATGAAAACCATGATTAGGAGAGAGGAGAAGGAAATAAAAAGGAAAGGAAAGACAAAAAAGGTAAGAGCCAAGAAAGAATATAAATTAGTTGAATGGGAAAGAAAAGGAGGTATAGGACAGAAGAGAGGGATGGACAGACAGGAGGAGGAACGCAGGCTGCAGCGTCTCTGCTGCCGGTGCTGCTGGGTAACGAGCAGGTGGCGAGCTCGGTCTGATCCGTACGTATGTCTGGTGACGGGTGAGATGGAGCCAACAGCCTCCTCATCCTCCTGTGACTCCTGTGACTGCATCAGGCAGAATAACAGCAGACATGTGGAGGGGCTGGTGGGCTGGAGGGAGGGGTCAATGTATGTGTATGTGTGTTTGCGTGTGGGGGTGTCGGTGTGACGACGAGCAGATTAAGGTCAGTGTTGAATCATGGGAACAGGGCAGATGCTCTCTTCTCTGGTGGATTGCAATCAGTTTCCTTTTACTCCTCTGTCGCCCCTCTGTCACTCAAACCGGCAGCGGCGCTGAAGACGTCCAGGATCCCCGGGGCGACGCATTGAAGCAGGTACCAACACTCAGAGCAGGACATCATCATCATCATCATCATCCTCCTCCTCCTCCTCTTACTCCTCTTCGTCCTCCATTTACAGTGATGGTTCAGTCCGTTGCTGCTGACAGTGTGCACTGAGTCCCTCATCTCACATCTCCAAGAACAAATTAAAGTGTAGGTCGCTGACGCTGCTAAAACAAGTTTGATGGCTCAATAGGCGCAGGCAGACCTTTATTATCATTATTATTGGATATACTGTATATTAGGCCAAAGTCGCCCTAAATCAAGCTTCACACCACATCACACACTGTGAGGACGTTTGGGGAAACACTTGTAAAATTCACACGGATCCAGTCTGCACCATCTGACAAAGGGTAGAAGAACAGTTTATAGAAAATGGACAAGCTAACTTGTTGTGAACCTAAAAAGCACTTAAAAGACCTGGCTGTTCAAATCATGAACAAAATTAAAAAGTCAAAAGGGACTGTAAATATGACCTGAGAGGAATCTGTGAGTTGTGGTTGTGTCATTAAAAAATGATATGTTGAGGGGGGTAACTGGATGGAAATGTGACGCTGGTGTTCGAGTTATTTGAATGTTTTCTCAGCAGTTGTTTGTTCTCATTTTGTTGGAATATATTACCTGTCTTTGATTCAACTGACGGACACAGTTTGTCGAGGAATGAGTTTCTATTCAAATCATATTAGCCGATTATTGTAATGAAAAAAAAAGGAACAAAGGTTACAGGACTAGAATGGTAGAATTTACTGCAGGGATTTGGAAACAAATGTTTATTCTTGATGATTCTAAATAAATAAAATCATAAAATATCATTATTATTCTATTATTATTGTCACCAGATGTGTTTGAACTCCCAGGTTAAGGTTAGGAAGAGAAAATGGAGACAGTGATGAAGTTACAACTCAAATTGATGGTTATAAACATCACCGAGAACAGGCACTTCCTGTTTGTGCGTTTTACTCTCTGGATTTCTCCTTTTAAAACTCTCACATGACTCACTCCCTCTCTTAGATTGCCTCTCTGTGAGCCTGTGTTTGTGTATGTTGTTAAACTTAAGAGTTGTTGTGACAAAATGCAAAGCGTGAAAGTTAAATCAGGGGACATTAACGGTGAGATGCAGCAGAACAAAATCAAACAGAACCACAACAATACTGCTCTTCCAGTTCAAAATGTTTTTCCTTTCTGTACTTGAACACAAGTAACATAATTATTAACTGGTAAATGCTGAAGGGTTTTTTTTTCCAGTTGAATTTTAAATAGATTATTTAAATGCAAATTAGAAATACATGTAATTACTTTTTAAAATGCATAATTTTATTATTTGATGAGAGCTGAGCATCCATCAGAGATAAGGAGCCGGTGTCTCTGTCATCATGGTTCAGGTGTGAAACCAAACACAATGTTGTCAGAGACGCTAATCCCCACACTGAGGACACGTTCTCACACACACACACACACATACAGTACACACACACACTTCATGTAGCAGAAGCACTGGGTAGAATCAACACAGTTAAGTCAGTATTGACACCATTAACACAACCAGCCACTCGTTGAGGAGATGAAATGAGTCCAGTCAGGCATGATGGGCTGCGGTCAACCTCTGAAGAGCCCAGACGCACAATCTGCTGCACTTCAACTGGAAAAAGAGATTTAATCACACACACCAACACACACACACACACACACACACACACACCCTCCTGCCCTGCCTTACTGTATGCCGGTCGTGTACTTTCAGGCTCACCACACAAGTTTCCCACTGGGACCAGACCAGGGCCGTTGCTAGGAATTCGGAGCCCCCTTACAGAATACTAAAGTGGGCCCCTACCCCCTAACTTTTCCACTTTTTTTCTTAGACTACGTACGTATTATCATTTTTTATTTAGCCTACTTTGTTTTGATGCTAATGCAGCATTACTATGAGTATTAGCAGGGTCTTATGCAGAATAAATCAGTTATACAAAGATTAGACTACTGGGGGTTTTTATGGGCCCCACTGGGCGCTGGGCCCCTAGAATTATCATCATCTTTCTCCCCTATACAACGGCCCTGGACCAGACTGAAGACACACACACACACAAACATCCTTAATCTATGTATTAAGTATTCTGTGGCGTAGGTTGGTCAAGAACATCCTGATTATCCTCCAATAATCAATAGCTATATTGCACACTCACGCCACTTAGTCTAATAAATGTGTGAGAGTGTGAGTCTGATGAGTCCTGGACTGTTGCTCTATCTGCTCTCTGTGTGTTAGCCCCTCGTGCTTGCAGCTCAGGATCCTCCACCTGTGTTTGGTCTAATGAGACTGTCCATTAGCTGCATCGACACTCTGCTGTAAATGCCAGGTTTGACATCTGGGTGCCAGGCGGGGTGACGCTGCCACCCCCACCCCCACCCCCACCACCACCACCGCCGCCACCCCCATGTAAGGTGCTGATCTCTAAGGTAGTGTGGTAAATGTCAGGCTGCTCATCTCACCAGGAATCGCTCTCACACGTACACATGCTCACAGATGGTAGATACAGGAAGCTTGGTATACAAGACTGGACACAGTAATGTGTTGCATAATTATGTTTCCATTAACATGTGACAAAGGGAGCAGGAAACCTGAGGGACTTTTAGTCGTGTTAGCAGCGTGGCTCTGCTAGTTTATGATCTGCCAGTGCTGGAGTAACAGATCAGTTAGGCTCAAGTCCAATCTTTTGGTCGTATCCCTCCACCAACCAACCAAACACACTGTCTCCATGGTCCCAATCTCATTCTTGAGAGTTATCACCTTGTCATTTTATCCTGTTTGATATTTGAGTTAAACTATGTTATATACTGTATGTTCAGACTGATTAATTGTTTCATCTGAATCTTTCTCTAGCAGTATCATGTTTGTGGTTCTCTCATTTCTATAGGTATGCACCACACAAAAACTGTAGGACTGACAGGGACAGGGACAAAGAAAGTGTTATTACTCGTTAGAGGCAAACATTGTAAAGATGAGGAATATCAGCCAATCAATGGATTATATGGCTTTTACTCCCTAATATCTACATCAGTTTAGTCCTAATAATCAATACATCAGTTCATGAGTTATGGCCAAAGACCTGGTGACCTTTGACCAAAATTTAATGAGTTAATTTCAGGAAAATGGGACTGATGGACAAACATAAGTCCTCTGACTTACAGCACTTAGTTTTCTTTCCTGTTCTGGGGTTATACTGTTATAAAGGTTCAAGGTTCAAGTCCACAAACTACTTTGCCAGTGAAGGATGTTGGGAGATCTAAACTGAGTCAGTGTCACAGCAGTTTCACAAAACTGAGCTCCTCACAGACAAGAGTCAAAGTTCACTTTGTTCTTTAGCAGCTAAACGTAGTCGTGGTTTTCTTTCAAGAAACAAGCAATGCTGTTTGTTTTCCCTCGAGCACCTTCTCCTTTTCCTTCAAAGTACACTGGAAACCTGAGAGCAAGTGTTCAGTTCAGCCAATGGGAAAACTTGAAGAATTGGATCTAAACTGTATCAGTCATGGATAAAGATCTAAAAAGGAAAAAAACTAAACAAAAACAAAATGTATTTATATGGTAATGGTTTGAGTTATTCCTTTAAGAGGTTCCATGTGTAACAATGAACAAGGGAAATGTAAATGTGTCTTGTATTGTGAACAGAGGATACATTCATATGCTAAACCTCAAAAGAATTCATCCAGTGCTTTGCAAACATGGAGATAAAAGATGCAAAAGAAAGAAAGAACGAGACAAAAAAAGTGAACCTGCAGCTCTGTGAAAATGTCAAACTAAATGGGACAAAGTAGGGTCTCTTCAAAACGCCAGATGAAGGAGGAGGAGCGAGTGCCGGTGAACATCACATATGTATGTAACACACCACTCTGTCAAAGTATCATTTGTCATTTGTATTTATATTTTTAGGTGGCCAGTAAGATTTTATTGTGCGAGCGCACACAACGGCCATAACCTGAGCCAATGGCTGCCTGTTGCCATGACAACAGGGGCTCCTGGCATCTCCTAAAATAAGACAGAGGCGGGTAAAGATTAGAGGAAGCTGCTGCTGCGCGGGGCAACCCCCTCGCACAGACAGAGGAGGGGGAGGGCGTCGCTCACGAAAGGCAGAGCTGTGACACGAGCGAAGGAGAGCGGGAGAAAAATCATTTCAGCCGAGCATCTGCTGCCTTCATCTCCTCCGCTCTCCATCTAATTACAAACACAACACTCTGATGGGTGATAATCTGATGGAGATGAAAGTGGGAGAGTGACAACGCACCAGCGTGGAGTGTTACGACCCTGAAGGTTCACTGAGCAAAAAGGAGAACAATAGTGGAAAGGACGGCAGAGGAAGCTTGATCCAGAAATGACAGCAGAGGTCATTTATCTTTACTCCCAGGATAACTTGCGTTCATGTTTCCTACTGGACTTTGTTAGTTTACCAGGGGGCAGCTGTGGCTCAGGCGGTGGAGCAAGTTAGAGGTTTTAACCCCAAAACCTCCTGTCAAAGTGTCAAAGTGTCACCACTTCAAATAACTTCAAATAATCTTTATTGTCCACAATTATGAAAAAAATGCTACAGTATAAGCTTCACATGCTGGTTGAAATTACACTAAACACATTGATTTAGCACAGCACAATAATCACAGACGTGACTCCATTAACAAAGTTACAGCATAAGGTCTTAACAACTCTTTAGTGCATGACCAGATGCTGCAGTCTGCTCCTGTACCAATGTGCACAAAATACATACCATGTATAAAAATAAAAAAAATGTTAATTTCCCCCAAATCATAGAAGTGTTACCACAAAACCATTGGATATTAGATTTTCCCTGAAAACCTAGCTTTAATGTCTAAGCAGTTTTACAGTGCAGTCTGGGCTGTAAGCCAACACAGGTTGGGTGAATGGTTTTTATTTAGATATTTAAATTGTTGTTTCATGTGTATGAAGAACATTAAATCATTTAACATGTCAGTTTAATCTAATTGGTTAAACTAAACCACTAAACCAGTGAGTAAAAGTTTAGATCTACCCCTGACTCATACTGTGTTTCCAACCTGAGGCCTCTTTAATTGTTCTAACTAGATAAGATAAGATAAGATATACTTTACTGTCCCAGAGGGAAATTCATTGTGGGCAGAAGTGCAGACAGAGACTGTTTCGCCATGCAGCAGACATAAGACAGGATAACTGTTAACTGTATTTGAATTAAATGAAGTGCTGAAGTTCAGCTTTTAGATGAATGACACTAAATCGCACCATGTAACTTATTTTATGACACAGAGGAAGCTCCCGCACACTGTCTTGACTTGCATATTATGTTTAATCAGAGAACAACGTTTCGGTCGCTAGGGCCTTCATCAGGTCATAACCTGCTGTGACTGTAGACAGACGGAGCAGATTTAAGTATCTCCTTCTACATCTTCATGTTTCTGCAGGTTAAACAGGTGTTGATGAAGAGATGATGTTCGGGCTTGAAGTCATCTAATTAACAAAGGCCTTACCTTGTGTGTGCAGATCTGGTGCAATAACATGATGGAACCGGGTGAGGCTCCATAGCCATCGGCCACTATCAGAGCCTAACTTCTGCATTAATGATAGTTAATGATGTCCTATCATCCTATCACAACTTCGACCAAGACGCATATTGTTGACCACATTGTTATTAGTGGTAGAAACTGCAACCAGGCAGCTACAGCCTCGCTTCTCTGCCCTTTACCAGCCACTGATTGCTTTCAAACTGACTTCTAAGTTGCTGTGACATCACTGATGAGATGTTACTGCACTTGACAATCGAACTCGCCTCCGCTCAGAGTAACATCAGTGTTAATGACCAATTATCTGCCAGACTTAACGGCAGATAGACGAGTCCCACACACACTCTACTCATTAGGATGAAACGACTTAAAAGCTCAAAACCACAGAGGTAAATGGTCTGGTCACATGTGCGTGCACACACACACACGCACACACACGCACGCACGCACGCACGCACGCACACACGCACACACACCTATGTAATTGCCATATATTTGAGATGTGGACAGCAGCAGAGGTCTGATGCACAGTCTTTTACTTCAGAAAATTTGCTGCTGCTGATCAAAGCAGGTCCTACTACTTGAAAACCTCACAATGACTCATCCACACACACACTCGAAATATCACACCACCACACACAAAAACACATTATCACACTCACACCTTTTGTGTATCCCATGCTGCTCAATAAAGCCATATTGATGGATCTGTCTTGTCTAAAATATCTTCAGATGACAGTAAACCGGTAAAAAACTAAGCTAATTATACACTAAAGTGTGTGTGTGTGTGTGTGTGTGTGTGTGTCAGAGAATATAAGAGACTATAAAAAGGCAGAAAACTGTAACAAACACTGTCAAATCAGTATTTAGAGAATCAGAACATGTTTTACACGATATAAAAGGACAAAACTGAATCTGAAAAACGAGGCCTCTAACACAGGGATCAGAGGTTTTGTAGTGATAAGATGTGCAGACGTGAAACATGAATAAACCACTACAGGTGTGTGTATGTGTGTTACCTTCATGAGAACAGACTCGCTGAGCTTTTCTCTGTTGACAATCTTTATGGCGACTTTCTGACACGTAACACAGTGGACGCCCAGCTTCACCAGACCTGAAACACAAACATCAAATTAAATTAACATGAAGTTGTTTCTTCAAAGTCTGATTCACACTGAGAAAACAGGAAAAGAGGAAAACATAAGAGGACGGAGTCATGCATCTGGATAAATGACATCACACTCGAGGCTACCCATCATCCTCGGGGGTGCGAGTCACTGCTGGATTCTGCTTCCTTCAAATGACTCCACACACTCCACTGAGCCAGATGATTGTAGATAAACTAAATCCAGGATTTCAAGGTAAAATGGACGACATGAATGAGGCTGGAGGCTGTGAATGTACTGACTGAGCAGGTCCAGTCTTCACCTTGGAAACTGTGGATGTGACAAAATGATTTCAACTTCTATTCGACCTTCAACTGCAGCTCATTTAATTTTGTTTTCTAGTAGTGTAGCTTTATATGCACGGGGCAGACACTAATGATGCTTGGGGAAATGTTTTATAGTGGACGTATCAACCGAAAAGAGTTGCCAGGAGTTAGAGGAGAAGAGTGATTATTATAACCTTTATTTATTCTCGAGCAGCACACACCAAGACATTAACTGGGAAATAAATCAATGAAACAAAAGAATAATAAAACAAAATATACATATAGATAGCTCCAACCATTAAGGACAAATAATTCTTATCATTACAATTGGCAGACACCACGAGTCATGACTAAAACAATAAGAGATGCAAGAAAATAACAACACAAAACATGTGCATATTTTATAGCTCTTTACTGTAACCCTAACCAACCCTGTCCTCACAGATCTTTCTCTAAATTTCACTACATGTTCGAAAAGTTATTGCTAACAGAGTCTGAATATGTTCCAGCAAACTGTTATAAATTACAGAGACATGTCCTTTAGTTAGTTCTGTATAGTTATCCATATACCTGCTGCCCATAAAGCAGAACATAATTGTAAATATATATAAAAAAAGAATCCTGAAAGCTTCTGATGCAACTAATTTGAGCTTGAAAGTTTTACATTTAATTGCAGGTAAACTGCATACTGTGTATGTAAGGATGGCCAAAACTGGATCATTCATCTGGACAGAGTGTTTTAAGGATGAGTTCATCATGTCTTCAGATATGAGCTAAAAAAAAAAAAAAAAAAAAGATATGAGCTCAACAGCAATGTTTAAAATGACATATAAACTCACTGGAAATACTGTAGTAGACATCTGTCTGTCTGGGATCATAATGGAAGCAATTTTACAGAACATAAAACAGGCGGAAAACAATAAAATTGACTCGCAAGTCTTTTTTTCATTTTGTAATAGAAATGTCAGCACAGCACGCGATAGCTCCGTCTTATTAAAGCCACAATGGCTCCATCTATCTCTATCAAAGCTCTGACACCAAGGACCAGAGTTTACTTTGTACTGAAGGTCTGCAGACGGCTCCAGAAATGCCACTGCGCATATGCACCTCTTCATTACCTCACGCTGCATATATGTTTCACAGGAGATGAGTGTCACTCGTTGATTTCCCTGCGGTCATTTCCCTGACAGAAGAAACAACCAGAGCCGTGAGCAGCGGGGGTGTTTGGGCCAATATGAGAGTCTGGGGGCTCTTTTATGTCTTCAGTTAGAACCGAAATGGCACCATGGGCGACATTCACCAGCTCTCATTGATCTTGTTGTCAGAGCAGCTCAAGCGCAGCTACGTAAGCTCACCACAACACAGGGCACGAAAGGCCCCATAAAGGCTGATCACACCTTCACCCCCCACACAGGTTCTGAGTGGATGGATGGATGGATGGATGGATGGATGGATGGATGGATGGATGGATGGATGGATGGATGGATGGATGGATGGATGGATGGATGGATGGATGGATGGATGGATGGATGGATGGATGGAGGAGGAGGAGGAGGAGGAGGAGGATGGCATCGCAAAAAGAAAAATGATGAGGACTGAAACCATCATGAAAGCACCTGCTGCAGGTTCTGCTGCTAATGTAATAACTAATGGGCAACGATGCCAACTGTTGTTGTGAACTCAGAAAACGCTGTGGGGGCAATGCAAGAAATGTTTTGAACATTGCATTGAAAGATTGTTCCTACTGGATCAGAAAAAGTTATGTAAATTTGGTCGTTGAGCTGGAGGGAACTGTTATTAGGGATGACTTTAACATCTACTAAAGTCATGTTCTATTGAGTCACCTCCTTTGATTCTTTCCTCCACCATTTATTTCATCTTCATCCTTGTTTATCATAGAACATTATGACAAAGTACTACTACTTTTTCTACAGCCTTAAATGTTGTAACTTACATTTATTGTATTCAGTTTAACATATTAATCTCAAATTGAATATATAATTTAGACTGTTGATTGAGTTACAGGTTCAGAAACACAGTGCAGAGTCCATATTGCTACCACTGTGACATCTGACAACATAATCTATTTACAGCAATAGTAGGCTTTGTCACAAATTCAAAGTCTGTGTCTCGCTGGGAACAGAGCTTATAAAATATAACATTTTTGAGTAATCAAGTTCTTATGAACATAGTCGAATATTGATAATACTGAAAATGTCCATTCCTTGTTAATATTAATCAGGTAATGAACCAACTCTAACTGATCCACGAGTGAGGGATGAGCTGTGATACGGACTGTTAGTCACTAACTTCTGTATCTTGAGGCTTGGAGATAAAATAGTTATGGTACAGTCATGTTTCCTGCACCTCTGAGGAGGAAGACATATTACAACATTAGTGTATGTTACAGCTCCATGGGCCCAGTGAGGCTGTAACGATGACCCAACTCCACATCTGCGCCGCTGTGATCTGGTTTCATAATTACCCCTCCGACACCTCAACGTCTCAGAACACAGCTAAACGTGTTCGATCCATAACGAAAATCATAAAAAAAAAACACTTTATGCTTGACATTTTTCATTGTGCTTCTCTGGGTTATTAGAGTCATTATGTAACCCAGCCGGCTCCAACAGTAATAATCGCTGACATATTCACATTGAGAAATGTCCACTTTATCTCTCCCTGTCTCATTTTTAACAAGCAAGATGAGTTCCTGAAAGATTTTACATCTTAATGCAGATAGCTTCACGGCCGTTTCGGCTAATGCTGCGTTCAAGGCAGGCTTTTGAAACCGTAAGTTACAGCTTCAAGTCACAACTACGACTTGGTAGCGTTCCAGGTAACCCGTAGCTCGTGTTTTTACCATCCTGTTGTCTGTGAAAGTTCCCTATAACGGCCACTCGTAACTTCCGACCCGTGAACTCGTACCAGATCGAACTGGTATGACTTCACAGGAAGGAAAAACACAAAGTACGAGTTTCTTTGAACGCACCATGAGTTAGCAGCCCCCGCCCTTGTCAGGCATCAATTGGTCCTCGTGCTACGTCACCACATTCACGCGCATCCCTTGGCTGCACACACAGCCCTTCATGCCGTTCTCTCTCCTCATTGGATAACACTTGTATCCCACAAGGAAAATTTTCTCCTCGGGTTACAGCAGAGCAGAGTGACGGAGAGACTCGTGTTTAGGCTGAAATACTTCATGTAAGTGATTGCTGACGGAAAATAGGACTATTTAGGACTTATATTAAAGCAGATATCAGCTTCACGGCCGTTTCGGCTAATGCTGCGTTCAAGGCAGGCTTTTGAAACCGTAAGTTACAGCTTCAAGTCACAACTACGACTTGGTAGCGTTCCAGGTAACCCGTAGCTCGTGTTTTTACCATCCTGTTGTCTGTGAAAGTTCCCTATAACGGCCACTCGTAACTTCCGACCCGTGAACTCGTACCAGATCGAACTGGTATGACTTCACAGGAAGGAAAAACACAAAGTACGAGTTTCTTTGAACGCACCATGAGTTAGCAGCCCCCGCCCTTGTCAGGCATCAATTGGTCCTCGTGCTACGTCACCACATTCACGCGCATCCCTTGGCTGCACACACAGCCCTTCATGCCGTTCTCTCTCCTCATTGGATAACACTTGTATCCCACAAGGAAAATGTTCTCCTCGGGTTACAGCAGAGCAGAGTGACGGAGAGACTCGTGTTTAGGCTGAAATACTTCATGTAAGTGATTGCTGACGGAAAATAGGACTATTTAGGACTTATATTAACAAAAACATTCCACTGATATCTGCTTTAACAAAAACATTCCACTGATATCTGCTTTAAGGACTTCAGTCAGTGTCAGTTCAGGTGTTTTACAGATCTGAGAGGCAGAACAACAACTAACAACAACAAAATAATAACAAACATAAAAGGCCTGATGGGTTCAGCAAATATTAATAACGTTTCCAATTAACCGCTGAGCAACTATGAAGGAAATTGTGTGTGAATCCATTGGTGTTGGAGGCTCAGTCACTTTGATCTCATCTTTTGACAGTTTATGTATCTTATTGCAATTAATAGTGCACCCATATCTTATTAGTTGCCATGGTAATAGAGAGGTGAAAAGTGTATTAAAAGAAGGGATGTTGCATTTATGCGCCCTGGCATCTGATATTCTCTTTATTTTTGGAGCAAGGGGGGTAAAGCTGAGCTGTTTTTATTCGGACATTATAAATGTGTCTCATTAAAGGTGAATCATGGGAAGGTATCTGTTGACCTTTGACCTGCTGCTGTGAGCCACTTGACTTGTGATACTGGCATCTCTCTCTGTGCTAGAGGCGTTGTGTGTTGAGATTTATGCTCAAAATCCCAATTAAGCTTCTTAAATGATTAATTCTACATTTACCACCGACCATGAACACAAAGAAGTTGGAGACAGAAGACAAAGGCTCCACACAACAGCTTTACAATACAAGTCAATTTCAAATCCCAGAGTGCACTGCTGTAAGAAACAGCCAATCACTGAGCAGCCAATTCCTTTACCTACAGTACTAAAGCCCTGGGAGTGGGGATAACAAAAGCAGCTGTGGTGCACTGTTTGTTTTCCAATTATCCACACACTTTAACTCCCAGCGAGGGTCATGGGTATTGTAGTATCTACCGGCTTCACGCATATCAAACTAAAAAATTAACACTTCTCATAAATGAGATTGAAGGTTGATTGACGTTTACATCTTTGTTGAAGAGAGATTTTGCTTCGCCTCACTCGAGTCATGTGGACGTGAGGCAGCAGCTTTTGTTCTGTCATAGTATCGACTAACTGGAATCAACATGGCAGCTGATAATTATGTTAAAGAACTGACCAACAGCTCCCGAAGGAGAATGAATTAGCATAGCCAACTGGAAGGCACTAATAAGATAGCATTAATGGTTAAACAAGCAGAGTGAATGAATGCAGCGGATGAAACAGCCTAGATCGAACATTAATTAACTTTTCACTTATTCTGCACCAAACAGGCAAAACTGAGTTCATTCATTGGCTTCTCTAGGGTTTAGCCTGAAAATCTATCGACTTTATAGTTTAAAAGTCTGAGAGAAAAAATCACAACATGATATTTTGTCAGATGATGCTCTGGATTTTTGAAAGGTCTCTTGACAGAGTCAAGGGAGTGTAATGATAACAACTGAGGTCTGTTCAGCCTGGTGTTATGCTTTTCTTCCCACTGTTCTTCTGCTACTTTGAGAACAAGCTCAATTGAGGCTATGCACAGGAACAGCTTCCCTCCAGGGATCAATAACGTATTCTGATTCAGTATTAAATACAAGTCCCAGGTTTCATTGATCAAAGTTGAGGCAGGTGCAGCTCAAACACCACTGACACCGATGGGGTCCTGTGAGGCAGGTGAGACTTTCGGCACTGTGGGAGGAGCTCACAGCTCCACACAGAAGCAGCCGAATCCTATTGGCTGCCGACTGCGTGAAGAAGAGTCAACAGAATATTGAATGTGAATCTGCTGACGTGTCTGTGTGGTCACAGATCTGCTTCATCTGCAGCAGCTGGACGAGGACGACACTGGTCCAGCAGGAGGAAAAACCTGAGCCGTGACTTTATGGATTGTGTCATTTCAAGGAGACAGTTGCTGTTTTCTCGTCCCATCCCCCAACTGCACAGGAGTGACACGGTAGCTGTGTTTACTCTGACGCTGAGGGGAACGGCGGGATGGACGTTTCCAGGATATGAACTGAAACTTTCTCTTATGATGTGACAAACATCTGGAGGGGGGAAGAAACTCAACAACAGACGTGTCAAATAATTCCTGAATGTTGGAGGTGGTTTTGTCCCAGAGCAGGAGAACAGGCACCAACTCCACCGTCTCCATCTGCAGCACACAGGCAGTCAGCTGTGATCAGTGCTGACAGGTCAGCTGTTGATAGGGTGACCTTCACCAGTCACACACTTTACACCCCCACCTCACTCCCAACCCCCAAATGTGATGAACTGTGACAGGTTTGCCACAGTCATGACATTTTAATTATTTCTTCCAAATCGTGGTACACTGTTAACCTGCTCCAGATTTATATATACAGTATATATGATACTTTAACTGTAGCGAGATACTTTAACTCCCAGATTTGTGTGTGTGTGTGTGCATATATATATATATATATAATAAAAAGTAAATATAATTATGATAAGAACTTCAAAACATAAACAACGACCAAACTACCAATTGTTTTTCAATCCTAATTTGTTAATATAATGTCACCATTGTTTTTAGAGGTACTTACTCTCATATGGACTTATTATGTTCAATTTGCATGAGGATACTGTACAGTATCATGGTAATGTACCAAGTTTAAGTTTATTGGTCACAATCTTTTAGTGACCTCATGTACTGTAAGTGGTCATGTGTGTTTCTGTGTTTACATCCATGACACAGGATGAGATGGGCCTGTAAATGCTGTTTTTTCCTTTTGTAAAAGAAAATCTGGGGTCTCATGAAACCATGTAGGAGGAGCACTAGACATAATTTTATATGTATTAAAGGCTAAAGCAGGTGTGACTAATACGGTGCAGAGATAAGACTGCAGCAGTGAATGACTGAGCTCTTCTCAGGCAATAGGACGCAGCGACAGATATCTTCTTCTCCTTGTCTGGTCAATATTTTGACACAGAGAAATCTTCCAGTGCTCAGGGGTCAAAGACCTGCAGGCCACACTCAGCCACCCACACACTCTGATACGTCAAAGTAAAGCCAGAGGAGGTGAAGAAACCTGGAACCTACATGTGGCCAATAAGAGGCATGTTGCTGCCGGCTGTGTGTCAGTGACTAGAAGGTAAAAGAAGGTCGATCCAGGAGACACACCAGACAAAAGGAGAGAGGGAAAGAGAGAGCAAGAGAGTGGGAGGAAACTTTCAGCAAATTGAACTATAAATAGAGACACAATCGAGCACTTTGAGCTCGGCTCCATGTTGTGTCTTCTCGCCACACGTCGGTGGATGAACAACAACAATAACACGGAGGTATTCAGCTGAGGAAATCAGAGCATACGTTCAATTATTCACATCTTCCTGTTCTCATTCAGAGAGTGAGCCTCTGTGTGAGACGGCAGCCGAACCATCGGGAGAAAATGGGGTCAACGTCTCGAACGTCAACCACTCTGACATGTGAACAAGAGGAGAGGAGAATCAAATTAGAAAGCCTCCGATTAGAGGATGGGAGATACGGTTCATAAGCTTCCAACATATTAGTTTCACATCACACATCACACATCTCACATCTCAGAAAGCAGAACAGGGGGAAACACTCCGACGTGCTGTTATTTCTTTAAACAAAATGCAGTATCTTAGGCAGCAAGTCCAGAATCCTACAGAGCAGCAAGCTGGACTGGAGCGACAACACAGGAAGAGAGCTGCCTATACTTCTTGTGGCGACTGGAGCCCTTCAATGTTTGCACTGAATTCCTACAACCAGTCGGCAGTAGCCAGCACATTACTCTGCACAGTGATGTGCTGGGAGAGTGGAGTTATGGCTGGGGAGCAGCAGGTGCAGCAGGTGGTGGTGGCAGAGACAAGGTCAAGGGACAAGACAAGATAAAGAAGATCGTGGATAACCCTTCCCACCCCCTTTATGGGGAGCTCTGGCAGAGGGGGAGCATTTCCAGCCAGAGGTTTACCTTCTCCATGCTTCAGATGCTCCTTTGTGCCAATTAATAGCCATAAGACTATATATAATATAAATAACAACAGTTTGGCCTGTTTTTAATACATATTATATGGGTCACGTGCTATTACATTATGTATTATTTCTATCTTGTATTTGTCATCTGTTGTTTTACCTATCTTACTATTGACCATATTCCCAGCATCGCCATCTTTGTTTACGTCGTCACTCGGGGTGGGAAGATTCAACGCCGTCACATAATGTTACCGTTAACGTTAGCAGTTGCAGCTAATTCCGGCTAACTTAATTCAAATCAGTTTAACCCAAATGTCGTTTTACTTTGAAATATGGCCCGATGTCCCTTCGAACGTTGACAACCCATGCTTTCCTTAAATCTGTATCAACCGGGAAGCGATGAAAGGAAAGCAGTTTATCGGACTCCCAACATTTGTACGGCTTGCAGCCAGGGACGCAGCAGTTACGGTTTGTTTACCCACCAGTGACGACGTAAGGAAAGTGGCAACGCAGTGAATATGGTCAATTCCACTGTTGTTTCACCACAATTTTATCCTTTGGAGGATGAGGCCTCTATATGTCATTAAGAAGCGATGAGTATGAAAAGTTTGGGAACCACTGCTGGAGAGAGAAAAAGTTAAAAGTTGTGTGTCTGCAGGCTGCTCAGATGTTTTCTGTTGTTTCCTGGAACAAATGAGGACTTAAAAATGGCAGCAGATACACGGTGGTGGTGGGAGGAGACCACTGCTGACACTCAGTCAGAGGCAGGTCCATTCTCACAGTCCGCATCTGCTGAGTCAGACTAATGACATCCAGACAGCAGGAGATTTATGGGATTTGAATGGATCCACCTCATGAAGCCGGACAGAGGGAAAATAAAACTGACTCAACAGGAACACACACGGACAGAGACCCCTGTGATTCCACACCCGAGGAGTGTTTAGGAGATCATTAACTCAAATGGGATTTTACAGTCACATAAAAACAGTGGTTGACCAGCCATCTTCAGACTCAGAGAGAGGAGCGCGGGGCCAGAGAATGAAAGCAGTGGAGCAGCCAAGCACCTGTGGAGCTCAGCAGGACTCTGATGGAGTTTTGTGGCTGTCTGGATAACATCTGTAGCAGCTGCCCGACGAGACTGATGAACCTGACGCCTCTCGCATACGAATCAGACCTGGCAGACACCACAACTGAGCTCTGGCCTATTTACATCTCATCACAGAGACAGGGTAACATCCTTCTCATTCACTCCATCAACCACGACAGAGAGGCACTCAAAACTAATGTTGACGCTCGCACATACGAGTCGATACATATTCATTTTCCTGCCTCATAGCAAGAAGAAAGATATCGATTAATCCTCCACATCAGCCCTGTAATTGCCCACCTTTCTATCAGCCATTTGATGCCATCCTCCTTTGTTCCAAACAATCGTCTGAGTCAAGACCCCCCTCCCTCGATTCTGTAACATTGATTAACTGCTGCTTCTGGTTTGCCAGTGAGGCAGACAGGCACGCGGCCGTCCCAGCAGCGAGGCCTGGCTGATGCATTCGCTGTCACGGTACTGCCCACCGAGGCTAATCAGATCACGTAGACAGAAATGGGGCTGAACATTGATTTCATACCATGAATTAAGCATCGCACGCTGCTCAGCTGTCCCAGTCCTCGTTCTACACCATTGGATTTGAAATAATCAAGGTTTGGTCGGACAGCTGTGGTTTTTTAAATACATTTTCAAGCCATTTTTTATTGATAAGATCAGTAAACGAGCCAGTGAGGTGTGACGGAGTGAAAATAATTAAAAAGAGAAGCACATGTTTTTTGTCCATAAGCGCTTCAGTCTCATCTACGTGTAATAAAAAAAAAAGTTCAATCTGATGGCATCCAGCTGATTCCTACTAAATCTGATCCATTTATATGTTCAAAAGCACAGAGCTGCTCCACCCGAGCACCCCCGACAGCTACCTTTTAGTGGTGTTTAAAAATATGGTGAGTTTGTTCGGTTAATTAAAATGTCAATATCACAAAATATTATTGCCAATATGTACTGTTAGCTTAGAATTAGGCTTTAGCTGTGCCTGTGTCTATCACTTTTTTGTGTACCTGGAAACACTTTTGTGTTTTTTTTAGCATCGTATGTGTTGTCTAAATGAATTACTAGTGTGATTGTGTTTTTGCATTTGTTCCTATAAGTTATATTTAGATAATTCTGAGCTGTAACTGATGGGTACTGACACAAGACCTGCTGAAATACCAGATCTGACTTGAATGCGATCGAACCAAGGTCTCAAACACTAAGAACCAAGACGACATGCGAAAACCTCTGCTGTCTAGCTCCACAGACACCAGGATTATGACTGATTAAAAAGGTGCGACAACAGAAACTATTTTATTCTGAGTAGGTCATTGTCAGAGATGAGGTGGGGAGATTGTTGTAAAGCTGCTTCATCTTTTCACTAATCAGCTGAGCTCACTATTCACACCTGAAAATCATCATCATCATCATCACAATGAGACAGAGATGACCTCATAGGCTCTTACCTGTTTTCACACCAACGAGATGGGAGATGGAAGCGGCCGCCCAATCAGGGGAGAGCATGAGGAGAGAGGAGAGAAGAAAAGACCAATGATTAGCTCTGGGCACAGAAATCTACCAGGCAACAGATGACGGTGACACTCGGCTCAAGCGTCCAATTGGCTCTGGTCTGTTTGTCTTTTTAACTACTGTAAACTCTGAGCATTTGAATTGATTTCTTCCTGCTTCACTGTACATCCAGTGAAACAGTGGATATCTGTGTCAAGGTTAGCCTCCCCCTCCTCCATCATTTTGCTCCCCCATCCTCACCCCCTGTGTCTCTCCCCTGACAATACGAATCCCATTGAACATTTGAATATGATTTCCCTCCCTCCCTTCGTTCTCCAAATCCTGACAAAACCAGCTCCCCTTTCTCCATTAATGAGGAAATTAATAAAACCGGCTCCTCCTTTTTCTTCTTTTCCTCCATCTTTTTCCTCTGTCAGCGAGGAGGAAGAGGGGGAGGAGGAGAAGAGGAAGGCCAAGAAAGCAGGTCAAGCCTCAAGAGAAGCAAGCAAGGGGAGAGAGAGTAAAAGGCTTCATGCTGCGTTTGAGTGGTATCAGTAAAGCTGGACGCCATCACCACTGAAAACAACACTGGCTGCAGCAGACAGATCGATATTTCTGTTTATATACAAGTTTAATTTACGTCTGCAGTTGATTTAAAGCCGTTTTCTCTGCTTCATCAGTGTGTAACCTCAGAGCTGAGCAAACAACCCACGTGTCCTACTTACTGTAAAACAACCACAACACAGTGCTGGAAGAAGTACCAGCATGAGGTCATACTGCATTCGAATACTTCACTCTATAAACTGGAGGGTTCAGTGTTTTTGTTGTTTCACCCAAACCACGCAGTAAAAGTCAGGATCTGAGTCGTTCCTTCTAAAACAGTCTCTCAACTTTATAGAAATGCCATAAATCACTGGAGTAAAAAAAAAAACATAATGTACCAGCTGTGTGTTCTACTACTCAAAGTAAAAGAACAGATTGAGATAGAGAAGGAAATCTACTGCAGATTTGTACATGTATGTTGTGCAGACTGTTTGAATAAGGAGGAATAATGGTGAGAACAAAAGACAAAATGACTTTATTACTGTAGGTACAGCAAAACTCCAAGAAGCATATTGTTGTTGTGTTATTGTTTTATTAGTAACAATCCATGAATTGTTATGCTGTTTTTGCTTATCTGTCCCTTTTTTCCTTTGCACCAGTTGAGGAAAATGTTGTTGATAATGTTGTCTGCAGAACTGCATTAATCAGCAGGTTAGCTTAGCAGAAAGACAGGAAACAAGGATGCAACATGAACCCACTGATTTCACACAGACAAACATGTTACATCTGGTTTGTTTAGTCTTTGTAAAAATAGAAAGTCAGTTCGGGGTGATTTCTTTTGGAGCATTTGACTGCAGGAAACAGTAACTTCCTCATTTATCTCCAATCTTGTGTAGAAACAGAAGATTACATTGATAAGCTCTGATTAATGGAGGTTAGGGTGCAGCCATAAAAAGATATTCTGACAATACTGAGGAGATGGGTCAGTGAATAAATGAAAATAAATAACTGAAAAATGGTTTTAAAAGCCAGCATCAAAGTTGTTAAAATGTACATTTTGTATTCATATACAGTTTATTTAAGTTTAAGTATACTACTTTCTTTTGAAAACATTACATTGAAATAGATTGTTTTTGCTGTATTTCTATATTTCAATTTTAATGCATTTTAGCAACACTGGGCAGGAAAAAAACACAGCTTTTTTTCTAAATAATATGACAAATATTGTAAAGAAATTGTAAAAAGAAACAATGAATTGCATTTGTATCTATTCCACATTTGAGTCCAGATTTATTTTCCTTTATATAGTCAGATTTTTCATGAAAAAATACTGATCCCACCACTTGACATTGGCTTGCATCATGTCATTGACCCAGATCCAGATCAGTTTCATCTGTGTGCTCATGCAGATAAACACAGCAGGGGAAACCACTAGCACCTGTGGACCTGCACCTTCACCTGCACCCACATTCTCAACACTCAGTCAGGCAGCTGGATGCTACAGTAACTGGCTACTAACAAGCAAGTAACTTGCATCAGCTGCAGCAATCAACAAACAGTATGCTTAACGTAATACTTCTTTTCATTCTTCTTGGGATTTTGGCAGTGTGGATGTGGATGCTACTATAGTTGTATCACTGCCCTCCTCAAGACTTCATGTGAATGAACAATGTCACACTATATATTTTTAATTTAAAACTCAAAATCATGCGGGAAGTGTAAAACTACTTTAGCAATAACGTGGTTCTTAATTGAAAAACACCGAAATTGAACGTTACATTTGTTTTGTTCTACAAAAACATGTTTGTCTGATTGAGAACGTCCACACTAACAAAACCCAGTAGGCCGTTTCCCTATAGTGTATAAAGACTGATTCATCCCACAGTGGCCCATGCAGCCCTCAGCCTGCAGATTTTAACAGAGTCTGTTCTGGATCCATCGCAGTACCCGGCTCTTATCACCTGTGGTTGCAGGGGAAAACTCCCGGTCCCAGAATGCCTGCCACTCTCTTTCAACTAGTTATCATGCTGACAGGACACTGAACAGGACTCCTCTGCCGCTGCAGCAGCTCTGTACTGTGTCCCTGAGTTTCAACTGGATGCCTCCCGTCGTACTGTCATTACATTCACTTTAGTGGTTTTACCCAGCTGCAGGCGAGCTGTTTCAACTCCTGCTTTTAGAGCTGTAATCAATATTTTTTTCATTTATATATATATCAACAGATCAAACGAGTGTGTTTGTGAAAATGGGGTCACTGTGGTGAAGAAATATGAAACTCTACCTGTTCAGCATCAAACAGCCGACAGGAGAGGGGTCGGTATAACTGATTTCAAATTTCAATTTCTGGTGGTTGCATCTGTTTTATGAGCTCATCAGATGCTTTCATGTAAAATCTTCAACATCTATCTACAATCTACAATAATGTGCCTTA
This sequence comes from Trachurus trachurus, assembly GCF_905171665.1. Taxonomy (NCBI): domain Eukaryota; kingdom Metazoa; phylum Chordata; class Actinopteri; order Carangiformes; family Carangidae; genus Trachurus; species Trachurus trachurus. Next base: position 28,234,836 of record NC_139893.1, read on the forward strand.
GTAAATCTACTTGTGTATATTCTGATTTCAATGTAATGCTTAGTTGAAAGTCCTGAAAGATAGACTAAAGTTTGGTCTGCAGCAGTCTTATTGGATACTTTTTTATCAATTTATCATATTCCATACAGGTGAGCACCTTGAGGTTTCTCCTATTTTCTCCCTGTTAAAGGTTTTCGTGGGAGTTTTTTTTTTTTTTTCTCAGTTGATGTCATGGTCTAAGGCCAGAGGATGTTGTTATGCTTGTTGTGTAAATGAAAAACTGCTTGTAAAAATGGGCTATACAAATAAACTTGCCTTGCTTTTACCACCTCAGTTGCTAATGAGGCAGAAATATAAAGGCACATTATGTAATTGAAGATGTGAGAGAGGTCAATCAGCCGTACATTCATTCTATAGCTGACAGCCTATGTATTTGTCCTATTACCCGTCCATTGCCCACCATACAAGAGCCGAGCGGTGATATTGAGCTCTGTAAAGTCTTCTCGACAGCTCTCAGGCCAGTTTAATGGCCACGACTGTGCTGCACTGCCAATGTGCCATCAGAGGGAAATCTTGTCATGACAAGAGAACGGCAAAACTTCAGCTCCTCACTTTAATGAGTTGAGTTTTATGTAACTTACAGGATTGAGGGGGAAGCAGCAGCTCACAGTAATTAACCCACAGGAGAGAGAGATAGAGAGAAAGAGGGAGAGAGAGAGAGAGCAGGGGAAAGAATGAAATCTGAGTAGGATGAGAAGAGGAGGAAAAAAAGTGGGAAAAGGGAGCTTCACGTCCTCGTTCAGCCACATGATGAAAGGAGAAGAAAGGAAATGAGGAGGAGAGACACTTCTGACAATACAGAAAAGTGGTGTTGATGCCAAGAGGAAGAACCAAACTCCCAACCCGATGACGCAACCCCCTCCAAACTTATTACAGTAAACCTACTTGTCTTCTGTGCTGCTACTTTGAGGATGAGTTGATTTACATCTCACCTAGAGACGCTGAAGGATGAGGCTGAAAAATCTGTGAAACACTCTTATCTGCTGCAGGATTTGAACCTGCAACCTTTCTTGTACAAGCAAAAGCAACATCTGGCAACTCAATTCTGATTGGATGATGCTGAGAGTTAGGAGAACATTTCCAAGTCACTGGGCTGAGACAAATGAAAAAACAGAGACATATTCTCTAGGAGGTCAAATCAAAAGTTTTTATTCTTATTTAACCCCCTTGAATATAATAGATTCTAATTTGCCAAATATGTAAAAATGTAAAAACATATATTAAGTCAAGAAGTTTTTTGACTTAAGGAAACTTTACTTTAAAAGTAAGTACATGAATGTTAGCCTACCCCTGTGCCCTGTCATCTCTGTGATGTTACTCGGCCTTAGCAAATAGTCCATGGCAGTAATAAAGCAGTACAGCCCTGATGTTATTTGGAAATTACTTAGATAAAGTAGAAAATAAATTTCTGAGGAAATTGTTAATGTGCTCACTTGTTCTGAAAATTGCTTGAGCCAAAATGTGTGTAGTGTGATTGTGTGGAAGTTTTTAGTCTCAACTTCTGAGAGAGAAGTTGTGTGATTTATTGCTGCAGAGCCACTTTGTGGTTGCAGAGAGAGAAAGACTGTTTGTACTGTGGTCTCTGCTGCCGTCACCAGCCAAGGTTACAAAAGGTGATAACAACTTTTATCTTGAGAATCAAACTCAAACAAGTAGCTTTAACTTAGCGTATATTTCCCGGTAGTGCCGATGTTTCTTTCCAAGATATTACAGGACAGAAAAAATTAGGTGGCTGCTGAATGAAAAAAAACACGATGTTGGAATGACAAACAGCACAATAACACATTTCAGAGATACCACACAAAGTTTTCCTAAACACACTGTTCCTGTCATTTCAATTTCAAGTTAAATTGAGTTCTTGACCCTGCAAACGCTGCCGCAGGAAATAGCAACAGACTTCTGTTTCTATTAATGTCGGAAATAGGAAAAAACAATGACCACTAACGTCAAAAATATCACACGTGTATCAACAGCCGAATTGAATCGGTTGCACTTTGACCTGATGGCAACATGGCCAACAAATATTTGAGAGACGCACAAAGAAGTTTGTGAAAGAAGCCCTAAGAGGGAGAACAGGTAACGCAGGCAGGGGCGGAGTGGGGCACCAAAATCTACCGGGAAAATTCTGACCGCACCGGCCCACCATCGGCCTATCCCCCCCCCCCACACACACACACACACCATTTACATATTTCTGTACCGCTCACCGCTCAAACAGAGCTATGTGTCATTCCATATGGCAAAATATATGAGTGCCAGAAGCAAAAGAAAAAAAAATAAATGTGGGTGACACAACTTTATAAGTTTTTTTTTTATAAAGGCTACACCATTTCCCATATTCTGGTGCATTTTAACACATTGTTACTTTTATCTAGCTAAAAAAAAAAAAAGTGAAAGAGCTGCAATTAGTGCCTCCCAAGCAGATTTAGCCTACTTAACACTGCTGACCATAACATTACATCCAGTCATGTTTACTCCTTTATTTCCCCCTCTCAACTACTCCACTCTGCAAATTGATTTTACTGACAGCGCTCTGCAAACGCCACGGTTTCGTTTCGGGTCTTGTCCTACTCACCAACATGCTTCGGTGCCCATGGAGAAGACAGAGCAGCTGCTGCTGTGATGTGAGAGGTTCCGGCTCGTAACGGTACCGCGGTCCGCGTACCGACGCGCACTGGCCCACTTGCAGTAAAGCACGGACTTTGTTGTCTTGTTAAATTAATATAACTTATAGATAACGTAACACACGGGCAGGACTGATAAGGTTTGCTGGGTAGCTTCCATGAGTCGATCTGTTTTTAGCCGTAGCCGCTAGTTTAATGATAACTTTCACAGTGATAGGCTGATGCATTTCCCATGAGGCTTTGCACCATTCTACATTAGTTTAAGAACAAACAAACAAATTAAATTGCTGGTTATTTTATATTTTGTGGTCATGAAAGTTCTGTAACATTGAACAGAAATAATTAGATAAAGATAGGAGGCTAAACAAAAATAATTTAGTAGGCTGGATTGATGAGAGTCTGATTCACTATCGCAACCATGAGTGAGAGGTAGAGAGACATGAAGGGGTATAAAAACTGGCTGGACTTGGTAACTAGGTATAGAGGTAGAGTTTGGAGTTTGTCACGGGGGCGTGCGGTTGATACACTGCACGGCCACGCAGCGCAGCTTGCGGGCCGGCTCACTTGAGTTTATTGGCCGCCGGCCGACCGGGAAATCTCCCGGTCCTCCCGATGGCCACCCCGCCCCTGAACGCAGGTAATACAGGCACAAAAGGCCCTTTAGTTTAAATTACTGTAGATCAGAGCTTCATTTCATCACCTGTGCATCAGGACTTATTCAACATAAATCTACACAGTTCCCATGTATCCTCAGGTTCTGGGGAAATATTCAGCCCTGCAGCAAAAACCTTCACATTCAGTCAGTGGCTCAAGTCAGAGATTCATAATTAGTCTCTGACTGCTCAGTCACCTTCTCCAGAGACCCCTGCTCACTCCTCAGCTCTGCCAACACCCCACCCCCACCCCACAACCCACACACACACGCACACGCACACACACTTCCTGTGCAAATTAATTTCCAACATGACTCCAACCTGACTCGGCTCGCCTGTCAGACCACGGCTGTTAATGAGCCCTGATGTCTTTCTCACAAAAGCACGGCAATTACTAATATATCTGCGACACACCAGCAACTTCAATCTCCATGAATAACACACAGACACACACGCACGCACGCACGCACGCACGCACACACCTTTGCTTCGGAGGAGGCTGCAGGAGACACGCTGCATCTTATCACTTGTTTCATGTACAACATTTCATTTTGAGAATATTAGTTTTATCTTCACTTTCATCACGTGTGTGTGCCAGTGTGTATGTGTGTTGATCGATGTTGTTTGGAGGAACTCTGATGTTTTTAAATTTTCTTTAAAAAAACAGCTAAAATCGTTTGTACAGAAATTGACTGACCAGGAGGAGAGGTGAGATAAAATTAAATCTTGCATGAAAACTCAAACCGCAGTGTTGTGCACCGTGGTTTATTGACTCTGACTGCAGGTGCTGGTGTGTGTTTCTGTTGCACATTTCTTTATTTTTGATCCTTTGAGCAATGTAGTGTGATGGACTGACTAAAGTCACATCATAGACATTTGTCCTGCTCTGTGTTAAAACAAAAACATACTTAATAAGCAAATGTGAGAGATTTACACGCAGCTCCATGAAGCAGCAGCGGCAGCAGCAGCTCATTCTTCCTCCCAGTACGAGGACGCGTTTGACTCGATGAGCGGGATCATGTCAGCATCTCCACAAGCAGCTCTGTGGCTCAGTTAGCTGAGTTGGCATCCTGCTGTTGTGACCCAAATACAAGCTTACTGCCTGTCTGCCAGCTGCTGCGCTCTGATTGGCTGGGATTCGACATGAGAGAGGAGGTGGGGGGTGTACAGAGGGATATGTGCCTCCTCCAATACCAAAGAATTTGGAAATTCACACTGTGTCCAACAATACTTGCTGATTTTTAAAAATGCACTGGACAGAACATGTCTACATGTATATATGTTTATTTATAGATGTGTCCAAATGCACTGGTGTAACACCATGTGATTATTCCCTATAATCCCTCATTCCACCAGTGGAGATAGCAGCTTTTCATGCTGCAGACATGAAGCAGCGTCTGGGCTCAGACTCTGCGCTTTTGAATGTCACAGACTGTATTAACAGAATATGGTTGAAATAATTGTTAATCCACAGAAGATGAGAAATTCAACCTGAGCCAAACCTCTGCTCTTCAGTCTGAGGATTTCTGACAATACGCTTCGGAAATGTGACTTTGGCAAAGCCAGGGAGGAATCACAGTTTCTGCTGTTCTACCGAAAACTCTCGGCTCTCGTCTGCTTCGTGTGTGCTCGCTGTGATTCTCACAATTAAAGTCTCCATCTTTGGATTTTTAAGTGCTGGATTCAGAGGCATCCTGCATACAGACATGCACCTTTAGTAATTTCACAGCCATGACTCTCATCCAGAACAGCTTAACCTGTCTCTTTGCAAATGCTCATATCCTTAATTTGTTTGTGTTGAGCATTGTGTCTTGTTCGGTTTTAGTTCTTTTATTTTGGAGGCTGCAGGGGTGTGCGTTGTTGCGAGTTGTTCCTAATATTATGAGCTCGCTGCTATAATCCATGTTACCACAGAGACGACTGTCGAGCCCTTAGTGGACTGCCTGCTCAGCATGGCAACTCAAACACACACACACACACACACACACACAAACAGACCCAGGCACACACACAAACACACCCACACACACCTCAGAACGATGATACATGTCGAGTTTGTGTTGACACTCTGCTGCTCCCCAAGGCCACAGACCTGCTGAGTCCAACAGCTGCTCAGAGTCCAGTGCTCAGACACCGTGTGTGTGCGTGTGTTTGTGTGTGTGGAAGTCACTGTCACTGCACCCAACGTGGTGTCAATGACAATGAAGTGACTATCAACACCAGCAACAAACTCTCTCTTTATAACACGCACACACACACACACACACACACACAGACAGACAGCATGGCAGCACGTTCAGTCGAAACCAAAACATCCGAGCTACGGAGCTTACAAAGGAGTGTCAATCGATATGACACAGAACTCACTTAAGCATGCAAGTACACACACACCTACACACACACACACACACACACACACACACACACAGAAGCCAGATCGGTAATGGAGCTCCCACAGACTCTGGCAGACAGGCCTAGTCCTGCTCTGAGAGAGGATGGGGGGGGTGGGGGGGGGGGGTGGGGGGCTGTGACCCCAACTGACCCTGAGTCAGTTCACTGCTACTTTCTGTGACGTCCTAATCATTAACAGTGAATCTAATGACTCCGAGACCTCGGTCAGTTTAATTGGAATAGCTGCTATCATCATCATCATCATCATCATCATCATCATCATCATCACCACCATGATCAGTCTCTCTCTGAGGGAGAGTAATTCAATTTGTGAATTTTCATGTGGAGCTGAACTTCACGCTGCTACGGTTAAATAGACCATAAATAGATTTTTATCAATTAATTTGAATTTAGAAATGAAAAATGAAAATCTAATTTCACTTTTACTTCACTTTTGTCAGAGCTTCTGTAGTTACCATAGTGAGACGAGTTCTCTTCGGACACAACATCAACATGGCAGCACGAGCTAGTAACAGTGAGGAGATCAGCGTCTCCTCAGTTGTCTGGAAGTGGTTTGTGGAGTTTTTAGTGCCCAGTCTGGATCAAACCACTGTCACTGTAAAAGTCTGTAGAATAGGAGCCTGTTGCACTCACAGCTGTAGAGGACAACTACTAGAGGACAACTACTGCTAACATGCTCTTATTACACAGCTCTGTGTAATAACAGTTTCACGTGGAGGTTCCATTCATCCTGTTGGGGTTTATTTCTCCAGAATGACCGTCTCACTCTACATTATCCTTTACCTAACATTGCCGTCACACATTAGCATAGTCATTTTCCCATATGAGAAGAAGGGTCCTGGTGGAAAGATGTTACAGATGTGGAGCTGTGTAAACAACTTAAAAGCCAGAGTTCATCAACATGTTGAAGACAATCAAGCCCAGATATAGGAGTTAAATCGATTAAATATAATAGGTTGTGATGAAATCACAGATTTAGATTATATTTTGAGGTCATCATCCAGGTCTATTCTCATGTGGAGCTGAACTACAATGATTCTGACATGAAGTTAACTGGATCATGGCTCCTAAAATAAATCCATGTCTGCAGGTGTCCTCCTCTCCGTTTTTGTCTATGTCTCTCTCTAGCCATTAGTCACTGCACAAGTTTGTGAACATTGTGATCACAATCAATCATATTCAAACGTTGCTCCTCCCTAATTGACAGTCCCATACATTACGGCCACTTTCTTAACCCACTTCAGCTGCTTTATTGTGTTTTCTAATTTCAAAATTTAGATCTTCCTGCCAAACTTCTAAGATTAAATGAAGAGGAGGAGTTTTTTGGCAGATGGCCCGAACCAATATGCTGCTTGCTGAGGTTTTTCCTGATCGCACAAAGATGTTGGCTCAGTATGAGGACTGTGCGGTGTGGTGAAGTCGAGAGCTCCAGAGGGGGCCGGAGAGTGGACATAGACTTGGGGTTGAGATTTTATGGACAAGAGGTCCAGTTCCATGACAACTGCATCCAAAAAAAAGCTTCAGCTGTGATAGTTTCATATCATGTTTTCACGGTTCAGTGAACTTTGATGCTTAATCTGACTCCAACATGTTTCTGACTTCTTTGTTTCTCCTGCAGCTGGACACCAAGACTGGAGAATATCAAAGTCAATAAGGAAAGTAAAAGAGAGAAATCCTGGCATTAAGAACCAGAACGGGCTTCCTGCACCAAACTATACCAGCTCCTCCACCGCTCAGCTCCTTCCTCCTGTTTGTGCTATTTCTAAGAGCATTAAGGAATTCACAAAGGAAATAAAAAAGCACCATGCACACATTCACATACACATTAAGCTGTAAATGCACGCATGCTTTGGAGGCAGAGCAATTCTCATTCAGCAGTGTACACACACACACACTGTCAGTGTTTCTGCCCGAGGCTGCAGAGGTGATTCCTCTGCTCCCTCCATGATGTCTTTGGAGACACTCGACTATTTTTAGCTCTCTCTTTCATACACGTTCCCTCTCTTCTTGACAGATCACCCTTTCGTATGCCCAGTCAAGGCTCAGGCGGAGCGTTTTATGCATATCCTGTCCATCACCACGATTTCCTTTCCACCTCCTTTGTTTTCTTTCCTTTTGTGAGACAACCCCACCCCCCATCCCCTTCACTCCCCAACAGCCTCGACGATTTCTTTAGCTCAGCATGACACTGACATTTTGTTGACGACTTAACAGAGTAAATTTGTCAAGGTCAACTGGAACACACTGGCCTGGCAGTGCCACCACTGTAAACGATGGTGTGAGTAGGCACTTCATGCTGCTTTGGCACTAAATGTCTCGCTGTAAAAAAAGAAAAGAAAAAAAAAAGGAAAAAAAACATAGGTACGTATATGTCTGGATGTTTTATAACAGGTTTATTATTGGTCTATTTAACCTCAGAGGCCCAGGGAAGAACGTAAGTCTTCCTGTTCAGATGAATATCTCAGTGACTGAACTATAGACAATAGTTTTTTTCTGTGTTAACTAGAAATGTGGCTGTTAATTAAGACCAAGCTCATCCATGTGTGTCACTGGCGTAAATACTGCTGTCAAAGTTTGGAGTAATGTAAAGTTTTCTGTTTCTGTCTCTCTATGATCAATTATCTGGCATCCTTGAGAGCGACGAACACTTTGACTTGAGTCGAAGCAGAGACTTAAGCCTGGTTTATGCTTCTGCCTCAACTCCACACTGTAACTACCCCGGTGCCTCGACACCATCAGTCACCTTTTAAAGTTCTGGGCACAGCCAAAACATTACCAATCCCTGCCCTTACTGTCCACGTCACCTTGACGCATGTTGCAGTCTTTTGGATGTGTGCGTCAGGCTGTGGCGTAGGGGTTCGCTGGCTCCGTGGAGGTACGCCATCGATGCATAAATCAGACTTTAGCAGCTAAACAGACAAAAAAGCACCCATAAACCCTGCTTCAAAGAATGAGCAAAACTCAAGAACAGCTAAAGATAGAGACTTCTGATCATCTCTAAAACAACCCAAATGCAAAAATACTATTTTCTGAGGTGAGGGATCCTTCTTTATTATAGTTTAACAGCTTTGATCAATAAAATAGAAAAAAAAAATCAAGGTCTGTTTCAATGGGATATAAACCCATATTACACTGTAGAGAAATCTGGACATAATGAATGACATATTGTTTGCTGAGTTGTGCTGGTTCTGAATAAGTGCACCATTGATGATGAAACTCAAATATTTGGAAAAACACTACGTTGAAAAAATGCAGAAAAGTGTGATTGTGGGCCAAAATGAAAATGACTGCACATTTAGTTACAAATTGGGATCAGTTCGGGGGTTTGTGCTCTTCTGCGGTTTTAGGGTGATTGGTCTTTTAGCTGACGTCTCTGAATGACAATGTTTTCACTTCCTGTTGATACAAAATGCTGTGGACAGACTGGAGACGTGTCCTAAATTTGGTTAGGTTTGGATTTTAACATCTTCTCCTACCTTCAGCTTCAGAGAAGCTTGAACTAGATTGATCAGCCCGATGGAAGATCCACTGATCCAAGGTCAGCAGACTTGTCAGATTGTGAGACAGAGAAACTCGATGGGAGAGGCTCACTGCCATCTCCATGGTTTCTGTCTGGTGTTGTGAGGAATGCACAGTTTGAGTTGGTGTGTAGGCGTCACCGCTGCCGCCACCGACCGACTCACAATGACACCACTGTCAGCAGGACGTAAACAACCACACATAGCAGACACAGGAATATTCCTCACTGTTGAACAGTAAATGGTGGTCGCCTGGCTTCAGGCAGAGCAGAAGAAGAACTGTCGTGCTTTACTGGGAACTATCGATTGCAACGGTTACCAACGTCTTCTTCTTTTTTGGAACCGCTATTGTCGCCCGTCAACACATCTACCAGCTTGTTTTGTTTGTAATTTCAATTAGCAATATACTTTTTTTGCTTGTGTGGGCTACCTGTTAAATGGGAGGTAGAGATTACGCCACCACCGCCACGTCAGCCGGCTCCTCTTACTGGTGGAAAACATTGTTGATTTATCCTGCTCAGGGTTTCCCCCAGAAAACTTGTTAAGCCCGGTGGTAGGGTGGCACCGGCAGCCCATCGGCGGGCCACCGGTGCCCAAGTGTGTTTTTTTGTGACAGGGGCCTGACTCTGACCATAACTGATGGCAGGGCCCTGTAGGTATCAGATTAATTAATGGAGCAGTAGCATTTAGAAGGCTTGATTCCATAAGGCCTTAAGATCAATGTTAAAAGCTGACTGGAAATTTGAAAATATTATCATAAACATCTGTTATTATAAGACATTTATGTAACATATTTAAACATCAGCTATAGCAGAGTCTTAGAGAAAGGCACTCTTGAAATGCTGTTCAATAACCACACACAAAAAAATTATTATAATAAAAAAAGAAAAAATATTTAAGTAAATAACATCAACTGTTTGCATTAAAAACTAAAAAAAACAACTGCCTGGTGTCTCCATTGTTAAAGTCTAGCCTTATTTCTCAGTTGTTTTTTTTATTCTCCTAGATTTTTTACATCTGGAGTCACGTACATGACGTACCCATACACTCTTTTTCCGGCCAGTCGTCATGGAAACGGGACCCTCACGGATTTACTGTACTGTTTGGACCAGAGAAGACAACGTGTGTGATCCATGGTGTGATCGCGAACTTTACCAGCTGAAAAATGAAACAATGGATCAGTTTCACATCTGGTGAAAGCCCCGCGGCTCACAGGAGTCCGGAGCTCTGACGCTGCAGGGGACGACGTGCTAACAGCTAACAGCTACCAGCTACAAGCTAACAGCTAACAGCTGCTACAGCAGCTGGCTGAGCCTCTGGAGCCGCGGCTCGGCTCACGTTAACGTTGACTCGTAGTACGCACATATCGACGCGAGGTGACGCGACGCAGGATACGCGTGGCAGCTCACGTACGCGTAGTTTACAGCAAGTATATCTCGGCCCTTATGCACGACGAAGTTGTGACGTTGTCAGGTGATGAAAAAGACACCTGATCACGTGTTTATGGAGTATAAAAACTGATAAAAAAAATAATAAACGATGCTTAGCCTGGCGGTGGGGCAAGTAAGACCTGGCGGCCCGCCAGGCTTATAATATACTGGGGGAAACCCTGCTGCTATGTAGCCAACTTGTCTGTGTTAACTGTGAACTTATAATCTTACATAATCAAAATAGTTAGTGTAAGTATTGAAGTATTCAAATTGAGACACAGTCAACAGTCTTCAAAGATTCTGAATCATCTCCGAGATACAATTATACTTGACTGATTTTGACTTGTTCAACTCGTATTTAACTTCAGCACAAATAAATCAGATTTTCTACCAGAGGCCCTGCAGCACATGCAAGAGAAATAGATCAAACCAATCTTGTATACAGTGTTTAATGTTATCGTTTAAGATTTTATCAATGATATATATGTCGCCAACACCTTTCCACATACTTTTCAAGCTAAGATCCTTTCCTGTTATATAAATGAATCATTTGGACAATAATGTGTCTCCATCTTTGATACTGAGCCACTGCACAAAACCAGATCTGTTTCCTTTTTTCCAACTTTAATGTGGACCAACCTCAACTCCCAACATCAGTGTGCACCATCACTCTTGTGTCAGTATTGTGGTTACGGGTTGAACTCACAACACAAATGTTATTGGGGAAACAAAAAAGGGATGGACCCAGCCGAAGATAAATGCTAAACTAATAGTACATATTAGAACTGCATTGAACTAAAGCAAAATGCCGTTTATGTGTTGTCAAATTACGATCTTTTCTGAACTGGTAACACATTTGCCTTGTTTGCATTTTTGCGTTGTTTTTTTTTAGTTGTGTGTCAATGTGCCGGGGCTACTGTGGAAACATCTGGTGGAAAACAACAAGAAGAGTAGAAGAGCATGCAGCGGAGAATTTAAACAGGAGGAAAAACAAAACATTGTGCTCAACCAAATACAATAAGGGGAAACTAACTCATGTGCAGGTCCAATAAACACATGTACAGTAACCAGAGGCATCATCAGACTTGACTCACTGAGAATCTCATTATATCCTACCTGCATGAGACAACATTATACATTCACATTGCAAAACTATAGACTAACAGATATGAGGACATACAGGATTGATGCTGGAGGTTACAGATGTGCTTAGTCAGGGAGGAATCCTCTCCCCCCATTGATGTTTAATTATTCACAAAGACCACGGACCCAACACCAGATTCGTGGCTGCACTACGTGATGAGGCAGCATCCACCCCGCCTGCAGACCTGGACGTCATCACATGCACACACTGAGGCTCCGAGTGGACGTCTGATCTGCTAATTATGACTCGGCAGCTCCGTGACCAGAGGCCAGGAAGCTGCATTTTTAATTGGCGAGCCTTACGTAACGACCCGGGTGGACTAAAGACGAGCCGGGAGATGACTGGTATGATATAACTTCCACTTTGTGAGCATCAGAGGGTTCGGACGGAGATAGAAAAAGAGGAAAGAAACTAAAGAGAATTAATGTGCAGGACAGAGGGATGGGACAGCAGAGATGAGGAGCTATCCTCACTCGCTCATCTCTGGGAATGTCCGATCGATGATAATCTGATTGGTGCAGAGGGGGACGAGCAGAGGAGAGAAGCACTGTCACTTTAACTGAATAACGCGACATAACAGAGACAGATAGACAGAGGGAGAGAAAGAGAGAGAGGGAGGGAGAAACCACAGAGACAGTGACGAGTCTCCGACTGATCAGTGAGTGCAGAGGTTTAGAGGAGGAGCTACTCCAACATGTGTTGGAGTTTTAACAGAACGAAACAGAGAGGGGAGGGGCCTCAGAGCTGTGACTCACACTGGGGTGATAGAATGAGACCAGAGGAGAGGAGAAGAGCGGAAAGGGAAGGGAAAGAAAAGTGGTGTTCATTATTGATTAATCTGCTGATAATTTTTTCTATGACAAAAAAGTGACAGAGAAAATCCAGAGAGATGGACTGAAATGATTATCAAGATTAGTCAACTCATTGATTAATCCAGTAGTTTCATGTCTAAATGAGATGTTCTGAGCGGAGGACACTCAATAACTTTTTTTGCACTACACTGCACTTCCCATGATTCTTTGGGCACCATTAACAGGAAGTGTAAGCGTCAGTTGATTTTCATGTTAGTGAATCTGCAGCACAGACAACCACAGTAAACTGGTTTGCTCTTAGTCTAGTGCTTTTGATCTTAAGTTGTGATGATTTTTTTTTTTATGATTAATGAGTCTTATTTTCTGAAGACAGGATACTCTGTGTAGTTCAGAAGGAAAAAAGGCTGTTTAGTCTCATGATTGAGTGGCTGAAATATGAGACGATCAGTTTCCAGGTTTTATTCAAACATGAGTGATCTAACAGCAAGAGACTGGAGGGAGAGGAAACGGTGTTTCTCCACGAGATGAGGACGACAGACGTGATTTCATGTGAGGAAGAATAGAAAAGCGTGAAAGGAAAGGAGCTTTCCTGGTATCATCAACCGACTGCGCATACACACACACCCACACACACACACAAATACACATCTCCCTCCTTCTCTCTTACAACTGAATGCAATTTAATTACCTCACCCCCCTCACTCTCATTTCCTCTCTGCTCCCAAAGGAGGAGAGGAAAGTAAGATGAGAATGATAGAGAGAAAGGGATAAAGACTGAGAGAAAGAACCAGAGAGAGCAGAGAGGAGGGCATGACATGACGAGAGCTGACGACGTGTGAGGATGAGGAGGATAGTCCTCTTTCATTTAATCCCATACAAGTGTTGATAATAATAAAAGGCTGATGAGTCACAGGGATCATCCTGTCTGAACCCAACTGATACTGAGACACAAAAAGATGAGACAAAAGAGGGGAGAGGAAGTGAGGAGGGACTCTCCCCCATAAGTACAATAAATACAGTGAGAATGATGAAGACGTGGGCTGAGAAAGACACACACACACACACACTTGTCCTCATTATGAGCGTCACCAGTTTGTTTCTCTGCTGCATCTATATTTACCACCTCTGAAATCACAGCTCCCAGTAACAGCTTACACCCATCAGTTTTATCAATGACTCATCGCCTTTAACAAGAGGTGAACTGAACCTGTCACTCAAACACTGAGCAAAAACATGAGTATTATCTTTGTTTCTAGTGAACATCTGGTCTTTCTGTCAAATCTTCCTGGATTTAGTTCATATGTAATTAAAGCTCCTTTATTAAGGATGTTTATATCAAAACTCTACACAGTATAAAGGTAGATGTCCATGTGTAGTGTTGATATAAATGAGCTCTGGTTCTATGTCAAAAGTATCAAAGCCTCAGTCCACAGAGATATGCACACAGCTTGTATTCAGAAACTGAGCTTTAAGGACTTCTTTGACTTTGTGATGTCACAACAATGCAGTAACCAAGCCCCGCCCACCTGCACCCACCATCCAAGGGCGCACTCACACTAGGCAATCGTACCGTGCCCAAGCACGTTTGCCCCCTAAAGTCCGGATTCTATTGCTAGTGTGAGTGCAATTGTACCGTGCTTAAGTACGGTACACTTCCCTGGTTGGAAGAGGTGTCCTTGAGCACAGTACACTTAGTCACACATGCACACAAGCGCGGTTAAGTACGTGACTATTTTGAAGATGGTTTAAAAAGAACAAGAAGGTCATCGCAGCCGTGTTGTCGGGTTTGCTCTCCATTGCGCTGTTGTAACCGCGTATAAACAACAGTCAATCTATGATTATGTTGCGCCATGCGTATGTCGTATATCAACGTGATGACGTATCTGTCGACGGCAACCGTGCTTGAGCACACTTGGGTTCGGGGTAATGTGGGTGCGGGCCAGCGGGGGACAGGGGAGGGGGGGCATTTGTGCCTCAGCACGGTACGGAACAACTGGCCCTAGTGTAAGTGCGCCCTAAGAGGATTTGGTTTCTCTGTATCTTTTACCTGAAATCTGCTGTTTTTATTTGATCATTCAGAATACAGTCACCCAATCAGAAGAAAGGCTCAGAGCCTCCTCTCTTCTGATTGGCTGACACTGACCTGTTGTTACTAGAGCTCCAGACAGAAGGCTGAGAGAGGAGATGTACAATTACAGTGAAATTGCTTTTGGCTCTTTTATACTCACTTACATTATAGGAAGCAGTATGTCTCAGTATGTCTATGCCTCGGGGATTAGAGCGAGAAATGATCATGTGATGTATAAACACACCAGAATTTATACTATATAGTATTATAACAACTATTGTTACTTTATCTTCCCAAAACTCGGTCCACAGACTCACACAAACCATCCTGCTGCTCCAAATGCGCAGTTAAGCATCACATATGGATTAATCTGATAGTGAAAGTAATCCATGAAAAAGCATTTACAAGAAGTTAAACAAGATATTTAAAAAAAAAAAAAAAAGACATCTTCAACTAAGGGTACTGAGCCGGCAGCTATACACAGACTAGAGCAGTCAGACAGTACTGAGAGACGGACCAACACAGTGTTTGGTGTTAGTAATAAATGGCAACAGCAAAACAAAAGTTTCATCAGCTTTGTTTGTGCATCAGTTATTTCTGAGCATTGCAGTCTCAGAGGGCTTCAACAATTAAAGTCTTCTTTAATTCAGGATGTGTTTTGATACTATAAAGTTAAGAACTGAGCAAATGCATAAAAGATGTAACAGAAATCTAAAGTAGGAGCCACAGAATGAAGAGTAACATCTGCAGCTTGAAATGACACCAGTACTTTCCTTTAAAGTGATATTTCTGCCACCAGTAGAGAAACAAAGCATTATGCCTGACGTCTACAGCAAGTATGAGATCATCCCCCCTCTCCCCCTCCCCTCCCTCCACCTTTATTATGTAGTCCTAAAAAAAGACCACCCCCCTCGCTCCTGCTCTCTACAAATATGCCCATTAGCAGTGCTCGGGACACTGTGCACTGCCATTCAGCCTGACAGGAGGCTCACTGCTTTGAAGAGGAACAAATTATCACTCACATCCTGGTGTGACTGCAGGATTTCATTGTCTGCTGCTGCAGCCGTGTCAGCCTGTTTGTGACAGAAAATCAGAAGAGAGACACCTACAGCAAGATAATTAGCCCTGTTAAAACAACATTAAATCAGGGCAACGCTTTCTTTTGTAAAGCGTGAAATAAGCTCGGTAAAATCTGGCTGTGGGCAATCTGATTACCGTTGTTTCCAGACTCAGCAGATGGAGTCAGATGATGAAATCTAATGTTTCAAGGAAATTGCACATCAACATGTAATGCCTGAAAAACTGGAGCTTTTTGGCCTTTTTCGTAGTTTTCAGTCGCAGTGTCTCAAGGAGCAGTAGCTGATTTTCTTACACTAGCTCTGATAAATCCGTGTCTTCTACCTGCTCAGCAGCAAACAGACTCGATTGGAGAGCAGCTGGTGAACACAGTGGAGCATTTAGCAGCTAAAGAGCCAGATGTTACCCTCAGGAGCTGGAGGAGACCAAATACGGAGATAAAAGAGAGGGAACGCTGATCACATGTACCAGGAGACACAAAGCTCACTTCAGCGTCTGATGGCTGAGAGAACCAAACAGTTTAGTAATACTTAGGTGTGTAAATAGAAATGATCGATTATTATATTTAACTTAATACATTCTTATATTTCCACATTCACTGATGATATTTGGCATACAATTTCAAATATCATCAAAAGGTGCAAAGACACCATATTCGTTTCCATTGTATTCTCCATCCATGCATTGAACCTACAGGCATAAACCATGATGATTGAAAAGATGAGAATTAATCAGTACATACATCGCACATTCATGTTAATATCATTGTAAATTTTCATATAGTAATAACCTTGCATTGTGCTAACGTCCTGACAAAAGCTTCATTAACATGTCTGCTGTTTTGCTTAATTATCAATTTAGAGACTTTCACAGAGTTTTATTTTTTACAATTTTATCAATGTCAGAACTTACTGTAGCAATATTGACAGGTTATCTCAGACAGCAATCAAACCAAGGAGAAGGCAGGCATGAGTCAGCAAACCTCTGGCTTACCGAAGAAATGACATTTAGATAATCAATATGAAGAGATAGACATTGTTACATATTAGATTATGCATGTGTCTTGAAAAAACACTTCTGTTCTGTGGGGCAGAGAACTTTTCAAAAAGGTCAGAGAACTATTTTTCCTTTCTGTTAAATGTCTCAATCAAATTTAATGTCAGGATGTTGCAGAGTGGCTGAAATTCAGCGCCTGTGCAGAAACAACCTGAAAAATGTGGCTGTTAGGAGCTAATAAACAAAGATGTGAGGAAAGTTACTTAGAATGTCCCTGGGATAAACATCCCACCCCGTCTTTAAACGTGAGTGGTTCTGGGAGATGAGCTTGTGGATTGCTTTGCCTTCTTCCAAATCCTGGCCCAGATACAGCTCAAAAACTGGGAGGATACAGTATGACGGCCAGATGGGCTGCTGGCAAAACAACACCCCATCCCCCGAAAAAACACCAGTCAAACCACACAAACACACACGGCTCCGCAGAACTGATTGGCTTTCAGAAAGTCTTCGTTCAACTCAGAGGCAGCTAATGGCGCTTGTACTGGGTACTGCTCCACAACATTCATCTTAACCTACTTTCCAGCAATAATCTACATAAATACTCCCCAATCTCCACGGAGCGGGAAGGCACAAGACAAATTACAGCCCCAAGGCTGAAGTGAGGCATGTGCATGTTTGTGCCTGTGTGTTTGTCTGTTGCTTCGAGACGGGCTGATGTGGAGCTCTTATGCTCCTGAGACTCGTGGTAGATCAAAGAGACCCTGGCAGCTCCGGCTCACTTGGTGGGGCTGTTAAATGTAGATGATTCTCCAGGTCATCATTTAGACTCTACGCAGCGCGCTGACACAAATCACTTCGGCCATTTCAAATTAGCAGCAGCTCCCCGAGGCTCCTTTGTCTTGCAGAAGCTGAAGGTTAGATAAGGAGTAAAAATGTGCTCCCAATGCAGCAGAGAGTCACTGCAGTCTGTGCTGGTTCAGCACCACGGACAGCTCCTCTTGCACCACAGACAGGGCAGCTCCTCTGGCACCATCAATACGACTATAAACATACAATGCTGATACAACTGCTACATTCTCCTTCTTCTGTTGTACTACTACAACATGTATTACTGTTTCTGCAGTTACTCTTCATACTGTCCATCCCTCAGGCTCAGTACTGTAAATTCTCAACCTCTGTCAGGTCGTCACAATCTGGTGAGTCAAGAGTTTTCTCAAAATTGCTTCTATTATTTTAGAAAAAAACATAAATTCATGATTAAAAAATCTTGATGCATCATCTTTATAAGTCCCTCGTCTGCATGTTTACTGATCCAACATGGAACCCAGAGCCCAAGAAAATTTTCCAGCTTGATGACTAAAGAGAAAAAAGAAAAAAACAAAAACACCATGGAAACGACTGGCCCAGCGGCTATGGAGGGTAAAATCAGCAGGTCTCATAGCAGGAAAGAAGAAAGAAGATGAAATAAATAAATCATATGGAACGTCCACCTGCTCTGCTTGCACTTCCTCTCTCTTATCTGCCTAAATGCTCCACACGGTGACTTTTATCCAGCTCACCCATCTCACTGTGTCAGTGTGTAACATGTGATACTGCTGAGTGAGCTGAAGGGCTGAGCTGCGACTCTCTGTGGGCAGAGCCAGGCCTCCGCACGGGCTCCGAGCTGCAATCAAAGGCCTCCACATGCCGCTGCAGCTCTCAGCCACACAGACCGCTGCCGTCAACACACACAACACAAACAACACAGCAGACACCAGTGTGACCACGGCCCAGGATCAACACTTTAGGTATCTCACCAGTCAACAGCACACATCATCAGTCCTCCCACTGACACAACTAGGTTTCTACTGACAAATGTGACATCCAACTGTACTAAAGTGGGACACAAAGCCCCCCCTTCTTGCTGCTAATCCCCATTATGTTTCCGTGCTAAAAGTGGTGCCTTTCATTATCATCAGCATGGCTTTTAGAAAAGCCCAAAGCCAGAGCCTTACCCTTTGTCTTTGGGGAATAAAATTACCCGTGAGCTTGCGAAATACATGACACTTTTATTTTTGTGTTTTCATCAAATTTGTCTTGTTGCGGAAGATGAATCTTGTCTCTTTTCTCTCTCCATCTTTTCCACTCTTCCACCAAGAGACAAAGGAATTCCCCACAGTCTGTGTGTGAGTTGATGGAAAAGTGGAGCACGAGTTCATCCATGGAGTGATGAGGGGGTTTATGGGAATGGGGGTTTAGGGGGTTTTGGAGCTGCTGCAGACGTGCAGCATCTGTGAGTGGTGCTGGGGGGTTGGGGGTTAAGCTGTCATTGCTCTATATCCTGTCACCACTGGAACAACGGGTAGACGGAAAAGGGATGTACGGAGGGGGGGATAAGGTGAGAGGGGGCTTGATCCAGCTCCAATCCCTTTCTGCACATACGTGAAACCAAAAGCAAATCCCCAACCAAACAAAAGATCCTCCACTCTGGCTTCCATATTTGCTCCCCCAGCCCCCTACCACATACTGTACTGCAGAGAGCTGCAGTCTTCCCATACAGTATGTCCCCCAGAGGAGGCATCCTCCACTTGGTAATCCCAGGAAAGCTGGCTCTGGGGCAGAACGGCAGGAGAAAGACCTCTGGGATTGATCCGTCTGTCTCTAAGACTATGTCTGCTTGTAGCATCGCAGAGAGAAAGACATTCAACACAAAGAGAGACGGTGATGTTAAAAAACCAAACCAAGAAGCCACATCAGTGGGTGAAGACAGGGATGTTAACACTTGAGTTCTGGATCTTAATCTAATCACTTTTTCTCATGTTGGACTACGGCTGGGCAATAATTCAATAATGATATACATCCATCGATACACACGTGATGATCAGAATAAAAAAACAGGTCGATAAAGAGTTTGGTAGAAAAAGACCTGTGAATAAGCTTTTCCCTTCCTGTTTCATAAGCCTATCATGTCGCTTGATACTGTAATCGTTTCTTCCTTACAGCCAATCACAAACGCCGACCCAGGCATGCTCTGTCACCAAGCTCCTGCTCCCTGCTCCGCTAGCTTAACACAACACAGCAACATGCGCAATTCTGCCCCAGAAGCTGGCAATGCACTCACTCAGTCAATACTGTGAACCTGCATGTGGTGGCCGGCGGTATTTAAAAATTAGCACGAGTGAGGATGGCAGAGGGACGGCAGGTAGAACAAGTTCTCTGGTGTGATAACGCGAGGCGCAAAAACATATCCAGGGTTTTCTTCAACATTGTAAGATGAAGCAGAATGAACAGGCAATAAAAAGAAAAGAAAAGAAAACTCAGCTCCTTGAAACTACTTACTTACAACTACTCCTCCTCTGACCTGTTGTTGCTGGTTCATAAATGACCAAACAAAGTAAATGTTTATTTATCAGACTTTACTGATGTTAGGTCTGTTAAGTTGATTTCCCTTTGCTTATAATAATGTTAACAGTTACGGCTGTATGTAATAAAGGTGGCTGAATAAAGAGTTGAAGTTGAATTCAATGTTGTGGTCTTTAAAAGCAGGTCATTAAGAAAAATGGTCCACAAACTTTTAAAAGAAAATGATCATTATATTGCCCAGCCCTATGTGGGACACAATGAACATCCAATCCAGGTGTTCACAATATCCTGCCTCTAAAGATACAAAAAAGTAAATTTGTTTTAATTTAGTTTGGCCCCTGTGTAGCAGAGAGGTGTGTGTTGCAGTTAAATAAATATGCTGTGAGCTTGCATTTTCTTGGTTATCCTGCACAAACTCAGATTGATTTCCTGCCTGTGTGCAGCCCACTGCTTTAAATGCATTTCACTAGAAATTTTGCAGAGGCTTGAAACTTGCCGGAGAACGGTGCAGTCAGAAGGTGTAAGGACGGTGATTTGTTTTCCACGGCTTCATGGATTTTCACTGCAGCACACTGGGTTTGAAACAAAGCAGTGACTATGAGTTTTAACTGCATCCATCTAATATGAATGTAAATACACTCAAATGAAATATAAAGCCCATAGTCAGCAGCACTGAGTCACAGTGCCACTGCTTCACTTCACAAAACAATAGACAGCAGCACAGAGCCAATACAACATCACAAAAACACAATACGACACAACAATATGTTGCAGTCCTACAACTTTCTGGCAGTAATTTAGTAACTTTAAAGTCTGTTTTGTCCTGCAGAGGACAGCAGGGACTGTTGGCCTGGACCAACAAAATCAAAGACTCTGTTATCATAAGAGCATTTTGAAAGTGTGCAAGTAACAGCTTCAATACCTCCCATTGGTTGGTAAATCTAATGGGAGATAGATTGGGTAGACTGAGCTAGCAAAACTGAGCTCATTTGTTTAGGCAATGAGTTCTGCAGGGTCACAGATGTCATAGAGGTTTACAGTAGTATTGAGGTAGATATGGAGTGTGATTATAAAGCAGGTCCACAGATAACACACACACTGTATTCAGAAAATGAGTCTTAAAACCAACCATTCTGTAACTTTGTGATGTCACAACAAAGCAGTCATTAAGGCCCGCCCACCTGGACCCACCATCCAACACTTGAAGGATTTGGTTCAGGGAAATGTAAAACTACATTCAGATGGAAAAAGTAAAATATGGGACTTTCCGTTTTTATGGTGAAAATTTCACCAAAACAAAAAAAAAACTGAGACTCATGATATGTGGAAATATTATTTTGGGAAATATTTTATTTCCCAATTGGAACGGAGAGCTGATTCACTCTGACACCTCCAGGTTGTGTGGTGACTGCAGTGACAGTCACACAAACCACAGACTTCAAAGACTCATCTAGGACTTATTAATGAGTCTGTTTGTCTGACATGAACTGACAGCTCCAGAGCTCCAAACTCACTCACTCACTCACTCATCCTGCAACGTCTCCAAACACAGAAAACTTGGCTCTGACGTCAGGAACATGACGTCAAGCCTCCCGTTCTGTGTCCCTGAAAGAACCAAAATGGAACAACACCCCAAAAAAAGATATCAGTGCAGTCAGAGGCTGAAAGATGCAGCAGCGGCGGTGATCCTGTTTGGCTCTCTTTTAACTCTCCAGGGGGGAGGATCAAGGGGTGAGCGCTAGCTGGGAGCTACATAGCCTCCTCCACACACCCAGCAGCCGACTGCTGCAGCTCCACCCCCCCTGCTGTGAGAGCCAACAGCCCGCAACCACGCTCCGGCTCCACTTGACACACACCCTCAGCTGAAAACACAGGGAGGTACGCAGCAGAGGTTGCACACTAGTCAAACTGTTTCACTCCATGTTTTACTCCTTGAACTGACAAAAACCCCATCTTGTTTCCACACCACAATGTGTCAGTTTGCATTAGGAAAAAAAAGAAACGGCACAGAGCTGAGGCTCATGAGTCACTGGGTTTTTTGCTTCAAAGCAGGAAGGATTGTGAAGCTGCTATAGCTTCTTGTAATTCCACCTGTCTCCAGTAGCAGATTACTGTGGCTGGAGGAGGTGAGAGGAAGGTTCATCCAGGACAAACAAACAATTAACTATAGGAATAGCAATAACGAGTGTGTTAAAGTTAACTGCAAAAAAAATAACATTTGGTGTTTTTCTTTTGAAGGTCACATTGCTAAAAACAACCTCATGTGCATGCACATGCTTCATTGAGCTGAAGACTGACTGTCAGATGACACAACACCAGCTACATACATGCACACACCATCCTGTATCCAAACACAGTTGCTATTGTTTATTGTCAGAATGTGCACAACAAACTTTAACAAGCGTTTAAAACCAGCGCAGCATATTGGTGTTGTCAGGTCACAGCAGCACCACTGACAGGAGCCCAACTGAGCTGCACTGTTACGTAACTGAACTAAGGAGTCACAGAGCGCTGACTAACCACCTACATGGATTGTGTTAGTCTTAGTAATGGTCAAGAAAAAATCACACAGGGTCACTGAGCTGCCAAAGACAGATGACGTACGGCACTGTGCATTTTGGGCCAGAGGGCTGATAGTGTGTTCTTCCTGATGTCAGCTGATGGTCACTTTATGATCCGTCAACGTTATATGGAGGAAACTGAATTTGAGCCCCGGCTCTGTCAGAAATACAGCGATGTGTTTACATTGAATGAGAACAGCGAGTGTCTTCTTTCAAAAGCTCTGTGGTTCTGATTGTTTCATCAGTGAAGAACAGATTTAAGCCAAAACCAAGAGTTAGAACGTATTAAAGCTCCATACAGTACAGAGGTAGATGTCCACCGTGTAGTGTGATTATGAAGCAGGTTATATTAATACTGGAAAATTGCCAAAGCCTCAGTCCACGGAGAAATACACACAGGCTGTATTCAGAAATTGAGCCTTAAAACCAGCTGTCAGGACTTCTGTGACCGCCCACCTGGATCCAACAGTTGCAGAATTTGGTTTCTCTGTGTGTTTTACCTGAAATCCACTTCTATTATTATCGGATCAGTCAGAACACAGTCCGTCAATCAGAAGAGAGACTCAGAGCCTCCTCCTTTGTGATTGGTTGACACTAACCTGTTGTTACCAGAGACAAGCCAGAGAGAAGAGATGGGAAACTACACTGAGATGGTTTTTACATTTTCTCATGGGTCAACACTTCAGATGAAAGAAAATTGAGCTATGAATGTTATAATTTGAGAAATAAGAAATGTGCACTTGCTTATTCAAATAACAAGAGTATCACAGTGTCACCGTTAAGTGGTACTACCACAACCAAGTGGTGTTCACAAATTCACCTATTGAGATTCATTGAAGATGAAATTTTAATGAAAATAAAATGAATAAAAATCAAATATGAATTTCAGGGAGTGCTTGAAGAGAGGGGAAGAGGTGGCTGTGCTTTTCTGTTGTTATTTTTCCTCTCAAAATGTAAGTTGTCCTCTAGAAAAAAAGACTCACTCGTGCATATATTTTAAGATCATTAAAACGGCACTTATCCCTCTCTGGTGACTGCACTTGCAGCCCAATCTGACCATAACGAAAGGGTCGCTTATGGTTCTCATTTAAAAAAGAGCTGTGATATCATTTTATTGAGCATCTCAGGCGGGAAATCTCTTTTATTGCTGCCTAAAGCGCTGATGTCTCGCCGAGCCCCGATATCAGCAAGGAAAACCACAGGCCGTCGCAGCATGACAAATATCCCTCTGCTAATATTTAGCCCAGTGTAAATACTACATTAGTGCAGGACAGAGATTCAAGATAAAAAATTGTAAAAAAAAAAAAAAAAAAAAACGGAAAAAAGAAAGAAAGAAAGAAATTAAGCGGCTTCAGCATCTGGGCTTTAAATCAGGAGTACATGCAGCAGGACGCAGCAGCAGCAGCTCCAGGGAAACTGTACTCATCGAGGAATGTTATCATTTATTCATTACAGATGTTTGACTGCAGGACGGCCGCTTGGCCCAGAGGCGGGCTATGGTAATGATGAGGGCTAGAGCAGCAGCACAATAAAATGTGATGTGAAATGAGACAATAGAGTCACAATAAAAACCATGGAGTTACATAGGGAATACTCATGCATTGTTGGAGTTACGTTTACTCACTGAGAAAAAATCAGCTGAGACAAAGACACAGGATGGCTTCATGTTGTTTAGCCTAGCTAAAAGAACAAAACCAACACTGAATGTCCCCAAGATGGAACAGCCTGAGAGGAGCTGGAAACACTCAAGACTTATCTCATCAATCTGGCTTTTATGTGGTGTTCTTTAATTTTATGATTTTGATGTTTATACTTTTTGTCATATTTTATTGTCCATAATCCATTATCTTTTAATTGCTATGACTCGTTTTTTTTGTTTACTTCGTGTTTTATTTCTCTTACACATCATTATTTTAGTGCTTTAATTATCCTGCTCCATGTCACACGGCTGAAGTTGTTTCAAACTGGTTTCATGAATATGACGGTCAGTTCACTGAACTTTAGTGACCTCCCCAGTCTCCAGATAGAAGCCCTTTAGGATGTGGTAGAACGGGAACTTGAATGAACGAATCTCAAAGGGAAGTTTCCGACATCGCTCAAAATCCAAGACACAAAAAGCTGAGGCTGTTTGAGAGCAAGGGGAGAGATTTGCCCGGCACTGGTCCTAATACAGTTCTCGTTTCTGTATTTGCTATGAGAGCATCCAGCTGTGAGGAGATGAAGAAACTCACCAGGGAGGTAAACTCATCTCGCCATATGCCTGCAGGCAGCTAAACGCCTATTAGGTCATTCTGACTTCCTCTCCCTCCGTCAGCAGTTTCCTGTTGGAAGCAGCATCACAGAGCGGAGTCGACCTTCACTGTTCGATTCCAAAACCGTGCAGCTTTACATTAGACCTTGTTCAATCCAAAAACGCAACTACAATCAGACTTTCCTGTGTTTAATACTGATATCAATCACTGTCAAGCAGTTGGTTTTACAAGGTAATTTAGTTAAAAATGAAATATTCATACAGCTGTTTCTCTAGCATCAGCTGATTTGGTGTAATTTCAGTGCTGGGGCACCCAAAGCATTTTCATAACAACTTCTAGAGAGTTTTGTTGTGTAAAACAAACCTCCTCCCCCACTTTGACCTCCTGCAGCGTACATACTATTCACAAGTCTTCAGTGTTGTAGATTGAAGAACGGTAGAACAAATTCCACTTTCTAGGCTCAACAAAGCAAAACTAAAAAGTGTTTTCCTCGAATTTACTTTTCACAAAAAGATGCTTTTTATAGCAACACAACCTAAACCTACTTTTAACTAAAACAAATTGTATTGAAGTGATACGGTAACATCAACTTGACCAGAAATTGGATTTTGCTGTTTTAGTATCAAGGACAAAGGATGAGCACAAAATCTGCATATTTTGGTGAGAACCATCAAACCCAACGCTGTTACTGTACAGTAAAGTCTGCACCATAAACATTTCATTTGGGTTATAGAGTGTAAATCATGCCAAGTGTGGTCTGATTCTGTGTGGCCAGCTCCCAATCCACTGATGTAAAAACACTTAGTAAACAGCTTCTCAGACGTCCTCTTGTTGTCCTTCACGTCCGTCTCCTCTATAAGAACCTGGGGCATCTTGATATTCAGGCTTTCGCAGGTGTGTGTGCAGAGTGGCTACGTGCTGCGGCCACGTGCTGCGGCCGCTCTGCCGCCGACAGAGAAGGCTGATCAATGGTTTAATGAAACTTTTATCACTCCAGTCTGTCGGATGGATTAACGTTCGGTTTGCCTCTAATGGCTGCTCCTAAATCACTGCCATCAGAGAGGACTGAGCCACAGGGGACAACCACGAGCCCTCACACACACGGACACACGCACATATACACACCGACTCTCTACTGATGCTCAAGTCTTCATCATCAGTTATCTTTCAGAAAAAATGTCTCATGTTTGCCTGGAAAGATTTCCCAGTTAAAAATGTTAAGTTCCATGATGGCTTTTTAATGCATAAATTGTTTTCATCTGGCTCCCGTAGTTCTCAATAACAACATCATGGTTTGCAGCATAAATTAAGAGTTTGTCCCCAGAAAAAGTCACATTGAAAAGCTATTACTGACTAAATATATGTTTTTTTCTTTTTCATTTGTTAATTTTATTTTGAGGCCATAGCACCCAGCCATACATGCAGGTGCATCTCAACTAAGTTCAAGTGGATGCATTAGGAAGGAGTTATTTCTGTAATTCACCAGTTATACCAAACCAAGCATCTCTACGATTGTTCTTTGTCTAAAATAAACTATTTCTGTGTTAACAGACAGTGATTTAGGGGTCTGATTGACAACACTGAGAGAATTTAAGTAAAAAATAAAGTTCACACATTACCTAAAATTTTTTGCAGCCAACATCTTCAGCCATAGAAATGAAGAACATGTTGCTTAGGCATTAAGACTTGTTGATACACATACATATTGCTGCTATTTATGAAGCTGCTGTGGATGACAAGTCATTAGACTGTTACCCATCAATCTTAAACAGAGCCCAGATCAGCTGCAGGCTCATAAATCTCACAGTATCCGCCTGATGTGACGGCGGAGAGCTGCTCTGTCTGCAATGCAGGATTATCAATCTGTTACACTAAAAATAAGTGGCTCGAAAATATGTAACTGTAAACAACACAAATTTTCATCTACTCTAGTCTCGTGTGTCAGCGCCAGGCTGCCAAACTCATATCCTCTTACTGTGACAGAGAGTGAATGACAGACAGTGGGAAGCCTGAGCACTGCTGAATGAGACACAGAAATCCTATTATGTGTTAAAGTGTGTATGTGTGTGTGTGTGTATGTGTGTGTGTGAGCTGTTGTCAGATGACCCACTGCAGCTTGCCTCTGTTAGTAGGCAGAGTATCGCAACGCCACACTCGATCACAGAAATAAACTCAAATCCGACCATGTTGGCAGCGCCGTATCAGCTCCATTACACACGCAGAGTAAACAACAAGGATTTCATTCACAAACACGCTGATGTCCAACAGGAGAGCTAAGCCACCTCTCACACAGGACACTTCCCGAGGCCTGCACTGGTCAACTTCGAGCCGTTGTCATGCTGAGGTCATGCGCCTGACCACAGCAAACCTGTGCATAGCTGCTCAGAGTCTCTGCTCGGAGCACTTTGGAGTTTCATGTCACTGCTGCTCCTCTCTCCTTTATTCACCTACTCTTCAACAAGGTCAGCAAAACAACTTTACCTCACTGGGATAACATTCGCACTGTGCCAATGTCGCTTTGATTGCTCACAACTGAAAGCCCCACTCCCAAAACTGAAAACCTCTCTGAGACACAGTGGTTGGGATCCTTAGACCAAAGAGGATAGATAAAGGTTCTCCTGTCTACTACTGGTTTGTTCCAGTAAAGGAGCTGGTCATAGGCAACGCAGTTCTTCCAGTTCTGTGCCGGTTTGTGTTTTGTCCTATTTCCTGTTTCGACAAGCCGTGCTGTCTCTGCAAAACAAGCTACATAGAGAATAGTTCCCCAATTACATCTGGTGTAAATAAACCAGTAGAAGAAGATGAGATCTGAGAGGCCTGAGAGCTGCGACAAATGGCCTGACCAGTGAAAACAACACCAACAAGCAAACATCCCAATCTAAGCCTATTTTGAAGCGCTGCAGGCCACTCTGAGCTGAGGAATTACCGGTTGGTTACTTCCCAAATGGCTGTCTGTATGTAATATTTCCAACACGGTGACAAATCTATGGGTTGTGACAGTCACTCTATTTGTGGGACCACCGCCCTGAGTCTGCTGGAGGCTGAGCCGGGCTGAATCTTTCATCAGGCCTGACAGTGAGGACTGAGGCAGATGGATGACGTGGCCGGCAGCTCTCATCCCTCAGATGCAGCCACTGTTTCATCCACGCATCCATCGCCCTCCTGTCCCGAGCCTCCCCTGAAAAATACGACAGCCCTGAGACGTCCCTCCATCTTTAAGCTGCCATCTCTCTTTATCAATCTGCAGTCGTCACTGTGTGAAGTTCCCTCCCTCCTCAATCTCTCACAAGTCTGTCCAACTCTCTCCTGCAACACCATCCCTACACCAAATAGAGCTGATGCCATCATTTCTTTGATTAACTGGCAAAAATATTACTCAAACACAACCTTAAGCAAATTCCATTTTCCAAAATGCTGCATTTGTCTACAACTTATTACTGACTGAATACTAACGACATTAAGTACTAAAAAGTAGCCTAGGGCTCAACGGTTTTGACCAATGTAGTATTTCTTAGAAATATCGGTTTCAGTGTATAGTCATGTTTCCATCCATTTGTATCTATTCCATTTACTCCATTTCATTTGTATTGCAAATCCTAAGCAAATTTTTATTAATGCAATGAAAGGAAATGCATATTTGTATGCATCTCCATCCACTACAGTTACGCTCTAATTTTTGAGTCAGCTGGCAATCTACAGGAGAAAGAAGACAGCGTGTACAATGACGATAAAAAGGTAAACAAACAGAAAAGCCGGTGGTGAAAGGAAAAGAAGGTGGCAAAAGAGAGAAGTTAATAGAGTTTTGAAGAAATTATACTCCAGATACCTGGTCTTGGAAGAGTTATAATAACAGCCATGTCTGCTTACTTGGCCATGTTAGGTTGTATATACAGCAAATTTTCCACCGCCCCCTTGCGCAAAAAAATGTGATTCGCCTTTAAGAGTTGATGCGCATTTTTTGTGCTTCCACTTAAAGCAGAAGTAAGCGGAATGTTTGTGTTAATATAAGTCTTAAATAGTTATATCTTCCGACAGCACTCACTTATATAGAGTGTTTGGTCCGAAACACGGGTCTGTCAGTCACTCTGCTCTGAACGGCATAAAGGGGCGGTCCTCTCTGTGTGTGCAGCCAAGGGATGCGCGTGAATGTGGTGACGTAGGGACGAGGACCAGTAGATCCATGACGAGGGCGGGGGGACTGCTAACTCCATCGGCTGACAAGAAGTTAGCCAAAACGACCGGATTGCTTACTTCTGCTTTAAGGTTTTTTGAAGCGCAATTTCAAAATATGCATTAAAATAGGTGGATGGAAACATGACTTATGTGTTGGTTGATAAGAACTTATATGAAGACTGTTTTGTTCCCTCCTGAACATGCAACTGTCCGGTTTAATTTAGAGATGATGTCTTTGCATTGGTTGATCCACTAAAGAAAAATGTGTTAGTGTTGTGTTCATGCAGTTTGTGGTCCTGTAGGATACTGTAGGACTGATGGGGGCTTGAGAAAAGAAAGTTAGAGGCTTTTGAACTTTTTCTGGTTATTTTTATTGATTTTATTTACTGCAGTGTGGCACTGACGTCATTTTATTCATCGTTTAACAGTAAAACGTTGAGCCTCCAACATATATGTATCACAAGTGTTTGAATTAGAGTTGCACATTATGGAAAAAAAAACATCATATTGTGATTATATGAACAGATATTGTATTGTCATCTGTCTAAAAAGTAGAGTAGTAAGAGCACATGACAGGAATATTATCCTGCACTGCCCCTCTGCTCCTGGCTGACACCACACTGATCATCAGAGTAAACAAAAGGGCTCTGAGTGGAAGATACTTGAAGCCATTGAGCACTGTGAAGAGTCTCCTTTTGTGTAAATTAAAGCCAAAGTGCGGCGACTAAATCACATGTTCAAAGGCCCATATTGTGAGACAGATAGGACGCCGGCCAATTAGGCCTGACCTCCCATCGAGGAGCATCAATGGGCCTCACGGAGCCGTCTCCTCTGGCTGCAAGTGACTGTGGCTGGACTGAGAACAGACAGCAGCTGGCTGAGAGGCCGAGTCTGCAAACAGATGGGCAGCAGCTACACGAATAAACAGGCGTTCAAGAGCAACGGGGATGCGGAGAGTGTTACTAAATGTTGTGATTAGTTACTGTTCTGCAGTCACAGCAACGACAAGTTGCAGCAGCAGCATTGCACTGTGGGTCTGGACGACTTGAATTTACCGACGGTAACTAACTGTAGTGAGATGATGACCCACTTTCTAGAGTCTGGACGTGTCTCACCAGGGACATATCACCAGTCCGTCACACAACAGTCACAACGTCACACTCATTTTTAGAGATGTGCAGTGTGGATCATTTCCTGTCAGGCAGACACCCTGTCACATTACATTGAGAACCAGCGGTGAGAAAGAGACCTAACCGAGGAGGGAAACTCTGGTAGGAGACCAGGGACCCAACAACCACCTCCCCCCCCGTGGCTGCTTGTCTAAAATGTGACTTACTCTTCCTGCAATGGTGCATTACTGAAACATGTGGCATGCTGGGACACAGGAACCAGTATCACGTGATTGGCTGATGATGTGTGTGTGTGTGTGTGTGTGTGTGTGTGTGTGGGACTTGTGTGTGTGTGTGATGCTTTTCATCTCCTTCCCCAGCAGCTGTGGCCTAAGTCTCACTCACAAGACCACAGAGTGCTGTACAGTACAGTGTGGTGTCATTGTCACGCGTCCTGGCGTCTAATTGGCTGCGCCTCAGTGCCAATCAAGCCTTATTGAGTAATTGGGACCAATGACAAACGATTACATCATCGGTTAGATCTGCTTTCAGGCTTGGATGGCAGCCAAAGTATCATCACAGCTCATCACAAAGACTTCTCCTTCCCCTCTTCCATTTTTAACCTGGCTTGTTTTTTCTTTGCTTTTTTTCCCTTTATAACTCTTATTGTTCTTTTTCTGCAAGCTCTCACTTTTCATCCCCCCTCCCCCCTCCCCTGCTCTTCCGTCCCTCCCCCCTCCTCTTGGCTTTTATTCATCCTTTACCATACGTGCCCCTCCCCCTCTCACTCACTCTCTCTTTCACTCCATCCTCCTCTCTGCCCCGTCCACCTGCCTCTCTAGTTCCAGTTTTTGCTCGAAGCGCTGTCTTTGTCTGCTCAGCCCGTGTGTGTGTGTGTGTGTGTGTGTGTGTGTGTGTGTTGAGCTCTGCTGGCAGGGGTCCAGAGCTGAACAAGTCTGTATGACTCTCCGAGATGATGGGTAGTATTTTTAGCTCCAGCTCAGGCTCTCCTCTCCTCTCCTCTCCTCTCCAGCTTCCTCTTTGGAGAGTCCAAGGAGGAGAAGACCTGCTCCCGCTGACCACATGCCCAAAATCTCTCTCCTCTAATGTTTCCACTACATGGGAACAGCTCGACTCCACTCCACTCACCCTTTTGGCGTTTCCATTAGATAAGAGTACCTGGAATCTGGGACCTGCATGGAACTACTTTTCTGGTACCACCTCGGCTCAGGGTCCAAAACTGGTAAAGATGTACTAAAAGGTGACACTGCACTGACTGGTCGAGAATCTTCACTGCATGATCAATGCGCGGCATGCATGAATATCCTGAGCGTTTGAAAGCTGTTTTAATTCCTGCTTTCAGCTTTTCATATTTTCTATGTGTATATGTTGGTCTCACAGATAAACTCTAGCAATTGTGGCAACCACATTAATAAGTCTTAATGTAAAGTGAAGCTTCATGTTTGTACTGTACAGCAGCGCTGCCTCTGGGGCTCTATGCACAGATATCACCACATTTCAATGAATAAATGTTTAAAAATGAACAGATCAATCTATATTAAATGTTATTTTATTTTATGTAGCGTTGTTGATGTGACGACCACCTACTCTAAAGGCGGTACTATCCTGTAATAGAAACGTAGAAACGACCTCAAGAATGGTACCTGGTACCGAGTCGAGCCGAGCGGGTACCACATAGTAGAAACGAAGCATAAGTGTCTCCAACACCACTACAGCCACTGGTCTCAGTACAATCAGCATATGGGCCTGAGTCAGTGTTGACTCCATCCAAGTTATCTCCTCTGAGGCAAGTGTGAATGATAATCATGACTCTTTTGGCTGCATCTTTACCACAGGGTTGTGCAGACAGACATATTTACTTAAATAAATCAGTGTTATTCTGCTATTGGAATTGAAATCAACTGATACCCAAACTTAGAGAGACGTCATCTTCTCCAGATACTTACACTACTGATTCAAAACAAACAAATCACAAGTATCTATTTCAGATCTGCATTCAAAGTCTGAAAGCAGAAAACAATAGCAACAATCAAGCCCCCTAATCCCTTTTAATCAAGGCAACAGTTTGAGCATTTTATTATTGATTCTGCAAGGATTTCCCATATTCTTATGTCTAGGGTTAGGGTTAGCAATATGTATGTCTTTTTGCACAAAAAATAACATTGTACAGTGGTGAGTCCCTGTGTCAATTGACTGAAAAAACATTATTCCACATCTAATGTGATGCAGGGTGAGAAGCTATCACCGCCAACCATGTAAAAACTGGTCATCTTGTTAGCCAGCAACGAGCATTGTGGTATCATGGATCAATAGACTGGATGTCAGTTGGCAAAAGTGTTTCTATTTGCCTCTAATTTATTCATCTCTGCGTCATCCTTCATCTGTTGAGCTAAGAATGGATGCGAGGGTGGAGGTGATTCTCCAGAGACTCAACAACCAGATCAATTCTTCTCAAGGCGATGAATGACGTCACACTAAGAGAGCTACTGACGCTACAGATGTTTTAACTCCCATTACAGCTTCCACCTTAAGAGCTAAGACTTCAGTTTCCACGGTTACAGTCATCCACCTCACTGAAGATCAACTCCATGTGGGAGTCTGTGTT
Organism: Trachurus trachurus; assembly: GCF_905171665.1. Lineage (NCBI taxonomy): Eukaryota > Metazoa > Chordata > Actinopteri > Carangiformes > Carangidae > Trachurus > Trachurus trachurus. Next base: position 28,267,672 of record NC_139893.1, read on the forward strand.
TTCCTTTGCTCTCTGTGGCCGACTATGTGTGAGCCCATTTCACATGGAGGAACAAGCAACCCCCCTCTCAACGTCTGAATGAACACCAGCAGCACTAAGGGAGTCTGCTGGGTCTTTTAGCCTTAAGGAACGAAGACTGCATCAGCAGGGTCAAGCAAGGAACTTGACTTGGTTTGCAGCCCCCCTGCCTTCCCACCCCCCGCTACTCATCCTGCCTGTGTTGCTGTGCCTGAGGACAAGAGGGAATGATAGAGAGAGGACGAGGGAGAAGAGGGTGGGCAGCAGCAGAGATGAAGGGGGGCTGATGAGCTCAAGAGTTCGGTGATAGAAGGAGGAGGATGTGCAATGAAAACACACACCAGGTTGGTCGAAGTGAATGAGGATGTCAGCATGAAGCAGAAGCTCCTCGTGCCCACAGACATTCATCACATATTGATTCTTAAGGATTTCATTATGAGCTAATGTAAGTTACTCTGGAGGACTGCAACTCAGGCTACAGCTGAGCATTAAATTCATTCTTCATTTCATTTGAGCTTCATTTCAGTGGAGAGGGCGCTCTGAGCCTCTCCTCTGGTTGGCTGACTGTTTTCTGAGTGATCCAATAAAAATAGAGCAGATTTCAGGTAAAAGACTCAGAGAAACCAAATCCTGCAAGTGTTGAATGATGGGTCCAGTAGGGTGGGGCTTGGTGACTGCTCAGTTGTGACATCATAAAGTCACAGAATTCCTGACAACTGGTTTGAAGGCTCAGTTTCTGAATACAGGCTGTGTGCATTTCTCTGTGGACTGAGGTTTTGAGACTTTCACAGTATTAATATAGAACCTAGACCTGATTTATAGTCACGCTACACATGGACATCTACCTTTATACTGTATGGAGCTTTAGAATAAACATGACACTTTATATTGAATGGAGCTTTAGGTTTTACGCTCAGTGTGCAATGTCTGTTGTTGACAAATGATGTCAAGTTGCTTTCACTGACCTGCATGAAGAAATTACAACTCCCCCTGGAACCCTTTGTGTGCTTTCCCTTTCTTTCACAGTCTGTAATGTGTCAGCACCTAGTTCGTACTCATGTGAATGTCTGCGTTCATCCATGATAACAGACCCAGGCCCACACACAAACACACACACACACACGCACACACACATTCACGGCATGGTGTTTGGCCATCTGGCAGGTGGTGTAATGAGGGTCATGACCTCCTGTCAGCCCCCTCCTCCTCCATTACCAGGCCAACACTTTCACAACAACAGGGATCTGCAGCAGCGTTCTGACAGAAAAATGAACTGTTGTGAATTTACACACAGGTACGGATCCAACCAGCATCTGCAAACAACTGGGTTGATCACAGATTTAGATGTCCCATTTAAAATATGTACAAACTAAAATACTAAAGCTCAGTTGTGATTCCAGGATTTAAGAAGTGACAACAAACAACTCTCAAATCTGAGCTCCTCATTTTGTTTGTTTGAAACCACAGTCACACTGGATGGTTGGATTACCGGCAGATTAAGGCCAATCCAACAGGGGTGGCAGCTTTGAGGCCCACCACCCACCGACACCTCCTCCTTTTGTCCTCTCATACAGGACAGAGACCAACCACTGAACATCTACAGCACGTGTATCACAGCCATCTTCTTCCAGTGGCAAGAAGAAGATCAACAGTGACTCATCTTCATCCTCTCAGAACAAATTTTAACAAATATTCCACAGAAAGACAAAAACTCACATTATATCTGATGACATACTGCTGTTGCCGTGTGACATCATTACTACGTCTGTGTTTATCTTCATACAAGACTTCTGTACATTTACAACCTTAAAAAAAAGAAGATGTGTTGACTGCAGAGCTTGTGAAGCCGCCGCCGTGCAGCTACATTATTGATGCAGTCAATATCATATAATGCAATTCAGTTCTTTGTCTTCTCAACCAATATTCACTTTCATCTTTTAGTGATTTGTGTCTGCTCTGCTCCAGACAGATGCTCCTAGAGAAGACACAGGCCTAGGTTTATATGAATAAATGAATGAATGCAGAAAATTGATCAGGAATCGTAAAGGGAATTGATGAACAATTGAATTGACCGAGCTGATTAGCAGAACCGATAACGACGATGAAATCAATGCCAATCCCAATTGCTGGTGTGTAATGGTAATGAGAGCCACCAGCAGGTCAGAGACAAAGACAGAGAATACCCCAGTCAGTGTAACAGGAACAGCGTCAGTTTGTTTACAGTGTAATGTTGGCTTGTTTACTTGCAGTCAAAGTGGAACTGTACTACTGCACTGTACTATTATACTATTAAGTATGAGAGAAATATCCCATCTTTAATCTACTAAACTTCTTTGTCATTATTAGTAAAGGAGACTGACACACCCATCTCTTCAACCTTTCTCTCTGACTGATCATTTTACAGCAAATACAACTGAACACAACTCACTCTTTGTTGGTCATTTTGGATTCAAAACCAAACTGAGACAACCAGGCCCCCAGGAACAGACAAGGACGCTGGGACGTGGTCGCTCAAAGTGGCCCAAACACAATAAAATAGAATTCTTGTCTTTAACGAAGGAGGTTTATGCATTTTAATTTTATTTCACATATTGAATACTGATATGACGCATGGTGGTGGTGCTAGGAGAAAGGTCAGGGAGGTCACCAGAGCAGAAACAGCCAGATTAACCCTTTGAACAGCCCATGTCACTCACAGCAACCTTCCTGGTCTTTTGTTGACTGCCGCCATCGTGTGCTGCTGACGCTCGCAGCTAAAAGTTAATGTTCATTGTGAAATTATTCAGCATGGTACAATTAATTCAACTACTACTAATGTATGACCTCTAGGCGCGCCTGTCCAAGTCATTTACACCTGCAGTGTCTGACTTCACACGCACACACACAGTAGCTAGAAAGTGTGGTGCAGAAACATTTTCACAAATATTGTATTGCAGCCTGGGCCCCTTTCCTCCCTTAAATAACACTGGCAACACCATGAGACGTGAATGTGTGCGAGTGTGTGTTTGTGTGTTTACTGCAGAGAGGCTGCAGCCGCTCTCTGCTGTAATGCAGCACTGCAGCCTGAACAGTGCTCACACCACACTGCAGGTTAGAGAAAGAGCACTCCCTGAAATACTGCAACATAGTGGCTGGGTGCACACACACACACACACACTCACACACACTTTATGCATGGAATACTATGGCAATATACATGATGGTATGTCTGTTCTCTCTACATGTTTATTCAGTAATGATTGTTATTATGATGTATTGTGTAACTTACAACCTCCAGCTCCACACACACATACACTACAGCCTGGGTGCTGTAGTACCTGCTACTGCTACCAGTAAAGTAGCGTTTCTCACGCCTCCATCCCCGCCGCCCCACACCCCATAATCTGATTATGCCACATGATTGGTTGTTTCGCTGAGGCTGCGGCTCCAGGAGACGCAGCTCATCTGCACGCGCCACCGCTGACGAGCCATCTGTGTGGACTGGACGCCTGCTCTGAGGTGGGAAGTGGTTCTTCCGGAGCCTGGACCATCTGTGTAAAAGCCCACTACCACGTGAGTGACCTGCCGCCGCAAAAAGGACATGATACAGCAGTGCTGCAGCCTGTCTCTGGTGCTCATGGGTAATGCTAATGAGCAAAGTGCGAAAACCTCATTAAGGCTTTGTAGCTAAGTGGACTCTCCATCCATGACAGCGTCCTCTTTGCCGTGAAATTCCAAAGTGAAATCGCCTTGTACCAAAGCTCTCGGCCATCCCATCACGCATTAGTCAGGGGTTTTAGGAGAAGGAAGGAGGGGAGTTTATTTATCTAATATGAGATACCAGAAACTCCATATTGCTATGAAATGAAGTGAGGGTCGAGCGTGGGCACGGGGCTGGATCAGAGAGAGGGAAAGTAAAGCAGCTCTTCACATGGTAATTTCCTCTGCTTCACTTCTGGACGCTGTAAAACGCTGACTCAGGGGGAAAGTCCAGATTGCTTTTGGAAAGGGATGAAAGAGAGTTTTAGAGGAAGAGAGAAGAGGGATTTATACTCAATTTCATTAAGTTTTTGGCTGCAGGAAGAGGGCTGCAGGACCATAAGGGGCTTATCTGGAGCCATAACCCATTCCCATTTGATTACCAGCTATTGATTGAGGCATTAAATTGGCCTCTGTTGAATATCACATCATGTGAAGACGTTTTCTGGTGGAGATATCTGAATGGACAGGAGGCAGGGTCGGATTAAAGAAGAGATTGAAGATAAGTGACAGAGCACTTTCATTGACAGTGATAGAAACCTGCAGGCTGGAGCCTAAGGTCACTTTCACCCCTGATCTGTTGACCTCCGGTGCATTTGCTTGTTTATTTCAGCTCATTTAAGATGTGACCCGACTCTGGTGTGGACTGAGAAGGACTGAGAAGGACTGAGATGACCTGAAGGAGCTGCCCCTGCTGTTGTTTGTGGTGTGAGCCTGTTCAGGGGCTGTGGTAACACGTTCATGCATCAGCATCCCTGACAACCTACTTTCCTAGATGCCATCTTCAAATAGTTCACATGGCACTTTTCTTAACAAAGTTACATAGTGCTTCACAGGAAAAAAGTAAAGACAAGGTCAAAGTACCTCACATCAACATTTGACTGTGGAGACAAGATTTCAAGGAGGTTAAAGAGTCGCAGCGTCAGGTTCTTGACCTTGAGAATAAGCAGGTCCCTGTCTGAAGATCTCAAGTCTCAGTTGGGCACAAACCATGTCAACAACTCAGTTGGAGTCTTGAAAGCAGCAATTAAACTTATGTTCAACCATCAGCCGAAAGACAGACATATTAAATTTCCATATAAAAACAATATTCGTAAAGGCATGACCTACAGCCAAATAAAAAGTGACAGGTTGTTAATAAACAAACGGAGAAAAAGAAGAGAGGTGCTCTTCCACAGTGGTACCACTTCTGCCTCTTCTTTGCCATTTTCTTGATTGATTTCAACACAAACGGTCAAAGAAAAAACATCAATCATTTCCTGCAAACCTTTCACATTAAAAGCCTTCCAATGAAGGGAAGACCATTGTTGCATTAATGCTGTGGAAATGTAAATTGCACTGCCTTTATCAAGACAACAGAGGAATGAGGAATAAAAGCAGGTGTCCAATATAAACCAGTTCCAATAAAGACCTGGTTCCTTCTGCTGTTAAGGGAACTGAAATCAGAGGTTACTGCACAACGATGTTAATGAATTAATTAACAGTGTAATTGCAGAGCAGACTCTTTCCCGTGTGTATGTTTGCGCTGGCAGTGTTGTCAGAGAGCTGAGAGCAGATCAGCCTCACCACTTCTCTTGCGGTGGCCTGAGTGCCCTCAACATTTCCACCTTAACAGGTGTTGCAATCAGGATAAGTGTTGATGATTGGACTGACAGAGCCCGGTGGCACCGCTGCTGCTCGGCGGGGTCCCAGAACCTCATTCTCCCTCTCCCCAGTTGATCCACAAAGACGTCATTGAAAATTACATCACTCACTCTCAACAGAACAGGCTGCACCGAAGCCAATCAGAGCCGTCACGGCAGGTGGCAACGCAGTCCCACACGTGCACACGAACATATCGAACTCATCGATGTACACATGTGCTTCTGCGTGTTCGACGCTAACAACAAAACAATCATCTGCAATCACATGACAGTTATCCAGCTGTGCAATGCACACTGCAGGAGCTAATTAGAGATCTACCTACTACATAAGCCATCTGCGGTAACATAATGCATATAACTGATGGGGATGAACTCAGGACTCAGAAAGTGACTCCTCTGTCTAAAGACACGTATGGAGAGATAGAGAAAGATATAGGAGGTAAAGACTGATACACTTAATACAGACCAATGTGAAGAGGTCCAACAACATCTCTGCCCAATGAACAAAATGTTTATGTAACACCGGCAAGAGTGAATGCCTCTCATGTACCTCTCACGTCTCTAGACACGACCTAACATCAGTAGTAGCCTGCATGTTGCTGCAGTACAAACAGTACAGACACATCAACTACTGCTGAAGACAGTTTGTTTGAGCATTTGAAGCAGATTCATGCACAAACATGAAGACAGATGGAAAAAATCGCACATTCTTCCATCTACAGTGGGTATGACTTAACTGCACCTTGTGTTTCACTTTCAGCGGAACGTGACAGATTAAGTGGTAAAATATATTTTCAAACTCAAAATTGTTTCTTCATTTCTTTTTGGTGTTAAATGTAACTGAAGTGTGTACAGTGGTACAATAATTCACTTAGTTTGGGGGTGGCAGTGATTTATGGACGGTGATGGATGACAGAAGGAGATGAATAACAGCCTACAAACATGAACTACTTCATTTTCACAACACTGTACAATATTCTAGTCTTTTGTTTTTATGGAAACATTATTTTAGTTTTGTGAGCACACCCAGCTCATTATCTCTCATTATGTCAAAAAGAGAGTTGTTCAGGAGGAGAATCGTGAGGACAGGTGAACCAATGAGCAGTTCAAAAATCATTGGTTCTTCTAAAATGGGAAAAAATGTTAATTCATCAGTTACGTTTAATTTGTCAGCACTGAAAGTGGACCTGGTTCACATCCACAAGTGGAAGGTGTCGGTGAATGACTTGGCACCAACCAGGTGTCTAATATTAAAAAGCTTCCGCTATCATCACGACATCACGCAGCAGCAGCAACACACCCCCACACACTGAGATGCGTTTGGCGCTTGTGTCTTCAGCCACCTAAATATTTCAGCAGCATCAGCAGCGCAGGGAGACTTGTTAATGACTGACAGCCACAGGCAAGATGACAGCAATCTAAACTAACTCAACACTGTGAGTCTGCGAGCCCCGGGAACAAGCCAATAAATGTGTGTGTGTGTGTGTGTGTGTGTGTGTGTGTGTGTGTGTGTGTGTGTGTGTGTGTGTGTGTGTGTGTGTGTGTGTGTGTGTATGTGTGTGTGCGCCAGAGGCAAGCATGGCTCCAGCTAATTGAATCACACCAGCAGCATCTCTCTGTCGAGCCACACACACGATAAACAGACTTTGTTCTTCCTGTTCCCACGCTATCAAAGATTACTTTGGTCTGATATGAAAATTGTTTTTACTTTCTTTTCTTGCATCATTAATTTGCTCAGCATTTCTAAGAACAGCATTTATTATGGTCTGTTTTTATCCTCACCATCGCTGCTCTTGATGAATCTCTCCTGCACCGTAACACGGAGACAAACGCTATAACTTTCACAGGCAGAAAGAGAAGTAAGGTCGGAGGTCGGAGGTCAGAGGGCGTAGCGTCGCGTCACTGTTGTTGAACCTCTTGATTCTGGGCCATGACACTGCTGGCAGAACTTTGTTTATAACTTCTCTGTGTCCGCCTCATCCCCTTCCCTATTTTCTCTCCTACAGTGGAGTGAGGCATGGTGGAGGGTGAGGGGTATATTGAATGTGTCCTGCAAGGAGAGGCTGTGGATAATCTCGCATACAGAGAAGCATTAGCTGAGCTGGGAAGATGAAAATTGTGCCGCCTCCCAGTAAGGACATGTTCAAGCAGCAGGGATTCAGAGATGGGCTCGAGCCTTAGCCTGACAAACCTCTGAGAGATCGAAAGAGAGGAACGGGAGGGGGTTGTGCAGTGAGTGAGCAATGTAAGGACAACATGAGAGCGATGGAGAGACAGAGAGAGAGAGTAGAGAGAGAGAGATGGGGGGTGGTTTTTCATTCATTGTTTAATGGCTCAGGCAAAACACCACCACCACCACCACCACCACCCCCACCTCTCTTTCCAGGGCTGAGCAGCGGGGCCACACAGATCTGGAGCAAGCATACCTCCAACCAGCCACAGACAGAAGAGAGAGAGAGAGAGCATTCCTACGGTTGCCGTGGTAACCGCACTCTCAGCTGGGAAGGCGAGCGAGATCGAGAGCAAGAGAGAGAGAGAGAGAGAACAATCTGAAAGGGGGACGTACTGTATAGAAAAAGGGGGAGACAGGAAGAAGGGGGGAGGTGGAAGAGGTTGTTTGACACCAGCCATAATTTTCATCACTCCCACCCCCACCCCCCCTGCTGTCTGCAGAGAAACCCTCCCCACAGACTTCACTACCTCCTCCCTCCTCCCCGTCTTGCTGGCTGGAGCGCGCTCATGGCAACTACTGTGTTTTCAAATGTTGCCTGAGAAGATGCACAGCCGGGCATGATGGGAAAACAGCTCAGAGTGAAAATACAGATTTTAAAAAATGATGGAAAGTTTCACAGAAATAAAAAAAACATTGTCTCTTTCCCACAATCCCTCATTCCAATCAAAAACTGCTCACTGGGTGATAAAAGCCGGCAAAACAAGACCAGTCAATATATAAATAAAATTGTATACATAGAACTAGAGGAGAGTGATATTTTTACTCTTTACTTAACAGTCATGTAGCCTCTACTGTTTATTATTCATCACCTCACACCTTCCAACCTGCAACACTTCTGATTAATGAAAAGACTGATTTAAAAAAAACGACTCTCCAGCTTTAAGTTGTGTGGAGAATCTTTTGATTGCCCCATTTTAACTTCAGCTAAATAAATACTCAGTATGAAAAACGTCCATGTTGTATTTTCAGTTTGGTCCTTTCCTTTCTGGGGCTCTCTTTGTGGTTTTGTGGTATATAACTCATATTAAAATGTGTTTCTCTCTGCTCTGTATGCAGATGTGGTGCCATAAATATTTTGTGAACTGTTTTACATTTAATGCAGCATAATGAGGCAGAGCCAGTCCGATAAAACACAGTGCAGACACAAACATATACACAAACAAAGGCTATATATACACTGTGTGTGTATGTGTATATATATATATATATATATATATAGCCTATTGCATAGGCAGTGAGAGTGATGGGAGCGTTACCACCTGCAACCTGCTGATAATGAAGCTGTATTTCAGCCACCTAAAGGCAGCCATCTGTGCTGGGGCTCTCCCTGCTGCCTACACCACCCCCACTGAACACACACACACACACACACACACACACACACACACACACACACACACACACACACACACACACACACACACACACACACACACACACACACACACACACACACACACACACACACACACACACACACACACACTGGGGCTTAGGGACTACAGTCTTTAGGATGTTCCATGTCAATAACATGACACTTTCATTAAAATAAGAGGGGCAAACACACACACGTACACACTACAGATTGTAGACAATTAAAAAGAAACATGTCCCCATCTCCCAGGTGTAGTTTCACCTCAGAATCTGACGAAATCATTGTCCAATAGATCTGTACATCCTGTTTCTTAAAGTTACGACCACATATTTTAATTTAGCAGAAGTTGTCACGCTAATTTTTCTGGCTCCTGAAATGAAATTATTGTACCCGTCCATTTCTCATCACCCAGAGCCTTGTTCTCCACATATCCTGATCATCATTCTTTGAAAGAAGAGGGTTAGAAATGCCTTGGTCACTTTCCAATAATAATAAAAATAATAATCAGATTGTTAAGTGTTAAGTGTTGAGAGACCAGTGAATGGTTCTCACATCTACACACTTCAGCCTCTTGATCACCAACAAAGAGGTAAATGCTGGTCAAAGAAACAGATGTGAGAACAGAGACAGGACGAGAGCAGGAAGAGGTTGGCGGCTGTAGAGATGAAGAGAGTGGCCATTGTCACAGGAGGAGGAATGAAACCATGACAACCATCCACACACTGTTGGACAACACTTAGAAAATGAGAGCTGTACATGGAGCCTGGGAAATCAGTGTAAAAAAAAAAGTGGTTCACTTCAACCCCCCTCCCAACACACACACACACACACACACACACAGTCTCACACACATGAAAACAGACTGACTAATTGTTCAGTCAGCACAGCCTCTCGCCATTCAGCCTCGACCACCACACACACCATGAGGGCATTGTTCCAACTGCACGCTCATAACAACTCAGAGCTTCAAACTCGCCTCTGTGGTCACACAAGCTAACCACTAACTGCCAGATGCACAGCAGCAAAACTTCACATTACTTCTCTCTCAAGACCCAATCTTTTATCCTTTTTTTTTTAAATTATCATTTGGTTTATGGCACTGAGTCCTGACTGATGAATTCAATGGTCATGTAACAACAAAATGTCTCATGATAGAAGCTCAAACAGTTTATAATTGTTGCTGATTAAGTAAATAAGAATCATCGACAATAAATAATTTTGCCACTAAAGGTAGATCATGTTTGGCAGGATTTATTTACTCAGCGGCCATCCTTTTATGTCTTCAATAACATCTCTGGCTTTATATCTAAAACACATAAAAACATCTGTATTTCACTGAGATAAACTTGCTGTTTAACTATTTGTTCATAGTGTTTAACATGTAAGAATGCAAAAAGAAAAATGTTCATCATCCCCAAAGTATCAGAAAAAGTTATGTTTTGGGACTTGCACTGACACTCTATAATAGTAACTGAATGTAGATTGGAGATTGAAATAAAAATTTATATTTATAGCGGTGATAAGGAGTGTTATCAGGATACTTAATTGAGATGGATGCTTTATCCTTTATTACAGTAAGTATACAGAACAAAGAAGTGATAAAATATTTTCAAAATTCAAAAACAGTGCCTCAAATAAAAATCCAATCATAAAGAACATGCTGTGAATCAATGACTGTGATTTATTCGTTGGAATTTTAATAGAAAACAATCTGGCATTATGTTGTGCTCCTTTGTGTATTAATAAACTGCATCAGCAATCCCCTGTGTCTCCCACAGACACAGACACACACACAGAGTAACAAAGAGCGTGGGCTTGCCCTGCACTTGTGGAGGTGGTTTAATGACATACGGACATCCCTGTCTGCCAGCTCAGCACTGCAGCCTTCGATTCATACCATCAGCCTCCAACAAGCAGACTATCACTCTTCTACAGCCTGCGCTACAGCCCACACACACACACACCTCTGCACACGGTGTCTACATCTCTACACGTATATGCACTTAAGCACATTCACAAAGTGCACAAACACTCAGAGTGGGTCAGTGTGAGCGTCGGGGAACATGAGCATTAATGTCTGTGGGACTGTGTTTCAACTTGAGATTGATTTCAGGCTGTGGAGCCACAGAGAGACAAGTCACTGCAGCGGCTTCAGACGTGAGCTTCAAACACAACTGTGCCTCATCCACTGTGGGCAAATCAAAGCAAAAACCATAGATGCTAGTGATTATCTCTGCATCTAGAACCCAGTAAGGCTGGCAGGAATACTATTGGATAACGTGCTCATTTTTCACATGAATTGATTAACTGGTGAGGGTGCGAGTGTGACATTTCTCCATTATCTTGGCAAAATCCCACAAGTATCCAGCAGACAATTAAATCATAATGTTAGATAACTGAATAAATGACAAGGTTTCTACTGATTGATGTTCTACCAATCAACCTAGAGTGATCAATAGCCTATTTGCTGTAACTGGACTAAAGAGCAATTTAATTTAACTCCATTATTTAGTTTGACATCGCGTACATCACTGTTTTTTTGTATAACAATTTTGTATAATAATAATCAAGCAACTGAGGTAGGCATCATGATTTAACACTTTCAATGCAGAATTAAGCTGTGATAAAAACCTAGCTCTAAAACGCAACTGACACTGCACCCTTAATTGTGATTTTTTTTATAGATATGATTCTTGATGCACATTGTCTTTTACGAACTATTAAACTCCAATATGAACCAGTCATGACCCTGATGACCTGGGCAAGAAGACATCACAGATAACCCCTATGTACAGAAGTAATCAAGGAGAAGATGTTGGGAATAACAAACATGGAGGCCACAGACGTTGAGCGTTCACAGTTTAATGTCCAGGTTATTGGGCAGTGGAAGCAGGTGAGAAGGAGAACTTAAGAGTGTAATCAGGGCTTTTTGTGGAGCGACAGATGCTAATTCAGAGGTGTATGTGGAGGTGGAGTCTGTGTCAGGACTGATGGGATCATGATGTTTGCATGTTTGTGACTCTGCCTACACCCAGATATGATGAATGGCAATCTGAAAGTTGCAAAACAGGTTGCATTGGTATTTGAAAAATGTATCTGATGATCTGATGTGAATGGAGCTTGAATCTGGTAAGAAAAGATCAGATTTCATCTGACCTGTGCTGTTCAGACTCAACTGTCATTAAACAATCTGATCTGGGTCACATAGGAAGAGAAAAATCATATTCAGGCCATTTGTGGTCCAACACTCCCATTTTGCTGATGTTTCATACAGCGCAGGTGTTCCATAGCAAAAGGTGTTGATGGGACAGATAGTTGCCCTTGGAGCAAAGCAGGAACAGAGTGTGTGGGACTGGATCTGCAGTCCTCCATAATTAATCCCACTGAAGAAGAAACCAAATTATCTGTGCGTCTTTGTGCGAGTAAAATGCACACTGCTGCAGCTTTACTCAATCTGCTAAATAGAAGTATTGTGTGATTAATACAGCAGCAGCAGAGGATGCTACAATCCAACTCCAGCAGCCAGCTAATTGGTTGGTCATGAATAATTCACCCGCCGAGGGAGCGGAGAAGCGCGTGGCTCCTACCTGCTGGAACCGGACGGAGACACCTTGATCATTTTTGGCTACATGCGATCACAGATGGTGGGGGTGTCTGAAACAGGGGAACCTGGCCTGAGCCATCCAGACGGTGTAGCACGTAACTGCGCGCTGACTGTGGAGACAAATCACTGTGACGTTCACTCTGGAGATGAACGGCGAGCCTGCGCAGCTCATCAGTGAGCCGAGAGGAGCTCCTGTCATTCAGCCGACCCTCATACTAATGGGATGGACAAAAAAAAAAAAACCTGCAATACAGTTCAAGATCACCACTAATCTGCAGCCTCCACGAGGAGAACTTGGTGTACTGGTTGCATCCGTTACAGCAGGGCGTATCTAATAAGCTGACTGATATTACTTTGATAAGATGAGACAAGTTTATTGTAGGTCGTTTAGTTTCCTTGTAGGATTGTTACTGGTTTGCCTAACAGGACAATTAGTCATGAATACTTGATATTGACACTTTAATTTCTCCTTAACGTGCATATCACTGAGATAACCATCAGCTACAAACGGTTTCCAATGATTATTGAGGGGGGTATCAAGTATTTTCTCCATCATATTTATGCCAAGGGCTGTCTGGAGAATTGCAAACCTCTCATGAAAGATATTAAAAATCAATAACACCTCAAATACCAGCTCCCAGAAACAGTCCAAACTAAGCCTCAGCCACTTTCTTCTTTTTTCTACCAGCATGACTCATGAAATACTTGAACTGCTTTGTGCAAGTGACAATCAGCCAGGTGTATGATAAAAATACAGATACCAGACTACAGTGGGCTTACATCATCAGCACCATGAAACATCACCCAGCCTGACCGAGGGTCCAGGAAGACACCCAGCAGCAGCAGCAGCAGCATACACTGCATCACTGGAACAAATATGCAGAAATGTGTGATGTTGCAGCTGCAGTGCGTGTGTGTATGTGTGTAAAGCTATGAGCTGAATATGGTGTGTGTGTGTGTGCGCGTGTGTGTGTGTGTGTGTAGGGACCGGACAGTGCAGCATCACCGCTCTGTCTCTTCTGCAGAGAGCGGGCCCATGTGACAGATGGATGCTATAACGGAATTAGAGACAAGAAAAATCACAAGGGCCCATTATCACCGAGCCCTCTCTGCCTGACAACAAGGATTAAAGGCACACTACCACCATCATCAGCATCAGCATCATCATCACCATCACCACTACCATCATCATCTGCCTGGATCCAGCAAAGCCGCATCCACCAGAAACATCCGCAATTATGGGGCATTTCTCTGATTCCCCCCTCTTTCCCGCAGCGGCACATTCAGAACACGCAGCGCCGACGCAGAAATGCAACCCGTCATGATGTCAGCAAGCAGGCGCGGCGGTGCTGAGGAGAGGAGAGGAGAGGAGAGGAGAGGAGAGCCCTGACAGCATCACCCGCATCTGGGAGGTTTCAGAGGGGGGCTTTCACTAACCTGTCTGTCCTTTGCCGAGCGTCTTCTCCAAGCGGTACGGTCCCACATAGTTGGCGTAATGCCCGCTGTTGGCGTCCTTGCCCGACGATGACATTTTCTGGCGTCAACGGACTCGCAGGGAGTGATTTTTCTCACGGGTGTCCGAGTGGGACGCGTCTCTGTGGGGAGAAAAGCTCAGTTCCGCGGGGCAGTGGAGTTCGCCTCGGTCGGCGTTCCCGTGTCTCTGACTGCTGCTCGCTGCAATTTCAGTCTCTCTCTCTCTCCCTCCGTGCCCTGTGTGCGTGCTTGGCTTGCGTGTGTACGTGTGCGCGCGCGTATGTCTCCACGTCCAGTTTGCTCGCGGTTCCTCCGCCGGTGTCGTCCTCGGTGCGGCTCAGATTGCGGCTCTGAATCTGGGTGTCATGGTGTTGGTGCCGGAGGAGCGGTGCGCTGCAGCCCCGTTGGGTGTGATCTGATGATGGGACAGCATCTACTGCCACTGCCTGCCTCTCCAGCAGCCTGCGTCAGCGCGCAGTCGATGTGAACGGACACTTCCGGTGGCCCCTTTCAAAATAACAGGCCACTAAACTCACTGACAGGACTGCAGCAGCGCCTGTTGGGTGGTTGTCAAGGGTAAAACTAAGTAGAACTCTACACTCTTTTGTTAATTTCCATTCGGGTTTCATGATTGACAAGTGTTAGGCTGTTCAATGAAAAAATTCACAATTATCAAAATTTGTTAATTTCAAAGTCTGCAGTGAAAAGCAATGTCGATCTCCTAGGCTAAATAAAACAATAAAAAAATAGATTGAAAATGAAAACATAGGCCTACACTACGCTAGCTGCAGATACCTTCATAAATAAATTTAAACTGAAAAATTGTCTCACTATATTTTAAAATGACATAGGCCTACTTAAAAAAATATATAGGCTATGTTTTGAGAAAAAAAAAATTCGCCATAGTATTTTTTTTCCATTGTTCTTTTTTTTTGGTAGAATGCTGCTTCCACATTTTACTTACATAGGCTAGGTGTATTTAATGTTTGTTGAGATCCCATTAAAACAGCCAAATGTTCTCAGGACAAACTACAGAGAAGGTTCAAGGTACAGATCCTCACTGAAACTATTCAGTATTTGTAGAGTAACTGAATGACTTTGAAAATCTAAAAATTTAAATGAAAAAAAAATGCATCATTCTATTTTTTTTTTTTTTTTTTTTTTTTACAGTAGGTACAGTTTGTTAGGCTACTGTTATAATTTCAATGAGTGTCAGTGAAGGCTTCCAGTACTCGGTCTGCTCTAGTGCATTTTTATGTTTGTTGAGAAATAAATAAACAGGTAAGCCTGTATATCGTTTTAATTTGAAAACTAAGTCGTCTAACTTCCGCTGCCATTTTGTGTTGACGCAGCTGCTTTAATCAGGGAACACGCATGCGCACAGAGCTGGGATAGAGCAGAGCAGGGGCTGGTGACTGAATCCGGGTGGAGGTGACAGTGGGAGATGAGAGGCTGCCACTGTTCAGAACTTCCATTTATTTAAGTCTATTAATAAACCAGAAAAAAAAAAATTAAACACAATCGAGGCCACAGTGAAAATTACCCAGAATGCACAAGAGACTGTCTGCTAACATAAAAAGATAAATAAAAATTGATCAAATAAAATAAAATAAAATAAACAGATGAATGTCTATATTTGTAGGCACATTTGTGATTTGTATAGGCCTATTTAGCCACATTAAGTTATTTAAGAATAACCCTGTTATTCTGTATGTGTGTGTGTGCGTGTGTGTTGGGGGTAAACACATTGCCCGCTGAGACACTTTCACTTGATTAAACCAGCGGTTGGTGACAACGAACATCTATCTGTCTCATCACTCCTTCACAACAAAAGCCTTTTGACCCAGCACGCTCAGTGGCAGATGGGCCCCCCACCTCCCTCCTACCCTACCCCTCCTCCTTCTGCTTCCCTATTCCTTATCTACCCCTCCCTACTCACACACCCACCCACCCACCCACCCCCCCTTCAAATCTGAGTCCCTAACAAAGACCAGGGTGGGGGGGTTGGGGTCTTAATTTTACCACTTTAGACCTGGTTGCAGTGGGACTACAGCTTTCCCCCAAATTACTTCCTTCTAATTAATGTAAAGCCACCGCCCTCCATCAGTGACACAGGAGGAGGTGATGACCTCCGTCCACAGATCAATCATAAATTTCCTCTCAGATTCTTGCCACTGTGCATGCTCTCCCGGCCTGATCTCTGGGGTCCGATCCCCGGTGGCCGCAACACTGTTTGGCAGCTGCAGATGGCACCGTGGCTGTAAAGCTGCACCGTCCTAATCACCTCAATGTGGAATAATCTGCCATAATCACCCAACCACTACAGAGAGGCCGCAAGACTCATGTCTGTGTCAAAATGTCTCTTTTTTTACCACAACGGCTGAGTGTTTCATGGTGTAGACGAGACCAGGGGCAGGATGAGTCGTGAGGGTTAGTCACATTATGAAGCTCTCCTACGTTGTCGGGAGTCTTCATATTGTATGCTGTTACGTCCAGCGAGCGACAACCCGAAATTTTTATATTCTCTCCACAAACGTCTTTCATTCAAAGCTCCCTGAGCTCGTTCTGCAGAACAGTCAAGATACCTGTTGTAACATCCAGAGAAAAAGAATCAGACTGTGTTCACAACCTGAAGCCTCTTTATTTGTTCTAACTCTATTTGAATTACATGGAGTGTTTCAGTCCAGCTTTTACAAGAATGACACCAAGAATGAACTGTAACTAGAATCTGAGACAGCTTCTTGTTGTAAGAATTTCACAACACATCACACTTTTCAATTCTCACTAAATACTGAATTTCACTTCACAGAAACTAAAGACATGTGGCCTATTAGGGAAAACTAGTTCTTTTAAATTAGACAGAAAACATCTTCACATTTGCAGTAAACATATTAATATTAAGTGTCCCATTGTTAACTGTTCTGCTTCTTCACTGAAACATGTAAAGCTGCAACTAATGATACAAGTTCACTGTTTTTCAGTATTTTTACAAACTATAACTCATGCTGCAAACAACAATGAAGTTCTCAGAGCAGTTACAGAGGTACTGTAGGTTCTCCTTCTATTGTGGCGTCTCTTCCATTATGGTTGGTAAAAAACTTCCAGACCATATTTGTTTATTCATTTGAGGAGTATTAATTTATTCTTATATCATTGTATTTTTTTTTTATCTGCCTGTGGGGTCAATGAGCAAAAACATTGAAATCCCCACAGTAGAACTGCAGCTTGACTGACAGAAATAAAGCCCCGCCCCTTTTACATTCTTTCACCTCTTTTACAAACAAATCTGTTGTCACATACTAAAATGTCTGCATAAAGGTGCTCATATCCCAGAGTATTCACTATTTGTTCTTCAGATCCAGGAGGAAAGTCTTGAAAATCTACCAGTAGATCAGCATTGACCAGATAGATACCTGATTTACATCATACACATTCTACACCAGGACTGTAACAATTACATGATCAGTAAAACAAACTTGGCGTGCAATTACAATAATTTGCAACGATTCAACACAACCATTAAACCATTAAATCAACCATTAAATGGACTCACTGCTACGTAAGCTTCCTCCTGGCTGTAGCTACAATTTAGTACAAAGACACGATCCAGATTGTCTACTCTGCAGCGGTTCCAGAAAATACTATGAATGAGGAACAGTTAAGGCTGATGTGGTACTAAAATGCAGAATTTAAGACAACATGGTCAGTAGTACTTTATCCGTTACCCATTATGTTTTTACCACCTGAAGTTGAGGCAGATCTGAACCAATAAGGGTGCTTTCCAAAAGCTTCCATCTCATACGTTTTTGCCAGTCAACACAGTGCACCCTCAGAATACAACAGGCCCAGCAACGTTTCCAGAAGTCTCTGCTTTAGTAGCTTGAAACTCCAGAGTATTGTTAGTATGTGGGAGTCCAGGCGTAAACGTAGCGGAAGGGATGAGTTTTAAAACTAAAACCTATTGGAGTGGATGTTGCCTGACTCAGCAAGACAGTCCAAACTCACAACAGTGCCTCCTGAAACATGGAGGAACCATCCTGAACAAAGCATCTCAAAAGTTGGAAAACTTAACAAACTAAATTTCTGATGCTAACTTTAAAGGGAACATTTTAATGCAAAAATCACTTTATGAAGGCTCTTTAGCATATATTCAGGTGTTTGGCTTGCCTTCCAGCCCCCAGAAATGAAGCTAAGCGAAAGTTCAGGCAGGAAGACTATCTCTTTAAGCACGCCTCAAAGCCCTTTCCTTGTTTTCCCGCTATCCTCTCGCTCCACCCTTATTCTCATAATTCAACAAATCACAGTCTGTCATCCTCTTTCTCTTCTACCAACCTATCATTAGCGTCAAATTTAAAAGTTCTCTCTCTGCTGTCATCCAGCCGTCATTTCAGCAAAACTCTCAACGCACCTCCACCCCTGCACCACCTCCACAGACTGTCTTAACCTGGATCTTCAACCGAGAAGTTCCCTCATCAGGCGACTTCAAGCTTCTCTACCACAACCAGTGTCTAGGCCCGGGGGGATATAACTTCTTCAGATGCAAGCTTCTCATCCCCAGATCAGTTTACTCAGCTGGTCTTCACCCCGTGGTCTAAGTGCCAAAGTTATTTTGTGCACAATAAATGTAATTTCATCTTCATCTTCAAACCTGGCTCTCTTGTCATAAATGGTCTGTCCTGATTGAAATAGGAGAATTGACAAAAAAAAATCTGAAATTTTCAGGTTCCCAAGGTTGAAATCCATGTAGTTTTACGAGCTGTTCCCTAGGTTGTCTGACAATGATGTCATTAATTTTCAAATTTGCATAATACCACCTCTACTTGTGAGTACCAGTACCAGTAGAGGGGGTGGGGCGGGGTGAGCAGTGGCTCATTTTCATTTAAAGGGACAGGCACTGAAACCAGCTGTTCTGAACAGGGCTGTTTTGAGAGGATGAAAAGAGCTGTGATGTTTGATCCTTGGGGTATCTTGACCAAAGCATGTCACAGACATGTCTTTAAGACACCTGGGAACTATTTTAATCTGTGGGAAAGGGGCAGAATATGTCTCCTTTAATAGTAGAACTATTGGGAATAAATATAGTGTCACTGGATGTAATATGGAGATGGCAGCCCAATAAACAGGCATACTATAAGGGATTCACTTATAAAAAATAACTATGGTATAAAGGTATACTTTATTTAATTCAGACTTTTTTCTGTTTCCAATGTGTTTTGTTATTTTCAAATGAAGTTATTTTCTTTGTCAAAATAATATTTGGGAGTCTCGGAAAGTGGGGAAAAGACTCTGAACTTGCTTGAACTTGAAAAGAGGGGGAGTTGTCGTCACATGGTAAAAAGTCTGCATGATAAGGTTTGACTTATTTTCTGGTGAATCCTAACTGTCTTCTTTTAACCTCTTACATCATCAGGCCATTAGGAGCCATCAAAATGCTGGTCATCTAAAAAGGTAACGACAAATATTGGAGCTTGCAGTGGAGAGTGCAATTGCATTTGCTTCACCTTCACAAGTGAATCCACACGTCACTGCAGCTCCATTGAAATGAATGATGACGACTTCCAATTCTGGCTGCTGTTCTGCTGGAACCCTAAGAAACGGCCGTCGTCTTCTTCCTATTCTCCCTCACCACTGACATAATGAGCTGTGTCTGAGGAAGTCATTAGCACCAGAGACAAACAGATTACATCAGCACAAGATGTGCACACTTACAGCACACACACACGCACGCACACATGCACACATAAAGCTATTGCCAAAATTAGCTTTTCTATCAGACAGCACTGTGAATCTGCCTCATAATTTTGCCATCTCCCAAGGCTATTGTGAATGCTGTAGGTGTGCGTTTGTGTGTACTTAAAACTGGTGACGCACACTTGCATAGCATCGCATGAGGAGGGAGATATAAACGTTGTAGGAACAGGCCACAAAGTGCACCATTCACTTTTCAGGACATTTCTGGAAAAAGAGAGCTTAGCCTGCAGTCTATTTCTGCATTAGTCAGCTCTATTGTGGCTGTCTTGCCAGCGGAGCAGGATAATGCAGACACACACTCTGTCACACACAGACACACACATTTATGCACACATTTCAAGCCACAGAAGCCAAAGGAGAGAAGATGTCTTCTGACAGCAGACTGATAAAGAGTGAATCACTGAGATAAGACGAGGACACAAGATTTGTGAACTGAACTTCATATCAGGCAAAGTTCAGCAGTGGGTTTGGTCCTGAGAGCCCAAAGCAGTGCGACTTCAGAAAACACATGCAAAGACGCAAAAAATGTGCAATAAATTCAGAAAACATCTTCATCAATTTGACAACACTTGAGCTACAAAAACTCACGACACAACGGAAGTGTTTCTAGGGATGTAAAATAAAAGTGAATCTGTATTTGTCAGAAACATCACCGTGCTGAGCACAGTGTCTCCAAGCAGAACATTACTGTAATGAGGGACATGCACAGGGACAACTCGGTTGATTTGAATACATTTCCCATCAGTGGAGAAATGGAATTGGACTCTTTTGTTGTGGTGTGAGCTCCACATGTGCAGAGGTGTTTCTAATTACTGCTCAGTGGCTCGTTTCCAACAAATCACATCTCATATGAAATGGCATTTTGACATAGCACATTTCACTGCAGATTCATAAACATGTAAAAGGCATTTAGAGTACAGCTGTACATTTGACAGGTTTATAAACATTTACAGATTCACTGGATTTATTCTAACATTTAACCATATATTTTTCTAACAACAAACCAGCTTGCTATAAGGATTTTCTTCAATTGTGTGTGATTTTCTTGAGCTTCCTCATTCAGCCATCACTCAAAATGCTATGTTCTCCAAAAAACTAGAAAATGAAAAAGAGAGAAGTTTTATTTTGTCATCATGTTGTCACAGTTTTGTTTTTAAAATCGCACACTGTAAAATGCAAATAATGTTTTCAGTCAGTTTTTTAATGATCCTGTTCTGGTATGATCACTTGTTGTCACCTGACCAAAGCTGAAACAGGAATGACACATACATCTTGTTTGACCTTTGTCTTGTTTTGATTTAAGTTGCGATTCTCTGGCTAGACACTTGGTGACTGATAAGTTACGACCGAACGAAGAAAGAAGAATGATTTGAAATGAAGTGAAAACAAAGTCTATTGTTCTAATCACTTCTTGCTAGTCCACATCTTAACAGAGGCAAATTGTTAGTAATTAAGAGGGGGATGCAGTGAGATGCGTGTAGTTCAGTGGTAATTACAAAACTGCTAATTTAGAGTGTTGCTCTGTAAGACCATTTAGATTAGAGCACTAGCAATTAAATTGGCAAAAGACCATAATTACTAACACCACTTACAATGTGCAGCCTCTCATTCCATCCAAATTTTCTATTTATCTGTCCGAGCCAGTTTGTGCTGTTCCTCACTACACTCTAATCTCAGAGATACAGTTTATATTAAAAGTACTGAAGCACCAGACTCACGGCTTCCATTTTTGAGCTTAAGTGCCATGTCTTATCTGCAGACAGTGACATTACTATATCAAGTTTTCATCTAATGAAAGCAACTGCGAAAAACACTGAAAATATGACATCTAGACATAAGCGAAGATGTGTTTAACATAGCTTTTAGACAAACACATTACATGCTATAAAACTGACAAGAGAACAAAAAGTAAAAGTACATTTGCCAAACTATTTGAATGTCTGTTCACTCCTTTTGTTTAAGGTGAGTCTTTGGAGGTAAAAAAAAAAAAAACAGGATCCAAGCAGCTAAACAGCTCAATTCATTCATGCATAATATTTACTGTAAGATGCTGCCATCCAGTGGGTCAACTGCAAAACAGCGTTCATGTTAAACACACACACACACGCATGCACACACACGATTAGTGCTTTGACATCTATGGGCAGTCTCCAATCCACATACATCCAAATACATACTGTACTGTGCAAGTCTTTGGACTAGGAGAGGAAGCCAGAGAACCAGGAGAGAGCCAGTGAATAAGGAGAAGATAAAGGGTCCCAGGCCTGGCAATCAAACCCAGAACCTTCCTGTGTACGGCCAACAGTGCTAACCACAGGATCACTGAGCTGTCCAGCTTTTTCAGGGGGAGTGAAAAAATGTGAAAAAGTGATTGAAATGCATATTCTCTATGTTCACAAAAAGCAGCATGATTTAAAACAAACAAATAGTTTTTTTTCAACATTTCTGACATTTTAAAAAATTGATCTGACCGTCCAGATTGGTTCTTTGGGTGTCTGTCTTTCCATCTCCTGTGTTTTTGTGTCACCTCAGGCTCTGTGGAGAATTTGAGATTTGTTGATGCATGTGTGTGGCCAAATGAGAAAATATTTTTATGTGAGAAGGCTGCCAGTTGGTTTGCAATTTTGTATTTGTGTAGACATACAGTAGTTACATTGCAAGAAATTTTCCTTGATTTGGGACTATTCTGCTGATCCATGGTTGGTCATGATAATGTCCTAATATCCTTGGGAAAACACCATATTAAGACAAACCAGATTTCCACAAAGAGCACCACAAACAAGCTGTTGTCCTCTGTAACATGATGCTTATCAATGAATTCAAAAGGCATGTGAAAAACAAATGACTCTATCTGACAGAAATGTTTTCCTGTCAGCTTTAAGGAAGTAATGATGAAATGATTGCTGAGAAAGAAGTCAACAATAAAGCATGGCTGTTAACACAGGTTGGACAACATTTTTTTAAAGATTAATTACATGCTTGAGAGTTCATCATACTGCTGCTTCAGAGAGCTTCAGACCAAAACAGACAAGCAAAATAAATGTTAAAAACAACAAAGCAAATTAAGAAATGCCCGTGAGTATGTGATATATACATACTGTAATACAACAAAGTCTGTGATGTTTCATCACTATCACAAAACGCCAGCCATTAATTTAATTCATAAACGTTATGTCCAGTGAATCCCAGTTTTGGTGTTTAAATGTTTGTCTTAATAGCTAAAGTACCAAATTATCTCAGCACACACTATTTTTAAATCCTGAAGGTTTATTTGCTTTCCAGGGGACAACAAGGGGGGAACAGAATATAGAGGATAGTATACTAAACTCTAAGTTGCAAGAATTAAGTTGGAGTTGCATTGGCCACATTGGTTCAATAGTTACAGGTTGACGCATTTGTTCTTGTACAAACTGGATAAGTAAGACCTGTTGTACTGGTTCCTCGAGTACTTTTGGTTTCCTTCTAGCAGTATAAACAAGACAGCTAACACGTACAGCATCAGAGTCTCCTGCAACCTGATGTCAGGTAAGTTTTAGTGAATTTATATACATTGAAAACATTGTAACTTTTTAACTTTACATCCAAATTTGCTTCAAATCAGTAACAGACAAATGATACTTTACATTTGTGCCATATTTTTGATTTGTCTGTTACTGATTTGCCATCAGTCAACAATGTTTGATTTTGTGAAATTATATATATTTTTCTTACTTCTAGATTTTGAAGGACATAGGAGGGGTAAATGTCTGCAATGAACACAGAAGGACATGAGCTTGCAGGTACATCCTGACAAATACAGTGCTTTATGTCTATATTTATTTTATCCATAGTTATCAATTTATTCTTATTTAATAAAGCAGTCTTGATAACATTACAATCTATTTTCCAAAGCATATATAAGGACAAGATAAAGGAAAAGACTGCAATCAACAAATCATTTTACATAAAGAAAATACAACTTAAAGATCAATGTAATACTGTCAAATGCACAATGTGTTCAATGTTCTTTCGTGTGTTTGTTTTTTATTCTTTTTTATTTTGATATCCATGTAAACCGAACACCTTCTCCTGTTTTTGTCATAGTCAGTAAAACATGATGTAATCAGTGTTTTGTGATTTTTACCTGCAGTTAGTAGCAGTAAGAATTTATATAATGCCCACCCCCACAGCCACCAAGAACATTTACATTTAGTCTATGTGAATATAAATGGTTCTGTGTAACTAAAAACATATACCTTTTCTTTTTTAGGTCTTGAAGAACAATGGATTCAAGGGAGAGTTCAAACATATCCACAATGAACACAGAAGCACAGGAGGTTGCAGGTACACTTTATTTCAGACATAGATAACATGGAAAATGACACCTCATCTTTATTCCATATGATAAATTAATTAAAGCAGAAGTAAGCGAAATGTTAGTGTTAATCTAAGTCTTAAATAGTTATATCTTCCGACAGCAATCACTTATATAGAGTGTTTGGTCTGAAACACGGGTCTGTCAGTCACTCTGCTCTGCTGTAAGCCGAGGAGAAAACTTTCCTTGTATCCTACAACCTTTATCCAATGAGGAGAGAGAACGGCATAAAGGGGCGGTCCTCTCTGTGTGTGCAGCCAAGGGATGCGCGTGAATGTGGTGACGTAGGGACGAGGGCGGGGACTGCTAACTCCATCGGCTGACAGGAAGTTAGCCAAAACGACCGGATCGCTTACTTCTGCTTTAACTAATTACTCTGTGAATCAGTTTTTATTGTCCAAGTAGTTAAAAGAAGTCAATTCCAAATAATTTTGGCAACTGATTGAATCAATGAAATTCTGACAGTGCAGAGTATATAAAAAATGTTGAATGTCCACATGCAAAGTCTCGTAGAATACATTCATTAATAGCCTCTTGATATAACCAGCCTAATATCAATTATATATTCAATACATCATCATGACAACAATTATGACTATAATCATTTAGGAAGGAAGATCTCTTACTTCAATTGCAAATCCAAACAATTGTTAAAATTACAATCAGAACAAGTTGCCTTACAAGGGAAATGATACAAGTACAGAGAGCTACAGAAGAATATCAGGGCATATTTGACAAATGAGTCAGGTGATGGTTTGTAAACCTCACTGCCAGAACAATACACGTAAATCACAAATCCACATGTTCCTTTTCCATCTGCAATCAAAGCGTATTACCGAAGGTCTACTCCTGCCTATGTTTGCACACTCCTGTGGACAGGGCTGCACTACCTTGGCATGTGGGGAAAAGGGCATGATGGAATGCAATGAAAGTTAATTTTTTAAACTCGTTACTTTTGCTGAGATGAATTGATCGAAATGAACACATCATAACTTTGTTAGCTGTATTATTTCTTTCCTACTGTGAACCTCAATCGTAACTCTGCAGATAACAAATACAAATGCGCATACAATCACATAGGGGCTAGAATTTCTAAAAGTGATCTTCTTTTTCTTTTTGACAGTCCTTTCCAACTTTCTCTCAAAACTTGGACTGGAGAAATTTTATCCCAACAAGCTCACCCTTCAGTCTCTCTCGGAAATTAACAAAGTCTGCATATCTGATGAACCTGCTCAATCAGTACAAGAAATACCATGGTGTTTTCTCAGAAAGCTATTTAAAATTAATGCTGAATGTAGGGATTGTACACAATCATTAATTAGTTATGAAGAATACAGTGACAGTGACTTACTTGACCTAGACCTTTACAGTGGAGATGACTCTGCAGAAGATGATAAGATTAATGTTCTGGACCTCATTGTCGCACTATTCCTATGTGCTGACAGCTTCTTACAACAGGAAATGGCACTGAAGATGTCAGTGTGTCAGTTTCCTGTCCCACTCCTGCTGCCCCATGAAAATAAGGGACAGAGTACCCTGATGCTGTGGGCTCTGAGAGACATTGTCAAAGAGTGGCGTCCACATGATTTGGCTGAATCAA
Organism: Trachurus trachurus; assembly: GCF_905171665.1. NCBI lineage: Eukaryota > Metazoa > Chordata > Actinopteri > Carangiformes > Carangidae > Trachurus > Trachurus trachurus. The sequence continues at coordinate 28,293,461 of NC_139893.1, forward strand.
GAGGGTTTGTTGAAGAAAACATTGTCCAAGCAAATATACCATTCTTTGTTTTTGTGAGGCTGAAGAACTCTAGTTTATCCAAGTCCAGGATTTTGAATCATGTTCTCAGCAATGGGCAACAGAATCAGAGTTTCTTCATACACAGAGAAATGGAAGGAGGCGCAGATGAAAGACAAATCGCAAACGGATTTGTGGAGGTTTGCTGGTACCTTCCCTCTGGTAGTGAAAACTTGGACTTATTTCCAAAACCATTTGCCTTGGCCAATTTGCGAGGAGACATTGGTGAGTCACTAAGACAATTCAACTTTCTTTTTCAAGTGTCAACTGCTACCTTTGTATTCCTGGACAAAGTTGAAGAAAATGAGAGACACATTCTGACATCTCTGCAAGATGTGAATTTCAAACTCTTCTTAATTACTAGTACTACAAAACCAGAGGATATTATGCCTATCAAGACAGTAATGCATGGATTAAATATACCAAAGAACAGAGTAAGGATCAAAATTCCAAGGATGAATATTGCAGAGTTTTCAAAAAAAGTTTGTGAGGACATCAGGACATCCCTGTCAGAACTAAAAAACACAACAAGCATTGAAACTATGTTTGACAAAGCTGTTGAACTTGGTCTATCTGTGGATGAAAGCAAATCTCACAAATATCAGAAAGCAGCTGAGGACATTGTGAAAGAAATTTGGAAACAAAACATACCAGACTACAAGAAAGAAAACCTTCCTTTACAGGGAAGGAACTGGAAAATGTTATCACAGTTAGAAAAAGAGGAGTGCAGATTGAAGAAATCTGTTGACAGATGCCTTGAACACAGTAAATGTCAGCTACAGGAAGCAAAACAACAAATTCAGGAAGAGCAAAGAATACATAAAATGTCCAAAGGGATGAAGAGTTTCATTGAGCACTTATCTACAACTGACAAAGAAAAAAGAGATTTCTTTCTCAAGTGGATGAAGCTCAAATTTAATTCACATTCACAGCAAAAGTTGTCTGTGTTGCGCAGCAAATTCAAAGAGGCATGTTGCAATAAAAATACAAAACTCATGGCAGAGTTAGATCAAGCATTGTTGGATAGCTCTTTAGGACTAGAGCATTACATGAGAGAGATGGGACTGATCTATGAGTTCTCCATGATCAGTGATGAGATGTCTCATCTCCCTGCTTTGGCTGCTGAAATGCTGTTGGATGGATATCCTTTAGAGCTCTTGGATGGAGATGCTTCCAACATCCCAGAGAGATGGGTGACAGATGTTCTGATGGAGCTTCACAAGAAGGTTGGAGAGAAGAGCAGACTGCTGGTGCTGAGTGTGCTGGGTGTTCAGAGCACTGGGAAGTCAACACTCCTCAACACCATGTTTGGTGTGCAGTTTCCTGTCAGCAGTGGGAGATGCACAAGAGGAGCTTTCATGCTGTTTCTCAAAGTAGGAGAAGATTTGAAAAATGAGTTGGATTGTGACTTTATTGTTCTCATTGACACAGAGGGTCTGAAATCTCCTCAATTGGCACAGCTAGAGGAAAGTTATGAGCATGACAACCAGCTGGCAACCTTTGTCATTGGCTTAAGTGATGTCACCATTGTCAACATTGCAATGGAAAACTCAACAGACATGAAAGATGTCTTGCAAATTGCAACTCATGCATTCCTGAGAATGAAAGAAATTGGTAAAAAGCCAGTTTGTCATTTTGTTCACCAAAATGTTGCTGCAGTTTCAGCTCACTCAAAGACCATGTCTGAAAGAAAACATCTCTTGGACGATCTCAATGAAATGACTCAACTTGCAGCTCAAATGGAAAGACAGCCTGCTATTAAAGCATTCACAGATGTGCTGGACTATGACATAGAGAAGAACAACTGGAACATCCCAGGACTGTGGCATGGAACCCCACCCATGGCACCAGTGAGCACTGGTTACAGTGAAGCTGTGGCAGAGTTCAAGAAAAATCTTTTGGAGTCACTGAAAGGTGACACAAGAGAGGAAGTCTCACAAATCCCAGAGTTTCTAGAATGGATGAGAAGTCTCTGGAAAGCTGTGAAATATGAGGACTTCATCTTCAGTTTCAGAAACACTCTTGCAGCAAATGCGTATGACAACCTTTGCAAAGAATTTAATCAATGGGAATGGGAGTTCAGAAAAGAGATTCTCTCCTGGCAGAAAGATGCAGAGTTGGAAATCCTAAATGCTGACAATGAATCTCAGATAAAAATTTGGAATCAAATGGTTGAAACAAAAAAATCTGAGTTGGCAGAGAAAATAACAGGCCAACAAACAACCATGAAGGAGAAACTCTGCAATTACTACAAAAGAAAAGACAGACATGTCAAACTGATAGAGAAATACAAAGCTGACTTTTTCAATAGTATCACCAGCCTTGTAAATGAAATCAAACAATCTGTGTACACAAAACTAGATGACACCCTTGAACTGAAAGTAAGTTCAAAAAAGGCTCAGGACATTCAGAGAGGATACAGATGTGTGATTGAAGAACGAGTCATGCAGCTGCTTGGTGACTGCAAGAATTCTACACTGACAGATGAAAAGCTGACACGTGAATTTGAAAAGATGTGGGCTGAAGCCATAGGAAATGTCTCTGGTCTTAAGGTGCAAAACATTACAGCATCTGTCCGTAAGCAGCTGAGAAAACATTTCTCAAATCTTAAAGTCAGTGAGCAACTCCAGAACATTGAAGACCTGAAGGAGATGGGCAGGGGTCCGTTTAAAACTGAAAATCATCATCTAACCGCTCTCATGAAAATGTCTAATCACTGGGGGAGAGATGATTTGCAGAGCTTTGTAAACAGTGTCATTGAATCTTGTACACAGTTTATAGTTGATAAAGTAAAGACTAACGAAGATTACCAAGACGCTTTTACAAAGGATCTTCTGGAAAAAATTGATGAATTTCTTCTACAAGGTTACAAGCGATTTAGAACAACTCCACAGTTCGAGATTGATCTGAAACTTCACATCTGTGGCATTGCCTCAAGAGAGTTCTTTCACATGCACAGAAAATTCTTGGCAGATAATGACCCTCGGACTCCACTGAAAAAATACAAGACTCAGTACTTATCAGATTTTCTTGATTTGTACAAAGAGACAGATCACTGCCAACGCAAGGCAACTAATTATGTCCAGTTTTGCATCAAACCTGCTGTGGAGGGATACATCAACAGATCTCTGGGAGTGGACATAGTGGAGGAAATTTTGACAAGTTGTCATTCTACTGAGTACAGTTCTCGCTCATTTTTCCAGTACAATATTCTTAAAGAGTTGCTGCAAAAGGAGAACTTCAGCAGTTTTGTCAAGTACATTGCTAACTATGAAAAATATGTAAAGGACTGGATATTTGAACAGATTGTGCAAAAGATGTCCGAGAACAACACTTTGGGCAAATTGAAGACCAAGAATATGCAAGTCATAGTTCAAAAAATCATGAATGCAATACAACAGGCCTCAAAAGAAGAGGGTGGTGGTCCACTGCCAGGAAATGAAAAAAGAATCACAAAGATCATGAGGAGCATGTGCAAGCATTTAAGTAAGGATATCTCAATTCCAGAGGAGGATGAAAAAGTCACCTTGTTTCAAATCAAAAGTACATGTCATTCATTTTTTAAAAGCCTCAAGATCGCAATAGAGGACTTAAAAGAACAGCTTCAGAAGGAATTATTAAACTCTGTTGACATCCCTGACACTCTAAATAAGCTCCCTGTCAAACCACAGGATGAGCTTTTCAACCGAGTTTTTGGCTGTGGACACCAGTGTCCATTTTGCAAAGTTCCCTGTGAAGCTGGAGGCAGAGAACACAAGAGACATCACGCAGCAATTCATCGGCCACAGGGTCTTGGGGGAGGCATTCATGTTGGCAATGAGAGGTTAATTGAAATGCTGTGTACAACTTTAGTGCACAATGACAGCAAATTCAGAAGCACAGAAACTAACTGGGAATGGCATCCTTACAAGGAATACACCCAGATCTATCCAAACTGGCACATTCCCCCAGATCGCACCATGGAGGCATCTTCCTACTGGAAGTATGTCCTGGTACAATATAATGACAAATTTGCTCAAGAATATAAGGTCAAGCCAGCTGATGCTCCAGAGGCCTGGAGGAAACTCACAAAGACACAAGCACTTAATGGTTTGAAAGATGCTTTCAACATAAAATGAACAAAATGTAAGCCTTAAAACTAACCTGTCAAACAAATCATCTTCAAACAAAACAAATTTTAAACATGTAAGATTTTTCAAAAACTGAAATTTTGGAGAAGATTAAAATAAATCAGGAACAAACAAGATTGGGGCAGTCAGCTCAACAGTCATATCAATATGCCTCAACCTTATTATCAACATTTTTGAACCATTATATATATTTTAAAAACAAACATATTTTATTTGTTTTAAATTGTCAGATTTTCTCATTTACCTTTTTATTTTCTATCGGCATAGATGTAGCTGGAGTGTTGTGATGTTGATAATTAAGATTTACAGACTTGTTATACATTTGATTTGTCAGCATGATTTTAGCTCCTGTTGACTTACTTTTACTTATTCATAAAGCAATCATTTTAAAATGATGTGTAAGAATATTGATACAAATGTCTTTTATGGTAGTGAGATGTTTGATTTTGAGTCAAACAAAGCGCAGAGAAGATTGTAAAAAAAAATGTTGAAAAGATGTTGAACAAATCAAGGTAAATAATGTTGTACAAGGAAATGACAAAGTACAAAGACCTATGTTTAAGTGTCCCTATTTACATTTTAACAGTGGTACTTTTAACTGTGTTCTACTGTAATTAATATGTTTAAGAGTAATATAAAACAGTATTTGAATAATATGCATGTCTCAGGCGTGTGACATGCCTATCAAACTTTCACAGGATTTAAATGATATATTTGATTTTCATTCATTCAGACGGATGTGTTTATTCTAAAAATAGTTGTGTTATTTCTCACTTTTTACTTTTTTTGTGTGTGTTGTTTTTGGTGATAACAAATATTTGTTTTCATTCACCTTATTACTATAGTGACTTAAGATGATGCCGCTAATGGCAAAGATGATTATATAGACGTACACATGACATGCCATAACAACAGAAATATTTTATAGTTTACATCCTTATCTTCAATTTTGTCATTAAAAAATATTTTCTTGTAACATGTCTTTTAATAAATGATAATATGATATAGATAAGAAATGTATGTGTTGCTGATGCTGATGTTTGAATACAGACCAATGATTTGATTGGCAATTGACTTTGTAACCTGCATGACAAAGAAGTTGGGAAACTAGAAGTGATGTCATGCGTACATTTACTGTGTCAAATTTCATGTAACTTTTGCCAATTGATACACACTACCTGTCACAATGTCCAAATCTTTGACACTGTAAATCACAGCAACGTGCATAAATTTTGTAATAAATATATTGAAAACTAAAGCTTTATGTGGCTATAATCAATATTTTAAGGACAACGTTTCATGACAACATGAAATTCTGTGATGGTTTGATAGATGTTTCTGGGGTTAAAGGGATATTTCTGTTTTTTTTAAGTGGGGTTATATGAAGTACAAATGGCCACTACGTATAATATCTGTTGTAGAGAGGTCTCTGCTTCCCCCCACTGAGAAGTAACAGTGCATCCTGCTGCACTGAGACACAGGCAGTAAACGGTTGAGAATGGGGGGGGGGGGGGGGGGGGGGGGGACTAAACTATCCCTTTAAAGGTTGGGTCTGGAGTTTTGTGGCCAAAAATAAACATTAGACTTGTACAAATGAAATCCATCTTAATCATCACCTATGGGCTTCTAGTCGTGTATGGTGGGGGCTGTGTCTGCAGCGTCCCCTCCCCCTGCCTGTATTTTGGTCTTTCTGTGCGTTCACACCAAAAGCTTCCAAAGCGTCAGAAACGCTTGAGGGTGGGCGTCAGACAAGACAGCTTCCAAAACGGCAAATATTTTTAGCCGCTTTGGCCGCTCGCCACGTGACTGGCGTCAAAGTTCGATCGCGCTGGTCATTGGGGAGCCGAAATACAAAAAAAAGGAAAAAAAAAGGCAGCCGGCTGACATCTCTATTCTGACAAGCTGCCGCCGGTTGCCGCTGAACCGCGTCATAGCTCATTACCCTAAAGTTAAACTTGGCTCAACTTCTCGTCTGGTGACGCTTTGGACGCTTTGGAAGCTTTGGACACTTTGGAAGCGCGACAACGCCTGTTGACGCTCTGGACGCTCAGTGTCGCCGGGCTCTCATTGAAAATGAATTGACTTCCGGCGTTTTTGACGCTTTGGAAGCTTTTGGTGTGAACGCACAGTTTTGCTCTGTTTTGTTCAGGTTTTGTTATGCATGGGAACGTTTCTGGGTGGAGAGCGAGAGTAGTGAGAGAGCATAGATTTCTATGGCGAGAGTGTCGGTGTTTTCTCTCCAGCAAATGACGGAGCTCAGGTGAAGCTACGTGCAGCAGAGTACGAGGGCTCAGGGCTGCTAGCCGCACTAGCTATCTCTAGCGTTTTCCCACTAAAATTAGCGGGTCACTGGGGGATCAGAGCATAAACCAGTCGCCCCGCTCTCATCCGCAGTGCAAGAAACACAGTGTGCCACAGCTGTCCGCCACGGAGTGTGAGGTCCGTCCGCTGAGGCAGACGAGGCTTCTGGCTGACCTGCGGAGCACCAGGACCACGGAGGACAGCAAGTCTGCCGCGGCCGTATGACGCTGCGGTCGTGGCAGTGGGAAAGGCGACGCGGCTCGGTCCGCCTTTCCCACTGCCACCAAAATCCAATTGTTAGCTGGTTTAATCAGGTTTTTTGACCAGTGGGAAAGGGGTATCTGATGCTACTGAGTCTCTATCTCTCAGTAGCAGCAGTCAGGACTGCAAAGAAAAATAAATACAGTCTGAGTGAAGCGCTGGAGCCGCGGACCGATTCCCAACCGTCACCGACACTGGCAACAAGTATTAGGGCCGTTGTAGTGAGCTCGCTCGATGCTAACCTCGGCTAGCGGTAGCGGTTAGCATCCGCCGCTAACACCCGCTTCCCAATTTCACAACACGCAATACCACAACGGCATAATAACATAACACGGAGGCTCCCCATGTTGGCGAATGATCAGCTATTGGCCCAGCGCTTCTTTCGGACTTTTCCTTTTCTTTGCGGTCGTGACAACTACTGCTGGCAGAAGCAGGAGGCTACACAGCTTAGCCCGAGAGGAGGGGCTGAGTTTCAATGTTTTGTATACAAACTGCAACGAACAAAACTCCAGACCCTACCTTTAAGTTGTGAGTTTCAGCTGTCCTGCCACAGCTATACAACTGTGCTTGTTCACACTCACTGCTCTCTTCACATCATTTTTGATCAGAGAAAGACTTTTGCTGTGACTAAATTTGAATACTTCCATATTCACACTAACTATGTTGAGTATGTTAGTGCGTTCACACTGACAAGTATGTCAAAATAACGGTCAAAAAGTTGAGTGAGGAACGGTGGTCACTTCCCACCCTCAGTGATCACCATCTTGGCTATGTAGCAGAATATATGTAAATCAACCTACGGACAGGCCAATGTTTTTTGCCAGTAAGAGGAGCCAGCTAACGCAGCAGTGTAATCTTCACCTCACATTAAAAAAAAGAAGTAAGGCATTCATTATTGCTAATTTAAAATATAATCAAAACAAACCGGATGTGTTGACGGGCGATAATGTTGGTCCAAAAAAGAAGAAGACGTTGGCAACCGTTGTGATGATTAGTTCCGGTAAGTGCACAACTACAGTACATCAACACTAACCGTCGAAATTTGCGGCCTACAGAATTAGTGTACATAGTATAGGCTACTACATGACAGTGTACTCATGGAAGTATTCAAATTGAGACAAAGCTTTAGTGTATCGGAAGCACTCACACGCTTCCTGCAGTTCTGATGCAGCCACAAAACCAGAGTGACTGTGATTCTAACAAGAGATGTATCCTAAAGCCTCAGCATCCAGAGATGCCACACAAACTTCAAACTTCAAACTTTATTTATTTATATAGCATCTTTCATACATATAAAAATGCAACACAAAGGATGTCTACAGCATAAAAAACATCGGTGGTCACCAGTGAAAAATATGAAAAATAAAAAAGGAAACTGATATACTAGTCACTGGTCTTATCTACAATGTAGCTACATGAAATCACTGAGGTGTAGTCCATTTTTTCTGTAAAATTAGTAGCTTGTTCAACATCCAGAGAGCAAGGTTCAACTGTTCTGCCTGGATATTTCAAATGACAAATTATAGCTGCTGTGCAGCGATGGGTCGGGTCCGGGCTATTTTTTGGCAAATTCTGAGCAACAAACAGGAGAATAGGAAGACAGGACAGTTGACCTTATAATTTTCACTTTGCACCAGTTGCGAATTGAACCCACAAACTCTGGAACTTAAGACCATTGTCTATCGCACTGAGCTAATTGGCAAGTGGCAGTGCTACGGTGGCTTCACAAATTGACTAAGCCATTCACTGTCGTGCAGGCAGATTTGAAACCACTGTAAAAAGAGGTCAAATTCTGATATATTTGTTAACCATCTGCTGTGACTCTAAGATTTTGTACATTTGTTTCACAAATGTACAAAACCAATTGTGTTTGGTAGGAATGGTAGGATGGTAGGATTTCCTTGGAAGAAGAAGAAGAAAGAATAAAGAACCCTAACCCCAATACAATAGTGTCCCGGTAGCTTAGCTGCCTGGACCCTAAAAAAACAAATGGAACAGGAAAAATAGAAATAAACTCACCACTTCTAGTTCACAGTAATTTACTGAAAAAAGACTGAACATATTGTTGCTTCAGGCGCACCTGATAGATGGAGGTGTGTGATGTCCCACACATTCATATCATGATAGTGATAGCAGATTACTGCTATCATGATAGTGATAGCAGATTACTGCAGATTACTGTTCGTGATAAATATGAAATAAATATATAATCAATTATATGATATTCATAGACCATACAATAGTGATGCTCACATGGTAACACTATTGAGACACTTGAATATAATGAGAATTGACATGATACGTAGTTGATAGATGCATCAACAACAATCATTTCAGATAGATCTTCATATTGAAGTTGCACCTGAATCGTCCTTTTAAAAGACTAGATATACAGTATATAGGTAGTATCAAGTGTGCCAGTTATAATACTGGCTCTATCAAACTAAATATATTTTTGTCTCTAGGTTCTGAAAAGCAGACAAATGAGGGGAGATGCCAAACCTTGCTGACAGAGGACAAGGAGGGAGAAGATGCTGCAAGTATGCCCACACAAATACAGTACATTTCAGTCAGATACATCTAAATTTTGGTGGTAATAGCTCTGGGCTTTGAGGGAGCGCTCATAAAAACCAAGCAGCTCTTAGCATTCTGCTGAGAGATCTAATCGCACGGAATACTATGTAAGGAGGAGACTGGGAATGTTGAGGGAGGTATAAAAACATCTTCTAACTTGCTATGCCTTACCCAGCCTCAACATTATCCTGTCTCTGAGCTCAGCTTTAACCTTCATATGGATAAACGTCACGTGTGCCTTTGCAAATCATGTCCATGCAGTCAATTTATTGACCGTGGCTGGACTCAAGTCAAACATCTCATGCCAAATAGAAATGGCAGGAAATGTGTCAAGGCAAAGGGTCTTAATTGACGTGACATTTCTGTTATTTTTAGTTCTCAAATTTGGTTTTAACTTAGCATCAACATTATCATTGACATTGTGTGGATTACTTTGAATATTCATGCAGCATTTCCTTTAGAAAAATTCTGCACTGGTGCTGTTGTGGCAGTGTCAATGGGTCTCTTCCTTTCCTCACTTATTACCTAGCCCTGCACTCCTTCTCTATGTCTGCTTTTCTTTTCTGCATGGAATATACTCAATGTATTGCAGCTTGCTTCACATATGGGGTTTAGTAAGACTCTTTATTTCTCCCTCTTAGATACATACTTACTCACCCAGCCAGAAAACTGAAAGAAAAAGAAACACTGTCTGATACACCACCACACTGTGTAGCTATGTGTGTTGTCTATTCTAAAAAAATATCCTCTCTTTGACAGCTCTATTGAACATTCTCTCTGAACTTGGACTGGAGCAATTTTATCCCAACAAGCTGACTCATCAGTCTCTGTTAGAGATTAACCAAAGCTGCATATCTGAGGAACCTGCTCGATCAGTACAGGACATATCATGGTGTTTTCTGCGAAAACTGTTGAAAGTTAACGCCAAATGCAGGAGTTGTACACATGTATCGAACACTGTTGAGGAAAATGCTAATGTGTTTGACCTCGACTTTTACGCCCCAGATGATGATGCAGAAGATAATATGATTAACCATCTAGACCTCATAGTAGCACTCTTCCTTTGTGCTGACAGCTTATTGCAGCAGGAAATGGCGCTCAAGTTGTCATTGTGCCAGTTTCCTGTCCCACTCCTGTTGCCCCATGATAATAAGGGACAGAGTACCCTGATGCTGTGGGCTCTGAGAGACATTGTCAAAGAGTGGCGTCCACATGATTTGGCTGAATCAAGAGGGTTTGTTGAAGAAAACATTGTCCAAGCAAATATACCATTCTTCTCCTTTGTGAGGCTCAAAAATTGTAGTTTATCCAAGTCCCAGATTTTAAATCATGTCCTCAGTCGTGGCCAACAGAATAACAATATCTTCATACACAGAGAAATAGAAGGAGGAGCAGTAAAAAGAAAAATTGCAAATGGATTGGTGGAGATGTGCTGGTACCTCCCCTGTGGTACTGAAAATCTGGACATATTTCCAAAACCAGTTACCATTGTGAATTTGAGAGGACACATTTGTGAGTCACTCACACAATTCAACTTTCTTTTTCAAGTGTCAACTGCTACATTTGTGTTCCTGGACAAAGTCGAAGAAAATGAGAGACAGATTCTGACATCTCTGCAAGATGTGAAATCAAAACTCTGTTTCATTGTAAACAAAGGGACTAGTAAAGAGGACATCATGTCTGTGAAGACATTGGTGGATGAATTAGATTTAAAAAAGAATGTAAGAACAAAAGATTCACGGGTTAATGTTGCACAATTTTCTAAGACACTTTGGGCAGCCATCAAGACATTCCTGATAGATTCCCAAACCATGAGCACTGAAAACATGGTTGACAAAGCTATTGAACTTGGTCTGTCTGTGGATGAGTGCAAAGTCAAAGACCAAAAGAGGGAAGTTCAAGAGTTTGTGAAAGCAATTGGTCAACAGAATATAGAAGACTACAAGAAACAACAGCTTCCTTTGCAAGGACAAAAAATGCAAACATTAGAAAAGGGAGAATACGAGTTACAAAAAGATGGTGGCCTAGGAGTGGATGAAAACAAGTCTCAAAAACAGGAAGAACAAGAAGTCAAGAATGAGCAAGGTGATCATAAGCAATCAGCAGCTATGAAGAGATTTATTGAACATTTGTCCAAAAGTGATGACAAAAAAAAAGAGAGAGATATTTTTCTCAAGTGGATGAAGCTCAAGCTTAATGATCATTCCAGAGCAAAAATATCTGACCTGCGTATGAAACTCAAAGAGTCATGGATGAAGAAAGATGTAAAACTAATGGCAGCGTTAGATCAAGCATTGTTGAATAGCTCTTTAGGACTAGAGCATTACATGAGAGAGATGGGACTGATCTATGAGTTCTCCATGATCAGTGATGAGATGTCTCATCTCCCTGCTTTGGCTGCTGAAATGTTGTTGGATGGATATCCTTTAGAGCTCTTGGATGGAGATGCTTCCAACATCCCAGAGAGATGGGTGACAGATGTTCTGATGGAGCTTCACAAGAAGGTTGGAGAGAAGAGCAGACTGCTGGTGCTGAGTGTGCTGGGTGTTCAGAGCACTGGGAAGTCAACACTCCTCAACACCATGTTTGGTGTGCAGTTTCCTGTCAGCAGTGGGAGATGCACAAGAGGAGCTTTCATGCTGTTTCTCAAAGTAGGAGAAGATTTGAAAAATGAGTTGGATTGTGACTTTATTGTTCTCATTGACACAGAGGGTCTGAAGTCCCCTGATATGGTACAGCTAGAAGAAAGTTATGAATATGACAACCAGCTGGCAACCTTTGTCATTGGCTTAAGTGATGTCACCATTGTCAACATTGCAATGGAAAATTCAACAGACATGAAAGATGTCTTGCAAATTGCTATTTACTCATTACTGAGAATGAGGAAAACCAATAAGAAGTCAGTTTGTCATTTTGTTCACCAAAATGTTGCTGGAGTTTCAGCTCATACAAAGATCAGGACTGAAAGAAAACATCTCTTGGACGATCTCAATGAAATGACTCAAATTGTAGCTCAAATGGAAAGACAGCCTGCTATTAAAGCATTCACAGATGTGCTGTACTACGACATTGAGAAGAACAACTGGAACATCCCAGGACTGTGGCATGGAACCCCACCCATGGCACCAGTGAGCACTGGTTACAGTGAAGCTGTGGCAGAGTTCAAGAAAAATCTTTTGGAGTCATTGAAAAGTGATAGAAGAGATAAAGTCTCACAGATCCCAGAGTTTCTAGAATGGATGAGAAGTCTCTGGAAAGCTGTGAAGTATGAGGACTTCATCTTTAGTTTCAGAAACACTCTTGTGTCGCATGCCATTAACAAACTTTGTAAAGAGTTCACTCAGTGGCAATGGGACTTCATTAAAGAGATTGTCTCCTGGCAGAAAGGAGCATTCAAAGAGCTTGAGATGTTGGAAGTGCACAATGAGTCTGATGTCCTCACTTTGAACAAATTGACTGAATCGAAAAAATCAGACGCTGCAGAGATAATTGAAACAAAAGAGAGAAAAATTAAGGAAAAAATACTGAACAACTTCTACAGAAAGAAAGACGGGCAAACCAATTTGATTGAGACATACATCAAAGATGTCTGTCAAAATATCAATAATTTGGCTGATGAAATCAAACATTCTTTGAAGAATGGACTGGATTTAACAACTGAGTTAAGAAGACAAGCAACTGAAATTCAGAGACAATGGGAGACAAATCTACAGGAAAAATGGAAACAACACACACTGTCTGACGAACAGCTGACAGAGGAGTTTGAAAAGATGTGGCCTCAAGTTATCAACAACATTATGCATGACACTGGAAGTCAACAAAACATTGAGGTTTCTTTTGAGGTGAGAACTGAACATCAGTTTAACAGCAAAAATGACAGAACAGAAGTGCAGAGGTTAGAGAGTGTTATTCAGTCTTGCTCTCAGTTTGTACTTGATAAAGCACAGACAAACACTGATTACAATGATGGATTTACAACAGAAACACTAGACAAAATACAAACGTCCCTTCAAGAAACCTGCAAGCGCTGGCAAAGCAAGTTTGAAATAGATCTCAAACTTCACATATGTTGCCTTCCATCAAGACAATTTATGCAAGAAAACATTCATCCAAAGCATCAGTTGGAGAAAATAAGGATTCAGTACCTGTCATACTTCCTTGATCTGTACAAACAGAGAGCCTGCCAACCAATAGCCAATGATTATGTCCAGTTGTGTATCAAACCTGCTGTGGAAGAATACATCAATAGATCTTTGGGACCAGACATCGCAGATGAAATGTTGACATGTTATCATACCACAGAGTACAGTTCTCACTCATTTTTCAAGTACAGCATCCTGAGAGAGTTTCTGGAAAAGGACAACTTTAAATGGTTCCTCATGTACATTGCTAAATATGAAATCTTTGTAAAGAGATGGATATATCAATTCATACTGCAAAAGATGTCAGAGGACAACACTTTGGGAAAACTGAAGACCAAGAATCTGAACAACATAGTTAAAAAAATTGCAGATGCAATAAAATGTGCCGCAGAAGGAGAAGGTAATGGTCCACTGCCAGATAACAAAGAAAGTATCACAAAGCTTATCAGGAACATGCACAAGCTTTTGAGTAAAGACATCTCAATTTCAGTGGAGGATGAAATAAACACGTCTCAAATCAAAAGCACATGCCATCCATTTATCAAAAGCCTCCAGATTTCAGTTGAGGACTTAAAAGAACAGCTTCAAGAGGAGTTCTCAAATTCTGATGACATCCTTGAGACTCTGAACAAGCTCCCTGTCAAACCACAGGATGAGCTTTTCAACCAGGTGTTTGGCTGTGGACACCAGTGTCCATTTTGTAAAGTTCCTTGTGAGGCCGGAGGAGAAGAACACCAGATACATTATGCAACTGTGCATCACCCACAAGGTATTGGCAGAGTTCAGATTGCAAAGAATGGGAAGTTGGTCCAAACATTGTGTACAACAGATGTTCACGGTGAATTTAAATTTAGAAACACAGACACTAAAGGGAAATGGCATCCTTACAAAGACTACGCCAAGTACTATTCAGATTGGCACATTCCTCCGGACTGCACCGTAGAGGCATCTGACTACTGGAAGTATGTCCTGGTACAATACAATGGTCTACTTGCCGAAAAATACAAAGCCAAGCCAGCTGATGTTCCACAAGCCTGGAGGAAAATCACAAAGGAGCAAGCACTGAGAGGTCTGAAAGATGCCTTAAAACTAAAGCAAACAAAGCAGAAGCATTATGTCTCTTTTGTTTAAACAAAAAGAAACTTGGGAGAAAACAAAAAAAAAACGAAAACAAACACAGAAACTTAACAAGAAGAATCCGTCACATAAGAGCCAAAAGCATTAAACCCTAGTTCTGCTCACTCAGACTCAGTGCTTTACAATATGGTTGTGGATGCCCAGTGTGGGAAATATTAAAATGTATGACTAATTGGCAAGGAGATCTAAATTGTAACATTGAGGAAGATGTGTAGAAAAACATTAATAAGCACAGGGTGGTTTATCAGGGACATCCAAGGTAAAGACATACATTATAAAACTATTCGTGGAAAATCTCTGAATCCCCCACTCAGTCTCACCACTGGGAATATCAAAAGCAGAATTCAGTTTAGCACTGACAGGCTCTATCACCGCAGCTAGAATCATTGATCATTGATTTTATTCTGTGTATTTTTATTTGGCATGGTTGAATTGTTTATACTGAAATTTGTTGTCTTTTATATAATATTTGACAA
This sequence comes from Trachurus trachurus, assembly GCF_905171665.1. Lineage (NCBI taxonomy): Eukaryota > Metazoa > Chordata > Actinopteri > Carangiformes > Carangidae > Trachurus > Trachurus trachurus. Next base: position 28,308,539 of record NC_139893.1, read on the forward strand.
ATCTAAAAATTTAATAAAAACTTAAATAAATTGGCATACACTCAGAAAACCAGTCCTTGGCCCAATGAAAAAGTTTAACTTTTTTTTCTTTTTTCTTTTTAAAGTATATTTTTGGGCTTTTGCCTTTAATCAATATTATAGTCTAGACTAGAGAGAGACACAGGAAATGGGGAGGAAGAGAGAGTAGGAATGACATGCAGCAAAGGGCCACCGGGGTCGGGATTCAATCTGGGACTGGCTGCAGTGAGGACTAAAGCCTCTGCATAGGGCACCTGCTCTACCCACTGAGCTAAACTGCGCCCCAAAAGTGAAACATTTTTAACCAGTGCATGAGGTAATTAAGAGTGAAAGAATACAGGATTTGTTTTCTTTTTGCTTTCCTTATTAAATATTATGTGGGCCCTCATGTATAATGACTCCTGTGCACATGTTGATGTTGACAATGAAATAGAAATTGATGACAAAACACTGTGTAAAAAATATCTAGTTCTACTTTTGTTTCTCTTTTGGGCAATTTCTGTTTTTGTTCTTTATAATTCAGCACTGTCGGGTTTTTTATTGTTTGTTTGTTTTTTGCAAAAGTATCAGTGTGTACAATGGTATGATGATAATGAAGACTTTCTGAAAGTATGTTTTGCTTTGGATATATCAACATGATTTTAGTTAAACACTTATCTTTCTGTCTTATTTTCAGGCAACGTATAAAATGATATAGTACTTGATATCAGTCAGTGACGTGAAGTAAAGTGATACAATGGACTGTTAGCGCTGAACTGCTTTGTTTTTCACACAGATGATGTTGAACCCAATGTGGTTAAAACCCCAGCAAAATATACTCAGATATTTACACACCATAGTTTTTCTTGTTTTATTCTTTCATTATGTGAATCAAACTTCTACTACGACTGAATGTAGTATGGTATTTTTAGACAATTATCTTACTTGCATGAAAAGACTTGTGATGAAATGGTTTGTAAAAATGTGTTAGTATTTACATTTTAGAGTAGCACTTTGCAAAAAGTGTGCTTGACTGTGTGCTTGAAAAGTAAATTAAGTAGCATCAGGTGGAACATATATGCAATTGGATGCAAGTTTTTTGTGCTTTTTCTTAATTGCAGATACTCTGGCATCTTTTCACCTGTTGTTGTGATTTTTATGCCCTTGGACAGATGATATTATGTTGAATCACAAAGAAGGTAAAGAGCTAGGAAAGTTTGTTGTCTCTGACCTAGACTTATTCTTTTTTTTTTCAGGCGTTTCTGGTGAATATGAAAGTTTTTCTGTCATTCTTTTTTTTTTTTTTTTTTTTGCCACACAGCTCTGTACATAATGACAAGTAGCAAAAATAGTGATGCTGATGCTATTGATGATGTGGAAGTACATATGCCATGTCAGACTATTTTCATTTTATTTTTAATTAGTATATTATGTACATTTAATGTTGTAATATGTATTTGACAAATGTCAGTGAATAATAAATGTAACTGACCTCTTTATCATGTTTCAATACAGACTATCAATTAAACGGAGAAAATGTTGATGTCTTATTAATTTCTTCAGACAGAAAACATAAAGAAAGTTGAAAAACTAGAATTTAAAAGTCTAAAATAAAAGTCTATGTAGACAAAGGAAAAGTTACTAACAAAGCAGCAGAATGCTCTCTATGCAGGGTGATCACTGTGGTCTTATTCTCTAGGGCAGTGATTCTCAAACTGTGGTACGCTTACCACTGGTGGTACGTGGGCTCCCTCTAGGTGGTACGCAAGAGACTCACCGAATTAAACATAAATAAAATGAAATAAATTTCAGATGCATCAAAAAATCAGGCAACCGCATATTTTCGGCCGAAAATGACCAAAAATGCATTTGCAGGATGTTGTGATGATACCATAGAATAGAGACTGTATAAATACAAGCAAAAACCTGCCGAAAATGCCGACATCATTATCAGCAAACAAGTCCAGGCACCGCTCCGACCACACGTGTATCTGTTTACCTGTTAGCTCCGTTAGCTCCGTAGCTCCGTTAGCTCGGCTACAGTCCAACTGGAGCGGCTCGTTGAGCAGCGCTTCAAATAACCTGCGTACTTGTGCACTGCGTACGTGTGTCTTTGATGTTAAAGTTTAGTGTTACTTCTCAGAGTTTTATTTTTACGATCGGGGGTCATATAAACATGACGTAGGCTACTGCTAATCTTTTCCGGCCAGTCGTCATGGAAACATGACGCTCTGTCAGTGCTGTGGACCCGACTGAAAACAAACGTGTATGAGCTGAAAAATGAAACGACGTATCATTGTATACCGCCATTATAATTAGTAATTAGTAGGCTAATTATTATTATTATTAGGGAAGACTGGGGATGGTTGTAACAGCATCACTTTCACCAATAAGTGTGTAAATGTGCTCAATACCCACTCCCTCCCTGACATTGCATGTGAATTTACATGGCTGTGTCAGTGTGTAGGTTTTACAGCTCAAAAAGATTTTTTTTTAGGTCAGAAACTAATAGCCTATATATTTTTTAAGCCTAAATTTTGACTAGTATTGATACCGATTAAGTTTAAATTAAGTAACTTGTATAAGATGAAAGAGCAGGTTTTTGGGTGAAATATGAGTCATTTCTTACATATGAATATATGAATATGATCTTTAAGACAGCTTTCTAATGTTAGGATACACACCACTGCCCCCCCCCCCCCCCCCCCCCCCCCCCCCCCGACTTGGTGGTACTTGGAGAGGCAAGTATTTTCTGGGGTGGTACTCGGTGTAAAAAGTTTGAGAACCACTGCTCTAGGGGCTGTCACTACGGTAGTAATGGAACGAATTTTGTTCTCTTCGTGTGAAAGCATGTTTTAGAATGTCAATAAATTAACCATGAACTCGTATTTTTCCGACCGTGAAGTGGTACCAGTTCGATCTGGTACGAGTTCACCGGTCGGAAGTTACGAGTGGCCGTTATAGTGACTTTCACCGGTAAAACAGGTCGGAAAAACACGAGTGGGTTGCCTGGAACGCTACAAAGTCGTAAGTTGTGACTTGAAGCTGTAATTTACGATTTCAAAAGCCTGCCTGGAACGCAGCATTAGCGAAAACGACCGGATCACTCACTTCTGCTTTAAAGCCTTGAATTATGACTTATTTTAACCTTAAAGTGAATCCCATTCTCTGCCGTCTAAATGGTATTCAGTGTTCCTTCAATAAATTTAAGGAACATGTTTTGCATGTTCGACCAAACAAGTGACGAGGACTGAACATTCCTTTCCAGTAGTTTAGAGGACGATGGTATGACAACAAAGGGCAAAAACTAAATTGAGCATGGTAGGTTGATGGCAAAAAAAATAAAAAATAACATGTACTTTTATGTGCCTTCTGGTGCACATACAAACGCTGCTGAAGCATCAAGTATGTCACAACTGGCTTCAATCATGCACTGAAGCAGCTAATAAGCCACATGCAGTTGTACTGAGGAGACTGGAAGTGTCCTTTTTAATGCAGTAGTAGATTGGAGCATCCACTCTTTGCAAGATGTTTGGGCTTTCTGAGAGGTTAGAAACAACTTCTGAGTGCTTGTCAACTTTTTTAGCCAGTTTGATGAAAATACGCAGCACAACACTACGGTAACTTGGAGACAAACTATTGCTGTTGATGGGTGTGCACTGGCAGAAGAGTTGTAGAACTTTCCAGATCTTCCCCAAGCAAAATGACCACACTTGAGCTAACTATTTACCCATCCTGAATAAGATCTGTGAGTTATACGCAAATCTTTCAGTATCTCTCAAAGCAGAGCTTTTCAAACTCAAAATGAAAAACTACTTAAGATCTTCAAAGGCATAAGACAGACCGAATAGACTTCCATGAGTTAGTATGAACGAAAAAGATTCACTGAGATTTATTAGTGATGTCATAAATTATGTTCATTTATGGCAATTCTGAATTGATTTGCCAAAATGTATAATAATTTATGCCATTAGTTTATGTTTTTTATATATTTGATTTTACTGCTGTTTATTTTCATGGATATTTATTTTCTTTGTGTAACACTGAATAAGGAAAGCATTTGTATTTGTGTTGCGAGAGGAATTTACTTGTTAACAATCCACCCGGGGAAAAAAAAGGCATGAGAAATTACAGAAGCAGGACAAATGTGCAAAGCCTCCAAACACATTATAATACTAACTCAAAAAAGTACAGATTCTAATAATACAGCTGATCAGTTTATGTATAGTGTTTTAATTTAGTGGCACTTTTGTAAGAAAGATTATTAAAAACACAATTTCAAGACAAACCTGTTCTCCACAATCGGAGCTTGTTAAGCGCAGTTTCAGGAGCAGGAGAACACACCAATCACAGCCCTCTATAGCCTCCTATTTAAGCGGACCTAACCCTCCCCCTCAGTCTCTCGCTCCTGCATTCGCATTCCCTCCCTCCCACCCTCTCTGTTCAAAGAGTGATTCCTGTCAGCTTTACGGAAGAAATGAAGTAATGTGATTTCTGGGAACAGTCTATAAGGCAAAAGGTCAGGGTTACAGTAAACCTTATGAATGTTTCCACCTGCTATAGGCAACATTCCATTAGGCAGAACCTGATGTTGGTTTTGCTCATCTTGTTGGCAGTGACTCTCTCCTTGTGGCAATAGATGCCCATGCAGACAAATTCAAACATAAACATGAAGAAGTTGTAAAGGAATTATTTAATGTATTATTCTGAATCATTCATTAATCCACCTACTTTACTACTTGCTGGCTTTTCATTTCATTCATTTATTAGTTTATTTCATAGGGACAGTGCACCACTAATCAACAGAGTTAAAAGAAAACTGTAAGTGGGCCAGAGTTAGCCAACAAGGCTAGTTTTCATGTTTTGGCCGAGCAGGAACGCCATCTGTATATCTGCAGTATGAAATCTACCTACCCTAATTATTGTTGATGAATCCCCATCATAATTTCTGAAGTGAGTCAGAGTCTCAGTGATTAATTTAATGTTTAATGTTTTGCTAAATAACAAAACCACAGTCTTGTAGCACTTACACTGTATATTTCACATTTTCAGGGTTGTTTTGTTTTTCTAACAATTAAAGGTAGGGTTGGGGATCTTATTCTGTGGCATTTTTTAATGAATTGCTTTAAATCCTCTCCATTCCCCAAATGTAATCAAGTAAGTTAATGCTTTTTCACAAAAAATTAAAAAGTCAGTCACCTGTGGAACAAACAAGCCTGGAAAAACACCATCCAATCATCTGGAACGCAATGTTCCAGATGATGATGATGAAGTGTCAATCAAACTGCCGTCTCTCTTTGAGGTTTATATTAATGTAAGGTGTTTTCTTTCAAGTGTTCCTTGTGCTCTGGAGGCATGGAGAAGTCTGAGAAAAGGAGCTGGGACATTTGTCAGTGTATTTTCAAAATGTGGCCTGCTAGAACCGTTTTTCCAGGATCACCAACCCTACCTTTAAAGAATGAGTGGCAAAAAGTACAATAATGGCATTTCAATGTCAACATTCAAAACTATATAATGGAAATAGCTTCAAGAATTCCAGATGTTGTCAGGATAGAGCCAAACTGGTTAAGTAATAACAGGTTGACGTACAACTCTGACGGGAAATCACAAGTCATAGAAACCTGTTGTACTGGTCCATCAAATACTTTTTGTTTCCTTTTTGTGTAGTATACACATGACACAGACACAGACAGCATCAGAGTCTACTACAGCCTCATGTCAGGTAGGTTTTTGATTTTTATACATTGGAACCATTTTAATGTCTTACACTTAAGTGTATATCCATCGCACCATTGCAAAGCTTATCCAGAGTTGCGTGTTTCCCATCAATGACTGCAGGGATGATTTGTTGTTTGTGTGATCTGGTTTGCTATGATTCCCTAAAATACAATGTTTGCAAACATTGTACTAATATGATTTTAATATGATTTTTTTTCTCTCTAGGTTTTGATGCACATGGAGTTAAGACAAAATCTGATGTGTCTACAATGAACACCGAAGGACAGGAGGATGCAGGTACACTTCCATTTGGAATTCTAATATACAATTTCATAAAAATATTTGCAATTTAATCTAATTCATTATTAGTGCAATTATCTAGGCAGTGGTCACCAACCTGTTAAAGCCCAAGGTGAGAGGCAAGATCTATTGAATACTGCTTATCCTGCACTAGGGTCACGGGTGAGCTCTCACTTTTGTAAAAATGGCATTTTTACACTAATATAGGCGAACTGTAACAAACATTCTGGTCTAGATTTCAACTTGATGAAAACTTTCAACTTGAAAAAAAAAAACACTGTTGCAAATATTAACACACTTGGTAGTGAGCAAATCAAATGAGCTACCAGTGTTGACTGTTATTTTTATCCAATGAAGCTTCATGCAAGTTACAACATTTACCACTAACTGTTTTCGAAAGTAGAACTGTAATGTGTGCCAAAATAATTCTCAGTCAGTGCAATTAACAGTGCAGTGCAGGTGCAGTGGGTAGGTAGGCTGTGACTTGATATTGTTTGTGGGTGCTTTGTAATTTAGCTCATGGCTACAGATAGCCAGTCTGAGGCAGTCTGTGAGGTGTCTGTCAGTCAAGTGGCTGGAAACAATTCCATTTCACAGAGGTAACTTGTTCCATACAGTGCACATGTGCACAAGCACAAGTCCACAAAGGTCACTGCTGTCCCTTGATCTGGCTTTCAGCTCTATGTCATTTTGCAAATCAAACATCTCCATGTCCACTCCACTCGGCAAAACCTATTACTTAATGGAATTTGGCTGCCACCTGTTGGTAGGTTGGCAAAGTGTGTCTTTGGGTGTGTTACAAACAGCAAGCTTGGCCTTGAAAGTATTTACCACACTTTTCATTTGGGGAAGGTGTCAGTCTTTTCCCTGGAGCTTGTTGCTGAGTGAGTTCAGTTTTGCCAAGGTCTGTCAGAACCCACAGGTCCAGTGGCCACACATTATCTGACAGTTCCTTGTGGTCTTTTTGTTCCTTGTCAACAGAAAATACTTTTTGTCAGGCTGCAACACTTTTCCGTATTCAAGTCCTTTAACACTTGTCGTCCTACATCCCTTGTCAGTAACCTGACCCTCCCAGTAACTCTTGCAGGGCCAAGTGGTAGGGGAGAGCAGGGTCGAAAGTAACATTTTTCAAATAAATGTCATTTAAAAAGATAGTATTACAGAGAGAGACATTTTTCGTTGTGATCATAGTTTCATTTGTGTTTTCTATCAATACCAGGTGTTATTTTGTAAAAATGTGAAACGACGTCGGTGTAATTTGACTTTGAAGAGCAGCTGCGCTTTGTTACGGTCAAAAGTAACACAACAATATAAACTGGACTTGTTCCAATTTTTCTTGTTTTTATTTAAAATGTCTGACAATGCTCTTGTTAATATGTGATTACAAACATATTGTGACCTTTATCTTATTTAAAAATATATTTAATTCAATTAGCCTACATTTCATTTTTAGAACGAACGATCAATGATGCTCATATGGAATTTTTTTTTAAAGTTTGTAAATCGCTTATTAGCATGCGGATTTTCTCTAAATTCCTGCTATTTTCTCTAAATTACAGTGTGAATTGGTGTTAAATAAAATGTAACAGCCTGTTGTCCTGGTCCACCGTGACTGGACCTCAGTGATCCACTGGTCATACCCTCCTCCTGCACGTTCTCCACGTATAGGGTCACATTGTTTACGTTGTGTGTTTTAATCTCTCCCGTAACACACACAGCGTAACTGTGGTACCGGCACGGTAACAGAATTTTTTTTATTTTTTTTTGCACAGAATTGCTCATTGTTAATGAGGCACAATCTGATATCACCAAGTAATCAACAGCCCAGGACTAACCCTAACCCTAACCCTAACCCTAACTGGTTGGTTATAACAGCGCTCCTGGGCTGTTAATTACTTGGTGATATCAGATCATGCGTTAATGAACAGAGGCTCCCGACACTCAAAACTGAGTTGCTTCTATACTGAAAAACTCTAACAAGTCAAACTTTAGGATGCGTTAGAGGACTAATTAATGTGTCTAACCATCATAATTATAACACCTGAAACGGTAAAAACAGCTGATCAACCCAAAAAAATTACCGCTCAAACGAATTTACTTTCTGTCACTGAAAACAAGTTCTTGAATGTAACTCGGTCAAAGTCAGACGTATAAGATTTTTTGCAGTTTTGTTAGGTCATGCATGATATACATGCTGACCAAGTTAGACATGTCAGACTTGTATGGGCTCGGAGAAAATTGTTTTGTTACTTTCGTCCTGCGTTACTTTCGACCCTGCTCTCCCCTACACAACAGAGAGCGGTATTTATGTTGTCTTTGTTTTTGAAGCAGTGACTGCGGTAATGGCCATTGCTACCTTGGATAAATCGCCATCTGTGAAGGCTTCCTGTGTTTAGCCAAAAGGTCACTTACACAAATTGACACTAAAGATGCAACCTTATTTTGAGAAGCAGGTTTTGCGAGAGCCAGTAGCTGAGCCTTCATCTCTCAGCATGTGAATTTAGCGTGGATTGCATTCTTTGATTGATTGCTGTCTCTGAATATCTGGTGGTTGATTTTGTGGTGCTGCTCCAAATTTACTGGTCTAGACAATTCCTGTGTTTGTTTTCACAACATACTAGATACAAACTTTCACCATGGTTAAAAGAAATTTATTTTGAGGTGTCGGGTGGCGCAGTGGGTTGAGCAGGCGCCCCATATGCAGAAGGAACAGTCCTCGCTGCAGTTGGCCCCGGTTCCAATTCTGCATTGGGTAGCCATTTGCCATTGTCATTTCTCTCTCTTTGCCTCCCCATTTCCTGTCTCTCTCAATTGTGGAGGCAGAGAAGCCCAAAAAATATACTTTAAAAAACAAATAGAATTCCTCTTGCTATTCTGGATGGAAATTGTAGGTTTTCACCTTCTTTTGTGAACCTCCACCATGTATACACCATAACTTGTCAGCAGGCTATCCAGGGTGCTGTATACTAATGTCTGTAACAGTTAAAGGGATACGCCAACATTTTTTTTTTTTACGTGTCTTGCCTCACTCCCGAGTCCATGACCAGCAGATAGACACCTCCTTTCGACTGTGCGTGCAAGGTAGTGAAAGTGTATCGGTAATGGTAGCCTGCCTCCACCTTAAGTCATCAGAGACACTCTTCTCTTCAGCAACGGTTTATTTTGGTTCAAGCTGGCTACATCAAGGGTAGGTTAGCTGCCTATTTTAAAGTAAAAGCACTTATGTACAGAGTAACGGGTGTTTTGTGAAAGTAACCGGAAGTAACCGGAAGTGCGTTGGTCACAACGGCTAGCTTGAGTAGCGCCAAATTCATCCGAACAAAATTGTGAACAGCTGGTATTTAGACAAATTAACGACACACTGCTAAATGGCTACCTTCTCGCCTAAAAATGTTTGAAATGTTGATAAAGTGATATATTTACAGAGTTTAGAGCTAAAATGAAATCAGCTTCTGACTGCTGGGTAGGAGGCAGGCTATCCCTTCCTAAGAGTGGGGTAAGTAGTGCCAATTTTTAGGCTACTTAATTTGACTGTAAAGCAAGTGGATGTAGTAATGCCCCCAACTAAAATATGTACAGTTTTTAGGATGTTGTGCATCCCTGGGAAGAATCACTTTGAATCTTAAATAAACAGTTTCAGAAATATAGATTTAGAAAAAAAAGTGGTTTTGTGGCACAACTTGCCCCCGGTGCGGGGTAAATTGTGCCATTGATAATTTAAGTAAAACAGATCATTTTAATCTCACAAATGATAATGCTATATAAAAGCAAGATAAATTTAATACAAAATTAAAGCCGGAAGCGGCGATGATCGGGCCCTCGCTTGTCCCCATTCAATCGTGGGGGGGCCTGAGGCACGCCGGGGGCTGTGGCGCAAATAAACGCAATGTTTCATTCATCCACCAGGTGGCGCTACGAGCACAACCAGACATGGGCAGGTGTTATCAGGGGCGGTCCCTCATCGCACATGTTAAGTTTCAAGCAAATCAGACAATGCATGAAGGAGTTATGACAAGCTGATGGTTCATCCACCAAGGGGGGGTTCTCAGAGTCCTCTCAGATTTACAAGCCTCAGGCTTAGCCTAAAAATTCCTCGCAAAGACTCTTAGTTTAAAGGTAGCTTCGTTCACACTTTTATCTTTGTCACACAAGATACACATGCAATTACAAATGGGCCACCTGTTAATAATCTTAACAAGTGTTTTTTTTGTTGACAGACCTATTCCACTTTCTATCCAAACTTGGGCTGGAGAAATTTTATCCAAACAAAGTTACCCTTCAGACTCTCTTGGAGATCAACAAAGGCAACATATATGAAGAAGCTGCTGATTCAGTGGAGAAAATACCATGGGGGTTTCTCAGAAAACTATTTAAAATCAATGCTGAATGCAGGACACTGACACAATTAGGAAGGTGTGAGGAAGAAATTGATCTACTTGATGTACAGTTTCACAAAACGGGTGTGAGTCAAGAAGATGATAAGATTAACCCTCTGGACCTCATAGTGGCACTCTTCCTATGTGCGGACAACTTCTTGCAACAGGAAATGGCCCTCAAGATGTCAATATGCCAGTTTCCTGTCCCACTTCTGTTGCCCCATGGTCATAAGAGTCAATGTACTCTGATGCTGTGGGCTCTGAGAGACATTGTCAAAGAATGGTGTCCACATGATTTGGCTGAATCAAAAGAGTTTGTTGAAGAAAACATTGTCCAAACAAATATACCATTCTTCTCTTTTGTGAGGCTGAAGAACTGTAGTCTGCCCAAGTCACAGATCTTGAATCATATTCTAAGCAGTGGACAACAGAATCACAGCATCTTCATACACAGAGAAATGGAAGGAGGAGCAGATGAAAGAAAAATTGCAAACGGATTGGTGGAGGTTTGCTGGTACCTCCCTTCTGGTAAAGAAAATCTGGACATATTTTCAACACCATTTGCCTTGGCTAATTTGCGAGGAGACATTGGTGAGTCACTAACACAATTCAACTTTCTTTTCCAAGTGTCAACTGCTACCTTTGTATTCCTGGACAAAGTTGAGGAAACTGAGCACGAGATTCTGACGTCCCTCCAAGATGTAAAATCCAAACTTTTCTTAGTTTTCAATCCAGAGAAAGGAGAAAAAATGATGTCCATACAGACAATAATAAAGGAACTACAATTACCACGTAGCAGTGTGAAAGTCAGACACCCAAGGATGAATATTGCAGAGTTTTCAAAAAAACTTTGTGAGGACCTCAAGACATCCCTGTCAGATCTAAAAAACACAACAAGCATTGTAACTATGTTTGACAAAGCTGTTGAACTTGGTCTGTCTGTGGATGAAAGCAAATCTCACAAGGATGAGAAAGTAGCCGAGGAGACTTTGAAAGAAATTGGGAGGCAAACAATACCAGACTACAAGAAACAACAACTTCCTTTACAAGGACAGAATTGGAAGAAACTATCACAATTAGAAAAAGATGAGTGTAGATTGAAGAAATCTGTTGACAGATGCCTTGAAGACACTAAATGTCAGCTACAGGAAGCAAAACAAAAAATTCAGGAAGAGCAAAGAACATATAACGTGTCCAAAGGGATGAAGAGTTTCATTGAGCACTTATCTACAACTGACAGAGAAAAAAGATATTTTTTTCTCAAGTGGATGAAGCTCAAATTTAATTCACATTTACAGGAAAAGCTGTCTGTATTGCGCAACAAATTCAAAGAGGCATGTTGCAATAAAAATACAAAACTCATGGCAGAGTTAGATCAAGCATTGTTGAATAGCTCTTTAGGACTAGAGCATTACATGAGAGAGATGGGACTGATCTATGAGTTCTCCATGATCAGTGATGAGATGTCTCATCTCCCTGCTTTGGCTGCTGAAATGCTGTTGGATGGATATCCTTTAGAGCTCTTGGATGGAGATGCTTCCAACATCCCAGAGAGATGGGTGACAGATGTTCTGATGGAGCTTCACAAGAAGGTTGGAGAGAAGAGCAGACTGCTGGTGCTGAGTGTGCTGGGTGTTCAGAGCACTGGGAAGTCAACACTCCTCAACACCATGTTTGGTGTGCAGTTTCCTGTCAGCAGTGGGAGATGCACAAGAGGAGCTTTCATGCTGTTTCTCAAAGTAGGAGAAGATTTGAAAAATGAGTTGGATTGTGACTTTATTGTTCTCATTGACACAGAGGGTCTGAAGTCTCCTCATTTGGCACAGCTAGAGGAAAGTTATGAGCATGACAACCAGCTGGCAACCTTTGTTATTGGCTTAAGTGATGTCACCATTGTCAACATTGCAATGGAAAACTCAACAGACATGAAAGATGTCTTGCAAATTGCAACTCATGCATTCCTGAGAATGAAAGAAATTGGTAAAAAGCCAGTTTGTCATTTTGTTCACCAAAATGTTGCTGCAGTTTCAGCTCACTCAAAGACCATGTCTGAAAGAAAACATCTCTTGGACGATCTCAATGAAATGACTCAACTTGCAGCTCAAATGGAAAGACAGCCTGCTATTAAAGCATTCACAGATGTGCTGGACTATGACATAGAGAAGAACAACTGGAACATCCCAGGACTGTGGCATGGAACCCCACCCATGGCACCAGTGAGCACTGGTTACAGTGAAGCTGTGGCAGAGTTCAAGAAAAATCTTTTGGAGTCACTGAAAGGTGACACAAGAGATGAGATGAACTCACAAATCCCAGAGTTTCTAGAATGGATGAGAAGTCTCTGGAAAGCTGTGAAATATGAAGACTTCATCTTCAGTTTCAGAAACACTCTTGCAGCAAATGCGTATGACAACCTTTGCAAAGAATTTAATCAATGGGAATGGGAGTTCAGAAAAGAGATTCTCTCCTGGCAGAAAGATGCAGAGTTGGAAATCCTAAATGCTGACAATGAATCTCAGATAAAAATTTGGAATCAAATGGTTGAAACAAAAAAATCTGAGTTGGCAGAGAAAATAACAGGCCAACAAACAACCATGAAGGAGAAACTCTGCAATTACTACAAAAGAAAAGACAGACATGTCAAACTGATAGAGAAATACAAAACTGACTTTTTCAATAGTATCACCAGCCTTGAAAAAGAAATTAAACAATCTGTGTACACAAAACTGGACAACACCCTTGAACTGAAAGTAAGTTCAAAAAAGGCTCAGGACATTCAGAGAGGATACAGATGTGTGATTGAGGAACGAGTCATGAAGCTGCTTGGTGACTGCAAGAATTCGACACTGACAGATGAAAAGCTGACACATGAATTTGAAAAGATGTGGGCTGAAGCCACCATAAATATCTCTGGCCTTAAGGAGCAAGATATTGCAGCATGTGTCAAAAAACACTTGAAAAGAAACTTCTCAAATCTTAAAGTTGGTGAGAAATTGCAAAACATTGAAGACCTGATGGAGATTGGAAGGGGTCCATTTAAAACTAAACATCATCATACATCCTCCTTTGTGAAGAAGTTTAAACATCTGCAAAATAGAGATTTGCAGAGTTTTGCTGACAGTGTCATTGAGTCTTGTTTGCAGTTTATATTTGATAAAGTAAAGACTAATGAAGATTACCAAGACGCTTTCACCAAGGATCTTCTGGAAAAAATTGATATTTTCCTTGCACAAAGTTACAAGAAACACAAAACAACTTCACAGTTCGAGATTGATCTAAAACTTCACATCTGTGGCATTGCCTCAAGAGAGTTTCTTCACATGCACAGAAAATTCTTGGCAGATAATGACCCTCGGACACCGCTGGATAAGTACAAGATTCAGTATTTGTCAAATTTTCTTGATTTGTACAAAGAGATAGATCACTGCCAACGCAAAACAAATGATTATGTCCAGTTTTGCATCAAGCCTGCTGTGGAGGGATACATTAATAGATCCTTGGGAGTGGACATTGTGGATGAAATTTTGACAAGTTGTCATTCTGCAGAGTACAGTTCACGCTCATTTTTCCAGTACAATATTCTGAAAGATTTGCTGGAAAAGGAAAACTTTGACAGGTTTATGGAGAACATTGATGACTATGAAAAATATACAAGAAACTGGATATTTGAACATATTCTGCAGAAGATGTCAGAGGGCAACACCATGAGGAAACTCAACATGAAGAACCTGCAGGTCATCATTCAAAAAATCACAGGAGCAATACAACAGGCCTCATTAAGAGAGGATGGCATTCCACTTCCTGATAACAAGGAGAGCACCACAAAACTGTTCAACAACATGCGTAAATACTTGAGAAAAGACATCTCAATTTCAGTGGAAGATGAAAAAACAGCCTTGTTTCAAATCCAAAGTACATGTCATCAATTTATCAAAAGCCTCAATATCTCAATAAACAACTTAAAAGAACAGCTTCAAGGGGAGTTCTCTGATGACATTCCTGACACACTGAACAAGCTCCCTGTCAAACCACAGGATGAGCTTTTCAATCGGGTGTTTGGCTGTGGACACCAGTGTCCATTTTGCAAAGTTCCCTGTGAGGCTGGAGGCAGAGAACACAGGAGACATCATGCAGCAATTCATCGGCCACAAGGTCTCAGTGGGTACAGAGATGATGAAACTGCAGAGCTTGTTGAAATACTATGTACAACTGATGTGCACAGTGAATGTACTTTTGAAAACACAGACACTGAATGGAAGGCTCATCCTTATAAGGACTACGCCAAGTACTATCCTGACTGGCACATTCCTCCAGACCCCACCATAGAGGCATCAAACTACTGGAAATATGTCCTGGTACAATACAATGATGATTTTGCTGATGAATATGAGGCTGAGCCAGCTGTTGTTCCAAATGCTTGGAGGAGTATCACAAAGGAAGAAGCACTGAGAGGTCTGAAAGATGCTTTCAACATAAAATCAATAAAACAAAATTTGAAGAACACATACTATATCTAGGACCAACCTGATGAAGTAAGGAAAAATGGAAAGACAGCTGGAAGTGCATAACATACACAGGAACATGGAGCATATCCCAGAACACCAGACAACACCGGTTAAAAACCAAAACAATAACTTATTTGTTGTACATTAGTGAACTAAGTTACGCAAATAAAGTGATTAAAAGATGGAATGACACTGTGATCAACCTCATCCTAAGAAAAATATACGTTTTCAGACTCTTTCACAACACTGAAAAACAATTTATATATTTGTTTTGTTGTTTGTTAATTTATTATTGACTGTTTTTGGTTCAATCTTTTAAGGCAAACTGTAGCAACTGCATTTTTGTTCTGATGAACATGACAAATGAAAAATGATGACGTATAAATAATTTTGAAATAATTGTTTTTCAAATACATTTTCTGTACTTTATTAAATATTGCCTGATTTCCTTGGCCATCAATGATAATACTAAAGGAAATACATTTCCTTAAGAGAATAATAAGAATTTGTGTTTCAAGGATTCAAATGACCATAAACAACCACATGAAAGAGGAGATCTTGTTGTTTTGTAATATTTTTCGGTTCTTTGGTTATTTTGATGATGCTTTTGTATTCATTATGTTTGTATTTTTTGGTATTTGGTGAACCAATTTGCATGATGACACTGATGATGATGATGATGAGGATGATGATGGAGATTTAGTACAGGCCATTTGAATAAAACAGATGCACTGTTAGTGGTTATGCCAAATGTTCATCATCTTTGTTTTATTCTTTATAACCATGTCTTCATCAAACTATTGTGTAAGAAAAATATGTGGACCTGAGAATATCTGGTGGAGAATATATCTGGTACGATATCTTATAATGTATCTCTAATTACTAATAGGTCCACTACGATTTACTGTAATTACTACTTCTTTATTGCTGTTTTATTTTTCTTAGGACATGACTGTTTTTAAACTTTTAATGAAAATAATAAGTGGGATGCTTGCATAATAAATAAGGTTTCATTAATTTAAACATATTCATCTTGTTTCATACACCACAGTATCTTTTTATTTGTTGTTAATGATAAATATTTGATTCATACAAGCATTGAAGACAATCATTTTTTTGTTGATGATTATGTTGTACAACATCAAACAGAGCATTTTTATAGTTAAATTTCTGGTACATGCAAAACCCTTGTTGTCTTGTGTTGTGTATTTGATCTATATGTATAATGGATGTATGTAATAAATGTAGATACATTAAGTAACTTTGTTCCTCATGTATAAATAGGGACAAATCAGTCCAACTACAGATACATACTACAGTTACAAATAACTTAAAAACCAGACACAGTGACATAACTCTTACACTGTAACAATATTTGCAATTCTATATTCAGTTGATATACATTACAGCAAGGTTGGCAAAAATCACATGAATCATATAAAACTTCTATCAAAAATGTAAAAATGAACGTGAACTTAAACAACGTTTTTGTGTGAAAGTATGTGAGGGGCCCACCATGCTGAATCTACGTTTAATGTATAGTTCGGAGGTTGTTATGGAGAAATAAACCCCGACATGGTTGTATGGAATTTCAATACTCCTGTATAACTCTTGTCCGTGTCAGTTCCAGAAGATCACTACATCACGTGACTGTTAGAGGATTAGTGTTTATAAAACTCTCAGTCACTTCATCAGAACTGCAAGTGATACCCAGCAGCTTCACATTGTCTGCTGCTTGTCGCCTAACAAAGTACCGCTGTATCAATAATCAGTCAAAAATATTTCTTAAAATTATGATGAGAATGCATCAATATTCCACATATAAAACTGATGGTAATGACAAAAGTTAATTTTGACATTTTGCCTGTACAGGACATGTGCTGCTGGTTGTCAATTGGTCCTCAGTACTCTGCTGAGGAAAACTAGTTGTGAAAATCTATCAATCCTCGGCACAGATAGAAATATGCACATATCACTTGCAGAACGGAAGGTGGGAGATTTTTAGGAAGAGTAGGGCAGTGACTGAGAGCCACAGCCTAATCATGGTGGTACATTTCTGTATAAATTAAAGTCTGACACTCAAAACATTTGTGTGGGTAAAATGGTGGTAAATGAAGAAAATATCAAAAAGGGCAAACATGTTGAGACTAATGAGGAGTGTGTCAGTTTTGGGGGGTAAATTCATGAGAGGAAATTAAAAAATCTAAATCTAAAAAATGAAAAAATACAGTTTGTGTTATGCACTTGGCACTTACCTCTGAGAGTAAAATCTAAATGTGCAAAGCAGACTCTGTGCTACTGATACTGTATGTGGAGGTGCCAAAAGCAAAACATTTAATCTCACATGACAAAGCACAAAAGCCAAAAATGTATAACAATAGTTGAGTAAATGTGTTTCATACCACAACTGTCAGAGTAACTTCATGCTGCACAGTGCACACCCAGAAGGGCTGCATTCCTCAGCTTCGCTTCACTCCTCCTCCTCCTCCTCCTCCTCCTCCTCCTCCCTGGCTGAAACTGTCTGTATAGGTGAGTGTTTGCGTCATAGCCATCCACCACTCTGAACAGACAACAGTGAAAAAGCTCAAATTAGCAGGTGAGTCTTTTAAAATTCCTCTCTGAGCTCCCTAACGCTATTTCTTAGCAACTACTGTATCTTTTCAGATGTGACTTTTGTTTTTAATGTTTAGTTGACCTGCCAGTGGGCATATTAATTAAAATTTTAAGGCATTCACACTGACAATCATTTCTCTTCAATTGTGAACAGTAACTAAAAAGATTCTTGTACAAAAAAAAAAGTTGAAACTGAGCAGGAGACGAGTTTACTTCAGTCATTTTGTATTTGAGAAATGTATTTATTTAATGAAAACTTTCTTGACGAAAAATTTCTTGAGCAGGAAAGATAACTTCATTTTTTTTAAATCAGGAAAACAAGAGGCACTTTCACCAATTTACTTAATATGTTTTTTTCTGGAATTGAACTTTTAACCTCACATAGACAATATTATTTTATTATGTTGTACCAGTGACTGTTTCCAGGTTTTTGTGGACTTATATTTTTCTGCTGACAATTTTCTGAATGACAGTGATACTGAAAGCGATTCGGATCAGTCAAGTTAGTAAACAGAGAGTGAGGAGGTATGTGTGGGTGGAGTCTGAGTCCTCGAGGAATGTCAGCGTGCTCTGCAACATTCCTGCCCTCAGCAAATCTGTGTGTCTTCTCCTGCAAACACGAGAGTTTCACACAGGTCAAACATCTTGTGCAAATATTAAATCTGCCTCTCGTGTTAAACCGTTCACTTAAGGTTCTTCTAATGTCTATGGTTGATAGGTTCAGACAGACAAAATGGTCACTTACAGGGTTATATCTAGTCATGCCAATGCAATCTTACATAATCATGAAAGTCACGCATAGTACCACAGATTAGATATTACAGGTAAGATATTAAATATTCAGCTGTTATAATTTATCATCATCTTTCCTGCACCATCACAAACTAACACCAGCACAATAATAAGTATCCCAACTGTTACTGCCAACATTTTTTAAATTCACTGATGCCAGCAGAGACACAGAACCAGAGCAGACTGATATCAGCAACAGATTGCACTACTTTATTCTAACTGCATGCTGGGAAGACTGCTAATCAACTACCAGTATCTCAGATAATCAGTTTAATCAGTTATCTGTTATTTTATCTCAATCGAGTTTCAAATAACTTCAGTTTCAGCTGTACTTGGTTAATGATTAGAGGTGGGCCACCGAAACTACACAGTGAGTATTGACAGCACACAGTGTGCTGCTTGTGTTTCAAAAGTGCTTGATCTCCATCTATCCCCAGATGATGATATTTTATGATGACTGTGCAGTGAGTTGAAGGAAAAAGGGATATCATTCAAGAACAATTGTAAATAATGTTCAAGTGTGTACTCAAATGAATTTGTTCACTTAGCCTACTTCTTTCCTGCTTCTGGACGTAAAGGGAAGGAGGGGAAAAGTATAAAGTAAAGAAAAATGTTTGCTGACATGTCAGGTGTGTTTAAACACAGTGTTGTTTGTCTTAAGGTCCAGTACCTAATGTTGTAATCTGTTTGCTCTTCATGTGGAATTCAGTGTGAGAAATTTCCTGAAACCCCCCCTCTGGATACTGATACCAGGATATCTTATACCCCACCCCCACCCCCACCCCTAAGCTAGGCTTCATTTCTCATACATCAGCCAGGTGGAAGGTTACAGTATCATGGAAACAGAAGGGTGAGAAAGCCATTTGTTCCCATGATGAGACAGGAAAAACTCTGAACTGAATGTCCAAATTTTATATAACCCACAAAATTCATTGTTTGAAAAAATATAATGCTGCCCAGTGCCTCTGTTAGTGATTGTGACCAAAATGCTATGATGGAGCTTTGGCCAATGAACAGGAAAAAAGTCACAATTTCAGGAAAATAAAATTGTTTTTTGAGAAAAATTTAAAATTTGGAGAATAGTCATACTTTTACGAGACTTTAACGTATACTCAAGTACAAAGGGAAAAGAAATCTGTCATTGTATGTGGTAAAGGAGTAATGTGAATGCCCTTAACCTATAAGTTCTGTTTTACCAATTTGCACCTTGTTGTTGTAGCTTTTATAGGATCCTGAAATGATGTGAGAGCAACTGACAGACTACCAAAAAATATTTTAAATTTGGTCTGAATATCTAATTTGAAGACCCTTTTTCTTCTTGATGTTCTGTTCAACCCCTGCAGATAAAGATTGATGTGATAATTAAATGGGAACTATGCAAAGTTTGGTCCCCTTTTCGCTGTTTTGGTCGCTTTTTTCTACATGGAGCTCCTCCTATATCCCAGGGCTTTCTATCTTGGTAAAACCACAGTAGGTCTGGGTGGGACTTAGCCTATGTGACACATTTTACTAAATAGGTAAAGACAACCTTAAAAAAATTAAGTGGTTTTCGCAGTCCATTGGCTTGGATTTGAGTGCATGGACTGAGGAGGGCCAACGGTTCATCAAGTTAAAGATTCAGACTGCTGCTTTCACCAAATAAAGCAAATATGACCCTGGTGCAAAAGTAATGCCCCAATCCAATGAGTTTTACCATTTGTTCCTTTTACTAATGTGAGCTATGTCTGAATGTCTTCCTGCAGGTTGCTGGTGGAGCCTAGTGCTGCTGAGCGATGGAGCTGAAGGTGTGGGCAGACGGTGGGGTCAGAGTGGTTTGTGGTGTATCACTAGACACTTCATGTCAGGACGTTGTGATAGCTCTTGCACAAGCAATTGGTAAGTGTCAAGTGAAGTCATTACTTCTACTTTCTGGATGCTGGCATATTTTGCTCTCGCAGTTTATGGCTCTAAATTCACCAACTGTCCATTTTGGACGTTACTTTCCTCTAACACCACCCAAAGCCAACGATTTGCTGAGAATGCTATACTCGAGGTGAGATAATTATTGAGTTTAGGACTGTGCAGCCTTTTTTCTGGCCCCACTCTTAGGAAACAGTATACTTATATGTTCACTTTTCATTATAGTTTCAGTTTTATGTGAGGTAAACAGCAAAATCTGGTGCACAATAGTAAACTGTTTAATATCCTTGTAGGTTTGTGATTTATTTTCCTACAACACTCTGTTTGAACCAAAAACATGTCAGAACACCGTCCTCAAAACCCCCTTTACCCCCTTTTTAAAATTGTTTTTGCACTGTTTGATATTTATCTTTCATGTGTCCTGGATTTCTACAGGTCAGACCGGTCGTTATATTCTTATCTTGAGGCTACGAGGACACGAGACACATCTGGTTGCAGATGACTGTCCCATGCAGCATCTTGCCCAGCTGGGACAGCTGGCCCCAGAGGCCCAGTTCATTCTGCGGAGGACAGGCCGCAGCCTCAGTCATGACCAAAACACGGCATCCATTGACAGACATATTCTCTTACCTAGACCATCAGAACCAGAGCCCCCCAAACACAGAGGGCCACAAAAAGCTCTCACCTTCAACCTGGGACCCACAACATTTCCCAGGAGAACTAAACCAAAGAGGGCTTGGTCTCCATCACCAAGAGCCTCCCCAGAACCACGGGCATCTCCTGTCTCTTTCCTAGATGCCCCCAACTCTGTGAAGGCCATTTCCTCTTACAACTTCAAAGAAGAGGTATTTAGGCAGGTTCTGCAGCAACAAAGGAAGTTGCAGGACCTGGAGATCCAGCTTCAAGCTCTTGAAAGGGAAACAGAAGTATGGGAGCAGGAGACGTCATTTGCAATGGTTAGTCTGACTCCGAGCTTAGCAGAGGAACTGGAGGAACTGGAGCAGCAGATGAGGCAGAACGAAGCAGAGCTGATGCACAGAGCACACTGGGAGGAACAGTTAAAGGCAGAGATGGACAGAGAAGAAGGTAGGTGTTCAGTTCTGTGTTCATTGTCTTCATCATCTGAAACGTCGTACACAAGTAGTCTTAACACTGCTTTCAACAGATATGGACAGACGTCTGCACCAGACACACTCGTCAGTGGATGATCACAATAATCAGATGAAGGAGCTCCAGGCACGTTCTACACATCTGGACCAGGACATACAGGTCATATCTCAGAGACAAACCGCTGCAGTAATCCAGCAGCAAGAGGAAGCCCTGAGGCCCCTGAGGCAGGAGCTCCACAACCGCCTGCAGCAGGGAGAAGAACTGAGTGCAACAATGTTGGAGACAGAGAGAGAGCTCCAAGCTACAGAGGGAATATTACAGGTATAGCACCATCCATCATTCAGTATTCTTTTTGATGACACAACAGTATTTCACTTTAGTCCATTCCTTTCAATAGAATTACTGTAATCTGTGGACTCAGCTCAGGGAGGTGAAGAGTACTTGCACAGTAAGTAAGGTAATTGAAGCTATCACATTAACTTTGTCACCCCACTCCACCCCCTAACATGCAGGTCTCACCCCACCCTTTTGCCACTACTCATACTAGGAAATGGATAGATGTTCCGTCGGGCCCGTTTTCTGGGACCCAAGGTTTTGCATGGTTTTCCCACAAAAATCTGACAGAAAGGCCCAAACCAACAGTGTGTTGATTCGTCTCTCAGCCCATTAGTTTCTAATGAAAATGTAAATCCTTGAAATGGCCCACAAAGGCACAATTTTATATTTCATAAAAAAAGAAATAGTACTCAGTCATTTAAAAAAAATCTTTTGTTTTCAGTAAATGTAACTGAATAAACACTGTGAATAATCTATTTGTTAAGGGCTATGTTAAATGCGTATTTACATTTGGTCCTTAAACAACTATTTTTAGAGGCAGGTATGTGTGTTCATGATAATGAAGGAACACTCAAGCCAGAGCAACATTATTATTTAGTTGTAGTAGTTTAAAAACAAACAAACAATGGAGCTCTATGACCCACAAGAATAAGATATGTCAGGCTTTGATACAGTGTCTGTACTTTTTGGTGGTATAATATTTCTCTGTCCTCTAGGACAGACGGCACCTGATTGAGGAGCTGAATAAAGATCTGAGGCAGTGTAACCTGCAGCAGTTCATCCAGCAGACTGGTGGTCCCAACATCGACCAGACAAACTCGCAGCCTGTCACTGAAGTTTACCTGATCAATGCCGGTATCATGGAGTAGGAGCAGCTGAAACCCTCACTGTACATTAACAGGTTGTTTAAAAATTATTTTCGGAGCCTTGTCACCTCTCCGTGAGAGTAAAATGTACATAGAGGTATATAGACAAATTACCGACAGGGAAGAAGAACTCAGTTTCACTCTCAAGTGACTAACTTGTGTGTCGAGTATTTAATTCCTCCAGATCAGATTAAGAAAATGAGAACACAAATAAATTCACATGAATGTAGATATGGCAGTGTGCATGAATTAGATCCTATCTTGGCATAGTCTTCCCCAACAGTTGATTGCAGGATTGACACCTGACCAAGAAGGTCTTTGCTGCATGTCGTTTCCTCAATCTCTCTTCCTGTTTTTTTCCTATCCAGTTAAGATGGAAAATAACTTTAAAAAATTTAAGAATGTAGATAAAACAGAGAAAAAATGGGCAGCAAATATTTAAAGCAGAAGTGAGTGATATATTTGTGTTAAAGCAGAAGTAAGTGATATATTTGTGTTAATATAAGTCTTAAATAGTTATATCTTCCGACAGCAATCACTTACATAGAGTGTTTGGACTGAAACACGGGTCTCTCAGTCCCTCTGCTCTGCTCTGAGCCGAGGAGAAAACATTTATCGTATCCTACAGTTTTTATCCAATGAGGAGAGAGAACGGCATGCAGGGCTGTGTGTGCAGCCAAGGAACGCCGTGAATGTGGCGACGTAGGGACGAGGACTGTTATGGTGCGTTCAAGGAAACTCGTATTTTTCCGACCATGAAGTGGTACCAGTTCGATCTGGTACGAGTTCACCGGTCGGAAGTTACGAGTGGCCGTTATAGTGACTTTCACCGGTAAAACAGGTCGGAAAAACACGAGTGGGTTGCCTGAAACGCTACAAAGTCGTAAGTTGTGACTTGAAGCTGTAATTTACGATTTCAAAAGCCTGCCTGGAACGCAGCATTAGCGAAAACGACCGGACCACTTACTTCTGCTTTAATTATTAAAAGTGAATATGCTGAAACTCATGAATTAATTCTCTGTTTCTGTTGCAGGACATTGACTGGAAGAGGAACATGTTTTCAGGTCCCCAAAAGACAATCCAGAAAGACCATCCATAATATGTGTGTATATGTGTGTGTGTGTGTGTGTGTGTGTGTGTGTGTGTGTGTGTGCGTGCGTGCGTGCGTGCCTGCGTGCATGTGCGTGCAGCTGTGTAAAAACAATAGGCCTAAATAAAATATGTGTAGGCCTATATATTTTTCCTTGATATTGATAATCATATGACTCTCACAGAAAGTGTTTGTAATTTGTTGCTATGTAACTTTTATACACCATAATAAAATGTGTTGTTTTTAAAAAACAATTGTACACATTCACAATTACAGCTCAAGATAAAAAAACAAAACAGGTTTCAATTGTTTTCTGAAGAAGCCAAAGCTCCATCCATAAGTGATGCATATCAAGAAACAGACTTGTGTAGCATACTACCAGCACATGTATTCTTATGTCTATTTGCTTTTATGAGACACATACATTGATTAACATGACTTCAAATACAGCCACAACCGATGCAACTGCTCATCCCAGACATCAGGGCTGCCAACATCACCTCTAGAAATCGATTAACCCACCGGTCATTTCAGCACATAAACCTGGTAAGATAAGAGAGAGAAAGTCTGCACTGAGTATAGAAACACTTAACCATACATACATTATGCAATAATAATATGCTGTCATACTTTTGACTTATTCCAGTAACTGAACAAACATATACTCAGCATACTTGGTTTTACTTTTGCTTTAGGCTACTTTACTTTAGCCTACTTTACTTTACATTACACACACAAAGGCTGAATTGCCTTTGGAAACAACAATGCTCAATCCTCTTGTTTTCAAGGTCATTAAAATAAATCACATCAATGCCATCACTAATGAGGACAAAGGAGGTTTTTTTTTAAATTAAACTTCACAACTTTACCTCATTTCAGAAGGAGAGGGGAAAAAAACATAGGCTACATTGCAGTGGCTCCATGCACATAAAGCCACTAGGCCAAGGGTTCTAAATAAGAAATGAGAGGAAATACTGACACCTGCAGGTGATTTCACTCATAGATGCATCCATTTTCATCCATATGAAACAAACAGCATGACCACAATTAATATATCAAAACACAATTTCTGTCAAACTGAGATATGAATGCATAAATTGTTACTAAGTTTCTGAGTATTTGGGCTCTTTTGTCGAATGATGAACAAACCTGTCTTTAAGATTCAAGATTCAAGATTCATTTATTTGCCATTTTATATGTTTATACATAATTGGAACGTTCTGTGGTGATGTGTGTTCATTTATTGACAAGACATTGTGACAAGTGAAATAAAAGCTGAGGTTAAAATTAAAGACCATTTCTCTTCCTGATTTTTTGAGTTGCTGTGATTAAAATAGTAGAATTATTGTCAGTCAGATTAAAAACTCTCTATTTAGTTAAAATGAGGCTTTAACATGATAAAGTTTCTAGCCTATCAGAGAGTGGACACATGCAGCAAAACAACCCCACTGATTTATAAACAATTAGCCTAATCACTTCAAGTGTTTTGTCCCTGTCAGCATCCTGTAGGAACACTAACCCTCAATCTGATTCATAGTAGCCTAGAAGTAGTTTTGATCTGAACCTTTGCTGTTAACCTGCTCTGGAGCAGGTTAGTTTAGTGTCAGTTTACCATGGTTATTTATGGCAACAAATGAAGCACTGTAATAGGACTGAAAACCTTGAACCTAAACCTGAAATAGCTGTAGGCTAACTGCAGTAATTTCAATCCTGTATAGGCCTTATTTGTTTCAATGTAAACCTGCCTGACAACATAGGCTTTGAGCTCACACATTTGCACACTGTAATGTGCAGCTTTATTGTTCTTCACATATTCAATTGATGTGCAACCAGAGTTCAACCATAAAACAATGAAAGCAGGTTTTCGGGCCGTCCATTTAGATTTGTAGGCTAGATGTAATATTTTCCATTACTGACATTAATCCACTGGAATTATTATATAACATAACGCAAATAAATACCTTCATCTGAGAATTTGTACCAATTTAACTGGACAAACTGGGAGTTTCCCGTCAAATTACCAAAAAATGTATCCGACCCGACCCCGCCCACCTGCGACGTCAGCCTTGGCGGTGAACGGGATACTGGGAGAGCCGGAAGAGCCGCGGAGAGAGCAGCGAGTCAGGGCCAGCAGATCCCACTAACGTCACTGGTTCTCCATCAAAGCCTGGACCAGGAGCGGACCGCATCCACCGGGGTGACTGTGAAGACTCAGTTTAGGCTGTGTCCGGGACTACCTGTGTCGTACGCGGTGAGTATTTAACACCTGAGCGGCGGATAGGAGTGGACCGTCCTCACCGGTCTGTCGCTCTGTCTCGGTCAGTCCAGATGGCTTGTAGCTTTAGCTCGCTGCTAGCTAACTGGAAAACTGGAACAGGAAATACCACAGCGACCGCGACTCTTGTCTTAAGGCCAATTAAACCTCCCCTTTTTTTGTATTTTTTCTCCTTTGAACCATAGCTCGTCACAGAGCATTTGGTCTCCTGGTGTGGAGGTAAGCACCGTGTCCATCCGTCCTGTCCCCACAGCCTGTCCGATAATGAAACCCTAAAACACGACAGGAGGACAGTTGAGTCAGGGGTCTGCAGAAAACACCACAGGGACGTCAGGTCAGAATGACTGTGTTTTCATGTGGGAAACACATTAACATGTTTGAAGACGATGGTCCTCCTCGCATATGCGGCCTGACCTACTTGGATTGAAACACACTACCCGACATGAACGTTTGTTAGCCACTAGCTAACTTGTGACTCCTCACGGAAATAACGCGAATGCATCGGGATTAGTGAAGCCTGCCAGCTGCTCCTTGTTACCCAGACTTCATCACTATACATATATTTAGGTTCACACCTCAGTCACATCTGAGGACACCTCTCCTCCCCCAGGCCCGGGCACATAGGTGAAGTCTTCCAGGGTTTGAATGTGAGTCTCAGTTGGGTGTGGTTGTGTTGTGGGAGCTGCTGTCATGTAACAACACATAAGTTGGGACATGCCAGGGAGGGGGGGGCTGCTGCTGCTGCTGCTGCTGCTGCTGCTTCCTGGTCTGAGGAGCTTCCTGGGCTCTTTTTTCCTTGAGGTGAATGGAGCCACGTCTCTTGCGGCCTGTGATTGAACACAGATGCTGATTGCCCACATTGTGCCGAGTCAGGATTTAGGATTAGCACAGAGAGCTTTTGTCCCAGTCAGACGTCAGATCACTGGAGATCATCCAGAACCACACACAGGAACACACTCATGGTCGTTTAGCTCCTCAGCATCTCAGTTTCAGCGCGACTCAGTGTGATTCAGCTTCAAAGACAAGTCACATTTGTCCAGGTTGGTCTCAAATATGGACTTATTGATCATTCTTCCTAAAAGGTATCTTTTACAAGCAAGACCCCATTATTCCAGTGAAAAAAATAATTAAAACTATTTAATTAGGGACATACTGATATGGGGTTTTGGTGGCTGATACTGATCATAAGGAGTCAAAAATTCTGATGACTCATTAATCACACCCATTTTTTTGCAATGAGCTCCCAAATATGGTTCAAACACTTGTGATAAATAGCCTATGTATTGGAGGCTCAACATTTTACTCTTAACAATAAGTAACTTTTATCATTCAGAAGGGCCTCAGACCAGCACTGCAGTAAAATATAAATAAATAAATGAATGAATAAATAAATAAGAAATGGAAATAATGACAAAAGCCTAGGATGAATAATGTTGTTTATACGAGCTCCCGTCAGGTCTACATTGATTTTTTTTCTCATTATATCATTATGAGCTGCATCTCTGGGCTATGAGCCGATGGTCGAATCAAATAAGTAACCTGAAGGTAGGACTGTGGCCACTTTAGTCTAGATGCCTTATCAGATTGTGAACATCTTAAAAAAATCTTGAAGAGCATGGAAGTTGCAGCACTAAATGTATGAATGTATGAAATGTTGGATAAAATCACAGTCTTTGTTCTTTGCGCTCAAAAGTCCAGCGTCAGCTGACATAAAGCTTCAGCAGCAGGTCTGAGTAACACAGATCAAGTGGGTTGGCTCCATACACTTGTTTTTTTTTCTGTGTTTCCTTCCTGAGATGCAGCAGTGATGGTATCACAAAGAATGACCTCTCTACCAAATACACAGTGTCACTTATGAAGATCCTCACTTGATTTAATGAATGCAGACATCTGAAACTTTGTTAGCTTTAGTTAAACTTAATTTATACACATAATATTGATTATGTGTTTGGTTTACTGTCTTTTACATTGCATTTGCCTCATGATTGGATCTTATCAGGGGCAATTTGGACAGATGGGATGATTACAGTAACTGGAAACTTTCTCATTTTAGTGGCATGCAAACAAGGTGACAAGTAACAATTAAATTGAATGTGCTTTATATTCTGATTATTGAATTGATACATGTAAGAGGCAGAAACTGTGAAAATGTCCATGTTAGTAATGCTTTAATGCCAAAGTAATCACAAAATGTTTCTTTTGTATTGTGCTGTCCAACTTGCTGGAGCTAGAGAATTATGGAAAAATCTTGATTTGTAATTAATCCCTTACAAAACATGATAAGTCTCTTTGTTTGACTTGCTGATCAGGCTTAGAAAAACATTTTTTCTACCTGTGAAATTAATTTTTGTAAAATATTATCCCTTGTCTTTCAGTGTGCGTGACAGAGGCTCAGTAAAGATGTGGAAAGCAGCAGCAGGACAGTCGGTGAACTTGGCTGTAGACGAAGGAGGTGACGACTGGGAGACCGACCCTGACTTTGAGGTACCTGCTTTCCCCTTCTCCTTCCTCTATTTAAATTCTATATTTTCCTCACTTCACATATACATTCCAGCTCCATCCACCCTCTGCTTTCCTCATCACTGTGTCCTGCCTTCGACATTAAAACTTGTGTTTGTTTTCCTGGATTCCCAGAATGACGTATCGGAGAAGGAGCAGCGCTGGGGGGCCAAGACCGTGGCTGGTTCCGGACATCAGGAGCACATAGAGTGAGAGGGCAAACCATATTTTCCACTGGCCAAGGAATGCATCATAAAAAAGAAAAATGAATGTCTCTATTCACTCCCTCCTCCTTTGATGTAGCATCCACCGGCTGCGTGAGACGGTGTCAACGGAGCACACCAGCCTGAAGCAGAAGGAGGCGGATCTGATGCCCAAGGCCTCACATGGATATGGGGGGAAGTTTGGACTCCAGCAGGATCGCATGGACAAGGTCAGGGACACATATAGATTACTAGATTCAGCTGTGACAATTGTTCCTGTTGCTCAGTATATTAATATTATACAATACATCCATACAAGTCAAATAAAATATGAATGTGTATCCTGATAAAGCAAAAGCAATATTAAATTTGACCAAACAATCTCCAGTACAAGTTCAGTCCATCTGCCACAAATTGGCCATTTAGATGAGATTGTCCTGAAAAAGAACAAACCATGACACAAACTTAATATTAAAATGTTTTGGATTAATTAAATTTTGGGTGATGCATCAAAACAGTCATGACCATTTGAAGACATCTTTGTATTGTGCAGGTGATGTCTGTACATCCAGTTCCAGATTCACTGAAAAATATCATGTAAAAATTTCAAAGACCAATTTCTCAGCCGGTCTGAGCTTCTTAATCCTGGTGTGATATCTGTGTCCAGCAGGCCTCTTCTTTCTTCATGTTAGTCAGAGTCTGTTCACTAAAGTACAACATTCATCTCTGTGGTTTCAGTGAATCAATGAAGTTTGTAGCAGGTCACAACACAAACCACAGATCAATCTGTGCAGTGACTGTTCCTGCTTCATCTTGCTCATGTATGTGCGCCATAGATAACCAAATCAGGTGATGCTAGTTTTTTTTTTTTTTTTGTTTATTTGTTTGTTTTGTTTTGCAGCTGAATCTAAATATAAACCAGCTCTCTACACCCTGGTTTTCATTTGTAGAGAATCTACTGCTTTTTAAGAGAGCTGTCACTGAAATTGTTCAAAGCCAACATTTTCACAAAATCGCCTTCTTTGAGTTTCTTGTGTGTGTGTGTGTGTGTGTGTGTGTGTGTGTGTGTGTGTGTGTGTGTGTGTGTGTGTGTGTGTGTGTGTGTGTGTGTGTGTGTGTGTGTGTGTGTGTGTGTGTGTGTGTGTGTGTGTGGAAGCTGCGCTGTGGCCATTTCACACTTGATAATCTTTTCCTGGCGAGCAGCTCTGTCCATCCACACCTTCCTCTCTCTGGACTGTGTGTGCACTGCAGCATGAATGTGATGACCGAGCACTGTTTACACCACAGTGTGAGCATCAGTGATGAGTCAGATGTCGACACTTCAAACCGCTGGCTGTGTTTCCAGCTGCGCTGCTCTTTTTTTTTTGATTCCTCTTATCCGCCCCCATGTCTCTCTCTTTTTTTACCATCTCAACAAAACATGTTAAAAAAAATGTTTTTCTTTCCTTTTTTCTGTCTCCTTGTCAGTCCGCTGTGGGTCACGACTACCAGATCAAGTTGTCTAAGCACTGCTCCCAGACGGACACATCTAAGGGCTTTGGAGGCAAGTTTGGAGTCCAAGCTGACCGTGTTGACCAGGTACTTCCTTTGGCTGTCCACAGTCCACAGACAGTGTCTCCTTTATTACACACACCTTATTGATGTACACAAATATTGGTCTCTGTTAAAGCTCCATGTTCACTCTTTGTGTTTTATCTGAAATGTTGTTCCATTAGAAGATATCAAAACTATCTCAGTGTAGTTTTACTACTTTTACTACTACTTCTACTCTCTCAGCTTGGGGTTGGTATCAGCCAATCAGAAGAGAGTAGGCTCTGAGCTCTCTTCTGATTGGCCGACTGAGTGATTGAGTACATGTAAAGCAAATTTCAAGTAAAGCACTCAGAGAAACGAAATTCTGCAAGTGTTGGATGGTGGGTCCAGGTGGGCGGGACATACTTGTTGTGACATCACAAAGTCACAGAAGTCCTGACAGCTGGTTTTAAGGCTCAGTTTCTGAATATAAGATGTGTGCATTTAGAGAACCTAGACCTAATTTATAATCACACTACACATGGACATTTACCCTTATACTGTATAGAGCTTTAAACATCCACCTTTATACTGTATAGAGCTTTAATATAAACATCCACCTTTATACTGTGTGGAGCTTTAATATAAACATCCACCTTTACCTTTATACTGTGTGGAGGTGATCTACTGTACCAGCATGCCTTTGTTATACAGTAGCTGCTTTAGATCTGCATTTTGATAGAGATAGAGTTCTTGCACTTTTAAACACCTCAGTGTTTTACACTTGGTGAAAAGTGAAACCAGTTTAAAAGCTGTAAAAGTATAACTTACTTCTGCAGTGGCTCAAACATGGAAACTGTCACGTTTTAATCCCCAGTGACAATGGGTAAATCAAACTGATATAAAACTTGTATGATTAAACATGCACATCACAGTTAAATGAATGTGTTTTCTTCCTTTCTTGATCCAGTCTGCTGTCGGATTTGAATACGCTGGGAAGACAGAGAAACACGCTTCGCAGAAAGGTGATGTTGCAACCCGTTGTCTTTGTGCACATGTGCACAGAATTAAATTTAAATTACAAAAGAATTAAAAAGCCTTTCCCGTCAAGCAGCATGCTGAAAACGTGCTGCTTGTAAAACAAGAGCTACAGGTTTCTACTTGATCAAAATATGGCATGTCACCCGTAGAGAACGTTTTATTTGGCTGATTGAATTACACCACAGACACATTGTATATAAATACATTCATAATGAACCACCTAACTTGTTTAACCAGCCTGTGAGGTTTTGTTTACAGCAAACACTTTGCACGTTGGCTATAGAAGACACATTTTCCAGCCGCTAACAGTTTGATGAGCATTTGGCTGAGGTCCATCTGTAGCACACAGAAGCTACTCGTACTGTACCGACAGCCCATGTTTGGAAAGGTGTTAATGTGTCAGACACGTGTTTTTCTAGCCTATTGCAAGTTCCGCTCAGTTGGTGAGTGTTATGTCAGTGCAGTTTTTGAGCTCTGTGCACTAGCACATTGGATTTGAGGTATTTGATTTTATACTGTATTGGTCTAACAGTGTAGACCTGTTTATATGTTTTGGGGAGGATGTATATGGAGTAGTTCTCACTCTATCAGATGTAAAATTGAAAAACCATTAGATTATATAATGATCGATCAACATTAAACTGTTCATTAAACTCAAAGACTGCACTATGCATATGATCAACAGTGACCAACAGGGTGTCCGCTCTGGCTTCTTAGCTTTTAGTATTTTGATGCTACATTCCCATGATGCCACACTGTCACCACCTTTGTGTTTCATTCATCTTCTGCAGAAGACCCTGCATCCAGGTGCAGAACATTTGCCAGATTCCAATGCCTCCTCCATGTTGTCACTATTTAACACCAGTGCAGGACGACACACAGTCACAGTGTGTTTCCTGATTAAAATGCATGCTGTGACTGTGTGATGTCGGTGCCACTGTGTTTTGATCTTAGCTCTGGCTTCAGTCAGTATCGATGAGGTGTTTGGAATTTGGCTGCTCCATGACCACTGCTACCATGCTGCTTCACCCTGACCTTTGACCCTTGCCCCTTCCCCCTGCTTTGCTGTGTAGACTACACCACTGGGTTTGGGGGGCGATACGGAGTGCAGGCAGATCGTGTCGACCAGAGCGCGATGGGCTTCGATTACCAGGGCAAAACTGAGAAACACGAGTCCCAGAAAGGTTTGTCTGGATTTCATGCCAAGCATTAACCTGGAGAAAATGTGGCTCACGGATACACACTAACACACACACTTAAACACACAAAAATGTTGACCAGAGCCATTGAAACGCAGCTCTGCACAGGTCCTGACAGATCATGTTATTTTGCACTTTTCTTCCTCTTCCCTCATTCCTCAGCCTTTGCTTGCTTTTCTAAGCTTGTAAACAGTGGCGCTTTATTTTTACATTAGCCCTCTGTTGCGTGTGTGATGTGGAGTTTGTTTTCCTCAGCATCAAATAACATGTTCCTGTACCGTACAACAAACAACAATACATCTGCCTCAGAGGACTTGGGAGTACTGTACATGGGAGTCTGTTTCCAGTATCAAATATTGCCTCCTTTAATGGGCCGTCCTCCTTCCTCATGTACTGTCAGAGACCATGTGGGATATGTTAAGTTTTATAATAATGTTTTGCTGTGAAGGTGTTGATTTCTTCCAGTCTATTTATTCTTTTTCATCTTTAAATAGCAGATATACAGCTCTACTCCCAGGAGGCTTTGTTGCTTATATGTATTTCTTTTCAGACATGTACAGCAGGGAAAGTAAGTAGTGAACGTGTCAACACAACAGTCTTGTATAGTAAGCGTGCGAAGAGGCCATGGTGGTGCATTACTCAACTGTACCTGCTAATTCCAGGTCCGTCTAGATCTCTTTGTGACTGGTCCTTGGCTCTTGGACAACTCTTCTGAGTTTTCTTTTGACTCTGTCAGAAATCTTGCGAGGAGCACCTGGTTCTGGACGGTTTATGGTTAAATGATGTTCTTTTCACCTCCAGCCCAAATGGTTCATTCAGAAGTTTAGAAACACGTCTGTAACCAGTTTCAGAATGAAGGTCTTGACAGAGCTCTTTGCTTTTACCCATCATGAGATGCTTCTTGTGTGACACGTTGGTAATGAGAAACCTTTTTATAGGCGTCAATTAGGACTCAACCAGCTGATATTAATTAGCACTGATAGGAGACAGGATATACAGTACTGACAGCTGGGTTCCTGAATTTCTGTTCCTTTCTGCACCTCAATACTTATTCCCTGTGTCATTTCCCTTTATTATAACATAACTTAATTTATGGATTTCTTTGCATGTGTTACTTGATTACTTGGGTTGTTACTGACATCTGGTGAAAATTTCATGTCAGTAACACAATTAGATATGTATTTACTGAGAAAAGTGTTGACACGGTCAAAACTTTTTCCATTTTCCCCGCTGTATGTATGAAACACATTACTATAAATTCCTCAGTTTGGTGGAGGTCCTGTGTGCCGTCAGTTACCTCTGCTTCACCTTTTCCTGTGATTTCTCTCCCCTGCCTCCCCCTCCGCTGCCTCTGCCCGTTGGCAGATTACACCAAGGGCTTCGGCGGCAAGTTTGGTGTCGAGACCGACAAAGTGGACAAGAGTGCCGTGGGCTTCGAGTACCAAGGCAAAACAGAAAGGCACGAGTCACAGAAAGGTTGGTACCATGACACACAGACACAGCCCCATTTATAACAATACTGAATTGATAAGGCGATAACTGATAATGAAGTAATGAATTACTCAATATATCGCAGCATGTTTAGTTTAATCAGTTATTTACTCATTTTTTATGGTTTAACTAGTAGTGTCACTGTGATAGATCACCAGATACTATACTTAGGATAATATTTTTAATTAACTTCCTGTTCTGAAGAGGAAACCAGCGTAGGAGGATAAACATGGCCGTCTGCATTTTACAGTTACAGTTGTGCACAGTCCACTGCTGTGTTAAGAAAGGGATATTCCCACTTTGTTTGAAATGGCAAACATTATTCACCATATAACCTTAGACCTTAAATTCCTTCTACACTTCCCTGACTTCATGTAGAAGTTTCACTCACCACTCTGTCAGTGCAAACAAGGAACGCTGTAAAAACACAATAGAAAAAACAGATAAGATTTATCAGCAGATGCATCAGTTGGATCAGTTATCCAACATTATGGGTGGATAAGTAACTGGGCAAAGGTCCCATTACATTTTTAATCAAGCTGACCAAGTTTATTCTAAGGTGTAGATTTTCCTGCTCTGTACAGATCATAATCACAATTATTTAATAATCAATTTTAAAGGATCCTTATCATAAATATTAAAGGGACAACGAGGAGTTTTGGAAAGCAAAGTGTTTTCATACTACATTTACCATGAGCCTCCACGCGCACGGTGAAATTCTTGGTGAAAACATTCTTTACAAGACGTCCGTCTTGCCAAGAATGTTTTCATTCATCAAGAATTAAAGTCAGAGGTTCGAAGACGATCAGATACCGTCGTAGTTCCGACCAGAAACGGCGATTCGGCTGCGTTATTATCATGACCCGCCGGGCAGCGTCCGCGAAACCGAAAGTAAGGAAACACTGGTCAGCTCGCCCAGCATTTCCACCATTAATTAAAATAACAAAATAACGATAGAGACAAAACGATATATTTATCGAAAATGGGCCCATTAACAAGTGTGGGTAGCGTAGATTCATCCACATTAATGTGAGACTTTTTTATAACCAAATACAAACTCCTCGTTGTCCCTTTAATAATATCATCATGTGAATAATCTTATTCAGCTGACAGATTTTTAAAAGATTTGGCCAGCCTCACAAGTTCAGTATTTTGGTAATAACAGTATTTTCGGGTGCATGATCATATTTTATGTTAAAGTCAAGTTTGTGTTTTTTCAAAGTACAAACAAAACTAACGTGACTTCAGGTTTTAGTCTGTCTCTTTATTTAGATGAGCACATTTTCATAACAGATGAAAACAAGCGATTAATTAGTCAGTGGATTGTTTCAGTGGAGTATTTCCCTGCAGCTGATATGTCATCTCACAGCGTTTCCTCACAGCTTAACAGATCTACCTGTAGCTTCTTGTCTGACACACCTGCACCGACTGACTTTACTTCCTGGTTGGCCAGCAGCAACCTGTAGATACGGAGCTTTTGTCAAAGGCTTAGCTCACCTCAAGAATTTCCCAGATTGCACTGGGCTGTGTTTGCATATGTGGCGCGACCTGTGAGCTATGATAACTGTGTCACATGATCTGATAACAACTTGACTTACCTGGTGAAACTGACGTAGAAGTTTATTAACTACATGATAATTTTCCTGCAGTGAGTGTACTGAAACATGTGAGTTCAGCAACATCCAGATTTAAACAGGAGATTTTGTTTGGTAGTAAAGTGGCAATGTTGTAAATCAGTGAACAATTTGTCTTGTGTAAATATTTGCTTCAAAGTAAAGTTTGTTTCCCTGTGATATAAAACCAGTAATGTGCTGGAGTTTTATTTTTCATGTTTATCTCAAGCCAAAATTAGCCACTTTAAAAACACAAACCTGGCATAAAAATAGGTTTCAGAACTAATGTCCTCTTCTCATTCTGTATCAGTCATGTTGTCTCCACCGTTGCAAAATTCAACAAAAGTATGATCTAGTATATTTCAATAATTTCTTAGATTTTTCATGTCAAGCATGTGTGAATTGTTTCTTGTGGCAGCTCCTTTACTGGAGTATTTCTGAATCATATGACCAGCTCAGGGGCAGAAACCAGTTGGAGGTGACTGTGAACCAGCAAAGCACATTTGGCCAGCTCTTTTTCTCAGTTCTCGTATCTGCCCACAGATGTGGAATATACCTCAACATCACAAATAAAAACATTAACTGACTCAAACAAATCCTTCAATACTAAGTGCTTGCCTTTGTTTCAGCCACGGTTTTGCCTAAGTCTTGTGTCTCATACTGTGTAGCCTAGTATCTTGCGTTGCGATTTCTTTTATTTGCTCTTAGTTGATTTTCTTAATTTTTATTCTAGGTCATTATCATCAATTGGCCTGTGTGTATCTGCTGCACTGTATGTCAATTTCACAGTGTTTAATTGTGTGCATAATTAAATTAGAAGTAACAATCTCCTACATCTGCAGGGGCTAATCTGACAAATAAACTGATGAATAAATTAATACTCTGTGTGTTTGCAGACTACGTGAAGGGCTTCGGGGGTAAGTTCGGTGTGCAGACAGACCGACAGGACAAATCGGCACTGGGATGGGACCACCAGGAGAAACTCCAGCTCCACGAGTCTCAGAAAGGTACCGGGTCTGATTTCTGGGTTTTCTGTCGACTGCTGTACCTGGCCAGCCAGTGTCCGGGTGTAGGAATATACTTACTGCCAGTCTGTTGTTTTTAATATGGGATGTCTGATGCCCTAAAGTGGTGAACACTGTACAGAAAAGACAAAGGTAAAAGTATTGAGTGTAATGGTTTTAATTTGAGCCAGTGCTTTTCTGTCTCACAATCAGTTCTACTTGTTGCAGAACAAAGGAGCAAGTCGGCGTATTAAGTTTCTATTCTGTTGTAAAAACAGACATACGGTAGTAATAAATACACGTGGTTTATGGATGATGACGTATGTAAGAAGTTGCGTCTGCTCACTGCCTCTTCAGATTTACGCCACTGTTTTGTACAGAAAAAACCTGAAAACGCTGTTTAACCTTTACAACCCGTCCTGACATACAGTGATTGGAATTAGAATGCATACTTTTCAATCAGCCTGTCCTGACGTGCCGCGAGCGACTTCGCGCCGTCCAGCGATGTCGCTCAACCCTGAAATTATCGCTCGCGTTGTCTCTATCTGGACGACATTTCGCGGCGGTGTCCCGCCCCTAAACACTTCTTATTGGCTGATAAGTACACGCTGCTTTCTGTTGACAAGCAAGTTATCAGAGAGTATGAGAGGAAAAAACACTCAAAGATGTGAAAAACAGCAACCAGGAAATGCCAGGAATCTCAAAATAGCGCCGCAAGTTTGTTTACGTCCCTCGATAATATGATTGGTTTGGATTCTAAACCAATAGAATATACTCGCGACAAAATCGTCACGCTGCACATCAGGACACCCTCGCGCGAGTTTTCGTTGCCGTTTCGCTTGCTCGCTGCATGTCAGGACGAGGTGTTAGACCTTTGAACTGGGGGGTGTTTTCCAGTTTTCACCAGACCATGGGTCTTTACAGCACACAGTTCCTTCTGCTCTGATGTGGTTCAGTTGCGGCTTTGGATGTGGTCATTTAAAGGCTGACAACTTCCTCAATCTGTGGTTAAAAACAGGCTCAGAAGAAGGAAGTGAAACCAGAGCTCAGATTTATTTGTCGGAGTCGTAGCTGGTGTTCTCACGTAGAGCAAATTAGAATAAGAACAAAGCTGTGGTCTGAACTAAAACCGTGTTTCTTCTCCTCTAAATGAACAAGACTTCATTTATTCTAAAAGCTGCAAAAAGCCTCTTTCACAAGCTTAAACAATTTGGCCTGTGTTGATCTGAAACTCTCCGAAACTCTAAATCTTGACAGCTGAGGCCTGTTGGTGCAGCAGAGGTAAAACAGCCCAGATCCACTTCACAGACTCTGTCTCTGTCTCCGTTCACTTCACTCTGCTGAAACTTGCAGCAAAAAACATGGCTCAAGATCAGAAACTGAAATTGAGACTTTGAAGGAGGCGGAGGTCCAAGCTCTCTTCACCTCTGCCATGTTTCTGAATGAAACTCTCAGTTGTTGCAAAACACAGGAGCAAATGAATCTCTGAAACTTGTTTTCTTTTCCTGCCAGCAACTAAATTAGATGAACGTCCCCAACACACTTTAACAAGCTGCTCGTTAAAACTTTGGAAGGTGAAGATGCAAAATACGGTTCAAACACTGACAAATATGTATCGGAGGCTCATTTTTACTAACATTTTACTTTTTATGAACAATAAATAACTTTAATTATTCAGAAAGGCCTCAGTGCAGCACTCCAGTAGACTCTTGGAAAATGTATGAAAAATATATGATATGATATCAAATATCACGTTAAATCTTACTTTTGAAGCAGGATCTACTTTTCAATTGATACAGAGTTCAGATTCTAGTTTCCAGAAAGAGCTTTGCCGCTGTTCATAGCTCAGTGTGATATGTAGTTACATCTGAATGAAGCCTCTGGCTGCTCTTACAAAGGTAAAGGCTCTAAAAATAAAGCACAACTCGGCATCTGCAGCCTTTAGCTACACAACTGAAGGAACAGAAACCAGTCACAGAGGAGGGAGTTTCTGCACAGGCTTGACCGGAGGAAGAAAAACAATGTTGAGTTGGTGTGTTTCCACTTTAATGCCATAATGTGTCTCCTTCATGTCACCGAGCATGTGCCAGGTGTATCACATTGTCTATGTTTTAATATATGGGTGTTTGTAATGTTGGTGCTGGTGTCTGTCTGTCTGTCCATATATGTATGTGTGTGTGTTGTGTTGCAGACTATAAGCGTGGGTTTGGAGGGAAATATGGGGTAGAGGTGGAGAAGCAGGACCAGTGTGCCCTGGGCTATGAGCACAAGGAGAACCTGGCCAAGCACGAATCCCAGAGAGGCACAGATACTCACCCTGAACACAGCATCCTCCCTCACCCACCCTCCCTGACCCTCATCCACCCTCTCCCAGAAAAAAACCCCCCAAAAAACAAACTTCCTCTTAGCTTTCCGCTCCTTCCCTGGCACCGCCCTCCTCCTCCTCTGTAACAGCTGTTTTCTTTTATGTGATGGACACCTCTGCTGTCAGATAACCCCCACGACCCACAGCCCCTCATCCCCTCACCTCCGCTCCGTTACCCACCTCTGCAGCACCAACTGATTTACATAACCAAAGTAGTAGTCCTAACATAAGGCCGGTGTTTTCTACTGTTTCCTCAGCAGTCAGCAAATCCAGGGAAAGTGAAGAGCGTTTATAACGAACAATGATAAATAATGAACCAATCATTTAAATTTTAAGATTATTACAATTTTTTGGCCAGTAGTTTCTCTACCAAAAGTTCCTCAAACAGGAGGAAGAAGTGCTGCTGTTAGAGACTATTTTTAGCAGTGGATTAATCCACACCTGGTTCTCTGGTGAGTTACAGAAGAATAACATGTATACGTATCAGACTGTACCACACATACAATACTTGTAGTATCCTAGTGTTTTGGTTGCTCCAGAGGAGAATCTGGACAACAGTAAATGGGTCTGGTTTTATTCTCCAGGTGTTGGGATATCTGATGCAAACGTTAAAAAGAAAGTAGCATTTAGAAATTAAATGGTCCCTCCAGAAATTATGTTAACGGGTCAGTTAAGTGGGACAAACCCCAATCAGCTTCTCAATACGTCTGCAAAAAAAAAGTGAAACTCTGTTCCACAGTGATATTATGCAAGATGATCCTGTTGTATGTACCTGTTAAAGTCTGTGTCAGGTGTGTGCTGCTCAGGTGTGGTCTGTTTGTAGCACTTTTTATTTTTATCTCGTCTACGTTTTCATCACAAGCGCTGTACATGTATGTGAAACATGTATGTGTCTGCTCCCTGCAGCCTTCACTCTGGGCCAGGTGATAGTTCTATGACGACCATAATGACACAAATGAAGGAAACAAAGCAGATGGACATAGTTTTAGAAAGTTAACGGTCTTCCTGTGCTGCGTAATGTGCATATCCAGTCATATGAAGACCTCAGTCTAATGTGTGTTATCACCTCGGCCCGGCACCCCCCCCCCCCCCCCACCCCGGTCACCAGCCCTGCTGTCACCACTGCTGCTGCCATGCTGTTTGTCTGCTTACGCATTCATTTCGTGCATGCCGTCATGTGGCCATGCTGCGTTGGATGGAGGCCTTCTGCTGCGGCCCCCACACAGAGACACTGGCTGATCCTCAGAGCAGAGACGCTGCTTGACCCCCATCGTCCCGCTTAACGTTACGTTACCCCCCCTCCTCCCGTCCGTCACTGTCTGCACCCTTTATTTTGTCCTCCCTCCTCTCCACAGGTTTGCATGAGCTCGTCAGCCTGTCGGTTCCCCTGTGAAACCAGCTGCAGCCGGCTTCATCTGAACTCATGCAGAGCAGAGAGGGTTTCACCCCAAAATCTGTTGCTCTGGAGACGGAGCTCTGATGCAGCCGACTGCAGCTGAAACATCAGAGTCTATCAGAAACTGACCTTCACGTCTCCTCTCTGTTTCCAGATTATTCGAAAGGGTTTGGAGGGAAATTTGGCGTCCAGAATGACCGCATGGACAAGGTACAGGGGCAACACTTTTTTTTTTTGTTTGATGTTTGTTTGTGGTCGTTCCATTCTTGTATAACGGTGATATCTCAGCCGTACCGTGGTGAAACTTATTCAGATTTGGCACAAACATCCATTAGGTCTCAAAGATGAACTGATATTGAGAAAGCTCAAATTTCACTGTGGCCTCTCAAAACATGCTTTTGGTAATAAATGGCATATCTGTTCCAGTTTAACGTAATATTAGTTTAATTCAAATGTTTGTGAGGTAAAGTATGGTGATAACATTTTATTCTGTTACTCAGGAATTCAGAGACTGTGACTATGTTTCCTGTAACTTTGCTTAGTGGAGACAGTGATCGTAGCTGTGTGTAGAAGATTCAGTCTCATGTTATTTGTCTCTGTGGTGGACAGAGTGCAGGGACGTTTGAGGACGTAGAGAAGCCGGCCCCTTCTTACCAGAAAACTAAACCCGTGGAGGCTGGTGAGCATCCGTCAACATCGTCTGTGTGTTTGAGTCAAAACCTTCAAGGATACGTGAGCTCACCGTCGTGTCGTTTTCTTGTCCGAACAGCCGGCAGCACAGGAAGCATCAAGGCCCGCTTCGAGAACATCGCCAAGCAGAAGGAGGAGGAGGACAGGAAGCGGGCGGAGGAGGAGCGGGCGCGTCGACAGGCCAAGGAAAAGCAGGAGCAGGAGGAGGCGCGCCGCAAGATCGAAGAGGCACCCAAGTCCCCGTCTCCGGTCCCCGCCGCGAGTCCCAGCCCGACCCCACCTGTGGTTCCGGCTGCGGCTGCAGTAGCACCGGCTGCAGTGGAACCGGCTGCAGTGGAGCAGGCTGCTGTAGCCCCCGCAGCCCCCGCAGCCCCTGCAGCGTACCACGTGAGTCATGGAGGCTTTCACCAGTTAATGTGCTTGTGAAGGTCACACAGTCAGAGACAAGCTGGATATGCAAAAAGTAGCAGGTCACAGCAGCTAAGATTAGACCGCACAGCTGATTACAGTCGTTCACTTCCTTCTGTAAATGTGCCGACAACTTTACACGTCAGTCTTCTTGTTTCAGATCAGTCTGTTCTTACTATCAGGGCACAGTGGATGGTTCACTTTATTACCTATGATGGAGAAAGCATCTTTTATTTTTGTTATTCCTGATTCATGACATACGTGACAGATGCACAGATGGAAAGGAACACGTCTGTTTGGTCTGAGACTCAACACAACTCAGTGAAAATGAATTCATCTGCCAAAATGATGTGTAATGTGTAATGTTTGGTTTTGTGTTGTTGTTTTTTTCTGCAACCGTACATCAAAGTCGAGAAAGGTGAATATTATACCCTTACCTTTTTAGTATGACAGTGGGATAAGTTGATAAAATAACTGTTAATATGTATTTATTGTGTTAACAGAACTGAAGCTGTAAACTGGAGAGGTTTTTTTAATCTGTTTCCAGATATTATATTTACACTTAGCACTTAACATTTGTCTTCTCAGGCTGCAGAGGAACCAACGTATGACGCCGCTGAGGAGAACGGCGAGCAGCTGTATGAGGCGGAGCCACAGAACCAGTACACCCAGCAGGAGGAGCTGTACCAGACCCCCGAGGAGACGGCAGCAGGAGGTGAAGCCCCCAGATCATTTGTGGTGTTGTTGTTTTTCCCCTGTGTTTCTGGTTGGTTTAAGGAAACTAGCAAATGTTTGACATTTTGTAAATCACTCACTGAGATCACAAAAGTTCTCTATCAATCATTTCATCTGCTCACTGTTTCGAAGATAGAACCACAAGGAGGCAATCATCAGTTTAATTTCTGGTCTGATAAGTCATTAAAACACATTCACAGACACTTGAGAAGATCATTGGCAGTTATAAAATGAAAAGCACAGGATGGAAGAACTCAGAGAAGTGAGCGAGACAGCTCCCCGAGGGATTAACGGCATCTTCTGTGGTTTATTTTTTTACTTGGAGTGAACAGTGTTTTGTGGTTTTGCAGACGGGCAGCAGTACGAGTACGGTGAGGACCTCGGGGTGACCGCTGTGGCCCTCTACGACTACCAAGCAGGTGAGACTCACCTATCCCATCATGCCTGAGAGGGGACAGGGTCCTAGTTTCTCATTGGCTTTAGATGGAAAAATGTTTTTTGTGCCGGATACAGATCTATCTTTATCAATCAAGAATTTTGTCATTGTCTTGATTAATTGATTAATTGGTTGAAATCACAAGTAATAAATAGTGATTCATGCCAACACACATTCAGATATTGTTTTGTCACCAAAAGTTAAAAAAAGAAAAAGAAACTAATCAGTTTACAAACATGGAAACAAAGAAAAAAACAAATGAGTTATGAAAACAAAACATTTCTGACATCTTGACTTGATAAACGACTTTGACTAATAATCGATTATCAGGTTAGGGTGTCGCTGATTGATCGTTTCATCGTTTCAGGTTCTTGCAGCTGCTTTTGTCACTAATCCGTCTTTTCCCCCCATTTCAGCCGGCGATGACGAGATCTCCTTCGACCCCGACGACATCATCACCAACATCGAGATGATTGACGAGGGCTGGTGGCGAGGAGTGTGCCGAGGCGCCTACGGCCTTTTCCCGGCCAACTACGTGGAGGTTCGGCAATGATGAACCACCACCACCACCACCCCCCACCCCACCCCATATCCTACATCCCACAACCGCCAGCCCCACTCCAACATGACCCGTCTCTCTGTCCTTGTGCAAAAAGAAAAGAGGAAGGAGACGATTTCCAGCTCCCCCTCCTTTTTCCACTTTTCTCTCTTTTCTCTCTTCACCTCATCTTAGTGCTTCGACACTGTGAGACGTCCTCAGGTCTCCTGTATGGCTTCTCTTTGACCCCCTCCTCCTCCTCTCATCTATTCCACTCTCAGATCACAAGGTCTCTCTCTGTGCAGCAGTGGACAGGGAGGGAAGAGTTATTTCAGAGTGACTCAGAGAACAGATATAGAACTCATTATCTGGGCTTAAAAAAAAACAAACTCTGAGCTTTGGAGCCGTTAAAGCTTCAGGATGCGACTCAGGCTGTTGACTGTCGGCTCCTTCAGGCCCCGATATGACTTCACAAACTATTTACCTCCTGCCTCACAGCCACACGTCGCATTTTGATGCTTTAAGTATCAGTTTTTTCCCCCAGATACTGCTTTATGAGTTTTTTTGATCAGGCATCATTGATTCTTCACATTTAAAGAGTCGACGACGCCTAAGAAGAAGTTGAGTCTCACCAAAGACCAGATGAGTCTTGTGCACAGGGCTCAGGGTGCTCACTGTTCAGTAGCTCAACCTTAATGTCAAACAGGAGCATTTTTAGAGGAAAAAACCTCCGCTTTGGATTATTATGTATATTAATAGCTATATACTGTCCAGTACATTGACTGTGGACCAAAAAGCTGATTAACCCGCCCTTTGCTTCTTGGTCTGTCTGTGTAAAGTTTGCTGTGTTGCACAGATTGAAGCTGCACTTGCTGATTATGTCGTACACTTGCATCAGTGAAAGGATCGATTATATCTGATCAATAATGAGGCTTCGTCCTTTGCTGATGTTGGAATTGATCACTGGGTCATGAAGCCGACATCAAAGACTCCATCTCTACTTTGAAAAAAGTACAAGCTAAACAAAAAAAAAATCTATATTCATAGTATTATTTTAATCATCCTCATACATTACACAGGTTCATTGCTGACGCCTTGTACAGAGAGATCAAGAGTTATGATGCTTTGAGAAATGATAGATTTGGTATTTTTGTTCCCTG
This sequence comes from Trachurus trachurus, assembly GCF_905171665.1. Taxonomy (NCBI): domain Eukaryota; kingdom Metazoa; phylum Chordata; class Actinopteri; order Carangiformes; family Carangidae; genus Trachurus; species Trachurus trachurus. The sequence continues at coordinate 28,352,706 of NC_139893.1, forward strand.
TCACTGTGTTTTTCTCTGGATGTGGACGAGACTTGTGTGATTGTGTCTTGCTGCTGTCGACGCTCAGGGGGAGGTTGTGTCATGGCGTTAAGGTGTGTTGACGACCGCCATCCCTCATCATGACCCCAAGGTGTTTGCCAACCTCGAGAGCGAGAGCGTCCTTTAAATAAAACAAAAAAATAAAAAAAAAGGCGTGACTCGTCAGCGGCAGAGACGACCTGCAGAAAATCTATCAGGCTGTTGTTACAGTAAGGGAAGAGGCTTTGGTGTTTTCTCCAAACATTTATTATTTCTAACAGACCGCTCGTCTGTGGTTCGCAGTAGTGTAGCTAAAACAGGTGTGTATGAGCGTGTGTGTGTGCGTGCGTGTGTGAGGGCTTTCATTGAATTCATCTTTGGGGTTTTATAATAAAAAGTGACCTTTTCAAATGCATTATTTTTATCTGTACCTCTGTTTGCTTGAGTCACATCATTACCTGCTTGTTCTTTTTTTTTAGTTTCAATAAATAAACTATGAACGATGAGTTTGTTCTGTCCATTATTTATATGAATTACATTATTTCCTGCTGCTGATTAACAGAATTGTCATGATTCAGTTGTTTTTTAACTTCAGCGACAAGCTAAAATCTTGGCAAAACGTTTCAACACAAACACAAACCTTTAAGTCAAATAATTGACCTTTACATTTTTTCTAAGATGTTGCACATATTGGCTGAAGCAGTCACTCAACACAATTATAGGTCATTAAAGAAACTGGACAGATGAGGGCGCTACAACAACAGGAAAAAATCATTCAAGGCATTAATTCAAATCCTACTGGCGTCATTTATTTTAAAATATAAAGGAATAATACGTACATACAGTCCTCACTGACATATCCAATGTTTGTTAATGTAAGAAAGGGGGAGCGATGGGTCATACATGTTTTTATATCATCATATTGTTCTTTGGTGAACGGTCACCAGGGTGACTGATTTGGCCTGCTGTGTGAACGTAAATGCCTGCTCATGTTTTAAACTGGGGGAGCAAACCTGAAAAGATTCATCATTTGAAAACAGTGTGATTTTAAACAAAACCTCACACAAACCTCATCCATTGGATCAAGTTAAATCGCAGCCCCCCTGCACTGGACTGAACTGAGGTACCGAGGTGCTGCGAAAACCAAGAATGAGTCAAGAAAAGTTTTGACTGGAAGGACAGGCAGCAATTATTACATTATACAGTATATCTTTGAAACTATTGATAAATACGTGATTGTGATGGTGGTTGTAGACTACTCAACCATCTTCAAGTTAAACAAGACAAAAAATGTATGTAAATGAAATAGTCAGTGCTACAGCATGTGACAGTTTGAATGAACCAGAGGACTGTTCAATATAAGATCAACTTCAGATAAACAACTGGAACAAAGCAAAGACACTGGAGGAATGAAATGACCTCCTGACAACTATCTAATTTCACATACTGACATTTCTGGGGACAGGTCAGTCATTCACTTCAGACAGCTACATTGGCTGTGTCAGTAGTGGGAGGTGGTGCTGAAGGTGCAGGTGAGTCAGGCCCTCACCTGTTTTCTTTCCTCTGCTGCTGCAAAGACAATCAACACAATCAAAACCTGATCTGTGCTCTATCTGTTCTTGTTTCTCAGTGAGATCGGTCTGCTGCTCAGCATCATGTTTGTAAATGTTCTCAGCATTTATCACAGACCTATCTTTACAGTATACTGTTTATTTAGTACAAAGTATTACAAATCAACAACTTGAACTGTTTATGTTTCTGCTGCAAATTCAATTAATAACATAATAGTATATAGTACTATTATATGTAATTGATTTGCTTCTTTTAAAGTTCTGCTAGATGTTATCTGATGCGAGCCAGATAAAGCACTCAAGAGGAAAGTGTTATCATTCCTAGGTCAGGAAATTATTCAGTTTGCTTCTTTTTTTTGTCAATGTGACGACCCTCCCTGCTCTGACGTTCCCTTTGTGGATGAATAATGTAATTCTATTAGTATTCTCTCTCCTGTCATCAGCAGGGTTGGCATTGGCAACACCTGGCTGGGCTCTGGGTGCTGGTGTTCCTCCAAAAGCCTCCTGGAGCTCAGTATGTGGGTGCTGTCCTCACTGAGAGACCTTGTTTGGCTTTTGTCTGGCATCTGGTTTATTTTAGTCCTCCTTACAACATTGCACCCATACACTAACCTACACCACTGATCCTACTGGCTACTGGCTACACACACGCCATGATTAGATTGGTATTCTTTATGTTAACCTTTTTTCAATACATATTCTGTTAATTGGCTCTTGTGTGCATCTCCCTCCTTAGTCATGGCCGTGCGGCCCGGTTTGTGACAGTCAAATATCACTGATGAAGGAGAGTATAACTGGATGGAGACTTGAAGAAGGTCTCTGTTGACCTGAGGTGCTGTTTCAGGTGTTTTCAGCTCAATAAAGCTACAGTGAAGAGATTTTGTCTCCCCCCTCTGGCAGTGAGAAAAATTACACTCACAGTTTGTGTTCAAAGGAATTTCCACTGTTCAAAGGCAGTAAGTAAAATAGTGATGTAATAGTGAACGCAGCAATGATATAAACTACTGGAGAGCAGAGATAAAACATGGCTGCCCTCAGTCCCTTCTCCTCCGAGTGATACATGTACCATTATCTGATGTAGTACAGTATAATGAAGAAAGGTTCTTTGATCTTCAAATTTAATGAGTTGTTCCAGATGTTGTTTATATCCGTGCATACAAACCATCTGGCTGCATCGCTCAGGTGCAATGACGTCGCCGTCCTCGTCCGTCGTTAACACACTGACCCACACAAACAGCTGCAACACAGCTGCACTGTAAAGGACCAAGAGGGATACCACACTAGTGCAATATTATATTTATTTCTTACAGTGAATTTTGGTTGCCATACAAGAAGTCTTGAGGATTTGAGGGGCAGGGGAAAGGAAGAGTGTAGTTACAGGAAAATTCTCTCTTTTCATTTCAGTAATTAGTTTGACTCTATGATGATTTAGTAGCACAAAATTACAGCAACATAGAAAACATGAACACAAGTCTTTGCACAAATTACCGAAAACATCTTAGTCTCTATGAAGACTTAATCAAAGAATAAAATCTATTAATGAAAAAAAAAATTAATTAATTAAGAAAAAAAGAAAAAAAAAAAGAAACAGTTACTCAAATGTTGGACGATGATAAAGGTGGGAGCAGTGTTTTGAAGGGGAGTGGAAGTGGGTTAGTGAGCCATGCCTGTCCTAAACATGGCCTGGTGAAGCGCCACGCCGCGGTGATGCTCTTTAAAGATTCCTACTACATCTACTCAGCTCTACATTTCCACAGAGAAAACTGACAGTGGCCTGCTGATCCACGGAGAGGAAGCAGCAGCCACCACTAATCTTTTTGGTGGATTTATGTATGTATACATATATATAGGTTTCATATAGTTTCCTACCGAGATGGCCTGCAGATATATATATATATTTTTTTTAAATTTACATCTTTTTTTAAAATTTTTATTTTTATACACACACTCTAGACTCGGGGGTTTCAGAAGATGAGAGAAGTCTAGTCAGGCAGGTGGGGGTCGTCAGGAGATACCTGGGTTGATTGGCCAAAATATGTTACTACTGCAGTAGAGAGTGTATCTACTTTAGGCAACACTTCATTAAAACACTGACAAGTGATTGCATCATGATATGTAACTTCAAAATGGGAAAATAAAACACAACCAAGGAGATTCATTCAGAATAAATATTGCTTCTTACATAACCCATAAGTCTAATAATAGCCACATTTTTTTTTATCTATATAGTTTCTGTTTTTGGCAATCCACGCATCAGTGTTGAACAGTTTTTGTTCGGATAACCTCTATAAAATTTCATAGAACTCTATACAAATCTTTAAAAATACTGTGCTTTTCTACCCCCCCCTCCCTCCGACACGTCGCTGTTTGTTTTAAAATAAGTTACACGTTCAAACAGGAACAGGATTATAGCAGCATTGTCCCGTGCCAGCCTCCGTACGGCTAATGTTCACAGAACACAGAGCTTGTGTATGTTTCATGTGTCTCCTGGAAAAAGCTGCACCTACATGAAGCTGCGGAGTGTGAGATGAAACCAACATAAAGGAAAATGATATATATAGTGTATATAGATTATTTTGGGATGTTGGGGTTCCTGTGTCAAACCACACGTGAGGTGGAGGAAGTGGAGGGAGGGAACAGTGAGATATTTAAGGCATCCTCTGCAGGATGAAAGGGGTGAATGAGACCACTGCTTTGGTCATCACATCAGCTCTGGCAACTAGAAATGAACCTTCATAGAATTTCTTTTTTATCTTTATTTTACTCTAGACCTTTTCAATAGAGCTATACATATAATCAAATAAATGTTTGTTTTTAACCTGTTAAACACTCTTATATACACATTTCAACACACACGGTACTTCTACTTCTGACCAGCCTGTAATCACTGTTAGCAAACACACATCTCCAGGTTTATAAATGCTGATTTAGTTTTAAACCAGACCCTTAACACACTTAAATCTGCTCTCTGTATCGAGACTGGATAAGAATATGGGACTCATCATCTGCAGCAGATCAGAAGTGGTTTCTATCCCTTTCTAATCTGACAGTGGGGTGGGGGCGGGTCGGGGGGCCCCAGCTGATGAACATCTGCCAGCTTTGTCAGGTTATCCTCTGGTTGTTCCTTGCACAGTGGTAAGAGGGCAGGAGAAGGCATGTTAGTGGACTTATGTGAACATGTAATTCACCATAAAACCCTGAAGCTTCAGGGATTCTCCATCTGCTCTAAAAGTCATCATCTGGCTCCAACCTGCTGATAAATACATGTAGGAAAAGATCTTGTTCATCTTCAAAGACAAACAGTCCAGTTGTGTTGAGGCTACAGCTTTGTCAGCGCAGCCTTACGGCTACGACCTGGCTTGGTCTAAAACTGCACTTTTCCCCTTGTGACCATTTGTTGTAAAATCACAGAAATCACTTTAATTACGCAGCTGCACAGCTGTTTGTTTGGTTCATTTAGGATCTGATAAGATTCGAGTGCTAGTAAGCTTAACGCTAACAAATCTCATCGAGTCTTTATCATAATCAAAGAACAATGAATGTATAAAACGTTCAGGTAGTCATTTAGCTATACTGTATAGAAAATATGTAATTTCTCTGGTAAAACTCGACTTTACGCTCCTTACATATTACTTTGCTTTTCATTTGTGTTGAGAAAAAACAAACAAAAAAGGTGTCAGAAGAATTCAAGTTCAGTAAAGTGATATTAAATGATAGTTGGACATTTTGGGATTTTTTCTCGTTTCTTTGCTGAGACTTAAAACTGATGAGAAGATAAAAACCACTCTCACATATGTGTTAAATATGAGCCTCGCTTAGCATAGCTTAGCATAAAGACTGGAAACAGGGGGAACAGCTAACCTGGTCCATCAGTCATGTGCCTCCAAAGCTCACTAATTAGGAGATGAGATATAAATACTAATCAGAGAGATTTAGAGGCTGGTGGGCAGATTAAATTATTTTTGTTTTGAACCTTTGGACAGAGCCATGCTAGCTGCTGTTTCCCTGCTGTCTCCATGAAGGTTAGGCTAACACTGCTCCAGCAGCTTTTGTAACGCAATACAATCTCCACTTTATATTACAACTACTGTAGTGTCCATTAGGATGGATTGTTATTTTTGCTCTGTTACAAATGTTAGAAAAATTTCCACCCAAACGTGGCTCAAATTTGAACACAATTTCCTAGAAAATATTGATTCACCCGTGTTTCCAAGCATGTGGGAAACATGAAGGAAATGGTAGTCTCATGCGTTGATGTGAGGAAGGTTCGAGTCTCCTCTTTGCACCGTACAGGTTTGATGTTATGGTGTCTTCATTAGATGTCAAAGTCACATGATTCTTGTATGTCAGTGTTGTGATTTGAGGTTTTCCTGCTTCAGACAGACGGGGACGACAGTGGTGTTGATCTTCTCATCAAACTTGTGGCAAACAAAATTATTATTATTAGTAGTAGTATTTCCCAAACCGCTTCACTATTCCTTTAAAGATATTTCATAGTTGATTTCTTTCTCTACGATACCTCATCTGATGTAGCCTACATTATCGTTACCGTGGCCACATGTACCGAGTGCCGACCTGCTGATGGTGAAGTGGAAGAGGATCTGACAGAATGAAGTACAAAAGTAAAGAACAGCTCTAGTTTCCCTAAACTGTGGCCTATATAGTGAATCCATGGAAATAGCTAAACTGGCCTTGAAACACACACGCACTCCTTTGCACACACACACACACATGCACACACACAAAAGTAGAAGGAAGGCCATGAGAGGACAAGGACGCCCTTCAGCCTGTACAGACAAGTCGGAAAAACCATTTCAAGGTGAGAATATTTCTGGTCCAACGTCCGTCTTGCACCTTGTGTCCTCACTTCAGGTTTCCTTGAGGTGGAAGCCGGGTGGGTGTAGACTGGCGAGGGGCCCCGGGGCCCCCTCCTCCTCTGGTGACCACCTCTATCCTCACTTTGCTCTCTTAGGAGAAGGCCATTGCAGCAACAGTGTGTATACATGCTCAGAGTGTGTATACGTCTGTGAAGACAGTGTGTGTTCTTGGTTGTATTCAATGTGTGGCACTGTGAATAAAGTGTGTATGTTTGCGTGTGTGTGTGTGCGCATGGACACGAGATATGGTTTAGTATTTGTTCAAACATGTCAGCTAATGTTCTTATTTGACACAAACAGGTGAAAAGCAAAAAAATGGAGTCTATCTCAAATTTTTCTCTACAACTTTAGATGCAACCAGAAATATAACTCCGGTAGGACTCTAGTGAAGAAATATTATTCTCTGAACAAACTCTAGCAAAGATAGAAAAGGAGCAACGACCAGCTCAGCTGGTTTTCATGCACCCACACCGGGTGTATGGAAAAAGTGTTTTGTATTCCAAAGCAGTTGGGTGAGCACGAGTCTTTATGTGAAATAAACTTCCAGTCGAGTATTTTCTCTCCAGCGTTTGAGGACAAACTATTCCAGAGTCTGTTGTTGTCTGGACCGTCCTTCACACCGGCCTCCTCTGCTTTCTCCCTCCATGATGCGACATAGCAGCTATTCTCTCCTCTCTGCTCCTGCAGCTCCTCCAGACATCCCATGATCCCCTGATGCTCGGGACGGTGGGAGGGAGGAAGAGGGCGGACAAGACCGGAGCACTGAGATGAGGGCGACAACGGAGGATGAAGAGAGGACAAAAACGGCAAAGAGGCAGCATCAGTTTGGACAAAACTTCTACCCAGTTCCAACGACTTGAGATAATGTCTGATGAAGAGATCGGTAAAAGTGATGGGTAACACCTCCCTCTCCTCGGCCCTGACTCCGCACGTCGCCACCCCGTCTCCTCGGGGCTTATCTGTCCTGCAGCAGCTTGAGGGCCCTCTCGATGTTCATGCGGTGGCCCACCCTCGTCACGCCCAGGTCTATCAGGTCCTCTTTTTGCAGCGAGGGCAGGTGGGCGCCCTCGATCTCATTGTCCAGGAAAGCGTCCCTGTGCTCCCCCAGGTTGAGGCTCTCCAGCCAGTCGGCCACGTCGTGTTTGCTCCACAGCTCCATGGGTTTGGAGGCGAAGGGCTTCCCCGAGGCCGCCACCGCCTGCATCAGCGTGAGCGGCGACGGGGAGCGCGAGCTGCCGCTGCCGCCGCACGAGGAGCTCAGGCTGTAGCCGCCGCCGCTGCCCATAGGTGGGGTGGGCAGGCCGAAGACGTCGGTGAGCGTGGGCGACACGGAGGGCGGCAGCGAGGAGCAGGGGGTGAGCGAGGAGGCGGAGTCCGGCGGGCTGCAGGGGTGCGGCTGGGACGGGAGGCTGCTGGGCGGGGTGGAGGTCAGGGCAGCAGCGGCGGCGTTGTTACGCATTCCTGAGTCGTCTGTGGGCGGCCTGGGGAAGGAGGAGACGGGTTAGTCACTGAATTAAAGGGAATTGTCAGGTTTTACAAGACAGAGAGTAGAAAAGTTCAACAATAATGAGCCTCAGTAAAAACGAGATGAACCCTTTACACGACGTTGACATAAAAACAACACTTGACAAGTCGATTCTTTGGCCCAGTGACCATCTGAAGATAATCTAAAATTGATCATACTTTCAAAATAAGAGTGAGAGTGATGTGAAGTTCACAGTGTAGCTGTGCAATGAGGGGCTGAAACAGAAGGAGCAATGATGGAGGGATCTTTATAAGTGAGTGTGAGTTTATTCAAAGACAAATGAGACTGGGGAGTTAGGATCATTAATGTGAAACTACAGATGTTCATCATGTCACAGCTGGAAGAGGATAATCATGTAACTCTGCAGGATGAACAGTAGGTGGCAGCATCAGCAAAATGGTTCATCATCATCACCACAGTCACAGTCTCTTTCCTTTTCTTTTGTCTCAGCAGTTTTCTGACACTGATGTGTATATCTGAATATTTACAACAAGCTGTTTAGTTGTAAATTTGCAGACGGCTGGTAGCAGTGCATCTTCCACAAACTATTGGGTCACTTATATGTTTATATTTCCATTATACTACAATTTGTAATTCCCCACACTACTAAAAGTAGGACTGCTACCAACCTGTCATCACTTTCAATAAAATCAAATAGACAAAGCCTTCAAAGCAAAGACCAGTAATCTAAAAATATTGTTCACTTTATTTTTTATTTTTTCAAGACATCATCAAAGTCTGTAAATGTAATCATGATTATATACTTTTGTATTCATTTTCTTGTAGTAACCTCCTTTTAATGTTAGACTTCTCAATCATTATAAACAATGCAGTTATTTTGTTGTTTATACAATAAAAGTAGAATATATGATTTTAAGTGGGCTATTAATTTGTTAAATACAGACAAGAATTCAAGACTTTATTTAGAGAAACTTCGATCTTGTTTGTTTTGAGGAATTTGTGATAGTGGACAGAAATGTCATGTCAAATCAACAGAACGTAGAAATGTAAAGGATTTTCCCAGTTTCTGTGCAGCCTTAAATATGTGATATGGTTTATTACATTCATGTTAGATGAAGAAAAAAAAACTGCAGCTGCTGTGCCACAGAGTGAGTGAGTGAGTGAGTGAGTGAGTGAGTGAGTGAGTGAGTGAGTGAGTGAGTGAGTGAGTGAGTGAGTGAGTGAGTGAGTGAGTGAAGGTTCAGAGAAATGCTGCAGCCAGAGGGAAACCTGCAGCGCTCAGCTCACCTACTGTCCACTAATGGACAGATGTACAGCAGTTACAACAGCATGGGGCCTCGCTAACCTCTACAGCCTTTACAGTACGATGGAGAACAGAGAAACTCCCGCTGAGAAATTTACATAGCCAAAAAAAAAGACCATGTGTTGAATTGAAGAAGCAGAAACAGTCTGAGAAATTGATAATGTCAGCTTTACTTTGAGTAAATTAACCTGGTAATGGATCACATTTACGGTAACTTCACTAAAAACATCATATAGTTTGAATAACTAACCAGATATAATTACAAATATTATCATAGTATATTATTAGTACCTGATGCAACATTCATTTTCATTTACAAGCGCTTTTCACATTAAATGTAGATTCTTATTTGTGTATAGTAGCTACATAATCTTTGTTTTCCTGTGATTTGTTTAGTTTTTTTTTGTTAGTTTTATTATTGTAGTCTTGTCTCTTCCTCTGTTTATTTGTGTCTCGGTATTCTTGGACTGCTGAGGAATGAAATGAAGGCTTATCTTAGCTTATCTTACATAATATTAATTTAAATGTGGATTAATCCACATCTGAAACCAGTTTCCAACACATGCTCTATTTCTTCTGTTTGAGTAAAGTTTGTTCAAACCTACAATGAGTCTTTTTGTTTAATTCAAACTATACATTTGTGAGTCATGTGTGTCTTCAGATTCAGATGGAACTAATGGGCCTGTAGCTGAAGTCCTGATAATAGAGATGAGCAGCAGCGTCAACCTAAAAGTGTGTGGATAGAAACACGAGAACATGGACGTCAGACCGCTGTCTTCATCACAAAGTTGGTTGAAACGAGAGTTATTAAGATCAGACCGAGCTACGACTGAAAACAGTTCCAACCACCACACACAGAAACACAATTGCGTGCGTTGAGTGTGTGTGTGTGTGTGCATGAGTAAGAGACATCACACTCTGGCCCAGATGGAGGGATGTGATTGACGTGCTGATATTTGGAGCAGTGACACACGAGGACCCCCCACCACTACCACCGCCACCACAGCACACACACACACACACACACACACAAACCAACCCATGCAGAGTGTTCACACCTTCCTTCAATTTCCCCCGAGGAGCTCGTTCCATGTTGTTTTTTTCTCCTAATAAATCAATTTGTGAACATAGTGAACACACAGATTGTGGAGGGAGAACCGAGTCGACCCCGACCTCCTCGCTCTCGCTCCAACTTCCTCACCAACTGCCGGTGCAGCCTAGATACTGCTCTTCCCTACTTGTAACATATGGAACAGCCCGAGGGGGAAGTGAAGGGGACTAAAAGGGGGTTGCGCTGCCAAAATGGAACTGGGCCATTTGTTAAAGGGGGCTGCCTTCTCCAGAGTCCGGCCGCTCGCTGTCAGGACTTACACTTTTCAGCACCAGCTTCCCCACAGCAGCAGCAGGTCATGATGGGTGGATGAGATGGAGACAGAGGACGACGTTAGACGTGTGATGAACAACATGTAAAAACACACACATGTTAGATTAAAGAAAAGAAGGGAACACATGGTAAAATTAAAATAACATCTTCATGAAATGATGCCAGCCAGCGTCTGCCTCTCCCGCTCTCGGGTCATGTTTTTAATTTTATTATTCTTTTCTAATGATACAGACACTTCAAAATTTTGAACCTCAGAACTGTCACGTACCTCTCTAATTGGTATCTCTTCTGTTCTTTCATCTTTTTAAACAATTTCTGTTACAGGACTTAAACTGATGTGAAAAGTATGTAATTGCCTATTGGACTAATTAGCACAGAGCCTCGTTTAGCTTCTCTGACCTTATTACCATTTCCTGCAACTACCAAGAGTCACACACATATAACAAAAGAGGACAGCGCTGCGCTGCTAACGGCTCTCAGGCGGTCGACAGAACGTCAGATTATTTGTGCACATCAAACAGTGTTTGCAGACAAATATAAAATACAACATTCATGTTCACTCGGGCCTGGAGGTGAAACCAACACACAACTTTAAACTTGGGAGAACTTCGGTGACCCCAAGCTCACAATCCAAGATGGCTGCTCTGATCAGCAACAATGAATAAAAGCTGAATGTAGTTTGTGTGTTAATTGTACTGAAAGTATGTGCAGTTTCTGCCTGTAGACATCTTGTTATGTTCATTTTAATGCACAATCTATCACATAGTGTGTTGTTAGCCATAGTGTGGCTAGTATTAGCTAACAACAACAGCAACAACAACAGCAGCATACAAAACTGGAACACCGTCAACTTAGACATCATGTCATTCACAGCTCAAACTTTTGACCTCTGAGGTAAACCGAACGCAACTAAATTGCTTTGTGCAACAGATCTGACTTCTTGTTACATCAAGCTACTAGCCTACATTCTTTCTTTCTTTTTTTTAAGTATATTTTTTGGCTTTTCATACCTTTATTTACAGTTGAGAGAGACAGGAAATGGGGTGGCAGAGAGAGGGGGAATGACAAGCAGGAAAGGGGATACGAACCGGGCCACCTGCAGTGAGGACTGTAGCCTCTACACATGGGGCGCCTAAAGCAGAAGTAAGCGATCCGGTCATTTTGGCTAACTTCCTGTCAGCCGATGGAGTTAGCAGTCTCCGCCCCCGTCCCTACGTCACCACATTCACGCGCATCCCTTGGCTGCACACACAGAGAGGACCGCCCCTTTATGCTGTTCTCTCTCCTCATTGGATAAAGATTGTAGGATGCAAGGAAAGTTTTCTCCTCGGCTTACAGCAGAGCAGAGTGACTGACAGACCCGTGTTTCGGACCAAACACTCTATATAAGTGATCGCCGTCGGAAGATATAACTATTTAAGAATTATATTAACACAAACATTCCGCTTACTTCTGCTTTAACCTCCTGTGCTTGGTGCCCCTAGCCTACATTCATTTGTAACATGATCCACACGCACCTTCGTAGACCGTGACCTCCAGCATTTGGACACAATAGATTCCCTTTTAAAAATGTATCCACCACTATCCTCTTGTTAGTGTCGTGTCTTAAATTCACTGCCAAAGATTTGCTGTTTCCAGTTTCTCAAATGTTCAGATTTGCTGCTTTTGTCTGTTTTACACGAGCAGGAAACCAAATGTCACCTGGAATTCTGCGACACACTTAACCAGCTCCAGTTAATACAGTTTCTTTTTTTAAATGTTCTGTTGCGGAAACAAAAAAAGAAAAGAGAGCTTTAAACCAACAGCACGGGTACACGGTGCTACACACACACACAAATAGACAGTAGCATTAGGAAATTGATGCAGAGTTACTGATATCTGTGATTGCAGACCTCCCCTTCACCACGCCCACACATCACATGACTCCTGCTTCTTTCTAGCACACACCAGCTCACGCACACGGGGTCGCACTCATTGGCATGTGTGCACATGCGGCCTTTATTTATAGAAGCTCAAATGCACGCACACACACACACACACACAGAGAGAGAGACTGACTCGGCTGTGCTGGGTTACATAACGGTGGCCTACTAAAGCAGCGCAGCACGTGACCTGCGTGAGATGATGTTGAACTCTGCTGAGGGTTCGGCCTGCCATCCTCCATCCATCGCTCACACATACACATACACATGCATGTACAAACACACACACACACACACACACACACATACACATACACACACCCCTCCCGCGACTCAGAATGACATCACTGCAGGCCTCAAGGCTGCTCTCATCAGCTGGTTGCTAGGCAACCCTTTCGTCCACAGGCACAACCAACGCACATTTAATCTGGGAGGCTATGAGACAAGGATAAAAAAAGGGAAAAAAAAAGAAGCCAAAAAACGTCCAAAAGAGAAAATCTGATGTTACCATCGGTGCTGGGGCTGATTCTCTAACATCCATAAGAGAGCGGGGTGAGGTGGGGGGTGGGCATGAGAGGGTGCAGAAGAGCAGAGGATGGAGTAAGAGAGAGAGAGAGAGAGAGAGAGAGAGAGAGAGAGAGAGAGAGAGAGAGAGAGAGAGAGCATGTGTGAATCTAGGCCATCTTCTCTGTTTCTCTGCTGCCATCTGTCTGATGGTCACAGAGGAGGGAAAACCTTCGCCCTCCTCAGACCTCCTCACACCACCAAGCCGCTCCCTATCTGCTCCTCGCTTGCTGCCTACAACCTTATCTCCCACTGTGGCGCCCAGCAACCGTCTCCACAGGACCGGAGCAGTGCATCACACAAAAACCCCGTCTGAGCACAGACACAGATAATCGCAGAGAGAAAGACCCATATGAGAGCGGGGTTTAAACCTCATCTGACATGACACACACACACACACACACACACACATGCACGACTAACACATACACGATTGCTTCAGAGAAACAATTGAAAAAGAGCAGATTACAAGCAGCTGACTGGTTTTAGCAGGATGTGCTAAGTGCTGCAGTCACATCGGAGCAGGATAACATCTGGTTGTTGAGCCCATAGACGACGAGTGACTGAAGTGAAGTGAGCTAATCACATCAGTCAACATTCCTCCAAACCACACACTGACAGAAAAGGGCTCATGAGACCATGTCAATCTGGGTGAGTGGGGGAAAAAAAGTATTTTTTCTACATGTTTTACTTTTACTGTACATCAGATGAGTCTCAGCTGTTTATCTGTGTGTAAACATCTGGGGACAACTAGGGTATGGACAGAAAGGAAATGGAGGTGAGAGAATTACAGATCTGTCTGGGTCCTTCCCTGCATCAGTTTCTATGTTGAGGATACAAATCCGACATTTGTTTAAATGAAATTTCCAGCAGAAATCTGCTAAAATATATAATGTTAACTGATTATATTCCCCATTTTAACTCAGGCTCAACATCTACCTTGGGCAGACTGTAGTTCCTGCATTTGAGAAACATTAGATTGAGTGACACTGAAATTAAACTGGAATGATCCATCTTCCTCCCTGTCGTGTTACAAAGGACAGCAGAGCTCACAGTTTCAATGTAAAGATTGTCATTGTGAATGGCAGTAAAAGTTTGAGAAAACCATAATAATCCATCTGTACGTTAAACAGTAAGTGTTGTCATTTGTCATTTTCACCCTTACGCTTAAGTTTCACAAAACAATAATCACTGCATGTCCTCATATGCAGATGACACACGTTCCTGCAGCTCTGTAATAAACGATAATGGAAATGTTGCTGTGTGTGTACAAATACCATAGCTGAATCATTCTCAAACTAGTTACATGATCAACTGGACAGCAGATTAAGGTGAGGGAAGGGGCTAAAACAGGTTTTCTGCTGACTCTGCCCTCGCAACCTAGCTTCAGCTCCTCTGTCTTTAACTGATCTGTGTAGTTAATTGTCTCCTGTTTAATATTCTCACTGGTTTCTGTTTTTTTTATTGACATACTTAGAATGACAGGAAGGCTGGGGAGAGAGCAAGAAGAAATAACATGCAGCAAAGTCAGAATCAAACCCAGGCCGCTGCAGAATGGGACAGAGCCTTGATGGTATGCACAATATGAGGTGAGTCATCAAGGTGCCCCTACCTACTGTCTTTCTATTGCCTAATTACACTGTCTATGTTCTCTTCACCCTTACTTTATTGTACTAGTTAATTTCTTATCGTTAAGCACCGTGAGCCACAGCTCTATGAATAAATGCTCTATGAATAAAGTTTATTCTCATCATTATTATTACTGCAGGTAATGAAGCCATTAACTGAGCTGAATAACTTTACATTTGTTACCATGTCTTCTGCATCTATTTCAACACATCCATCATGGCATCAGTAAGAACAGGATTAAAGTAAATTCAGCCTCCTGTTTAGCATCATCTCCAAATGAGCAGCAGCATTATCACTTCTCCTCACTACAACAAAACTTTGTTCTAAATTCTCCAGAGTCTAATCAGATGACAACAATATGATGTAGACATCACAGGCAGCATAGCAGCGGAACATCAACAGAAACTGGGCCTTGGCAGTGAGGTAACAGCAGCCGATGGCACCTACCTGTGAAGATGGGAGACACAGGAGAGCATGAAGAGAGAGGAGGTGAGGGGACAACAGGAGACTGGAGAGAATGGAGATGAAGATGGAGAGGAGG
The DNA here is from genome assembly GCF_905171665.1 of Trachurus trachurus. Classification (NCBI taxonomy): domain Eukaryota; kingdom Metazoa; phylum Chordata; class Actinopteri; order Carangiformes; family Carangidae; genus Trachurus; species Trachurus trachurus. The sequence continues at coordinate 28,368,001 of NC_139893.1, forward strand.
CGTGAGCTGAAAATGAGATGAGTACAAGGTGTAAAGGTCAACAGACATGACTTTGAACTGCAGAGAATGAAAATAAGGATAATGTGATAGCATGTGGTGTGAAGCGTGACGGGGAGGCGCACAAGGCCCGGACCTGAGCAGCTGCTGGGCATCTCACTGTAATTACCACAAATGGACGTCACTGTGTTGATCTAACGTTGCTTATTTGATCAGAAGGCACGAGCGCCCAGAGGAATCAACTCTCTCCCTCCGCTCCCTACACCTCTCTGATGAGCGATGGGACCATTCATACAAAATGCATGTGAGTGGTGAATTATTGATCGTGCTTTTTATTTCCCTCTCATAGAGGGGTGGGGGGTTAAAAAACCATGAGTTGAGTTCATTCAGATGTAGGGTCCATCAAAATGTTGTCCTACTTACTGCAAATGTGACTCCTGCATGTCCCCAACAATCTGAGACATGAATATATCAAAACGAACAAGCTCTGAATTCTACTTGTCAAACAGTTCACAGCGTTCAGATTTATATTCAGTGACTGTTTAGTCTGGATGGTGCCAAATCTCACACAGAGCACTAAGCTTCCCTCAGTAACTAGTAGTCTTTAGGTATCTAAAGCTTTGAGGGTAGATATCCATGTGTAGTGTGTGATCATAAAACAGGTCTAAGTTCTATATTAATACTGTGAAAGACTTAAGCCTCAATGCACAAAGAAATGCACACAGCCTGTATTCAGAAACTGAGCCTTAAAAAAAGCCGAAAAAGCTGGACCCACCATCCAACAATTGCAGTATTTGGTTTCTCTGAGTTTTACCTGCCGGTCTGTTTTTATTGGATCACCTGGAAAACAGACAGCCGATTAGAGCTCTAGAGAGAAGCTGAGAGAGGAGATGTAAAACTACACTGAGATGGTTTTTATTGTTTCTTATTGATAAAACAGGAGCAGGACGAACATGGAGCTTCTAGATCTTCTAACTTCTAAAGTAAGAGATCTACAGGTCATGACACACAGAGCTCCTAAACTGAGAACAAATGCTACAATAAACCAAATCCAATTGCCAAACTCTCACCAGGGATAACTGTTATTAGCTGCTGATAGCACTTGTTAAACAGAGCAGAATCTGTGATGTTAAAAGGCATTCAATACTGGAGCTATTTCCTGATGAACAGCAGTGCACAGCTTTTTGACATCTCTCCTTCTCTGAGGTTTACCATCATAGTGCCTTTATAAAGAACTATATTAAAACCTGTGCTCACTTAGCACATCTGACAGCCTGCCAAGCTTCATGCTCTGGAATTTGTGATGTACAGAGTATATAAAGATATTATATATATACATATGTATGTATATAAGCCACAACAACATGAAGCCTCTGAAGAGCGATGTTCAGTATGTCACTATAAGCTTTACAAGTATCACACTGTCAAACAACCAGGTGAGCTGTGCTGCTGTAGGCTCCTCACAAAATGTACAGAAGCCATAGTAAACACATCAACAGCAATGACAACTAGAGAAAAAAACAAAATTATACACATAATCAATAATGAGTGAGCAGATGAACTCATCAAGGAGTGATCAACACCACTCCTGACTTTTAAAATGCTGGTAGAAAAATTGTAGATCTCAAACAAATAAACAAGGCAACATCTACGTCTCAGGTGCACTGTGCTTGATCAAAACAGTATCAATAACTAGTCAAGATACATCCAGCCTATGACACAACACCAGACAAACTACAAGTGATATCAGCATGAAAGCACTACTGTATGATGAGTAACTACCCACAAAAATAAATGACATAACAGAACAAAAGATGACTTCAGATGAAAACACCTTAAGTTTTCAACTTATGTATAGGGTTGGGGTTAGGTTTAATTTCTGCTTGACTGAGAAAATTACTTCAGGGTGTTGCTCAGAATATCTTAAAACATTTCCTTATTTAAAGAAAAAAGTTGAGGTATTTAAAGGGATAGTTCACCCAAAATTCAAATTTCACTCATATTCTACTCACCCTCATGTTGACTAAGGGCTGGGAGAAGTTTCAGAGTCCTCTGTGCCTTCTTGGAGTTACAGGGGGGCTCCGCGCAGCACTGCATTGCCATATGACGGTTGCGAACGGACACCACTTTTCTTCGTCCAAAAAGACACACCAAAAACCATCCAAATACCTCCACACTGCTCGTCTGTAATGTCCCTCTTGTATTGAAGACCCGACATGAGAAATTGTTCCGAATTTTTTTTTAAAATAAGTCTATATTTTAAGCTTGTTTGTAGCGGAAGCTCCCAGTGTCTCAGTTCACTGCTCTGCCGGTGTCAGTGCAAAATGGCGCAAGATTTGCACTGACTTATTTAATTTTTTTCGGAACAATTTCTTATGTCAGGGCTTCAATACAAGAGGGATATTACAGACGAGCAGTATGGAGGTATTTGGATGTTTTTTGGTATGTCTTTTTGGACGAAGAAAAGTGAGCCCCGTTCGCAACCGTCATATGGCAATGCAGTGCTGCGCGGAGCCCCGCTGTAACTCCAAGAAGGCACGGAGGACTCTGAAACTTCTCCCAACCCTTAGTCGACATGAGGGTGAGTAGAAAATGAGTGAAATTTGAATTTTGGGTGAACTATCCCTTTAATAGTGAAAGAGATTTTAAAGCAGCAAAATTCAATTGTCTCCATGGAAACTGATGATTTGCTGCCATTAGCACTTGGCATACCGATACTGAGGGCCTCTTCTGGTTGCAGAAACCTTTTTAATTTATCAACATAAACCATGTTGCTGCTCAGACAAAGTCACATACCTTCAGCTTTTTTCACCTATTTTCGTCACTAAGGTCTCAGTTTAACTTACTTGTAAATTGTTCCCTAAGTATAAGACTATGATAAGGAGAAAACCTTAAAATACTAAGTAAATATTTCAAGGAAACCTAAAGGAGAGGAGTATTTTTTTGGCCTTTTTTGCCTTTATTTGATAGGGAGACAGAGAGAGGGGGAATGACATGCAGCAAAGGGCCACCGGGGGAATCGAACCGGGGCCAGCTGCAACAAGGGCTGTAGCCTCTGCATATGGGGCCCTCAACACAGTGAGCTGGAGGAAAATCTTAACTCAAGATGTTTTGCGCACCTGGCGCTTGATGTTGAAGTAAATGGTGCTTTTAAGTCATTGAAAGCATTGAGCATTGTCCACATAATAATGAAAAACTAAAGAATTTGGAAACCCTGAGCTGTTCAGGGCTGATTTATCACATACCTTGTTCCAAAGGCCCCCCTGGTTCCAGTGGGGGAGTCGAGGCTGTCTCCCGGCTTGGGCGGCCTGTCGCGATTCATTTGCTGCAGAATGGAGCTCAGCTCAGTAATGACGGTGTTCTTGGTGTCTGGCGTGGATGGGGGGCTGCACAGCTCCGGGGGCTGATCGCCCCACAGCTTGGATGTCCTTTGAGTAGGAGTCCTTGGAGGTTCAGAAGGGGGAGGGGGAGGGGCCTGAGGTGGTGACCCATAGGACTCTGGGGGTTCTTCAATGAGAGCGTCATGATAAAGTGAGGTTCTGTTGATGACAGACTTGCCCTTGGGTTTGGGGGGCACAGGGGGCCGATCCACAAGAAAGGCGTGTCCATCTGCGGTGGCGTAGAGGCTCTCCAGAGCACTGTCACAAAAGCCCCCCTCTGAAGACAGGGTGGAGATGCTGGAAACGGTGCTGGTGGTCTCCATGTGCTGAGGATCCCCACTACTCCGGCTGTCCACCTCTTCGATGCCCGAGTCACCCACCCCCGACTCTGGGTCGGGTGGAGGAGGTGGATATGAGGGGGGCATGCTGTTTGTCACCCGTTTGTGTTGATCAGCGACCGGTGGAGGGGCGTGAGCCTGGTATGGGGGTAGAGGATGTCCTCCGTTCCGTCTCTGCTGATGAAGCATCTCCGCAATGGCGCTAGCCTGGTCATCAGGGATGTCAATACTGTTGGCAAACTCCAGTGGTGGGGGGAGGGGCTCTGTGAAGTCAAAGTCTTCCTCAATGTCAACTGAGGCCAGAGGGGGCGGGGGAATTCGGAAGGGAAGCTTTACTGGTTCATCCATGGATTCACCTAGAGGAACGCTCCTCCTCCGGCAGGAAGCTGGCTGGGGGTTGGGGGCCAGTGTGGTAGCATTAAGAGGTTCAGGTTGGTTGGGGTCCTTCAGCTCAGATGGCCTGTTGCTGTCCTGCCCCTCCAAGTCTTGGTTGTTCACCTTGTTGCTTGCCTCTGTGCTGGTGTGGACCATCAAGAGCCCTGCCGATTTGGGCTGAGTTGTGTCTGCAACATCCGCCGGTGCACTTTTCCTCTCCTCCACTGGCTTATGCTGCCTCTCTTCCCGCGCCCCATCGGACTCATATTTCTGCTCCGTCATCTGCCTCCGCAGGCCGCCTCGACCTGGCCGCCCCATGGTTGCTGTGGAGATTGCGGCGAAACTCGTCTCGATCCCGGAGCGTAGTTTGGTGTCAATGAACAGTGGTTGGTTGAGGTCAGGTTTGTGGCTTGGCTGGATTGGAAGGGACTGGGCTTCGTGCTTGGCCGTTTGCTGAACCTGAGGAGGATTTGGTGACTGATTCTGAGGATGGTTTTGTTGCTCCTTCATGGCCCGGTCACGAGCTGCCAGCGCCAGAGCAAGTGGAGAATTAGGATCCAAGGGCTTGCCGGTGACAGGATGGAGGTAGGTCCCATTGGCCCTGTAGTGGCTCTTAGGAGGAGTAGATGGGAGACTGACTGGACTGTCCAAGTTGGGACACTGGCCTGTTCTGGTGTTCAGAGGCTCTCGCACCACCGTGGGCTCAGGACTGTTAAAATCGGTCATGTTGCCACTACCACCCCCAACAGGGCGCCCAAGCTGTGCTGCAGGAGGGGGGGCCAGTATCCTTCGAAGCCGCTCATCGCTACTGAACATGCCTTCATCAATGGATTTGGACTGGCGGAGGCGAGGGGTTGGGGTGGGACTACTCAAGTCCTCATCCCCGATGTCTATTGACTGGAAGGCGATTGAGTGCTTTTTTGCCTCGAGCCTCTTCTCCCGGTCCCGTACTGCCCCGGCAATAGCTGCCGCAAAGGGGTTGCTGAGAGAGTGTGGGTCATCAGGACGCAGACCTCCGCTTCCACCAACGGTGGGCGTGAGAGGTGGGTGTTCGGGGGTGGTGGGCTCGATCTCCATGCTGCTACCCTGGCTGCTCTTGCCACTGCTGCTGGTGGAGGGCTCCTTGACAATGATTGTGGGGATGGGAATGGAGGAGCACGTTCGCTCTATAGGCGTCGTAGGCATGGAAACTGGCCCTGAGGGGCTTGCTGGCATGTGACACGTTTTCTCAGGACTGTCTTCAACATTGGACTGCTTCACCAGCATGCCCTTCCTTCGAGCCGGTTTCGCTGGCACGTACAGAGTCTTATTCCCGACCTCAGAGTAAGGGTTCTCGGGCACAGGTGCGCGCCCCCGAGTACGTGTGCTCTCAAACTGCTCTGAGCTCTGACGGAAGTACCCACGCCGCAAAGTACCAACGTCAGCTCGGCTGATGGTCGTCACTGCGTTAGGAGAGTTCTGGGTGAAGCTCGGCCGTGTGGTGCCGTAGCTTTTGGGTGTCGGGCCAGCAGCTGAGTTGTAGGCAGGCGGCGAGGGGGGTGAAATGGCCGGAGGAGGAGGGATGTCCTCTGAGGTGTCAGGCATAGAGAGGCTGCGAGAGAACTTGAGAAGGGGAGGCGTGAGGAATCCCTGTTTGTCATCCTCTGTTCCTTGGAGAAATGGAGCAGAAAGAAAAATGATGTGAGGATCTGGGGGAGACATCCCAATTTTTTATATCAAGTGTGGCCTCTTTGTTCTACAGGAAATCCCTCATTTACTGATATTGGCTCTTTCTTAACCTTTATAAATCCTAGCAGGGGGTTGTGAAATGTGTCAGAGGCAAGAGGGATGACAAAAGGGACGAAGTGGGAATTTCTTGGTGAGTTAATTTGGCCAATTACTTTACCAACTGAAATCTTCATAAAGGAAAGAAGGACAAGAATAACCAATTACAACAAAGCCGCAATTTAAATGTATTCAGAAGAGCAGCCATGAAGTGGAGTTTTGTACATTCAAAAGGGTCAGGTGAATTATGAACTAATCAATGTTATTCTCCTGTTGGGAAATGTAGATATAAAAGCAGCTTCTTGTGGATGTAGAGGCGAGTAGATGGTCATTTTAATTTAGTAACATCCTTCCTGCCATTCATTCATGCAGTCACACAGTGTTTCAGTTGTGGAGAGTAAGTGTCTTGCTAGAGGCACTAGCTCACTGAGGTGATTATTTAGTTCTCAGTAAAGGTCGTTCCCCAGGTGTCACGTTTTCCCAGTTTGTCATCAAAAGAGAACAAGCTTAAAGTGCTGTCATCGCAATTCATTCTTTTTTTATTACAGTAATGATGGCGGTGAGTAACGTTAGCTTGCATGACGTCCCTCAGCACCGAGAATGAAGTTTCAGCACATGCTTAATGACCTCCAATATTATCGCCTGAAAGCATACTTTGCTGACTGGATCAATTTATCTATAATTAGCCTCAATATTACTGGAGCAAGTCCTCTGAGCATTAATAGAATATTACGACGGGCTAAAAGCACAAGGTACTGGACATGCAGTTTAGAGTCTGAGCTCACACACACACACACACACACACACACACACACACACACACACACACACACACACACACACACACACACACACACACACACACACACACACACACATACAAAATAACTGTATCCACATCAGACCTATTGACTTTTGCTTTTTCATGGTGCCCTTTTCAGGTATCCCCAGGAAGGCCCCAGGCACAGTGGGTGGCACCACTGCTACTCCCTGGCGGTCATGATACAGGGACTACAAACCAAACCAGAGACACACTTTTCATTGAAAGCACTTATTTGAATTTTTCTATCATTAAAAATATGATGTAACACAATTTGCTGTACAACAAACACAAATCAGCGTCTTCAAGATAAAGATAGTTATCCCATTACCTTATGATAACCTAGTTTGTTTTCTCATTGTAATTACTTTGCTAATCAGACATCAGATGTGCCAAGCCTGTATGGAGATTACAACTTTCTAGTTCTCCAGTGCAGTTGGTAATATCAAACAAAATGATGAGAAAATTAAAATAATCAAAAACCAAAAACGGAAAGTTGAGCGACATAGCAGATTTACAGATTTTAAATGGAACTGAATTACAAATTATGTTATCTGCATCAAAGTCATACATTTACAGAAATAGGATACTTATGTTAAGTACAGGGGACAGTTGCACAAAAGTTTAATTCGTAATGTTTCTTTAAAATACTCTCATTTTTACTTAAAGGTTTTTCCTCATATTAGCATACTAAGGAATAATTTAGAGTCAAATAAACTATTGCACCTGCAACATGGAGAAAGCCTGAGGTGTTTTGTGCAACTGGCCCCATATACTTGAAAAAATATGCTACAGTAGAGTATGGATTTTACTTAAGCAAATGTACTTAGGTACAGAAGCTGAACTTAGCTCTGTTCACTTACATTCATATCAGTGGGCGTGACCAAGCAGCGACTGGATGGGCGTGGTTTGATCGTGGCGACCTTCATATCAACGGGCGAAGCCTTTTGGGCGTGCGTCATCTCTTCGACTTTGTCTGCAACAAAGGGCAACCCATAAATCATGAGAAACTGGAGGGAGGGGGAAAGAGGGGTGGTGCTGGGGGGGTTTGGGGCTCAACTTGCAAAAGCCTTAGTAAGGTTTTCATTGGCCAAACGCAAGCTACTCATTCACTGAGGCCCTTCCCTGAGTTTCCACGCTGAATTGCAATGAAACTGAAACAGAAAACACTGAAACATATTTTTGGGGCGGTGGGAGGTGGACGGGAGGACAGTGATGGATGCGTGTGTGGGCGTGTCCAGCCGTGGAAGCCGTGCAAGCTTTTTTTTTTTTTTCCAAACAGCCGACTCAACAGCATCATCCAACTCTCAGGGTTGTTCCCTCATTAGATGTAAAACGAGCAATGAAGGTGAAGTCCGTCAAGTTTGCAGTTTTCTTTCTCAGGCTTTTTTTTTTTTTTTTTGAGAAAGGTGTCAACGGCAAATTTGGCAGAGCTGAACTTCCCTCTGGTGTGTGATGATGCTAATCAGATAGAGTCCACCTACAGGGGGTTTGCTCAGAGAAGCTACATGCTAGCCCTGATCTAGCCTTCTAACTGGATCGCCTCCCTGGCTAGCTGTGGAGGAAGCTTCCATGCATTAGGGCAGTGATTACTTAGAGTGACTTGGAAAACAATCCTCTTCTTCTGCGCATCTACACACAGAGGAGAGGAGTGGGGAAGGGAAGAGGTGGGGAGGAGGAGGACAGGGGAGGAAAGGAGCATCAATGACCTTAACTATGATTAGAGCTTAAACACACAAACACTCACACATGCACACACAAGAAAAAAACACACACGAGAAGACGGCAGGAAAAAAATACGCGTTGCCTCCAGAAGTTAATTTCCTCTCTCTGAGATCTGTCTCCCAATTGGATGTGGAGCAGACAACCTGCAACTCGGTTGCCCTGGAAACCTATCTGAAAGTGAAACATTTCCTGGAATAAACCTCCCCCTCGTCACACACACACCACACTCGCACACTGCGGTGACACAAGAGATAGGGGGAAAAAAACAAAAAACGAAGGCATACAGGAAAAAAAGAAACATGACAGCAAATCTGTTTAGGTCACGTAAAATGAACAAACATTGACTTACAGCAACACTGTTTTGTTTTACTCACATATGCACACACACACACACACACACACACACACACACACACACACACACACACACACACACACACACACACACACACACACACACACACACACACACACACACACACACAGTGAAGTGTTTTGTAACACCTCATTAAAGGGCTGCTGCTACATTTCTTTGCATTTTAAGCCTGAAACTATATACGCTGCCGTCACTGGTGCACATGCAGATTGCGCGGTTCTGCCTAAGTGAGAGATTGAGGCGTCATTTTGAGGTGAACTACTCCTTTAATCAAACGTGGAGGAGCAGGACTACTCAGCATCCGAGCAGGGAAACATCTAAACCAAGAGGAAGAAGAAGAAGAAGAAGAGACGAGGATCTGTTGCCGGGGACCGAGGTACACGATGGTAACACACCTCTCTGCTTGGAGACCAACTACAACATGAAACCATGCACTGACGACATGTAGGACACAGAGACGTTCAGAAAAACAGCTGTCATCAAAGAGACATCAAACATCATGCAGGTAACACCGTGAGACACCACATTTGGTTTGACTGAAAGTCGAAGGAGCTCGTCAGACAAATCAAATCTTAAATCAACGAATACAGCAGTGTTAGTTAATCACAGTGGGAGGGAGGGGAGGGTGGTGTGTGTCTATGTGTGTGTGTGTGTGTGTGTGTGACATAAATCAATCATTGGAAAATACTGGATCAAACTTAAAACATGCCTACAGTAACTTACCACCTTTCTTTTTCCTTAGAGTGGCTTAGGGGGGGGCGACAGAAAAAGATTTCTGAGTCTTTAGAGCATAAAACAGACTCAGTCATTTTCCCAAGAAACAAAAAAAAAAAACTCACTGCTTACGGTCACTTTCACCCAGTGTGTGTTTCATCTGTTTAAACTTAGTAGTCCTGCAGCAGGCGGCAGTTTAGTTTGTTTAGTTTATTTCATTCATTTATCGAGCATAAAAACAAAAAATAAAATAAAACTCATAAAAAACAATGACAATACTCTAACTCTTGAATGAAAGGGGGCAGAAAGAAGCAAACATATATTGTCTACCCCTTGTTACAAAGAATTAATTCACACCTACATACATGTGCATCCCATCGTTTACATTCACATGCGAACTCACTAAAGCTCTTTTAGACCCAGCAACGCCATCAGGTGATACTATTACTACTCTGTGAGAGTATGAGGGAAAGAATGAAAATGCAAATGTGTCAAATAAGCAGCTCTAAAATAAAACATGCTGAGCAGAGTTATTTTCTGCAGCACAAGTGGGTCCTCTCCCCTGTTCCTCATTTATTCATTCACCTTTCATCTCTGCTCTCACTCGACACACCTTTTGACACAGAGCTGCAGTTGCTGGTGACTGATCCATGTGTGTACGGTACAGTGTGCAGTGTGTACAGCGCTCTTTCAGCCAATGCACCTGCAACTACCTGCAACTAATGATATTTTAATGACTTGTTGAACTGTCTTTTAAATGATCTCATCATTTTCTGAGCTTCCCCCCCCCCCCACTCTGTGTCCTGCAGCGTGAAGGCGGATCACAGCATCTGTAGTTGAGCCAGTTTGTTTTCGCTGCTCTTTCTTTCAAACACATCCACCAGTTACTCTGCTGTTTGTGTTCCTGACAAAGAAAAGGGGCTGGCTGAACTACTATCAAAGCGCACTTACTGTTACCACGGCAACCATGGCTGTTGCCAAAATCAACCAGGACTGAAATCACAAGGATTACTGTACAACTTCAGCATCATCATGAAAAAAAAAAAAAAAACACTTCAATGAAATCAAACATTCACTGTAAGAGCATTTCAGGCCGTTGTTTATGTTGTCATAGGTGTCAAAATAAAGGTGTTTTATTATCTCTGCTGATTGAGGATTCCCTGATCTTTTCCTTGTTCCCTTGTCTGTTACACTTCCTCTCCTCCTTTCCTCCTTTTCTCCATCTTCCTCCTTTCTTTCTGTTCGGCCTCTGTCTCAGAGTTGCTGACTGTCCTGACTGTCAGAGGGTATTAGCTCCAGTCCCGTTAAAGTAGAGCAGAGAGGCTCCTCTGATGTGGTGCTCACCACACACACACACACACAGATATAAAGACAACAAATAAACAAAAAAACAAAGATGATGCTAAAGTCGCAGCAGCAGCAGAAGCAGCAGCAGCAGCAGAAGTTCATGTGTGCAGGGGGTGTTCAAAAGCAAAATGTCCTTCATGCATTACGGCAGAGGAGGACAGGGGATGAGGAGGGAGGAGAAGCAGCTTCCTTCTTTTCTATACGAGTCAAACTAGGAGCAACAGATCAAACAATGGGAACGTAAGCTGCATCTTCATTCAGCTGCTTTGAACCGATGGAGTTTGCAACTGGGCAGAAATGGGTGTAAAAAGGTTCTGCAGCACTGACTGCTTACCTTTGTCCACTGTTGACAGATTTAACCAACCAATGAGAATAAGGAAGAGGAACAGAGAGAGGAGCTGTTAGACACAATGTTCCTGAGGCCAATATGAGTAAAAACAAAACAAAACAAAACAAAAAAAAACCCAAACCAGGATGCTCTCACCAAGTTCCTCCAGTTCAGAGGTCATCGACTTGGAGCGCATGGACAGGGCTGTGGTGGGGGCTCTCTTTGGCGGCGGAGGAGCTGGAGGACACAGAGAGTCAAGAGTGATGCCTCTAAAATACAAACATACCATTTTATTGTCACTCAAGGATAAAATGGAGTTGTATTTTCCCACAGATTCTGTCCATTTTTTTTTTTTATCTACGGTCTTGTTTTTCTTAGGTAAAAGGGAACGAAGAGTTTGACTGTGGCCGGAAATGAAGGAAAGGCTGGTGAGAGAGGACCTCATGGGAGTTTTGACTACTAGTAGATTTCTGGAGCTGTTTTCAACACTTAGTAGTGTGATGGTAGTCTGAGACATTTTGTAGGAGTAGGAAGAGGAAGAAAAGGGGTAGGAGGAAGAGGAAGAGGAAGAGGAAGAGGAAGAGGAAGAGAAGGAGGGACAATATCAAGTTAGTGATAAAGATTCACGTAATGAAACAACAAAACCTTCATTTCTCAGCCTCTGAAGCAGAAACATGAAATCAAATCAATTATAAGGTTAATATCTGACAATCTGTGACAACTTTTTAACATTAAATTAACTGTTTGTTTTTTTTATATGCATTTTTAGACTCCATATCTTGAAAACAAAAAGGTTCTGTCTCCAAGGTTGAACTCTGAGTTGGTTTAATAAGCAATCAATCAGGTTGTGTCTCTTTGTCAAATCGCCTCACTGTTCAGTGACAGTGGGAAATGGGTCAGAAAAGACACTGGAAAAGAAAACCTGTCCCACAACAGAAGATTAAACATAACAACAGATGATAAATGTATTAGTATTATGTCTGTCTGTCTGACCTAAACAAAACATAAACTATTAGTTGAGACACAACTGACTAAATATGAAGACCTGACCTATGGACTTCATCTGTATGAAAAGGATGATTCATCATAAAACCAAGAAATAAAAGCTGAATATATTACATTTGGCTGCAGTCTGTAACACATACTCTGTATAGCACTGATGTCATGTTTAAAAACAAATGATGAGTTAGCAATATCAAATTTTGATTTGATATTGTACCTGTAGAATAAATGTAGGATGTCTGTCATTTTCTTGTATCGATGAGACCTGCTACACATATCACTTCTGCTGTTTGGATGCAAAAACTTTGAAGCTCAATATGCAGACAGAACCTTGTTGTTCCAAATAAGGGTGCGTTGAAAAAAAATGCATGTTTTTGTAGCTGTACACAATTCCTCAGGCAGAACCAAAGATTTACAATACAAACCAATGGTTTGTACAAGTTCTCAGATGGTTTTTATTTCATGTTTCTATCTGCCTCACAGGCTGAGACATAAAGGTTTTGGTGAAGGTCAGGTGTTTTGGAGAGGCCTCAGGTTTCAGGAGGTGACCGAGGTTTGAGAGGAGACTCAGGTCTTGAAGGGTTCAGTCATTCTCATCCAGAGAGTGACGTTCAGATCTGCGGGAGAGGTATGAACTTCTGTTGTTGTGTTATTTTTGTTGTTTGCATTGTGAACACAAAGTCAGTCAGTTTCCCTCCTGCCTCTGGGGAATATTATTACGTAACACATCATCTGTGTGTGTGTGTGTGTATGTGTGTGTGTGCTGCTGTACTCCAGTCTGTAGTGGTGTACTGTTGGTAAATCTATACAGCAGAGGGGCTGTCACACCATTTCACTACACACACACACACACTGCGGAAAAGCGGTTTTACCTTTTTTGCGTGCCGTGTCCTCGGGGTCCAGATTCCGACTCACAGTCACAACCTTGATCAGGAGCCGGTTCCCCCCCTGGCGGATCATGTTGACCACCTGTCTGTGGCCCACCTTCACCACATTCTCCTGGTTCACCTGCCACAGACACACACAGACACACACATACAACAGAAGAGTCATCAGTGGCTGATGACTTTTATTCCTGAGAGCCATGTCAGCCTGTGGTGTATTTTAACCTTTACAATCACTGTCTGTGTCATCATCTGTTCATCTGTTAGTCTACACAGCCCCTAACAGAACAAACTTCAATGACAATTTAAACACAGCCACACAGCCTGTATTCAGAAACTGAGCCTTAAAACCAGCTGTCAGGACTTCTGTAACTTTGTGATGTCACAACAAAGCAGTGACCAAGACCGCCCACCTGGAGTCACCATCCAACACCTGCAGGAGTTAGTTTCTTCAAGTGTTTAACTGGAATCTTAGATTTTTCATTCACATACAAAATCTGCTCTATTTTCTTTCTTTTTTTTGCATCAAAATACAGTCAGCCAATCAGAAGAGAGGATCACAGCATCCTCTGTTTTGATTGGCTGACACCAACCTGTTGTTATTACTAGAGCTCCAGGGAGAAAACTAAGAAAGGAGGTGTAAAACTACACTGAGATGGTCTACTTTTTTTATTTTTTTTTTTAGATCTTTTCATGGATCATCACTTCAGATGAAGCACAAAAGATGAAGAAACATGAAGCCTGAATTCACCCAACATGATGACCTCATACGTCATCTTTCTGCTCTCAGAGGATTTCTAGAAGCGGGTTGCTGGTATGAGCTTCATAAATTAAATTACACATCATCATTTTACACTGTACATCCACTATGTCCAGAGCCTAAAGAGAAACTGGCAAACAACCTCATCCATTCATTTAATTGAACAGGACCCAGTGAAGATGACTGTAGCAATAACACTGACACCTCTGACCTGAGCCTGTCTTGCTGTAATGTCGTCATTAAAGAGTCCTTGTGAGAGGAGTTTGGTGTGTTGAAAGGTGGATGATCTTAAATATCTGGGCAAGGAAAACTCCAAGATGCAGGCAGTGTTAAACTAGTCTATGTGGTGGAAAATAATGAAATGAGGTCAAACTAAATGAAATACAATAAATGAGACACTATGGTGGACACACCTAGATCAGTGTGGTTGTTACGTTGATGTACGTTTTAGTGCCCAATGTAGCGTCCACATATAAATCCGTGTTTATGGTTACAACAGACTTGTGGCTTATTAAAGGTGCTGCACACCTGCGGTCCACCCACACACAGTGACGTCATGCAGCGGCCGATGAGCCTCCTGCTCAGGTCTGTGATCTCCTACGTCCGTCCACCAAACAGCTGAAATATTCATGATGGTGGCGAGACAGGACAATCCCACTGCAATTAGATGTGACACGAGTGTGTGTCTTTGTGTGGTGTTGACACTGACACCAACTGGAAACACACAGCTTTTATATATAAACTTCTGAATGTACCCCAAACGCTGCACACCCCCACATTCAGATCAGATTTTGGCCTGCACAAATAAACACACACTCACACACCCCCACACACACACACACTTTATATCTCCTCTCAAACACATGCATTCGTGTCCACATGGACTGGTTTTAATCTCATTACTGCTGGTCTAATTTAATATGGGCCCTGCTGGACCGCTCCTCTCATCTCCTATCCGGTCTACTCCGCCCCTCCTCTCTCTCTCTCTCTCTCTCTCTCTCTCTCTCTCTCTCTCTCTCTCTCTCTCTCTCTCTCTCTCTCTCTCTCTCTCTCTCTCTCTCTCTCTCTCTCCCTCTCTTTCGTAGACAAATACAAGAGGAGAGGTTGGAGAGTGAGCGAAAGAGAAAGAGAGAGACACTGGCCTGGAGCGACCAAGGGGGATGATGGAAAGGAAGAGAGGGAGAGAAAGTGTAAGTGGTGGATTAGGGAAAAAATACAGACTGGAGTGAAGGCACGGTGAGGTGAAGGAGAGAAACACACACGGAGAGAGAGACAGAGAGAGAGAGAGAGTTGCTTTTCTCTCTTTAGGCTTTAATCTAACACACACTCTGCTCCAGCATCATGAGGGTGGACATTTTGGTAATTAGAGAGAAATGCTCCAGCAGCTGTTTCAGCATGACCCTGTGTTCCCGCCGTTGTGCTCCATCACACACTCACACACACACACCAAGGTCTGCTCATACACTTCAGTACACACACACACACACACACAGACACAGACACACACACATACAAAAGCGTCCAGTCGTTCGCATATAGGGGAAGCCTTACATAATCTGCTGTGTCTTTCCACTCTCTTATGTAACAACGCTAGAAGGATGGACACACACACACACACACACATTTGTGTGAACATACACACACTCCTGACTGGTACAGAGCCTGCTTGGACTTTGCAGAGGCCTTATTACGAGGATGAGGGATGTGACGACAGAACGAGACGACTTCACGTCTCGCTGTCTTTTATTTTTAGAGCTCATTTTCTTCCATGAAAGCTGCTAAACCGTCCGGTGTGTAAAAATAAGCTTTTCTCTTGTTGTGCTCAACCACACAACTCTTCAACACAAAGACTTAAACCACAACCAGCAGCGCTCCGATTTACCACAGTGCACCTGACACCAAAACATCTAGATCTAGATCCAGGAGGAAAGGGGGGGCAGGACCACAGACCAGCGTCAATGCCACAACTTCCTGTCTCAAGTTTCAAGTTTGTTTTTTTATTTAAGAAATGAGACAATGCATATTAATGAGCATTTAAAAAATAAATGTTCTCTTGTCCCATAGGCAGGTAGGTGTAAGATGGGAAGAGAAGAGAAGAGAAGAGAGGAAGGACAATAATTTACAAATTACAAAACTTTCCAACAACAAAATAGAATGCACAACAATATAGACTATAAGTTTGGGATGACACATGATTAACTAGCTCAGTGTTAAAATTATATTGTGAACATGGATTGTACAGTAAAGTGCTAATTTGTATTGCAGCAGTGCCCATATAAAGTTTTAGATTGCGGGGTAAAAGTGCCTGTATAACGTGCTAATGTAGGCTACCGCTGTATTCTATCGCAGGATAAAGATAATAAGTGCAAGAATTCTGCAGAATGCCCATAGTAAAGTGCGTCATGCATACAACAAACAACATATTAAAAAACAACAAGCATACAGACAAAAAAGTATACAAATTGAAGTAGGACCATGTTCACAAATCTGGTTTTCTAATAGCCATGCTTGAAGATGTTTAGAGAATGATGTGATGGTTGGTAGTTTGTGTATTGTGCTTGGTATATGGTTCTCATAAAAGAAGAAGCTGAGTTTGAATTTATTGTGATGAAAACCAAACAAATCAAATTTAAAAAATCAATTTACACACTGCCTGTACCTCTGCTGCCTTTAAAGCTGATTAAAACTGTACCAGTGTGCGCTACCTTCTGATATCATTGTGTTGTTTTTATGCTCTCTTTTATTTTCACTTATAAACACACTTATAAACCTTGTTCTTCTCCTTGACACTTCTTCAGGCTCAAACTTCAAAACGTTTTCAGTCAATCACATGATTGTCATCATGAGCTGCTGATATATATATGAATTTCGACTCCCAGCGTTTAAGTCCACATAAATGAGAAGTTATGAAAGTGTACTGATCTACACGTCCATTACAACTCAATGTAACTCCACCAACTGATGAAGATCATGAGATTTGACTGAAAGCTGCATAGGAGCCTCTAACTGGGCTTTGATTAGGACTACTCTACGGTGGCCCTGACGGCTCATTACACCGCAATTTATGTGCTACAAATTAAGAAAACCTCATTAATTTGACAACACATGAGCTACAAAAACTCACAACAACACAGCTGAAGGGGACGCAAAAAACTGACGGACCAGGCTGGGACACTTGTGTTGCTCCAAGACTTTAGAAGTTGTGAAGACAGCGACCTATTAGTGGTATTTGAAACTAAGGTGAGTTTGTTTGGTTTATTATAACAATCCAGATATTATTGCAGGTATACTGTTAATAAGTAAGTAAGTAAGTGAAATGTATTTAGTTAGCTTAGCATTAGCCATAAGCCAGGTCCATTATTTTGTCCCTGAGAACACTTCTGTGGTGTTGTGAATGTCAAATCGAAGCTGTAGTTGCAGTGTTTAGAGCCCTCAGGGCCACCATAGTAGGCAGTAGTACTAAAACTGCCGATGAAACTATTCATGTTTGATACTTTTTTGGTAAAACAAAACAAAAAACACCTGAGAGAGCTGATGTAACTTCATGAGATGATTTACCAAATATCATCATCTATGTTGCCTCTTCATGTCAGATGAGCCACAAACTGTTTTAACGTCGAAAACATGAAGAGCTGCTTTGTTCATCCACTGAAACTTTAATGACGTAGTAGAACTGACATATAGAGAAAGATGTCGTTCACCCTGATGGAGCCTGCGTGCAACAGACCAGTCAGACGGCGGCATCGAGTGGCAGATCAATACCTGGGCTATCAGTTACATGCAGACGATTAGCAATATTGATCCATGTCCAGTCCAGACTGTGGTGTGAAGGCAGCAATCGAGCAATCACAGTTTTTGACACGTGTGTGTGACTGAATGAGTGAAACAGTGTGTTGTTGTTGGGCTATTTGGCTCCAATAGAAAAAAAAAAGGGGGGAAAAGACGGATGAAGCCCGGCGGCCATAACGTGTCAAAACATCCATGAACCCACAAGTAGCAGAAAGAAAAACTGCAGTGAAGCAGCAGCTTTATGGCTGAACATTAACAG
This sequence comes from Trachurus trachurus, assembly GCF_905171665.1. Taxonomy (NCBI): domain Eukaryota; kingdom Metazoa; phylum Chordata; class Actinopteri; order Carangiformes; family Carangidae; genus Trachurus; species Trachurus trachurus. Next base: position 28,385,859 of record NC_139893.1, read on the forward strand.
TTTAATCAATAATACACAACACACTCACACAAACACACACTTCTGGAGGAAAGAAAGTGGCCCTGGATACCAGTACTGTACGTGTGTGTGTGTGTGTGTGTGTGTGTGTGTGTGTGTGTGTGTGTGTGTGTGTGTGTGTGTGTGTGTGTGTGTGTGTGTGTGTGTGTGTGTGTGTGTGTGTAAAATGCTCCTGTCACATCCAGCAGAAGGGCCTATTTAAAAGCCATTATCATCATCATAATCATTACAATAGTTCCACAACATCAAGCATCATCTGAGCCATTTATCTGAGCACAGGCGGCCGACTTCATCCCATCACTCAATCCACTCTCGTCTGAGGGAAACGCCCCGGCTGACGGCTGCTAATCTGATTAATCAATTATAATCTGGAGCGTGCGGACGCGTGCTGAGAACACGGGCTGCTAATCCAGCCCGTCCGGAGCAGGAGAGGGTTAACAGCGCCACGCTGAGGTCAGCTGATCCGTCATCTCCTCTGTGATGTAACGTGAAGGCAGACGTGAGGCGTGACAGTTAACACAGCTGAACTTCAGCCTCTACAACTTCAGTTGGCTTGTCAGTCATATCACATGGTCCTCGTCAGCAGCAAACTTTAAAACTCAACTTTTATGTGAAGACCACTCAGAATTCATTCACTCACTCACCAGAAAACTACAGGTATGTGATTATGTTGCTTAAAAGATTGTGCAGCAACTTCATCAACTCCACCACTTTCTTTTCTATTTCCTTTTTTGATGCTACCATGTTTACTAAACAATCTTCATTGTTCAGACCACAGAGACACACTGTTCACACTGGCCAGTGGACACAGGACGTTGAGCTGTTTCACACGTTCTCAGCTTGTTTCTGACGACCAAAATCCCGAAAACCTCCAAGGTGTAAAAGGTAAATCTAAAAAAAGTGACTCTAAACTGGGTAAGAGTCAATAGCACTAATACATGATCATAGTGGATATGACATTAGGTGCAGGTGACCAATGAATGACTGATAACTCAGATTTATCTGGGTTGACAATTGATCTTCTGATTGATTCAAGATCTAAAAAAAAAACTTAAAAAAAAACACCACTGGTCATCTTTAGACACAGTTACAGTACATTTATTAAAGAAGAAATAAAAATTCAATACATTTTATGTTATTGTGAGTGAGTCAAAACAAATCATGTGTGCACAAGAGCTAGTGCCAGTGATTGAAACTCAAAACTTCATCCTTACAATGAATTACATTGAATGAAGGTAGACATAGAGCAACAAGTTTTCAAGGAAGAGCTCAGAGAAACGGGCCGATCTAGGGCAATGAACAATCTAGGGCAGTGAGAGAGCAAGATGGCACTTTTCTTGTGAGTCTGTTTAAAGCAGGGATGTGCATTAACCACAAAACAAAACCTCGTAGCACAATATCTAATATCCAAGTAGTGCACTTTATCATTTAAACAGGTTGTGACAAAGGCAAAGGACATTAAAGTTGCATAAAACACACAAAAGTCCAAACTTTAACAAGAACTGTTTTCAGATAAAGATTTTCTTTGTTTGCCCATAGGACATAAATATAAAGACTAATTGCCCAGACTACTGTTCCTTTTCTTTTTCCTTAGTTTGTGTATTTACACCAGGTTCGAAGTTTGAAAGCTAGTGGGCCTGTTTGTGTTGTCCCTGCTTTTAATCTCCTAGCTCACAGCCTAACTAAGCACGCTGTTTACTCACTAAGAAAATGTTGAGGAACTGTGGGAATTGAGGCTGGATGTATGAAGTATAGTCAAGCAGGGGAATACGTTTAGTGATGTGTCGTTGATTGAAGACACACACTTTTCCCTCTCGTCATTTTTTTCTTTCTCTATGTTTATTTGTTACGCACAAAACACCAAACTTGACTCTCAACTTTATCTCATTGACCATATTTTCATTAACATGAATGGAGGTCAAAGCTGAACTCAGGTTCAGACCGGTTAGATGACTGTCAGTGGTTTTCCCTGGAGCCTCGTGGTGACGAACTGAGAGGGAAGATTATTATGTAAAGTAACAAACGGATCATTAGTGACTAATGTGAGTGATTTTTATGACACTGACAAAGAAAATGTGTTAAATATAGATCGGTCATCTCTGGATGATACCTGACCTGAGGCCAGCACTCCATAACATCAGATCATTTTATTCTCACCATCTTATAAACTGTTCACTCCTCAGCCCAGTTCATGTCCGTCAGCCCTGTCAGTCAAGACCAGCGCAACTAACAGCTCAATACTGAGGAAAATAATCAAAGCATTTTCCTCCTTTGTGCTGCAAAGATGTGATGAAATGCAATGTAACATGCATCTCTCAGTCTCACACGCACACACACACACACACACACACACACACACACACATGCACACAGCACACGTACATATGTATGTATGTGTACCTGTATGTCGGCATACCTTCACCCACACATTAAAGCAGCAGCATTCATCAGCATTTGAAACATGGAGCTGATCTGCATCTAAGACTGGGAGGCTGGGAGAGAGCTCTCTGAGATCTGTGTGTGTGAGATCTGTGTGTGTGTGTGTGTGTGTGTGTGTGTGTGTGTGCGTGTGTGTGTGTGTATTCTTCCCTTGTAGGAAGCTGGAGTACATCAAAGCAGGCTCATTAAATACAGAAATATACAGAGACTCTGTGTGTGAGTGTGTATGTGTAAGAGAGAGATAGAGAGAGAAGAAAACATATAGAAGAATAAAGTGAAGGACTGAAATAGGATGGGGGGCAGGGAGGATGGAGAGAGAGAGAGAGAGAGAGAGAGAGAGAGAGAGAGAGAGAGAGAGAGAGGGATGGAGATTTTTATTCTGATGACTCAGAGACCCAGATAGAACAGTCCTGACTCTAGGGGTGGGACGATATGGGTAACTCACGATTCGATACTGTGGCGATATTTGGCCCACGATAATGATAATATCACGATACACGATATCTGCGATATTCGATATATTGCAAGAAATTTCATCAACGATATATCACGATATAGGCTATGTGACTGAAAAAAAAAACATAAAAAGGAAAAAGTCTCATGCATTTATTCCAAAACTTTGTACAATGTACAAATTAATAAACACTGTACAGCTGGAGACATTAAAGTGCATGAACATTAATAACATGTCTTATGTAAACCAGGACAGTGCTTTATGATACTGAAAAGTCAGTAGCAACTTGTTTTATGTAGTTTCTTATGCTTTCCATTCATGGTATTTAAAAAACCAGCTGTCAGAGAGAGAGAGCAGCCTCTTTGGTGATAAGAAGAACAAGTTCTCTAGTGTAGGACATGAGGAGAAAAAACATGCAGGTTTTCTGTAACATTACTGTATAAGACAGCGCCAGCGCCAACCCCCCCCCCCCCCAACCCCCCACTCCGTCCTCCCTAGTCGAAGCGGCAGCTCTACGTCGCGCACAACCGCAACAGCGGCAACAACAGCAAATACAACTTCCTCCACAAATGTACGACCGTCGGTGTGACGTGCAGACCGCAGCAGGACGACTCCTCAGTCCATGAGTTTCATGTCTCAGACCGGATCATGTAAATCAAGCTGCAGAAATATCCGGGGGACGGGAGCGTCGCGGTAACCGTAGTAACTCTCACACACAGAGAGACCATAGACTGTAGAGAGAGACACATACGCCTGTCTGTGTGGTTGCTGTATATTTTACCTTCGCAAAACAGTTCTTGCAGATTATATTCTTTATCCAGTGTTCTCCTGTCATCTGTTTCGTAAAAGCCAAAGTGGGTTCACACTTTAGAGTGGAAACTCTGGTGGAAACGTGCGGGTGGGTCTTCTTCTTCTGCCGCTACTCACGCCTACTTTACCCTCATTTACGGGATTAGCGCCCCCACAAAAAGGACAGGAGAGATTAAGTACTGACGGTGAAAAAAAAAAAAGTACTGACTGTGACAACGGGGTAAATGTGTGTTGTAACAAAATATCGATATTTGCCGTCAGTGTATCGATTATTTATTGCGACAGAGAGCACAACAATATATTGCAATATCGATTTTTTTTCCCACCCCTACCTGACTCTGATGAATCATGTAGCTGAATATCAAACTGACGATGAGAGCACATGTAAGAGCACGCACACACACTGTATACACACACACACAAACCTGTTTCAAACCACACATCAGCTCCGCCCATACTGAGAGAAATTTCGTGGAAACACACACACAAACACACACACACACACACACAAGGTCAAGCTCTCGTCCTTTTCTTGAAACACACTCCGGCCGCTCGTACAGCGACGCCGCCGACACCACGACGTCAGATTTACAGACAGGACGGAGACGTCACGCGACGGAGCCTCTGCGGGCCAATGGCCAAACAGAAATAGATAAGCCTCTCATGCTGCATGGAGAGAGAGGAGGACACTAATGGATAGTTGGTGGCATTAACTACCGCTCTGCCCTACTGGCACACATCCAGATCAGTGACGAAGCAGCGACAGCCGCAAACCCACGTCCGCATCACACCCTGAGCTCACGCCCACTCGCCCTGACAGACCAGCCCTCGGGCTGCAGACAACATCCTCAGCCTCTTCTGCCGGTTCTGTCTTTGCTTTGTTTCTGATCGCTCGGGTACCAGGGAAACGTGTTTTTCTCTTGTATCTCATCGTAGACACAATTTTGGTTTTGTTTGTCCAGTTTTGGAGAAACTTGCCTCCAGATGACTGACAGATCCCTCTGATCTTCCACTCCTGGCTCTGCTGGTAACAAAACTTTACTGCTCCTCACCCTTTTTTTTTTTACAAGAAAAAGGAAACCATCAGGTTTTAGAGTCTCATTAGCTCCAACCTCCATCCATCTACATCTCCCATGTCAGCACAGAGAACCTGCAGATGTGAAGTGTCAGCTCACTAAGACTGAACGATGTCAGCTGAGCGCAGCCCCCCCCCCCCGGGTTAACCGGGCCGAGCACCGAATTAATGCTGAATGAGCGAGGGGAAACCAAATGGTTAACGCTAGATTAGATTAGCACAGCTCCGTTAAAAAGTTCAGAGAGATATGGAGCTCTTGACCCGCAAAAGGTAAAAGGACAGTGAGGTTAGCCTCAGGTGCAGGCTGCCTCTCTGTCTCCTGAGTCTCTGCTCAGCTTTACTCTTAAAAGCTGCATTATCACTGTGTACACAGGAAGGCACAACATGTTCCCGGTTGCTAGGCGACAGTTGCTGCGTGATACCGCGGGAGGTGGGAGTGGTGCTGAGAATGTTATCAGTGTTTAGGGGGGGGGGAGGGGGGCAGTGGATCGTACCATTCATCATTAAACGGGGACTAGATTTTTGTCAATGGGGCAACTTCGCAGACACTTTCACCTCTTCATCTTCTTCTTCTTCTTTAATGATCGCAGTCTCAGCCGTGCTCTCACAGGAACCTGTGTTGTGTTTTGTTTTTGTTTTAAAAAAAAAAAAGCTCCCTGAGCACTGTGGGCTCGGGCACGCTGCTCTTTGTGCGCTCTACCTATAAATAAATTATTGATGGGAAACACAGCTTCCACTCTGTGTTATTTTCAGACTGAGCGTCATGTGACTTCGGTGTCGTCCGTTCTTACTGCGCCGACATGTTGGGGTTGGTGTGCGCACGTGTGAGAGGTTCCCAATGTTTACTGAGAGGTATTGATCGTGAGTGTTAAAGTGAAAACGGATAGTGAGCAAATAGCTGAGGGGAACTGATAATGACTGAGGGGAGAGGGGGGGGGGTTCCACATCTGGAGCCCACAGCAGCTCTCCCACTGCTTTTCAGGAGTTCCCACGACAAAAATCAATGGCACTGCTAAAACAACATGATCTTGATGAGGCGCAGACTCATTACTCGTCATGACAAAAGTCAATCTTACGGAAACCCAGCGGAGGACACTTGAACTACTCATCCATTCATTAATAATGTGAGAGAACACAAACACTGTCTCTTGTGTGAACAATATTACATCATTTTGTCACGTCTTCTTGAACATTTTCACATTCATTTTTAGACATGTACATGTTCATTAATCCACATAGTGGTCTAATATTTTATGGATGTACAGTATTTATAGCCGATCCTTCAGAGCTTGTCAAGGCAACACAACAAGCTGTAAACACAACACATTAACATATTATCACCACATAAAGATGATATGTGACCAAACACATCCACTGACGCCGGAGAAAAACATCTGGCTCTTTAGCTAAAAAAAACACTCCACTATGTTCACCAGCAAGATGCCAACATTGTCCGTCTGCAGCATGGCTGGGTATTTAACCTGATACTTTAACAAAACACCTGAATTGGTTTGATATGATCAAGGATCAAAAAAATACCTTAAAATCTGCTCTAATGTTATTAGATCACTCAGAAGTCGGCCAATCAGAAGAGAGGCTTAGAACCTCCTCTCTTCCGATTGTCTGACAGCGATCTGTTGCTAGAGCTCCATACAGGAGATGTAAAACTACACTGAAGTGGTTTTTAGATCTTAAAGCAAAAGTAAATCCTCAGATGGATCAACTCTTCAAATAAAACACGGGTGAAGTGTAAAATAACGGACGTTTAAGCTCATACATTATCATATTTGTACATTATCTTTCAAATAATGTTATCACTGTTGGTGGAGTAATAATACTAAATGGATGAGGACAGATTTTCAATACAAATATAGACAGCACAGAAAGAGACACTGCTTGGACTCTCTAATTTATCAGAGACCAAAAAGCAAGATAAACCAACAATTGCTAAGTATAAACATGTGTAGGGCCTACGGTATATATACGTATATAAACTCCACACAGGCCATCAGAGCTGCACTAGGCAGAAGGAAAGCCCTGATAATCTTCTTCTCTAATATGTACCTTTGCTCTGTGAGTCTGCGTCCTCACTTCCACATCATTAGATTGTATCAATAAAGATACGACCACATGTCCCGTGAGTTTGTCTTGAAACTTGGAAAACAGGAAAGGGAACAGCTGCAGGCAAACTCCCATCATATGAAGAAAGGTATTAACTCTGACATTGTAATATATCATATACAGTACGTGTTATGATGTGTATATTTGTGTAATCGTATCTGTCATAAACAAGAGATTATGGGTTACATGTCGTGGTACCGCCAAGACGAGAGCTCAGACACCGATTCGAGGAAAGCAGAGAGCCACCATTTTCCCCGTAAAAGGTCATTTAACCATCACAGTTACTACAGCTGTTTAATAAATTAATAATTTAAACTTTATAAAGGTAAAAATCTTGCAAAGTTCTTTGCAGTGACAATCAGGCAATAATAGGAACTTAAATCGATAAAGTCATCTGATCCCTTCTCACTGATGAGATAAAGTTTCCTCTCTTGCTTTGTGTCGTTAAATACTCTTCAAGGATCCTGTCCCTGAATCCTCTCTTTTCAAGAGGAAATCGATCAAATAAATGAGGCTCAAAATGTCTCATGTGACTTTGATGCTTCAGCTTCCAAATATCTGATCAATATTTGACCTGAAGTAACGTCTGACACCCAAAACATTTCTCAGCACAAACAGAACTGACCTTGCCTGTGTTCAAGTTACTCAAATCTTCTACCAGCTTTAATGTCAAATATTCTGCACTCAGACAGAGCTTTAGTCTTATTGGCCACTCAGTGTTTTACAGTACCACATCAAATCCATGCACTCATAGACTGAGGGAACTGCCACCAGGGGCCGTTTTGGCTTCAGTCAGGGTCCACACTGCAACTGCATTTAGCCACCATACTTTTGAGACTACGAGTATATATATATATATATATATATATATATATATATTTTTACAACTAGGCGGCACATCTAAGTCACAGTTTCTTTCTTCATTTAAAAAACAGGGAGGGAGTGAGTGATTAGATGATTGGTATAATCCGTTCACTGGGTGGGCAGGGGGCACAAGTTGTAAACATGTTCTGATGCTGTAATGACCAGTGACCTTTGACCTTTGACCTCATGTTTACAGTGACGTACTTGTTCAGCTGTGGTTCTTGTTTTTCTGTGACACTGAAATAAAACGGCACATTGACATTTCTCTTAGTAGTCTAATTATTACCAAATAATTTATCAATAATACAGCTGGAATGGGGGGGAAATAATTGAGTTTCAGATCAATCTTAAGTGTGAATTTAAATGTTATGGTTTAGCTCCTGAAATTAGTAAAGGTAGTTAGCGTAGAGGCAGGGCCTTCAGTATCTGGAGGAGCTGGAGATAAAAACCACCGACCTCCTGAACCACAGACACTTAACTGACCCTTGTCATAGCTGCACTGTATGCTGTGTGTTGTGCGATGGTCTTTAAGTATAAATGTTCTGCCTGCATGACTACGTGTTTGTGTGTCTGTGTGTGTCTGAGTGTCTGCTACAGATTGATTCCTGAGGCTAAATCATTTCTTGTAACAGCTGGGTGGGTAACATGTTTTTTTTAAGCACACATACCTCAACAGGAGTAAATAATGCTTTTGTTGGGGACTATTTTAAGCTGTGGATTAATACACATTTAGTGCTCCAGTGAGGACGGACTTCAAATAATCCACCGCATACATGTTAGTCACAATAACCAAAACTACATCACGTGGCCAGATGCATCCTTTCAGACATATATTGTGCTAAATGAATCAAGTGCAGCTCAGTGTTTCTCTGAGAAGTCAAACAACAACCTGCCGCATTTGGCCTCTCACCCTCTGGTCAGCTGGCCACACTGGCCACACTGGCCACCCAGTGGAGCATAAGTGGGTCAAGGGTAATAATGCCTCTAATGCTTTCAGGAGCACAGAAACACGACCCGATGCCAGCACTAAACTGAGGTCGTATGTGCTTATAGATGCAGATGTGTTTTATTGAATCATTGGATGATGGTGTCCACACATGCAGGAATCCAAATCTAAAAAAAAAACAAAAAACAAACAAAAATGAGGTCAGACTGGAACAAACCAAAAGTGGGAGAAGCAGACATGTGACCGTGTGTCTGTGTCGCTGCTCACAAACAGCAGCTTTTCTTATGCTGCTATATTTAACTTCATGTGAAGGCTCTCTGCCTTTAGGGGGGCAGACGGTGAGTGGACACAAGGCAAGACAGGATGACATGTAGAAATATATATTTTGGTATATGTGGCAAAAATCCTGCCAGGGAAAAAGCTTCTGTGAAGAGCACAGGTACCTTTTCACCTCAGTCACCAGGATAAAGTGCTGCTGGTGAAAGATCTTCTCAAAATAAATGCTGTCAATATTCTGACTGCACATGTGCAGTTGCAAAAATCATTTACACATCACATTTTGGCACCAATTTCATGCACAAAAGATGAATAATTCCCTGTGTTTCAACGCCTGAATCACTTGTGAAGCCTCTGTTCTTTCTATCAAGTGTTATGTCATATCATTTTATCCCTGGAAATGAAGCCGGACCTCAACAAAAACACAGACACATTTTAGTCCTCCAATCGAAAGCTATAGCACACAGGAGCTGGGATATGAGACTGTTTTTAGAGATAGAGTCAGTGAGGTGAGCTGCCTGCTGCATGGTGATGAGACCCCCCCTCCCACCACCCCCCCCTCTTTCTTTAAGAGCTTTTGGAGAAAGAAATGGTGAGGACTGCCTGTGCTAGTTCACTGCACAACTGACAGTTGTGTGCTGTGTTGTTGTCCTCAGAGAGATGCAGAGAGGCAGAGATCTGACAGAAGGACACACACGCGCCGCACACACAAACACACACACACACATACAGACAAACACACACACCTGGGGGCACTGGGAGGCAGATGCATTTGCATGTTACACTGGTCACACATCCCTCTCTTGGCCAAAGTTGTGCGTTATATAAGAGAGTAAGTGCTTTACTCCGTCTACCTCCATCGCGCACGCGTGCACACACAGATGCACAAACGGAAGGACACAAGTACAGGGTGTTAACGTTTTATGCATGTTATATCCATGCATGCATGCCTGTAATACACTCACTACACGAATGCTTCTCATAGGACAACAGCAACCATCACTCATTCCTCATTTTATAATGTAACTAACAGTTGATGCTCTGGCTGAGAATTAATACTGTAGCTAAGAGCTGATATTGTAACTAATAGTTGTAGTTTACAGCTGATACTATAACTAACAGAGGAGTGGATACTGTAGCTACTGGCTCATATTGTAGCTAGCAGCTGATGCTGTGGCTAACAGCTCCAGCCTCCTACCATGAAGAACTGAGGAACATAAATTCAAGAAATTAATGTTTGAGTTGTTTTTTTAAATGTAAATCTCAGTTCTCAATTTATATATAACCAAACATAAAGGATTATGTTCTACATATTAACATTGTGAAAAAAAGTAACCTATTTCTGAGCCATAATATCAGCACCAACATCGGCCTCAGAAATAAACTTTCAGACAGACTCCATTCAATCAAAGCCACGGCCTGATTGTTTATTATTTTGGCAAAAGTTTAAAAAGTCGAAAGTAAAAGGGAAATGAAACCTTGGAATCTTGTTGTATATTTCAAGCTACTACAGTATGTAATAGATTTACCCTTTTTCAAAACCTGTAAAATGACTGAGAGCAGGATGACAAAAGCATGATGGCAGATCCTGCGAAACTTCGTGTTGGAGGTTTCCTGACCAGGAAACTGAAACATTTAAATTTCTACTTACTGTAGGAGAAAAAAACACCTTCAGCTGTTTGTTTACATCTGTGAGGAAACACAAGCTGCTGTCTCACCTGTTTCATTTTCGTTTTCTTTCAATCTTATTCTCTGAAGGTTTTATTGCTTGTTCTCTTGCTACATAACAAAACTACCTTTGTCGTCGGCACTTGGAGAAACAGGAAGGTGGGAGAACCGCACACACGCCCCATCACATACAATTACACAAGTTTATCATCAGCTCAGGCTGCAGGAATTCAAAAACTAAATGTCATTTAAATATGACAAAAGAAATAGGCAGCTTCTGGGAGTTTGGGTGCTTTAAAATTTGAATAAAAGGTGTTAGATTTCACTTGTGAGCTGTGACACAGACAAGTGAAGACAGACACCATGATTTACCTTTCTATCATCATTTGTATTGACTATTGTGCTTTATTTTGCTTGCCTTGCGTTTTAAAGGGGAAACACTTTTATCAACAACTTTACATCCATTACAACCAATTGTAACATCCATAAAGCCAATGTCACAGTTCTCTATTGTATTTCTAATACTGCACAGTCAGCCATTGCAACCCTCCAGCAAGCCTTTGACAAACTTGAGCATTCACTTCTAAACCTGAAATTAGCCGTCAATGCAGACATGACGGCTGTATGTCAATGCATAGAAATTACCAATTTCTGAAACTGACCAGACAAAAGACTGATTCTGAAGAGAAGACACATGAAAGCCATCTACACCAATATACTATCCTGAACAAGGATGGAAGAGAAAGCTAGTGCCAGTGTCCTGTGCTGAACTCTGCCTTTGGCTCAATCAACAGCAATGAGACACACACAGGACAACGCACAGTTATGATGAGCGACCACCTGCTGTGGCCGTGGGTCAGAGAGCTCTGCTACTGGACACACTTTAGTGGGCAAAGAGGACAAATAGACCAGCTACACTCTGTCTGTGAGAGAAGAGGAATGAGGAATCATCTCCTGACCTCCTTTCACCATCGATAACGAACTCGTTGACGCGCTCCGCAGCAGGAGACCCCCCTCGTCTCACTTACTCAACCTCAACGAGCCGTATCGATACACACCGCTGAAGCGCGGCGGTTACGGATGGGACCCACGACAAGCACCCACTTAAACACATTTAGGCAAATGATCTGAGTGCCTGTGTGTACAAGTGAACGGAATGCATGCGTGCGTCCTCATGCCAAGCTGTGAGAGGCGATGAAAGATTGATGCTTAGCCAAGCCCTAAATCATGCATGCAAATGGATATGTTCTGCTAATGTACAGTGGAAGGGAAACAGGGCATACGTGCACTCCTGCAGACATATGTTTAAACACACACACTCCTTAGAACTTTGATTAAAAAAAATGTATCAGCCCATAACTTTAATACACAACAATCCTCATCCCTCTTCCCAAAATCTTGACTCCCCATCTTTCAACCTGTGATCTGCAAATCACCAACGTCCACCATCTTTACGACGGGATGCTCCACTTAAGAAAATTAGTTTTGAAGGAGACAGCTAGGGAGAGGGGCTCAGAATGACAGTCAGGCTGTTCACATGTGCATGGAGATCCATCATCCTTTCACATCATGTCAGAACTCCTCTGATGGACACATGAAGATGGAGAGCTCACCTGTCAGAGAAATATGGCATCTGTTCATCTGCTCAGCAGCTGAACACTGCAGGTCATCTGGTGGGACTATGAAGGGAGTATGTACTAGAGCCAACAGGCTGCCATGGTAACCGCATCACCAGCGTATTACGGCTACTCCAGGACCAAACAATCATCATGCAGCAATCAATGTTTTTTTTTTCTTTCACTGTCGTCTTCCCCTTTTCACTTTGGTTTCAATACATCTCCTTTGCGCACAGCAGTTCATTGTAGCAGCAGCAGAGTACACCACATTCTTACTTCATTCACATACTCATGGCTTTACTTTCTCTTCTCGCTTGGTTCATTCAGAAATAATAAACAGATTTTTAATGTCTTTTTCTGTGATTTCCATCCAGTCTTTGCCAATTTACACCCTGACATCACTTCCTGTTGTTCATCATGACACATTCCACTCATCCTAACAGACATTGCACCTGCTGAGCCTCCAGGACACGCACATTAATCTGCAGTTTGGGAGCGACAACATGACGCCATCACCATTTGCAATCTACAGCCAATAACCAGGTTCAGTGAAACTGGTCCCAGGTCCATTGAAGTTGTGATTCCACTGTGCACAGCTGCAGTGACAAATGTTAGAAAACAACAAACAGCTCAGCCTCTGACGTCCTCAGTGTCATCAAATCGTTTTTATATTGAAGCAGAGCTCATACAGAAAATTATGGCCAATTAAGAACAGAATGAAAACCTCTGAAAGTTTAACTTTTCAGGAACAATAAGCAGAAGATGTCACATGAGACTTTCCTGTACTTCTCAATAAACCACCAGGCTCTCATAACTGTCTTCAGCTTTGACAAACTGGATTTTTGCGGTTATTTGATAAATTCAGTTACCATATTCCCTAGTAACCAAGACAAATTCAGTTACACACTCATACGGCTGGGCAGGCTCAGAGCTCTCTTATGTAACTGAACCATGCACACTGTGTACAATTAAACACTGATTTTATTCCCAATTTATCTTTGTATTTTCTCTCAAAATTGGTTTTCTGGTCTTTGTTCATTTCTACATTAGCACAAGTTCTGTATCTTATTGAGCCTGTGTTTTGACCACCAGTTGCCAACATCTACTGCTGATGCTTAAACACCACATATTGTATAAAGCCTGTTGTGGGTTTTTTTTACTTTAAAGCTGATCTAGTTTCAATACTAACAGTGTGAAAGCATTAAAGGAATACGCAAACATTTTTTTTTTGTGTGTCTTGCCTCACTCCCGAGTCCATGACAAGCAGATAGACACCATCCTTTCGACTGTGCGTGCAGTAACGAGGGAGAGCCCGTATCGCCCGTAATTAGCTTAGCTCAAACGCTGGAAGTGCATAGGTAGTGTTAGCCTGCCTCCACCTAAAGTCATCAGAGAAACTCTTCAGCAACTCTAAACGGACCGATCTTCGTCTCAGAGCTGACAAAACTCTCCGGTAAGGCATCTTGAGCGGTCAAATGCTGGTAACGGGACGAGATCGGTCAAAATGGAGGGTTCAAGAAAAGACGGTTTATTTTGGTTCAAGCTAGCTACATCGAGGGTAGGTTAGCTTCCTATTTCAAAGTAAAAGCACAAATTCTATCGTCATGGTTTTCTGTATGTGAAGGGCAACGGGTGTTTTATTTTGTTAAAGTAATCGGAAGTGCGTTGGTCACAACGGCTAGCTTGAGTAGCGCCTCTTCTGACTGCTGATTTCGGCTTGGGTAGGAGGCAGGCTAACCCTACCTATACACTTCCAGCGTTTGAGCTAAGCTAATTACGGGCGATACGGGCTCTATCTCCCTTACTGCACGCACAGTCGAAAGGATGGTGTCTATGCTTGTCATGGACTCGGGAGTGAGGCAAGATATGAAAAAAAAATGTTGGTGTATCCCTTTAAAGCCTCAGTATACTATACAGAGAAAAGCACAAGGTCTGTATTCAGATGCTGAGCCTTAAAACCAGCCGTCAGGACTTCTGTGACTTTTTGAAGTCACAACAAAGCAGTGAAATATGCTGCATTTTTATTAGAACACTGTGAAAACAGTCGGACAAAACAGAGGATCTGCACCTCCTCTCTTCTGAAACAAAAAAGCAAAATATGGGACTTTTAAAGACAACAAAGCATCAAACCACCTCAGCAAATCCCAGAATGAACTGATGCCACAGGAATCCATCACCAGCCCAGTCACAGGTGAGACAGCTGTGTGTCATGTTGTTAGTTATTAGCCTGGACAGCCAGTATGTACTGTGTGATAACTGTGTCCTCTGTCCTCCATCATCCCTGCTTGGTGCTGTACAGAGTGAAGGTGAGGAATCGATGAAGGCGATAAATAAGTGAAAAGAATCCATGCAGACTTTCTAGAAACAGTTTATCACTGTAAAGAAAAAAAAACAAGCTGGGATGTATTTGGAAGGCTGCTTTGAGAGTAAACACTTAAACAGCACTGTACTTTTACAGGAACGCTCTGCTTGAAAATGCAGCACAAAGTCCAAACAGAAAGTAGAGTAACTGGAATCAGTGACTGCAGCGATATTCTGCTCATGCTCATTAAGGAATATGAGCTATGGATGGCTAACTAGCTGGAGGCTGCGCAGCTGTGAATGTGTCAAACCCTTTCGGGCCCTGCAATGCTTTTTGCAAACACATCCCCGCTGCCATACGTCAAGAGTTTTGACAGAGGACAGAAGAGGACGGAGGTGGTTGAAAGCGGTCGACAGGATTTATAGATAAAACAAAAATGAGAGATAAGGAAGGGGCAAGCAGGAGGAAGAGATGCAGACAGGGATACAGTCTGCTCTCTTCATTTGATGCTCCATTTAGCAGAAACACAAAATAAACCAATCCCCAGTGCAGC
The DNA here is from genome assembly GCF_905171665.1 of Trachurus trachurus. Classification (NCBI taxonomy): domain Eukaryota; kingdom Metazoa; phylum Chordata; class Actinopteri; order Carangiformes; family Carangidae; genus Trachurus; species Trachurus trachurus. The sequence goes on from NC_139893.1 coordinate 28,401,001, forward strand.
GCTGCTTACAGACACACAGTCGTTATGGAGTCACATAAGAACAGGGGGGAAAAAAGAGCAAGCTGAAAATAGACAATGTGCTTTTCCTCCGACTGTTTTCCTCCCAGCAGCTGTGATGATTTGTAATATGCGAAGCTACTTCAGTGACTGAGATTCCTACAACAGTGTTCGGCACAAGACGTTTCCTCCAAAGCATAATGATTCTGAAGCACTTCACTGAGAGGCCACGCTCATATTAGCAAAACACACAGGAGCTCGTAATATTACTTCAAGTCATTCTGATAAACACAAATCAGTACAATGGTAGAATTTGGGAGATAAACCCAGAGAGATCAAACACTGCAACTGCTTACACAACACTGATTTGTGTTAAGCTGCACAGAAGTCAGGAAAAGTACAGTTAAACAATCTGTCTCCAAGGACACGGGATTAGATTTGTTTGAATATGACAGAACAAATCATCTCACACATCAAACAAAAAATCTAATTGAGAGAAAATTAAAATTATTTGAAACCCAGAATCAAAAAACTCCAGAAACTATACGAGTCAGAGTCTCCACCTCAACGTCAGTTCACTTTTTTAGTATTAAAACCATCGCAGTGTAGTTTTACATCTCCTCCCTCAGCCTTCTGTCGGGAGCTCTAGTAACAACAGGTCAGCATCAGCCAATCAGAGGAAAGGACGCTCTGAACCGCTTCTCTGATTGGCTGACTGTTTTCTGAGCGTTCCAAATCGAGCAGATTTCAGGTAAAACACTCAGACAGCTAGATGCTGCAAGTGCTGAATGGTGGGTCCAGGTGGGTGACATCACAAAGTCACAGAAGTCCTGACAGCTGTTCTTAAGGCTCGGTTCCTGAATACAGGCTGTGTGTATTTCCTTGTGAACAGAGGCTTTGATACTTTCACAGTATAATTATAGAACCTAGACCTGCTTTCCAATCTCACTAAACATGAACATACCTTTATACTGTATTGGGCTTTAAGTTCTGTTCATCATATGAAGAGTTACATCCCCACTAGTCAACAGCTTGTGGAATGACATGGTGTGCAACAACAATCACATCAAGCACTGATAAAAGATTAGCATTTCAGAGATTTGTCTTACAAGTTGCTCTGAGGCTTTGTAGAGTCTCCACTGATTGACAGGCAAAATGTAACTCGCCAACAAAATCAAGAAACCTCCAGACGAAGCACCCTCGGTAGAAAATCAAAACTTTTTGTGCAGGTTGTTTAAAATTCAGTGAACTTCCATCATAAGAAAAATCACCCATCTCATGTGGAGATAGACTGGTTCTATGTGGACAGTTCCTGGTGCTGAAATGAAGCTCAACTGAACAAATGAACTGATAGATGAAAACTGAAACCTTTTTCATTTAATTAAACGATCAGTGCATCTCTTTAATTGAAAACACAAATTGAATTCATCAGTGGCATTAGACCAAAACAAATCTGTGTCGCTCTCACACCCAAATGACGATTGTATTAGCTGCTAACAGACACAGCAGCCCGTTGTTGTTGTTGTTGTTGTTGTTAGCACTGATTTCTTCATTAAAACTCCTGCTGCCATCAATCACCTTCCTACTGCACGTCTGTCTGAACAGGTACAAGAGCTTTGACTCTACCCAAGCTTAGCACTTTTTAACCAGTACTCAACCGTCCAAATACACCATCATATGGGACAGAAGATTAACCACCCATAGCTGTATGAATACAGATCATTATTTCCAAGCAAATTTAACAAATGTAAAACATGCAAGTCCATTTCTGTTGGCTACTATGATGACGACTGAAAAACTGCTGCTTCTGAAAATATTGGATACTGCATCATTTCCAGCCAAGGTCAATGTTAACAATGGGTTTTTCTGCTGGTCTTTCTGTACATTGCTGACAGAACTTCCAAACAGACCTGCTGTTTAAAAGGAACACCACAATTACATAAAAACATAAATATATAATACAACTTTATATTTGGACTGCTGCACTCAGAGTGTGTGATGCAGAGACACCTTAGGTGTTCCCTTCCTGCACACACACCATATTTAACACACATCAGCTGTGCAGTATTCCTCATGTGCTGCTATTACTTATGTTTCTTTTTTAGTATTTGATATTGACATTTTGCAGTTTACTTTTTTGTACGGTATCTTCTCAAAAATTTTGGATGTTGCTCACACAGACCACACTGTTGAATCAACCACATTAGATGAAACGTTGTACTCAGCTACAAACAATGTACAATGCTGCTCTTCCTTTTCTTCAAGTTACTTGTTTATGTGAAGCACGTGGAAGAAAAACAAAAAAAACAGCCCAAACTGTTGTAAACAGACATCGAGACTATTCCTCCTGTTACCGCTTCAGCAGACTTCAAACGTTTCCTTCCATCCACGAGTCACTATCCAAGTCTAAAGTGGCTCCTGTTTCTAACAAAGGGAGGTGGGGTTGGTCTTGTTGAAATGCACTAGAGCATCATGACAAAATCTCCTTCTGACAAGTGTCTTCAACAACCTCGTGAAAAGTAAGAAGAAAAAGCCTCAAGACGACTCCCTGATTCCACACAAGATCCAGGCCACAGGAGCAATTTACAACCGCTGTACATGTTGTGTTACAGATGACACCATTGCCTTCAATTCAAACGATCTCAGCATCACAAATCACCAACAATACAAACAACCAGGAGCGCAAAAGGAAAAATCCAACGTCAACTGATGAGGCACTCAACCAGGCTGGATCGGGGTCCACTTGTTGATGCAGGGAAGGAAGGAAAATGGTTTTCTCTCTTACCTCGATGAGGAAGTCCCCCGTTCTGAGTCCAGCCTGCCATGCCACGCCTCCCTCATCCACCGACTCCAGGTACTGTAGGGCAGGAAAGGCAGGTGTGGGAGTAAACTCCTCGATGGGTGTATCCGCTGCACAGAGAAGAATTAATTACATTAAAACTGGCTGAAGAATATCCCCTCTCTTGGTGATTTTAAATGTATGGTGGTGTCTGACTTTTGTTAATCGCCCTGCAATTGTTTTTCAATGTAGTTGTATTTTATGCTCTGTTGTTGCTGTATGTACGCTAAACTCCGTGTAAATGAGGGAAACCTCAGTAACCAATGACTTAAAATAAAGGTTTAAACAAATACAAATAAAACCACCAGACAGAGGGAGAATATTTTGATATGAAACTCTGGTGTAAATAATAAAAATTAATCATGGTCGCATTTCGTTTACACCTAAATACAGTGCAGTTGTTTAAGTAACACCTGTATGTAAAGGACAATTTATATGACTTTCTTGTGTGTATGTGTGTGTGTGTGTGTGTAGTTTAGCCTGGAACAAAGATTTCAAGCAGAAGTAATTGTTGTATATTGCCCATTATTAAATCACAGAAATATAAACATTGGCTGCTGCTGCCATTAGTATCCAGTCCAGTATTAAGAGTCATAAGGACCAAACTAATTAAAAATGAAGTACACTTTCTTTTATTTCACTTTCCCTCATTAATGAACTCCACAAACTGGAAACACAATCGCTGATGTGCTAATGAATATGCTGCTACTGCCTCTTGCTCCAGCCATGGTGTGACTAGAAGGTTAGTGATGGGGATAACCATCTATTAATAATTAATGTGCCGACGGTGAAAATTACTTCTGACAGTTTGAGGGAACTGAATGAATCTGCAGGTGGAGAACTGAGTACTTTTTAGTAACAAGACTCTGTCTCCCCAGGTTTGACTGGACGTTTGCTTTTAGATGTTTAGAGAGAGTTGGAAACCCAGGACAAACGCTCTCAGACATTCTGATAAAAAGTTATGGTGAAAATAAATTATTCACCTTTTTGCTGTTAGCCCCACAAGGACTCCACTTCGAAAACCACTGCTTTAAACTATAAAATTAATATTATATTTTCAAAGCAAGACTGTGGTGTCAGTCCAGGTAACTTTTTTTCTTTTTTTTTTTGGTAACACCACGTATACTTTTGATTGATTTTGAATGTTAATGAAGCACGTTGCATCAAAGCAGGGCTGGAGATCATTTGAAATTTTCTGATTTGTTGGGTTTGACATGTTTCTGAAAACCTCATTTCAGAGCCTGTATGTCTAAAATCTCTTTTAATGTTTAATTTTGTCCCAAGCACAAAGACGCTTTGACTGAATAAAATAGAAAAGAATCATTTCACTGATGAAATATCTTATCAGAGAAAGTTTGATGCCAACTTTCTTGACACTTTTTGATCCATGCAGCTGCAGTAAGGCTTAAGCAGCGACACAGAAACATCAACCCTCATTGGTTAATAGGACTAGATGAGGTTTTCTGAAAATCAATAGAAGACAGAAAACAGATCAAACCACAATTCAGGAAAATAGGTGATGATGTGTCTTTGCAGATTAAAAAACAAGTCCTCATCCTTGCAGCGTTCCCTTTAATTTGTAACTATTCGGCAACACCTCACTATCCAGCCTTTACTGTACTATTGCTCAAGCCCCCTCCCCCTCCTCCTCTCCTCTCCCACATGGCTGCAGCCCACCCTCCCCTCTCCCGCTCTCGGGGAGGTTAAAAAATGTTGCGGCTGGGAGAAACCAGTGGTGACAAGTGACACTTCCTATAACTCATCCTTCTACTGGAAGAGAGGGTCCGCGAGCGAGTACCAGGGGTCTCATGAGGGTATTTACATGATGACTGTGTTTCTTTAGGTGTGTGTATGTGTGTGTGTGTATGTGACATGGGAGAGCAAAGAAGGAGAAAGGAGAGACAGGCAGCCAGTATATGAAAAAAAAAGAGGCAGAAACGCAGAGAGCAAAAGAGGATGTGAGCTTATGTGACAGCTCGAGCATCAGTGCATGTTTGTGAGTGTGTGTGTGTGTGTTCACCCCCGTGCAAGATAAGCTCGGCTGGGTCAGTTCCCCCGGGGTGATAGCAGTGTGTGTCAGAATGACTAGAACATTCCTCTTGTTTTTCAAGCCAAATCCCTCTTTCCTCTCCCTCCATGTCATTCCCTCTCTCCATCTCTGCCTCGCCCTCTCTCCCTCTCTCTCTTCCTCTGTCTATGTGTCTTAAAAAAAAACATGGGACCATGAATATACTAAATTTACCTCTCGACAGTAACCACGGCGTAGACCAATCGAACTGCGCTGCACAGTTGTGGAATGCAACGTGGATTATGACATGGCGAGAATCGTCATAGAAACCGACGCAGCAGCTCAAACTGGCTATTTTTAGAGCCAATCTCGTGGCCTGGTGAAATATCAAACTGCCTGGATAGGCCGCGGGTATCACAACAACTCATGATGTGTGGTGGGAAGAGGTATGACGGTGAGCACTGCAAGGCAGGTTCACCTCAAGCACAAACTCATTTTTTCAGTTTGTTGCTGTTTCCAAAATTAGAGGGCTTCTTCATCTTCTCCTCTGTCTCGTTAAGAGGCATAAACATCTGTAATATGTTCATGCATCATAATAATAATAATAATTCAAGGTTGGGGCTTGTCATCAGCTGCATCCCTGACAAGAACACATGTCATCACAACTTATCACTCCAGCTGTGGGGCTTCAGGGGATGACACAATTAAGTTGGCATCAGGTTTTAGGCTAGAACTTATTTGCATGTCCTTGCAGGTTGCTTGTGTTGGATGGGTGAGGAGTGTGTGTGTGTGTGTGTGTGTGTGTGTGTGTGTGGGGGGGGGGGGGGGGGGGGGGGGGTTGGGGCACAAAAGACTAAGATAAGTCAAAGACTAAGTCAAACTGCACAATGTTGTATTTTGCACATAAATTCAATGCAACATGTCAGTGCTGGTGGAGATTATTTCCAGCGGATGAATGACATGCTTTATTTTATTTAATTGTATTTATTTATTGGAGGAGACACAAAGACACAAACAGCAAAGTAAGGGCATAAAAAGTGTCAGCTCCTACCTTTCGCCCCTCGCAGGACGAAGCCAAATCCCTCATTCTCCTTCTTCTGGAGCACCACCGTCTTCTCGTCCACCACGCAGTCACTGTGGAGGAGATGCCGAGCAGAGCGCCCGTTAGCACAGCCCATCATCCGCAGCATGGCCACGGACGCCCTGCCCGAGTGGAGGTTCATGCTGCTGGAGAGCTAGTCCGGCCAGGGCAGGGCAGGGCAACCCCGACCCCACCCCACCACCACCACCGCTGCCTCCTCCTCCTCCTCCTCCTCCGCCTCCTCCTCCGCCTCCTCTCGCCGGCCTCTATCTCTATCAAACGGTATGACAGCGGCCCCGGCAGCCCGGCGACAGCATCTCCACAAAAGAGACGACCCGAGGAAAAAAAAAAAAAAAGAGAGAGAGAGAGAGAGAGACTACGACGAAAGACGCGCCTCCCTCACCTCCCTGCTACTCCCTTGCCGCCGCCGCCGCCGCCGCAGCTGCAGCCTGTCAGCCGCCTCTCCTGCGCAGAGGCGCGGGGTCGACAGCGCGGTTACCCCCGCCGCTGCTGCGGAGGCTCCGGCCGGCGGTGTGGAAGTGCTGCGCCGTCGAGAAGACGCGACATCGGGCTGGTGGTGCTGGCGGCTAATGGCTCATGGTGAGGCGGGGAGTTCGGCTGAAGCTCGCCGGGTTGGAGGGGGGTGGAGGGAGGGAAGAGAGACCGAGAGGGAGGGAGCAGCAGCAGAGTGTCGTTGTGGATGGATGTCTAGGTGTGCTGCGCTCCGCAATGTGCAATCACTGGTGGGGCGGGTGTGTGTGCATATGTGCGTGTGTGTGTATGTGTGTGTGCGTGGTGTTTGAGGGACAGAATACGGGGAGTAGGTGGGTCACCAGCCCGGCATGGTGCCATATGCCCCCGTGTCTGCCTATCTGATGATTGATTACTGATAGTTCCCCTGATGTGAGAGGGCTGCTGCTGACATCCTCCAATTACTGACATCTCTGTTGTCCTTATTGTCTCCCAGTCAATCTAATCTCCTCTGCTCCTCAACTATTGTGCAAATCAATCTAATTTCTTCTTTTGTGTTAAAAAAAAAAAAAAGTTGTTCAAAAATGTCCCCTTTAACCACCAGACTTTGTTTCCTGCATCCACACAAAGCTTAAGTGGTGAAAACACATTTGCCCAAGTTGTTTGGAACATGGCATTAAAAACAACTCATGATGACAGATTGCCTTTCCTCTCTAGGGCCAAAGGGCAAAACTGTGACGGCTTCTGAGGGATCCTGATCTTTGGGGCGGATAACCAGCCTTGTCTATTTATAACTAATTCCAGTATTTGCTTAAATTTTTCCTCTCATTTTGCAACTAAATGCACACATATGGATGATACTGCACTGATTCAGCTGGAAGAAACAGTTGATAATCTACATTAATTCTTCTTGTTAATGTTTAATATAATGTGTCAACTACAAAGAGCCAGTAAAAGGCATGGGCTATACAAAACAACCATGAGCCGCATTCCTGCTCTTAACCAACAGTAAGGCTACATCTACACCACTGTGGTTTCATTTTAAAACAGCATGTTCAAGTTAAAACCATCTCCACCATCCAGACAGAAACTATCTAAACTGTAAACAGGAAGCAGATTGTATAGTCGGCATTCGTTTAGAGAATCTAGAGAGAATCTGACCACAGTGAAGACAAGGTCAGTAAAGCGTATATTTTTTCTGTATCCACGTTGCTTTTACTACTGGTCATCGACCCATTCAGACACCGACCATGGGTGTCAACGTCTTTGGCTTTTCAGACTAAAACACAGCCACAACACCAGAGTCTCCAAAAGTCTCAGTCTCCAAAGTCGGGTGGACGGACAGGAGGCAAAAGAGACGAGGTTTAAAATGAAATCGTAGTCATGTGGATGTAGAATTAAGAGTGGCAGCAGCTGTTGGCTGTAACCTGTCTGTAACCTCCAAATGCAGTGCTGTCTGTGTTTATTCCATATGCTGATGAAGTTTCTCTGCTCCAAAATAAAAGCAGTAAACTGTCTAATCTGACATCTACTCATGGACCACCATGTCTCCCCCTCTGGTCTCAGTCTTCTGGAGTATGCGAACGTGAAATGGTTCCGCTCAATCTCTCACCGCCCGCAGCGATCAGGTCCAGGCCTGGCGTGGCGTAGGGAGATTATAGGTGTCATTTGGGCAGTGAGGTAGATCTTTAGCCATGACGGCAGCTGAAAGGCCACGTTTGCTCCTGCAGCCTGAGGTGTGTGCTGTGTGAGGGAGCATTGTTCAGCTTATATTAGGTGCAAGGATTACACTGAATAGACACGTGGGATGAGTGAGAGAAAAAAAGACCAGAGAGAAAGAGAGAGAGAGAGAGAGAGAGGCGAATAAAGAAGGAGAGAGAGGTGCAACTGCCATCCTAGCAACAGTTCCCTTAGCAACGCAATCTGTCTAGAGAGCGAGGAAGCCTGCACTGCTGACACACTGAAGGTTATCTCCCAGCATTCCCTCACACACACACACACACACACACGCACACGAACACGCACACACACGCACACACACCCTCTGGCCAATAGTGGGCAGTCAGTGGTAATCACACCTTCATCGCCCAAATCTGACACGGTGGCGGCTTGGATAGGTCAGCGCAGCACAGTGGTGCAGAGAAGGGCCTGACACTTTATCAAAAGTGTCATCTTGTTCAACAAGTGGCGAGCCGGCCACGACACTGATGCTGTTTTACCATTACAAAGCGGACTCACTCCCCACAGTGTCCAAGATGTATTGTCCAGAGGAGAGGACAGCCCATCGGTGCAATCAATTTGCAGACATTCGTCATCTCTTGCTGTGTAACTTTTAGTGGAGTTTGGAGGTCTGGCTCAAGGGCGGAGTCGTTAGAGATAGGCTACTCATCAAAGTCTTATTCTTAATTGATGTCTGGTGGAGGAAATGGTGCAAGCTACACCATCCTTCGCTGTGGATTGGACCGCTGTCCTCTCAGTGGTACGCTTTCAGTCACTGGCTCGTCCCTCTGCATGCATTCATTTTTACCACGTGACTCTACAGTGATTCCTCAGGCAGCAGCCTCATCAGCAGTTTGTCTTAGACAGCAGAGGGGCTGGTGCATCATGTACAAAAACCCACATCTGGGCTTCCCTCCTTCTCCATCTCACCCTGCTGCACCTTCAGTCAATGAGGAGGGATCCTTCACACAATAGCTGCCTGTGTCCCAGTTCACTGGCTGCGTCTGAACACCGATTGAGTCACAGAGGCGCAAATAGAAAAGCAGCCTTCCTTCGGGTGGATACTTCGAGCCCCAACCTATCCCAAGATTCATTGTGCATCAGTAATAAAAGCAACCAATACAGACAGAGAGCCTGAGGGTTATGTAATTATTGTCTTTCAGCCTAGTTCAACGGAAAATGTTCAGGTGAACGTTTCCTCTTGGTGTTTCTCAGGTATTGCGTCAATGTGGCCAAAACCATGAGACTGTGTCCAGATTTTACTCTTGTACAATCATTAGGATGTGCAGAATATCTGGTGTATCTGGTGTTTCCTTGGACCTCAAATGCTATGCTTCATCATCCTGTCAAACGGACTTTGGGTAAATATTAGGGGTGTAATGATTCATCCATTGTAATGATTTATTCATGCATTGCATTGATTTTAATCTGTAAAAATCTACTTGCATTGATATGAAGTGTAACGCAACCTTCCAACATTGCTCGTATTACTCCAAAATTGGTGTGCAATTTAAATAATCTATTGTATTTATAATATGCAATGCAATTATTGCATTGCACTTGCACGGGCCATGCAATAAGTGTCATGCACGTGGACGGAGAGAGCCTCCATTGTCCCTTGTAACAAGTTAGGCTATTTATCGTGATAGCAATTACTCCAAAGCTGTTTAATAAAGGTAAAAATGTAGCATAGTTAAGATACAAATCCTGCATAGTTCCTATTTAAATAATCTATCCATCCATTATTCCTCTCACAGATTTAACTTTTGGCAAAAAAAAAAAAAAAAAGTTACTGTATCGATTTCTAGTCATTAAATCGTATCGTATTGTATCGCTCTAAATGAGACAATATCGTCCCTGTATCACAACACAATCATGACACATATCATAAAGCTATTCAAATGTATTGTTACACTCCTAATAAATACATCAGGACGTCTCTTTTCACGGTGTGTGATGTTGTGGTGCTGCCTGCAGCTCAGTTTATCTCCTTTTAATCTGTGAACATCGATCAATCTGCTCTTTGGCCCGTTCTTCCTGTCAAGTATTCCTGCCTCATGCAAAATGTAACGGCAGCCTCTGCCAGTTAAAAAACAATTATGAATATTTAAAGAGCAAAGGGAATACTTGATGTAAGGGCACTGAATAAAGTGATCTTTCCCCCCTAAAAAAGTTAACATGACAACATTATCTTCAGATTTTGAATTTCCACGGTGGATGAAAAATATCCCACAGTTTGATCCACTGTTGGGAACTGAACTGGCATCATCACGGTTGTCTATATCCAGGTTAAAGTGTTGCTTCCATTTGAGATTTCCCCTGGACCTTGAACGCCACAGGGGTCTTTTGTCTTTGCCACAGTTCATGTTTGGCCAACCAGCCTACGTCACTGTGGCGGGTTAGGGATGGTTCACCTTGACCCATATTGGACACTTACTGGAAAACAGCCTCCCAGCATGTTGACCATGGCTGCCAGACCAAACTTAGCAAGAGTAATGAGGGAAATGTCGGACTGTCCTTCACTGCCTCATCATCATGTACACTTCCAAACTTCATATATCATTACAATGGCCTGCTCTTCTGTTACTTTGTTTTGCTACTGATCATCTTTCCTTTCCTGTTTTGGTTGTGTAAGACTTCTAAGCCTGTTTGTTTTTTTAATCTCTTACAGTATAGGAGCTGCCAGAGTAGCACTCTTCAATTAAATCAGCAGCTTGTTTCAGACTTGGTCGGACTTCAGATGCATTACAACAAGTGAAGGCCTGTTAAAGCCTCCATTAGCTGATGAAAGGCCGTCAACATGTGAGGTTAGAATCATAAAAAGGACTGATGATGACACAGACAAACACCTTAAAGCAGCTCTTTGGATGCAAAACTGATTTATTTATTTCCACGAACAGGAGCTGACAGCAAGTCTGAGGTGGAAGAACTATTTAGGTCGTTAAGCTGAATGAGCCAAAGCAGCATAACAACAAAGTAAAGCTTAGTTACGTTACAAGTCCTGTATAATACATTTTAAGTAATTTGAAAAGTATCAAAGGTAAAGTTATATTTCACACTAAATGGCAATTTTATTTTATTTTATTTTTTATTTTTTTTAAGTTTTCAGTGATTTATAATAAGATCTATAAGACATCTCACAGCAGGTCGGTGTCAGCGAATAAGAAGAGAGGAGGCTCTGAGCTTCTCTTCTGATTGGCTGACCGTTTTTTGAGTGATCCATTCAGGTAAATCACTCAGAGAAACCAAATCCTGTAAGCATTGACTAGTTGGTCCAAAGGGCTGGGGAGGGGGGGGCTGCTTTGTTGTGACAAGTCACACAAGTCCAGACGGCTGGTTTTAAGGCTCAGTTTCTGAATTCAGGCTGTGTGCATTTCTCTGTGACAGGTTTTGATACCTGCGTATAATCACACTACACATGGACATGTACCTTTATATAGGCCTAACTTAGGACCTTTATGGGATAAGTATGTATTAACATATTAAAACTTTTGCAGCTTGTTGATGAGGAGTTTATTTTAGCTGCACTAAATACTGCCTGGTAATTAAATCTATAACAATATACTGTATAATATTCAACAAGATTATCACTCAAACTCTCATAAATTTTACTGTAATAAGAGGGAAGTAATTTGATAGGTAATTGTATAGGTTAATGAGAATAATGGGCGCAAGATTTAAATTTTACCTGTAAAACGGACATGGGCAGCTACCTCTAAGTGTGTCCACATACTGACTGTTGCTGTCTGTATGTATGTGTGTATGGGTGGAAATCACTGCACATGCTCTGCTAAGAAAACCTGCTGCATCCCTGATGATGTTGGACAGGTGACCTAGTGTGATCAAACACAAGCCAGAGCTCATTCATATTCATGCTCCTGCAACGACGTTCAGCACACCTGTGTGATTGATTCTGTTAAACAGGATTTGTTCACGATGGAGAATATACCCCAGGCCTTATGCATCTCTCTCTCTCTCTCTCTCTCTCTCTCTCTCTCTCTCTCTCTCTCTCTCACACACACACACAACACACAGGAGTACACATCTATCTTTGTTTGCAACACAGTCTGTGCTGAAGTGGATGTGACAGCAGAGAATAGAAGAGAGGGGTGGAGCAGAATAACTTGAGAGCAGAAGACGATGGAGACCTTGGGATTCAACGTCAAGAAGCATTAGACAGAACTTTTCACTCAGCTGAAGGGTTGAACCTTAAATCCTCTTTTCCTATTAGAGCTTCTCTTTTTTCTGAAGAACAGAGGAAGATTTCAGATTGTAAACTCAGCAGCTTCTTGTAAAAAGAAACAGCAGATTAGTGTAGAGAGTTTGTGTTTGGGTGTAAATGTTAAGAGTAAAAGCAGCCTCTTGGAACAGAGAGAAACTCCTCAATCATTCATATATGGTGTTATACATATGTAGATGTGGATTTTACATGATGTGAAGACAAGTGTGTGTTTGTGTGTGTGAGAGATTTTACCTGGAGGCATCAAAGCTGTCGTAAGAGCCCACAGTGTAGTGTCTGAAGAGTTTCCGTCTGTCGGCGCGGTCTGCTCGCGAATCTGTCAATCACAGCAGAAGTAGATCAATATTCAAATACGGCCTTAAAAATGGTGCTGCGATGTCCCTGCTGCAACTTCAGGATCCAAACAAATCACAGGTCGGGACATTTGAATAAGTTTGAACAAGAAATTTGGTTGACTTAGACTCAACTGATGAGGCGATGAAGGTCAAAGGTCATGCTCATTATCACAAAATTTCAGTGGATAAACAGGGATCTACTGTATGGGTGATGGTAGTAGGAGTAATGGGAACAGACAAGTGTGAGGTGGTTAACTCGATTCATCAATTTTTTTCCTCAATGCTGCAGATTTGATATGTTTGCTGTCAATTCAGGGCAATAATCATGATGCTTGTCCCAGCACAGAGCAGTGAGATGCAACAGAGAGACTTTGAGGAAAGGGCAGACGGGAAGTAAAGAATCATGGGACAGGACAGAGAGATTTACTGCTTCTGTCCTGCAAAGATGTTTTAGTGTGTTTTCACATCAGTCACTCAGCAAACACTCAAACTCACACACTCTATACTGGACATAAGAGGCAGCTTTAAATTCTTGAATATGACCTTGAAAATCATGACGTGCACACAGAGTGGTGGCCTGTCCTGACTGTCATGACTGAGCTCATTGGTGCAACTTTTTCAACTTGTACCCTCTAAAAATACAACTGATATCAGTTCATTTATACCTGAAATCAAGAGCAAAAATAAGATTTGAGAAACATTTGCAGATAATTTCAAACAGTTGAGGACAAAACTGCATTTAACCCTGAAACCCAAGCCTTTCACTAAAGACACATATCTCAGCGACCATTTGAGCTGGGACCCTCCTTTTTTCTGTGTAACTTATATTGTTCCAATAATTTGTTTTGACGATTTGGAGTCTTTTTTTTTTTTTTTTTTACAGCTTTTCATCTGTACATTGGTGATTTATTGTCTTGCACTATATCATCTGCCATCTTTGAGATTGACGTCGTTCACCTTTATTGGTCATTCCTATTGGCTGCAGTAGCTACAGAGACAGAAGGGATCAAACCAGTTACATGATAAGTTTGGAGCAGATGAAGTATGCTCACAAATCCTACTCCACAGAATGAGCAAAACTTACAAACAGATAAATAGATACTATCACTTCTGGAACAATCCAAACAGATGAATGCAATTTTCTGATGTGGAAATTTTTTTTGTTTTGTTTTGTTTTGGTTTATAGCTTTTGTCTATATTTTTTGGTTTTGTATTACCCACATTGGACAAATAATCATGGAAACACTGAAAAAAGGTTTTCAAACATTATGAATGAGTAGAAGATAAAAACAGGAGCAAAGGCCTCAACTAGTGCAACACAACAGTTTCATCTGGCTCCATTTCATCCATGGTCTCTACACAGCAGATTGTCAAGAGATTTGAATTTGTATAAAAAAGTTCAGTGTAGACACAAACATGACCTCTAGAGTGACGACTCCTCCTGTCTCATCTATTTGTCCAATTCACCTCCTCCTCCTCCTCCCCCTCCTCCTCCCAATCCCCTCCCTCCCTCTCTGTCCTTCCTTCACATTCTCTCTCACACCAGCTGTCACACTTTCACAGAAACTCCATCTCCTCTGATCCGGCTTAGATCTTGTCATCTTTGCAGGAACATTTTTTTTCTTCCCCCCCTCTGACTCTACATCCACAGTTGTCAGATTGGAAGAGGGCGGATGTAGGGGGAAAAAAAGAAAAGAGAAAAAAGGTTGTAGCTCAGTGGATTTTTTTTTTATATAAAAAGAAGGAGGAAGAAGAAAGAAAATATTTGGTTTATGTGGAAAAAAAGAAGAATGAGAGAGAGAATAGTATTAGTATTAGAATAGATCCACAACATGGTCACACTCCATAGCAACTGCTGTCTGACTGAGGCCAGCTGGTTTCTATGGTCACAGATCAATACAGATGGTGCTGCATGGTAGGTGTGTATGTGTGCAAGTCTATTTGGGTGCATGCTGTGTGAAAATATGCATGTTGCACTGCATCTGTGTATCATTGTTCTGTCAGGTGTTCATACTGCAAAGATGTGTATACTGTATATGTATAATTGTGTGTGTGTGTGTGTGTGTGTGTGTACAGCCCTCTCTGGACTCCTTCCAGGTCTTTATTTTTCCCTCCTTGCTTCCCTTACTCGTACTTCACCTCCCAGCACGAGGGAGTGATGCGAAAATGAGATAGAGAAATTGATGTTACACATATTTGCCAGATGGGACGTTAGTCAGTTCAGCCTCATCATCACTGCAGCTGCATCACCTGTCACTGGAAACCTCTTGTTTTCCCTGAGATGATGTGATTTCCTGCACTGAGAACTATCTTTATGTCATCATTCATTGTCAGGTTAATGAATGAATGATCATCCTAAAGAGCGTCAATCTACCAGTGACCATAGGAAGAGATCTGAGGCACTCAAGGAAATGATTAAAACGCCTTTTTTAGTACATGGCTAATGTAATAAAAACATGCCAACGCGTTTCAGCCAAAAAGGCCTTTGTCAGGGCAAGGGCAAAATGTTTGTCAGTCAGGTCTCTCTGCCAGCCCATTTCCTGTCTCTCTCAACAGCGCTATCTAATAAAGGCATGAAAAGCCAAAATATATGTATACATATAAAAACGTTTTTTTTTTTTTTTTTTTTTTTTTAAAGGTGCTCAGTGTGAGCAGGTAGGTGGTCACATGCAGCATGACCTGCCAATGACAGAAAAAAAGGTCAAAGATATGGCAGACGGTAAATACTTACTGCAGTGATTACAATCTCCACACTTGTGGTTAGCTTTTCTGGTGGAGAGCCAGGTTTTTCGTTGTATAGGGGGGGAGATGACTTTGTTTTAACAAGTTTATCGTTTAAGGTTGGAGCTCTTCTGAAGTTGATGGTCGGAGCATCTGGGAGAGCTTCTCTAAGAACACTCTCACTTTTCAATATGTCTCAATTTTTTTTTGACAATTTGTTTAACACAGTTGCTCTCTAGGGAGACATTTTGCTTCATTGTAAGCTCTGGATATAGTTTTTTGTTGATATCCTCTTGTCTTAAATCTCTGGCTTCTTCTGAATCACATATAAGTTTGAGTCTCTGAAACTGACCAAAAGGAATATTATCTCTTAACCAAGGAGGATGGAAGCTGTCTGCTCTAAGGATTGTATTGCGGTCACTTGATTTTCTAAAGATAGAGGTGTGTAAATCTCCATTGACATCTTTAGAAATGTTTAGGTCTAGAAAGTTGATTTCAGATGAAGAAAAGTCAAGACTGAGGTTCAAATTTCTAGTAGTATTATTCAAATATGAATGAAATTGAACAGAAACACATGTTATGTACAGTCCATTCAGCCAGTTGCAGGATGGAGGCAGAAGGGGGTATCTGTTCTGGATGTCTCCTTTCCAAATAATGTGATAAAGCATCTAGTCCTTCCTTATGATCAATGTTAGTGCTTCCACATCCATGGCAACTAACTACAAGAAGATGTCCAATGTTCTTTATGTCTTTAATTTTATTTAATACATGCATACTGTCTTGAATAAAGGAAGGCAGTTCTAAAACAAATGGCTTAAAGGGGACCTATTATGCTTTTCCAGCTTTTCAGACTTTTATATATGTTTAAAATGTTGGATAATGGTTCTAGAGGCCGTGGAAGTGTCATATCCTGAGGTTAATGCATTTGGGGGTAAACCCTGCTAGATAATTGGGATTTCTCTGCACACCGTGTTACACTCCGTTGCGCTGAGTTTTTTTTTACATGAGCTCGCGTCTACGTCATGGCGTGCCGGACTCCCCTACATGGTCATGCCGAGGTCTCTGCTCCAGCCGGCCCCGCCTCCTCCCATGCTCCTCTGTTGTGCCCGGTGTCACAGCGGAGAGCGGAGCGGACTACTTCCTGCTTCTTCCCTGCATGTTTTAGCGCTGTAGCGTCACTTTACTAAGTTTTATTTAGAAGTTTACGCCGACGTTTCATGTAAGTGAAGCTGTACCTGTGTGAGGAGCGACGTACCGCCGGGGCGACGTTGTTCGCCGGACCGACGTAACGCTGGACCGCCGGAGCACCGGCTGCAGCAGCTCCTCACACAGGCAGAGCCCGTCTGCAGGCCTCCTTGGCCGGGCAGGCGTCCGTGCTCATCGCGGTAGAGAAAACCATCGCTAATAAACATACCCGCGGGTTTTTTAGACGTTTACCGCCGTGTGGTTAGTCTATTTAGCAGAATGTTGGTCTCATTGATGAAATCTTGTGGCAGTTGAATTAGTTTGAATGAAAAGTGAAGCTGTGAGAAGGAGGAGGAGAGGAGCAGTGCTGCTGTAGTCTATGTGCACAAATCACCACATTTACATCAATAAATAACTGTTTTACAATTAACTGACCATTCTGCATATATTTTTAATTTATTTTATATATTTATTTTTGCATTTTTATATTACATGTTACATTGTTACAGTAGCCTACATGGCAAAGACTACTCTATACCATCTTTGGTTAGGGTGAGACTAGGTCATGGGCACATTTCATTACACAATGTAGACTGGTCAGATACATACTGGAGATCTGGCAATTTGCCTACTGCAGATTTAGCTTTTGTTTGCATACTACATTTTGGCCAAATCAGTATAGGTACTAGTAGTAGACATCGTCATGGTAACGCAATGCTGAGGGAGTGGTTCATTTGCATTTAAAGGGAGGGGCCACTGAAACAGACCGTTTTGCAGAGCCCTGTTTTTGAAAATGCTGTGATGTTTGATCTTTGGGGTATTTTGACCGAAGCACGTCACAGACATGTCTTTAAGACACCCAGGAACTATTTTAGTTGGTGCAAAAAGGAGCATAATAGGTCCCCTTTAATAAAGAAATCAACAAATCAAGAAGCTGGTTCTGTAATTGATTCATTTCCACTGATTACTGGTCTTCCTGGTTGGTTCTCTAAGTTCTTGTGTAGGAAGCAAATAAAATTAGGGAATTCTTGGGCTGTTATAAAGCAGGAAATCATGCTCTTTTTGTGAAATCCATTCTTCATTTTTAGCATGCAAAAGTATTTCCATTAAGTTCAGTCATTTGTTCTATTGGGTTCGACAATAAAGGTTCATAGTACTCAAGGTTATCCAGCTGTCTCATGGCCTCTGTGATGTATTGATCTCTGCCCCAAACCACTACAGCTCCACCTTCATCAGCTATTTTAATTATGATGTTTTCATTAGCTGACAGACATTTTAATGCCTTTGTTTCTTCTTTTGTCAAGTTGTAATCCATTTTTTATCTCAGATGCAAAGAGTTGGTCAACTTAGAGCTCTTGATTGACCTGCCTCTGCCTCTTCTGGTCTTGCGCTTTGCTGTCCTTGTGATCTGTTGTTTCTTTTGGATCTGGTGCCTAAAAAACTGGATGAGGAGGACTCTTCTTTCTCAGAATGCTCTTCATCACTGCCTGGCAGTTGAAAGGAAACTGTTCTTCTCCGTTGCGGCTGCGTTTTGTAGCTGTGTCTTTGGTTCCACATGCAGACTTTATTTTCCAGTGAGCATATTTGGTTACAGGAGGCCCAATGATAACACTTGTACAGTCCAGGTACACTTATTGGAAGCAAGTCAGGATGAGGATGGGATCTCTCATCCCTCTTTCTGGATTTAAAAAATCTCTTTCTGGACTATTAGTCACCAGTTGCACTTGTGACTCTTAGCTTTCAAATTGTGTTGCACTTTTAGGGTCTCTTTTATTGCATTCATTGTCATTGTCTTTTTGCTACCTTGCTCTTGCTATGTATGTTCTCGCTTGTTTTGATTGATTGTTTTTGTAATGCTGCTAAAAATAAAAAAATAAAAATGTCCATGTCACTGCTACAGTCAAGATCCTGTTTTGGGTTCACTATCAGCTCAGTTACACACATTAAAGCATTCACTTAAACCTGCAGTGCTTGCTTTCTGGTCTGAGAGACCAAAGCCCCCTGACACTACCACTGAGCTGTGTTTGTGTGTGTGTGTGTGTGTGTGTGTGTGTGTGTGTGTGTGTGTGTGTGTGTGTGTGTGTGTGTGTGTGTGTGTGTGTGTGTGTGTGTGTGTGTGTGTGTGTGTGAGAGAGAGAGAGTTTCCTTGGCTCTTTCCTACATGCGTAGCTCTTCAACTCTCTTGGGTCCAAACCTGAACCCTAACAAAGTGTGTCTAAGCAGGACTTAATCCTGCCGCATCACATGATCTACTGAATGAGAGGGATTAAATGCTGAAAGTGTTTAAGTTAAATCATTGTGTGTGTTTGTGTGTGCATGAGGGGGAAAGGTAAAACATAAAACCCAGATAAGTTGCAGACTTACATAGGGAGATAAGGAAGATAAACATCTTAAACTTGAATAATTACTTCTGTATCTGTTGTTTTTTTCTTCCTTCCACTCACAGTATTTGCAGATACCAACTCTTAAAGGTATAATATGTAGGAATTACCCCCCATCTAGCGGTGCGGTTGCATATCTGAACGTATTCTTGTCATGGTGATGTCGTATTGTTTACCTGACCCACGTTTTACCGCCTTTCTCTCATCGAATAAAATGATGACATCCAGTTGGTTTGCCGACGGCCGTCTGCCTGACTGCACCTGAATGCATCAGTGCCTCCGTCCTTCCTCACACTACACAGTGGTGACAGTTTTAACAGGCGCTACCTGGAAAACTTTCTCCCCGAGCCGACAGCTCCGGTGAGTTTCTGTGGCACTGGTTACCTACGGTCACGCTGCCACTGAACGTAAAAAATGGCGATGCCTCGGTTCGGTGCTTGGCCCACTTATGTATTTGTAACGACTTGTAACAACTCATTCTAAGGTACGAGAAAGCTTTCATTTGAATGCGGGTGTGATTCGACTTCAGTGAAATACAGATTTATGAAAGCAATATTTGATTTTTACTAATAAAAAGCCAAATAAGTTACAGACTGGGGCTTTAACACACCTCCTGCTACACACCTGGATGATGTGTGGATGGTGAAGTGATGGTGAAAATCTAAACTACGGCTCCAAACCACATTTCTGATCACAACCTGTCACATGGAAGTCATTCACACCTCAGCTGCCACCGCTCAGCCTCACACGGGTCCTTCACCGCCCATCCGACTGCGGCATACTCTCTCACACACACGCACACACTCTTGTGGCCTGTGGCCTTGGCCAAGGCCGCCTTTGAACGGGCCTCTGCGAGCCACCATACTGTGTTCCCATTTTTTGACAGCCTTTCTTTGCAGGCAGACCTGGGGGCAATTTGGATGTGACACAGTGTGAGAGGAGCTCCCCCGTGCCAATGGCCTTGGGTGAGGCTTTAGAATAAGCCACCCAGAAGAGGGCAAACAGCCAAACACAAAAAAGAACAAGTTGCTCCCCATCTGCCTCTATCACCGCTGACATTCTCCTCAGAGCAGGGAAGACTAAGAGAGAGCGGGTGGGTGTGGGGGAGGCTACTCCAGCAACACTGTACTTTGTGATAATGTCAATAATTAAACACTGTCAGAGAACAGAATACCAGAGGATGAAGATGACTGTGGACTGGGGAAGAGGGGATGACAGACAGAGGGAAGAGGGGTCTTTTCTAAAAACCTGCTCTGACACCGCTCAGCACAGAGACAGAGAGAGAGAGAGAGTGCAAGGACAGGGAAAAATGTGATGTTTGTGGGGGACGGAGCGTGCCGTGATATGTTCATTAGCCTGCACCCAGAGGACATTAGAGCACAGCTGAGTTAGCAGGGCAGCGTAGTGCTTAGCTTTGTGCACCACAGCCTGGGGAGGCAGAAAGAGACAGGGAGAGAGAGAGAGAGAGACACATGCAGCTCATGCACTGGAGAGAAAGAGGCCACGTGCCATCACAGCGCCTTAGGAACCTGCAGCATTTTAGCCTCAGCTTCCACTCTTTGCATCCGCCTCCCTCCTCTCTCTTCTCAAAACTGGGGTGAAGGCAAACGGTGCGTGTCCTACATAAGTCAATGTCCCACCTCCCACCGACACACAGCCCCAAGTGATTAGACTTACAGCTCCTTTCATCGCTGGTCTTGGCCGGGATCTCCTCCACACAGTCGGCTGGAAACCAGCCCACCTGGCCACGGGCGCTGCCCTCCCAGAAACCCCCCTCTCCGATGCTCAGAACTGGACCAATGGGAGAGAGAGCGGAGAAGGAAGACAAATGACATTAGTCTCAGAGTAAGACAATGAAAGAAAAGAACAGAGCGTCCGCAGAGATCATTAAAAGCACTTTTTACATTTAAATGCCACATTTGAATATTCGGTAAAAAGATATCTGCTGGTGCAACTTGACAGCTAGGTGCTTAAAATACTGGAGTACAAGACTGTGACAATCTTCACCACATAGCTGATGAATGGGTCACACTATTAACCGTCACAAAGTCACAGTCACAAATTTGTTTGAGGCTCTGATAAAATGTCACCACTTAACAGTGTGAGCTGCAGGAGGCCTCAGCTGCTGCTGGAGATGTTGACAGAGCTCAGAGACTCAGTAAAAAAAAAAAAAAAAAAAAACTTCCTCAAGAAATCAAACATCAGCCTGCGTGGAAATGAAGAGGCTCTGCTGCCAACATCTGGACATTTGTTTACAGTTTGATGTAGATAAACATCTGTTTGTTAATTAGCTGATTCTACTTGCATCTTCACAATGATGAAACCTGACAACACATTATCTGCAGATTTTACGCCTATGAAAGAATAAATGAAGGAATTTTGTACAGTCATGGTTTGTTTCATTCTGATTTGAATTCGTCTACAAACAGGTTTCTTCCCCTTAAGCAGCTTCAAAGGTTCATAGTACAAACAGGCCATAAAGCATAAAGACGTGTTCATCAAAGCTCCACCGAGTATAAAAGGTAGATGTTTATATTAAAGCTCATACACAGTGTAAAGTTAAATGTGTATTTCTAGTGTGATTATAAAACAGGTCTGGGTTCTATATTAATACTGTGAAAGTATCAAAGCCTCGGTCCAAAGAACTGAGCTTTAAACCCAGCTGTGACTTTGTGATGTCAAAACAAAGCAGTCACTAAGCCCCGCCCACCTGGTCCGACCATCCAACACTTGCAGGATTTGTTTTACCTGAAACCTGCTCTATTTTTATTGAATCACTCAGAAAATCAGCCAATAAAAGGAAACGCTCGGAGCCTCCTGATTGGCTGACACCGACCTGTTGTTACTAGAGCTCCAGAGAGAAACCCGAGAGAGGGGATGGAAGACTACGCTGAGATGGTTTTTTATATTTTCTTATGGATCAGCACTTCAAATAAAACCCCAGAGAAGAGGAAACACGGAGCTTTAAATATGGAAAACTGTATCTTCTCCCACAGTCACTATCACATGCTGTGAATTCTGTGTCATCTTCTTCCAGCTCACTGAAGCTGTGACGTTTCTCACAGAGTGAAATATTCAGATGTTTTTAAGCCTTGAAATGGAAAAAAAAAACTCAAAAAACTAATTTTACATGCATTTCCTCAAAATTCATTCATTTGTGTTTTGTAACTTTGGAAACTTTGAGGTTCAAGATAAGGTTTGTGGGTCTGAACAGTGTTCCGCTGCACATAACACCTTAGGCTTACTTTCTACTTTTCATCCTTCGTGAATTTCTGTTTCACATTCTCAGGTCGGGGTCAGCGGTGCTTTATTTTACTACTTTGCTACATACACAAAATAAAAATTGCTAATTAATTAACGAATAAGTGATCAGCTGTGGATAGAATTAAATTGGTCTCATCTTTACCAGCTGCGGCATTAAAATGATGCTTCCACATGAATGCATCAACTAACCCATTAATAGTCCATAATAATCTTGCACTTTTCATATTAATGTCACACTCTCCTTAGTTTTGTGTTTATTAAGAATTCTGTGTTTTGATTAGCTTGATTTCTGAAATACATATGTTTTCCTATAGTTTTATTCTTTTGTTTTTGTACTCTTATTTTTGCTGTAAATTTCCCCAATTAGGGATAATATTATCTTATCTTATCTTACACAGTCAAGTACTGTACTCCACTGTGATGTTGGGATTTTTGTGTTGTGTTGCAGGGTCACACATGCTAGTAAAGTCTTAGTGTGTGCTGCAGATGGAAGAGCAAAGACACTGGACTCACCTTTGACCCTGTCGCTCTTGTAGAGGTTGATCTCTCCCTCGGCCTGAGCGGTGTATGGACGAACCACTGCAAAATGTCTCCCAGGAACTGCACTGTACAGCTTCCTCCTAGTGCCTACTGCCTCGCCATGACTGCTAGGGCTGAGAGAGAGAGAGACAGAGAGAGAGGCATAGAGAAACAGAGAGAAAGACAGACAGAAACTTCTGGTCAGAACTGGGGTTAAAGCACAATTAGGCTCATAACCTTTAACCAAACAAAAACAACTAAATCAGTAGTTTGGTTACTGCAAAATAATTTTAAGTTAAATTATGCAGGAGTCAAGTAGAGCATTAATAAAACCTGCATTGTAAAATAATATGACTTTGTGACTCAGCCTGGGAAAAGTGTGTAAAACAGTGAAGGTGAAACAACATTTCAAACGATGACCAGCTCCACATCTTCAATAAATACATTTGACAGTTTAAAACAATAAGAAAAGAACATCATGAGCTTCCCCAAATTACCATCAACAGCAGAGGCTGACACAACCACACACATTCCCACAACCGCTGACACACACACACACACACACACACACACACACACACACAAACACACACACATGCACTGAACTCATGCATATGGATATACTTACACACATGCGTGTGTGCACACACACAAACCCATTATGCAGAGCAGATATTCAGAGGCCAGCAGGCACGTGTCTTGCAGGAGTAAGTGGGGCAGAATATGGGCTGGCTCTGACCCACAGAGCGCAAAGGCTTCTGGGTAGGAGACGGGAGGACACGGTATAGACCACACAGGGAGCGACCCGCGAGTAGGAGCGACAATGAAGGAGGAAAATATCAAAATGCCAAATTATGACGGCAGAAAACCAGAGGATGACGAGGTACATGAACCCTGAGCTGAGTCTGAGTCTGCATAAACAGCCTGATGCTGTTTTTATATGTGTATGGGTATGTGTGTGTGTGTGTGTCTATGTGTGTGTGTGTAAAATAGATATAAAAAGCAGCATCATAACAAATGGCCCCTCATTCATTTTGACAACAGTGGAGCTCGTTGTAGCTTCTGATGTGATGATGTAGCACCTCTTAGTGGTCATCCTTCATAACAACAACACAACAGATGGAAGGAGAGGGAAATAAAACATGGCATCGAAGAGAAGGAAAAAAAACATTGAAACAATTATAAATTATATCACAGCAAGTCTATAGTAATTCGTTATACATTAAATTAAATGTATATTTAAATTACTGCTTACTTTCCCATATAGAGCCTGTACAACTCACTGTTTGGAGGTGAATGTGGGTGGGGGGAGGGGCCCAACTCTCTTACTACAAGAGACATACTTACTACATACATATTAATAAACAGGTTGGTGACTGTGATCACACTTATCCACTATTTCAAAATGTGCATGCTATGAAATTAGTCAATTTAGGACATTATAATAAATTATAATAAATTATTGTAAATAATGTTCAGAGCCTAATAACAGTGAGTCACAGGTTGTGTTGGCTACAAAAGGTTTTTAGTCAGTACAGGGTAATAAATGTGATCCAAGGGGTGTCAGTTAAGTTAGTGTAAGTTAGTGGACAAATGTTTGCAACATAAAAGGACATGTGTTTCTTTGGATAATATTTGAATATGCAACAATGATAATATAAATTTAAAATGTGTAATTTCCTTTTGGTTTTCAACTGGTTGTTTCAACAGAGCTGTGTCGGAGGTTGTGAGCACGGTTCTTTTCTTTTTGCTGGGCAGATTGATTAGAAAAGAATGAAAGTACAGGCAGGCAAATAGTGCATTTATATTTTTTTCTGCCCGTATTGTTTCTATTTATTCTGTAATGTTTGTTGACTGAATAAAAACTACTAACACTAAATCTACTGAAGATTTTCACAGTGATTGACTGGTTGAAGGTGAGCTAACCTGACAAAAACCTTATTTTAAAAACGCTCTAAATTTGATTTAATATAAATAAATGTGTCTCAATTGATTAATAATTAAGCTAAGTGAATGCACACAATGAATACTGACAGACTTCTTCACATCCTTTTATCTGAGATGGAGCCGCAAGGACACAGTTCAGGTCAAAAATCGCCAGTCTTCATTAGAAGCTTTAAATCAACTAATTTCATCAATTCTTTTAGCGGTAAACGTTTAATCATATTCTCGTTTTTTTCTTCTTCTTAAAGTGTGAAGTTTGAGAGATAAAACCACAGCGCAGGAAAAAATAGGAGATTATTAAAGAGGAAGAAGGGAATGGATTGCAGAAGTGAAGGATTGAGAGAAAGAGAGAGAGAGAGAGAGAGAGAGAGAGAGAGAGAGAGAGAGAGAGAGAGAGAGAGAGGAAGGAAATGGTTTTTTCAAGTAAGTGGGTCACCTTGTCCTGTAGACTGCGCTCCTCCTCAAACCTTCACGGGCCTTTGGAGAGCTAACCCCATTCAATACCTAGTGAGACTGCTCGCACATTTTCCAAGGGAAAGCCACGGACAAACCTGCAGCTTCGCTCTGCACCACAGAGAGACGTGAACCTGTGATGTCCCAACGCAGCAGTTTGACAAGCTCCAGTGTTTGATGTCCTTTGGTAAACAAGACCCCAGAGTACAATCCTGCTCCCTCTGACTCTGTGAGGGCATTGCTGTAGATCACTCTGCTTTTTTCTTGTAATGATTCTTTTTCCCCCACTGGTGTCACATCTACAGCTTTTAATTAAGTTTTCATCAGTTTAAATCTTTAGCACGTGGTTGACACTGACTGTGCATGCTGTCTCCTGTTAATGTGACAGTATGTGCAACCAGATGCTAAAAACAGATGAACTATAGAAACATCAAGCATCAACCTCCAAAGCTGAAATATGAGGCAGTGAAGAACCAGAAGCTACAGTTCCTCTCCTGACCACTTGAGTGTCTCTCCAACAGTGAGTCAGTCCCAATAGACTCCCATGTTAAAATGTCCAACTTTACACCTGAAATGTGTTTCCAGCCTGGTGCACACACAGTTTTGGTCTCTTCAGCAAATTCTCACCAGTTTGCATTTGGTTAAGGTTTCCACTACATGGTATCAGCTTGATTAGACTCGACCAGGTAGCTACTATTCTGGAGGTCGTTTCCATTGCAGGATAGTGCTATGGAGTAGCTGGTCGTCATAGCGATGCCACTTAAAGCAGATATCAGTGGAATGTTTTTGTTAATATAAGTCCTAAATAGTCCTATTTTCCGTCAGCAATCACTTACATGAAGTATTTCAGCCTAAACACGAGTCTCTCCGTCACTCTGCTCTGCTGTAACCCGAGGAGAAAATTTTCCTTGTGGGATACAAGTGTTATCCAATGAGGAGAGAGAACGGCATGAAGGGCTGTGTGTGCAGCCAAGGGATGCGCGTGAATGTGGTGACGTAGCACGAGGACCAATTGATGCCTGACAAGGGCGGGGGCTGCTAACTCATGGTGCGTTCAAAGAAACTCGTACTTTGTGTTTTTCCTTCCTGTGAAGTCATACCAGTTCGATCTGGTACGAGTTCACGGGTCGGAAGTTACGAGTGGCCGTTATAGGGAACTTTCACAGACAACAGGATGGTAAAAACACGAGCTACGGGTTACCTGGAACGCTACCAAGTCGTAGTTGTGACTTGAAGCTGTAACTTACGGTTTCAAAAGCCTGCCTTGAACGCAGCATTAGCCGAAACGGCCGTGAAGCTGATATCTGCTTTAATAAAATAAAATGACATTTAATATAGACTGATCTCAGCAGACCGGCTGCTAGCCTCTGAGATGACCGGTCCTGGCTGGCTGATCCCATAGGCGGCTCTTCACATCTCTAAAAATGTTTGTTTTTTTTGGGGGGCGATTTTGCCTTTTTATTTGATAGCACAGTGAGATAGACAGGAAAAGGGGAAGCAGAGAGAGGGGGAATGAAAGGTCTGCCTGACGCGGGATTCGAACAGGGGACGCCTGCGTTGAGGACTGTAGCCTCTACATGGGGCGGCCGCCTTAACCACTGCGCCACGCACCGCCCCATCTCTAAAAATGTTGGAGCAAATTGGGGATCAAATATTGGGGTTACTTTCTCACCTGAAAAAATATCAAAACTTAATAAAGTGACATATTAACAGCTCTACAGCGGGAATTAAAGCAGAAGTGAGTGGTCCGGTCGTTTTCGCTAATGCTGCGTTCCAGGCAGGCTTTTGAAATCGTAAATTACAGCTTCAAGTCACAACTTACGACTTTGTAGCGTTTCAGGCAACCCACTCGTGTTTTTCCGACCTGTTTTACCGGTGAAAGTCACTATAACGGCCACTCGTAACTTCCGACCGGTGAACTCGTACCAGATCGAACTGGTACCACTTCACGGTCGGAAAAATACGAGTTTCCTTGAACGCACCATAACAGTCCTCGTCCCTACGTCACCACATTCACGGCGTTCCTTGGCTGCACACACAGCCCTGCATGCCGTTCTCTCTCCTCATTGGATAAAAACTGTAGGATACGATAAATGTTTTCTCCTCGGCTCAGAGCAGAGCAGAGGGACTGAGAGACCCGTGTTTCAGTCCAAACACTCTATGTAAGTGATTGCTGTCGGAAGATATAACTATTTAAGACTTATATTAACACAAATATATCACTCACTTCTGCTTTAAAACATCTTCCATGCATGAATTGATGATGACGCAATCACACAGTGCCGATTCTCGATCAGTGGTCTGCATCAGTGTCACCTTTTAGTCCCTTTTCACCCGTTTTCGAACCTCGGCCAAAGTGGTACCAGATTCAGGTATTTTTACCTGATGGAAACCCAAAAAGGGCAAGTTGAGTTGAGTCAAGCCAAGTCAAGTTAAGCTGGCACCGCGTAGTGGAAACGTGGCATATGGAGAGTTAAGGGTGGAGTGACGGGGGCTGAGTCAGACTGCACCTCACTCTCAGCTTCAAAACCATGATACAGAAACTTGTGGGCACAATACAACCATCTGAATTTACATTTTATGAAAGGCACTTGTCTTTACAGGGCGGTGGCAGGGGACTCCAACAGCCCACACATCAACGACAAGCATGAGCTTCCAATGACAGTGTCTAAATATTACGTTTTTGGGCTAACACTTGATAATATCTGACAATAACAAAAACATCTGAAACATAAAATATCAAAATCTAATTTGAATATAATTCAATAATAATCAATGATACAAATGATGAATAATTATGTATTGTTAACAGAAACAACATATAATATTATTGTGTGATAACATTTAGGCTGGACTGCAGTGAGAAATTAAATTTTGAATGTCACCCAAGATTACATTAAATGCTTTCCGTTAATCAAACAGCTAACAGTTGATTTATTCCTGGTATCGACACTGCGTTGATGCAGTGATGATAAAAATGCATCAAACACTGCAGAAGTCAGAGGATGATGTTCTATTTCCAAGGAGTGAATTAAATGAGAAGAAATAACAGAAATCTATTTCTCAGGCCTCCTCTACCTTTGCTATCAATGAACTCCACCACAGAAACCTCAGCATTGGAAGTTCAATGCTTTAATAGTAGCCTAATGTAATAACTCAAAACAAAGGAATGGTCAAAATAAAAACAACAGAGGTGTCCTCAGTTTTGTCTCTATGGATTGAGTCCTAAATTAGAAAAACCTGCTTCAAAAGTCCCTGATGCAAATTCTGTATGACTTTGTCATCTCTAAACCCATGCTGAGATGTCCTTCCTGTTTTCTGTGCTTTTATTGTGAAAACTGAAAGACTACCATACTGCAAATTTGTGAAAGATTCTTCTCATGCAGGGAAACATCAAACATCATTTGGGTGTAACGATGTGGGAGAAACGTTTCCTTCTAAACCACTTCACATTCACTTTTAACTGAACACGGCCTCAAACATCACCAGCAGGTACCCACTGAAATGGGCGGCCATGTTTTCCCTCATGCTTTTTTTTTTTTTTTTTTTGGCAATTACCGAGGTGGCTTTGAGGTGCTAATTAGACATTGTTGATTAATACCAGCTGTGCATAATTTGTGCTATTATTGGATGATCACCCGAGACAAGGAGGCAGAGGGATAGAGGAGGGAGGGAGATGGGGGGGTAGGGGGTCGCAACGTTACAGTAAAGACACACATGGTCCGATACAGTACGGTGAACAATTTACATGTTAAGCATTGTAACTGCAGGGAACTGAGATCATGACAAACACACACTCAGACAGAGGGCCTCACACACACCTGCTATTAACATGCCTGGGGTCTGGATCAGGAAAAACAAACATATTACAGCACATGTAATCAGAGGCCAAATCAAATGTGGAGGTGGTCTAGACTGACGTTACTGGATCTGATAGACGCAGACAGATACTGGGGTAACACTTTACTTGACATAACACTGTCATAACTATAACATGACACCTGTCATAAACATCATTGAATACTTATGACAGCTGTCGTTAAGTGTCATTCGGTAAGTTATGTCACTTTTGATGCAAAGTTGACATTGTTTGAGATGTACTTGTTATGAGAACTTGACATAAAGATAACATAACCTATCATAGCAGACCTAATTGCCAAAATTTTTAAAATTATGTCAAGTTCTCATCTCAAGTACATCTCAATGTCAACTTTGCATCAAAAGTGACATAACTTACCGAATGACACTTAACAACAACTGTCATAAGTATTAATTGATGTTTATGACAGGTGTTATGTCATGGTTATGACAGTGTTATGTCAGTTTTATGAACTCGTATTCAAGTAAAGGGTTACCGATACAGGGTTAAAGTCAAATGGACCTCTTTACCTACAAGCAGAATACAACTCTAATATCTGACATCTAACATCCATTATTCACTCTCTGAGCTCTGACATGTTCACCAGATGTTTTCTGACTTTCTGTGTGTTGTCTGGTGATTGACAGGTTGAGCAGTGTGTGTGCTGTAGCTTGTTCAGCAAGGCTGATGAGCATGGAGCCATGGGTCAGGTGATACTGTTACCATGAGCAACACGCTGCCATCTGATCCACAATATACTGTGTAAATCATCAACAATCTGTGCCACTTTAAGAAGACATACATTTAAGAAGGGGAATCAACTGTGACTCCAAACTACTGCACTGACTGAAGTAACAACGTTATTATACGGTGTTAAGTCATATGGAGAAGTGGATTGGACTACGACATGTAATTAACCTGGTGGTATTTCCATATGTGCATTTGATTGGTTTGATTAATTTTTTGTAGTTAATAATTGAAGCTACAGAAAAAAGTAAAGGAGTTTTTTTATTTGTACTTT
Source organism: Trachurus trachurus (assembly GCF_905171665.1). Classification (NCBI taxonomy): domain Eukaryota; kingdom Metazoa; phylum Chordata; class Actinopteri; order Carangiformes; family Carangidae; genus Trachurus; species Trachurus trachurus. Next base: position 28,431,038 of record NC_139893.1, read on the forward strand.
TGCTTCTCTGTAACTGACCCCTCTCAGCACTTTAGACACAGTGTTGGACTGCAACAATAATTCAGACCATGAATTTGGTCCCCTTTTCACTTAGACCACCAGACCTCTATTTCTGCAGGCTAACTCTGTCGATATAACGATTAAAAGAATATATAACCACGATGGAAATTGGAGAGGAAAATTCTCCAAATTACAAAATACATACAGAACAAACAGAATTTATAACGTGAACTATATTTGGTGTCACTGATGTCACCTGTATTTGGCAAAAACAACAATAATGCGTTTTGCTGTCAGTCTTCACACAGGCAGCAAAACCGGAGGTTTGATCACCTAAAGAAATGAAAAGAAAAATTTTGTTTTACTGATTTCTTCCACCAGAGGGGGTGAGGGGGCATTTATCTATAAATATCTTGCCTCTTGGGGGTGTTTGTATAGATAACAAAAAACAAAAAAAACTTGATTTTCCTTGCCTTTTTTCCCGCAGTCGTCTGTGAACTGCACTAATGTGACTGAAAAATGCTACACAAATAAAATTTAACTGACTGATGGATAAAAAATTTAAATTACTGTCAAGCCTCAGTCGGTCAATCAACGATTCAAGAACAAAATATTTGATTTTCTGTGTGTTGGAGCTGTGTGTTGATGCACTGATCTGGTCTGACTCTGGACACATCTCATCTCTCACCACATCTCGTTGGGAAGCTGTTGCCATGACGCCCCGGGGCTGACTGACAGCTGTCACTGTGTGCTTCCTTGTGTCCATGAGTATGTGTGTGTATGTGTGTGTGTGTGTGTAAAAGCGAGCGTAGGCTTGTATGTGCATGTGGGTTACACTTTGACAAATGACATGTCAAGCGGGAGCAAGAAGGGGATGCCACAGAAATGTTGTCATGTGTGTGGGTGGAGGCTGGATGTGTGTGTGCGCGCGCATGTGTGTGTCATGGGGGGGTGGGATTATTGGTAGGAGCGAAATGAGAAAGAGCGAACAAAGCACAAGCAAAGAGCGAAAGTGCTGGAATTAGGGGCTTTAAAGGGCAGCGGGGTGGGAACAGCTGACAGCTAAAGTTCACAGCTCACGGTCATCGAAGACTCGATCTGGGCCGAGTTAGAGCAGGTCACCTCCACTCAAACACTGTGAGCTGCATCTATTAAATATAAATGATGCGGGGTAACAGTTGAAACAGTTGAATTTGATACTGTACTGGTTTCAAAAATCCATCCATGGCACTGAACCTTAATATCATCTACATAACAACGCTGTCCAGGTTCTCCACAGCAGGAGGAGACAGGTTGTTTTTTCTGCTGTTGTAAAAAAAAATCTGTGAAAAGGCCAAAACCTCTCAACAGTTTCAGACACTGCTCAGTATGTCCTCCACTATACACACACACTAGCCCTTCTACACAGAGCAGCGACCCACTGGGCCCCTGCATCACCTCATATCCAAAAATAAATAACTACAACTACATTGTTGACTTATTCAGAGATAAAATGTATTCCCAACTGCTTTGGGAATCTGAGGCTGATGGAGACCTGTCAGTCTGCAGCCGTGCACCAGTAACACTGAGGGAATCTAATGAGGGTTCAGGTGTGATTTCAGTTTAAATAAACACATAATAAAACCTGTCAGTCAGTGATTTATGATGAGGAACGACTGAACCCACTGGATCTGCAGCCACAGACAAAACTCAACCTGTGACACATGTAGTTGATTATTAATATCGCTGTCAATGCTCAAGATGTGGGACAAAACAGTGGAAAACACCATTTCCCAACATTATTTGCTTGTTTTCTGCAAATTCAACTTAAAATTTTATAAAAACCAAAAAGTCACAACATCATCATCATCACTGATGACCAAAATGTTTTTGGATCGATTTTCAGTTGTTTCTGACTAAACAATTAATGAACCCATCGTCACACTAGAGCTGCAACTCAATTATCTATCAATCAGTTACTTCTTGGTTTAACAGAACATTGCTTCTCATCAGGAGGAGGAGGGGGAGGGGCCTGAGCACTGGGTGATGTCATCAATCTATAGTCAAACTGTCCAAAACCCAAAGATGTAAATCCACATTTCACATTTTCCTTCAACCTCTTATTAGAAATGAAGATTGTGTTGATCAGCTCATTAATTATTCAACCAATAGAAACTGGTATAGTAGATCTGATCATACTGCTGCAGTGGGTTATGTCAGAGCATCAACAGTGAACCAGTGATCAACCAGCAGAGGCTGGAAGGATCTGTGATGAAGTCAAAATCAAAGCCTCTGACACACAAAGCCGGAGGCGACGTTATTTCAAATCTGCTAAAACAGCAGCAAAGTAGACTTGAAGACAGTGAAGTGCAACATGGGAAAACGATGCAGCACGTTTCAGTTTACGAGAAAATCTCCTGACTCTACAGCAGGAGCAGCGGCTCCTGTCGACGAGCTCCTCTCCACCAGCCTCCAGTTTCATAGTGAAGTGTGTCAAAAGACAAGATAGTGATGTTCATGTAACTGCTGAAGCAAAGGCAACTGTCCTCCCCCTTCTGTCTGCCCCTTCTTTCATCTCCTCCGTCACTTGTCTTCCCTCGACTCTGTCCCCTCCACCCTCGCTCTAAACCCCTCATTCTGCCTTTATTCACTCTTCTTCAGCGACCTCCTCTTCCTCCTCCCCCTCTACTCTTCAACCTCTCTTTATTCTACAGCCTAGTTGTCTCCTCTCCTCTCCTCTCCATCTCATCTCATCTGCATTGGATGGAGCTACGGAGTGTGGGCAGTGTTGGTGCAGCAGAGTGCTTCCAAATGTGTCCATCTGCCAAGGAAGAGGAGTAGGAGGAGGAGGAGGAGGAGGAGGAGGGGGAGGAAGAGGAGGAGGAGGTAGAGGAAGAGGCCAGAGAGCATGTGTCTTAATCGGGATTGACAGTTACATCGCTCTGAGATAAACGCCCGTCACACTTTAATCCTTCACCGCTCACATGGTCATGCACACATGCAGATGTGCAGACACACACACACACACACACACACACGTAGTGGCATTTCTGAATGAACTCAGCCTGGAGAATGTGGAAACACACACACGTGAAGTTGGAATCAGCATTTTTGAAGCACGCACATGAAACACACATCAAAACTGTGTCTGAGGGGCAACCATAGAAATGGTTGCCATAGTGACCCTAGCAAGAAGAAACCCGTCAAACATCGACTCAAATGGGGGGAGGGTGGGACAGCGAGTTCAATGTATGTACTAGTGTATATATGTAGAGAGTGGAAATGCACTGAGGAAACAACAACAAAAACAACAATGCCCTGGGGAGCCGAGTGGCGCAGTGGATTAAGCAGGCGCCCCATGTGTTGAGGCTATAGTCCTTGTGCAGGCGGCCCAGGTTCGAGTCCCACATCGGACGGCCCTTTCCTGCGTGTCATTCCCCCTCTCTCTGCCTCCCCATTTCCTGTCTCTCTCGACTGTACTGTCAAATAAAGGCCCGAAAAAGCCAAAAAAACAACAACAAAACAACAATGCCCTGCTCAAAGGACTTCACCCAGATCATGATGAACATGTTTCCTGCTTCACTCTGCTCCTGCGAACAGTTTAGATTTAACTGTGATTTAAATCTGAGGTTTCTGCCCCGACCACAGTTTAATGGAGGCCAATGGAACGTATTTCGGCATGCCAACGTGTAGCGCCACTTGTTGACATGCTTTGCTCAAGCTTACGTAGCTACGTTAAAACCAGTAGACATGCGGTTGTTGAAAGTGACTGAACCTGATGCCTGCAAAATAAAATATTTGTGTACTAGTCGTGTGTTGACCTCTGACCTCCAGGTTTGTAAGTGTGTATGGTGCAGGAGACAGGAACAGCGTGTGTGTGCTCACCTGGGCTGACGCTGTGAAGGCAGAGCGCGCCGAGCCTCCTCCCCCAGCCGGCTGAGGGAGGGCGACCGGCTCCTCGCCCCCCTCCCCATGGTCCGGACCACCACGTTGCCATTGGGGCTGCCGCTGGGCATCTGCTGGAGCAGCTGGGGTGACAGGCTGCGGTGCAATGCTGAGGAGCCAGGCTGTGGGAGACCCTGCTGGGGGGCCCTGTGTGGGTGGGGCTGGGCGAGTTGGTGCTGCTGCAGGTGGGGGGCCCAGTTGCTGGGAGAACTGTGCTGCTGCTGCTGCTGCTGCTGCTGCTGGTACTGACTGACTGTTAGGTTGTTGTCACTGTTGGAGCGCAGGAGGACCCGTGGCGCTGATAAGGAGGTGGGGGACTGGCCGTTTCCGCTGTTGTTGCCAGAAGATGGACCCCGGCGGCGTTTGGTGTAGGCTGGAGCCTCGCGGAAAGGCACTGCAGAGGAACATGGGTGAGAGGGAATTTATCTTAAAAGGTTAATTTGTCTCTATCCCTTATCTTTTCAACCAGAGGGATCAAACTGAAACTGTAGAACTGAAGTAAGTTGAAGTCTCAGTCGAAGTAACAAGAGAAGGAGGGGGACACTCAGCCCAGCTGTTTGTATATCATTTGAACTGTGAAAAGTTAAAGATGAGCCTACAGGCTACATATAGCTGCATTTTCTGAATACTGAATTATTTCAGTCCAACAAACAAGTGAAAATGACTTGCAAAATCATAAATACACCAACAATGTACATGCATTAAACAATCAAAAATGTAGATTTGCTGATGAGACAAGTTAAAACACAGGACTCCTACAATGGATGCATTAATTCACAATGACATTTCCTCTACTACAGTACATCAACAAAGGCAGCGCTGCATTGACCTCCACAGCAGCTCCGCTACCACACGTGTAAGGTTGTTCTTGAGTGATGACAACCGGCCAGTGACCCTGAACTCTCAACCGCTATTAGTAAATGTCACGCTGACCTTGGATCAGAGTCACAACGAGACGTGCTACGTTTTCTAACAACAACTACACCATTTGTCACAGTGGGTGTAAAAGCGTGTCAAAACATTTTCGACCACTAACTCAGTACAGTACCTTTTGTAACTTGTTGTAACTGCTGAACTGATACACACTTTTGTGTTGTTTTTTTTAAAATTTTTTTAAAGGCACGAGAATAATAAAAATCCTTCCCTGTTGCAGTGTGCTCCTCCATTATATACAGCTGCTACTCCTGTGCAGGATCACAGCACACAACATGCACTGATCAGTGTGTGTAGTTGTGTGTTACTAATATGCTATATCACTCTCTTTTCTCCTCTTTAATCCTCTTAAGCCTTTGTTCTCTGTCATTGTGTTACAGCAACTACAGCTTCAATGTCACTCTATGTCATTTGCACCAAACTCGTAGTTCAGTGATTAACCCATTAGAATTTGCCACAGACCCAATAATGTGAATGTGGTGAACACAAAAAACTCTTTCTTTTCTCCTCACTTTCTTTAACATTGCGAGATGAGGCATTTATTAACATCTTAGTTGATGACGTAAGGGATAATATCTGGATGTTGATATTAAAAGACATATTTATGGTGTGAAATCAGTTGATACAACTTGGTGCAGATCCAGATAATAACTGGACCTGACAGACGTGTGTAGGAATGTTCGGCCTTGGCAGAGTTAGGTGTTTGACTGAATGTCACTCATGTGCAGCTGTGATGGACAAACTTCATGTCCTGAAGCATATGCAGGTGACATCACTGTGTGAAGGTCAATTGGTGTTAATAATTCTGGGCTTTGCATAAATGGATACAGCTGCTCATTGATTCCCATTAGTTAAGCACAGACTGTACAGTTTGCATAATAAAAGGCTGCAACTATCCCTCTTACTGTTGTTGCAATTTATTCTAAGAGGCACTTTGGTCCCATTTAAATTAGTGTATTGACCACCACTTGGAGGGAACTGCTCTGCATTGTCTGCGTGGAAGGAGTCCGCTCGATACACTGCTGATCTGAGAACTGTGATTGAGCAGTTTAGGTTGCTCATGTTTTCAGTTTCCAGGGAGAGTGGAGGATTAATGATGGCTGAAAAAAACACGAGGCAAGTTGAAGAAAGAGTCTTTAATTCTCTGCTTTTCACTAATACCCAACCCCCCACCCATCTATCTATCTACTAATCACCCTACCTGTTTGGCTGTGGAAGAATATCAATGTCTAATACTTTCACAGTTAAAGAGCCAACAACATAAAAATTTCAAACTGAACAACCACCACAGTAGTGGTCACTCCCTGTATTGTGCTGCTGCACGTAGCTCTCAATCAACAGACTTGTCATAAAAAAAAATGCATTTAAGTTCTCCTCTTTGTTTAAAGCAGATATCAGTGGAATGTTTTTGTTAATATAAGTCCTAAATAGTCCTATTTTCCGTCAGCAATCACTTACATGAAGTATTTCAGCCTAAACACGAGTCTCTCAGTCACTCTGCTCTGCTGTAACCCGAGGAGAAAATTTTCCTTGTGGGATACAAGTGTTATCCAATGAGGAGAGAGAACGGCATGAAGGGCTGTGTGTGCAGCCAAGGGATGCGCGTGAATGTGGTGACGTAGCACGAGGACCAATTGATGCCTGACAAGGGCGGGGGCTGCTAACTCATGGTGCGTTCAAAGAAACTCGTACTTTGTGTTTTTCCTTCCTGTGAAGTCATACCAGTTCGATCTGGTACGAGTTCACGGGTCGGAAGTTACGAGTGGCCGTTATAGGGAACTTTCACAGACAACAGGATGGTAAAAACACGAGCTACGGGTTACCTGGAACGCTACCAAGTCGTAGTTGTGACTTGAAGCTGTAACTTACGGTTTCAAAAGCCTGCCTTGAACGCAGCATTAGCCGAAACGGCCGTGAAGCTGATATCTGCTTTAAGGTGATATGGTTAAGTATCAAACTAGTAATTATATTATACATATCTTGCACTGCATGTTGTGTCTTTTTTTTAAAGGACCGTAGTTGACTGCTTGCGTCATCTGTGCTACACTGGCACCAAAGAGCGATGACATTTGTAAACCACAGAAGAAGGTGAAGAAGATGTAGAAAATCATACCTTTTTGCTCTGATGTGCTATTCTTTCTCTCGGTGATCTCTCAGAATTGCTCGGCAGCTATGTGCACACACGCATGTCCATCCATCCATCCATCCATCCATCCATCCATCCATCCATCTATCCATCCACACTAGTCGTGGCCACCTCTCGCCACTGTTGTACAGGTCTTGTCTTTTTTTTTTTCTTGATCAATCCATCTAAATCTAATCTATCTTGATCTCTCTCTCTCTCTGTCTCACTGCGGGCCTGTTCTGCAATACCAGCCAATATCACATATAAATGCCCCATACACACACAGACACACACAAAATATTGAAGCGAGTTTGGTGATTGGCCATGGCTCCACGCTCCTCGCTGCTGTCCCTCTCTGGTCATCATTAGCATGATTATCAGGATTACTTGTGCAGGGCTGAGTTCCTCTCTGGCCTCTATGGCTGCACTGTGCTGTCAAACTGAACCTGTAATGGAGGCTGGCCTTGATTTCCCCACGGATACATTCCTCCATTACACTGCAAGACGACGAGCCTACAACTGCCATCGCCAGCTCTCCTCGCAATTATTGCCGGTGCGAGCGGAGCAGAAGCAGAAGAGGCCCGCAGCCATCCCAATAAGCATCTCCTGATTATGACTTGATTAATACAATGGTACCAGTCGCCTGTTAGCCGCGCTCCAGTTTCCCGCTCTTCACTTCCTGGCAGCCTGAACATCTGAAGAGGGATTCACTGAGTCATTATCGCTTTCCCAGACTAATATCTCAGACCTCTCTCTCTCTGTCTCCAGCAGACGTGTTGATGAGGAGAATAGGTGCAAACATCTAATGAGCTAACACAGTTAGGACCTAGCAGGCTATCTGCATCCCTGAGAGGCCACACACACACACTCAAGTGCATGGATTGGCCCCTCTCTTTCTCTGAAGCTCCTGCACACAATCGCTGACACAAATTAATTATCAAGTACAATGGGAAAGTGAAGTCAAAACAATCCAAGCATCTTATGTAAGAGTTAGAAAAAGCAATCAGTGGCATCTATATAATTAATGCTCTTGAAACACAGTATGCGTGTCAGAGGTCAGAGAGTCTGGAAGTACTCAGCCCAGCTAAATGACGCCGCTGACATTATGCTGATGCACTGGTCCAGTTTGCGCCAGTGTGACGTCTGCCCATCGTCAGGCTTAACGACGGCTGCAGTCTGTTCATGCTAAAGATCTTCGCCTCAGTTTGTGAACCTTCTTCCCTTCATTCTGCAGATCTTTGAACTCTCAACGTACATCGTCACCCAACTGTGATGCATTCAATGACCATTCACCAGGACACCAAAGCATGCAGCCACCAATGCGGACAATGCAACACAGAGTTTTAGAAGTGTCCAACAGACTGTGATGGAGGCATGAAGCCGCATCTGTCATCATCACACGTTGAGATTTGAAGAAATCAAGATTTTTACGTCGGGAAGTTTAATGTTCAATTCTAACAGCAGATGATGACACTGGCTCGATTGGTGTTTTTTCCCCCCCAAACATCTCATGCTAACAGCTTCTTGACATAGAAAAATACTGAGATTCCCGTCAGGAGCAAAACATCTGCTAAACATCTGCCAATTGTCATAATGTCAGTGAGTCAAAGCTGGATTTTGAAGTCAACCTGATTGTTCATTTCCAACTAACCTGAAGTTGATGGTGGCTGCTGGGTGAAGCTCACCTCTGTCATATATCATATGACAAATAATCATTGCTCACATCAGGAAGACAACCAGACTGACCAAACACTTCAAACAATACGCGGTTACATTCTCCTTCAACTCCTTCAACAGTTGTAAGATTTCTGACATTCAGCGGACATGTAATATTTTAGCCCAGAGAGGAGAACATACTGCAGACCTGAGGAAAAAACAACAACACAGACCTTCCTGTAATGTTCTGCACCAAAAGAGAAATAGATATCCATCAAAAACGTCTTTAAAAAAACAAAAAAACAAATCCATTTTCATTCATTCAGCAGAGAGTTGGCAAAAAGATGACAAGGGGACGGACATGGAGCATAATGCAACAAAGCTCCTTGGCATTCTAACCCCTCGGTCACCAGGTCACAAATTTGCACGAAAATAGGAAAAGAAGTCCACAAAAAATAAAAACACTTAAATCATTACACATCTGTTTGATTTTCAGCTCCTTACTGGGACCAACAACTCACCCAGACTGGAACATATTCCGACCAGTGAGTCATGACGGTCAAACTGTAATTAATAATCAACCCATGAAGGAAAAGAGGGGAGAGGGGAGCAACGTGATGATGTCATAGTACCCCAAATCTAATTTTACTTCAAAATTGGGAGACCATGATTTGCTATAGATCATAAGATACTGTGATCGTACAACCTGTCTGTCTGATGGCAGCTTGAAACATTCTGGTTTTAACCATCATTCATCCATCATCATCATCACTGATATTATCATTAAAGGATGGGACACGTAATATTTAAAACTTCCATCAGATGGAGCTGTTCAGTGGGTGAGTAATATACAGTATGGCTACTGTTCTGGTCAAGTGGCCAGTAAGATGACACAGTCAGGTAGAGGCTTGTTCTGCTACACTGTAACGTAAGCACTACAACTTCAACAGTGTAGTTCCATGTCTTCATGTGAAGACGATCTGCACTCATACTGTGTTTGTACTGGCATTAAAGAGACTTAAAGCTGCACTAAATGAAATTCCTCAGAAACATTGGGAGTTAAATTCTCTCTTTGCTTCTGAATCTATAGTGTTTATGTATTTTTGCTGCCTGAAGACTATTTTTTTTCTTTGTGAGAACCACAGTACCCAGCATTATTTTTTGATTACAATGGAACAAAAAGCAGGCTAAGAATTTATAAAATGTGAGATGACAGACGGGTAAATAATTGTTATGTGACACAACACTGTCAGTGGTGATAATGACGCAAAATGATGATGATGATTCATATGTTCCCGAAACCTGAATTTCAGAGAACTGATGGTCTTCCAAGAGTTTTTGATTTCAGATCAATTCCATTATTTTGTTTTCTTTAATAATTTATCTTTTTTTTTTTTTTCATTTTCATTGGAGCTCTGGGTGAATTTCACCTTCAGGCCTTCTGGTGCCAAACCTTTAACTCACTGATTTTCTCAGCAGTAAAAAGCTGTCAGAGATTTCAGAGCTGCACAGCTGAATGGATCTGATTTTATAAGAGGTGCTCAAAAATCACAGGGACAAATCAATGAGAGCAGACATTTAAATCAAAGTTTCATTTTTACTAAATTATTGATTTGACATCACTGGTGCAAGCTGAACAGTATAGATGTGACTCTCCTCATGAACACAACAGAATAATAAAATAATAAAACATCTTATTACTCTCATAGATTCTACACTTGAAGCGTCACTTGCATCATCATCATCATCATCATCATCATTAATCTTTGAGACCAACTTGCAACCTGTAATTAGACATTTCACATTAGACATTTTTTAGACATTACAGTATGTTTGCTGCTATGAATAACCGCATTGGGTGTAAGTGACCGCAAAAAGCCTTCAGCTGTACGTTCATCCTACAGAATCCAGATTTTGGCGCCCTTCCCCAGCCTATTGGCTCCACACAGCTCAGTCTTCATTGAGAAAAATAGCAGCGGATGAATCAAAGCGTCAACGCACCAACATGGTTTCACACGCGGGCAGATGGACGGGCTGTTCAGGATCTGTTTGGGTTGAGGGGAACGACATGTAGTCATGGCTGTGGGTGTTTTCTCAACCTTGGAACCTGATTTTCCATCCGCTCTAGTGTGACCTAAAAACGGGTCCAGAGCCGCGCTGCCTCCTTCTCTTTTCAGCCCGCACAAAGAAAAAAAAAAGGAAAGAAAAAAGACACAACTCCCGGATTATTCTTGTAACCTAAATACGCGCCGACCTACAAAAACATCCTCAAATTATGCTGAACACTTTTTTTTTACTTTCCTCAACAAGGCGACTGAAAATGATCCACGTTCAGCTCAAGTTGACGGAGGAGCTGGAAGCGCCAACTCCAGAGGTCCGAAACCTGAGCGCTGGATTTGAAAAGTAGACAAAAGAGAGATGAGGCTTCTTACCTTCCTTTTTTAAGGCATTGATTATCGACTTCATGATCACTCCTGTGTTATTCCTGCTCGACTTGAGCTTCGTGCATATCACAGCCCGACTTTCCCCTTCAGCACCACGGACAGCGACTCCGCGGAGAGGAGCTGCCGCGCGCAGCGCACATGATCCCGCTCACACCTTCCACTACCACCGCCTCCCTCTGCACAGCGCGACCCCCTCCGCACGCACACACACACACACACGCACACGCGAATTCCCTGGCTCCGCCCCTCACACACCTCCCCTCCCTCCTGTTCTCCCAGGAGGAGCGGACTGCGCTGCACAACTGCACAGCGGAGCTGATGCTACTCGTAGCAGAGGCTGGGACAGCACAGAGGTGGAGGCATGCTGTGGAAAGGTAGTGGAGGACACCAAGAGGTAGAGAGGAACAAAGCAGAAGCTTCATGTCTTCATAAATGTGACAGACATAAAGTTGAATAAACAGGGAGATCTGTTTTTACACGACCTCCAACACATTCATCCGCTCCAAACAGATGATTTATCTGTTATCAGGCTGCAAACATCAGAGTCTAATAATACAACTGTAGGTGACAAGTACGTCTCACTCTCCATGCTTGAGTGTGATAATGACTTGATAAAATGTGACACAGTTAAAGCCTGGACCCATACAACACCTAAAATAGTCCAACACGTTCACACATCCACACGAGTTTTACCATCTATTCCTCCAGTTAATTCATTTAGCCTACCTAAAGCTGGTGTGTATGTGATGTATAATCAGTGTGGTTGGTCATGTCAATCAAAAACAAGTTTCAGTTTCAAGATATTGGTCAAAGATTAAAAACATCTGTAGAATAAAGGAATGTGGATAATGACATGGTGAAGACTTACAGGATAAAATGTGCTTCTGATTGGCTCAGGTTTTAGACTTCAAACTCTTTCTGGGCTGCTACTTTGCCTCACACACGCCACACTTCAACTTTCAGCAAAGCTGCAGCTCATAGAATCAGAGTGTTTATGACCACAGTGGATGAAGACGCGTTTATGGCCTCATAATAGTAGTATCAGATGTTGGTGATATGTTGGATGTTCATACTGCAAAACCTGCAGTCAGTTTTATTTCCTTAGCACAGTTGTTAAATCACATTCACCACATATGTATTCATATAAATACTGAGAGAGATTTGGATTTGTCAGATTTCAAGAAGGAAGTTGTGGCAGCAGCCTCTGAGGTTTTTTTTGTCAGCAGGATCTGAGAAACAAAACTGTTTAAAATGAAATTCAACAATCTTACAATTATCTAGTGACAGAAAAGTCACATTTCTTTCCTCTATCATTTACAGTAACAGCTTCTCCATTGTGATGAAGAACAAAACGTTCAGACACTCGGCCTCAGGTGTTTCCAGTCGACTCGTTTCCTCATACAAAATTCATAAAACACAAAGAGAACAGAGAAAATAACATCTCTGTGTTTAGATTGTAAACCCCGACTCTCTCTCTCTCTATCTCTCTCTCTCTCTCTCTCTCTCTCTCTACACACAAAGAAAACAGATGAAAATTAAGATGTCAAGCAAACTAAGTGCAAATCTCCATTACTTGTGGTGCAGAAATAGGAAGAGACATGTTGCTTGGATGAAGTCACTCTTTCCTTAACAACAGTGAGAACAAAAAAAGAAAATGTTGTTTTACAAGTTGAGAACATTAAGGTTTGAGAACAGCTTGATATAAAGAAAACATCTGACTTTAATACAGTAGATTTAAATAGTTGACTGAATTACTTTGAAAACTACATATTTCCTGGAAACCATGAAAACACTACCAGTACGTATGTAAAGTGAATGCACAATTTACCTACAATAAAACATCATTTCATATCAGTCTGGCAAACTGGCTTTTTCCAGTTTAAATATGTCACCATTATCATCATCTTCAGATGCCCTCTTTCTCAGATTTGGTGCTTTTTAGTTTCCATATCACCCTCTGAAGTTATTTTGCATCATTCTGATTTATTAATTTTTTCTTCTGAGGTTAAACAAATGCATCTACTGCACTGAGGATGAGGATGCACAAGAGCCTGAGGAGCTCAACAAGAACGATGCCAAACATATTATTATTACTAATAATAACAACAAACGCACCAATATTTGAGCCTAAACTCAAACATGCAGCAGTGTTAAAGGTATAAACATGCACGTGTTTAAAATGCTGACTGAATGGTGTCAAAGCAGGTTCACGAATGAGGTAAATAGTAGTAAATGGTGACTGCTGTACAATGTATGTGTCAGTAAAACACATTCTGCTCATGTTAATGTATGACATATGTTCACATATCAAGAATGATGTTGCCTTGTCACCTATCACATTATTTACTATATTGCATAAACATTTACATTTACATATAAAAATATGTATAATTTATGAGTTAAAATTTTATACTATAATATATACTCAAATGATAGGCTATATTAAATTATTGCTAATCTACATGTATGCTTTTCTTATTAATTTCTCATTGATTTTAGACTCAACAATATCACAATATCAAGGCAGAGTGTACTGACAGGCTGTGGGATAAATATACATTTATGAATGTGAACATGAATAAATGTATATATTTGCCTGGGTTATGTACTGTATATGGTAATATACGTTCCAAATTCAGTCAGGTTCACGTATAGTACTATATATATATACTGTATATAATAGTGTGGAACTTTATCTCCATGACAACGATGATGATGATGATGATGGTCATGATGGGAAAATGTTGGTTTTATTCTGTGGTTCTCTTCCAGGAAGTCAACCGGCTTCCTGGATCTGATATCACCTAGTTGCCGGGAGCAACTGGGGATGAAGGGGGAAAAAAGATGTTGAGCTAACGATGGACTGGAGAGCAGAATTTCAAGAAACAAATCCTTTGTGTTGCTAGGCAACTCAGGGGGGGATGGCTCCATACATCATTAAAGCTCGCACCTGCCTGGTATATGACGTAATGTACATAAATATGACTGTGTCTTGTAGAAACTATAGCATGCTGTCTGATTCCAAGGCTTCTGCATCTCCATCTCCTCACTACAGCTCTGAAGTGAGATGAGACACTGAAACGAGAAGTGACCCGACTGAGGCAAAACAGATGGCTACATGCAAAGCATATGTTGTCATAAACTATGCAATAATGCAGCAATGACGGCAGAATCCCACTGTGCTCTGCCACTTCAACCAAACCAGTGCAAATATTAGATATGTGGACAAAAATGTACATCAATTATTGTGGTTTCAAAAATAAAACCAAAATACCTGCCACACCATTGCTTTGATAATCCAGAGATATTTTGAATTCCACCAAACCCTGTGTCAATCAGCTCATTACTAAATTCATTATTTCTACATTCATCCTAATATTTTAGAAAGTACTTAAACAAACTACCTGAATTAACCATGGACTGCAGCTTAAATAAGTGTTTCTATAACATAAGAAAGTGCAACATAAATAACAAAAAGTGTTATAAGCATAAATGTTCATTGAAATCATTTACTGAGTCTTAAAAATAATCTTATGAATTAGTGACATCTTAATGCTGAATCAATAATTTATTAAGTATCAAAAAACAATAATTATAAATCATCTTATGTGTATTTAAATCACATTCTTTTTATTAGTATCACTGTAGGAAGGATGCATTATAAATGATGAGTTGAGTATTTCATGCTTAACTGTAGTTATTATAAAGTTCTTCTCATCAGATCAAACAGCAGCCGCTACTCGTCTGGTTTCAGGCTCCCACCACACTGTGGATCAGGCTGCAGAGATTTGTTCTCGTTCAGAGACAACAGCATCTGTGATCAGGTCCAGCACTGATGTTGGGTGATAACGTCTGGCTCACATTTGACGTTCGACAGAGCAGTGAAGCTCTTCCATAACAAACTGAGAGAATATTGTTTTTTTTGTTTGTTGGTTTATCGTTCAAACAGAGAAGCGCCAAAGGCGTCTCCACTACTGTCTGAAGAAAAACAACACAACTCTATGAGGACATGGATAGAACATGTATATAATGTATATGTTATGTTATCTGAGGAAGGGTCTTTACCAAAATGTTATTCACCTACTGGGTGATATTAATTATTAATTTTTTGTCTGGCACTCAGCCTTTAGATTTTGGGATGCGTATGCATTTTCTATTGCTTTTCATGTTACTACATGTAGCATCGGACTGTGAAGGAATGCTCCACACGCGCACTAGTTAGCAGGTAATTTTCTGAAGCTACTGAACCATGTTTATCAGTAAATGCTGCTCACAAGGCCCCACAGACACTGAATCTAATTATATCACCAATCATTACCAACACACTGAAAGGAGAAGGATGCTCCCCTCAGTGCTCTATGCTAATTTCCACCTTAAGTTCCAACAATGGTTCACGTTGCACGAGGACAAAAAACGTCACGCCGTTGAAGCAGCAGCTTCAAGAAGTGAAAAATGTAATCGCAGTGGCATCTTCACAGAAAGAGAAAGAAAATATAAATCAGGAAACAGTGTGAATTAACTTCTCCTTCCTCTCTGACAGGATGTTCAAATTGTGAGTGTCAATTTTATGCTCCTTCCCGGACAAAATGCTGCCACACAGTCAGATATAGCATTGGTTTGTGTGTGTGTGTGTGTGTGTGTGTGTGTGTGTGTGTGTGTGTGTGTGTGTGTGTGTGTGTGTGTGTGTGTGTGTGTGTGTATAATGCACAATTGACATCTGAGGATAAAGAACATTTCACAATGATGAATAAATTAACATGTGGCTTTCACTTATTTATATGTAAATACATATAAAACCACTTTGTTGTAGTGGGAGAGTGACAAGTCTCACCTCAGAATTAAACTTTCATAACTTTTATAAACCATCATCTCTTTCAATTTCAGATATATTTTTTTTTCATCAACATAAGTCTAACACACGGTCGTACTGTACAGAGTCAGGTTGAGACCTCAAAGAGGAGAAACTGACCGGGAACACCAGAAACCAATCAGAGCAGGATTAAGAGCCGAGGAGTTGGAAAAGGAGCCAAACCCCAAAAACTCACTCAGAGGAGCAGGCCGGCTAAAGGCATAAGCAAAACACCCAGCTGCTGTTTACAGTCCCAGTGGCCCCCAAGGGCCCCCAAGAAATGCCCTTGAAGTACCACCAGCACTCTAGTTCCTCTCCTTAAAGCACAAAATAACAACAACAATAAAAACCCCTAATACTTTGCTTGTGAATTTTTTGTTAGAAATCTGTTTTTACATTTTAAAACTGTCAGATTAATCTAGAGAAGTTAAGAAACATCACACTCTTCACAAGAAGAGTTGTTGACAATCACAGGATAAATAATGTTTTTCCATGTTTAATATTTTACTTATTGATGTATTCAGTGCTGCTGCAAAAATACACAGATTTCTCTGGGCTACAGAGCTGATATACAAAAACACTCTATATTAACACTTGTGTATTTTAACACATAGTAGAATATAAATTACCAACAAATTTTAAAATATAAGTTACCAGCGACACGGTGGTAATAATAAAAACATTTTGATTGCTTTCATGCACATGCACATGCACACAGCTGAAAACAATTATATTAATGAGAATATATTGTTACTGTTTATCTCTTAGTTCCTTGACTTTAGCTGCAGTTTTGCACTTTATCATTTCATCAAACCAACATCCTGGGAAAGGGAGCAGCTCTGTGAACAAACGTAACTGACTGCCCACAGCCTTTACATTCATCTCCTGAGGCAGCGGTGACACATATGTACTGTACAGTATAATAGGAAGAAGAGGTCCAGTCTCTACTTGAGCTTCTCTGCCTGCAGGAATTTTTCCACTGCACTTTAAACTAATCACAGTTATTTAACTCTCTCAGCTACAAGTAGAAACTTCTGGCATTTCTCATAAATTTGATCTATTTTCTTCAGAATATGAAAAGACATGTTTTACAGCTTTGGATTTTATCTTCTTCTTAAAGGGACAACGAGGAGTTTTGGAAAGCTAAGTGTTCTCACACTACATTTACCATGAGCCTCCGCGCGCACGGTGAAATTCTTGGACCGGCTGAATATGGACGTCTTGCCAAAAATGTTTTCATTCATCAAGAATGAAAGTCAGAGGTTTGAAGACGATCATATACCGTCGTAGTTCCGACCATAAACGGCGATTCAGCGGCGTTATTCCCATGACCGGCCGGGCAGCGTCCGCGAAACCGAAAGTAGGGAACATGGTCGGCTCGCCCAGCATTTCCACCACTAATAATAATAAAAAAATAATGATAGAGACAAAACCATATATTTATCGAAAATGGAGCCATTAACAAGTGGGTAACGTAGATTCATCCACAATAATATGAGACTTTTTTATAACAAAATACAAACTCCTCGTTGTCCCTTTAAAATAGTTTTGTTCACACTTATACACACTTATATTCATACAACAACCTCTTATCTCTTCATTTTAGAGATTCCTCTGCTTGCTCTGATGCTGTAGCTGCTTTATGAAATAAAAGCTCATCTGGGGGAAGAAAGCACGGTGAAGTAAAAGCAGACTTTAGAGAAAGAACAATTTGAAATCACAGTGTTTGAATGTGATGTACTGTTCGGGAGTTTCAGGTCATGTTGAAAGCAGCTGAAGCATCAAATCTGAATCAGTGAAAGAATTTCAAATACAAAGACAGGATTAAATTTCAATCTAATTTTGAGGAACAGCTGAGTTCAAGAGACGTATTTGATTATTTCACAGTTTCAGTCCTGTTATACTTTGCCTGTGTTTTATTTGTATAATGATTTTTTACATAAGTATTTATTAATTTTAATACTGAATACTAAACTGAATTGCTTGGGTGTTACATGACAGCATATGATATATTGTCAAAGGATACAGAAGACCAGTGTTCAATTGATTTATTTATTGTTAATAGGATTTTAATAGGATCTCCTCTTTAGGAATCATTTCATCATAGTCAAACTGAATTCTGATGGACCCGTGTGTGTGTGTGCGTGTGTGTGTGTGTGTGTGTGTGTTTGCTCTTCCAGGAACTGTGTTTGAACTCGAACTTGTAGAA
This sequence comes from Trachurus trachurus, assembly GCF_905171665.1. Lineage (NCBI taxonomy): Eukaryota > Metazoa > Chordata > Actinopteri > Carangiformes > Carangidae > Trachurus > Trachurus trachurus. The sequence continues at coordinate 28,449,178 of NC_139893.1, forward strand.
AAACACATTTCTGGAGCTGTAAAATCTTGCAGTGAAACTGTGGAACAGACGAGTGTGAAAGTGGTTGAGGTATGTGTGTAAAAGTGTCTTGTGAGTTTGTGAGTGCGTGTGTGTGTGTGCGCGCGAGTATGAAAGTGTGTGTTTGGTCAATACGTGGATTATCACACTCAGGCAGCGGGTGGCCTAATACTCCCATCTGTCAATCATTCTTACACAGGCTTACTGGTGTATGGAGAGAAGAAATAGAAGCAGTATCTCCCACAGACATCCTCACCATACACTCAGTCATTACATTCACAGCCTACAGAATGTGTGTGTGTAGTTTTTGTCTCAGTAAATAACTTCTGTTTAGCAGCATAGTTTAACATTTGCACACTGCTGCATTAGTTGTTTTGTTTTGTTTCCATTGTTGTCACGCTGCTGGTGATCAATTATATGCAAAAATGGAGCCATGGCTGCTTCATGAATAATTGGAAAAGACAAGTATGTTGCTTATACTTACTGGTTCAGGCTATGGCTGTGTGTGGTTTGGACTCAGGAATCCCCCAAGGTCATTTAACAACTATTAAAGAAGACATGGGGCTAAAGAGCTGCAGCAGCAGAGGCCGGGGTGGATGTGACAGCCTGGTTCAGTTTCTCAGGCCAGAGGTCGATTCGAAGTATTTTTATTTTTATATTTTTATTTGGTTGTAGGTGGTAAAACCACACATATTAATGATATTTATTTGATTTATATATGTTTATTAAAACAGCATATAAATAAAAAATATGATGTGCTTACATACCTGCAGTATGTTTTCTAGAAATACAATGCCTCTTCACATCCAGAGGTCTCAGCCGTTTGGAACCAACTGTTTGTAATATCAACATTAGGGAAGCATGTATATTTATTTTACATGTCTAAAATTCAAACACATAAACATGCCTAGATGTTTAGGTTGGACATATATGTTATGTAATTGTTTCTAATTCTAATATAATCTTAACATATATGTTTTTATGTCATTTGAACATACTGTATATAAATTCAATATATAAACAATAATGATGACATGTGAACAGATCATTTTCCAGTGACAGAAACGTAAACTTGACTTTGACTCTTTTGGGTGTGGAGTGGTCACCTGTCTCTGTTGTGGCGTCCTGCGGTACAACAGTCCACTTGTCTTCAGTATTGTAAACTATTTTTGAACAGTAACAGATCTCCATCTATAGACCTTTACTCTATACATCCAACTATTAGCTACACTATGTAGGTCACACACACACACACATGAACCATATAAAGGACATCAGGCTACAAATGGTTGTCAGTGGACTTTGAGCAGCCTTTCTTTCTCCTTCACCATCACACTGTGTCCTACTTCACTACCTCAGCCTCTACATCCAGCTGCACATTAACACTGATGTGACCAGTAACTGCATTAAAGCACCTGACACTGATTCATCTCCACTCCTCACTAGACAAGACAAGAGCAGATGTGGCCGACCAAGTCTAGATAAAAACAAGCCGTTCTGCCCTGGTCCCTGCCCTGTAGTCATCACTGCAGACCAATATGCTTACACACCATCCACTCAGACATGACGGACAGATCATTTCTTGCACCTGCTGTTGACTGAAAAGAAAATGTGGACGTTGGACATGAATAGTTTTCGCTTTGGGCCGAGCTGCTCTGAAGCAGAGAATCTACCACTACCAGTATGCAGTTCACATGCAGTAAACTGCAAACATCTGCATCTGCAGCTGTGAGCCAACACCTTCTGCCATACTCCAATATTAATATTTATATTAAGCCCACATACATACCGTATATGCTTTAATACATTCCAGCACAGTGTGATGCACAGGATTTACACACATTTCCTGTCTGACAGTAAGTTTTTAGCATTTTATAAACACTACCTTATGCAGTGATTTTCATACATTAACATGGTTTTTACACTTAAAAAACGGGAGCTCATCTCCTCTGACTTCCTGATTGAGAAAGCTGAGCCCCGCCCACCCCCTGCAGCCACATCACTTGAGTGCCAATCAGACCCAGATTCACTGTTGAGACCAGAACCAGAGACCAGCAGACAGGTAAGAGGAGTTAGCACAGTTAGCATCTTTTCAGAACGATTAGCACAGTTAGCACTTATATTATTTATTAGCTTGGTTTTGATCATGCTAACTCTAGTATGTATGTTACTCCCACCCCCTGTCACGACAGGTTGACAGGATAGGTTCTTCGGGTTTGTGACATATTAAACCCTGGCTCTGTGGATCTGTCGTCATGAAACTGTGTATTCTCAGCTTGGCATCTGTAAAGATGCTCATCATTTTTTACTGTTTCATACTCGACAACAGTATCACAACAAACCAACTGACACTCGCTGAGTCCAATTTCATGGCCCCTGTGTGCCTGGGGCCCCTACATGTCAATGTCCATGTTGCCCAGCTGGATCTTAAGCTCCGACCATGTGATGAAGTATCAAAACAATGATGTAATAAAATGACAGATTTGTGAAGCTGAGTAGTTACATCATCTGGATACACACACATACACACACACACACACACACACAGTCACTATGTTTAGTCTATGATCAGCATTCAAGAGCTTTAAAGCTGCATATAACCGGCAATAGGCTCAACACGACAAGCGACAAGCTGTTTCTTGTGAGGACTGTGTAAGTGTGTGTGTGTGTGTGGGTTGATGGGAGGCAGGGATGGGGTGGTAGGCACCAACCTTTGCAGCAGCCTGAACCCATGGTGGCCAACTGAGAATCAGGACGTGGAGATGTCCCATCCCAAAATCCCACCGGGGACAGAGACAGAGCAACAGTGTCCAAACACGAGGGGACAAATAGCGACCGACTACCTCGCCACCTTTTGGCTAATCCTGGCTGACACTCATCACTACAGCCGAGCACTTGCGGAGGTGTGGGGTTGAAACGGTGTTATTAGAGATAGATAGGTAGTAGGTGGGAGGAGGTGGTGGTGTCGGGGGCGTAGCAGATGTCGATGCGGCTTTTGGGGGGGTAATCCTGCGCCGGCGCCGTGGCGTCCCATTTAGCCCTTCACCAGGTCGCTGCCATGTGAGGCCGCTCCCACTGGCGGGTGGCGTTCATGAGAGAGGGCAACAATTGCGGGATTACATCTTTAGATTAGATTAGATTTCTCTCCCTCTCTCTCTTCATTCATCTCTTAGCCAACCTCATCTTTCTCTGTCCCGCTTTATATATTTATTTATTTGTTTGTTCATCTTTCCACATTTTCTCTCAGGCCCAATAATCCCCGAGCTATCTCTGCGCTCCATAAACTGCTCCACAGGCCCGGCCAACTCCCACCGACGCCCTGTGTTCATTTCATCGCACTCAAGACATTTCTACTCTCACCCTGTGGAAAATACTGACCTGACTGTGCAACATCCAACAGCTGCTGGATCAGGTGTTAAAACAGAGCTGAGTCTATCGCTGTTGCTGATCTGCCTCTCCACAACTTGATAACTGAGTAAGTGGCGACTCTGCAGCAAAGGCAACAAAAAGTGAGATGACAAAAAAAAAAAAACATGGAATCTGTTCAAAACAGTTTTATATTGGTGAGAAATCCATCTCGTCTTCTCACCTCCCTCTCATTCTCTCACACACACATGGATGAATATGCACTTCATATATAAAGGCTCCATTTTGCATCTTAATGTAACACATTTAACCCTTTAATCAGCAGCAGCCAAACAGGGATTGTTACTATATGAGGCACTGCCCCTGCTTGAATCCTCACTTAACCCGAGCCGTGTTTATGAGCAAATCTTTGTAAACCATCTTAAAGCTCCATACAGTATAAAGGTGGATGTTTATGTGACCAGTGTTGTCTGGCCTGCCCTGAGTGGGTTTCAAACCCTGTTCTTCCGCACCGTGGGCGACGATGCAAACCGTTTAGCCAAGAGGTCAGTGACCACTTGGCAAGTGGGTTAGCACGTCTTTTATGGGTGAGTGAGTTTAACTTCAGTACCGCTGACCGCCACACGTCCTCACTGGTACCTCGTGACTGTGGCTATATCCGCGGACCTCCTTTACATTTATATCAAAGTTCATACAGTATAAAGATAGATGCCCATGTGTCGTGTGATTATAAAGCAGATCTAGGTTGTATATTAATACTGTGAAAGTATCAAAGGAACGAAGCTGTCAGGACTTCCCACCTGCCCACATGGACCCACCATCCACTTTCAGGATTTGGTTTCTCTGAGTGTTTTACTTGAAATCTGCTCTATTTTTATTGGATCACCTAGGAAACAATCAGCAAATCACAATGAAGGCTCAGAGTCCCCTGTCCTCTGATTGGCTGAGACTGACTTGTTCTTTCTAGAGAAGCTGAGAGAGTAGATGTAAAACCACACTGAGATGTTTGTTATATCTTATCATGGATCAACATCCAGATAAAACACAGAAGAAGGAACGTGAAGCCTACAGGGAAACATTCAAAACATAATAATAATATTTTACACAAAGTTTCTTTTTCTGTAAATTTGTTTACATATCACATAAGATGCTCCCTACTTTTTAAACCAGTGGGATTGAGTCTTTTTTAAAAAGAGGCCTTTAGCCTTTTATTGCAAACTACAAGAGCATTTTATTTGACATGTGTTTTAGAATGGACACAAAAAGGGGCCAAACTAAACATCTGTCCAATTTGACTTCAGCAGTTCTTCCAACACTGTATTAATCCTCTGATAAGATCAACAGTATGGTGGTACAGTAAGTTGTCTAATTTATAAACCCTGATCTTGTCTGACACACCCATGAAGAAAAGCCTCATCTGTTTAAACTAAAGCCTCCACAACACGCACCAAACTGAGCACAGTGCTGTACAAAAACAATCACAATCAATAGAGGAATCGTTAAATCCATCTACCGACTTCATCAAATCCTTTCACTCACCACTCAGCAGACACCTCTGGAAACCCACCAATCACTTTTCACTGGATGAAAGCTCCCGCTGGCTGAGGCATTGATCATTTCTCCCAGCCTCATCGGCCCCCAGGATCGTCCTGGTGTAAACATAAACTTTCATCCTCTGGGCAACACGCTCGTAATCCCGCAGAGGGGATTATACCAGGAGGTCATTTAGGAAGGATCAAACCATAGGGGGATTTGAAATGTATCCTGAGGGAAATTCAGGAATACCCCTAGGGTGGCTAGCAAAGAATAGGTGAGGGATGGATAGATGTATAGAGAAGAGGAAGAGACAATCCACGGCTTTGCTACTCACCTATATCTGTCTCTTTGTGGTTCTTGATGAGTTCAGCGAGCTCAAAGTTTCCAGCGATAATGGCAACCTGGAGAGAAACAGAGGCAGAGACAGAGAGGAGTGAGAGACGGGATAAGAAGGACGAAAAAAAAAGACCTTTATTTAAATATATATAAAAACGTAGTAAAGAGCACGAAGGTCGCCCTTGTGAACTCTCCCCTCTATAAACACGACAATATCTCTGTGTTAGTTATCTTCGTTGTTAATACATCAAGCAGAACGTAAGTATAATGGCTCATTTACATGATGTGCAAAGACAATGACAGTAAATTACAGTGATGACCCTGCCCTCTGACTCTCACCAAGTCTGAACTTGATAAAAAATAAATAAATAAAAAGAAAAAAATCTGCCTTTTTCTAATTTGCAGCGATTCACTGATTCCTTCAAGTTCCAATCTTCATGGCTTTTAATCATCTTTAGCCTGGTAATCTATCACACACACACACACAAACACACACATTTGCACACACACACACACACACACACACACACACACACGCACACACACACACACACACACACACACACACACACACACACACACACACACGTGTACAAGCTGAGATTCACACATGACACAGTGGTGTGTGCACATGCATGAGTCACATGTTTATATGATGGGCAGAGCTGAATCTGCCTTTGTGTTAGTTATCTGCTGTTGTCAGATTGAGAGAAAGAGAGAGAGAGATTGACGGACTGGAACTGTTGTGTCATTCAATAAACAAAATCATAATTCTTCTGCAACTTCTCTCCATTGTTTCTTGTTTTCCTCTCCAACAGTTGTGTCAGCTCGGGGCTGCAACGCCACTCTGCTTTAGCCTGTCCCTGCTGATTGCACCCCCCCCACCCCCCACCCTTCCACTCATTAAAGAACTGGTTTGACCTGTTTGGAGCTTATTACAGCTGGAAGGTTTTCAGGCAGTCACAGGTCGTGAAAGTTGTATCCAACCACTGCTCTACTTTGCATAGGTTGGTCTGAGTTATCCTGAATACATTTGTTTCTTTACTGTTTTGACCTCCCTTCTCTACTGTGTTCCTGAATGAATATTCAATTATAATTCATAATCTGTACAGTACATCCAGAAACAGGTAAAACAACAGAATCTGAGAGGAAAACCAAAACCAAAGGTCAAAGGTCAGAAACTACTGCAGCAGGATTTACCACAGGGATCAGTGACAACTACACTACAACCCAGTCTTTTCATTCCAATAAAACACACAAAGAGACGCACAAGAAAAACAGAAACAGCCGAAAATCCTAATCCGATAGAGATTCAGTGGTAAACATTTCTCTGGACTCTTTTTCTTCTACTGCCCACAGTGTGTTCTCTAAGTGTCCACCAGGGGGCAGTAAATAAACTTCTTGAGCCTGAGCTGGCTGCAGAGGTTAACACACCGCCAGTGACCCAGATCACGCTGCATGTTGTCATGTTGTCGCCTCTGCACGGCGGATACAGGGTTTACAGTAAACGCCTCCGGTCAGGATCACCAGCGTAAAAATAGTCGGTTTCATTTTCCACTAATGTGCTGCACACACACACACACACACACACACACACACACACACACACACACACACACACACACACACACACACACACACACACACACACACACACACACACACACACACACACACAGACACCTCATGGGAAACCTAGCAGCATTATATAAGCATGCCTGCTCTGATTCCTGGAGAACAAATATTCAGGAGAAAGAGAGAGAGAGAGAGAGAGAGAGAGAGAGAGAGAGAGAGAGAGGAGGGTGATGGAGAGCAGGTGTATTATTAAAGCAGAGTTGGCTTGAGTAGTAATACTGTGCACCCTCCCTCCACAGTTGACCTTTTCTTCATATAAATATAAAAACACAGCATTTCTGAGGAGAAGCACTTGGGAGTGTCTAACGGACGTGTTTTCCACCAACACGGTTCTTCTTGAATTTTTCAACACACTACATTAATATACAATATACTGTTTTTTCCCTCTATGGAAAAAAAAAGAAGCTTACTTTGAACTTAAAATGTGAGTCAATACATGTAATCTAGTGCTGCTTCAGTGGGGCAAATGTGATGTTTCCCGTGCGGGAGCCGCGGTGGAGGAGGAGGAGGGGGATGGATCCTTCATGATGAATGCTGGATGAAATCTCCCACTCATGCCGAGGATCTCCCATAGCACACGCCGCGATGTGTGACAAATCTATGACAGGCCATTCTCCCGGAGGAACACTGATCCCAGAACAGGCTTATAGTGGATGGGATTGAGTGACTTGTCAGGGAGAAGTGACAGAGTGACAGATGAAGTCCTCATTTCCACTGCGACCTCAAATGTGATTGATGCACAACTAATTGTCATCGTAAAGTGTTGGAGGAATCATTGGTGAAGTGGCAACAGTGCCTCTTTCAACACCATGAGCAAAGATAAACGTTATTCCTCTCTTGTAGTCTTTGCTTTACACTGCTGCTGTGATATGGTGATTTGAAGGTCAAGAGATGTCGCTGCATCTCGGTAATAACCAGACTAAACTTTTACACATGTTGGTTTGACGTACTGTAACATTTAATTAACTATACATCGTAGGGTAGTTTGGGTGCTTCAGTATTCAAAGGTCACATGTAGTGTTAGTGGTAGTGGTAGTGGAAGGTAGATGAGACGTTGAAAGCTGCTCTAGGTTCTACAATCCAGATTTTATAGTTATAGATGCTTCATCCTGTTGCAGCTGAACTGTCCACTATTGGAAAAATTATTAGTTTGTCCTGTGACACCACACAGAAATGTAATATGTGACACAAATTATGTATATGTCACATATAGGGGTTATAGTTTCCAGTCTAATGTGTTTTAAATGATGTTGGGCTACTCATTAGAGAGTAGAGATGTCCTGAATTAGTCAAACTCCTAAAACCCAGGATCCTACACCTCAACATTTATTCTCATGAGACATTCACCATCGGTTAAATGTCCACCTGTGGAAAACACATCAGGAACTTTCCTGTTATCTGAACTGAAGTGAACTGATTTGTTTACTTGTATGTGGAAACATGACCTTCACACAACCTTCAAAGTTAGTGTTGCTTTCTTACAACAATATGAACTATTTATGCACCAGACTTCCTGGACGTCAGTTTGAGTCACAGTGTGAAATGTCACCGATCCTCTGAGAAATCAAGACGTAGCAGCAGCAGCCTGATGCCCGTCATTGTGTGACTGACGGCTGCTTCCTGTCGACATGGTGACAGTTACTTCATTACAGCATCATATAAGTCTTGGTCTCTGGCTCTGGAGGAGCTGAGGAGCATCTCGAACTAAACAACAGTGGACGGGAAGCAGTGAGCTCCACACGAAGCCACTGAGAGTCACAGTTCACTGGAGCACACAGACCTTTGATTGCAGGATTTTAATCAAGCAGCCGTGGATGCTTAGATCCAATTAGATCATTAGATTTTTATTTGCCTGCCTGCCCTGCGCGGATGTTGAGGCCCAGTTCTACTTTTGCTTTGAAGTCTTTTGGGAAAGTTGGTCCAAAACAGAGAGGACAGAACAGAAGAGGGCGCCGGTGGGACACGTTCAAGTTTTAATCTAATTTAATTGATGGAGTATGATTAGAAACCAGGTAACCAATAAGCAGTGAGAAACGCAGTCACAATTTCTCCTCATTATCATTCAGCCGCCCACCATCACCACCACTACTGCCATCACCACCATCACCGCCCCCACATCGATTTTTTTTTTCTTCCTGTTCTCCCCTGGTTGTCATGGAGACAAATGGTTGTGTATAGCACAGAAGGAACCGAGGGGGATGGGAAGGAGGCGGAGCTGTGTTGTGAGAGGCTCGCAGCCAAGTGGAACATCAGTGGAGGCAACAAGTCTGCCAGATCAAAACCAAGAGGGGACTGTGAACGCTCCGCTGTGTTCACCAGCTAGGCGTTAATTTTGTCTGTCTCCTGTTTGGTGCTGGACACGTGCTGCACTCTGCGTCTTTAATAACTTTTTTTTTTTTTTTTTTTTTTAAAGCAGCTGCCTGCCACTGAGACTGAGTTACAACATAAACTTAAATACACTTCACATCAAATGACTCCTTTCATTTGACAAATTCTTTGATGCACTGTTGAAGGTGCAATACAGTCTAATTAAGACACCTCCTCCAGAGAGCAATTGTACAAGATGGTTGAACCTGTCAAAAGACACTCTGACTGGTTCACAGTTCAGTCCAACAGTGCTTGATTAGCCTGAGGACGACTTATAAAAACAGTGTGTTTAAATGAATGCTGTTCTGTAGGATTAAAGATGAGATGTTTATATTAAAGCTCCATAAAGTAAATAGGTAGATGTTCATGTGTAGTGTGATAATGAAGCAGGTCTGGGTTCTATATTAATACTGTGAATGTATCAAAGCCTCAGTCCACAGAGAAATGCACATACTGTAGCCTGTATTCAGAAACTGAGCCATAAAACCAGATGTTAAGACTTCTGTGACTTTCTGAAGTCGTAACAGAGCAGTCACCATGCCCCACCCACCTGGACCCATCATCCAGCACTTAAAGAGTTTGTCTGAGTGTTTTACCTGGAATTTGCCCAACTCAGAAAACAATCAGTCAGAAGAGAGGCTCAGAGCCTCCACTCTTCTGACCTGTTGTTACTAAAGATCCAGAGAGAAACCAAAGAGAAGAGATGAAAAATGAGAAGGTTTTTATATGTTATCACAACAATAATTAGTGTATTTGCCAAAATATCATAATGTATTAAGTGTGGCACTGGAGCCTAGATGTGATTAGCTTTGTCGACTCTAGCATACAGATTCACGGGAGAAGCAAACACCTAAGAAGCAACAACTGATCTGGATCAGTTTAAAAATACAAGAAAATATGGGACATTGCTATTTCTCTATCATTTATAAGAGCAACTTTAATTTACACGTAATAAAGGATGCTGTGAGCACAAAATCTAATAATAGCACAAAATAGTTTTCTACAAAGTATCGGCTTCAGACTGGAATTTGTCTCTTTCACGTCCAAATCGTTTTATGTTTCAGGTGCTGTTGCTGCTAATAATTCCCACAGAGGGACTGGGAATGGGGGAATATAGAGTGGGCTTCCCTACTTGCATCTCCTGGGCTACTGTACTCGGCAATTGTTGCTATGGCACCAGAACTCAGCTGCTCATTGGGGTTTTTAAGTCGACCAAAACTGACTCTGTTAACATTTACAGATCTATTTTTACGCTGACAAAGATTACACGACATGTCTGCTGATGCTGTGACACAAGTCTCTGGGTTGCTTTGACAACACTTTGGCATACTGTACTATATGACATGTCAGTGGTGGCTGTGACTTGCCACACGTGGCTCCCAATAATAAGGCAGAGAGAGAGAAGCAGATGGGGAAATCATGTCTGACTTACAGTATGTGCCAAGGGCGACGGGAAGAACAAGACAGTGTGTGGGGGAAAGAGGGCAGGAAATAAAGGGAGAGGAAGGAAGTGGAAAATAGACAATGACTATAATGAGGAGTGGAGAGAGAAATGAGATTAGAGGAGTGGCATGGGAGAAAGTGCAGGAGAGACATACAGAATGTGGAGATGAAAATTGAGAGAAGGGAAGAAAGGTAAATGAAATCAGGCTCTGTGAAGAGGATGAAAGGCTTAGAGGAGCACAAAGGTGAGATTGGAGAGATGCAAACACTGCGAGAAGATGAAAAGAGCAAAAAAGAGTTGGAGGAAGTGGAGAGGATGTGACCAGCTGTTAAAGAGGATTGTTAAATAAAGAAAATGAATTTTTATCTCTTTGAAAGCCCTCTATCCAGAGAAGAGAGGATGATGGGAGCTTTCTGTGGTCAAATTCTCTTCCTTTTGTCATATACAACAATGGTTATTGGACTGAGCTGCACTTCACACACACAAATGCTCACACACACACTGAACTGACACATGATATTATCAAATGGCATGGCCACACGCCCACACAGTGTCCTAATTAAGAGCACATGCAGCAGCACGGCATAAGCGTGCCTCATTCAGCGGTGGCAAACGCTGTTTATTAACATTTGCACTTTGCAGTTGTTAATTTGGCTCCTAATGACTGTGTTTCTCAGCTGCTGAAATGACGACAGCACAGCGACCACTCTGCAGAAAACACTGCACAAATACAGAGGGACATATACTATATAGACACAAAAAGCATGAGCAGTGTCTTAATGAGAAAATACAATGACCTATTGCAAACACCTTGTACTACATTATGCTCCATATACTTGTAAACAACAACTGACACGATTCATCGTCCCTGCTGCTTAGAAGCCACATTTCCACCACAAAAACTTGGAAGTGCACTCATTATCCATGGTTTGGAAAAATACTAAATGGACCCATATTTTACCTTGATGTATTTAATGTGTTGAAAGATATGAAGATATATATAGCAGCCTCAAAAAACTGATTTATTTTTAAATGTTTTGACAATGAAAGTAAAAGCAATACTGCAAGACTCAAAAGTCAAAACACAAAGCTGGATAGTTGGACCAAGAAAAAAAGTAGTAGGAAGACAAATGCCATACTTCAATATAAATAAGGACAATTAGAATGAGAGAGCAGATGTTGCATAAAAGCGATAGAAGACGATAAAGGAACAACAAAAATACGACATCACATAAAAGCAAATCTATAAATAGGCATAAAAGGTAATTTAAATGAAGTAACTGATTCTGCCTTATCTCCTCGGGTACAGTAGGTCGTTCCTTAGTCAGAAGGCTCAGTGATGGTTTTGAGAACTAAAAAACACCTCAGTGTAGTTTTACATTCTTTTGGGCTTCTCTCTGGAGTAACAACAGGTCAGTGTCAGCCAATCAGAAGAGAGAGGGGCCCTGAGCCCCTCTTCTGAATGTCTGACTGTTTTCTGATTGATCCAATAAAAATAGAGCAGATTTCAGGTAAAACACTCAGAGAAACCAAGTCCTGTTGGATGGTGGGTCTAGGTGGGCGGGGCTGGGTGACTGCTTAGTTGTGACATCACAAAGTCACCAGTCAGAGTATCTGCAGCCAGGTTCAAACATCTTGTACAACTCCTCTCTGTTCACACGTTTGCCATGTTGTGAACAAAAAGGATCCTGCTATACACTTTTAATAAGTTTGTAATATTTCTTGCATCACTGGAGTTATAAGGCAGGTAATGTGTTAATGCCTTTGATGCACCAATCCATCTTCCCTTCATCTGTTTCTACTTGGTTTAGCAATATCCTACATTTCCCAGAATGCCGACCGCCCAGAAAACAGGCCTAAACTTGTTGGATTCAGCTCTTGGCTCTGTGTGTAGGTGGACAGTGCAACGGTGATAAAGATAGTAAGAGCAAGGGAGCGAGTTTTTCCACTTGAAAACAAGTGAGAGTCCACAGCGTGTCTAGTGGCTGCTTGTTGTTCTGCTGCTGGAGAGGAGCTGCTGTTTGTACAACACATTTCTGTATATGTGTACAAGTGTGTGTGTTGAAAGTTGGTGCAAATGTTGGCTGCTACAGTACAAGATGTAGCTACTTTTGAGGGACTGACAACAAAACCTGATGTTTACATCTCCTGCGATAAAGAATCTTCTGCTGCGAGTTTCTGATCACTTATTGACTTTCATACAGTCTTATCATCATGATATGATCAGATTAATAAACCTTTGTTATTCCACCTTAATAACTTCAGAAACACCTGATAAAAACCTGTTCTTTTACGGGCCTGAAGAGAGATGACTGACGTATTACATAACAGATCACTTTGCCACATTGATCTTCACAGCAGCACCAAACAACACAAGAGCATCAGCAGTTTACCTCTCAAAATTCAAGTCTAAACTTCTCTTCAAATCCTCACTGCAACTGCCATCAATAATAGCAATCAAAATAAACTGTATTTTTCCAGCACCTGGCTATCGTTTTTAGAAATGTAGCATCTGAATGGATGATTATTCTCTAGGTGAAGTGCTTCCAAACACTACAGAGCAGATTATTGATCCTGGATCACTTAAAGTGAAACGGGGGCTGCTGCGGGTTACGTCAGGTTCACATCAACATGGGGTCATAAGCTGAATCTAGGCCATGAATGCAAACCTCAACGCTCAAACTCTGACTAACACCCTGACGTTATCTCTGCTTGGGCACCGGGCTCACTCCCTTCATGAAGCGCTCCAGCTAATGAAGCGCTCCACTGGAGTGGCTGTGGAGGACAGCCGAGGACCCTGTGGGACTGCCTTTCATAAACGCCTGAACACAGCTCTTTTGTAACTCAGGCGTAGGTTATGAGTCAATCCAGGCAGATAGGAAGCTCTGAGCATTTGTTTTTTTTTTCCCCCTGCTGAAGCACACACACTTCATCTGTTACAGGCATACTGTACAAGCACACACAGATATGCAGCACCAGCTCACATAATTATGCACACATGCTAAAACTTTAGCACTTCCTGTACAATTGAGTGTCTCTTTTATGTGTTATGTCACATGAAAACCCTCTAACCCGGTGATTTTTTCTGTTTCTCTAACACACAACTTCCTCATCTTCTCCTTCAGAAAAAAATGAAGAAACTTCTGTGGAGCTGTTTTCCACCGCTACGCAAAGCGGACGCTCTGTAGACGACACCTCTCCTCTGACCATTCTTTGATTGAAACAAATCTAATACTGGCCGCAAAGACATTTACAACAATCCCTGGTTGCAGCTGACCTTGACCATTTTGCACACTGTTGCCATGGTAACAAATGAGCTGAAGAAAATGTGCTGCTACTAAAAATGTTATTTCCTACAGCGAAAGCTGAAATCAATCTACTATAATCGTTTACATGCAAACAGTAGTGAAGATGAGTCTTTTTTTTTTTTTTTTTTATCCGACTCTACCTGAAATGGACTCTGGCTGTTGTAGTTCTTCACTTCCTTGTCAGCTCCACGAACAAGCAGCACTCTGGCACAGTTATCCTGGGGAGGAAGAAGAGAGAGAGAGAAGCTGGAGAAACCAAACGAAGCTGAGGAAACATCTGAAACACTCAACACGGAGGTCCTTAAATTCTCCTACTTTGCTGAGGGGAGAAGATGATCATTAGCTTCCAGTCACATTTAGTCACATTTCTCCAATAGAAAAAAAAGAAGAAGTGAGAGGAGCTGGAGGTGGTGAGTGTGTGTGAATGTCTCAACATCCCAGCACTGACACAGAAATATAAAAGAAAGACAACAGAACATCTATTACCTATAGCAGGAATGGAGCTTCACTCGCTGTTGAGTGTGTATCTATTGCTCTACTCAAAGATAAAGAGGGAATGAGAGTGAGAGTTAGATAGATAGATAGATAGATAGATAGAGAGAGAGAGGGAGAGAGAGAGAGAGAGAGAGAAAAGACAGAGAGAAAGAAAGAGAGAGAGAGAGAAAAGACAGAGAGAAAGAGAGAGAGAGGGAGAGAGAGAGAAAGAACAGAGAGATGTAGAGTGCTGAGGGGTTTGAATCTACTGCACAAATCGCCCACAAAGTGCTCAACCACGCATGTACTGTGCACACACACATGAATATAAATACTTTTTTTAGATCCACAATAAGCTATTGAGAGTTGAAACATTGCTGTGAGTCTCAAACAGATACTGATACACAACCACAATCTGTGCAGGCTTCTCAGTATTACAAACATCTGTGATTAGACATTTAACATCTTATTTATAAGACGGGCATCAGTGTGTTATTTTTACTCATGGACGTTTCTATCCAGAGTGGAGCAATCCCACGACATGTTTTCTCTCTCTCTCTCTCTCTCTCTCTCTCTCTCTCTCTCTCTCTCTCTCTCTCTCTCTCTCTCTCTCTCTCTCTACAGTATACAGGCTACATTTATAATGAGGCTTTGAAACGTGTGACACATCACAGAGCTGTGTATTGAAGCAGGGGGCATTTTGTCTTCAGAAGATGATTCGCAGAAAGAGGAGAGTCAGAGACTGGAGATCATTTAGATTTACCTATATTTTCTTCTACATCCTCATCCTCATCATCAACCACTGTACTGTAACTGTGGCTCCTCTTGCAGGAGTCTTCCTGGGTGATGCAGGATGCAGTAGCTTGCACGCCATGAAAACTTTAGCTTCAAATGGATTTTTCTTGTGCATTTCATGTTGTGTTAGTGGCTGAAAATCATGGCAAGCAGGACATTTTTAGCTTTTTACGTCTTTATGCAACGTCCTGCTCAGAGGATTCAATCTATCAGGAAGTGAGAGCTCATGATTATTTATGACATACAGTAGAAAGGTCCAATAGCAGAATAATTCAACCCCCTCAGTTTCACAAATGCAGCCACTGTTGTCGCTGCTTTAGCCATCGCGATCTGTCTGGTGACATTTCTTCTATTACTGTTGATAGAATAAAACATCATGAAAAAATATCAAAACAAGTAATTATTTTTCTTTCTTTTTTTATCATTTGTCTTATTTAAAGACAGATGTTATGGTCATACAGGTTCCCTGAATTATCTAATTTGTCATTTATTTGTTTTACTTTAACTAATAGCTATATCTTTAAGAATCAATTTTATTGTTTTCATCATATTAAAGTTTCTGATTATCATCGTCATAAGACCATCAGCGTCTCAGGCCAAAACAAACCCTTTGATCTACACCTGCTGATCACCATTTTTTTTAAATCAAGTTTCTCCCTGATGATGACACATGACCAATGAAAAGCCCATTCTCTGTTTGGGTGGTGTGTCAGGTCTTATATTATTCTCCCATAGATTTGTACTGTAGTAATTCTCAAAAATATGGAACAGTCCGTCTCCTATCAGTTTAATACAGAACACATCTGTTGGTTTCCAGTCGATTCTCTGTTGTACAGGATAAACTGCACACATTCATTGGTAAGCTGGTTAGCTATTGTTACTTAGCCGTCACTAATGAAAACAGACATGAAAAAGCAGTTGTGAGTCCACCTGAGCCCTGGTCCCAGCCCTGTCTTTGCCAGACTTGGTTTCTTCCTCTGGTGAGTTAGCACACTCTCACCTGAACGCTACGCACTGAACTGAGCCATGTGGGCAGAGCCTGTGTGTCATACTGTAACAGACAGAGGGAGTGTGGCCTCACTCTCTGCTCGGGATACCATTACTCCACAGTATCTTTGCACAAAACAGCTGTTTGCTGCTGTTTTCTTGTTTAAAATCTGTTTTAGAGAACCTTTAAAACCCTTTTCCTCCTCTATTCACTGACACCAACCCAGTGTTTCACACCTTCAACCTTTTCCTCAGTAGTCAGCACAAGTTAATAAATGGAGAATGGTGGAAGATTGAGACCATTTCATAAAGGTCAAAAGCAAACGGGTCCTCGGCCACAGAAACAGAATTATCTCCCTTAAGTGGAACTAAATGTTTGACTTGATTCAAATACACTGAGGCTGTTTTTGATTGGAAGCCAGCTGGTTCTCTGCTGAACTGGCCGCTCTCCAAGGGCAGCGTGTAAAACGGTCTCAGATGAGTGGCTGAACAAACAAGTGTTAGAGGCTGCTGCTGAACTTTAACTATAGTGCACGCTGACAGCTTTAAGTGAAGTGGTATTTGAGATGCTTCAGCTATTCTGTGCACATTCAGGTACTGGATGCGCACATCACAAACGTCAGGTCCACATTTATTTTCAAGCCGAACCTGTAACGCTGCCTTGTATTAAAAAAAATAAGCAACAAATTAAAGACTAAACATCTCTTACTGAGAAACTATCAGAAAGTTATCATCAGGAAAGCCCATTAAAGATGAAAACCAACACACTGTTAGTTCATGTTTCCCTGATATCTTTAAAAATGACTCTTTCATTAATGAAAAGTTTCTCTATCTCCTTCATGAGCTTTTTGTGGGAAATCTGCGTGCATACAGTGATGCAAAAGTTTGTTGAATTCGATGTTGTACACCACCCTTTAGACGGGAACCCGACGGTGGAGTGTTTTTAAAGGGATAGTTCAACATTTTGGCAAATTGGCCCATTGCCATAATCCCTATAGTCATAGCAGTAGGTTTGTGACCTTTAAAGGCACCATATGTAAGAATGTGGCCAAAATCGGTTACTGCAGTCAAATTCAAAACACAGCGATCTCGTTTTTTCTCCCAGTCGTAGCGGCAGCTCAGTGGAAGCAGACCGGAGGCTGAAATGTCACTGACGCCGCCGTGACTGGGAGAGAGGGCTAGGTGGCGCAACATGCCAACACGTAAATTCAAAACATAAACATGATTTGCAGTCTGCAAAAAAAGAGTTTTAATGCGAATACTCTGGCTGTGCTATTGTTGTTGGTGAGTTCATCATGTTACATGAACATTATTCCTGAGTCTCTGTGACATATTAGGAGGATTTTACGGCCAGTTGCTTTAGATTTCTTACATATTGTACCTTTAATTGTCGGTGCAAGCTGTTTTTAGAACTGCGGAGCTGAGCCGCAACCTGCTCAGAGCTACGCTACGGAGGCTAATGGGATTTCTTGGTTTCCCTCATCAAACTCATCAAATACACAATCCAACAACTCCAAAACGCTCTCATGGACAAGTTGTGACCTGCACATTCACCACGCTATGAGATAATAACGGAACGATATGAGATGGAGTTGTTTTCGAGGCAAATGCAGAAACTGCTTGCCAAAAACTGTCCCTGAAGGCAATGCACATCAGCAGTTTTGCATGAATTTACCTCTAAAACAACTCCGTCTGGTAACAATCTGTTATTATCTCATAGCCTGGTGAATGTGCAGGTCACAACTTGTCCACCAGAGCGTTTTGGAGTTGTTGGATTGTGTATTTGAAGAGTTTGATGAGGGAAACCAAGAAATCCCATGAGCCTCCGTAGCGTAGCTCTGAGCAGCTTGCGGCTCGGCTGGGCCGTTTTAAAAATAGCTTACACCGACAATTAAAGGTAACAAACCTTCTGCTATGACTATAGGGATTATGGCAATGGGCCAATTTGCCAAAATGTTGAACTAGCCCTTTAAGATTTCCACTCTGGAGGGTGGTTTCACTTTATTGTGTTTTTAAGCCCCCAAAACGCTGTCACCGTCAAAACAAAAGGCACTTCCGATAAAATATGTTGTCGTTTTCACCTGCGAGCGTTGTCGTGTAAACGGGGCCTGAGAGTGAGAATAAAATACAGTCCATCAGGCTATACACACACAGCAGTGAGGTACTGACAGTCCTAGGCCTGGTGTTTTTACTGGATTAGCTACTTTAGAAAATACAGTATTGTCAGATTTATCCTGAATGATGAATTAATTCTAGAGGCCAAATCCAAGATGGCGACATTGTCTGGTGCAGTGGCCAAGCATTTGGCAGTTGCATTGTCATTGTGTCTTTCTCGTCCTGTCTTGGACACTGCTCACCCTCCAGCCCCTCTGGAAGATGGTGCAGGACAATCAAATGCAATACTAACAGACTAGAGGTCAGCTTCTTCCTGAAGGCCATAACCTCTGTTAAACTGATCTATTCTGTTCTAACTGTCAAATAAATGATAGTCACCATCATGTACTTATAAACCAGAAAACAATATAAATGAACATATTATAAGATTTAACCAAATTTAAAAAGTTGACTTTCCACATCAGTGTTGGACGGCAGCTGTTACCTTCTGTCAGGGCGACGTCTCGTTCTTTAACTATTTAAAGCAATTAGTAGCAGACTGTGACTGTGTGGTTGCACTCTTGGGGAAACTCCAAGCTGCAGTGGTCTCAAAGACACGAACATGATAAATAAACATGCAAGAAGAATTGTATATAATTCCCTCATGGGAGAGAAGGGAAGAAGGAGCCTGAAGAGAGTGTGCAGAAGTGAATGAGGTGGAGTCTGCAGGCGCAGAAGCAGCTGCACACACAGTGAAGGTGAGTATTTACATCTGCTGAATCACTTCTGGTAGAGTCAGGTGACTGAGGTTTGAACCTGGCTGAGACGTGTGCTACAACGTTTTCTTCTTCCAGCTCTGATACCACAGGGGGTTGTGTCTTACGTCACAGAGCAGGGGGTGTCAGCGAACCAGCACATCACAAAACAGGGTTCCCACTATTTTCTTGAAATCATTTTCCAGGACATTTTCAGCTGCTACAGTCTGACGGACATTAGTTTTTACGCCATACACCGATTCATCCCCTGTCCCATTCATGCTTTGGAGAAGTGTTCTTTTCGACAATGGTACCTTATTTTGTAAATTGAATCAGTTTGTTTCTATGTTTATTCCTCTCTGTCATTCTCTCCCCATAAATCTGATTTAAAAATGTGCAGTCTATGGCTTAGAAATTATGACAAATTTATCATAGCACAGCACAAGCATGTTTTTCTTTTTTCTTTTTTTGGAAAACGAAATCCTTAGAAGGGTCTGAAAAAGTCGAATAGAGCTCTGGTAGCTGTGATAAATCATTTTCCAGGACAACTCAAGCGTTTCCAGGACATTTGACTTTTTTTCTCATTTACCATGTTTTTTCCATGACTGGAAAATTGGTGAACCATTTTCCAGGTTTTCCCGATTTTCCAGGACGCGTGGGAACCCTGCAAAAGTCAGGTCCAGATTCATTTTCTGTTGTTACAAAAGCAACAAATGAGCTGAACCTGCATGATGCCTTGTAAGCACCATATTAAAGACTGAACAGCTCTTACTGATCACTGTGGACACTGCTGAGCTTGTAAAAATAATCGTATTTCTTCTTTAGTATTACAGATTGTAGATAATGCAATAACTAATTTAGTTCATTTTGTATATTATCATGTATTGTGACAGGAGAAGTCTTGTTTTCAGTTTCTTTTTGTTCTTGTTAATTTTGTGTCAATGCAGCAATTCCTATACACAGGGAATTGTACAGTATATAAATGGAACAGGCAGCATTTTGTAGTAAAATTTAAATAGTAATGTTGGTGGAAAATGCCTAAATCACCAGTTTGTGGTTAAAAACTCTCCATCGGTGCAGGTTGAGCTCAACATAAAGAATTATTAAAAGCCTCTAACCTGTGTTTCATGAATTGTTTATGGACAATTCAATAATTTACGTCTCCTCAGTTGTTGGTTGTGTGTTTCCTCCTCTCGTCTTTATTGATGCTTCGGTTTAGATTCCAGCCTCAACTAGGTTTGTTTTTTTCATTCCAAGTTACATCACAACTTTTATTAGTGAATAATTCAAAATGACAATTTAGTTTGACTCTGGAGTGTGTGAGTGATTACTTTCCCCTTAATGAGACACATACAGTAGAGTAGAGATGATGCTCCACATTTCTCCTGATAGATCTGCTCCCAGCTGCTTAAAATAGTAGCAGGTCGATCCAGTAGTGGTGTGTGCGGTCACATAACACACAGGCACATCTGTCGCGGTGATACACACACACACACACACACACACACACACACACACACACACACACACCCCTGCTCACCTGGTTGTATAGGGCACAGATGTGTAGAGCGGCGTTTCCCGAGGCATTCTGGGCGCTCATGTCTGCTCCATAGAAGAGCAGATGCTCCAGGTGCTGCACGTGGCCATGACGACAAGCCTGCACACACACACACAGACACACACAGACATAGAGATTCACTGTGAAATAACAGTAGTGATGACAGTAGTTGCAGTAAGAGGCCTTGAACACTAGATGTCAGTGTGCTGCAGAGGAGATAACATCATCACATGAGGAGGAGACGCAGCTGGAGCCTGAGTTTGAACCCTGTTATCAAGGGGTGGAAGAAAGGATGAGGCTTAACAATAATCTGATAAACATATGTGCGAATCAAACATAATGCAATGCACAACTGCAAGACGTCCATCAGGCTGTGAGGCAATTAGAAACAGAGGAAGCTGCTTAAGAGCCAATTTTCACAGCGAATGTGTTTAATGTTTGGGGGTCATGGCCACAGTCAGATGTTTGGCACCGTGGCTTATTTCAGAGACTGGGAGGCTTATGAAGAAAGAACAATAACACAAATGGCTGCTTATCAACCATAGACACATAAGGCTGGTGTATTGGTAAGACTGATTTGATTTGTCTGTTTTTGTTTCGAGTTTTAAATGAATCTGGTCTCAGCGGCTTCAGAGACTGAGATTCACATTCACACCTCCACTGTGAAGACTCTGTTAACTAGTGATGAAGAAACCATCATCTCAAAGAGGAAACGTGTTGTATTGTTGGGACTGTTGCATGTGTTCCTTGTTGTTGTGTGTGTTGTTGCATTCTTGTTTTAGTTGCTCATTTCAGCTGTGATCTGTACCTTTTCCATATTAAAATGTCTAAACAACTTGACTTCTGTTCCATATGTTGTTGGCTTGTGTTCTTACTTTTCCCCAAATGTCTCCATCAATTCTTAAAATCAAGGAAATCTGTGACTTTAATCGTGGTTTCATTGGTGTTGATGACATCATATCCTCTATGATTATGTGTCAGTGTTGTGGTTTCCTGTGTGAAGCTAAAAATGAAACTTGAGCTCCAGAAATGTGTCCAGTTTATAGTTACCACCTCCTACTTATTGGAGATTTTAAGCTCTATATTTGAACCAAATGAGTTATTGTAGTTGTCATGTGAGAAAACTCGGCTCAGAGATGTTCTGTGTTCACTGGACACAGTGTGGACAATCATCTATTGGACTGTAGTGGAGGGGAGGACCTTCTCCACAGTCTCTCAGGGAATCCAAAGCAGGACACGATGGTGGCAATGACAACATTTGTTCAACTGTAAATTCTCGCTGAGGAGCTATGAAGCATTAATGTTTCTGTTTGTTCTATTTGCTTTTTAATATTTTGACAAAAGGACTTCAGCATATTAAAGTCAGTTGCTGAATTGGATAAAATAAAGTTTATTTTCACACCTTAGATCATCACCCAGAATGTGAGAACAGTTGATTTGGCGAGCACACGGCTGTAACAGGATTAATGTGATGAGTGTGTTTACTGTACATGCACACTAATAAAACGATTATTATAGGATAACTGGATTTTCAGATCATTTAAAAGAATAGTTCACCCAAAATTCAAATTGCACTCATTATCTACTCGCCCTCATGTCGACTAAGGGCTGGGAGAAGTTTCAGAGCACTGCATGTCCATATGATGGTTGCAAATATGACGGTTGCAAATGGATACCACTTTTCTTTGTAACAAAAAGACACACCAAAAAACATCCAAATACCTCCATGCTGCTCATATGTAGTCTGTTGTTTGTTACGAAGAAAAGTGGTATCCATTTGCAACCGTTATATGGACATGCACTGCTATGCCGAGACCCCCCGTAACTCAGAGAAGCCACGGAGGACTCTGAAACTTCTCCCAGCCCTTATAGTCGACATGAGGGTGAGTAGATAATGAGTAAAATTTCAATTTTGAGTGAACTATCCCTTTGAGTGGTCATATACTGATACTGATACGTTTTTACTTGTTCACACAATACTGGAACAAACATCATGAAGGTTACAGTAGGTTTATTTTTACATGTGTGAATCCGAGGCTGTGAGGAAGGATTAGGATTCGTAGATCACTGTAAATACTCAGAAGTGGCCTTTCATGGCCCCAGGGCATTCTGGGTGCTCGTGCCTGCTCCATTGAGCCGGCAGCTAGGGGTTCACTGTCCTGTCTGACAGCTGATTGTTATCGTGTCTGAAACGGGGCAGATGGGAGAAGGCAGAGATTTTGCAACTTGACAGGAAGAGAGATATAAGCGATCTGATAAAGCTGATGGTCTGAACGTGTGCACACACACGCACGGCAGTTTGTGTGTGGAGACGCTCATAGTTTGTCACTGCTGCAGGGTGGCTCCCTTTAAATGGCTTTATCTACTTCAGCAGGGAACAGCTGCCAAGACGGTCGCCCACAGCCACAGCAGGCTGCGTGTGTGTGTCCGTGTGTGCTTTAGTAATGCTTTCCCAACACAAGCTGTTCCAGCTAAACACACAGCCAAAACCCTCCCTGTGTTCCTGTGCATGTATCTCTCTCCGTCTATGTGTATGATTACCTGGTGAGCTTCGTGCCAGCCGTTCTCGTCCTGGCAGCAGACAGAAGCGTGGTGGTTGAGCAGGAGCTCGCAGCAGCCCGGGTCCCCTCCCACCACCACGCTGTGGTACAGAGGAGTCAGACCACGGCTGTCCTTGTAGTCTGGAGAAGCCCCCAGCTCCAGCAGCGTCTGAGGAAGGACAACAGGCAGGTGTGAGTGTGAGGCGGTGACTGGATCGGAGAGGGGGCTGACATATGATGAAGCAATCAAGGTCTGTAGCCAATCAATTGTCATCATCACAATAAACCTCATTTCTAAAGCTCAAGTCAAGTAGTTTTTATTTGTCCCAACTTGGGCAATTTGGTTGCAGTCTAGGTGTTAAAAACATAAAAACATACATTCCAACACATACATACAACACTCCAATAGATATCTAAAAACAAACACAATAATTCAACAAAAGGCACATTTTGGGTTAAGTGCCAACCACATAGATCCCCAACATCAGCATCAACAACATCATCATCGTCGTCAATATCAAACTCATCGTCACCATCATCACCATCATCGTTCAACCAGATTGAGCTCCCTAATGGAAGTGGGGATGAACGAATGTCTGTACCTGTTCTTTTTCACCCTAGGGGCACATAATCGCACACCAGATGGTAGCCAGACATACTCAGAGCTAAGAGGATGGGTAACCGTCTAAACAGATACTCCTAGCTTTCCTCAGTACTTGCTTGTTAAATAAACAATTCACATCAACAAACTGAGTCCCCACAATCTTGCTAGCAACCTTCACAATACCCTGTAGGGCATTTTTATGTTTAATTCCAAGGTTGCCATACCAGCAAATAATAGAAAAAGAAATGACAGATTCGATAAAGGATCTGTAGAACAGAGTCATTAAGGTCTTATCGACTTGAAATGCAGCTACTGTAATTTTCTTAAACAAAAAAGGCGCTGCTGTCCTGTCTTACATAGCGCTTCTGTGTTGAAATCAAATTTAAATTTGTTGTCAAACATGGTGCCAAGATACTTATAAGTGGTCACCACATCCACTACTTGACCATTTATGACACCGCTCTGGGGGGCAGCTGGAGCATTCTGTCTGAAATCAATACACATATCTTTAGTTTTAGTAACATTGGGTTGGAGGAAAGCATCATTGCACCAACAAATAAAATCATTTACAATAGGGCCATGGCTGTCCTCTGTATCCTCAAGAAGGCTAACAATTACAGAATCATCTGCAAATTTAATGATGTGTCTGTTTACATGGTGGCTACGACAGTCATCTGTATACAAGATGTACAAGAGAGGGGAAAGGACGCAGCCCTGGGGTGAGCCGGTGGATGTGGTCAGCTCCTTTGACAGAGTTGTGTTCACCCTCACTTTCTGGGTTCTGTTTGTAAGAAAGTCAAGCACCCATCCTACAAGGCCTAAATCTAAATTAAAATTGTCAATTAATTTCTCCACCAACATATGCGGCTGGATGGTGTTGAACGCCGAGGAAAAATCAACAAAAAGAAGCCTGGCATGAGTCTTATTATTTTCCAGGTCAATGTCCATGCATGAGTATTAAAACTAGGAGGAGGAGTTGTCCTGATTTGAAAAATCAAACTCCACCTCACCTCAAAGTGTAAGATACGGTACCTTTAAAATAAAATGTAAATATTGATAATATAATATAATACAATATAGATAAGAGAAGCTTTAATGAATTATGCTACTGTAACGATAACTACATGTGTTAAGACTTTCATTATTTAATCAGTATTTGAATTTAAAAATCCGAACAACATGTAAAGTGAGACGGTTTTTGGCTCTTAAATTCATCTATCAACACTTAAGATAAAACAGAGAACTGAAAATATGGAGCTTTAAGACATACTGCAACTAATTAAAATATCACAGCTGAAGCTTAAAATGACAGCAGAGAAAAAACAAGAAAGAACACTGTGATAGTAAATTGCCTGTTTATTAAAGTGCACTAAGTCTTTTCTTGTCTCAGCCAGTCTGCACCAACATGTTTAACCTTCTGTTCAGCCTTCACACTGTTCAGTGACAGGTCTGTGTGCATTACAAAACCCTGATGCTGTAAAACCAGTGCTGCACATGTTGATCTGGAAAACACCAGGCTTTTATTGTGACATCACAGGTGCACAGGTGAACAGGTGAACAGGTCTTCCTGGTCCTTTACCGTGAGTGTGACCTGGTTCTTGGACCTTGCGGCTTTGTGCAGGGCGGTCATGCCATCTTTGGCTCTGAAGTCCAGGTGAGCTCCTCCGTTCCTCAGTACCTTGATCATGTCCACCATGCCGTCCAGGTGAGCTGCAAATGTCAGTGGGCATTCTGGGAAAACAAAGCAGGGACACAACATTTCTATGACTGACAAAGCAGAAACAATTACATCTTATAATTATAGAAAAAGCGCTAAAGAACTACAGTATTATGAGTTTTCACAAGCTCATAAACAAACATAAATGAATTATTGCAGGTAAAACCTCAGCAGCAGTGCTCACAACTCCAGTGTCTGATGCTGATTCTGCAACAGCACAACTTGCAGGAGAAACTAAATGTGATAATTATCATCTCAGGTGAAATGATCATATTATGTCCCTCAGATGAGTCTGCCTTAAGTTTCACCTCAGGCTCACCTGCTGCTGCACCCACAACGACACTGAGTCTGTTGAGCAAACGGTGTAATTGCAGCTGTGAAACACGCAGGTACTGTAAAGCATTTGGCAGCTCCAGGGGTTAAAAACAGTGATTTCAGTCAAGTCTAAATAAACTGATCTTCAGGTTTGTGTTGTGAATCCAAGAGGTGGGGGTGGGGGAGTGTTCTGCAGCTTCTTTAGTTTTATTGTAAGATACAGTCAACAGTGTTTCTCCTGTGGAGATGCCACATATTCCGTAGAGGAACATAATTACGACCACCTGCTGAGAGGTGAGGCTTGTTGTGAAGGAAGACGCTAAGGAGTGAGTGACTGTGTGCAATCAAAGCTAAAGCCACAGAGGGCCCGTAATACATCTGTATTTGAACTCTATTTATCGACTTATAGGGAGTCTGCCACGTCCACCTTAAGGTGAGTTTAAAAAGATTGTGATCTATGATTTAAAGAACATTGCCTTTACTTGTTATTTTTCCACCTGAATGAATCTGACTCCACTCCTCCGTGTTCCCTTCTGCTGCTTAGCCGATGGCACCGCTCTGTATGAGCACTATGTCTTGTGTAACAGCCAGAGGGAAAGGGAAAGAGAAAAGCAACAAGCATCCGTCCTGACAGAGCCAGTCAAGTGCAGGTCTTAGAGCTCCATGTCTTCTCCAGGGCTTTATCTTTAAAGGGATACTTCACCCAAAATCGATAATTCACCAATTTTTTACTCACCGTCATGCCCACGAAGGGTTTGGAGAACTTTCAGAGTAAAGTCCCCCCCCCCCCCCCCGGAGGTTCTCTGAACCCTTCCTTGGCATGATGGTGAGTAGAAAATTGGTGAATTATTGATTTTGGGTGAAGTATCCCTTTAAGAAGCTATAAAAACCATCTGAGTAGTAGTTTTACATCTCCTCTCTCAGCTTCTCTTGGAGCTCTAGTAACAACAGGTTGGTGTCAGCCAATCAGAAGAGAGAAGGCTCTGAGCCTCTCTTCTGATTGGCTGAATAGATCAGTTTCAGGTAAAACACTCAGAAAAACCAAATCCTGCAAGTATTGGATGGTGTGTCCAGGTGGGCGGGGCTTAGTGACCGCTTAGTTGTGACATCACAAAGTTTCTGGAAGTTCTGACAGTTTGTTTGAAGGCTCTTAATACAGGCTGTATGCTATACTTTAGTTTGTCAACCTTTAAATAATGTTTCTAAACTCATTGAAGTGGTAGAAATGGTTAATAGGATGAATGGGGCCGCTGCAGCCTGAGCGGGGTCGCTCCGTGTGCAGGTAGGAACAAGTGTTGAGCTCCTCTCACCCACACACCAGCGCCCTGTGCTGGGCCACACGGCAACGATGATGGCTACTGGCAACGGTACCGTTAATGATGGCGGCACTGGCACCACCGGCAATGGCAACCAGAGTACCAGTAGCTACCGTGGATCCTACATAGTGTTGTTTTAATATAGAGCCTAGACCTGATTTATAATCACACTACACATGGACATCTACCTTTATAATGTATGGAGTTAAACATAAACATAAACATTTACCTTTACACTGTACAGAGGTTTAACTATCATTTAACTATTGTTCTTCTAATTAATTTTTACGCATAGTTGTCTCAAAAAGAGCAGGGAAATGGAGAGGGTCTGTAACTGTACAGAATGGATGCATTGATGTAAATTTCACAAATAACAAAACAATCAACACCCTGGTGTTAAGAGGAACTATTCAAGATTTTTACCCTAATTATGATGGTTAAATGACTTGTTAGAGGGAGAGTGGAGGCTCTCTGTCTCCCCGAGCGTCTCTTGGCTGAAAACCAACCTTGCAAGATCAGCACCTCTGACCCGGTGTTATATATAATATGATATAATGTTATCGACCTCTGTAGTCATCGCTCCAGGGATTGCCTTCTTGCCGGCTTCATTGAAAACAAATGCACATGGCCGGGGGGAGGGAGTTTACAACAGTGAAAGTATGCAATCCAAAACTGTAGGGGGAGCTATGTAGAGAAAGTTTTCTGGCTCCAAGTTGTATCGTGTATTTTGTTTTCTCTGAGGCTGTTTACTTTACACCTCTCACAACAGCAGCACATTTCACCTGAGGGAGGTCAGAGACTCTTCACTGTGCCAAAGTGATGGGTTTTCAGGTTTGAATGATTCTGCAGCGACCTGCAAAAACCAGCTGAAGTGAAGTCGTAAATGGTTCAGAGCAGAAGAATGTGAGGAAGGTTAAAGAGGAAGAGAAGATTAGCATGAATGATGTCTGATAGAGAATCAACACTTAACATTTATCTCAGATCTTTTCCTCTCGTCACTGATCAGGTTATTATCAACTCTACACAGATGTTAACAAGACTCAGAGAAGCAAGTTAATCACCTGTCACAAATAATTAGAGGTGATTAAGACGTCGCTGTATATTTCAGTCTGAATGAGGTCATAAAAAAGACAACTTGTGTCCTCATTTCACGCATTTACGAGGGAGTCTCAGGTAAAGTGCATCTTTGAACCAGTGCCATCAGCCTATCCAGGAGAAACGGCACAAAGTGGAGCATCTTTACTGAGGGAATATCTTTGCCAGAGGCAGCAGAAAAAAGGGATATGCAGTTCAGTGAAGCTGAAGTGAAGTTAAATGATCCGTCAGGCTACATGCGACCCCACTGCAGTAAGACCTGCACAGGTGGGTGTCTAATTAAGCACACATTGAGATGTTTTCTGTGACCTGTGTGAGTTTGGATCAAAACAAGAGAAAAAAAATGTTACTGTAATTACATTTTAGATAAAAACCTTTCCCCTCTTTTATTTAGCTTGAGTTGATTTCTTTATGCTTGATTATTGCTCACATGTTCTTGTTATTTATTGGTATAATTATTTACATTTTCTGTGACGTGAATCTCACTCTCAAAAAACAAACAAACAAATGTAACCCGTGGGAATTGGACACACACACAGGGCACAATAACTTTTACAGCTTTACTTTGGCTTGCAATAGGTCAGTTGGCCTAATACTGTATATAAATCAATAACCCAAAAATATGAGGGTTCTCAGTTTTGATATTCGAAAGGAAATAAGTAGTTAGTTTGTTTTTTAATAAAAGTGCAGAGATGATGT
Source organism: Trachurus trachurus (assembly GCF_905171665.1). Lineage (NCBI taxonomy): Eukaryota > Metazoa > Chordata > Actinopteri > Carangiformes > Carangidae > Trachurus > Trachurus trachurus. Next base: position 28,478,137 of record NC_139893.1, read on the forward strand.
GCAAATGAATTTCCCCCAAAGTTACCACTCGACAGTGCTAAACTAGATTCTTTTTTATTTTGTCTACGCAAATAAACTGGTGTAGCTTTGGCGTTTGTTGTCTGGTGACTTTATAATTCCAAAAGCAGATCTGAGAGTTACAGTTAAACAATTTTATATCATGTATATAGCCTATAGGTTACATGTTATCAACATGAACAATATGTGTGTGTTTAGTGTGTGCTCGTTTCATTTTCATTCTTCCTGTGAGGCGGTCAAGAGAAAACAGAGCCCAGCGCAGTGAAACAGGGACAAAACACTTTGCGGAGGAAATGAATCCTCCGGAATTGTTGTGATTTCTTTTGCAACTTTCAAGTGTGTGAAAAAATAATTTCTCATTGCCCTCACACTGTTGGAGAATAAGAGGTGGTGGATGGTCTCTTCTAAAGGAGGTGAGACAAGTCTGGATTTCTCTAACTGTGCAGGTGTGAGCAGCAGGAAGAAGATTAAAGCAGATATCAGTGGAATGTTTTTGTTAATATAAGTCCTAAATAGTCCTATTTTCCGTCAGCAATCACTTACATGAAGTGTTTCAGCCTAAACACGAGTCTCTCCGTCACTCTGCTCTGCTGTAACCCGAGGAGAAAATTTTCCTTGTGGGATACAAGTGTTATCCAATGAGGAGAGAGAACGGCATGAAGGGCTGTGTGTGCAGCCAAGGGATGCGCGTGAATGTGGTGACGTAGCACGAGGACCAATTGATGCCTGACAAGGGCGGGGGCTGCTAACTCATGGTGCGTTCAAAGAAACTCGTACTTTGTGTTTTTCCTTCCTGTGAAGTCATACCAGTTCGATCTGGTACGAGTTCACGGGTCGGAAGTTACGAGTGGCCGTTATAGGGAACTTTCACAGACAACAGGATGGTAAAAACACGAGCTACGGGTTACCTGGAACGCTACCAAGTCGTAGTTGTGACTTGAAGCTGTAACTTACGGTTTCAAAAGCCTGCCTTGAACGCAGCATTAGCCGAAACGGCCGTGAAGCTGATATCTGCTTTAATGTTTTTATTTCATTGTATTCTGTTTTATGGTCACGTGGAGAGCTTTACCTGAGCAACAAGTCCAAATCCGCAGAATGTCTCTCCCCCTCAGCAATAAGGCCTTCCCTTAACAATAGCTCTCAGAGACCATTAAGATAACCTCAATTCTCTGCTTAATAACCCTCTCTCCTTATAACCCTTTATTTCCCTCAATAGACCAATTCTTTTAGTTCTCTATCCACTCACCGGCTTTTGTTAAAAGCACCTGCACCGCGGAGATACCTCTGACATATTCATTAAGCGGTCGTAAATAAACATAATTGTTGCCGTTAGGTCAAGTCAAGAGCTAAATGGCTGTCATGAGCTTTTAAACCCGGCTGCTTCAGGTGACTGGTGAAAGTCCACAGCTCTGAAATCTGTGGAGGTAATCCCTCCTCACAGGGCCGCCAGGAAGACGGCGCTGCACTCAGAGCAGCCTCTTCAGAGCAGAGGGCTCCTTTTGTTCTTTTCAGAGATAAAGCAGTGAGGTTTTCCTCCTCACAGAGCACTCTCCACACATCCTCACCATCTTATTAGTGTCCCTGTGTGTGCACCCGCTGCAGCTGAGCCTCGTATGGTTTTCAGTCCTGAAGCACAGCTCTTAGCCCGACGCCCTGACCTCCCTGCAGCGCCGCAACTAAAAGCCTTGACTGTTTCCTGTCGATCTCACAGATCTTTGACTGCCTCTCTCCCTGGGCTGGATACTGGTCCAAATGTAAATAGAAGTGACCATTTACAGGGCCAAGGATTTCAAAACCGTGTTACTTGTTTGGCTCAAATGCGTCTTCGATCAGATGAAGCACCCAGACCCGTCAGGTTCACCTGGTCAAGGTAAACTCACTGTTCACAGGATCAGAACCAAGCAGGTGAAATAGCTTTTAGTTTCTCTGCTCCTCACATGTTGAACAGCTTCCTGAACACCTGATCAATACATATCTGATATTGTATTAAGTATAATATCAATAATTAACCTTACATTTCATGCACATGTGTTGTGCATTTGCTTATTTGTAAGTTTCTTGCCCGATTTTTATGACTTTATTTAAATGCTTTTATTTATATAAATACATTTTTGTTCTTACATTATTATACTCTTGTCTTAATGTTATTAATGCATTTAGCGTGGATGGCTTGGATGGAGGAAGACCACAAACACAATCATGTAACTGTTTATTATCAAATCAGCATCAAAACACATGGGGTGTTCATTATCCAGAAAACATTTGCATTTACATTTGGGGCCACCGTAGAGAGACATGTTTGGGTTTCTCTCCTGTTAACTGACAACACAAGCTGATGTTCACCACACTGATGAGCTCCACAGTGGATGAGGCCCAGTGTGAGTATATGTGCATGTTTGGAGATTATTTTTTTATTGTTCCCCTGACTGAGAGTTTTAACAATCATCTCAGTCTGGTGAACGTGAAAAACCCGCTCACGTTGTCTTTGTGGGACATTTGTGAGCCATGTTGAGAGCACATTGACATTAGGACACAGCTCATTACCCCGGACACTGGCTGCCCTCTCACTGTTGTGTGTCAGTTTGACAACACACAGCCAAAGCTACAATATCTACTTTTGTTTAATCTGGATGCCCTGAACACACCCTCTCTTCTCAGAAATGCCCGGTTCACACATGGGAGACACTCAGCCCAACATGATGCTTCACTGCTGCCAGAGGTCAACATTTCCACTGAGGCAGCTGGCTCAGGTGCCTTTTTGAACATCAGTGGTGTTTAACAGGCTTCACATTTGGCACCCAGGCCAGAGCTTTGTGCTGCAGCTGGAGTTCCCCAACATCAGTAATAAAATCTCACTTTATCTCCTCAGGTTTTCAGATCTCTTAAATTAGCTCAAAAACATAATGTCATTCCAGACAGATAATCCACCGACCTTCACCACCAGTAAAAACTGTTTCCATCATTTTGGTGCTTTAAAGGGACATTGTGTAACTTCTCCTGTTATCTATTCACGAAAATCGATTATTTCGTTCAAAAGTATGTTTTTCATTAATCAGTAATCACCCCCATCAACAAACTGAAGTGTTCCGGTAAGCTCTGAATTTGCCGTTCATATCATTCATATATACATGGAGCGGGTAAGCTCGGTGGTGGCTGCCATGCCGTGTCGCCATGTTTTTACGTTCACCGGAGACACCAGAGCTGTCGGCTCAGGTCGAGGTGGCGTCGTGTGAAAAGTCAATGGAATGGAGCGTTACACTGGTTACTGTCGGTAACAAACCAGATGTCATTTTAGTCACAGAAGTCCAGAGAAAGTCGGTAAAACGTGGGTCAGGTAAACAATACGACATCACCATGACAACATATTGTCACGTGTATTGTTTTGCCTCGTGCTGACGGACCACTTGTTTACATAAAGGCTTGTTTATGCCGTTACGTGCAGCGGCTGTCGTCCGTCTGCCCAATTTCACGTGAATGCAGCATGAAAAATACGATTGAGTTGCTTGCGATCTACAACCGCAACACTAGATGGGAGTAATTCCTACACAATGTACCTTTAAAAACAAACTTAAGTCCAGTCATCTCTCTTCTTTCAGGGTATTAGGAAGATTGGGAAGAAGTGTCAGAATTATGGTACACATAGATAAAACCTACAGTTTACAAAAGAAAAAGAAAAAAGGATATATAAATCTTGTTTTATTTTGTTTTTTTAGGTAAAACAGGTCTAGGTTCTATATTGAAGTCTCGGTCCACAGTAACCAAGCCCCGCCCACCTGGACACCCAACAACAATCCAACACTTACAAGATTTGGTTTCTCTGAGTGTTTTACCTGAAATCTGCTCTACGTATTAATGCAGGATCACTCTGAAAACAGTCAGCCAATCAGAAGACAGGTCCAGAGCCTCTCCTCTTCTGATTGGCTGATATTGACCTGTTGTTACTAGAGCTCGAGAGTACGCCTGAGAGAGGAGATATAAAATTACACTGAGATGATTTTTGGAAGAAGGGAAAAGAAGAGGATGGAAATAGAGGCAGCTTTAAAAGAAAAAAAGTGTTTGTACTCATTGAGTTAGTATGTTTTCCCACATGTGTTGTCTGTATCCATACCAAATACTGAACCCATAAAAAGAACGGATCCTTTAGTGAGAGATTTAAAGGACTAATTGCCGCCTCAGCTCTAGAAGTGACTCCACCACCCATCTCTCACTTCCATCCTCTCTGGACCTTGAGCACCTGAATCTCCCTAAAACTCAACCAAGTGGCTGAGAAAGCAGCTGGTGGCAACACTGTCTTATATATCGTCTTCAGAGTAATGAAGGACATTTGTTGGAGCTGGGCCAGGCACTTGATATAAATTAGGGTTATTGATGTTCAGATGAATGGCTCTTTCAAGTCTTTTTCTCTTTGTGAGCTCTTGTGTTTATGAACGTCTGCTGCAGATTTCTGTTTTTGAGTCTCAGTGTTCTTAAAGTGTTTGGTGCTTGTGTGCAAGATGCAGCCTTACCGCCTGTCTCGCTGTCATGGTAGTTAGGATCGAAGCCTCTCTCCAACATCTTAGACACTTTGTCCACCTGATTATGCTGGATCAGGTCCATAAACTTCCTCAGATTGGCCTGCACAACCACAGAGGAAGAGAGAGAGAGAGAGAGCTTTTACAGTGAGAAGAAAGAACAAATGGTGGTAGGTGTGAGAGAGAACAAGAGAGGAGAAAGACTAAAATAGAAGTAGAGACAGAAAGGTGTAGAGGGTCAAAAATAACCGAGGGTGAAAAGTGGAAGTGTTCGGAAAACGGTTTGAAGCTGTTAAAGACGGAAGAATATGAGGTGGAATAAAAGGCGGCTGAAATCAGGAAGCAGGAGGGGAGATGATGGGATGCAGACTGTGGCGATTGTGCAGAGTGAAATGGTTTCTTTCTGCTCTGTTCCTGTCTGCTTTCTTTCCAGGCCGCATGATAAAAATAGATAAGAGAGCAGCTCCCCGAAGGAGAGGAGGAAATGAGGAGAGAAGAATGAGGTAGTGGAAGAAAAAAAAAAAGACAATGGGCAGCAATAAAAAGAATGGATTGGAAAGAAAGGAGGAACAATAAATGAGGAGGAGAACAAAGGCAGGGTGGGAGGGGGCGAAAGCCGGGGACGTCCTGATCCTGAAGCTCCAAGACGAAGTAAAAGGACCAGTGAGCAGGAATTAGAGGAGAAGGCTGAACCCCCTCCTTCCCCTCACCCTCCCATGACCCTTCCCTTCAAGTAACGTAAAAATGCAAAAGGTTTTCTATTTTTTGCATCGGACAATAACCTTGAACCAAAAATATTCAATCTTATGATATATTTCCACCAAATGCAATTGCTTCTTACAACATCTCTCAGAAGTTGACAAATAAAACATTGAACTTCTTTACTTTGTTAATGGCAGCACTGCTTACACCTGAAATACAAAATCCGATGGCATACTCATCTACTAATATAATTATCTATTAACAAATATTGTATATTGAGATTCAGGGGCCAGACTGTATCAAAAATTATCATCTACAAGCACATGATATTTTTTGTTTTCTACACACACAGCGCTGATTCAAGGCATCTCTGAGACTTCATTCTGCCAACACTTGAACATGATAATATCAACACGACATCCTTGCTGGTGGCTTTTTCTAAACCGTTATCTACGGTGGCCCTGAGGGCTCAACTCACTGCAGCTTAAAAAAAACACATGCGGGGGTGTTTGAAAATTAGAGGCGTTTGTTTGGTTTATTTTAACGTCAATATCACATAATTCAGATACTATTGCTAATCTATGTACTGTTAGCATAGCATTACTCTTTAGCTGGGGTTGTTCCCAAATTCACTTCTCTTTACAAAGTGTTGTGAGTTTTTGCAGCATGCATGCGGTCAAATTGATGTAGTTGTTTTCTGAATTTGTGAGTACTGTAGTCATCAGTTCCTTTGACTAATGAACAAAAAAAACAAAACAACATGGATCTGGCTCTTCATACCGATCCTTCCAAACCACCTGTACAGCATTTGTTCAGCTCCAGTGAGATGTTTTTTTTTTTTTTTTTTCAAACTTCACACCCACATTATTAATAGATTTTATTGCCTAAGCTTTGTCACTTTACTCCTCACTGGTTCCAAAGCTAAATGCTCTGCCTACCTGGAGATAATTTCATGACAGTCATGGTGACAGCTTGTTGAAACCAAAACACGGGTCTGAGCACAGATGCAGAGAGGAGCTGTTTATATCAACCATGATGAGTCACTGCCAGTTCAGTATCTGGAAATGTCAAAGGTTCATGCACACGACCCCGTGTTTTCATGCAATGTTTTATTTAATATAGTTGATGTGTCCCCTATGTGTGTGCGTGTGTGTGTGTGTAAGCCCAGTGAATCAGACTCTGGAGAATGGTAACCTCTCTCTCCCTCTCTCCTCCTCCTCCCCCTCTACTGAAACAGGTTGGGATGCTGACGGTTGATTGGCTGTCACAGTGTGAGCCTCAGCCAACCACAGAGCTCCAGACTGCATGACAAACAGGATTAGCTCCAAAAAGTTGAGTCAGGCCAAGAAATGAGCAAGAATCGACTCCACATCAAAAATAAATGTGTGTTATAGAGGAGCCATATTTTCTGGCTAATTAGGTTTGAGAGTAAAAGTGTTTGCGCGTGGATTCATCTCTCTGCTCCACATTTACACAACATGTTTTTCTTTTTCTTTCTTTTTTCTCTCTTTTTTTTCATTCTCCCTCCTCTCTGGTCGCCCGTCCTCCCCTGTAGAATCAGAGCAGCTGTCAGACAGTTTCCCAGTGTGCCAGTAACAGAGAGCTGCCAGAGACACTTATACTTTGGCTGCGCGACAGGATTACAGTAGCTGTGGGACGGTAGCCCAGAGCGAGCCGCACACACAACCACCAAGAGGCTGAAAATCTTCAATTCACTGTAGAGATTTGACTTCAATTCATGTGGGAGGGACAGAAACAGAGCGAGGGAGGGGCCTGATTTCCTCTGAGCAGCATCCAAAGCTTGAGATTTTCATCAACCACCACAGAAAAAGAGAAATAACTCCGCAATTGACTGACTGTGGGGTTTTTTTTCACCATGGTGGAGGCTGCCAAGTATTAAAACAAACATCCACAAACAGTTTATTCAATCTGCGAGAGCTTGTCCTGTTTGCGGTTATTTAATTCTGGCAGCACCTTTGGCGTGAAACAGTCGTCGCTGTTCTGTTTTCACACTGCACCTCCCCGAGGCCGGTCCACAGTCTGAGGTTGGTGCTGTTCAGCTGCTCATGCTACAGTAGCTCTCCTCTCAGATCATCTCCTACTGCCGGTGTTACCCAGCCATAACAAAGGAGTGATTCCGCTTCCTTTATCTACTTTCTGAAAGCTTTCTATTTGCTGCTCTGTCAGGCAAGTCGCTGCAGGAAGAAGATCCTTTGGTGCACAGCAAACAATGTGTATCCTCCCAGTTGTACATGTTCTCTCCATTCAAATCTGATTTTGTGATGTACACACAGAAAACAATACACACTGTCGATGTCAGTGTGATACCCTCTCAATTTAGGAGCCACAAAACAACTTAAGTGTATATTTCGGGTCCTTTGGGGGCATGTCCTGGAGGACAGGTACATTTCCTTTAAGGATAATTACCGTTTTTTACACCTTATTTCTAGCATAAAAAACGATCATGTACTCACCCAGACAACTTTGGTGTCATTAAGTCGTTCCGACGAAATTAGATCCAACCGAGAGCCGCGTATATCCGTATAATGCGAGTCGGGGCAGCAGAATGCAGCCTCTAAATAACACATTATCTGCCGCGAAACTCTTTAATTTCACCAATATTTTGTTATGATACGCTAGTGCTATTCCGCTCTGAGTCCGGGGTTAGCTGTTATCAACATCGGGGGTCTGTAGGTTGACCTACTAACCTCTGACCTGGATAATATCATCTCTAACCGCGCTGTGGCTCCGGCTAGTTGGACCCAAATGTTGAAGCGGAATGATTATTATCCGAATGAGCCAAGCAGCGGTCGGAGATGATATCATCCAGGTCAGTAGGTCTACAGACCCTGGATGTTGATAACAGGCCACTCCGGACTCAGAGGGGAATAGCACTAGCATATCATAACAAAATATTGGTGAATGAACGAGTTCCGCGCGGATTAGGGCAGACCCGATTATCATATTTTGATAATCGAAGCTTGTCGGAACGACTTGTAATGACACCAAAGTTATCTGGGTGAGTATGATTGTATTTTATGCTAGAAATAAGGTCCAGATTGTAAAAAACAGTAATTATCCTTTAATAGCAGGCCCAGGAGGACTCCAGAGGGGGGAAACTTCCCATAATGCCCAGGGAAGCTGACAGGTGTGGGGGATTCCCAATCAAAGGGGAGAGAAAAGAGACAAAGGCAGGCTTGAGAACGGGGGAAGGAGGAAAAGAAAAAAGAAAAAGGACAGAGGGAGGCTGGTCGAAGGGTTAGGGTTAGGGAAAAAAACTATCCAAACCCACCTGGCCCTAAGTGAAAAAGTAATCCCCCCCTTGTTACTGTAAATCATGAACTAACTGTGATAAACCTATTTAAGCTGAGTTCAATTTCACTGTCCACACCCAGGCCTGATCACTGCCAGACCCGTTGAATCAAGAAATCAATTCAATAGAACCTGTTTGAGTGAAGTGAAGCAGGTTGAGAGATCTCAAAAAGCAACACATCATGCTGCGATCTTAAGAAAATTCAAGAAAAAATGGAAAAACGAAATAATTAACATCTATCAGTCTGGAAAGTGTTACAAAGCCATTTCTAAAGCTTTGGGATTCCAGCCAACCACTGTGTGTGAGCCTTTATCTACTAATGGAGAAACCCAAGAGCGTTTGACCTTGAGGTCAAGATAGATAGATAGATAGATAGATAGATAGATAGATAGATAGATAGATAGATAGATAGATAGATAGATAGATAGATAGATAGATAGATAGATAGATAGATAGATAGATAGATAGATAGATAGATAGATAGATAGATAGATAAGATAGATAGATAGATAGATAGATAGATAGATAGATAGATAGATAGATAAAGTGCATACCTTTGTGTGAAGTTTGGCAATCTGCTTCTCGTCCACATTGGGCTGCCTGTAGACTCTGCTCTTGTAGCGAAACTGGTGAGTGAAAGACAAATTATTATTTATTTTTTTTAAAAAGCAAATGGGTGAAGACAGATTTGTGTTAAATCCCTTTTCCAATAAAAGTGCACATATGGGACCTGATCACCTTTTTCTCAGTCTCATAAGCTGTTTGTTTTGTGCCTGTGTGCACACCTTAAAAGCAATTGTTCCTGTAGAGAAGGATCACTGGGGGATCAAGTCTTAGATGTGTTGTCTTTATTAACTTTCATCACTGAAACCCTGACTTTACAGCTGGGACAATAGATTCTGCCTTTTATCTGGATGTTGTCATGTTTGTTTAGGAGTGTTTATTGAAGAGAAGTGATTGCATTTTCTTTGTCAATACTTTTCATTTTCAGGTGGATCAGTTTTTACTTCAGGGCTTTTTTTAACAGGAGGTTCACGTGTTGAATAGTAGCAGAATTCTTTCCAATGACCAGAGAAATTAAGCAAATTTCTAACCAATAATTAAAAAAACGATGAAAGGATCAGTTCAGTAAAAGCCTTGAGCGTTGATATGTCTGGGCCACCACAGATTTAAATTTTAATGGACAATTGAAGCTCAAAAGAAGTTATTTATAATAAATCATATCAAATTATAGATAGGGCTGAGTATTTCCAAGACCCGTGGATTAATTAAGATGCATACAGTTGTATTCTGCTTTTTAAATCTAGCTGTACCCCTTTGAAGGGAGTGCTGAATGCTGTACACTGTCCTCCAAAAAAAAAAAAAATACATTGAAATTAAAAATCTGTATATTCTATATCAGGTAAAGGTAAAGGTAAATGTACTTTATTTGTCACATATACAGCTAGTACAGTGAAATTCTTTCTCTGCATTTACAGTAACCCATCCCTGAGGAGCAGTGGGCAGCCACGGTGCAGCGCCCGGAGACCAACTCCAGATTATGAGCCAGTGCCTTTGGTCAGGGGCGCTGACTGGAGGATCAGGCTAGCTGGCATGTTTTTAGTGGTGGGGGAAACCGGAGCACCCGGAGGAAACCCACGCAGACACGGGGAGAACATGCAAACTCCACACAGAAAGGACCTGGGCGGCCGGGGATTCGAACCCACTGTGCTAACCACTGTGCCACCATGCCGCCGTATCAGCTGCACTCCTGAGTGAAGTGAGTGCATAGTTTTACTAATCTGCCTGGAGGACCTGACATCATTAGTTCAAAAACTCAATTGACTTTAGCCATGAAGCAGACTGTTGTTAACTGTCTGGCTAAATATTATTAGTAGTATTTCTTTCCCATTATTTATTCACATAATTTTGGCTTGTTACTGTTTTTGTTTATCACCCCTTGTAAGAAAGAGGAATATTTCATTTTATAATATACTTTTATTCTTATGACAATATATTTTGTCATTATGGTATGACAAAAGTAAAGCTAGGTTAATAATGGTTGTTTAAATACAGTACAGCACTTGTGTATTTCTCTTCAAAAAATACTGGAATTGTAACTGATATGAGATAAAAACTGGATTCAGTGAGCAGAGTTGTACTTGTTGGCATTGATAAAAATGAAATGATACCCACCCCTACATATAGCATAGCCTATATACGGTATATCCCTCCTCAAGGGAGTAACAAGCTGACTGGTCGACAGTTTACCTCCAAAGATGGGACACCCTTGCTGATTGGCTGGGGGTACTCTCGAAGAATGCGTTCCTCGTCCAGGAACTTGCCGTCCCTCCCGTTGCTGGCCGGCTGGAAAAGCCCATAGTTGAGGACGTCTTTCAGGCTCTGATTAAGTGTGCACAGGATCCGCTGCTTGGCAACCCAGACTGTCGCATCCGGGTTGAACCGCATGCATTTCTGTTGGAGACACCAAAGAGACAGAATAATTAGAAACTGCTAGTGTTGGCTGGCCGTCACAGCAACACAAATGAAAACACTCATTGTTGAAATAATACACAGGGGGATGTAATCTTATCAATTTGTGACAGACACTGGCCTTCAAACTTTTGATTGACAGATGCAAATAGGTTGGGACCTCAAACTGATGAGAGGATTAGAATAGAAGCAGAGAACAATGGTGCCCAATCGAAATCGGTCACACACATCCAAACTGGTCCTTTAATAACACAAACCCTGTCCCAGTTACTACAACTGAACCAGGGCTGTGGTGCACGACTGCCAAGCATTTTTATTGTTTAATTGTTAGTGTTGAATGCTGAACAGGCCCACTGCCCTCACTGTGGAGGTAATTGACCCGACCCCTTTGCCCCCTGCTCTTCGCCAGCTCCAGCTTACTTGGAGTAGAAAAAAAAAACACATACAATGCAAGATTTATGGCCTCGTCTGAATCAGAGGGGATTATGGGCCGTGTGCCGCAGCATTCAGGGAAGGGTCTGTGAGTGTTTACAGCTGGATGTGCTGCTCGGCCGGCGATAGCAGTTCTGCGTCTGTAATAAAGGCTGAAGGGATGAGCATTCTGTGAACTCAGCCTAACCGTAATCCTCTCGCCTGGCGTGGAGTGGGCAGAGGAGAGGAGAGGAAGGGATGGGGAGATGAAGAGTAGAAGGTATACAGAAGCAGATGTCTGGCATCTGGCAGTGGCTGTTTGGACTGATACAGCCTTCTTTCCCTCTCCTGCTTTATTAAAGTGGCAAATTTCCATCAGCTTCTATTATTGCTGCCCTCAATTGAGTCCTTGACACAAGTTCAACTTAAACAATGTGTATGGAGCCTCCAGCGAACCTGGTACAGTAGTTTTAAAAGTACTGGAGCAGTGATAATAGTACATGTATAAGAGGTTGTTTCTGTGACTAAATCAAAGCATACAAGGCCCAATCAGTGGCAAAATAATAGCATAAATAGTTAATAAAATACATCCTTCTACGGATAAACGTCTACACTGACTTCTTTGGTGGTTTTAGCTCCTCAATTCTACTGTAGTAGTTTTTAGCTCTTAATGTGGCATTTTTAAGGAGACTTTTAATCTCAAAACTGTGGCCACGCAGATTAACAGGTCATAAGGCAAAGCCTCTGAGATTTAGAAATATGCTGTGTAAGGGACAAGCAGTAGAAGCCTGCTAAACTCTTAAAACGAAATGTAATTGAACACTCATCTTTGCCACACAAATAAAGGAAAAAAAACAACTTTTTACACATTTGTTAGTTTATGGTTCTGAAAAATCAAAATCAACATACACACTGTTTCTTGTCTGAGGGGTGTTTGGACAGTTCCAAGCTACTTGTTTGCCTGTCTTTACAGGCCTCATGCTAAGCTAAGCTAATTACTTCCGGCCTCCAGCTCCACACTAAATTGTCAACAACCATCTCAGTTTAATTTCATACCTCCTCTCTCGGGCTTCTTCTCTCTGAAGCTCTAGCAACAACAGGTCGGTGTCAGCCAACCAGAAGAGAGGAGGCTCTGAACCTCTCTACTGATTGGCTGACTGTGTTCTGAGCGCAGTCGATGGGGACTGGGGAAGTATGTGCAGCTATCTTTCCTCTCGCCACATACTTTTCTGTTCTTTGGCTCTTCTGCAATCTTCAGATTGTTGATGCCAGTGCATCATGGCTCTTATACCCAGATGGAGACGCCATCTTTTCTGGCCAATGATTCAGAGGTTGCACACAATGGCCGACTTGAGGTTAAACAAGATGAGCTAGTTTTCCACAGGCTGTTGCTTCGAAAGCTTGGACCACAGAGTATGGAGCCGAGACTGTTTCCATTTCTGTGTCACCTCAGCATGAGCTGGAAATCTCACTCATTGCCTCTCTAGAGAGACATTCTGGTATTTTTCAAGCTAGGTCTCATGCTCACAACTGTGGACGTGGGTGATGCTGACTTTCACTACCACCTCTATGGAGCCTCACCGATCCGGCCAGTTGCCCCAGCAGTAGATCTCCATACAGTCAGCATAGCAGAGGTTAGGACTCAGGGTCAGGGTCAAAAAGATTGACATCACACAAAAATAGTCAATCATTTTTCCTTTCTAGGACAAGCTCTCACTGCAGAAGCTGAGCTGGAGCTGCAGCGTAGGTGCACGCACGCACACGCACATAAATGCATGTGCTGCTGTGCATTTTTGTGCGCTTGAATTATTCATCTGAGTTTGATTTCAGAGTGGACTGTGTGACTCAATCATGTGATCAAGTGGCACTACTGAATGCTCAGTGATGAATGTGAAATCAGAGGCATTAGTGCATACATGTGAGAGAGCTTAGTGCACATGTGAACACACACACACACACACACACCTTGTGTCGCTGGAGTTAGCAGCACCGAGCTAATTACATCAAAGGGTCATGAGTTCATCCGTGGGTCGACACCGTACCTTGTGGATCTAAACCCTCTGGATTACACTCAACTCACACGTTGCCCCTTCACTCTGTTCAGGTTCAGGACGTTACAAAACAGTTTTGCAAAGTGACTACAAAGTGCTGTGAAGCGGCTGCTAATAGCTGCATGTTAACTTCATGTAAGCCTCAGTGGGACGGAGTTTAATGAAGATGTGTTGAGTGAAATAGAAATTTGAAATGAACAAAATGGGATAGAGGGTACGAATGAAGGAGGGAACCCCAGGAGAGAGGAGGGGTGGGGCATTTGGTGGCTGCTACAGGAACAGCTCTGCCAATGCCAACTTCCTGCTTCGCTCCGCTCCCTTCCTCCTCCTCCTTCTTCTTATGTCCTTCTATTTTGTTCTGCCAGCACATGATGGGGAAATGCTGTTGCTCACTATACCATACCTTCATGGACATCCAGTGTAAAGCTATCTGGAGCAGCTCTCAAACCCCAGGGACACACACACACACACACACACACACACACACACATCAAACAAAGCACTACAGAACAAAGCTGCATGAGCGAAAGATGAAACTACTGTACCGACATAGGCGGCACCTCTGGCTGCTCATCCACGGGGAGTTACAGTTCGCACTGCTGGTCTTTGATGATAAACCTTTATATCCAAACCGTCTGTGTGAATGACACTAAAGCAATATCCATTAACAGCCACAGTGCATATATGGGCAACGGGGATGCTGTATGCAGCTCACAGGAGTTGCGGCTGTCTCTCTGCAGTTGTCCTACACCATGCTGTGCTTTCTACTATAAATGTAGCACACCTGGGGCTTCATTAAGAGCAACAGTGTGAACCTAATGAGTGCATGGGACTGCTATGTATATAAAACATTAATAATTTCCACTGTTAAGATTAATAAAACATATAAAACATTCACATATCCATAAATAAACTTCCATCTTGACACGTCGATAGCAAATAGAATAAAGTGGCAGAATGGATGTTAAATGTTTTTAGTTTTCCCATTAATCTGGCCGAGGGATTATTTTTATTCCTTGTTAGTTCGGCAAGGCCGTCAAGCTCCAGCTCATGAAAATGTATGAAACAAGCGTGGCATCATTAAAATGCAAATACTTTATGTGTCCAGTGTTGCACCATCATATACATGAGCAGCTGATTAGAAACAGGCAGCAGCTTCCAGTTGGCTGCACCACAATGGATGAGGAGGGAGAACGGAAACAAGTGTGTGGAGGTCAGCTGTTTCATATTCAGTGAAATCTCCAACAAGCATATTTCTTTATTAAAGTATTTCTCATTATCCACATAAACATTAATCATAAGGCTGTAACATTAAAGGATTCACTTAAAGCAGCACAAACCGAAGAGGATCATTTTCTAACTTGCAGCTCTGCGAAAAACGTTTCGCTTTTAGTTCAAAGTTTAGTTTTAAGAATATTTACTGTTTGGTTGAGACTTATCAGTCCAGGAACAGCAGCTCACAGCCGACTTCCTACGCTAATAGCTAACAGCTAACAGCTAACAGTTAGCAAATTCAACTGCAGAGAGGGTGAAGCATTTAGCAGCTAATGAGAGTTATTCATGTGTGGCAGACACAAAACCAGAGCAGCTCCATTTTTTAATTCTCTGGTTAAACATGTCATCAACCCAGAGCAAGATCATACTGTACCAGTCTAACAACAATCTGTTTTCCCTCCAAGAACACTTCAGTGATAATAACTAGTTTTTATCTCAGTTTAAGTCTTAAATTCATGGTTTCCAATATAAACTTCTGGGTTTGGAAAGTGTTGTCTGCAGCGGTGAAACCTAAACCAAGGAGAAATGTTCTGAGATCTTGCAAGACGTTTCTGAGTCAGTAGAAGGTCACGAAAAACGTTCAATTTCTCCAAGTCTGTGGCTCCTGAAAAACACGTCATGTTGATTTCAAACTGTTCAGAGGATCTGTCGCCTCCTGAAAATTGGCTGCCTTATTTCAGTGTCTAGGAGCAAAAGTATCTGTGATAACCTGTGATCCCCTTCACTTCTCACATTGGTGGGGTGTGGACAAACACTTCCCACGGGTGGAGACACCATGTGACACAGATACAGGAAGTAATAAGAAATGAACAGACTTGTTTCTCTACTGCCTGTTGTGTCTTAATTAAATTTGCTTTGTAAAGAGATGAAACGAGATCTTAATGAGCTGTAGATGTGTTGGTAGCTTCTCCAGTATTTATTCTAAGCTAAACTAATCCACTTTTTTTTATGTATACATGCATGAGACTCTAAATACTACAATCTGTGAGGAAACCAAACAGAAATCTTTTTTAGTTGCACCTTTTTGTGGGTTCTGGGACTAAGAATAAAATTAATTATGCATCATTTACTTTCTGCTACTCACCTACCTTCCACTCATTTACATATTAATGGAAAACAGGAGGACAATTAGAACAAGCTCCTCCATTCATTTACTTTCCCCTCTGGGCTTCCACAGTTTATTATCTTGTCGTCTGCTATAAACTGTCCCAAAGTATTCCACCACACAGTCAGTTTCAGTTTTCTGATGGCCACAGCTGATCCTCACACATTTCACTGATCAATAGTGAGGCTCCATCTTGTGTTATTGAACCGTGGTGCGCCCACACGACTGACTGTCCCTGCTGTTATGTGAAAACTGCTGCTGTGTCCACCTCACAGTTATTTACACTCATTTCCCTGAAAGGAGTCACATTAATACCACCCACCCCCTCAAAACTCACCATAACCCACACACAGGTCTGTATATCTGTCAGCCGCCCACTCATCACTCACACCACCACATGCGAGTGGAGAAAAGACACCACGTGGATCCTGTTGGTCAGAGCTCCTTTTCATTTTAAAGGCTTACCGTCAAAGCGGAGCTGACTGACAGGTCACTGCTGTAACGAGCCTATTAGCCTCACGCAGGTAATTAATATGCATGCCTCCTCTGAAAGCTTTGCTTAAAAGGTAAATTTTGCATCATTATTTATAGATGAATGGATTTTTACATCCCTTCACTCAGTGGTTACAGCACAATCTCAAACAAAACCTTGGTTCTGCCCATGAGTATCTGAATACTTTTAAATTAAAATGAGATTGAAATTGATGGTAATCTACGCACGAGGGTCTTTGTACTTCATCATTAGTTAAATCTCTTTGCATCTTTCCCACATCTCTTCTCCTGTGAGTTTTAAAATCTCATCCAAAAAGCCTCAGTGCTGTTTATCTCACCAAGTGTTTTCTTTTATCTGCAGCCTGAGTAAAGACGTTTCTTTGGGAGCGCAGTTAAAAATAATCACTTCTCCGAGGCGACGGTGAACTCGTGGGCAGAGTGAGCAGAGTGTTGCAGCACATGTGGGTCAGTGCGAGGCCCTTTAACATCTGGAGATGCAGCTGTTTGTTGACAATCACACTGCAGAGCATGATACATCTGGATGAGAGGTCACAGGGGGGTCAGCGGAGCGAGGGCCTGTCCAGCCAGCCAGCCTGCCTGTTGCTTGGTTGATTGTTTGGTCTTTTACAGGTAGCCTACATGTCATTGTCGTTTGGGTTCTTTTGCCATCATTCTTGTGTGCTACTGCTTTAATGTCAAACCTTTTGTAAACACTTGTTTTTAAAGGTGTGATATAAATAAAGAAAAACACAACTAAACGAGACAGGAAAAGATATAAGATTAAATATGTATTGATCCTGGACTGGGAATTTTTTTTTTTAGTGTTCAAGTACTCGGGTGTTTGTTATTGATGTCATTATTCGTATATAGCTGTGGAATGGTAGGCTACATTTCACGACATGTATACCAGGGCATGTATTGTTTTTGGCTACAAAAGAACAACTCAGAGTTACTGTGAAACATAACAGCTGTGACCAGGAAAAGTGATGTCTGGGAATATTAAGACAAAAGATAACATGCAGTTCACAGTATGTGACATTAAACTGGCGGATCATAGAAATACAAAGACAAACAGTAGGCTTGGTAGAAAAGACAGGTGGCTAAACACTGATGTCTTTCTTATGGTAAAAATATATTTACATAAAAGGAGAAATTGAGTAATCGAGTATTGGTTGTTCAGGTAATGAGAGTACTTGATATTGAAATTACAGATATTCCTATCGCTAATCACGACACATCCACAAAACTTTTTAAAACTATAGAACCAAGCTGGGACACACTTGCATGGATGTTTTATAATCATATTTCTTAATCCATGTGCACTTGTTGCTCAGTGTTTTTGACTTGAAAAGCTTCAAAGTATTAAATAATGTTTTTTGCGTGTTCCAGCTGTCGCCACCACTTTGTAGTGTCCCTGTGTTGTGTTGTGAGAATTTGCAGTGTGTTTTGTCAGATCGATGAAGGTGTATATCTTTGCACGTGTTTTCTGAAGTAAGCAGCGTGTTGATCTCTCTCTGGGCCACGGCACCGAACAACACAGTGTTCTGCTTGAGTTAACACAAAGAAGTGTCAAATACACCTTCACTAATTCTCAGAGGATAATCAATACGCAGAAGTCAACCAGTTCATATCATATCCACTTCATATCTCACACTGACTCCCACACAATCACATGCTGCCCCCCCCCCCCCCCCCCCCTCCAGATCCTCACCGTCTGCTGCAGGTCTGGGATGAGAACGCGGACGACCATCGAGTTGGTGTGAATGTCGTCCATGCGGTGCTGCGACGGCTCGGCGGTGGCCCTTATGGTCTCGTAAATGGTTTCCTCACGGGAGCTGTCAGAGGCACAGTCGTCGGAGTAGTCTGAAAAGCTCTGGGCCATCTCATCCTCACTGGAGGTGGGGCTCCGGGGCATAGTCAGCAGGCCCGGTGGATTCAGCTGGGACAGACAAGGAGGGAGAGAAAAGGTCAGACTCTCGCAAAACTCCAACAGTTCATTAAAGAGAAGAGGCATTCAAATTTAAGAATTCCCTTTGCTCCCATTAGAAACCCTTTTGTCGCTTCAGAGAGCAACCGAAGATGCTGCTTGTTAGTTTGTTGGTTTATCCTCCTCCACCCTGCAGCGTGTGCTTCAGGAAACTCCCAGAGGAGCGAGTGGCTTCATTACAGTTAAACTGTCTGTGAGCACAACAACTTCTGCAGGGTGGAAACTGCACCTGCAGGCGGCTGCGCTGCACAACCACAGGATTCACTGTTCCCAATAAGGTGAGACGTCAGTGTGATTTATGGATGAGCAAATGAAGCATCCCTCACCAACGTCTCATTGGTCACGGCTCAACCTGGATGGAATTAAAATGTGTTTTTGTTTTGTTTTTTTTAAACCTGAAAATCTGATTAATTCTCTTTCTTTAAATTCAAATGGTTTCCACATGAGAGACATGCAGGAACTCCACTTCTGAATATAACCTGTTAATTACATATCCAGTGGTGTGTGTCCCTGCAGATGTTTGACATAGAAGAATGGACATACAAAGCTTCAACTACTTTACATATTTTGAAGTGAAATGCAGAATTACGCAGAGAAGCAAGTTGTCTAAGGTCTGAGCTTTTTATCAGTTTCTCCTGAACACTGTTGAGGCTGAAGCAAAAGACCAAAGCACTCTGACTTAGGGAACCCAATGAACCATAGTGATTCAGAGATGGATAAGGACCGCCCACTGTAGGATCAGGAAGAGGAAGAGCAATCAATAAATTCCATCCATTACAATGTTTGAATTGATATTGTCTGGAGCTACTTTAGTCTCTATAAACCACAAGTTTGATATGAAGTGAACAGAATAATTAAATGACATTTAAACACTCAATAAAAGACATAACATTCTCAACTCACTGTGTAGAGACACAGGTTTAGAGCTCAAACTATCAAGGCTGATGAATTGATTAGTTTATCAATCAGCTGTACTGTTCATTTTATTATAACCTTTATTTAACCAGGTTTGTCCCATTGAGATCCAAGATCTCTTTTGCAAGAGAGACCTGGCCAAGAATGACAGCACATAGTTTCAACACATAGTCACATTAATTAAAAAAAAAAAAAAAAAACATAAAACAAACAAACAAACAAAACAAAACACAAAACAAATTTTTTTTTTTTTTTTAATTAGTCAAAATAAATTACAAGATTAGTCAAACATTTGCACTCAATTAAAACATTTGCACTCCTGAAGCCTGGATGTGATGGAATTTATCATGGACTTGAATACATTCAGAGATACCAGACTTTGGAGTTTGAGCTCTGACTGCAAACTGTTCCATGTACTCGGAGCAGAGAATCTAAAAGCTTTCTTCCCCATTTCTGTTCTCACCTTAGGAACAGTAAAATGACAAAAGTCCTGAGAGATCTGTTGAGGTGGAGCCAATCCCAGCTAACATAGGGCGAGGATGGCTCACACCCTGGACAGGTCATGGACAACAAATAGACATAAACAATGAACACATAGAGAGGTAATTAAGAGCCAATCAACACGCACCAAACCAGAGAACCAGAGGTCTAAACCCAGAACCATTATTACTTACTAACTAGCATCAACAGAGCTGTTGGAACTTTTCTTCCAAGCAGAAAAGTCAAACTTCACAAAGTCACCAGGGCCTGGATTATTTTACCATGACTGAGTTATTCAAGAGAATCAGAGTCTTGTGACTTCACCACAGAAATAATTGTCAGCTGCAGTTCTGCATATGTTGAGCATCTCTGTTTTTTTTTTTTTTTATAAAATTTAAAATACGTAAAACACCATTACAAACTGAGAGCAGCCATGCTATCGCAAGTGACATAACAAATCAGTGTGCATGAAACAAAACAACACAAGTCCACCTTGATCAGTCCTCGGAATAACTGAGTCCAGTTGGACACGTGACCACAGTAGTGTCGACACGTTTGGTCTGGTTACAGGACAAACACCATCAGACTTTTTCATCAACAGTGGGAGGAGCTGATCTACCCATCACTTTCCAGCAGGAGAGCACTGAAGTGCTTGTTTTGATAAAGGTGAAACTCTGCAATCAGAAAACCAATGGAGACCAGACGAGGCTGAAACAATCCAGGCTGAGCTGTGTGTTTTGTGTGTGTGTCCATTAGCTGAGGCGCTTGTCACGGCACTGTCCAGAAAATGGACAGCAGCACTGATGAAAATGTTTTCAGATGACAACAGATAAAGGTGTGTGTTTCCATCAGCGTTCAGTGAGATGTGCAGTAGGTGGATTTTCTCCTCTGCTGCTTCTCCTGATAGATCGACTCCACAGTGTACAAAAGAAGCAGTGAACAAAAAGTGAGCATAGATAGAAACTCAACATGTGACTTGCTTTAATGAGGAATTCAGAAAATTGCTAGTTTTCACACCACTTTGAAAAGCCACTTCTTTTCGCACATTTCCATTTGACTTCCCGCTGCAATAGTCATGATGTAAAATTAACCATTTTCTTTCATTTTCATGCTTCTTCAGTCATCATGTGGTCGATTATAAACACACTTGCGGTCTGGAGTGTGTGTATGTGTGCATACATGCACCTACAGCATAAACACATTTAATCAGCTCATTTACCACAAAACAAATACCAATAACTGAGAAGGCATTCATTTGACCTAATGGCTTGTAGCAACCAATAGCTGCACTTGCTGTTGACAGTTTCTACATAATGCAAACAGGCTTGTTGTTTCCACTGGGAATAGTGAAGAGTCACTTTTGAAGAGAAAGAAAGGAAATAATGTGAATTTGTTCCGTGTGCCACTTTGTGAGGTTTGTGTTCAAGCTTGAAACACACTGCTTAGTAAGATATAGCTGTGGCTGTGGGACAGGAAATTGAATTATTTGTTAGCTGAGGAACCATTGACTTCATATCGTCGTCCGAACCAACATCCGTCATAACATATGTCAACATGATCATCACACACCAACACAAACACATACTGACTTACAAGCTGTGGTGTGATTGTCAGAGGAAATACATTAATGAGACACATCTCTCACGCTCGCACCCCGGGGAGGGGGGAGGGGGGAGGGGGGTGGGGGGTTAACTTCCACTGCCCGGCCTCCATCATGAATCCTAATGCTGCATTTCACCGTTAACAAAAAAGCCAATCAAAAACAAATAATCCCCTCTTGTCACATGAAGTGATAATTATCAGCTGATTAGCATGCTAATTCATTCATTGCCAATTCAGTCCCAACAACAACAGAACTAAACAGACATGCCTGAGGACATGTTGTTGCATGGGAAACCATAAATACTGATCATTTACGTCTTGGTAAAAGCTTAATTGTGTTTGAATTAAGAATTTGGAATAAGAGGATTATGTGTAGTGATATTTGCAGTGTGAGCTGCGAGGTGTTTTTCATTGGAGGGAATTAAAAGAGATATAATCATTATTTATAAGCTGTGATCAAGTTTTAGAAATATTAAAGATTTCTGGCAAAAAGCTGCCCAGATCTGACGCAACCTCGTGGCTCGGTCAGACTTTGGTTCAGCTGCTGACTGACTGACAGTTTTCAGGAGATTGCACCAGTCCAGATGAGCCTCATTAACCTGATTCTGCAGCAGCACATGGTGACATCTATCGGTTTTTTAATGTGTGACACCATCGAGTCAGGAAAACCTCTCACTGGCTCTCGGTGCCTTCACTGTCTCAGGCTACTGTCTGAAAGTAAATGTGTGAAGGTCTGACACTCTGTGCCAGACAGAGGGAGAGAGAGAGTCTGCTTTTTTTCTTTCTTTTTTGCCATCTCTACTTCAATGCACACACACACACACACACACACACACACACACACACACACACACACACACACACACACACACACACACACACACACACACACACACACACACACACACACACACACACACACACACACACACACACACACACACTCACAAAGGTATGTCCATTGTATTCAGGCCATTTCGAGTCATCCCTGGACTCATTTTCCCTCCACACCAGTCCTTCACTTCATTCAGTGAGTAATTGAAAAGATGAAAAGACTTTCTGAGTCTTGAGGTACCTAAGAGAGTATGCAGAGTTCATTAATGAACACTGCAATTTGCTTTGATTTGCGTGAGTCGAGCATGTGCGTCAGTGTATGGGAGAGAGTGAGGAAGAAAAAGACGAAGAGAGAGGGAGAGAGAGAGAGATGGTAATGTATTCAGTGTAAACATCTGTGACAGGAGTGGGTTCAGGCTACAGTGAACACCTGTAGGAATGACACAGTGAATTAGTGCTGGGAGTCATTAGAGTACAATAAAGACACTCAGTGTTTTACTGTATATAAAGTTGCATTAAAGTCCTGATCAGTATAGTCTTTTAATGGCTCTTTAAACAGTCAAGTGAGGGTTTGCATGTGTTGCATTCAAAGCAGTCACTGCTTCACTTCATGTGTTCTGATGTTAAACCGGGAAAGGTGATGTCTATGACATGAACATTTTTGACTGAGAGTTACTCGTTCAGTACAGAGTGAACACAGCTACTGCTGTGACGTTTGACAACAGAACCCCACAGTAACACATTATAACAAAACCCAAGCCAAGATACAGTATTAAGTGCTCCATTCTTCCTGTTACAAAGAAAATTCAATTTATATTCTCAAATTATAGCCTATAATAAAAGATCAATACTTGGTGGCCATGATACAATATTGCCCCAGAAAATATTGCAATACAATGCTGTATCCATCCCCACCCAACTCCAGCCTAAATATCATCGCCTGGGGTTATTGCCAATAAACAGCTGCTTAGAGTTTTATTTGTCACATACACTGTAACGAGGACCTGACTGAGCAGAATTTGAATGATGGAAAGAACTATTACGATATCCAGTGTAGTTGAATATCAACTTAAACCTACAGTAGGTCAGGCAATCCATACATTTTATAATATAGATTTAAAACTATTAAAATGTGGCAATGCTGGAGTTTGTAACTCCACTAAATCTAAAATCTGTACACTTAAATCCTTACCATTGCTAACTCCACTGTTGAGGTGTAGACGGCTACAGACAATGTGCTATTTCCATAGGGTTTCCATGGTTACCACTATTTGGACATGCACACCTATTGCGTAACCTGTCCACTGCCCCACTGTCATTTTGAAATATTTTCATACAGATAAAACCCATTTAGTTTGTGTAAGTGTGTCAGCGGGAACGGCCACATTCATCAAATAAAAACTCTTATTCGTGAAATATTAGTTATTAATGTATTTATAACCTGAGTGTGTCTGTTCCCTGCAGCAGCAGCAGCAGAGCGGAGTTACTTCACAGAGTAGGAGAGTGTTTTCACGTGACACAACCAAGACAATGGCGGAGGAATTGGTGGCCGGAGGGAACCTGATAAGACGAATGAGACAATCTGCAAACTTTGATCTGATGGTGGCGGCATCATCTGGTGAAAACGTTCTAATCTACGGATATTGAACTGACACGTCTTTTCCTGTTAAATGTCTGCGGTGATTGATAACATGTCATCAGTTTATCACCCGGAGGGCGTATTACCACACCATGAAGCCCCTGCGCCACAGTACACGCTGTCAGTGGCTGCATTGGTTCACATGACAGGGAGAAGCTTTAAGTTTCAGGCTTCCAGGTCAACAGCAGCAACACGGGTATGATCCCCCACTGGCTTCCTGCATATACACGGCCCGCCATGTTTGCTGGGACTTATTTCTTACTGGTTGATTTATCTCAGAGACAGAAAACTTTGTTTATTTCAAAAAACAATACAAAAACACACAAGAAAATGTGGAGGAGGGACATGATTTCTGATTATGTTTCAAACTAAGGTTGACATTAGATGCTAATTAAAGTTACTGTTAGAGAAGAGTCTGGTTTCTATCTACTGTATGTAACCTGAGGAATGGAGACTCATTAGCTACAAAGTGAACCACTAACAAAAAAAAAGAAGAAAAAAAAAGAAAAACTGTCTTGTTTTGTTGGTTTTCATGAGGATGAAGTGGGAGATTAGATCTGCTTTAGTCGAAGAATAGAAAGAAGATTCATTCAAATCAGACATTTAGGAGACGGCCATTACCATTCTGTGGAGAGGAAAACAAAAAACACAAAAGAGCTGTGTGTGTGTGTGTGTGTACCAAAATCCTCTCTACATGGTCTCTCATCGATTCAAAGACCTTTTGGCTCCAGACTAATTCGAGTCAGGCAGCTGTCCATCACAGCAGAACCACCTCAGAGCTCTTTATCCTAATGAAGGAGCCCTCACTCAATTACTGTAACAAGACCAACAACAGCCTCTGTTGTGTTAGCGACGGCAGCATACCACCAGTGATCCCTGAGTTACACATTGTAAATGAGCCGGTAGGTAAAGGTTACCTGTGACACTGATACACGGCGAAAACGGGAACTGTGGGAACAGTGTGTCTCTGGAAGTCGTGAAAACGGAGCTGCTGAAAAGTCATTAACTCTCTCTCTCATGATTTGCTCGGCTCTTTCGTCAGTCTTTTTCACACACTTTTTCATACACACACAGACACACAGCTCACTAAATTCCTGACATTAAAACAGTCTGAGGTTGTGTGCTCGACCTGCGAGCGGCACGGGTGGCTGGTGATCATATAACAGCACACGACAGACAATTAGACTCAAACACATTTTTTTGCCTTGATCCATCAATGCTCATAAGAAAGGGTTTTTTCAGAGAGTCTCACTTCCTACTGACTGTATAGCTTTATTAATAACGGATTCTTGACTTACAGTAAGAGCTACAGCTGGGAACAGACTCAATGATCGCTGAGACCAAACACCCTACACAACTGAAACCGCGGCTTTCCACAATCACTTACTGTATATTCATAACATGTGTCATGGTTATAATAACATGCAATATCACCAATATCATGATTTGTTTTGAGCTAAGCACCCGCTCAACACTGACAATCTTTGCTGCCATGGTTACAATCACACACAAACGAGAAAAAATAAAATAACAGAAGCAACACAAACTGCTAGTTTCACTCCTGACATGGACTTTGTCTCTTTATGCGTAGTCGTCGACGCGCTTTGCACTTTGCTCCTGTCACGACCACTTCACCTTCACCTCACAACAAAATCTGACTTTTGATGACAGGAAGTGATTTTCAGTAACATCACAGTTTTCCCTGTTCTTGCTCAGTTATTGTAAGTATCACACAGACACACTATAGATACTAGGCTATATGCAAGGGACAACGTATAGTATAACTGCCTGCACGAAATCAGGAAAATGTCGCGATGACACTGTTCAGCATTGCGATGACGATATGACTTGCAATAAATAATCAAATATTCAGGTGTACATATTAACTATACAGTTCCCGTGTCTTTCTGAAAAGGACCTCAACACGCTGTAGTACATACGCACACGTACACACATTTTTCTGAAGCAGTAGCCTAATGAAAAAGGTAACAATTGTTAGGGCCGATCAGAGCAGTGTCCCTCTACTAGCAATGGTTTGTTATACAGAAATAACAGACCTTGGAATTCAGTGATTGACCAATCAGAACACAGTATTTAATAGAGCCGTGGAATAACAGGTTTTACATGGTTAACAACAGGTAACGTATAAAATGTGGAATAAAAAAGTGGAATATCAACTAAATATAACATAACTATAAATATGTACAGTATATAACTATTATGTATATACCATATGACTGCATAGTATTTATAAATGGATATTATACTGCAGATAAATCATACTATACAGTATGAACATAAAGTCCCTTCCGAGGAACACGGGTGTCATTTACACCATGAGCGAATGTTTTAACATATTCTCAACAAGAAATGAGTGAGAAGAGGAAAAGATGTTTACTGGTTTTTTTTTCCTGTGTAGAGGAGGTGAAAGGCCGAAGATGACAGGCGGGTGATGAGCTTGTTCATTCAGTGGAGATAATCTCTGTGGTCCTCTCACTTCTTTGTATCACTGATGTGACAGCTTGTGAAGCCAGTTTGAGTTTGATTGATGCCAGTTGTGAGTATGTGTGTATCGGTGTGTCTGACTGTGTGTGTGTGTGTGTGTGTGTGTGTGTGTGTGTGTGTGTGTGGGGGGGGGGGGGGGGGGGGGGGGGGGATCAATGACAGATGTCAAAAGTGATAAACAGCCTTCAGGGCACATGATTGATGCATATCTTTTCTCCTGCTCTACAGGCTCATAACGATGAAAACCTTGTGAAATGGAAATGATAAATCACACATGTCAGGCCAATCATATCTGATCTATCTAGAGGTAAAAAGTACAATGGTCTGACCCAGATCTGTCAGTGTCTATAGAAGAAAAGAAAAGAAAAGACAAACATCTCATATGATCAGGTACAATAACTAATCAGTTTTATTTCAGAGTCCACCTGCTCAAACATTATTGGTGATCAACAGGTGTTCACATGCAAATCAGCCACATCGCGACGATTTCTGAATGAGCAGAAACGTCAGCACTCGGTATGATTGCAAATCAAAAAAGGAATCATTTCTTCAAAAAAGCTGACGATTGACAATCACTCAGACGGTAATCTGCAGAGGAAGAGAACTGCTGTGCAATTTCTGCATCTACTGTACAAATGTCCCTCCTTGGGGGATCAACTTAATTCAATTCAATAACTGCAAGAACAACAGGACTTAGTGCAAGCACTGGGTCAATATTTGCTGCAGGGGCTTTAACAACTTCATTTTCTAAGGAGTCAGAGAGTGGACACAAGATTTAACCACTTGATATTACATCAAATATTTACAATACTGTGTACTGTAACAGTGTTAGAGAATCTGACAGCGCACTTTTCTTTAAATGTGTTATGCCAAAAATGTTTTTAGGGGTTTATTTGGACTCAACCAATTAATCAACTGGTTGATTTAATTGAGTCTTTCTCAGTATCTGTATCACTGTATCACTGTGGACGATAAGAACCGATGTAAAGACTTTTTGTTCTTTCAAATTACACAGGTGAACTGCCAACTGTCTGGGTTTATTTTTCTATTGTTGTTTGTTTTGTAATTGAGATGGTTAAATAAATGACATGAGGGAGAATGGAGGCTCTCTGCCTTCCACGTAGCGTCTCTTGGCTAAAAAAACAACTTTGCAAGATCAGCTCTTGTCTCCGCACAAACACGCCCCGTAACCCTTAATCTCTTGTTTATGACAGATTAAACTACACAAATATACACGTCATAACCTCACATATGATATATAACTTTATGTACCTCTCTATTTATTGATTTCTTGCCTGTGTCATTGTAAACAAATCTCCCTCCACACGGTTCTGTCCTCAGTCCCCTACTCTTTATCATCTATATCCTCCCTCTTGGCAATATCTTCTGTCATTTTGGTATCCACTTCCACTGTTATGCTAAAGACACCCAAATCTAGACCACCACCACACTGGACACTACATCACCACCTACTGCCCTTATGGACAGCCTGCAAACCATCACAAACTGGATGTCAAACAACAAGCTCAAACTCAATGGCAATTGGCAATAAAAGTGAAATTCTTCTCATCGGATCAAAATCATCACTCTTCAAATCCCACCCCCTCAGTATTCTCATCGACGGCTGTTTGGTCCCTACTTCAACCGAAGTTAAAAGTCTTGGCGTTATTTTGGACAGTACCATCTCACTCATTTTTTTTTTACATGTAAGGTAACCTTGGGTGTTATGAAAGGCGCCACCAAATAAAATGTATGATTATCATTATTACCAAAGGCACATGGCAAGGAGAAGGGTTAACAACACAGCAGAGAAGCGACCGCACTTATAGTAGTGCTTTTAAAGGGATAGTTCAACATTTTTGAAAATTGGCCCATCGCCATGATCCCCCTAGTAATAGCAGTAGGTTCGTTACCTTTAATTGTTGGTCCAAGCTGCTTTTAGATCGGGGGAGAAGAATACCGAGCGGCGCAGCTACACTACGGAGGCTAATGGAATTTCTTGGTTTTGCTCATCAAACTCAGCAAATACACAACCAAAAAACTCAAAAACGCTGTGGTGGACAAGTTGTGACCTGCACATTTACTACGCTATGAGATAATAGCGGAAAGTTAAGAGAAGTGAAGCAAATACTCGGAACTACTTTCTTCAGTGAACCACTGGTCGGAGGGACACAGTGTGCGCACCTCAGCCAGTGCCGTAGTATACGGACGTATCTGCAGTAAACAGGCGCTTTTGAAATCACTCCGCCGAGCAGCCGTCTAGAGTGTAAAGTCCGACTTTGCCTCTAAAACAACTCCATCTCGCAACTTTCCGCTATTATCTCATAGCGTGGTGAATGTGCAGGTCACAACTTGTCCACCACAGCATTTTTGAGTTTTTTGGTTGTGTATTTGCTGAGTTTGATGAGCAAAACCAAGAAATTCCATTAGCCTCCGTAGTGTAGCTGCGCCGCTCGGTATTCTTCTCCCCCGATCTAAAAGCAGCTTGGACCAACAATTAAAGGTAACGAACCTACTGCTATTACTAGGGGGATCATGGCGATGGGCCAATTTTCAAAAATGTTGAACTATCCCTTTAACATAGTTCCCCTTAAAATTTCAGCTTTATGACTGCACAGTGTGTGAATATTCATGTCCACTGTAATTTGACCCCTTTCTGGACTGGACTGATGCTTCTGTCATGTTGATTATGATCATTACCAAAAAGAACAGAGACAGTGCTGGTGTTCATGCTCCATTTCTCCTTGCTGCTTCATCCCTGAAAGGTTGCGTTGTCATTTTATGTAAAGGTTAGCTCTGCAGCCTTTTAACCCTCACAATGGGGGGAAGGGGTTAAAGTTATATCGCCTAGCAACAGAGGGTTTAGGAGGAGGACCTGAATTATAACCTACTGGAAGGGTGCTTTTAAAGATTGTTTCTAAGACTTCCCAGGTCATTCAAGGACAAAGTATTGTTTCACCGTTTCTTAGGAGACATGAAACCTAAAAAAGCCTCGAGTTAAAGGGAAGTTTAATGAGCTCTTTAAAATGTTGATGGTGCTTTTAAAGGCACAGAAAAGAAAATGTGCTGTTTAAGAGGAATTCAAAAGGAGGTAGGTAGCCTACCGTAGGTGCCATTTATGAAAATTCATAGGTACATTACAAGTCATTTACCAAAACATGTTTTGAAAACCTCACTTAAAATTGCAAACATGTGTTTTAGTTGAAAATATTAAGTAAATGGTCTTTACTGTGTTCCAGTATCCTCAGGAATGTGTTGTTTCTCATGTTTATTCATCACATTGATATTTTCTTAAAGGCTACACAACACTGTGACGAGAAAAAAAAAGTGATTTTATAAAAAACATGTGTTTTTAAAGGCACAGATTTGAAAAAATTTCATTTTATAAAATGACTAATAATGAATGACAGTCATTCATGAGTTTGAAAGTATGCGCTTGTATGACTTCTGCATTAGGTCAGTGCAGCACAGTTTCTGACGTGTTTTCCCGCATTTTTTTTCAGTCAGTTTGGTTTGTGACTTAAATTGATTACTTAATATAAAACCGGTACAGGTATGAATTATGCTCTTTTATTAAAACCAGTAAGAACGTTACAGTAAATGTGTGAACATTTCCTAGCTTTATGCTTTTCATTGTCTAATTTATATTATGTACTATTATTATAATTTCATAAGCAATATTTTTCTCACGACATCAGGTGCTGGTGCTAGCATCAGCTCCACAGACTGGGCAGGTTCAGGACACAGACAGGACGAGTTCTGGATCCTGAGTGTAGAGATCTCACACAGATGACATGATGTCATTAAAAGCTTAACAGGAGATGATTTCAGCTTCCTGCTTCCTGTCTTCATGTAGAGAAAGATCCATTACTCTGTGTTTTACAAACATCAGATGTGACACCAAGTGGAGCGTATTCTCTGACAAAACCACACGCAACATCTCTGGGTGTAAACAGCACAGAGACGCTGAAGGCATGGAGGGGGAACCTGCCATGGGACTGATTTAGTTATCCTCAGATGAGTGCATGTGCTGGTGACACTTGTCACTACAGCAGGTGAAATCAACAATAACAGGAGAAATTTCTCAGCTGCTGTACTTTGTTACAACACTTAATTATGTAAGGTGTAATTAATATTGCAGCTGCTGCCTTGCGATTCACTTTTCCAACTTGTTTTTCTGGCATGAATATCATTAATCTTTCAGAACTTGTTTATTGTATTTTATCTGTCACTCGTTCAACTAGTTAAGCACTTTAAGGTTATAGGCTTGATTAAATATCTGGATATTCTAAGGGCAGGTATGTGTGCATTTACCACACTTGGCTTATACTGTAGCTTGTTAATTGTGGCTAATTAGCTAGACAATTAGCCTTGGGCCAAGACGCATTGGTATACTCAGCTTTGCTAACAATGCTAATAGTCTACTTGCAACCAGCATTCACCGGCTCCACACAGGCCCCTCCTATCAATTTTGCCTATTTTTGGATCAGCTGGCAGTTAAGGGTGGATTGAGGCACTGCCAAATGGTGACAGTGGAGCAGCTGATAAAGTTCAGTCATAATATACCATCTATGGGTTTTATAACTCAGATTGTTATGAAATATTACTGGAGGTTGTCAGTAATATGACAGTTGTGTTTCTTATGTGATGTTTTAGCTTTCACAGTGTGTTGATGTGATGCAGCAAC
This sequence comes from Trachurus trachurus, assembly GCF_905171665.1. Lineage (NCBI taxonomy): Eukaryota > Metazoa > Chordata > Actinopteri > Carangiformes > Carangidae > Trachurus > Trachurus trachurus. The sequence continues at coordinate 28,509,136 of NC_139893.1, forward strand.
AGAGCAGTCACCATCAAAGCTTTTGTGAGCCATTAGTTGGAGGGTTTTTGTCATTCAGCGAGTGACGCCACTGTCCGCTGCAGCTGTTTGTGACATCAGCATCAGCCTCAGCCTTCATCTGCTACATTACCATCAACGCCTTCAAACATCCACGGTGATCGATGATCACTTGGCTTTTTGAGTAGAAATGATAAAAACCTGTTCTGTCGAGCATTTGCAGCTCCTCCTGCCTGGAGATGTGACCACCGTGTCTCCAAAACCACAGAGGAAAAAAATATCATCTAATCCATTTTTAATAAGCGCTTTAAAAAGGATTTTTTAATTAGCAGGATACTTGATGATTGATCAGCAGTCATGCAGCACGTTGGCCCCCAAGTGTCAGACAGGGAGGTGGAACAATAGCAATAAATGCAGCTGTTATTAAAATCTCCACAGTAAGTACATTGCACCACTTCATTATTTGTCCCTGGCCAAAGCTGAGCTGAACAACAACCGTATAATTGAGGCAAATTATACAGACTGACTGATTATGGCGTATTACTGACATTCAGATCATATTATTTCTGAGATGCAGTGGTTTCATCCTCCTCCTGACGGATCCCACAGACTTGGCAACTCCACTGGCGAGTGTCTTCTTTTGTACTAAACAGACTCACAAACTGAGTTATGCGAGAGGTAGTAAAGAGCATTGCAACACACATGTGCACACATACACACACACACAGACAAGTCTAAGCCATTAACAGGAAACTCTAAAAAGAAGGCCGCCCATTACCCTGGTGATGGCCTCAACAACAAAAGCAGTAACTCTGAGCTTTGTACTGCTTTGTACCACTTAGAACTAGGGCCAAAAACATTTTCTGTGGTCAAAGTCACCCTTGACATCTGCCCACCAAAATCTAATCAGCTCGTCCTCGAGCGTTTGTACCAACACAGAAGAGATTTCCTTAAGGATTTCCAGACATAGTATTGCCTTCACAAGGTCCATTTCCTGTAAACTCACAGTGACATTGACCTTTGACTGAGAAAATCAGCTCACTTCATCAGAAACGCACAACAATGTTTCACTGATCCCAATGGATTAACCCAGAGTGAATGAATGGATGAATTAATTTATTTCAAGCGTGTCTAAAATAAAAACAAAAACAAATAAAAAATAACAATAAAAGTATCATCAAATCATAGAATACACACAAGTTCTAAAAAGGAGTAGGAAGAAGTACACACTTACTAATAATATGATGCACAAATATCCATATTAATATATAATATGCATAAACATTCATATAAATATAATATATAGTATACACTACAGAAATATCTATATCAATATACATATATAAAAAACAGAATGATGAAATACTGTATATATTCTATTACTAATAGTGTTGATGAGACAGATTACATTATTATATTATATTATATCTCTTCAGTGTTACAGGTGAATAAATAAAAAGGAGTTCAGTTAGATTTTACAGCTACAGTACTAATGTGCTTTAGGCGTGTTTAAGTGTTTGTATTGTTTTATCAGTCAATAATGACATCACATTCATATCCTACGACTTATTAAAGAGTTTTCAAATTGACTGATTATTTGAATGACTGAAAAACTTGATATAAATGCATCCGTCCATTTACCAGTCACATTCATTCAGCACTTCCCTGACACACACACACACACATACTCATTCACACATTGTTGATACATCAGGGGTAATTTGAGGTTCAGCATCTTGTCCACGGACATTTCAACATGTGAACTGGAGGAGCTGGTGTTTGAACCACTGATCTTTTTAGTTGATGACCCACTACTCTACCTCCTGAGCCACAGTTCCCTTTGTGCCCACTCTGTATTATGCTGCTCGCTTTTCACCAGCTGCTGTTTTCTGACCAGTCTCTTCAGACAGATGCTGTCCTGTGTGGAGGTACAGTGTGAATACATCTCCAAGACGAGTGGCTGCTTTAGTCTTTCAGCACCATTTCCCCCTCGAGCTCCTTCCTTCTGACCATGGAGCAGTCAGGGAGGGATGACTGAGGAAGGAGTGTTTAATTTCCATGCGAACCGATCAGGTAGACAAGACAATGGATGAGGTGAGTGTGAGAGGCACGGCGATACGACACGATGTAAAAAAAAAACATGAAAAAGAGCAAGCACTGCATCTGGTGAGGAAAAATAACTGCTGGTTGGTACAACTCTGAAATGAGTGGATATTAAACTAGTGTCCCTGTCCCTGACTTTAAACTGTCCCTCTGTGATGTATCAGACACCATGGTTCCTCATCTACCTACACTCGGCTGTGAACTCCTGTGCCGGTGAGCCTCTCTTTCTATTCTGTCTTTAGATAGAAAAAAAAACAGGACACACAAGAACACAGATGGTCGGCTGCTCTTAAAAAGGAAACTCTGTCAGTGTGCACGCCAATGTGAACGTCTTTGAATACACACAACAGGAGGAGAGAAATGAGCAAACTATTCATTTCACACTGAATAAACTGCAGTGCAAACTTGAGAGCGAGAGCCCAGTGTGACATGGAAGTGCACTCCTTTTCAGGACTCTGCTTTTAACAAACCTGAGTAACTGTAAAATTGCACAGAAGCAGCTGCAGCTTGGAAATAGCCCTCAGATAAATAGTGATTGGGTTCTAAGTGTATATTTCCTACAAGCTTTTTCTGAACGTTTTATTCAGGTTTTTATTGAAGCAGTGAGGCTGAGTATGAATTTGAGGCTTTTCCTAATGTTCAGGAAACAGGTTTGTGATCTGAATGTTTCCTGAAGGATTTAACCTTCATGGAAAAGACAACACAACCAATTTTAAATCAGGAGCGTCTCATCCCACACGTTTATCTTGAAGTTGGTGTCATCCGACACATTTGTATAAATGGAAGCAGATTTTTCCACTTAATTAGAAACAATTCTAAATGATGATGCTGTTTATGTGGAATGTTAATGTTGATTTTTGTTTATTTATATATAAAACACCTTTAAAATGGGTTTACAAAGTAGTTTGATATGAAAACAGAAACACACAAGAACAATCGATGAAGAATCAGACAACAGCAATATAAACCCCATAAGAGCCCAAGTAAGCAACCCAAGTAACAGAGGCAAAAGAGACGACAACAACTTATACTGAGACTAGAAGGACCAAGGCAATCAGGAGGATGATGCTCACTAATTGGTTCAACTACAAAAACACACTGTATTATAACCTTGAATACAAACAGAACAAAGATTGTTGATGATTAAAACATGCACTTCAACTTGTAGCAGCAAAGTCTGGTAGCTCTGAGTCATATTTTGTCAACTACTGATGGATACAGTACTTCTGTGGGGAGAGGAGTTTGTTCAGGAGAAGAGCTTCTTTCATTGAAAATGGAGCAAGTCTGCAGGATGCCGACCAGTTCCAGCTGAGATGAAGGGGTTTTATTCGTGGTTGCTGGTGCAGAGGTGAAGGCTTGGAAGTGGAGGTGTATCGGTCCTTTCTGCCGTCAGTCATCATGGGAAATGTCAACTCTCTGCCCAAGAGTGATGAGCTGGAGATAACGGTGAAGTAGACATATCAAATCATACCTATTTACACCCCCGAGTGGGGATGGGCGACATGGCAAAAATATCATGTCACAATTTTTTCACGTTAAAGTCACGATCACAATTTTATCACTATGTCAACCATTTCCCTGAGAGAAAATTTAGCAGAGCATTTTGGCCAAAGAACCTTTCTGAACAGTTTTAAATCCATTTGTGCAATTCTGTGCCTAGTACAATGGACATAAGATTATTGGCATACTTAAGACTCGAGGTACACAGTGTCAGACTGTTTTGCTTGACTCAAAAATTAAATAAAAATGAATCTGCAAAAAATAATCTAATAATACAAAATAACATTGCCAACGTCAGCCACAGAAAACACTGTGCTAATGTTCAGAGTTCATCGAGAGGCCAGCTACACACCTTACCAGCAACATGGTAATATGAGTTAACGAACCAACAAACTTGTGAATTAATTGGCACGTTTGTTAAACGACAAACGATTGTCCAGACAATAAAAATCTTACAGAGTTAATAAACAACTCCTCTGGCTGACAGGCTGTAACAGCTGATCTCACCTCACTCCTCACTCACTAGACTCCATACTCAGACTGACTGGACAAGATGCCACATCATGATACAAAGGTAGACATGTAAAATCAGCCCAGAATTGACATTGCCCGTTCATTCATAAGAAATCATCACGCTACACTCTGAATCAAACAGGTGGGGGATGAGAAATGCACAGCACTACCTGTAGTTTGCTATGATTGGTTGATCACCATGTCTAGGGCAGCCATGAAGTGGACTAGCAAATAATTTGATTTGGCTGAGGGAAAATTACAAAACAACTGATGTGTCCATGCAAGAGCATAGAACAGCAATGGATAGAAAGTGCTCTACAGACAATAGATAGATAGATAGATAGATAGATAGATAGATAGATAGATAGATAGATAGATAGATAGATAGATAGATAGATAGATAGATAGATAGATAGATAGATAGATAGATAGATAGATAGATAGATAGATAGATAGATAGATAGATAGATAGATAGATAGATAGATAGATAATTTATTAGCCTATGATCTCTCTGCTTTGGCAGAATCTAATATCATCATACAGCCCACCTCTACACCACAGTTACTCTGTAGCTGTTAGGCAGCAGGAGGGGGAACACCTGAAGATCACAGGCCTCTCCTGTAACTCAAAACCATCTGATGACTGTGGCAGCTGTCAAGGAGGTGATGAGCCAGTGACTGACATGTTCTGCTGTCTGTCCCTTTACATTTTACAGTATGAGATCAGAACATGCATTACATTCACAGTGACGGTGACTTCACTACTAAACAAACCTACAAATCTGAGCGTCTTCCTGATGAAGCTGATCTGAACCCACACACACTGAACATTATTTTCAGTCAAAGCACCTTCTTTTCTTGCTCTGTAATGTATTTTTTTCATTGAAACTCCTGAGGCCGTGTGGCTGAAGAGCTGTGTGAGTGACAGGCAGACTGACGACAGTAATCACCAGGCCATTCATGCTGCTCTGCGTGATGCATTGTTACCAACTGCGATGGCGTACGGCTCGTTTTGTTTTCCCCCTCTGAGACTGTGTGTATGTCATCACGGCAAAATGTGGGAGGGAGGGAACGACCACACAGAGGTGTTTCTGAGTAGTTCTGTCAGGTGTCTGTCACAAAACGTTACACGTAATCATGATGGGTGTTTCTAGTTTGTTTTGGTTCAAAAGAACAGGCTAACTGCTAAAGCCCTTAACACTGAGAAATACGGCTGGGAGATGCATTGAATTTATCAATTAAGCCTGTGTGGAGACTAAAAGCAGCAGCATAACTCCTTTATTCAGCATCAAGAGGCAGCAGCTGAGTGGCAGGAGCCTGAGGCAAGCTACTGCTAACAAGAAGCTAACATTAGCAGATAGCATTAATCATTTTCCCATAATGTCTTGTATGAGAAGAAGGGTCCTCCGGTTGGAAAGATGTTACACATATGGTAGAAAGATATAGTACCATATTTACAGCTGAAAATACTGTTGATGTTTATAGGCTACTATTAAGAGGGGAAAAAATCGTAAGTCAAGAGTGTTGGCTCCATCTGTCTACATAGAGTTTGCAGTTTATAATGTGTAGCCTACAAAATGTAAAGTTTTTTTTTTTTTTGGTCATTTAAGTTTTTATTCAATATTTTATCAAAATGTAAAGTTTGACCTCATGTTAACCATAATAAAATCATTTCAGTGTGCATTATTTATGAAATGAAAAAAAAAACAGTTTTATAGCATTTTGCACAGTCAGGCGACATGATTCAGATTTTGACATCACACACGGATTCTGGAAATCACAGACAAAAAGCCCTGATCGGTGGTCAATCAGTGAACACCAGGCGCTGTGTCTGAACTCCTCGAAGACGCAGTTATTGTGGCTCACCAACCAGATATCCAGCATGGCTACAGTATGACCAGTGAGACCAGACAGACTATTTCGGGTGAAAAGCGAATGGTGTGCACCCCCGTGCACTACTCACTCAGTAGTGTGGGATGGCAAAAATATGATGCAAAGCATGTTGAGAAGAGTAATTTATGCATGCCCACATCGTGCAGCATAAAGGTCTGCAGACACATTATTGGGTCATGATGGTGACCAGTTTGCATCCAATAATCCTGTTTACTCACAGTGATCAGAGGCAGCACAGGAAGACACAATGATTAGCAGCCATCTGAATTTAATATGACATGTCACAGGGAAGCTGCGACTGAGAGGCTGTTGTCTTCACGACCGATAACGTCCACTGTTTGGCAACGTGGAATAAATACTGATTTTAGCAGAGGCCGTTCAACACCTGGACACACGATTGTGGACACGTGTGGATGTGTCCAAGAAGACCTTGAATTCAAAGATCCATTCAAGTTTAATGGAATTCTTCAATTATACACACGTGGCCCAGTTCTGCCTGATGTTCACATCTGGGGCCTGTCTGAGCACGATGAATATGCATGAGACACTATATGGAGCCACAGGGGGAGGAAACAATCCAACGCGTCCTGAAAACGAGGCCTCGACACATGCGGGTGCAGAGCTGTGGTTTGAGTGTGTGTTATATATGTTGCTGTAAAATCAACTTTCAGTGAAGGTGATTCTTCCTTCTTCTTCCTCAACACTTCTGCACATCCATGGTTTACACAAGATGAAACCTAATGATGTGACACACAAACACTAGATGACACACAAACACTAGATCTTTAAGTTTGCTCCTGATTCATCCATTGTAGCCTTCTACGGCTGGGAGATAAATCAATTTTATCAATTAATTCGAATTTGTAGGGGTTTTTTTGTATATTTTTTGGGGCTTTTTTGCCTTTATTTGATAGCTCATAGTGAGATAGGCAGGAGAGGGGGGGGCAGAGAGAGGGGGAATGACATGCAGGAAAGGTCTGCCCGACGCAGGATTCGAACCGGGGACGCCTGCGTTGAGGACTGCAGCCTCTACATGGCCGCTTTAACCACTGCGCCACGCACCGCCCCCGAATTTCTAGTTCATGTCAACTTGTTTTAAAGAAAATCAAGTTTCTCTTCCGCCAGTGGGCTCATCCTAGGCTTGTGCATGGTGGTTAGATCTTCCAATTCTGAAATCTTTATATATACAAGGTATGGTATGTATAATCTATTCCTCCAACTCCTTATCTGTGTGAGCTGCAGGTGAGGTGATGCAAACACAGAACACACACAGATGTCCATTGTTTGTTGTCTGACTGTCTTTCACGTGAACAGCTCTTTTACAAAGTTTGCAAATTTGCTGTGTAGTAAAATAAAGTTAAAACTTAAAAGGAGGGGTGCTCTTGCGCTTCAGCCGGTGAATCGGTGCTCTCAGACAGGACCAGTAATTGAAAGGTGCAATTGGGTCACTTCACAGAGGACTAAACCCAAAAGAAACAACTGGAGCACTCGATAAAATGCAGAGGTTTAATAAAGGTACATGACACCTAACGTTTCGACGCGGTGTGCGTCTTCATCAGAGGTAAGTGAAAAGTTAAAGTTAAAACTTGTTTTGAACTATTTGAACTATCAATTCAAATTTTTAATTGGATCTGTTGTGAAAAAGATTTTTTTTTAAATCAGTATGGTACACTGTAGACAACAAGTGTGTATGTCTGTGTACAACTGAGATGATTTTAAGGCGCTAGTGTTTTTGATGGAAGTAAAATATGTCACAGCGTAAATGAAGCTTTGTGGTGTGACAGAGACAGAAAATAGAAACATTTAGGCTACTGTACAACAACATCAAACTTCAAGTCATTACTCAATCATAACTAAATCACAATATGACTTCATAAAAATATAATTTAAGACCTAATCACCATAACCTGCCAACAAATATTAAACCCGCTTTCAGTTATCATGGTGCCATGTTACAAGCTAAAAGTCATATGCTACCAAGCTAGTGGGCTCAGTGTTATTGTCCAATGTTTGATATCATGGAAAGCACTTAGTCAAATGCTGTACAAATAAAGTTAATTTGATTTTAATATTATTATGTATGTGCAGGCTGAACATGTAAATAAATGCTAACTGTTTGAAGTTAAAATAAAAATAAAAAGTCACATTTATCTGAGGACACAGTGAAGGTAAGAATATACAGACTGATCAGCAGAGATACTTCCTGTTGTAAACTGGCTCAGTTGACCTAATCCTCAACTTTACTATTTCTGTTCTGGTAGAAATAATAAACCAGTGAAAACAGTTACCCAGTGTTACCAGCTACAACCACATGTGAACTGAAACATGGCAGGTGGAATAATCTCCTGACTTATGTGAGACGAGCCTCAGCATCTCTCTTTCTCACACACACACACACACACACACACACACACACACACACACACACTCACGCACTCACTTTGAGTGATTGAATAAACATCCCAGCAGGAAATTGAGGCAGTAGAGATGAAGGCTCACCAGTCTCAGGAGAAGAACAGGTGTGTGTGTGTGTGTGTGTGTGTGTGTGTGTGTGTGTGTGTGTGTGTGTGTGTGTGTGTGTGTGTGTGTGTGTGTGTGTGTGTGTGTGTGTGTGTGTGTGTGTGTGTGAGTGTGTGAGTGTGTGTGTGTGTGAGTGTGAGAGAGAGAGAGAGAGAGAGAGAGAGAGAGAGAGAGAGAGAGAGAGAGAGAGAGAGAGAGAGAGAGAGAGACCTAAACCTCAACTTTACTATTTATTTTGTGAGAAAGAGAGAGAGTGAGTAAGCACGAGTGTCTGGGAACCAACTAAAGTCACAGAGTCAGAGGTGGGAGGCCTGAGCCAGAGCCGGAGCCGGAGCTCACATCTGGTAAGTCAGTGGTTAGATAACGATGCCTGAGGCAGAGAAAAGTGAGATCTGCACAACGTTGTCACTCTGACATGTTGATCTCATGCTTTTATTCCTCTGCGGCAGCAACAGTCAGAGCAGCCATTCTCTTCAGGCTGGATAGGATATCCATCCATCCATCCATTGTCCGCCGCATTATCCGAGTCCGGGTCGCGGGGGCAGCAGTCGGAGCAGGAATCCCCAGACTTCCCTCTCCCCGGACACTTCCTCCAGCTCTTCCGGGGGGACCCCAAGGCGTTCCCAGGCCAGCCGAGTGACGTAGTCACTCCAGCGTGTCCTGGGTCTTCCTCGGGGCCTCCTCCCGGTGGGACATGCCCGGAACACCTCACGAGGGAGGCGTCCAGGGGACATCCTATACAGGTGCCCGAGCCACCTCAGCTGGCTCCTCTCGATGTGGAGGAGCAGCGGCTCTACTCCGAGCTCCTCCCGGGTGACAGAGCTCCTCACCCTATCTCTAAGGGAGCGCCCCGCCACCCTGCGGAGGAAACTCATTTCGGCCGCTTGTATCCGGGATCCAGTTCTTAAGGTCATGACCCAGAGTTCATGACCATAGGTGAGGGTGGGAACGTAGATCGACCGGTAAATCGAGAGCTTTGCCTTTCGACTCAGCTCCTTCTTCACCACGACGGACCGATACAATGACCGCATTACTGCGGCCGCCGCACCGATCCGCCTTTCGATCTCGCGCTCCGTTCTCCCCTCACTCGTGAACAAGACCCCAAGATACTTAAACTCCTCCACCTGAGGCAGGAACTCTCCCCCGACCTGGAGGGTGAAAGCCACCTTTTTCCGGTCGAGAACCATGGCCTCAGACTTAGAGGTGCTGATTCTCATCCCAGCTGCTTAACTCATTGAGTGCCAACCACGTAATTTCTCGTTGATCATTGACCTCCGTCCTAGGGTGTCCTGGTGCCACGTGCACTGATGGACACCCTTATGCTCGAACATGGTGTTCGTTATGGACAGACTGTGACTAGCACAGAAGTCCAATAACAAAACACCGCTCACCGGTTCAGATCGGGGAGGCTGTTCCTCCTAATCACACCTCTCCAGGTAACACTGTCGCTGCCCACGTGAGCGTTGAAGTCCCCCACCAGAACGATGGAGTCCCCAGTTGGGGCACTTTCCAGCACCCCTCCCAGGGCCTCCAGGAATGCCGGGTACTCTGCACTGCCCGTAGGCCGAAACGACAGTGAGAGACCTATCCCCGACCCGAAGGCGCAGGGAAGCGACCCTCTCGTTAAGTGGGGAGAACTACAACACATGGCGGCTGAGCTGGGGAGCTATGAGCAAGCCCACACCAGCTCGCCGCCTCTCACCATGGGCAACTCCAGAGTGGAAGAGAGTCCAACCTCTCTCAAGGAGTTGGGTTCCAGAGCCCAGGCTGTGCGTGGAGGTGAGCCCGACTATCTCTAGTCGATACCTCTCAGCCTCCCGCACGAGCTCAGGCTCTTTCCCCCCCAGCGAGGTGACATTCCATGTCCCTAAAGCCAGAGTCGTTGTCCGGGGATTGGGTCGCCGGGCCCCCGCCCACGGCTGCCATCCAAATCACACGGCACCGGGCCCTTCTGAACCCTCCCGCGGGTGGTGAGCCTACGGAAAGGCGGGCCCACGTCGCTCGTTCGGGCTGCGCCCGGCCGGGTCCCGTGGGCCAAGACCCGGCCACCAGACGCTCGCCCGCGAGCCCCGACCCCAGGCCTGGCTCCAGGGTGGGGCCCCGGTAACGCCAGTCCGGGCGACGTACACTTCCTCGATGTTTTCTTTTTCATAGGGGCTTGGAACCACTCTTAGTCTGACCCGTCACCTAGGACCTGTTTGCCTTGGGAGACCCTACCAGGGGCATTAAGCCGCGGGCAACATAGCTCCTAGGATCATTCGGATGCTCAAACCCCTCCACCACGGTAAGGTGGCGGTTCAAGGAGGGGAGAAGTGCAGACAGGTTATTACTCAGCACTGCTAGCTGAATGAAAGCTCATATCAGTCCTCTCTGCTGCCATCAGTTTTGTCTTCAATCTTTAATTTGCCTCGGCTGATGTCCACACATCAATAACACCAGGTGGGAGCAATTGGTCCTCAATCCAATCAAAAAGACCTCCATCTTTGAAGGGAGGATCCGTGAGGACAAGGACAGCTTCAATGCTATTTGTTAGTGTGAAGAAATGTCACTGTGTGTGTGTGTAGTCTCGCTCGCCAGACCCTCCTCCAGAAAAGAAGGAGAGTCTGGCTGCACCGCCTATGATTCTGCGATCAGAGAAAAAAACACTCCGGCCGTTTGGAATTCTTTCAACCAGTCACAATCGTTGTGATCGGCGCCGTAGCCACGGTGCGCTTGCAAAATATTGCCGGTTGGAAACTGGATTTCGGTCCGCGGTGTAACGACGGTCTGCAACCGTTGACGGATATTTATCCTTTTGTCCGGTTAAACGGCGGTTGGCAACCGCTGACGGATATTTCTTCCTCTGTTCAGTTCAAGACACGGATGTATAATAGATCCATGGTTCGGTTCCTGTTGTTGTTTGTTGATGTTTCCCTTTACCGGGAGGACTGTGAAAGCTGCAGCACGGAGGCGGGACTTCCGCCGGGTGGCTCGTTCCGACCAATCAGAGGCTAATCGCAGCAACGCACTTCCGTCAGGCCAGACTAGTGTATGTGTGACTCTTTGAGTTCATTCTCCACACTTATCTTCATGTATTTTTTTCTGAACAGTAAACCATGAGTTACTAACATCTGAAAATGGCAAAATGAGCCTTATTGTAAAGTGCGACACGTACCATCATATATCAATGAGTTACAATGAGGCTCCTGCTCCCACTGTTAAAGGAGAATTCCGGTCATTTTTGACCCCTAAATCGTTGTCCTGATGGTCACCCAGTGTTGGGGGGAGCAAAAAACGTGACTAAAATTGATGCATGCAAACCAGAGTTACACCATGGCTACCCGGCACTAGGGATAGCGACAACGCTAACCCAGGTGAGTGATTACATGCAAAAACACAAAGTTTATACTGTTTATACTGTACACTATATGAGTTAAGTGGTGTGTCGTAAGGATTCGAGTCATGTACCATAGATATTTGTTTTTTGAGTGTTTGTTGAGGTTGAAAAAATTGCCCCCATAGTTTAGCGTTGTTGCTATCGCTAGCGCCGTCAAGCCATGGTGTAACTCCGGTTTGCCTGCATCAATTTTAGTCACGTTTTTTGCTCCCCCCACCACTGGGTGACCATCAGGACAACGATTTAGCGAAATTCTCCTTTAAATGGTAGCAAATCATTTGTGTGATTGGTGAGTTACAGGTATTAATTTGATATTGCCAAAGAGTGAGCCCGTATCAATGTATGAAAACTGTGTTACAATCTGTTAATAATCATGTATGACGTCTTAAATTTGACCAACTGGTTTAATAACTGAATTATACATAATTTATAAACCCATTATGAGGGTGGTCTGATTGTGAAGTAACTATATCATTGTGCTCCTGCTCTACACTACTCACTGCTGAAGCTTAAAAACCCACTGCTCTCCCACAGGATCGCTGAGGGGTCACAGAGATGTTGTGGTGGCAGGGGGGCTCCGGCTCTTTCACTTATTATTTGCTTTGGATACGAGCGTCAGCTGAATGCCTGGAAGGTAAAGATAGAAAAACTGTGCAGCAGGCAATGCCCAGAGCCGGGCCAAACAAACAGATGAGTCGAAGCTCTCAACAGAACAGGGCTTGTTTTTTCTCTCTTTCTCTCCGTTATGTTCTCGCTGCATCAGAATCCCCTGGCCATTGTTCAGCAGCGAGCTGCATCTCTTCACATGTTTGGTTATTGTTCCATCACACTGCTTCTACCACCTGCCCACTCCTTTAACAGACCGCACTGTATTAAAATGATCTCCACGGTTACATCCCTCAAGCTCCCACAGCCATGCAAAAACATTAATGTGCCATATAACCAGGACCACTGCTGGTTAAAAACCTGTGGCTAAACGTTACCATTTAAACCCTGAGGGTCATACAGACTGATAATGGACCTCCTACAGTCAATTTTAGGACAGAAACCATTTGGCAAAGCACAAGTACTTCACTCACACCACACATTTATTGAAATCATGTCTGTACATGACTGTTCATTTTTAAACTAGAGCAGGTTTGGTTAGAACGAGTTCAAGTGAAAGTATGAGAGAATATAGACAAAACAAACACATAAGATATAATAAACGAAGATCAAAACATAAAATAATTTGTTTATCCAATCAAGCCTTCAACAAAAAGAAAATTAAAAGTGGTATTAAAGAACATCCAGATGAGAAACTGTTGCCGATCAATGAGCTGTTACAGTAGCTCATGTGTAACTCGCCATTAAAACAAGAAAATGTATCAATACATGTAAAATATTACATCTTTTGGCAGTGACATTATAGGTGACTGGAAACGAGAACAAACCCCTAACCCTTTATCCCTTAACTCCTAACACTTTTGGGAATTATTTGAGCTGGTTAGTTTAGCTAGTACAGCGGCCCATTTTGACCCGTCGTTAGGTTTCGTGGTTTCGGTGATCTAGTGGTCGTAGTGATTATGCGTGAGTTAGGCTTTACTCAAATCAGCATCTTTTCCTAAACCAAACCAAGCGTGGATTTTATCATAGTAACCATAGCGATTAAAGAATTTATTATTATAACCAGGACAACCAAGGGAAGGTAAACCTGCTGCTGTGGGGGCTGTTTTCAAGAGATAGCTACTGACTGTGGATTGTCGACCTGTGTGGTGGTTAGGTGGGTGAGGTTGGGGAGCTGTTGGCTCAGTGTTACAGAGGTCATAAGACACTACACTGCCCTGAAATGTTTGCCTGCAGTGGTGAGAGGTGAGTGTGGGGTTAAATTACAGATTCTGTTTCCAAAATCAGCCAAACTGAGCGGATGAAGAAGCAGTGAGACATCAGAGCAACAACACAGCTTCAGACACTGTGTCTACACTGAGAGAGGTTTTCTAACTGATGAATAGCATCCAAACTGGACAGAAGAAGTCTCTCTACACTTTTCCTCAAACCACATGATTTTTCAGTCTGGTGTCATCACTGGGAGGAGCAGTAAGTGCAGCGTCACTGGAGGAGGCACGCAACTCGTCCAGCTTCCAGTCCAACACATTAGTATAAGCTGGGCCAGGGACTGAGGGATCAATAAACCTCCCGGGGAAGACGGGACGAACAGACTTGAAGTCGCTCTGCAGCCGGTCGGTACAGCTGATGGCCCGGAGCACAAAGCAACACTGGGACATAAATCATCTGTGAGCACAAGTGAAGCAATAAAGACATGAATAATGTGTTTTTTTAAAGATGCGAACAGCTGCGGAGGCACACAGACAAACCCCTGACATACATCTACTCCGCTTCCCTCCACAGCAGAGGCACTGATGGTGGACAGCGTCGTCCATCTCAGCCTGACACTTATCGACAGCAGCGGCGCTCAGATTCATCTTGTACTGAAAGTTTTCTCTGTGTTGTCCTTTTAATGTGAGAGTGAGGTGTGGCCAGAGGGCAGCCAGGTACTGACATGATACTACACTCTCTATCCTAACGCGCAGCTGCTATGAGAAGACAGATGTAAAGCTACTGAGAAGAAAACAAACATGACTGATCCATAGTGTGGACAGTGACGTCCACACATTGATTTTCCATGTGTGTTTGTACTTGTAGATTTACACTGGGGAGACTAAACAAAGTCTGAAGCTATTCAAACAGATCCTGTTTTAAACCCAGATTTGACAGTTCAATCAAAACCTTCAAGGACTTCACAGGAACTACTGGGTGTCTGTGGGCAATGCCACTCTGTACATGTTTTATTCAGTTAAAGTGTCATCGGTCAGCTGCTCAGGCTTCATGTTGTCTGCCTGCAACTGTCAGCTGGAGTGTAAAACCTTCAGACTGGAAACAGTTTTTGCAGACTGACCATCTAGAAGAGGATAAACTGAATATTTAAAAGCCCCAGCAACTGCATTTAGTCATAAAAACATGGTGCAGACGATTTGCTGATGTTCAAACTGAGCATCAGAATGGGGAAGAAATGTGATTTAAGTTGAACGCAGCACGGTTGTTGGTCTGAGTGTTTCACAAACTGCTGATCTACTGGGATACACAACCATCTCTAGTTGAACAGAAAACTGGCTGACTGGCAGCAGTGATGAAGGGGGGAAATGGCCTGTTGATGCCAAAGGTCAGAGGCCAGAGGAAAATGTCCAGAAGCTGATAGAAAGTCAACAGTAACTCACATAACCACTGGTTTCAGCTGAGGTCTGCAGAAGAACATCACTGATCCACCACTGAAAATAGACAATTTCACCATTTCTGCATATTGGAGTGAAATTTGGTAAAACCAGTGAGTTACCAAGATAACTGTAACATTTTAAAACCCCATTCTCTTCTTGCTTGAGATTTCTAATTGGTTCTATTTGCTTTGACATCCTCATCCTTTATCATTTTCATTTAATTGTAAATCTACAATATGTGAATAATCTTTTCTTTTAATTAGAGTGTATACTTTGTCCAGACCAAATATTCTGCATGTCAAACCAGAGCACAAGCAGTCACAATATTAACCTGAGTCACGTATCAGGTTTTCAGACACATAATTACACACTGATTCAGTGTGGTGAGGTGAAGCCTCAGGGTGGATGTGTGTTGATCTGATGTGTGAAGCTCTGATGAACCATTTAACCAGAGAAGAAGTGAAAAAATTGAGCATAAAAAATACAAATAATACAACTACTGTATAACGTCTTCTTTCATTCAGACAGTGAATTAGATATGGAAAAATGGAAACTTATAACAACATTATCAGTAATAATTATTATTATTTTTAGCTGGTAAAAAACTTGCTCTAGATGTGTTAGTGTGCACAGTTATGTCATAACCCTCTTTATGTTTTAGTTGCTTTTTGATTGTAACTGCCAAAACTTTTAATCCCGGACACATCTGAAATGGGATTAGGAGTCTGTAGATATTTTTGGTTCCTCTGGGCGAGACTTCTCCTCGCACGTCAACGTTTCTGGAAGTTGGGAGAGGTTCAAAAATCCAGAGGGTCTGCAGAATGCCAACAAGATTAGACCGAAGCTCAGAAGAGGAGGCAGAGACACTGGGACTGTGACCAACATGTCAGGATTTCCCAAGGTCATTTAATGATAGAACGAGTGTGGAAAAGCACAAAATTATGCTCTTTGTATTAAAAAGCTCTTACACAACATCTGATGTGAAGAGGGGAATTTTTATGCCCTGCAGATGGAGGACATTTGATACCGTTCAATAGAAAATACTCCAGTAATTCATTTTCTTTACACCGCTGATTCCCATGCACGGTCACAGGAGCTGGAGTTTATCCCATCAGGCAGTGCGTGCAGGAGGCTGCCGGCCCATCACAAAGCTAATTCAGACTCACTCACAGTCACACCTGCAGCCAGTTTTAGGTCTCTGATACACTCGAGTGGTTTGTTCTCAGGCTGCAGGAACAGGCTGCAGCACCAAAGTCCAAGCCTCCACCGTTCTCAGCGTTCTCCGGCCAATGACCTCAATAAATCTCATAAAACTAATACTGTATCTTCTAAAGACCCGTTTTGTCTTCAGATTCCGAAATGATTCACTCAGTCAGTGCTTCCCAAAACTCTTACCAATGGCTGTAAATTATTCATGTTTGTTTCTTGTAGTACCCAGCAGCATGATGAAGTTAAGCTTCATTTTAGGCACAACAAATAAATAAAAGATAATTTGATGGGTTAAAATCAGGTGAAGTCAAGTCACCTTAACCCTGATATCAGAGGACTTTTCTGATAGACCTTGCCTCAGCTGCACACTTTATGTTGTTTACAGTGACCCCACAATTCCCACCATGGGAAAACACCTTGGTTAAAGTTTGACAGTGACTGTGTGATTGCAGTTGCAGTTAAATTGACTTCCATTGGAAAGACTAATGGAATAGCAGTCTACTGCATCAAGTTCAAATGGTTTGACCCTTTTAATCCATCCATCCATCCCGAACCAGGTTCTGCAGCAGTCTTGTAAACACATGCCCCTAAAACTAAACCCTGAGCAACAAAGAGAGAGCACCACAGTCAATTCAGAAATATTAGAAAGTGGTAGATCAGATACAGTACATATCAAAAATAGTCATGTATTTAAATGTCCCAGTCATCAAAAGGACTCATCTGGGGCGGTGCGTGTCATTCCCCCTCTCTCTGCCTCCCCCTTTCCTGTCTATCTATACTGTGTGCTATCAAATAAAGGCAAAAACGCCAAAAAAAAAAAAAAGAAAAAAAAGGACTCATCTAGTTGCAACCTGATCTCAGCATTTACCTTTCCTACTCCCGTAGAAGGTGGAAAAGTTTCAGCCTCAATAAATCCTGCTATTACCTATATCTATGACTCGTGCACCACACAATACTGCTGCTTACTTCTTATACATGTATCAAAGCTCCATATATTATAAAGGTACTGTAGATATTTATATTAAAGCTCCATACAGTATAAAGGTACTGTAGATGTTTATATTAAAGCTCCATACAGTATAAAAGGTAGATGTCCATGTGTAGTGTGATTATAAAACAGGTCTAGGTTCTATACTGTGAAAGTATCAAAGCCTCAATCCACAGAAACTGAGCCTTTAAACCAGCTGTCAGGACTTCTGTGACTTTGTGATGTCACAACAAAGCAGTCATCAAGTCCCACCCACCATTCAACACCTCAGCCTCCTCCCTTTTGATTAGCTGACACTGACTTATTGTTACTACATAGCATTCCAGAGAGAAGCTGAGAGAGAAGATGTATATAACTACACAGAGATGGTTTTTGGTTCTTAAAACCACAAATCCTTCAAACATAGTCAACCCTTCAAAATAAAGCACCGCAGGAAAGTATGAAACACAACGCTTTAAATAGTCAGTTTAGTCAGTTGCTGCTGACGAAGAAGGAGGAGAACGTTTTCACCAAACCATTAAAGTTTCATACTTTAACATCAAGATCAAAGACGCTGTACAGACAGATGAGAGAGAACAACACAGCAGTGTACGAACCATCCTGCACTCAAATTGCTTTGAACCATCAACACCACTCAGTCTACTTGTTTGTGTAAACGTCTCCTGGATTCTGCAGCATTCTCTCCTCTAATCACAGATGTGGCTGCAACTGCATATTACCCTCACTGTCAATTAGACTCTTTTTTCAGTCTACATCAATAAATCTTAAAATTGCATACCACAAACTCTCAAGAGGTTAAAGTGACTGTAACCCAAAGAACAATTCACTTTTCAATATGGTTGGGTGATTTAAGAAAAAAAGTAAATTGATAGATCAGAATATATCAAAATGTATGTTCAATATTTTCCCTAATCAGCTAGAAGATAAATGTTTTTAGTTCTATGCCAGTGAATCTCGGATTGGCATGTAAACTGAGATCCTAAGGGGTGTAGAGGTTGAGGAGGGGGTCGATGGTTTTCAGCCTGAACAGACATGAGCAGCATATGGGAGCGGCTCCTTTTTGTGACACATGAGCTGTGACAAACCGGAGCTGCAGCCACGGCGCCTTTGGACCCACTGCACGTTTACAAATGGGCCGGCAGCCATTTATGTGTCCTTATGTGTGAGGCACTGTATCACTCACTCTCTCACACACACACACACACACACACACACACACAGACACCACAGCCGGATCGTGCTACCCAAGCGGTGGATCCTATCTGTGAGCTGTCAGGCGAGCAGCGAGCAGACCCGGCGTCCGCTGCAGCTCATCAGCCTCATTACCCCTTCAGCCTCTCTGATGGTCACTGCTGCACTCACCGCTCACGTCTGAACCCTGAAGCCTCTGTTTCCTCAACAGGTTCACCTCACATTAATGAGTCGGCTGCTTGCAGGCCGAGCTCCACTCAGAGTCAAGTGCTGTCTGATGAGGAGCTGCTCCAGCTGCCTCCATTTGTCACCAACAATCATGACGCAATATCATCTTCAAAATGAACCAGACTCTTTTCCTGTAATATATATTCATATCATATCATATCGAACAACCCTCCCACCCCCTTTAGAGCCCATCAGATTAAATTCAAACACATTCATTTTACATAACAGTCCTGACAGTTTAAATAAACGCACCAGTTGAGCTTGTTCTCTCTTTTGCCAAATGTCAAGGCCTGGTAATATTTCAACATTAGACCAAACCTGGCTGCAAATGAGCCACATGACTCCAGAGGCACAGAGGGGGATTTGGCTAAAGGGTGGTGGGAGGTCTCTGGGCTGAACGCACTCCGTCTGCCACTCGACCCTCCCACCACCTCCTCCTAACCCCAAAATCTGTCCCTCGGTCTGAGCTTCATGGTGCATTTTACTTGCACAGATATTTCAAATTGGAGCTCCACATTTACTCACTTTTAAAATCTACTTTATAATACATGAAGAGGACCATAGAGGAAGAGAATGAAAAGCATCTGAGGCTCATAAATAGTGAATAATTCTGAAGAGCAGTCCAGCAGAAAATTTACATCCGCAGAACATTCAAGATGACATCCGTTTAATTTCCTCTCCGCTCCTTCATGGACAGAATCAAATATTCAGCCATATTTTAGGTGCATAACGACGTATTCCACCAACTCTTTATGTGGCAGTGTGGAGACGGTGTGTGGAGGTCTATGTAGCGACAAGCATCAACTGGAAGGGCTTACAATATGAAGCATCAACAGTGAAGAACCAGAAGCTGCAGTTCTTCCAATGACCATTGAACTGTGTTTCCAACATTGAGTCAGTCCCCATAGACGGCCATGCTAAAACAGCAGAAATAAAAAAAAGTTTACAACCTGGTAGGAAGCCAATTTTGGTCTCTAAAGCTAGACTGTTCATAAAACCAACCTGTTACTCTCTATTAAAGGAATAGTTCACCAAAAAATTAAATTCAAGGTTAGGGTCATTGTTGGCTCACCCTCATGCTGATGAATACTCCTCAGCATGAGGAGTTTTTTATTCCTCAAAGCGCATCTGGAGACCCGGGAGGTCGGTTCATAGTCCAACAAAAACTTTATGAGCGTAATAGCGCCCGACACAAAAACGTCCATATAAACCCTGTAATATTCATCCATGCTCCTCGTCCGCTGCAATCCACCTGCAATCCTGATGGGATATAGTCCAGAGTTTACTCTTTTTACAGCCTAAACAGTCCTGTATTGTATTTGCCTGGTGCGCGCTCTCACATTCACAGGATGCACATGGACGTGACCGGACTTGCCTAAATGACGTTGTTTCGGGTAAACTCTGGACACTTGGATTGCAGTGACCGAGCGGTGTGGAGGAATATTTCAAGGTTTTTGTGTAGTTTTATGGACCTGTTTGTGTCGGGCATGATGTACGCGTGCATTGCGCGAACGCGAGAGCGCGCCCCATACAGGACTGTTTAGGCTGTAAAAATGTCCTAAATGACGTCGTCTTGAGTAAACTCTGGACTATATCCCTTCAGGACACTTGGATTGCAGCGGACGAACAGTGTGGAGGAATATTAAATGGGTTTTTTTTTATGTATTTTTATGGACGTTTTTGTGTAATTTTGTGTCCCTATTACTCTCATATAAAGTTTTGAACGCCCCTCCCGAGTCTCCAGATGCACTTTGAGGAATAAAAAACTACTCCGGAGTATTCATCAGCATGAGGGCGAGTCAACAATGACTGAATTTCATTTTTGTTGAACTATTCCTTTAAGGACTTTACAGAGAAAAGAGTGTGTGGCCTGATAGGTGGGTGAACACATGATTAACAAACTGAATCTCTGCTCCATACACGTCCCTCCTCTGATATAATTTCTGGATTAGTCAGGAGTTAGGGGGTGAAGTCAGACACTGCCAAAACGGCAACGGTAGAGCAGCTGACTCTGAGCTTCAGAATCCCGTGGGTGGTGTCACGGAGGCGATGTCGATCTTTATCCACCCTCTCTGGTCGTGCATCAGCCTTTCAAACTTATTTAGTCCCAACAATCTGCAATTAACAGAAATCTCTCCCTGGACACAAAAGTATCAACACGATCGGTAATCATGGTTTTAGAGCCTCAGCTTCTGTTCTGTGGGAAGTAACTGTAAATGGCATTAAAAGACTCATCTTTGGATTTCATGAATGTCATCAATCAATTATCAAATAATCAAATAAGGATTGATTTTCAGTTCCGCCCGACTGCTAATGTAGAAATATTGACCAGTGCAGCTTTAACTTGAAGCACTTTGCTCGCTGACCTGTTTCAACTGGAAACAGGACGCCAGAATGGGATCCCATGGCGGACAAGACTCAGTCAGTATGATCTGTACTGACACAACAGGTGAGACCTGAACCCTGTTAACCCTTCGTTAGTCACTCCCTGTGTGTGAACTCAGCACTACACCCGAGGCAGCACACACTCGTATTTCTTCGAGTCTCAACTTCGCAGCACTCCTCGTCTTCTTTATGCTTTCATTGTGCTTCTAATCACATTACTCTTATTAAGCACGCTGACATGGCTCCACCCAAATGGGCCTCCGCCTCGCTGACTCTCCCTCCTTGCTTCCCTGACTCATCATGATGAACGCTGTCATCCCTCTCCTCTCCTCTCCCTCCTCCCTCCCTCCCTTCTTTACACATTGCTCATGTCTCTGTGGATGAGCTGGAGTAAAGAGGCCAACACACAGCGGAGTTCCTCCAAATTGAGAAGTGTCTAAATGGAGCGTAATAGGCCATCCTCCTGCTCTCCTCTCCTCTTTTTATCTGCTCCGTCACTCCTCTCTTCCCACTCGCTCCCCCCCGGTAGGCCCCGCTGCCCCGAGAGCGACTCAACACTTATTTCCCCAAGAAGCAGATGCATGACAATTAATTAACTAAAGGCTTGGTGGGTTTCTGATTACTCCTCCAGACTGTGTGTGTGTTCACAAGTCGCAGCGAGCGAGGTCAAGACAACAACAGATGCTGCCTCGTGCGGAGGGTTTTTTGAGGTCTGTGGAGATGTGTGTCGGTCGCACCAGACACCGGACGGAAAATGACAGATGGAAACTGGCATAGAAATAAAAAACATGTAGACCATGGCGACGCAGAGCGACGTAGGGAGAGGACTCGGCTCAGAGTTAAAGCAGCAGTGACACTGACAAGTTGATTAAAGCAAACCAGTGTCTCCATTAAGAAGTGATGAGAGAGTCGATGTTTGTTCTTTCCTCTTCCCCCCTCCTGACGGGCAGATGATCCCCCTCCATCTCTTCTCTCTAGATTTTAGTGGAAACTTTCAGACTGATTCATGATGCGGAGTAGAGACCTGGACAGCGTAATCAATCGAAGATTAATCGAAACTGACATTCAGAACCTCTAACTGACCTAATCTTGTGTCGTCACCGGACTCTGCCACGTGGCCCACGTCCAAACTGCAACATGGAAACACAAATAGCTTTGACTGTTTCCAGCATGTGAGCAAAATAAAAAACAAAAAAAACAAAACCACTCAAACATAGAAAAGAATATAATTACAGTTGCTATTACACAACAACCAGTGATAACCTGTGAAATGCCACATCCAAGCGTCTTTTCATTAAAATGATTCATAACTTCAACATTAAGCCAAAACAATGAATCATCAAATCAGTCAAACATAAAAGTTGCTCATAATTGATTTAATTTCTAGCCTCTTTTAAAAATATCTATTGATTCCACTTTTACTGTTTTTCAGTCTGATGTGATAAATAAACACAGGTTTGGGTTTGACACTGTTGAAGTTTTTATGCCTCAGCACTGGTGACAGTCTGAGCTCCTCCGGGGAATCTCCTCAAATATGGCCCAAATGTCCAGGTTCACATCATGATATGAATGAATGAATGAACGAATGAATGAATGAATGAATGAATGAATGAATGAACTACTTTTATTATTGTGTCATGCATACTTCTGTATGCCCAGCCGCATTGGGCTCATCCTCAACACATCAAAGAAATAAGAAAACAAACAGGGGTTCAAAACCATTATCCGAAAAAAAAGAAAAGAAAAGAAAAATAATGCCAGGGTTCAAGGGAAATCATCAGAAATTAATTTAACACATTTTTCTGTCTTCTTTTCCAGGCTTTAGAAATAAAACTATCAGTCTTAAACACAATGAAATTAAACAACCACTCCAGCTTCTGCTCATCAGAGCACCAAAATATTTCAGGGTTTTGTCCACAGATTTCGTGAAATAATACCTCTCTCAAATCATCATACTTTGTAGAATATAAAAGGAAATGAGACTCACTTTCTACTTCATCTAACTCACACATTTCACATATTCTATTCTCCTCGGGAATATTTTCAACCTCAATGACCAGAGGAAGAATACCAGATCTCAGCTGTGCAACTAAAGATCTTTGACTTCTCTGTAAACGTGATCTAATATAATTCAGGGCCAAAGTTAGATTCAATCTGCAAAGTCCTTAATTTTCTTTCTTTCTTTTTATTTATTCCAACCAAGGCAATTACACAATTTGACAATATCATTACATTTGGTTTTAACAGAACATTTTCAAACCATTTATCTTCCAATTTCAATAGAAGCTTATTTTTAATGGAGTTAATCCAGCCCATGTCTCTCTCTGTTGCTGGAATTGGTGCCAATCATAGACTGTAAAAATAATGGACGTATTACCCGTGACGTCACCCATTGGTTTGGGGGAGTCTGTTTTGCGCCGCTACTACGGGGGTTTGAACCGCGCCATGTTGGATTCTACTTGCCATATTTGGAGCGGTGCGGCCGTTGGCCGGCCGAGGGCCCACCCACTGGCCTCGTAGCAGTGGTCTCCGGACCTGTCACTCAACGGTTCTGCTCCCTAATTGGCCAGAACTTTAAACCTAATAATAGTAAAACGGTAGAGTTTAAAAAAAATTCACCCCCCTCAGAGTGTGTGCGGGGGTAGAAACTATCGGTTGAGACCAAAAAATTAAAATGTACCAGGCTGTAAATATGTTTTTTTAAGCTGTAAAATTGGCTATTTTAACATGGGGCTCAATTGGAGTTGCTCCCTTCTGGAGCCAGCCCCCAGCGACAGCCGAGGGGATTGCAGTTTTTTGAACGCGGAAGTGAGCTTCACTTCTCAGACCGACAACTGCCCCCTTGGTGCCAATCTAACACCCAAAAAACATTGTATAGCTCTATTCTATATAGTATCTATAGCTTTGGAGCTTTATATGTATTCTGTATATTTATATACGTGTTGATATCTCAACAATGCCTTGAGGGATGACATGCGATACAAATTATTTTCTTACTTGTGAAAAGTCACATACTTCACTGATTGGTTTTATGTGATTGATCATGTCAAGGTCCCTCTGTCCTTTTTGCCAGACCAGTGCAAACACCAATACACAACTCCTGTCAAATAACACACACACACACACACACACACACACACACACACACACACACACACACACACACACACACACACACACACACACACACACACACACACACACACACACACACACACACACACACATTTGTAGCCATAGCAGCTACAATATGCTATTCACAGTATAAACAACCAGTCACAGCCTGGAGTATGTTGTTGCTCTCATGCTATAAATCCTTAGAGACTGTTACACTACACAACTTCCACAGTTATAAAAACACACAGTGACGATCTGCTGTGAACAATTAGCCACCACTCAGCCCTTCAGTAGTACATCTTCAAATAAACCAACTTAAGAGGAAAGAAAGGCCACAGCCAAGTCCTGTAGTACAACAAACTACAGCAGGTGTTTTCATGTCACACACATCAGAGGTGAAACTACAGGTTTATTAGAGAGTAAACACACAGTTTTCCAGTAGGGGAGATTCTCATACTGTACAGGAGCCTGTTAGTGTTGACACAATCTACCAAGTGTTGCACTGCAGAGACAGCCCTGTACCAACCAGTGCTGCCACCTACAGATCTTGTTTCTGTGTCCCTGAATGACAGACAGAAATCATATTTTTTTATGTAACGTCACAAAGAAGCTTCAGCCGACTCCAACTGGTTGGACAACACAGACAACACAACAACACAACGTCAACAACAGGCACATAGATCCACACAAACAGTGGCCAGTCAGACAAACATTATGAACAAAAAGTTATAAAAGTACAAGTAAAGGGGTGGCATTTAGCTCACTTGGTAGAGCCCCATGTTGAGGCTATAGTCCTCACTGCAGGCGGCCCGGTTCGAATCCCGCATCGGGCAGCCCTTTCCTGCATGTCATTCCCCCTCTCTGCCTCCCCATTTCCTGTCTCTCTCTCAACTGTTCTATCAATTAAAGGCAATTAAATATATATATATATATATATATATATATATATATATATATATATATATATATATAAAATAATAAGTACAAGTAAAACCAAACTTGACATGAGTAGATAAAATGTTGAAAAGTCTAACAGATGACAGCATGATGATAAGAAGATATAAAAACCATCTCCATGTAGTTTTTCATCTCCTCTCTCAGGCTTCTCCCTGGCGCTCTAGTAACAACAGGTTGGTGTCAGCCAATCAGAAGAGAGGAGCCTCTCTACTGACTGTTTCCTCAGTGATAAACTAAAAACAGAGCAGATTCCAGGTAAAACACTCAAGGTCCAGGTGGGTGGGGCTGGTGAATGGCTTTGTTGTGACATCATAAAGTCACATAAGTCTTGACAGCTGGTTTTAAGGCTCAGTCTTTGAATACAGACTGTCTGCATGTCTCTGTGGTCTGAGGCTTTGCTACTTTACCAGTATCAATATATAGATCCTAGAGGGGACTGGGTTCTTAGGTGTGGACACAGCCTCAGTAGGATGTTTACTGCTTTACTTCCTGGCGTCTTGGCCTGAGGAGATGGCAACTTAATGAGATTCTTTAGCCACTGACCCTGCAGCCACGACACTCATCTGCAGCCTCAGACTCTGTCGTCATAACACACAGACAGTAATTGTTATTGGCAGCTCCAGAGTCAGACAATAGCCCGCTCTGCCCCCCCTCCTCTTCACTAACGATGCCGAGGCCGCAGGGCAAACAAATGAAAAAGAGGCTTCAATAATGGTCAAGGTGATAAAATCTTTTCTCCCTTTGTGGGCGACCTCCTCTGAGCCTCCGCATCTCCGAGCCGATAAGACATTTGTGTCTCATATCACACCACACAAAGGCATCAGTCACAAAACCCCACGCACTCGCTCTCCATTACACAAACGTCACACCTCATTCCTCAACCGCAGCCGTAAAGGTTTCTGGGAAACCCTATAGCCCAGGTCCATTCTGCTTTTTATCTTGTCAATTTCAGAGCAGGGATTGGATGAAACTTATAGAGAAGGAAAATGTGTGTGTTGTAATAGCAGCGCATCACCTAATGCACTCTTTGTGCTCTGTTGTTAATTCCTGCTCCCTCTTCCTGCTCAAGTGTACTTTTGGTGTGAAATTGCTTTTCTTCTGCTCTCAGCTCCATGCACATCTTGATCGCAAAGGAGGCACAATCTCATTCTTCCAGTTAAGCAGCAGAGAGGGTGGCAGCCCCCTTAAATGAAAGCAATCATCGGGCCTTATCTGGTTGGTTTGTATGTGCAATTGCCACCCGCAAATCTATTAACGGGTAGCCACAATTAGATTCTAGATCCAGGCAGAAAACAGCAGGAGAAGAAAAACGTGAACGTACTGCTGACGAATGCAGAGAGATCACAGCCGTAGATGAATTACTGATAACATTTAGAAACGCATAAAATTGGACGATTGCTCAAACAATTACATATTTGCATCAGATCCAAACTTAACTAACTTCCTATCTGCCTCCAACAGCGAATTCCTTTTCTTTGCCATCCTGATTAAAACACTTGAGGAGGGAAAGAGTCACACGCGACACAATCCTCACCACAATCAGCAACAGTCACATTGTTGAACATCAAAACACAAACACCTGAATCTCACCAATTTCAAGCCTGAAATGAAGCACTTAACGCAACGCAGGCCACATTTAAATTCAGCTCACGACACAGGACGCCATCGAGGAATTAATCTGATTAAAGCCAAAAGCAAACAGTAATTAAACTCTTATCTGGCAGTCAGAGTCAAGTGTGAGCTGCGACATGTGGGGGGCAGCAATTCAATCTGAATTAATAAATACAGCACATTTTGTGGCGTTTATTTACCTGAACTGCCGAGAGCATGACCTTGATTTTAACGAATCGTCAGCACTCAGTTCTACATCAGAGTTTTTATGTTTACAGTGTGTTAAGCTGTTCTCAGTGAAAGTGAAACATCCTTTTTTTTCTCCTCTGACTTAATGGTAAAGCATCAGCAGATGTGTGATACTGTGAAAGTAGCAAAGCATCAGTCCACAGAGAAATGCACACAGTCTGAAACTGAGCCTTAAAACCTGCCATAAGGACTTCCTGTGACTTTGTGATGTCACAACAAAGCAGTCACTACACTCAGCCATACAGTACCCAAAGCCAAGAAAGACCAAAACTTTTAAATCATTCAAAGCCATTAAATGTTTATAGGTTTATGCTTTCTTCAGTGTAAAGACAAGTGAGGAAAACTAGGTTAAATCATGTGATGTATCTGAGACTGTGTCCACACTGTCAGCGTCTGTCATGTGTCACTTTCCTGTTTTATTTTTGATAATCTTGTCTCTGTGTTCACTTCCTGTTCCCCGTGTGATTACCTGTCCCCGCCCTTATGTGTTTCACCTGTGTCTCGTTATCCCTTCCCTCCTGTGTCTACAGCCGCGTTTCCACTACGTGGTACCGGCTCGACTCGACTCGACTCGGCTCTGGTACCAGGTACCAGAGCGTTAGAGAGCGTTTCCATTACAGGATAGTACCGCCTTTAGAGTAGCCGGTCGTCATAGCGACGGCGCTTAACAAAATAAAATGAAACTAAGCAGGGTTATGCTACATCAGGGGTCTCAAACTCCTGGCCCGGGGGCCACCCCCGGCCCGCGGCCCCCCTACATCCGGCCCGCGTCTTGACGTGAAAAGTAGGAAAGGCTGTCAAAGTTAATGCCTTAATGCAAAATGCTTTTAACGGCCCTATTTTTTTAATGCGCAATTAATGCGCTAACCTCGGGCCGCTCCGTAGTTGGGGGAAACAGAGAAGCTGCTTCTCCAGACGTGACCACAGGTAGGCTGTGTGCATGTCTGTGTGTGTGAGTTACGGTTAGCGCGACGCTCCCGTCCCCCGGATATTTCTGCAGCTGGATTCACATGATCCGGTCTGAGACATGAAGCTCATGGACTGAGGAGTCGTCCTGCTGCGCTCTGCACGTCACACCGACCATCGTGCATTTGTACTGTGAGGAGTCGCTCTGCTCCGTGGTCCCGGTGTCTCATACACAAACAGTGATAATCCACTGCAACATGTTGCTGTTGCTGTTGTTGCCGTTGTTGTGGTTGTGCGCGACGTAGAGCTGCCGCTTCGACTAGCGAGTTTTTTTTTTCCCCCCAATCTCCCGTTCATTCAGCCTGGTGAGGGAGGGAGGGGTGGAGGGTGGTGGTGTGTGTGTGTGTGTGTGTGCGTGTGGGAGGGGGGGGGGGTCTTATGATGCATAAAACCTGCATATGTTTTTTCTCCTCATGTTCCTACACTAGAGAACTTGTTCTTCTTGTCACCAAACGAGGCTGCTCTCTCTCTGACAGCTGATTTTTAAATACCATGAAAATAGTATTTAGAAGCATGGAAAGCATAAGAAACATCCAGATCTGGACGTTTCTTATGCTTTCCATTCATCTTGCTGGTATTTGAAGCAAAAAAGAAAAATACTATGTGATTAACTCAGGAAATTAAAGGATTACAAATTTTAATCGTTTGACAGCCCTAATTATTGTACAATATTTGAAAATAAACCCCGTTTTCAGAAATATTTGTGATTTTTTTTTATATTCGTCTTGAAAACTTTAGTGGCCCTCCACTGAGATGACAGTGACAGCAGTGGCCCCCAGCTCATTTGAGTTTGAGACCCCTGTGCTACATTTTTACCTTCATTAAAAAGCTCCGGAGTAATTGTGATAGTTAACTACATGACTTGTGACTTGTTATGAGTGAGAACGGAGGCTCTCTGCCTTCACCTGCCGTCTCACGGCTGAAAACCAACCTTGTAACATCAGTGTAGTTACTCGGTCGCCGCCCCGGTGTCCCAGCTCCCAGGGCGTAGCAAAACAGAGGAAAAGCGACCAGACTTGCATAGTTTGTTCATTTTAAAACATTTATTTATTGAAATGTGGTGATATCTGATGACCCGCGGCCGCTGGTGACCACTCTCTGACCACTCTCTGACCAATCAGCGGTCTGCAATGTTTACACGTCACATTTTAGTACCGCTTCACCCTTTTTGGAACCGCGGCCGAGCAGGTACTAAAAAATTAGTATCGGGTACCAGGTTCCAGGTACTTTTACGTAATGGAAACGCAAAAAGGCCGAGTCGAGTCGAGCCGGTACCATGTAGTGGAAAAGCGGCTTATGTAACCAGTGCTTCCCGGTGTGTCAGTGCCAGATTGTCTTGTCTCCTAGAGCAGCATTCCAGCGTTTCATATTAGAGAGTATCCCCTTGTCTGACTGTTTTGTTCCTGATTTCCGAGTCTTAGTCTTCTGATATTGTACCTCTGCCTGTCTGATTGCCTTTCTGGACCGAATTAACGACCCTGAGAACTGCTTATTGTCTGCCTGCCTGCATTCGTGTCTGCCAGTCTCTGTGTTCCCAACACACACTAAACCAGCTCAATGAGAAAATGCTAGCCTAATTAAGTGTGAAACTAATGTTCAAGTCATGTTTGTACCTTTCTCGCAGCGGTAAAAAGAAGCTGTTTTCTTAACTGATTTCCAACTTGGGCAGGTAAACGCAATTGTTTTTAATTTTATAAAATAAAATAAACTGGAAAAGTGATTTCAGACTGAAGACTACAGTGAAGAGAAAAAGGTGCATTGTGTAACTGTGAAATGTAAGTGTAGATGTGCACCAGGTCCTCGGTGTGAGGGGTGTTATGTACATCTGAGCCATGCAGTAGTACAGTAGTAGTAGTAGTAGTAATTACAGTTTCCTCTCAAATTAAAAAAAAGAGCTCTGATTGTGGAGCATCTGGTTGGGAGTTAGGTTCATCCTTTCTCCTCCTCCTCCCTCTCATCCCTCTCCTCCCCCGCTCACATTAGCTTGAGTAAGAGCAGCAGTGGAATAATGAATCCTCCTGATTTAGAGATCAAACTGGAGCAGCCATCGTCCTCTGATCAATAACTGTCACCACAGACTCCAGGGACCAAATAACCATCTCCCAAAGGCAGAAATCTGGGGACAATGAGAAACAGTGTGCACTAGTGTGTGCATTACTGTGTATGTGGCTGTGCTATACAAATGAGAAGGTGCCAGGAGTGAAAACGGAGAGAAGGCATGAGGAGGAGGGATGAGCATGTGTGTGTGTATGTGCTGTATACTGTATACACATTCTCCAGCCTGTCCCTCGGGGTGCCAGAAACTGTAGCTTATTAGGGCTAATTGGCTTCTTTAAGGACCCCCAGCTCATTATGTGACCACTTTGAGCTTGTTGAGCTCTGGCAGGGTCTGATTTACCGTCATGTGGATTTGGGATCCATGTCCCATGCCTCAGGGTTACACTTATAAGCTCTGGCACAATGTGAGTTAACTTAATTTATCTCAAGACACACGTAATGCCTTTTCTTTAATCTATTATTTCATTTCTTTTTTTCTGCATTCAGCTACATGTGAAAAACACATCCCCCATCCCATTGAATAAAGGATTATTAGTTATTAGTAGCATGTGAATATTATTTGTCTGCTAGCCCTGTGATAGACTGCTGACCTGTTGCATGTCACACACCATAATCTAATTTTCCACAATTTCCGTAACTTTTTTTTTTAAGAGGAACGCGTTCTCTTCCATGCTATCACCTGAAAATGCACCCAAGGATACTCAAGGAGTCATGTGCACTGAACAGCATTTTGTGCAAACTGCAGACAGTGAATGAGAAACAGCAAAGACAGTTGTTCAGAGCCAATCAGTGACAACTACAGTATGTGCGTCTACATCATTGAATTCATATGTCTACGTTTCACCTGTCCATGCTACAACAGAACCAATCAGCGTTTCAAACTAAAACAGGGTCAGCAGCGTTTCCAAAACTCCAATTTTCCATAGTTGTGTAAACATACGGCTAAAAAACAAACTTAATATGAATGTAGCCTCACTTCTTGATATTGTTGATAGTATAACAACATAATTGGATGATATCCATTAAATGTTCATCAATCCTGAAATCACCTCCTCATAGTCTGTTTGATTCCCACTTCATTGTTCCTGAGTGGGATTTAAATTACTGCAAACACACTCACACAGAGGATTTCTAGTAAGTGATGCATGCACACACTCAACAGAGTTTGTACATTGCGCTGGCTGACAGAAGCCTCGGTGTTGACTGAGAGCTTTCCGATGGTGGGATCACAGCTGTGCTAAGTTACTGCTAATGCAGACCAAACATCGTCCTGCTGCTGCTAAAAGCAAACACTGAGGAGAGGTTTCTCTGAGAAGCCACAGGAAATGAACACTGAGGTCAAAAAAACAAAACAGAAAAAAACACATTAAGGTTGTCAGTGGATCATTTATAACTTTGCAAGGGAGCAATAGAAGAAGCAGCAGCTACAGGGACCTGCATGCTGTCAGTGCTGTTAGTGAGAAGCATCATATTAACAAGGTGTGAAAGTAGCTGGTAGCTGGATGTTGAGTGGAAAACCATCAAACAACATTTAGATTCACTCATTTGACAAGTGCTTTTATCCAAAGTAACACACGTGAGGGACAACGCCACAGCTTCAAACACAAAAACAACATGATGCAATTGCAGCTTTCAGTCATTTCATACAGAAGTCTGTGCTGTTCTTCTTTGTGTCCGGCCGTCATCTATGCTGTTGCACCTACTGTACAGTCTGTGCTGTTACAATCAAACATTAACCTCGGAGGATAAAAAACACAAGGCATCAACAGTAAAACACCAGAGGCTGCAGTTCCTCTCCTGACAACTAGAGTGAGTCAGCCCGAACAGACTCCCTCCAATGTTAAAGGGTTACGCCAACATTTTTTTTCTTCGTGTCTTGCCTCACTCCCGAGTCCATGACAAGCAGATAGACACCATCCTTTCGACTGTGCGTGCAGTAACGAGGGAGAGCCCGTATCACCAGTAATTAGCTTAGCTCAAACGCTGGAAGTGCATAGGTAGTGTTAGCCTGCCTCCATCTAAAGTCATCAGAGACACTCTTCAGCAACTCTAAACGGACCGATCTTCATCTCAGAGCTGACAAAACTCTCGGGTAACGGGACGAGATCGGTCAAAACGGAGGGTTCAAGCAAAGACGGTTTATTCTGGTTCAAGCTAGCTACATCAAGGGTAGATTAGCTTCCTATTTCAAAGTAAAAGCACAAATTCTATCGTCATGGTTTTCTGTATGTAAAGGGCTTTATTTTGTGAAAGTAACCGAAAGTAACCGGAAGTGCGTTGGTCACAACGGCTAGATTGAGTAGCGCCAAATTTGTCCGAACAAAATTGTAAACAGCTGGTATTTAGACAAATTAACGACACACTGCTGATCTAAATGGCTACTTTCTCGCCTAAAAATGTTTGAAATGTTGATAAAGTTATATATTTACAGAGTTTAGAGCTAAAATGAAATCAGCTTCGGACTGCTGATTTCGGCTTGGGTAGGAGGCAGGCTAACACTACCTATGCACTTCCAGCGTTTGAGCTAAGCTAATTACAGGCGATACGGGCTCTATCTCTCTTGTTACTGCACGCACAGTCGAAAGGATGGAGTCTATCTGCTGGTCATGGACTCGGGAGTGAGGCAAGACACGAAAAAAAATGTTGGCGTATCCCTTTAAAAACATGTTTACTGCCTGGTACACGGAATAGATGGATGGATGGATGGATCTTTATTGTGAGAAAATTACTTTTATTTAAAATCAACAAATAAAAGTATGTAGGCCTATTAGAATAATACATTAATATGGTATACTGTGCCACTGGAATCAAGTTGCTAGGTGCAGCTGATAGAATAATATCTAATGCATCATAAATGATTCATGACAACTGTTTATAGAAGTCTTCTCTTTACACTTTATTAAAGCAGATATCAGTGGAATGTTTTTGTTAATATAAGTCCTAAATAGTCCTATTTTCCGTCAGCAATCACTTACATGAAGTATTTCAGCCTAAACACGAGTCTCTCCGTCACTCTGCTCTGCTGTAACCCGGGGAGAAAATTTTCCTTGTGGGATACAAGTGTTATCCAATGAGGAGAGAGAACGGCATGAAGGGCTGTGTGTGCAGCCAAGGGATGCGCGTGAATGTGGTGACGTAGCACGAGGACCAATTGATGCCTGACAAGGGCGGGGGCTGCTAACTCATGGTGCGTTCAAAGAAACTCGTACTTTGTGTTTTTCCTTCCTGTGAAGTCATACCAGTTCGATCTGGTACGAGTTCACGGGTCGGAAGTTACGAGTGGCCGTTATAGGGAACTTTCACAGACAACAGGATGGTAAAAACACGAGCTACGGGTTACCTGGAACGCTACCAAGTCGTAGTTGTGACTTGAAGCTGTAACTTACGGTTTCAAAAGCCTGCCTTGAACGCAGCATTAGCCGAAACGGCCTTGAAGCTGATATCTGCTTTAACCAAGAACCACTGTGGAGAAATGAGTGTGGGTGTGGCCTGTTCGGGGGCAGAGTCAGGCACTACCAGGATGGCGACAGCTCACTTAGCTTCACAAACATGTGAGTGACGTCACAGACACTACACCCGTCTGTAGGTACAACTCAGTGTTGCCACCAGCGAACCACCACTGTCTCCCAATCGACCAGGGCTTAAATTAACACCAGAGAGTCTTCCACAGTGATGACTGAACATTTACACCATGAGACATCTAAGAATGAGATCAACAGGAAATACAGCGTTAAACTAAGAAGAGAAAACAACAGGAGCAGTAGCCGATCAGCTGGATGTTTCCTCCGTGAATCTTCTTCACATTGATCGTTTCTCTGAATAAGAGCAACCACACCCACAGCACCATCACCCACACACACATACACTAATACACACATGTAGGCAGGGACATATAGAGCATGAATTATGAATGTGCCCTATATGTGTGAAAAGTGGGTCGGTGTGGATGGATGCATGTGTTGTGCACTGCTTCAACAGCAGCACACAGTGGTGGTTCACATTACAAGATGTCGATAATGAACAACAAGTTGAATCCATGTACAATTTTCAACATCTCATTAAGATTAAGTCTGCTCATTAGTGACCTCTGGAAGCGAAAAGGCAGCAGAGTGAGCGGAGGAGAAACAGCAGGTAAACCATGAAGAAAACTGTTTGTTCAGGCGTTTATCGATTAGCTTGAATAACTTGAAGCCTGACAAGTTCACTACTGTGTGGGCTGAACTCCCAAACTCAAGGCAAGGCAAGGCAAGGCAATTTTATTTGTATAGCCCGTTTTTACAAACAGTTTGTCTCAAAGGGCTTTACATGGCATCGTAACAACATCCTCTGTCCTTAGACCCTCACATCGACTGAGGAAAAACTCCATGGAAACCCTTCAAACCTTCAAACCTTCAAACCCCTCAAAAGTGGGTGAAATGTGCTCACAGTAAGATCACACTGTGGCCATCAGGAGCTAGTGTCTACAGTGTGTTTTGTCCAAAGACTCAAAAAGTAGATCATAATCTGACCTTCTCCTCTCCACAGAGAATATAGTTCCAACTGTGAAAGACATTCATAGTCTCTGAGACATTTGTGACAAACATATGCACACCCACCTGTCACTCAAAAGGCCACGCACTCAATTATGCAGAGTTTCAAGCCGTAATAAAATTTGCAGCTGCCCTGCAGGAGGAAAATAGCTGTAGGGATCAAAACTGCTTCGGACCAGGTTGTAAACCTTTTTATTGCCCTGTGAAGTTGGACACTTCCTGATTTCTGATGACTTCTCTTGCTTTGCCAAAACCAGATACAAAGACACAGCAGCGACTAAACACCTGGAAAAGTCTCAGGGATAACAACCTTTTACCATGTAGCCATCGAGAGCATCTGTCGTGCTGTATCTAAACATGGTGCACTGGACAGCACTACAGAGGATAATAGACACATCACAGAAAATCATTGGTAACCTGTTGCCCTCCCTGGAAGACACTGCCAGCTCCCACCACCCCAGCACAGCTAATAATACAGCAGAATCAAGGACTGACAGGTATAGGTCGGCCAAAACACACAGCTCCAGTCCACATTAGTGACTGTTTCATCCAAGTTGGCAAACTAAACACAAAGTTTTACTCTTCTGCAGTACAGTCATTGTAACAATCCTTTCACAAAGCCATGGTTAAAACTTCATGTTTTCCTTTTCTTCCACTAAATAGACTCAGATGAGCTGTGTCATAAAGGTTTATTACAGCTGGGTTTTCTTAGGGTTCAGGCTGTCAGTTCTATCTGTTATTATAGCACCGCGCTCTCCAGAGTAATTACAAAGATCAGGAAACATGGCAACAAGAAACACGAGGAAGAAACCAGCAGTCAGAGTCAGTCAACAATACTTGGAAAAGAAAACAAAGGCGGCCACTCTGCCAACAGTTTGTTGACACTGTTGTTGATAACACTGGTGACTCAGATCTACAAGCTGTTGGCTGACCTCAGTGTTTTCCCTCCTGTCGGCTCACAATAACGTCGCTGCAGCCGTAGCTCCGGCTCGATGGAGTCGGTGTGAATGGTGCCTCGGCTCTGCTGAGTGTTAACTTTCTTTAAAAGGTTAGCGACCTTGCTCAAGGTTATCTCGTGCCGCTCGGCTTTTCATTTTCACCACCTAATCAGGAACTGCACCAGCTGCAGTTTGGAAGGCAGCGGTCCCTCAGGCCCAGGCGACCATGACTCAGGACCAGCACCTTCACATCCTCTCTGCAGCTCCCTGTCATTTACTCTCCACTCCGTATGTTTTCTTTGCCAAATTTGCTCACTTGGCTGCCAACGCACTGGCTAAGTGAAAAACTTGGGCACACACACACACACACACACACTCGGACCTTTGGTGTTTTTCCCATGTCCCACTTTTTATCTCCAGGCGCTCATATTGTCATCTGCCTCGCAGACTTTCCAGGCTCGTTTCCCTTGTATTAGCAGCCATCTGGATCCAGACTAAATGAGACCAATTAAAAAAGAAAAACAACTCATCACACTCACAATGAAACTGCTACAATAGGTCTCTCTCATTGCACATCCCATGGCAGCATTTTGAAATAACAGCTCAAAAAAAAAGAAACATACAATAAAACAGAATGCGGAGGAAAGGATGAGGTGGGAACTGGCAGCAACTCAGAGAAATAAATGTGCTGAAACTCAGACTTTCTGCTGCTGCTGCTGCGCACAGCGAGGAGACAAGAGGAGGAAAACGGCCAGTCGCTGCCAGGCAGAGCGACGGGGGGACAATCAATGAAACTGCATGAGATGAATGACACAGATTTAAAGGCTGCAAGATGAACAGAGGGAATAAACACAGCACACACACACACTCACACAGGCACTCACAAGGCTGGCGAGCTGATTTCTGTGCGCTCACCACATTATATAACCACTGCTGTAATCACAAGTCTCAATCAAATTCTCGTCTCTCATTTATTACCAGTGTATAAACAAAACAAACAGATTTAAATGCTTCTGCCATTTACAACCTCAGAGTCGTTGCTACCTGCTGGTTCTATCTCTTAAAAGCAGCGCTTGGTGTCTCACCGTCCTCCCTCTGCTTACAGCTTCACCTCTGCAGACTGAGAAGCTGCATCCACCTCTCTCCCACAGGGCAACAGGCTTTTCAATGTGAGAGGCTGTTGCACTTCTACATAAAATAAATAATAAATAGATTTTTTTTTAAATTACAGAAAAGCTGTCAACAATTGCCTCCTTTTTGGAACAGACTCCCTGAGGCCTCAACTAAAAATGTGAATTACAGATGAGTGTTTACAATTCCAGAAATTCATGCTGCACTTTAAGCAGGTTAATAGAGACTAGGGCTGCACGATATGCAAAAATCATATTGCAGTTATGTGAGCAGTTATCGTGAATGTGATTTCAATGTGAGTGATCACAACACTTATGGTGCTGATAATGCACAACAACATTTCAAATCAAAGAAAATTGCAACTCCTGCAACCTGGTTATTGCACATTGCCGAAATGCGATTTTGATCATGTTGTTAATTAGGCAGCTCTAATGGATACCACTGTCTGACCTGTTCAAACTGTGTTTCACCTCGTTACCATCAATTATGTTTTTTTTTCAATACCAGAAAACTATATGATGAGTGAAATACACAACTTTACCCAATGACAGTCTCATAAACACAGGTGCAGATAGCACCTGATAGCCTGTCAACTTGTGGAAACAGGAGGTGGGGCTGAATACACCTGACAGCTCATCAGAACTGACTGACAGTTCATTTTAGCATAACCACTAACACTGAGTCAACCAAGAAACTAACAAACAACATAAACTACTTAAAGATGCTAACTGTGCTAACCACTCTGACCCATCTTCTGGTCTCTGGTTCTGGTCACGACAGTCTCCTCCTCTGAGTCTGGTTCTGACTGAGGCCCAAACATGTGACTGAGTCCTCTAACCATCTTGATGCCTTCTGCTCTTTCGCCTGGAGTCAGCAGGTGGTGGGCGGGGCTCAAGGCCTGAACCAGGTTTAACTACAATCAATATTCCACAAAAAAAAAAAAAAAGTGGAAAACAGTCAAACCCAAACTGAATCCACCACAGGAGAGCCATCTGCCTCCGTACTCAGCTCTGTGTCCGGTTTCATGCTGAACCAGCCTGAGGTGATGCATAACAAACAGGTACATGCACGCATCTCTCTTTGCGGCTCTTATTCAAACTTCCAGCGCTCAACTGTATTTTTAGCCTTTGACTGAGCCTACGTACCATTTCAGCCATAACATCCAGAGGAGAGAAGCTCTCTGCAGGAGGAGGTCCCACAGTTGCACCCAGGCTCCCTGAGTGGGGAGGGGGAGAAGAGAAGAGAAGAGGGAGGGAGGAAACAGAGATGTCTACAGTAAATTCAATCTTCTGCATATTTCTACAGTAAAACATCACATCAGCTTTTATCTTTCATATCCACAACCACAAGAAATGATGTTTATATACAACTAAACTGCATCAGCAGCAGCTGGATCAGGGTCTGTGTGAGGAAACGTTTGATTTATGTATCTGGCAAGTTACAAATACGTTTAAACTGAATCAGTAAAATATTCACAGACAGCATGTTTGTTTTCCAGGTAGATACTGTATCTGTGCTCACAGAAAAACCTCCACCTGTAGCCACTGCAGTTGTGGTTCAGTCGAGAGAAAGGTCCTGGTCTGGTTTCATATCACCAGCAGCTGGGCGTTGTGAGTGTAATGTGATGTCCAACTTAGACTGAGGCTGCTACACACCAGAAGATTTTCTGATAAACTTTGATTACTCAAAATGGCCTTAGTGTAGCAGTGTTTAAACTCTTGGAATTTTTTTAAGCAAATAAAAGCATCTAGAAAAAAGAAACAAAGTGATAATAAACTTGGTTTTCACAAGCCCCCAAAGTATTGTGGCAAGCAAACCTATAAATGAGAGAACCACAAACTGAATGAACACAACATTAACATTAATTTTTCTCTAGGGGTTCAACCAATGCAAGGACATCATTTCTAAATAAAACCCAGACAGTTTGCAGTCGGAGCTCATTATTAAATATGCAGCTTCATCCATTGAAAAACTTAATTTCCTGTGAACGTGAAGCAGCCACAGCCCATGCTTCCTATGAACCATGTGTGCAGTTTAGTTGTATATAAACATCATTTCTTGCAGAGCATTGACTGGAATATGGTTGGACTTATCTGAGACTTCTAAACTGAGAGTGAGTGTTTGCTACATGCAAATCCCATTTATGATTATGCAACATGTTAAACACAAAGCATCAGCATTAATCACATCAACCCATCCACCTACAACACTTCTCCTCCCCACTTCTCTGCAGGGAGAGAGGTGGGGAGGAGAAGTGTACATTTTGATTCTGCCACCGGTTATTTTATCTGCTATGCGAGGAGATTCACAAATATAAAAAATATTAATAAATCAATACACCGGACTTGTTCTTGTTGACCTAGATGTGTTAATACTGGATCTGGCAGGTTTAATGTTTTTGGAAGAGTTCATGAGGATGACTCTGCTTCTGTCTCAGAGTTGTAAAAATTACACTTTTCAAAACAAGATTACACGATCACCTAAGGCACGACAACTTACACGATGTCGAGTAACGCACAGAGGATTTGACCTAGAATTAGAGCTGATGCATAATTAATGAGCTTCCTGTGCAATAACTGCATTCAAGATTTATGTTCAACAGAACCTGAGTACACAGTAATGTTGCTGTTGATGCGACTGCCTGTGCACTCGTCGAATCTCTGAGGACGGGCAACGATGGGAGGAAGAGGAGGATGGGGGGGGGGCGATCAAAGATAGAATAACAATCAGCAATTCTGCTCTTTCCACAGTTGAGTGTCCTCCTTGTTGTCTCGAGGCACCACAACACTTAAACAACACAGGGCCAACTGCTTCGGAGGAGCTGTCAGTGTCTGTGTGTGTGTGTGTGTGTGTGTGTGTGTGTGTGTGTGTGTGTGTGTGTGTGTGTGTGTGTGTGTGTGTGTGTGTGTGTGTGTGTGTGTGTGTGTGTGTGTGTGTGTGTGTGTGTGTGTGTGTGTTGGAGTGAAAGTGGGTTTGGAAGGTGAGCTAAAAAACAGAGAGGCGACTGAAAGACCTGATCCTGTTTCTCCTTCATTCCTTCATGTGAAAAAATGTGGGGCTGTCATCAAATCAGCACCAATGTAACATTAGTGATTGTACCAAACAGTACAGTTTCTGAAAATTATGTTATACTGTATATGGACACCAGATTGAATGTAGCATAAAATGGTTATTGTGATTTTGAAATCCTTATTAATGGTGACAGTATATATCGTGTTGTTCTGAAAATTGAGGGGTGGAGCCGAGGGGTAGAAACCGACTGAGGAGCATCATGAATGATACAGCACACACACATACAGCATTCCTGATGTGTACACATGAATGAACACTAAACATTTAGGACATTTCAGCAGCACAGTGAGTGAGACGCAGGTTGGAAAATCAAAGAGTGAAATTAAAGTTGTGACAATTACATAAACAGTAAACACACAGTCCTTTTTAAACACAGACTATTTTTGGGTGGGGGGGGGGGGGGGGGGGGGGGGCATTCGTTCGTTCTTCACTTGGTAGAGCTGCTGCCCCACGTTGAGGCTACAGTCCTCACTGCAGGCAGCCCCGGTTCGAATCCCGCATCAGGCAGCCCTTTCCTGCATGTCATTCCCCCTCTGCCTCCCCATTTCCTGTCTCTCTCAACTGTGCTATCAATTAAAGGCATTAAAAGCCCAAAAAATATACTTAAAAAAAAAAAAAAAGTTCAGAGTCTCTTATCAAACCTGTTTGTTTAGGTTGTGATTACGAATCGTTATCAGACCATTTGACTGAAAAACTCTGTTTTCTTTCATTCGGGCTCATAACAAACTGCTCTTTACCTCTCGGCCCTGTAGATGCTGCAGTTGGAGTTGATGTGGAGTGTGGTAGACAGGTGATAGTGAAAACAAATTACTGTATTAGATACATACATACAAATGAAATCACAACAGAGCCATAGCAACAGCTGCTCACTGAGCTGTGTGGATGATCAGAGAGTGTTTATTTCACCTGTGAGGTACTACAGCATAAACAGACCTCAGAGAGAAATCATCTCAGAAATAAAACTACGTCGGTGAGGGGAGCTGCAGTTATCTGTGTCAACCGATTCTGTAAATTCACTCATTATATTCAATATTTCTACACTGTACTATAATATTATCTGACACTCTGTGAGCATCTCTGTGCTGTGTCTTACACTTCACCTGTCAAACACTCCTGGGTCACATTTAGGCCGTGATAGCGTCTCATTATTTCCTTGACTTCCCAAGGTTTGTACTAAATCCTAATCTAAACATGTTGTTACCACATACAGTAGACAGTCACACCCTCACATCATAATGCTTCTTCTCTCATTCGGGTAACATCCGTTCGGTTTTTAGATGATGCAGCAGCAGATGTGACATGATGGACTGCTGATTGTACATGTTCCTCCAAATCTGTGCCATGTCTTCAACGGTTTCCCAGCGAGTGACGCTCTCATGATGCTACTAAAAGACGTGTAGTAACCTCACCAACTGAACAGAAAACTAATCTGAAGTGGCCTTGAGCACCTTTCTCTTTATGAGATGAAACATAAAAATGAGCAGAGAAAACCTCTGACTTTGACACCTACACTCTGACAGACTGGATCTAAGATTGCCAGTGTGAGCTTATTCAAAGAGTTTTATCAAGTGCAGGCACAGCGTCGCATTTCAAATAATTATCGGCAAAAATCACAGACAAATACTTCTTTTTTCATCTGTGATTCTTTTCTTTTTTTTCTTCTGTGTAGCCACCAGTGGAGGAAACGTTTCAGTTTCTGCTTTGAGAGAGGGATTAAAACCAGAAACATGAGAATCAAAGCAACAGAGACACAAACCCCCGTGACTCACAGCTGCATGAATAACTGCAGCCCTCCCGCTCATTTTAATTGGTCCAGCCCATCGATGCAGGCGCCAACACAAGATGCTCTGACAATAAGAAGCATCCTCATCTGCAGAACTCGCTCCAGTTCCCCAGGACATTGTCCTCCGCCGGCCATGTTTATACTGTATTTCTGCACCGGCAAAAGTCAGCACAGACATGTTGTTTTCTGTCTGTCTGTAGCTTCCTTTGTTAGAACTCCTCAATGAGATGAGATTAGATCTTAAGGGGCTATAGGGTCAAAGTTCAAGGTGACAGGGACCACAAAAAAAACACACACACAACATGATACTGAGAACTACAAATATCCACTGTACGGCAGTGCATTAGGGCCATGAGAGAGGCTAACATGTTACTGAAGTTACCTGTTACTGTGTCGACGAAGTGTATTGAGCTTAGAGGAGGTGAGACTTCTCCCTCTCTTATATAAAAATAAATATTGGTTGACTGGTTATGGCTGACTTAATTATATGTAATTGCAGTATTAGTTACATTTGTGATTTACATAATAAAAGGTCATGGTGTCAATGTATTGATACATTATTGACACACTAAATGTATACAATATCATGCAGTATTGTTCTCTTCCACCACCCCTTTATATTGAAAATAATCAAAATTTACCCAGAATTCATTGTGCCACAAACAGACCTGAGCAACAGATGAATTTAAACTCCATCTGGAGTTTGATTAGTTGTTGTATTTAAGTCACAGTCAAAGTCTTTGTGAAAGCAGCCCCCACTGAAGACGACAGACGACTTGTACAGCTGAGCAGTGACAA
This sequence comes from Trachurus trachurus, assembly GCF_905171665.1. NCBI lineage: Eukaryota > Metazoa > Chordata > Actinopteri > Carangiformes > Carangidae > Trachurus > Trachurus trachurus. The sequence continues at coordinate 28,551,499 of NC_139893.1, forward strand.
GCAGACAGATGTAAAACTGGGTGGAGAAGCCCTTTAAGCAGCGCTGACACCCACAGTGTCTGAACAATGAAAAGTACTCCACCTACTTGCAAATCTCTCCTTTGTTTCTCAAACCTCCACAAACACAAAGACGAGCGTTTACCCAAATCACTCACGATACATGTGAGAAATGCAGATGACGGACTGAAGCACTGTCCTGAAGTCTATGATTCACCAGCTCCTCAGGAGGCACCAAATGGGCTTCCCCGTAATGGAGCCCATGATATAGTAGGTATCCATGGCGACTGCATACCCATTTCACTGGTTCTGAGCGTGGAGACGTTATTTATAATCAAACTAGGATTTCATGCTTTTGTGACCTCGGTGTCCTGAGTGGAAGCCTAAAGCTTCATGATTGGAGAATCTGGAGGAGGAAATAGAGCACACGGAGGAATGCATCTAGACACACAAATGCACAAACACACAAATGTGCTGCTTTGCATCAATAAATGATGGTTAACAGTTGCACATGTAGCAGAAACAAAAAGGTTAAAAAGCACCGCTGGACAAACACACCACACAACAACAGCTCTGCACATCTCGCCCCCTGCAGAACTCCAGTCAAAAGAGAAAGCAGGTGTATTAATATTGATGGCAAATCTGTAAAAATCTAATCAGCCTGTCACACGTTTCTCTGGGGAGAACCTGAAAAATGAACACAACGAAGTTCTTCTGTCACTGTTGTTTTTTTCAGTTAGTGACAGCAGGACAATGAGTAACCTGAACAGCCCATTTAAAATCATTCTACATCCCTCACTGTGCAAATAGCATACTCCATTTTAATACAAATTATGGCCATTCAGCGTATTTGCATCCCATAATTGCCTCACAGTGAAATGTGAAGGAAATGCCAAGGCACAGAAAACTGTGGTAGATAGAAGGTGGTGTGTGTACACACACACACACACACACACAGCAGAAACATTATGTTATATACTGTAGAAAGAACATGACGGGATGAATTCTCAGCACTGGTTTTAACGTAGAACCACAGCTGTAAGCTACAAGCGGTAAACCATCACCATCATCATCAAACATCACCTGTAGCACCGTAATTCTCAGCCGGTTGTGCGTTTGTCACCATGACAACTTTACTACACGCAAGATATTCTCCTGAAAATGTACAAATGTGTAGTTGAGGTAAAAATGAGTCCATGGACGATCTCACTTTTTTCCACTATAGCACTGCTGCTCCTTGCTGAAACCTTTAGGAGCACCACTTGGAGTGACATTCAACACAACACATTCATGTGTTTTTCTATTTTAACTGTATTACTGATAAATACTGAAATAATGAATAGACAATTTACAAAAAACAAGGCTCCAGTCTAACTTTAAATCCCCTGTACAGACTTTTCATTTAGTGTTGATTTTGGCGGCCCCTGTGGACGAAAGCGGTGGTGTTTTGCCGGAATGAAGAGACTGCATTTCCCACTGTCATGAAGACGTTTGTCTGGCCGGCGCGTGTAGATTTGTTTTGGAAACGTCGGAAAGAAGACGGGACTTGCTTTGAAAACTTTTTTATTTTTTAGCAGCTATCTGCAGCGTGCGTAGTAATGTATCTCTTCGTATTGTTTCGTCAGTGGTCCGACCCGACCATGCCTTCCAGAGGTATAGAATTAGACTACTTAGAAATAGCGTATCTTCACACTGATGGGCTCATTTGCTCTTGTAGGTAACAGAGACACGTCAGCAGAAACCAGAGACTTTTGCGTATCCAGTTAAAAGCTCCGTACCGGGGCTTTAATTACTCAGAGCATTGAAAAGGAAGAGAAAGAAGGTTCACAAATCGATTTGCAGTTACTGACATTCTCCCATTTTAACTGTATTAGCCTACTGATAAGGGATGCTCAGTGGTCCAGAGGTTAGGGAGCACGTCCCATGTTGGCTTATGCCTGAAGTGCTGATCACCAGTTTGACTCCTGACTGAGACAATCTTTAACGCATTTCATTCCCCCAGTCTCTCTCCCTGCTTTCCTAAATCTACACTCTCCTATAAAAGGAAAAACTATTCCCTCCCAAAAGATATTCTAACTACATTACTGATAAATTATTTGGTAATGAATAGACAACTTAAAGAAATTACAAGTTGTTTCAGAGTCACAGTGTCAGAGAAGGAGCAAGAACCAGAACTAAACAAATAAATTCATGTACATGAGGTCTGAGGTCATTGGTCAGCAACTTTACTGTCATCACAGCATCAGAACAAGTCAATAGAACTTCAAGACCCTCCTCCTCTCATAAGAAAAAAAAGAAACAACTTTGTTTTTGGGTCACACAAATACCACACCCAGCCAACAGTCATTTGTTAAACTGCTCCTCAGTCCCAGTACCAGTTCTTCACTTGAGCAGAACAAGAACCTGAGGTGGAGCTAGCTACTGTCGGCTGATGCCTCATAAGATGGTCTTGAGTTACTAAAATGTTCTCCACACCATGCCTGACTGTGAGCTACTGTAGCTCTGATCTGGGATTAAAGATGGTTAAAAACAACATCAACAGAGGGAAGGTAGTTGTTGAAGGTTTGAGTCATTTTCAATGCAGTAGATATTATTGGACCATTAACATTCAAATTCATTAACTTCCCCTAATGAAATTCAGTTTATGATCCAATATACCTGAATGAGACGTTTGTGCATGTCAGGACTTTGTCACCTGCTGGGAGTTAACACATAAAATCATCTCTAAAACGTCAGAACACGAGTTCATGTGCAAAGGACATGGCAGCAATGGAGCGCAACACAGTTTTATATTGGGCTCTTACAAGCCATTAGCACCACACACACCCCCCTGAACGTGAACACCATCTCTCCATTACCACTAACAAAACGCCACCAGCAGAGATGAAGCCGATGTGTGAGGGAGAGCATGGTGTGTAATCTTGAGGCAGAAAGCTTACTCTTCCTCGCTCTGCTTTCTGACTGCAGCAGAGGAAGTTGGAGTTGGACGGTGGTCTCTTGTCCTGCAGCAGTCACTCATTTGAGGAAACTGAATTGAACCACTAATAAAGGCCTGTGAGTAGCGCTGCGTGTTACCTGTCCACTTTGCTCCTGATGCTTTCATCATGCAGACAAACAGGTTTAATGCTAATTAAACATGTTAACTCCCCTTCCAGTACCACGGACAGCACCACTCAACTGTGCATGCTCAAAGACTTTTTCAATAAGCGTCAATATTTCAGAGAAAAACTGCAACATATTAAAGAGACTGGGGAAACCTAAAATAAATATGTGTTTTAGGTTGATAATACCACAGGAAAACATATTATTAACCACTCTGTCAAATTTGAGGGACTAAAAAAGTCGTTAAGTATATAAAATTATGCATCAATATTATTGTCAATAAATGAGCAGCATTCTCTGCCTCAGGACGGTGGGGGCGTGTCCGCTGCAGGCAAAGAAAGCACGCCCCATCGCAGAAGAACTAGGCTTAATCATAGACTGTATATAAACCCTACTGTAGCCTACAAGAACGTCTCTGATACAACCTAAAAATTTGCGCGTCGTCATAACATAAAGAAGGGAAAGTGACCTCAAACATACCCCCACACATCCGAGTCCTCAGCAAAGACACAGCTGATCAAACCTTCAGGAAATATTTCTTACTTTCACTCTTGGTGTCTAAAACAGTCCCAGCAGCAGCAGCCATGCAGCTCCAACAGGTTAATAACCCACCATGCTGTTCCCGTTTACATCTCGTTCCTGGTCAGCGTGTTCTGTCCATTTACATTGTGTGAAAAAAATAAAGTTTTTGGCTAGCTTTAGCTTTAGCTTCAAGTGTCCTGACAGGACTGGCCGATACGAGGAGACAGTGAATCATCTCTGGACCTGGTACCGAGTCCAGACCACCGAGTCCAGACCACCGAGTCCAGACCACCGGTCCAGACCGTCCGTGACACACCGCGTCTGAACTGAGCAGCGGTCCGTGTCCCGGTGGGAGAAGACCGGGAGTAAACAATGTCGACAAAGTAGAGCCGGTTGATCAGACACACGTCTGTGAACTGCTGAAAACTTCCACAAACAATGCAAATGGATTAAACACCATTACCGCTAGGAAACGAGATGTAAACGGGAATAATATCGATGGATTATTAACCTGTTGGAGCTGGATGGCTGCTGCTGCTGACTGTTTTAGACACCAAGAGTGAAGGTAAGAATATATTTCCTGAAGGTTTATCAGCTGTGTCAATGCTGAGGACTGGGGTGTGTGGCAGAGTGTGTTTGAGGTCACTTTCCCTTCTTTACGTTATGACGACCTGTACATGTTTAGGTTGTGTATCAGAGACGTTCAGTGAAGCCCAGTTCTCCTGCCATGGGGCGTGGTTTCTTTGCCTGCAGCAGACACCCCTCCACCGTCCTGAGGCAGAGAATTCTGCTCATTTATTGATAACTTTGATGCAAAATTCTATATACTTAAAGGGATAGTTCAACATTTTGGCAAATTGGCCCAATGCCATAATCGCTATAGTCATAGCAGTAGGTTCGTTACCTTTATTTGTTGGTGTAAGCTATTTTTAGAACGGAGGAGCGGAGCAGCAGGCTGCTCATAGCTACGCTACGGAGGCTCATGGGATTCCTTGGTTTCCCTCATCAAACTCATCAAATACAAAATCCCAAAACTCCAAAACGCTTTCGTGGACAAGTTGTGACCTGCACATTCACCACGCTATGAGATAATAATGGAACGTTACGAAACGGAGCCGTTTTCGAGGTAAATACAGGGTAAATACAGAGTCTGCTTGCCGAAAAACTGTCCCTGAACGCAACGCGCATCAGCGGTTTTGCATGAATTTACCTCTAAAGCGGCTCCGTCTCGTAACGTTCCGTTATTATCTCATAGCGTGGTGATTGTGCAGCTCACAACTTGTCCACGACAGCCTTTTGGAGTTGTTGGGTTGTGTATTTGATGAGTTTGATGAGGAAAACCAAGAAATTCCCTTAGCCTCCATAGCATAGCCCCGAGCAGCCTGCCGCTCCACTCCTCCATTCTAAAAATATCTTGCACCGACAATTAAAGGTAACAAACCTACTGCTATGACTATAGCGATTATGGCAATGGGCCAATTTGCCAAAATGCTGAATTATCCCTTTAACGACTTTTTCAGTCCTTCAAATTTGACAGAGTGGTTAATAATATGTTTTTCTGTGGTATTTTAAACATAAAACACTACTTTATTCTTGGTTTACCCGGTCTTTATACCACACAAGGATACACAACTCAGCAACTTGTGACCTTTCAATTAAACCACCATGACCGTGCGTAAGAGACAACAAACAAGACACAGCTGACAATGTGACGTAGTTATTTCCATGTATATTAAAATCCAAGCACAAATCTCAAACAAAATTGTGCCTTTCAGGCAAAATGTCTCACATCAATAATAACAAAAGCAGTTCAATTCAGTCAACAGAAAGTTCAGTTCAACTTTGTCCCAAGTGACTCCTCTCCCTCAACAAGAAGTCTTCAGGTAACTTCCCCCTTTTTTCCACCCGAGTAACTCCTCTTGGCATAGAGGATCTCTGTGGTAACAACACTCTCCGATAGTTGCCTAAATACTCTGAAGCCGGCCAGAAAACTGGCAAGCTGCTCAGGTGCATTTCAATCCTGTCTAGGCTCCAATAATCCTGTTTGGGTCCAGGTTTATAATCCACAGGACTTTGTGTAAAAGCCAGAGAGGCTCATCACTGAGGAGATACTGTAGATAGAGGGCAAGGGAGGCAGTGATGCTACTGCTCCAGTATGGTGAGCCGCCATCTTGCCTCTTGCTGCACCACAGGTGTGTATTATTGGGGGGATGCCATTGGACGTCACACCTCCAGCCCCGGAGGTGGGACTGGGGTGTGAATCAGCGGCGGACGATTAGGGAAAACTTATATTCATTCATTATTTTCATGGCAGATCACCACACAATGCTTAATAGTGTGTAGTTATTAGCCGTGATGACATACTGAAGACTGTGCAAAATTGTTTTGAAAGAGCAACGGCCAACCAGAATAATTCAACACTCAGCTGACCAATGGTGTAACCTCACTCACTCACTCGCTCAGTCATGGAGGTTCATGATGGTCCAGCAGTCAAATGTTTTCCTTTAAAAGAACAAACTCAAAAAATCATCCCTCCACGGGGACCTGCCTCTTGTCTGTCCGAGAGGAGGAAAAAGCACAGCGGGTGGACGCCATCTGCTTTTAGGAGGAAAGATACAGGTAAGAAGCTCAGAGCTGAAAGCCGGTATCGAACCCACTACGCCACAGGTCCCCGTCTGAGAGGGCAGCGGGCGCACTGGGAGGGCGCCTGACTAGACTAAAGAGCAGCTCCATTTCCCAGCAGATGTGAGTCACAGCTGGATAAGGTCACCGAGCAGCAGGGAGAGGACGGAGAGTTTGGGAGCACGGCAGATTACCATCCACCCCTCCCTCCTCCCCTCCCTCCCTCGCCATCCTCTGTTTGTTTATCTACTCTCTCTTTCATTGCTTGCCACCATCTTTCCCTCTCTCATTTGCTCTCCCTCTTCCTCTCTCTCTCTCTGTTTCGCCCACTGTATAAGCCCTTCAGGGCTGATAGAGTGATTGGACTCAGATGTCCCCTAGTTTGACTTTGATAATTACTGATGACAAACTCCAAAGCTGCCACTCTATGTGTCTCACACACATTCACACACACACTTCCTGTTTCTCCCTCCCATAGATAAATGTGGGGCAGGAAAAGGGCTGTGCTCTCCAGAGGTTTGAGAGTGAGTTTGTAGTGTAGACGCGTCTACAAAACTCAAGTTGTCTATTTAATTTTGTTTCTTATATTCTTACATTTATCTTTATTATGACAGTGCAGGTGGATCGGTCTGAAGCTCCTCCTAGTCAGGCTCAACCAATTTAATTTTCTGATCTGAGTCTCTCTCAGTCATATCACTATCATTGTATGCATTGGTCAACAAGAACCAATGAGAAGACTTTTTTTGTTCCTCTCTCATTTCTATAGGTTTAATCCACACAACACTGTAGGACTGACGTTGTTTGTGAAAACAAAGTGTGCTTTTGACCTTTACTGGTTACTTTACATTTTCTAAGAGTTAAAGCAGAAGTGAGTGATCCGGTCGTTTTCGCTAATGCTGCGTTCCAGGCAGGCTTTTGAAATCGTAAATTACAGCTTCAAGTCACAACTTACGACTTTGTAGCGTTCCAGGCAACCCACTCGTGTTTTTCCGACCTGTTTTACCGGTGAAAGTCACTATAACGGCCACTCGTAACTTCTGACCCGTGAACTCGTACCAGATCAAACTGATACCACTTCACGGTCGGAAAAATACGAGTTTCCTTGAACGCACCATAACAGTCCTCGTCGCTACGTCACCACATTCACGGCGTTCCTTGGCTGCACACACAGCCCTGCATGCCGTTCTCTCTCCTCATTGGATAAAAACTGTAGGATACGATAAATGTTTTCTCTTCGGCTCAGAGCAGAGCAGAGGGACTGAGAGACCCGTGTTTCAGTCCAAACACTCTATGTAAGTGATTGCTGTCGGAAGATATAACTATTTAAGACTTATATTAACACAAATATATCACTCACTTCTGCTTTAAGTGCTGCATTGAGGCAACCTTAAATGATAAAAGTTATTTATTGTTAAACAGTTAAAGGGATAGTTCAACATTTTTGACAAATTGGCCCATTTCCATAATCCCTATAATCATAGCAGTAGGTCCGTTACCTTCATTTGTCGGTGCAAGCTATTCTTAGAAATCAAATCCGATTTGTGGCCCTTTGCTGCATGTCATCCCCATTGCTTTCCCGCCTGATTTTCTGTCTCTCCTATCTTAATAAATGCGCAAAAAGCCCAAAAATACTTTGGAAACGTGAGTAATATCGGCTGATTGATCAGTTATCAGAGTTTTTCACTCAGTCAGACCTGGACTTTCTACACTTCCAGGAGTGACTCAACAACCCTGCAATCTACTGCAAATAAACTAAACTTAGCAAGAACTAAAGTGAAACTGTTCAGAAGTGTAGAAAAAGTCTAGTCAAAAGAAATATTACAAGTAAAGTTGTATCTATCATCGGGTACTGTACAACCTGCTCCAAATTGAAGATTACAGTTTTTTGATTAAATGACCCGACTGATCCAGAACGAAGGAACCATGGGTTACAGTACGTCATCGCCAACAGACTCAACAGACTGATCCGCAAGGCCAGCGACGTTCTCTGACGGTGGTGTCAGAGAGGAGAATGCTTCACAAGGTGAAAGCCATCCTGGACAATGTGTCCAACCCGCTCCATGACGTGTTGGTCAGACACAGGAGTTCTTTCAGCACCAGACTGATCGCACCACGATGCACCACAGAGCGACACAGGTAATCATTCCTGCCTGTGGCCATCAAACTGTAAAACTCCTCACTCTGAGTGTCAGACACTCTGAGTCAGTGGGCTGGCCCCTAAACTAACTCTTGTGCAATAATCCATATGTAATGCCATACTTATGTGCAATAACCTATAGCGCAATAACTCCTGTCCATGTTTGTACTTGTACATATATTTTTTTATATATTTATATTTCTTTCTTATATTTCTTGACTACTTGCTCTTTTAACTTGTACACTTTGAGTTGGAGTTGTTATTGTAACAAAAAGAAATTTCAATAAAGTATTGTATACTTTAAGTATACTGATTCTGATCAGGGAGTGCAACCTGTACACCATGCGATGATAGCAAACTTTGCCTATAAAAAGAGTATTTCCTGAGGTTTAACATTTGCAGATCACTGATACAGGATCAGTGTTGGGTCACTGCCTCTCTGAAGCCCACCCTGGTTCAGATGTGTAACAAATTGGAAGTGAAGAAGAGAAAACAGCTGAGGAATTACTCCCCTGACCCCTGACCTCGTTCACATTACCCTCAGCACAGGAGCATTTCCACATCAGTGAACAGCGCAGTGCAACTGAGCATGAATCAGCTTCTGCAGTGTCCAGGAAACAAGTGGATGCTGGGGGAGGAAACGGGCGGCGATCTGAATTAATATTCCTGGAAATCCTTTCTAATATTGCTGCTGGTGGACTCACTGTAACACTGGGAGGAGGCAGCAGGTGCAGGCTGCAAAACCGTCAAGCATTAATTAAACATCTCGAGGTAAATGAGACGGTCCACCCACCTATATGCTCACACCTGACATTTAGGTAAATTAGCCAACAGTAAATGCCACTGCTCAGATTGGATGTCACAGATGAGAGAAGCTGCAGCTGAAATGATAAGGTTTGGTGAAATCCTGGCTCTGCATCAGTCACCAGGTCTCATCCCAACTCAGCAGCTATTTCTGAAAAGAGGCCTGTGGCTCTCTCAGCCATTCCTCAGCATCGCATAGTCCCAATTTTCAATGGTAAATTGTATTGTATGTGCCTTTATTCAAGTTCTAAACGTGTGAAATTGTTAAATAAGAGTTGTGAAATGCTGGGCAGCAGCCCACAGAGACACAAGCCAACCAATTCTGTCTTTCTATTTCCTCTAAAAAAGAAATAATCAGAACAATTTCCTCCCAGTACCCATTTCAGAAAAAGCACTATCTGAGGCTCAAAGAGATTCTGATTCTTAGTGTTGAAATGATGAGGCAAAATCAATTTGATGATTAATCTACAATTTAAGTCATATGTAGAGCAGAAACTGTTGCTGAATCCAGACACTAAAATGTGGTGATTTACTGCTTTTTATTACGTCGGAAGCATCAAACAATGGAGAACTCTAACCTCACATACAGTATGGGCTTGGCAACATGGCCCTACAGCACCACCTAGAAGGTTTCAGAGAGCCCTTCCTACCCCACAAGGTTGACCTGAAAATATTGACTTCCACTCAGGCCGAGCTCAGGGTTTAGACCAGAGGTCACCAACCCAACGAAGGAAGTTTTATTTCCTGAATCTCATAAGATTTGGAGACCTTAAAAATATGATGCCTTTTTGTTTGAGGCCCCACTTGGGGTGGCGTGACAAATTTTAATGATTCCCCATGAAAAAATAATTTACTCCAGCTCTGGCACACAATGTCCAAACAGGGCCAAACCCTCAGGGTATTGGACCGAAGACATCTGTATACCAGTATTCAGTGATAGTCATAGTATCCCCCACGCCCCAGTCAGACGTTACGATCGCATCCGTTACGATCGCATCCGCTGTCTCAATTACCATATTTAGGTAATCGATTATTGGGGGGGCCCCAATAATCGATTATCTAAATATGGTAATTGGGGCAGCCCTACTGCGGACCTTGAACTTGATAAGTGAGTGAATTTTATGTGCACAATGCTGTAAAATTACGCATTTGTGAATGTCTATGCTGTGTAAATAGAAAACAGTTTGCATTTGTATTACTTAAAGAACAAAACAAGACTGTTGGTCTTCATACTAAGGGCTACTACTATAGTCTCTGTCTCTGTCTTTGTTCACTTGGTCCAAGACCATGTGTCATAATATGAACAGATCCACATCTCTATACACCACTGTAAGTACAGTTTGACTACAACACACAAAATATGGTCATGCAGTGACATGAAGCAAACTATTCAACAACTCAAGACCTCTGATGGAGCAGATGATGAGCTTGGACTTTTTGTTGTGCAAACAAACACAAACACACAAACACACACACACACACACACCTACACACAGACACAGGCACTTGAAAAAGGGTAAATAGAAAAAACACCTGGACACAGAGTCTTATTTTGGGACCCAACACAACACATGATAATATCACAACTAAAGACGACATCAGGCACACATAGTGGAAACATGAGAGGAAGCCTCACCTAGAAGTGCAAAAAAGGGATGAAAGGGGGATGAAATCATGGAGTGAGGAAATATAGAGGCCTGAGTGTGTGTGTGTGTGTGTGTGGCGGGGGGGGGGGGGGGGGGGGGGGGGGGGTCAAACACTGCAATAACTTCATACTTTTTGGTTTCTTAGTCTACCTTTCATTGTTAACAGCTACAATGACTTAAAAGAAACACACACAAAAGAAACAACATGTACAACTTCCTCTCATGACAGCTGGCTACACACTATGCAATTTTAGGCCCAGTGTGCTTCTGTCCAACAAATAAGGGGGCGTGGCCTGAGTAGCCATAATGATTCCACCTCAGTTCGACTCTTAGTGAGGAATCAGACTGTGTCATTGTCCACTGGGAAACAGTCATATTAATGCTTAATAAATAATTCACTCACTCATGCTTCATATATCAGTCATAAGCCATTAATTAGACCAACTTTTGGGTTGCCAGGTTGTGAAAAATCCCCTCGGCTGGTGTTTACCCTCCTCCACCAGGACGCTTGCCTTGGCAATGGTTGTTCTGTTCATCATGAGGATCAGTCAAATGGGCCGACTGAGCACTGGCCATCTGGATACTGTAGCAGAGTGGGGCTGAAAATGTTATAGACTCAATGACTGTGTTTTCTTTTTCAGCCTCAGTTGATCAGCCAGTCATCGTTTTCATTAATCGCTGCATTGTTTCAGTCAATAGAGTCAATAGGAAGGGTCACGCGTTCCTTATATTGTCAGCAAAAATGCAGACGACTGGAGGCAGGCAGTGTCCAAACCTTAAAGATATTCTGATTTTCTTAGAAGAAAAACAGTAAATATTCATATGTGAGAGCACCTCACAAAAAACAGACGTTAAAAACGTTTACCATTACAATTTACAATTGTAAATTGAAAAAAATAAATAAATAAATAACTGTGGCTGCTGGCTAGGTGAGAAACCTATGAACCCTGAAAATGATTTTATTGACATTTGAACTGCTTTGCAATGGTTCACAAACTTTCTCTGTTGGTATAATAGGCAACAGCCACAGCACAATTCAATTTCCATCCAGTGACAACAGCAGTGGAGAAGCAGTGACAAAAACCAAGAGGGAAGTCCTGATATGAAATTAAAGAACTACAACTGTTCAAACTGCATTTGTCTATTTCTCTAATGACTCAGAGTTTTGTCCCAGCAGAAAAAGCTGTGGAGCAAAAGTGGAACAAACAGCACCAAGGAGAAATCCTCCTGCCCCTGCAACTGTTTCAGTGCAGCGGGAGCAGCAGTTAATACTGTTATTAGTTACACCTGTATTTGACAGGAGAAAACGTCCACTCAGCTTTTTTTCTTTCTTTCTTTTCTTTTTTTTTTTTGCTCCTCCTCCTCCCCCGCCGGACCTGTGCACCTGCTGGTTTGGGAATCACTGGTTCATTATGGTGACGCTCATCAGCCCATTATTGGTGACGTTATTAATCACTTGACTACTAATGACTCACCAGCCGGAGAGGTTTTTCAGAACCTGGCAACCAGAAACTATGACTGTTGCATGAAGAAATGTTTATTTACCACTAATGAAGCAGCTTGTTACCTTAATTAAAGGAAAAGAAAAGGGGGGGAAAAAAACCTGCATATTATTATGTGGTCGCTACATTTCATTGGGAATTAGATTTGCCCAACTGTTTAGTATCCATGGCTGCAACTCCACTCCAGTAAAGGAATATAAAGTCAGGTCTAAGTCCCACACAGAAGTGCATGCAGCAGGGTATTTACTCAGGCTGCACCTACACACTGTGTCAGGCTGGTGTAAAAGTAAGAAAAGCTCCGTGCCTACCTCGGACGTCGCCCCTGGCTCCGGTGAAGTCGGACTGTGGTCTCCCCTCGCCTGGCTGTCCTCTTCCTCCTCTTTATCCCCCTAATGTCGCTTCATGCCTCCGAGTCTCCGGGCGCAGCAGCTCCAGGAGAGACAAACTTCCACTCACAAGTCTGCGGACGGAGGGGAGAAGGGGAGAAGGGGAGAAGGGGGCAGTGAGGACTGGAGCGACGCGGAGAAAGGCGGCGGGCGGCGTTTTAAACCTGATCTCCCGGAGAGAAACCCGACTGCTGCCGTGCTGAAATTCAATATGAGACGACAGACACGGAGCGCGGCCGCGAGCTGCACATCTCCCGCCTGACACGGACACACGGGAGGTGGTGGGGAGGAGAGGAGAGGAGAGGAGAGGGGGGCGTTTATTATAAGGACACCAAGTGAGCGCCTTTCCGACAAGACAGGTGAATGTGCGCCCGTGGAGATGTTCGTCATCTGTCACCCCAGGCCAGAGCAGACATCAGCCTGAAAGTGCACATCCAGGAGGTTTTCACATGAACCGGCTCAGTGTGGAAACCCAGGCTACCTATTCATTATCACATGGTTAAGTTATAAATAGCAAACAAAATACAGTCAAGCCTGCTGCACTTTATTTAAAATACAAATAATAATCATAAAAAAAGAACCTTCACTTCCCACTGCAGTCTAGTAAAAGGTGACATGAGGTTGAATAAAAACTTCTATGTGAAGTAATTAAAGGGGAATTGCCGTTTTTTACAATTTGGACCTTATTGCTAGCATAAAATGCGATCATTTACTCACCCAGATAACTTTGGTGTCATTTGGAGTCGTTTTGACGAAATTAGATCCAACCGAGAGCATATCCACATAATGCGAGTCTATGGGCAGCGGAATGCAGCCTCTAACGTTAAATAACACATTATCTGCCGCGAAACTCGTTCATTTCACCAATATTTTTGTCATATCATCTCGGCTGATAATAATCATTCTGCTTCGGCATTCACCTCCATTTTTAGAGCATGTAGGAGCTTTAGTAAGTCCAGGTTGCGGAGAGGAAGCCTGTGGAAGCTGAAATTCGTCCAGCTGCTCATTTTTGTTCTGACAAGTCGGAAACACCAGAGCCAGTCTATTGAATCAATATTAGAAATTCTCTGGAAACACGCAGAAACGGACCATAGCATTAGCATTAGCATTAGCAACTTTCAGGTAAACAAGCCCGCCGCGCAGCGGTCGGAGATGACATCATCCAGGTCAGTAGGTCAAGCTACAGACCCCGGATGTTGATAACAGTTAACCCGGACTCAGAGGGGACTTTACAGTCTATGGGGAATAGCAGTGTATCATAACAAAATATTGGTGAAATGAACGCGTTTCGCGGCAGATTAGGCCTATGTGTTATTAAGTGGCTGCATTCGGTTGCCGTAGACTCGTATGCAGCTCTCGACTTGTAAACACCAAAGTTATCTGGGTGAGTAAATTATCTATTTTATGCTTTAAATAAGGTCCAGATTGTAAAAAAAAAAAAACCGCTATTCTTTATTTGAGGGTTATGGCAGCCACAAAAGCACTAAATGGAGAATGAGCCCATTGGGGGCATAGGCTAATATTGCAACAAGCTGAGTTACCAAATAGCCTATCACATGAAACTATATAGTGTGTGATATGATTTATAGTCTACTTGCCAGCCCATAGGGCCCCATTGTGAACCCGGAAATGTTGAGTACCCCAAAGTTTTATGTTAGAAATATAGTATGGGTCCCCAGTATTCAGAAACTGCCGGATGCTAACTTATATATATTGGGCAATTAGCACAATTGACATAATTAGCATAAATTAGCATAGTTGCCTATGGCAATATTTCAGCAAAATTGACTTGGCTGATCTGGGCAATATTGGAGTGGTTTTAGGGGTTATTGATGATGCTGAATCCATTTCTGACATTTTCAAAATTCAAAATGGCTGTCTAAACCGGAAGTGACCAGATTGAAACCGCCAGTGGGCCGATTTTGATGGATTTCAATCTGGTCCCTTCCGGTTTAGACAGCCATTTTGAATTTTGAAAATGTCAGAAATGGATTCAGCATCATCAATAACCCCTACAACCACACTAATATTGCCCAGATCAGCCAAGTCAATTGTGCTGAAATATTGCCCATATAGGCAACTATGCTAATTTATGCTAATTATGCCAATTGTGCTAATGGCCCAATATATATAAGTTAGCATCCGGCAGTTTCTGAATACTGGGGACCCATACTATCTATTTCTAACATAAAACTTTGGGGTACTCAACATTTCCGGGTACTCATTTTTGGCAAGTAGACTATTAGCAAACATTTTCTTCAACCAAATCAAGCAATGGGAAAAGTCATGCAGGGAATCACTGAATGATAGAGTTCATCGATGTTAACAAGGCACGTGGTCTGAGGAATTTTCCCAGGTTGTGGGTAAAGTTTACCAGCCAAAGAAGACCCAGACCTAGCCAATGTATGGACGTCAGTTTAGGTCTTAAAAATGAATAGCCTAACTTCTAAGCCCCTTTTACACTGGACCCAAAAAAAGCAAATGCAAATTATGTTCTAAAAGGAAAACTTTGTCAACATCTATTTTATCTAATTAGCCTAGATAAAGTTCTCAGTCCATTCATCTCAAATCATTTCATCATTTCTGCACAATGGGACAGACTGACCAACATGGTCAATAATACAATACCAAAAACTTCAATTTATATTTTCAATTAAAGATCAATTGAAATTTGATCAGTATCAATACAGTATTTCCACAAAAGCTATATCAGCCAGTGTTATCAGCTGACTGATCTATAAGCCAGGGGCTATGTCTTTAGTTACAGCTGAAAATATCATAACTGACCATTATAATTAGCTATTTCCACTGAAAAGTGTTGAACAATAAATTAATATCTATTTATTATAGAATGGAACAAAAATATCTTTGTATTGTTCGAAGCCTGATATCTCTAGAGAGGTTATAGAAACTCAACGGAAGAGAAAAATAACAGTTGTCAATGAGAAATAACCAATATGAATGAATGACGTAAAAACAAAGTCACCAACACTAAAGGGCTGGCGTCTGGTCTTGGCCTCTTAGAGTTTTGTAGAGGAGGTGACAGAGACAGGACTGACTCATCTACCTGCCCTTTGAGCAAATTGTCTGTCTGGCAACTCCCCTCCTCTCTCTCACCTTCACTTCCTCTAGCTGTCTGTGTGTGTCCCGGAAATATTGGAGACTGGAGTGCCCCCTGCAAATAAACGGTCATTACCATGACAACCACACTACAAGCTGGGATGGGATGATGTTGATCATGGCAACAGTGGCAGGCAGCCAGGCCAACAGCCTGGCTCTACCCCAGGGGCAAGCCAATGTGTGAATTGCAAGGTCTGAGAATGTGTGTGCACACCAATTTTTACTTCAAGGCCTCTGTCAGCAGCCCCCCAAAAGCCTTACAATCAGGGGGTGGGCTGTGTCATCTTTCTCTCCACAGCAAATATTTACACTTGCACAACAAAGGATTCAGAGCTATGTTCCTGTGGTTCGTGGAAAAAAGATCCAAAACTACCTGCTCACTTTCGACCCATTCTGCCAGAAAATTGTATTTGCTTTTATACTACAAAGAATCAGGCGAAGACATGAACATGACATTTGTGGTTTTGTATTAAGTACGAAACTTAGGAAAGAAAGTAATTTGCTTATCTTAGCATAAACACTATGAACGGGGAAATGGCTAGCCTGGCTCTGCCTAAAGCTAGTCAGAAACTTATGGCGACCAACTGATTAGGAAAGCGCTGGCCTAATCAAAACATATGGTAAAGATTATTGCTACTGTACAGGCTGAACTATGTTAATATTGTCAGTGTCAGCATGCTAACTTGATCACACTTGTGACAAAGAGTCTATACTATGGTCTGTAAGGCACATTGCATCATTGTCAATGATGCAATGTCTACCAACTTTGTGACAGTCTACCTTTCATAGCATATTAGTTGGGTAGTCTTTTCCTTCACTGGAAACCACTGTGGCTTGATGGTAAGTCTTACATTTATTTGGTCAACTATTTAAACTAACATGAAATAAACATCTAATTAGCCTTAGTCAAAATTAGGCTAGCCAAGTCAGAGTTTTCAGAATTTATGTTAAAGGGGACTACGAGGAGTTTCGGAAAGCAAAGTGTTTTCACACTACATTGACGGACGCACAGTGAAATTCGCGAAAGCATTTGCCAAGAATGTTTTCATTAATCAGGAATGAAAGTAGGAGGTTCAAAGACGATCAGATACCGTTGTAGTTCCAACCATTTCCCCCTTTTCAGGTAGCCTATGTATAAGAGGCACAATGGAAAAACTAAAAATTACAACCAGAAATATATATATATATATATAGTCTAGTGAAACATTCTACATGTTGGAATTACCTGAACATTACACACACTGCTTACATGAGCATTTCTCACAAATCTGTCTACTATTTTTTTGCTGTTGGAATTTCTCTCATAATATGATGATGATGAGTGGATCACTTCCATCTCAGTAAAGTACGACACCTCTTCTTTGTATTTATGGGATTAGAAAGTAGTCAGAGCCAGAAACGCATTGATTTAGAAGGCCCCTTTTTCATTTGCTGGGTTTGGCTTGTATATGTCAAACTTTTTCTGATTCTGAGTTTTGAACTTCAAACCTATTATGGCGCTAATTTGCCCAGTAGGTATAGAATCTGCAGTCCTGTAGCCTGACACTTGAATCATCCTATATATTAAATCTTATCAGCTGGCCGTCATAAACCAATCAATCTTTAGGTGACTTTGTTTTAACTTGTCTCAAATCAGGTATTTTTTTGTCCCTTTAATATGATTTGTCTGGTTTCACCTCTTTTTATTACTACATTTGTTTTTTGTTTTTTACTTTTATACACTTCAATACAAATGTAAACTAAAATATAATACCTTATTTCTAAATAAACATGTTATTGCTGTTCCTTGATAATTCCTGGTGAAACTGATTAGTTATAGGAAACAGGTTTGTTGTTCTCAGCATGTTCTTATTTTCCCACATATCAAAGCACAAGGAGCTCTTAATCGATGCCACAGAGGAAAACAAATGATTTTCTTATTGATTTTTTTATAGGTTTAAAATCATTGTAAAGCCTGTGTGATGTCTTTAATATGACTGATTTCTATGTCTTTCCCATAAGTGGCCTTCCTGTGGCTTTCAGTTCATCATTCAGAGGTATTATTCCTCACAGCTTTACCTACCATCACACCCCACCAACCCCCCCACCCTCCTGCAGCAGCTTCCCTCTCCGTACATGAGGCCATGCTGTCAGCTCCCAGGCAGCCGCTGACAGCTGTGAACTGGCCACTGCTGAGTATTCTGGAAACTGCTCATGTAAAGAAAATTGTGTCAGATCTTTTCTTCAAACTTTGAAATGTCTTGAGCTTACAGGTCAGTGTTGTAAAAAACAACCCCCCCCCCCCCTAGTTTTTTAGAGGAGGTTTTGGTGATTAAAGGTAATATAACTCTTTTTAATTCATCAAATAATTAGCTGAATTAAAAGATAATGTGGGTGTGATGATGTTGGTATGTTAAAAAAAAATTGTGATCAGAATAATTTTCATATTTATATTCCTCCATTAAACGTCGAGAGGAGAAGTTGGATTTTTCAGACTTTGACTTTGATGTGTTTATCTTCTAATTGGGTGCTGGTCACATCATTGCCACAATTTAATGATCACACTTGACAGAGATTCAGCACTTGTAGAAAAAGTAGCAATTGGTTTTTAATTATAATACTCCAATAATAACTGTCTGACTCAGAGTCACTTTAAATTGTGCATTGTCACTAGTTTATTGTGTATTAGTCACACTCCTGAAGTTGAGGGACCCCAAACACCACAAGCAAATAATGATAGATGCGTGCTCTATAAATGCAGTGACAAACAGAGCAAATGTTGCCCATTAAGTCTGGACAATGCAAAGCACTTCACCCTTAGCGAGAGTGAATAAAAAGGGAAGGAGGATGATTGAGAATTGAGGACCAAATGTATGAATATAGTAACAGAAGCAGAGGAGTGGAGGAGTGAGGATGAAAGCTCAACTTGGTGTCTTTAACTCTTATTTCATTTCTGTCTGATTTATAGGTTTATAGTCAACGTTTTTGAGTAATTTGACCATCAACAAATATTTCCTTTTGTTGTTTTGCAGTTTTATATCCTAAAATCTATCTTTCTGTCTTGTCTTTTGTAGGATGTTGAGTGTCCTGAAAGGCGCCTATACAGTAAGTATAAAATTGCACTCTTTACCTGTTTTTTTAAACTATCATATACCTTACCTTTATACCTTTTATACCCTTTTCTTATACATTTTTATTATTTGACTGTTTACTGTTATTGCTTTTAGTATTCTTATTATTATGGTAATCTGATATTGTCACAGCCTAACTCTAAATCTTAATTAGATATAAGTCTCTCTCATATAACAACCCCCAGATCTGTGAAAGTGTTTTTGTTGTTTTCTTACCTGAGAGAAATAGATTCAGTCTGTCAGGTGCAGGAGGATCTCCAAACTAACACAGAGACACATGTCCGTGAAATCTCATCCCTTTGATGCAGACGGACGGCCGCACTCTCACAAAAAAAGGTCATGGCCTTTGAAGAACAGGAGGAGACATAAACTAAATCTGTTCCCTAAGTGAAGATTTATTTCTATGGCGATAACCTTTCAGAGGAGGAATGGCATCGTCTTCACTGATAATAAAAAACAGGCAGGGAAGGAAGAGGCACAACAAAGAAATCAAACACACAACCGGTCAGCCAAGCATCTGTTGCTTTGCTGTACTCCAACATGAATAAATAACAACCACAACATTAAGGTGCCAGAACAAAAAATAATAATTGCAGCAGTGAAATGAACCCCCTCTCTCTCCTCTAGTCTCAGCAGCTTCACATGATGCTTTTGTGTTAGAAACGTGTTCCCCGCTCATTACTCTTAAAACCATGGGTGGAAACCAGAGATTCTTTCCTCTTGTTGTTGAGCGTGGCGACGTCTTCCTCTTTATTAAGAAGGAATTCCTGCAGGGCGGTAAATACAGAGCGACTGAGCTGACTTAATCTGAGGGAGAAAAGAAATACAGCAATTAACAGTGGGATCTCCACCCAGCGAGGCTCTGCCCTGCATTCTCTCTTTGAACCAGCTGACACATGCAGTTTTTCTGGCTGCCTTCATAGATATGTACAGTATGTAAATAAACAATTAAGATCTGGAATGTGAGATTAGGGGAAAACTCATGCTCGTGCTGTTGTGTTATTCATAACACCACAACCTCATCCTCTTCCTCCCATTTATCATCCTCCATTAATTTTTTTCTCCTCAGCTTGTTTAGTTTGTTCATAGGTTTAAAAATGATAGATCTAAAGATGAAATTCAGTGTGTGACAGGAGCTTATTATGAAGTGGTTGTTGTAAGCTTGAACATGATGCTGTGTCATTTATTCTCTTTACATTAGTAGATTAATATTATATTTGTTTGTTTGCTTTTTTGACCAACTTAACTATAGAGAATATTCTCAAACTTCTCATCCTTTACAACATCTGCAGTTGTGGCATGTTTTTCCCTTCTACAGCACTTCATCACGAATCGATCCCAGTACGGATAGTGGTACATACAGTATGTGCTGCTGAAGCTGAAGTTTACATAACTGTCAAAGAAAATAACACAGACTTAACCAGCAAAGACAACAAAGCCTACACAATCGGCAAAGACATCACTTACTGGTCCAGCAACAAGATGGTTATCTTGTTGCTGCCAGTCTTGCATCCTGTCTTTTTTCTCCAAATCTAGCTAATGAGTAAAAGTCAGTCCAGGATTTACTCTTCTTCCGACAACATATGGTCTCTTCTTCCTCTGCCAAGATGAACGTACTGAAAATCATAGCTAGGAAGAGATGACAATGTTGGTGACAATGATGTGTGAACTCCATGCCAGCAGGGGATGCTGTGCCAGGGGTAGAGGACATTCTCCCTGTTACAAGTCAATTAAACATTTAAATGATTCATTTTAACATAAAATGCTTAGTACTGCTCCCAACTGCTATCAGTCTGTATAAGCTAACCACCTCTATAGCTGCAGCTTTCAGTGAATGTGGTTCAGAGAGAGGCGTCAACCCTTCTTACACACAGCACAAGAGAGACAGGTGTACATATTATATTCACCTTAAATGTAGTTTGCAGTAGGATGTGGATACTCTGAGACCTGATGGCGCACTGTAAAACAACAGCAGAGGAGCAGACACCAGTTTGTTGGAAAGAGTAGAGGAAACAGCAGAGAGGAGCCTGGAGAGAGACGGGAGAAGGTTTAATGTCAAGCTTCTGCCTTTTTGTCACTTCTGTTCTTTTCCGTGTCTGTGAATTCTTTCTCACGCTGACAGGAGACATTCAAAGCTTTTGTCCTCATGAAAACTTCAGGAGCAGAGGGGTTGGATCCTCAGGGTACAGCCCAGGGATGGTCCAGACCACCTGCAGACTTCACAGCTTTATTCTCATTTTCTCTTTTTTCATTTTAGTGCTGATTCTTTTAATATGAACACAGATTAATGTGTGTATTATCAGAAAACCTGGGAAGTGGGGATAGTTTTTTAGTAACATTGTAATGTTGTTTAAACATTGTACAGACATTTCATGTAATGACAAGAATGCACTGTTTGTGTTTTCTAAACTGAATGCATTTTGTCACATTCCTCCTTAAAGGGATAGTTCAACATTTTGGTAAACTGGCCTATTGCCATAATCCCACAGGAGTATCATTACCTTTAATTATTGGTGCATGTTGTTTTCAGATCCGCACGGCAGAGACGCGAGCTGCTCAGTGAACACAATGGAGGTGAATGGTACAGGTCCACTGTCCCTCAAAACTCATATACTGTAGGCTATATAATACACAATCCAACAACAAAGAGACAGAGACAGAGACAAATGAGACACGGCTGCTGGGTGGAGGGATTTCGAATGCGCAAGTAGTTCCAACTTCCAAGTATTTGTTTCATGTGTCGTAATGTTACATCCATGATTATTTCATAGCGTGGTGAATGTGCAGGTCACAACTTGTCCATGAGAACATTTTGAAGTTGTTGGATTGTATGTTTGATGAGTGTGATGAGGGACAGGGGACCTGTACTGTTCACCTCCATTGTGTTCGCTGAGCAGCTTGCGTCTCAGTCTGTCAAGCCTTGGTTGAATATTGGTTTATCAATATTTACCCACTCCTTTTATATTGCTACACTGATGTTTCCATCAATGCACAGCCTTCATACACTTTTGTTTTGTTATCTCCAGATCTCTAATTAATTATATCATTATCTCAGGAAAACAAAGCTTCTTTTTTTTGAGATCTGAAGAAAATTATCCCGTAAACTAAAAGTAGACACAACTGACTGATTTTGACCACATCACATGAAAATCCCACTGCACATGAATCTCTCAGAGATTCAGGTGAACCCAGTCTCTCAGATGTCTGCTGCTTTCTTCAGATCAGTCGCTGGGTAACATATGAAGCACACGGTCAACGAAGTGCAGAATTAAATGAGAATGAAAATATCTTGGGATTATGTGAAAATTAAGTCGCCTCATAAATCACTGTGCATCTTGACATTGTGTTGGATGGTGGAGAGCAGAGGAGCTGATGAACCTGCTGGGATTTGTCAGGAGAAATCACCAAACTCACGTCTCCGGTGTCAGTGCAGCTCAGCTTCCCTTCTGTTTACATCCATAACATCCAGTGGTGGAATTTAAAGTTACTGCCCTTAAATACTTCCCATCCCCCACCCCCCAA
Source organism: Trachurus trachurus (assembly GCF_905171665.1). Taxonomy (NCBI): domain Eukaryota; kingdom Metazoa; phylum Chordata; class Actinopteri; order Carangiformes; family Carangidae; genus Trachurus; species Trachurus trachurus. The sequence goes on from NC_139893.1 coordinate 28,573,969, forward strand.
AAAAACTCTCATGTAAAAGCATCATCGCTCTCTCTTCCATCCAGTCAACCCACTTTTCTGGATCTAATGGGAAACTTCAAGTCTGTAGGGTTTTCTCTCGTGGATGCCTGCACTGCTGTGTGAAGGTTTTAAACATGTATAATTAGCAGCAAACACTCCATGGTGCAAACTGACTGCATTAGCACTGTGGTGTTTACATGTCACTGACTTTAGCCTCGGAGCTCACTCACCTACTGTAACAGAGTGTTTAGTCATCGAATGCACTCAGTTCATTACAGTTATGACTAAACAACATTTACTCTTTGAAGAACATTACAAAACAAACCTAAACGTATTTTGAGCCTTTATATTACGTGACAAAATTACAAAAATTTGAGTTTTTATTATTATCATTTTTACTTTTTTTCCCCTCTTAAATCCTTCAGTGGTTTGCAGTCTTGCAAAACAACATTTCCTCTTCCTAATATTAGCAAAAATGTAACCTCTGGTTTTGTTGCTTTGCCTCTTCAAGAAAATGGGAACTGCAGCTTGTTCTTCTGACAGAGTAAATGTCCAAGTCTTAGAATAAAGTCAATGAGCAGAGAGAGAGATGTTAGAAAATCTGCAGAGTTGCGTTTTGACGTCTGTCACATTATACAGAATGACTGATTGTGATTTGTTGATTAATGCAGGTTTTTACTTTAGTCCACAGAGAGTTACTGTGCAGCAGCAGCAGTTCTCCTCTCTTCATATCAAGTTCCCAAAATCTCTTTTTTCCTAAAAAATCACTCGTCACCGTCGTTGTCAGCACATTTTGCCCTCAGTTTTTCCTCGGTGTATAAATATCTTCACAGTGCAGGAAGGACAGAGGGGGAAGTCATCTGGACATGCTGTATTATGTATGGCTGAAGGAGTTGGGGGTCTTGAGCTGGCCGCCAGGGAAGACCTTGTTGCTATGGAAACTAATGAACCATGTTGGGAGGGGAGGGGGCAGGGTCGTGCATGTAGTCCTAGATCTCTGGAGAAGATGCTGAAGTGGGCCATTTCTGTCCTGGGTGAGAGAGGAAAGGAAGCTTTTTTCTTCTTTTTTACACATCCTGAGATGGCTGGATGGGTCGAGACCAGGTGCATCATGGGATCAGTGACCAGCGAGTGGAAGTAAAAGCAGAAGGTTGAGGCTGGATCACACCAACAAGGTTTCACTTAAAAAAACAAAACAAAACAAAAAAAGATTACATGATGGTGTAAGCCAAAATTATACTTAGTCCAGTGTATATTTTAAACTCAGATTAAATTTAATTCTGAATTTAAAAAACAAACTAATAAAAAAAAGATAGATAGATAGTTTGGCCAGAATAAAACTGAGAGACAAATTCAACCCAGTGAGTTATAATGATAAAGATTCATTTTTGTCCTGACACCACTTCACAGGGGAAACTGCTGGAGCTGAACAGGAGACTGGGTCGACTGTGGCTGTGACCCACTGATGCTCCAGCTCCTGCTGCACTGAGAGTTGTTTCCAGAGGGTGGGTGGAGACCTGTTTGCCACAACTGCACTGTTGGCTGAATTGTCAGAACAGGGTCTCAAGACAAAATTGAGCTCCACTATCACATTATAACAATTACTATTAAGCATTTATTTTAGCTAGCTATCTGGCAACAATGTTAAGTTTTATTTTGGAAAAGCAGCTGTACACAGTTACTGTGCTCTCTGCCACTCCTTTATACTGACAGGATCCTGAGAACATGAAGATCATACTTATTACATTATCATTTTCACATGCCTTCTTGTCCCTATGGATGAAACTCAGTTTAAATTCAGTTTATGTAGATAAGCTTGGCTTTAATAAACTGAAGCTGGATTAATTCATTTTAAACCCAGTCTTACTAAACTGATAAGAGCTGATCTGATAACAAATTAAACTTTGTTCAACCTTGTGCAATCCAGCCAAAGACGCCACAGGAAGTATAAAAGACACCGAAGAAGAGACAGGAGAAGGTTTCCGTAAGGACACGTTAACAAGTGAACTCAATTCAGCTTCCAAAGGTGACTAGTACACACACACAGAGACACAAATACGGCAGTCTGCAGTGCAGGAGGAATCTCCACCTCACTGCTCTCCTCCACACACACCAGCAGCAGCAGCAGCGTCAGACCTAATTGCAAAGTGGGACATTATATAGGGCACAGTGAAAAAATGGAGGCTAAAAAGAGAATAGGAGGTGAGTGAGAGAAGTGATGCAGTAAAGTCCTGCAATGTCCAAACAACACAAACACACACACACACACTTGGTGTAAACTTTTAAGCCTTTTGTCATTCAAGGTGCAGTGTCAGCCTGTAACCTGTAAATGACATCATCAGCATCACGGTCCACTTTTACTCTGATGTAATAAATTCATCCTGCATCTTATCAAGCCATCACTCGTCAAATCAAGTTTTCTACCGCAGTAATTCAGGATCATTTGTTCTCATTCGCTGATTAGACGTTCATCCTCGCTGTTGTTTTGAACTTGATATGTGGCTGATTGCTGATTGTCTGGCTGCAAATCGAGTTTCTCCCCAGGGATGACAAAGTTTGAATTATACTGATTATCACACACACACACACACACACACACACACACACACACACACACACACACACACACACACACACACACACACACACACACACACACACACACACTCTCTCTCTCTCTCTCTCTCTCTCTGTCTGCCTCACACACACACTTCGGCAAAGCAAGTAGGAATAAAAACCCGAGGGGAAAGAGATTGTTTTGGTTGAAAATTTTCTCCTGCAGTGATAATATGTCCACCTCAGTTTTCAGATGTAGCTTTGCAACAGAGGAAATGTCACAGGGGCTGTAATTTCACAGCAATTTGAGAGGTGGATAAGACAAGACGAGGAGAGTGCTGCATGAGTGTGGTCCTCTTAATTATATCATCAGCAGCAGTCAGGATTCAGACAAAAACGTGGAGCTGGAGCAGACGTTGAGAGACGGCTCTTGTCGACCTGTACATCTTGATCTGTGTGGATGTGGCCTCGTCTGTGTTGTGAGTTAACACAATCGGTTGAGCAATTTGCACCACGTTAGCAGCACAATATCAGTGAAAATGGTCAAAGTCTTCCAAATAGAGGGGCCTGAACCTTGGGGCTATAGCTGCTGATATTCCCCAAGAAATCACAATCAAATTACCACAAACCAATTAACTCAGACTGACCCTGGAGCTTCCGGTGGTCGGGTTGATTGATCAGTTTGCCTGCTGGGTAACACGGCCTCAATGCAGATGAACAAGATGATGGGAAATGTGTAGCTGCAGGATAAATGTGGATTATCATATATATATGTGGATTATTGTGCCTACGAAATGAACAGATTGGTTACCATGTTAGGTGTTGACCATGTTACACTTTTTTGATTCATTTATAGAAGCAGCACCTGTTTGTAAATTTTCTCTCATCAGGATTTTGGAGACATCAGGAGAGCAGCCGCACAGTGACTGTACAGTAACGTTAGTAACAGGAGCCTAAGCGACGCATAGTAGCCTGCCATGGTATTTTGAAGAGCTGTAATGTATCATGGGGCAGTTCTGTGTGTCCAGTATGCTCACAGCACATGCTCAGTCAACAATTCTTACTAATCTAATATACAAAGTATATCTAATAATACAAACATACACAAAATGCATACAATTCTATGTGCGAAATCTGCAGTGTGAATGCATTACACATGGTTCCCACAACACAGCCTCATGCTGAGCTGCTCCACCATCACCACCCTGGCAGTGTCTGACTCCGCCCCCCAACTCTCAGCTGATTCAAAAAAGACCACAGAGGAGGGAGGGGCCTGTGTGGAGCTGAGACTTCAGTGACTGCTGGCCCTGTCAGTCAAAGAAGCCACACCCTCAGTCCTCCATACCTTTAGTCATTAATAAGGTGTAACCAGGTGAGTTTGGTGAACAGTCGTCGTTATGAAGAAAATCAGCTGTAAAGACCAAAACAGTTTTTGTACCAGACTCTAAACATGTTAATGTGCTGAGGCAGATCAGAGTGTTAAGATTCCCTCCACTGCTCCGGGGGGGAGGAGGAGGAGGAGGAGGAGGAGGAGGTCACCACTGATGCCGTGGATCCTCTGGATCCTGTGGGTATTGGGAGGATCAAAGTGGGATGACTGATCATTGCATCCCTGCTGATTTATCTGTAAAGAGTCCTGCCTGCTTCCCTAGAGGGATGAAAAAATCATTGGCTCTTGGATGGGTTTTCCTCCCTGGATGTGGCCCCGGCTGCTTCCCCACCATGTTGTTTCATCATCAACGCTGTGACAACATCAGTGACAGTGACCAAACACCCCCACCCCGAGCGTGTCCGTCTGTCCTCTGCAGATTTAATTGCAGGAGTGTTTCTCCTGACGAGCTCCAGTGTTTCACGTTGATGCATTAAGATGAAGACAGGGTCATGTGTTTGTTGAGTTCCCAGAGCCTGTGCTTGTTCTCTTTCCACCACCACCACCACCACCACAACCACACATCACAGGTGCCCTCGTTCACTGGCTCTCTACCTCTCTCACTCACTCCATCTCTGAAAGCACATTAATCATAGCAGTCTCCCACATGTTTTCACCTCTACCTCCTCCCGCCCTTTTTCTCCTACTCCTCCAGTTCTCTTCCTCTGGTGCTGGAGGCAAGTGGGTCACCAGCAACTAGAGGACTGTGGAGGGAGGGAGGGAGAGAGAGAGAGAGAGAGAGAGAGATGCAGGTTTGAAAAAAAAAATTATCAGGACCCAGTTTCCTGCAGCCTCCACATCCAAACCGAGTAACTTCCTGTCAGTGTAAAGTGTAAAATTTGTGCTGTCCAGGCTTATAAATGTGGAAATGTGTGACTCACCCTTGTCAGTAAAAGACAGGAAAGTCTAATCCTGGACTGTGCCACATTTCTACACACACAAAACAAAACAAACTGACAAGAAAAAGAAACTTGAATGCAGAGAGATGTGATTCCCTGCTGATCGGTGGACAGGGGGCTTTTATTGTGAAACAAAGGGTGGAGGTTGGAGAGAGTGAGAAAAGCGGATTGTACCCCTCTTCATACTTGCCCCTTTGCCTGTAACAGGACATTCATTGTGTTGTGTGAGATGAGATCTGCTCAAACGAGAGAATGTTAATAAAATTAAAATCCACCGGAGGCAGGAAATCGGCTGTTGTAGCTGTAGCTGCTTTAAGAAGACTAATGGGGCAAAACCACAAAGTTTGTGTGAATTCACCTTGTTGGATCCATTCATGATGATCTCAGGTGACAGTGACACAGAGCCTCTGTGAGGATCTGCTCTGTGGTTCCAGCAGTAAATGAGTCAACTTTGCCATCTAGTGGCCGCATCTGCACATTACATCTAACAGACATGAACGAAACGTCCTGGGATTAAGTAATCATCATTTTGTTACATTATAACTTCACAGCTTCCCTTCTTCCATGTAAAGTAATCAACAGTGTTGTTTCAAAAAGAAGAAGAAAAGAAATTGGTGCAGTCAAAATAATGATATGCTAAATAATACCTTTAATTTTCAGAAATATATTAGACATTTTGAAAACTGTGGCCTACATATTTCATGAAGACAATTCAATACATTATTTCAGTAACAAACACATTAAAGGTTATAACTTTCCAGAGTGAATGGTTTTTCAGGTATTGACAATATTGCAAAAAGTGTTCAAACCATCCTTCATCTCCCCTCCAGTCATGAAGTAGCCTTTTGATTTTTTCAGTTCATTTCGCTGTGAATAATTTTGAACTTTTACATAGGTACAATTCTGAATTCAAGGCTTTTACTTTTTCAAATTGTTATTGCCCTTTCTGACATGGATTATATGTAGATTAAAAAATAAAAACAAAATAAAGACAGTATTTTGTGGAAATACACTGAGTTTTGTTTTGTTGTGACTGGTTTTGGTATAAGGTGTGAGACTGCAGATATTTTAATTATTTAAAAAAAAAGAAAGAGATTCTATGAAATTGTTCTTTCTGCTCCTTAGACACATTAGCATTTTAATTATTGTGTTTGGTCAATTAATTAAAGAAATTTAATTTTTATATTACATCATTGTGTTGCATGTGTCAAAAAATGTGAATGACTTTTCCTCAAATAAAGCATGAGTCTCTAGGATTCTGTGCTTTACTCTATATCTGCTGATGAAGATCGTGTGCTTTGCTCGAAAACTGCAAAAAGAATGGACTTTGGAGTTACAACTGTTGTGTGCGTGAGGATAAACCCGCAAAGCAGAGCTGAGATTTAGTCATGGATAATAGCTGGAGGATGTAAAGAACAGACTTCTTGTGGTCAAAATGTCATTGGTTATTGTCAGCCGATAATAGTGTTTGATTCATCTACACTGAAGAACATGAATTGGACCACTGTGCATTTCCCCATGTGCACGTTTTCCACTCGACTAATGGGTGCCTGCATGTGGCTCTTATCCCTCTGAAGAGGAGAAAAGATTGTCTGAAACTTTAATGATCCCTGTGAGGAAAAGTCTTAGTCATCCGCAGCAGCAGATATTAATTGGATGTGAAGAAGAAATAAAGGGATATACAAGTGAGTGTGGACTTCAAAAGCCTGCAGCAGCTGAACATCTCTCTGTAGATGGGACACAGTGTTTTCAGTGTATGGAAAAAAACACCACTCACACCAGGACAACTATTTTGGACTTTTCATTTTTGGCAGTTAAGACTTAAAGCAGAAGTAAGTGGTCCGGTCGTTTTCGCTAATGCTGCGTTCCAGGCAGGCTTTTGAAATCGTAAATTACAGCTTCAAGTCACAACTTACGACTTTGTAGCGTTTCAGGCAACCCACTCGTGTTTTTCCGACCTGTTTTACCGGTGAAAGTCACTATAACGGCCACTCGTAACTTCCGACCGGTGAACTCGTACCAGATCGAACTGGTACGACTTCACGGTCGGAAAAATACGAGTTTCCTTGAACGCACCATAACAGTCCTCGTCCCTACGTCGCCACATTCACGGCGTTCACTCATGGCTGCACACACAGCCCTGCATGCCGTTCTCTCTCCTCATTGGATAAAAACTGTAGGATACGATAAATGTTTTCTCTTCGGCTCAGAGCAGAGCAGGGACTGACAGACCCGTGTTTCAGACCAAACACTCTATGTAAGTGATTGCTGTCGGAAGATATAACTATTTAAGACTTATATTAACACAAATATATCACTTACTTCTGCTTTAATATTTTTGGCATAAGGAAACTACAGTCTGTGAATTTCTTTGAACTGAATATAGAGCTTCTAATATATTTCATTTAGTATTCAACTCACACTTAAACTGTGTAATATTGTGGAAGTGCAGACTAGAGCCAAAGCACAGCAGTTTCAATCCAAAGTGCGTATTAGCACTTCAAAGGAGAAGTTGGCCTCTTCTGTTCTCCAGAGGATCTGTGTCTGAGGAATCCTCTACGGTGGCCATGAGAGCTCAACACACTGAAAAGACAAAACCATTCAGGAAAAAAATTGACAACGCATAGGACTACCTACTGCAATAACTCACAAAACCAGCAAATACACAAATGCGCTGCAAAAACTCACAACAGAAGAGTTTGTATTGACCCAAAAAAGTGATGGTCGGGGTCAAAGACTAGTGCTAAGCTAACAGTAATATGTGAATCATGTGATACTGACCTGAACTCTCTTCTTTCCAGTGTGTTTGTATTTTTTTTTAGACCATTCGGCTCAATCAGACACAAGTCTGTCTGTTCTGCGCTACATACTACTATGTGATGATAAATGGTTCAATTTTCTTTTCTTTTTTTGTGCCTTATTTCATTAATTTTGCTTCAGTCACTGTGTCTGCTGGTGTTAATTGCATTATTGTTTTTGGACCTGTATCAGATGTTTAATGGCCTATTGTGTATTTGTTATTGTTGTTAATAAAAATAGCATTCTTACAGTTTTTTTTGTTGTTTTTTTAACTATGATGTAACTGAATGGGTAATTTTTTCGGTAGTGGCAAACAGGGATCAAAATAAATACATTCAATAATGAACACATACAGTTCAAGTGTGCATAAAGAGCAGGTCGAATGATTTGTTAACCCCACTGTGTAGTTTATCATCAAACCCAACGAGCGGACTGTGATCCAGGTTGTTAGTAAAATACACACCATCTGAGCAAACTGAAGAAAAGTCCAATAAGCTTTATTAAATGTCTTCTGGGATGGTGAAGGGTGAGCTGAAAATGTTCACCTCTGACACAGTATTGCACCAAGTGAAGCCTAATGTCACCAGAAGGCCAACAGCATCACTAACGCTTAAAAATAGAGGCAGTAGAGAAAATATGTCATCTGAACATTTATCAGTAGTTAACCTCTTTTTTTTCCATAAATAGATTCAGTTCATTGTTTTGTCCATCAGTCACCTTTATGTACAGATCATTACAATTATATATCAAACTTGTACTCCACCGAGGTTTTCAACAATAACAGACCAATAAACGAGCTCAAAGTCATCTTTCATTCACTTTTCTCCTCTTTAAAAAAAAAAAAAAAAATCTTATATTATCTTTCTTTTGTCTTGTTAGTTGAGCTTGTATTGTGAAAACCTCATGTCTCGTCAAATTTTCCACCTCTTTAACAATGAAGAAGAAATGTACAGTCATCATACATCAGGCAGAGTGGATAGAAATGCATATATACATACATACAGTCCATAACAGATACTGTACACTATACTTTCCGAGAATGCACGCATAAATACAGAAAAACTTTAAATACATACAGTATGTATTTTCGTATCCTTTGTTTTGTTTTTTTGCAGTAAACTTTCAAATGGCACGCCATGATACTGGGGCAAAAGATATTTTTAAACCAACGGTTTAAACCTCCCACTCACTTAAACGGCTTGACAGAACTTCTTCAAACTGCCAAGGTCAGGACACACACGCCTTTGGCTTCACGGTTTAAAGGGAACAGGGCGGGAGAGCTGTAGTGCCTCTGAGCTTAGATGAGATGATTACATTTACATTTGGGAGGATCAGTGCATAGTTTTTACTCAGCATCACGATTATGTGCAAGGTGTGAGACCAGGCAGGTAAAGCAGCAGCTGGTGCCAGCGTTTGTGATTTGGATGTGGAGCAAACAGAACAGACAGACAGATGTTTGCTCCCAGCTCAGGGAGGAGGGGCAACACGGTGGGGAGGAATTCATAACAAGATTTATACAGTAGTGTTGACAGAGAATGGATATGGCTTTCTGCACCTTCTTGGTTACATCGCAGTTCAAGTCTGTCTTTCCCAAACTCCTTCTTGAGGCTTTTGTGTGTCAAAAATGAAGCTTCTCTCCTCGTCTCCTCTCTAACGTGGATCAAAAACAAACTGTGGGCGACAGGCCGTGATAATTAAGGACTCCACCTGCTTGTTTTGAGAAAGACAGCGAAGACAGAGGAGGGAGGATCATGCTTTAAGGCTTGGTTTACCATACAAGATGTCTAGAAAAACAAACATTGTATTTGAAGCCACACTGTCCAAACCAGTGCTCAGACATCTAATAAATAATTCATCTGTGTCCAGACGTTAACAAAATAAAGAAAAAGAAAATCAAAGAAACTGAACATTACATTAACCGGAGAATTAAATCTTTAACTTCTTCTTTGTTGTCAGTGTCAGCAACAGGCAGAGCATCTCCACTCTCACCCATCAGATTAGCATAATCGACTATGCAGGTGACATCAGTGTCAACATTCATTCCCTGGTAACAATCACCAGGAGCATCTTCGCCTTCAGTTGTAGTGTTTCATGCAGACTTGGGCTTTCGGTTTTGACCTTGAGCTGGCCTGTTTCCAGCATGACCTCGCTACAGGGCGCCAGTGAGGCACATGAGGACCAGCACGTGGACCGTGAGTAAGTAGGCCAGGAAGAAATATCGAGAGCGGGCGCGGCCAGTCAGCAGCCTGGAGAAGTAGAGGCTCCGCCCTCTGAGCCAGCGCCGACACGCAACCATCCCACCTTTCACCTGCAGGGACACGCGACACACGGTCATGAGAAACACAGAGAAACACACTCAAGATTAGGGCTGAGTATCACTACTGATTAACTGAATTGATCTGATTCCGATTCACTAGTAGGTCCCGATTCGATTCGATATTGATTCATTTAGAGATGTTTCAGTTTTAATACCAATTTGCATGTCTATGAAAGAGATTTTCACAAAACTAATATTGCAAATTGTACAAAGATGGAACTCTCTTACCTGGTGTATTATTACAAATATTCATGTTAACATTAAATTGACTGAAAAGCAGTTACATCGATGCACATTTATTTAACATGACCCACTCCAGTGCAACAGTGCAATGGCCTATCAAAAGATTGATCTGAGGATTTTAAGAATTGCTATCGGATCTTTCAAATGAATATCGACATGAATCGGAAAATCTTTTTTATTTTATTTTTTTAAACCCAGCCCTACTCAAGATCATACCGTTTTATTTGCAGCAAACATGATAATCAGGGCCAAGGCTGAGGGAATAAAATATACCTTTCGTGTTATCAGAGGCTGGTTTGGGTTCAGACTGAGAGCCTCCCACTCCTCCTCTGTCTCCATCTCAATGCTGAAATCCCTCTGACCGTCTCTGGACAGACTGGAGCCCACACTGCACAACAGAGATAATTGAAAAGGTTCTGCACTGCTCAAAGAGTGTTTGATGTGTCGGATAGGCAGACAGATAAGTGGCTGAATCTGGGTCTCACCTCTTTGCGCTGTCCTCAGCCAGACGCAGAGCCTCCTCAACCGTCTCCCTCCTGGCTCTCTCATCTGCAAGAGTCTGCTCCACTTCGAGCAGCCTGAACACACACCACACATACACGGAACACGTTAACATATCCATGACGTCAACCAATGCTACACAGAGACACCTGGGGAACATCACAAAGAGGCGTAGGCTCACCTCTCTCGGAGCTGAGCGGCTTCAGCTGTTTCAGCGATTATGAGGTGGTTGCTTCTCTCCTGTGGAGCTCCTGGTGCCACCTCAGCATGCACTGACCCCTGGTGGTGATGACAATTCACAGGTACAGTATGTATGAATGTCAGAGTATTACAGTACACCAAAGTCATGTGCAAAGATCTACAGAGACTTGTGAATTTGCATAAACCACCAAACATCCACCATTAATCTGATGTCAAAGGTCAGGACCAAAACCATTAACTGGATGTCTGATAATAATGTCAGTATAAGACGCTTTAAGTATATAGAGAAACCGCATAAACAGTTTAGACAAACACAGCATAGATCCATTCACATTTAGAATGATTTACCTGAGCCTGGCCCTGGACCTGGTTCTCCAGCCAGTGGCAGCGGTTCTGTGTTTCCCTCAGCGTTTGGGAAACCGCCCTCATCTGAGCTGCAACAGCACCTTTTTCCTCCATGGCCTGCTGCAGCTGGAGGAGGAAGGAGTGAGGAAGAGTATTCATGTCTGATTTAGTATATTTTAGCGTCAATGGTGATGGGTTACTACATCTTTGTATCATGAAGGAGACACTTTGACAGGTTTGTAGGAGGGCAAACTGGAGGGCAAACTGTCAATAATGTATTTATTAACGGCTTTTCTGTACTAGAACTCTGGTTCTAAGGCAAATACTGTAGTTTGTTAACAATGACAGACTTTCAATTGTGAAACCAACCAAAAGTTTGGTTGGTTTCACAATTGACGGAGTTGTTTTGGAGGCGTAACATTCCGTTATTATCTCATAGTGTGTGGAATGTGCAGGTCACAATTGTCCACGAGAGCGTTTTGGAGTTGTTGGATTGTGTATTTGATGATGGAAACCAAGAAATCCCATTAGCCTCCGTAGTGTAGCTGTGAGCAGCTCGCGGCTCTGCTCCGTCGTTCTAAAAATAGCTCGCACCGACAATTAAAGGTAACAAACCTACTGCTAAAGACTATAGGGATTATGGATTATGGCCAATTTGCCAAAATGTTGAACTATCCCTTTAATAAATACATTCATTTTGCAGGTCATTTTGCTTCTTCAGAAACCCACAGTAACCAGTGGGTAGAAATGTCAGGTAATTAAACCTGAGGTGTTATAGTTTGTTTTTCTGATGTGAAAAATCACACACACACACACACACACACACACACACACACACACACACACACACACACACACACACACACACACACACACACACACACACACACACACACACACACACACACACACACACACACACACACACACACACACACACACACACACACACACACACAGCTGTTTCATACCTTGGTGTTAATCTGCTGGAAGTACTGGTCTCGTTGTTGGATCTCATACAGGCAGCGCTGCAGGTCTCTGTGCAGCTGAACCCTCTCGGCCTCCAACCGACTCACCACCTCCTCCATCCCACTCTGACCAGCCAGAGCCACTGTCTCCTGTTGCATGGTGGGATATAAATATGAATATATATAATATAGATACAAATATTCCAGGCATTATAAAATATTCTTGCGAGTAAACTAACCTTGACTGGAGCTCTGTCCTTCCTCCCTCCATCAGACCTGCCCAACAGAAATCTTTTAGTGTGAGGAGCAAAAACATCAAATGTCTGATCCATCAGTTGTTTCGTCTCTTCCACGTGCAAAAGCTCCCAACTACAAACCACAGCTCATCAAGTCATTCAGTCTGTGAGCTCCTTACACTCTGGTCAAATATCAGACCTGCTGCCAAAGTGTGTGACATCTTTTCATGAAAAGCATCTTTGCCAAGAGTTTTTGTGAGAGGACACCCTGCTGTTGTCAGGCATACTGTAAACAATTATGCATACACTGTACCATCCCAACATCACATTTTAAAATACATGAGGTCAGTGTTCATGATCTTTAGTTACACTGCACTTTAAAGTGAAATACATAGATTTATTTAGCTTGATATATGTTCAGTTGATTTTACCCCAGATTTTCTGCTTCTGCTTCTTCTTGAGTTTGCAGCTCATCCAGTGTCTGCTAAAACATAAAAGAGAAGCAAGTGTTCAGTCACAAATATAAAACAATTTCTCGTTAAAAATGTAATTAAACTGATAATTTCACAGACACCCTGATCATGTGCATCCCAACCAAAAAAACAAAACAAAAACCATGCACCAAGTCAAAGCAATGGTATGTCGGAAAATGAATAAATCAAACTTGACCCTTCATGCCGTATAAGAACATAAAACCACAGCAGAGAGAGGAAGTGCAAGCAACAGCCAAACTAAACACACAGCTGATGACTTGACTTACCAGCCCATCACTCTCAGTCTGGAGGGCTCTGACGCCACTTCCTTTAGACTTGTCCACACTCTCTGGGCTTGACCCCTGCCTGGACTCTACCACTCGTTTGGTCCCGGCCAACTCATCCATCAGCCTGTCCCGATCGTTCTGGAGGCTGGCCATGGATCTGGAGAACGCCGACAGCTGCCTGACGTACGTGTTGTTTTCGGAGACGGCCTGCTTCAGTTTCTTCTCTTTCTCGGACACGTCCTTCGACAGCTCGTCCAACAACTTGCTTAACTCCGTCTGAGGGTCTTTGCCCTCTAAAGCAGTCAGTTTACGAACGAGGATGTCCCTCTCTTTGGCGAACATGGCCAGGTCAGACGTGGCGTCATGAAGGCTGCGCTCCATCTTGTTCAAAGCCACCTGAGTCTCTCTGAGTTCTTCATCATATCTGTTTCTCAGGATCTTGAAGTCTTCGATGAGTTGGTCGCGGTCATTCTGCAAAGCAGCCATGGCTTTGCACAGAGACTCATTCTGAGCCTTTACATCTTTATTCACAGTTTTGGCCTCTGATAACTGTTGTTCCATTTCCAGAAGGTCTTTGGCCAGCTCTGCCACCCTCTGATCAGCTGTCTCTTGCTCGCCCCTCATCAGCTCCACCTCTCGCTCAAAGGTGTCCAGCTCAGAGTTGTATTTGTCTTCAGCTTCGGACAATTTTTTGTCCGTCTCATTTTCCACCTGCTGTAATTTTCCCTTAAATTCATCAGTTAAGGTTTTCTGGGAGAGGAGTTTTTGCTGTAGCTCATTGCACTCAGCTGCTTTGGCTGCCACGGCTTCTTGCAAATCAGCAATCACTTTTCCCTCATTTGTCGTGGCTCTCTCCTTTTTCTGAGTCGATATTTCTGTTTCTAGTTTCGAAACCTGAGCTCTGAGTTTAGAAGCCTCTGCTTTTAACGTGTTGCTCGCCTCCTCCTCCCTCTGCAGCTCCAAGCGAGACTCTCTCTGCTGCTTCTCAGCTGCAACCTTTTGGGTTTCCAGGTTTTTGATCATGTCCTGCTGCTTCTTCAGCAGAACCTTCAGCTGGTTGTCTTTCAGGGACAAAACCTGGTTCAGATCCTCTCTGTACCGGACCAGCTGAGCCCGGAGCATTGCGTTCTCTGAGTTGAGATCATCCATCTGATGTAACAGTTTCCTTATTTCATGTTTAAGACCTTTGGCTGCACCACCTTCCCCATCAACAGAGCCCTCTTTGCCCTTTAAGCCCAACTCGCTTTTTGCCTCAAGGATCCTGTATTCTGACATCAGTCGCTCCCGTTCACTCTGTAAAGACACCATTGAGTTCTTAAACGACTCCATCTTAGCTGCCATCTGCTCCTTCTCCTGGACGGATCTGTTTGCTTTAATTTGCTGACTTTTGACCTTGGCTTCGAGCCCTCTCAGCTCTTTATCAGCCTTCTCCCTTTGGTAGCGTAGTGACGTTAACCTATCCTCGTAGACTGCCACCTGGGAACGATAGTTAGCCTGGAGTTGTTCTAGATACCCTGACATCTGTCCATCTTTGCAGGATAACAGAGATGAGATCTCAGCATCCTTGCTCTGAAGGAGTGTTTTCAGTTGCAGAGATATTCCCTCCTGCTTGTCAAAGTCAGCTTGAAGTTTGTCATTTTGAGTTTGTAGAAGGAGCAGCTGAGTGTCAGTATCTGCATTTATCTTCTCTGTTTGCTGGAGATTTAGCTGTAGTTGGGAAATCACATCCTCTTTGTCGGTGAGCCGTCGGCTCAGCATGTTTTTATCCTGATCTTGTCTCTCCACTTGAGCACTCAGTTCCTTCACCTGCACCGCCATGAGCTCGACGGACTCGGTCAGCTCGGCGTTGCTCGCACTCATCACAAACAGCTGTCTCTGCTGTGCAGCTGCAGCCACAGAGTACTCATTCAGAGTCCTCTCCAGTCTCGACTTGGTGACTCGCAACTCATTCACCTCTTTATCTTTAACCCTCATGTCTTCTAGGAACCTTTTGATCACAAAGCCCTGCTCCAGGAGTTGGTTATCCTTCTCGTTTAATGTTCGCTGGTACAAATTATTCCAGAGTTTTGAGGCATCTGCCCCCTCAGGGGTGGAGGACAAAGCAAACAGCTTCGCTTCATTAGTCCCAGCCGCTCTCTTTAGAGTATTTATCTGTAGATCTTGAGAATCCACGTGTTGTCTCAGCTCATTCACCTTTTGACTTTCTTGTTCTTTTAAAATCTTGAGGTCTTCTATCTGTTGCTGCAACATAAACTGATTCTCCATATACGCATGCATTTGTTTCTCATCTACACTTTGTGATTTAATCCTCTCCTGAACCTCAGACTGTTGGCTTTGCCTTGATAGTTCCAGAGCCAGCTGGTCTCTTTCAGACTCAACACTCACTACCTTTTCTTGAGCCTCTTGGAGAAGATTTTTCTGAGTCATCAGCTCAGCTTCAAATTGTTCACATCTCTCTTGCAGACACGACATTTTCTCAGAGCTCTTCTTCATTTCTTTTTCTAACTGTTCACAGGCTGACTGTGAGCTCTTCAGAGAGCTTTCTAGATCTAAAATTACTTCCTGGTATTTGATGCAGTTCTGCTGCAGCTGATTTATCTCCTGATGCTTTTCTTTGAGCAGCTCTTGCAGTTCCTTCCTCACGTTCTTGGAGCCCTCGTTGCCTCTCTGAACCGTCTTGAGTTTGTCCTCGAACTCTCTGACCAGTTTGAGCTGCTCCTCCTCTTTCTCTTGACGAACCTGATTGCTCATCTCCTTACTCGCTGCCAACTGAGAAGACAGCTGTGCATTCTGGGTCTGCAAAATACTGATGGATTCGGTCAGTTCATCGATTCTTTCTGAGTTCTTGAGGATTACAGTTTCCAAATATTCATTTTCATTTTTCACTTTGTCTGAGATCTCTTGGACATTTTCCAGCTCCTCTTGCAGAAGAGACTTGTCATCCTCCAGGATTCTTACCTTCTCATTCAGGCTTATTGTCTCTTGGCTGTGTCGGTTGATGATATCTTTTAGCTCTTTAACAACATCATCTTTCATTCCCAACTGCACTTCATGGTCGTTCTGTATCTTGTCAATTCTCTCACACAGATTTTGCTTCTCCTTTTGTAACAGCTTGTTGATTTCCAGCTGAGCACCAAGCTCTGTTTTCTGGGCCTCAATCTGGGCAGTGAGTGAATTATTCAAACTGAGTGCTTCGTCCAGTTTCAGCTGCATGTTGTTTGTGTATGTATTCGATTCCATGTGTTTCTCCTCCAACGAACAGCTAGCCTCTCCCAGTTTTTCTGCCAGTTGGCTATTTTCAGCCTGGATCTGTGTCAGTTTCACTCCCAGGTCCTCTGTGGACTCTTTAAGGCTGCAAATCTCAGCCTCCAATTCTTTATTTTTGTCAGTCAGTTCGCACATTGCCAATTTGTGTTTTCCTTCATGCTCAGTCAATTCTTTTCTCATTTTCTGATTCTCTTCCTCCAGCTCCTCTATCCTCTGCCGTTTCTCTTTGGAAGCTGTGCGCATCCTCTCTTTAATTCTGTCATTTTCCTCCTCCATTTCTCTGGCCTGCTTTTCCAGATTTTCCATCTCGGCCTCATGTTTGTGTATTTTCCTTAAGGCTTCCTGTCTGTCTCTTTTGGCTCCCTCCAAAACCTGTCTCATCTTATCCATTTCACTGCTAACATTTTCGTAAGCTTGTAGAAGAGACTCATACTCTTGTTTCAGCTCAGCATGCTTTGACTTCCACTTGGACAGCTCATCTGTTTGAGAGTCTTTCAGAGATTCAAGCTGGCATGAAAAGGCTTGTTTCTGCTGTGTAATGTTCTCTATGGTAAGTTTCAAGCTCTCGCAGGCTGCTGATAGACTGCCATTATCATTAAGGATGCGATCGACTTCACTGCTGAGCTTTCCTTTCTCCTCGTTTAGAGATGAGACAGACCTTTCCAGCTCCATGTTTTGTTGTTTCAGCTTCAAAAAAGACGATTCCAGAGTAAAATATTCAGCTTCTCTGGCTTCATGTTTGGCTAAGAGCTTCTCTGCTTCCTCCTTGAGTGTTGCAATTTCCTTCATGAGCTCTTTCCTGGAAACTAAAGCTGCTTGAAGTTTCCTGGTTAGGATAGAAATTTTGCTTTGGTAGTTGTGATCATCAGTCTTGTTGTCACCTTCTCGAGATTTCTGAAGCTCACCAGCTTCTACTCTCATTTTTTCAATAGCAGTTTCATGCATTTTCATCTGGTGCTGTAGCTGAAGTTCAAGTGCAGCAATTAGTCCTTCCTTTTCTGCAACATGAGCCTGAGAAACTGATAAGGCATCATCCCTCTCTTTTAGTATAATGTTGAAGGTTTCAGCACAATTGCAAGATGAACTAACTGTGCTTGCATTAACGTCTTCCTGTCTGATGCTAGTTTCAGGCATCTTTTGATGCAGCTGCTCATTTACTTTCTCTGCCTCCTCCAGTTGCTTGTTCAGTGTTGTTACCTCACCTCTGAGCTCATCAATTAATATAGAAGCATTTTCCTTTTCTTGCTTCAACAAATCCAAATTTCTCTCAGTTTCAGTAAAATGCAGCTGAGCTTTTTCAAGCTCCTCAGTCAGAGTAACTTTGTTATCACTGAGTTGCTGCTGAGTTTCTGATAATGTCTGTTGGATGGTTAAAACTTCTGAAGATTTCTGGGAAACTAAAGCAAGAGCTGCCTCAAGTTCCACTTTTATCCTATTACTCTGCTCCTGAACAGCCTCCTTTTCTTCCATTAAAACACAATACTTTTCTTTATTTGCACATATCTGTTCCTCCAATAGAATTTGCTTCTCGTGTTCAGTATTTACTTCTGCATCTTTGATTGTTTTTCTCTGTTTCTCAATCTCTTCTGTTTGCTCTTTTGTTTCTGCATGGGCTTTCTCCAAGGCATTCTCCACCATGTGAAGTTTTGACTTCAACGCTTCTGTTTTTTGCTCCATGACCACGAGAGCCTCGTCTTTACTTGCCATCTCATGAGACATGTTCTCAGCTTTGAATTTCAGTGTTTCCAGCTCTGCTTGCAGGTGTGATAGAGAATGACACTGACTCTCCTTCTCTGCCAGAGACATCTTCAGATCTTGAAGAGTTTTATCCCTCTCCTCCACCAGCTGTCTTAAAGTGTCTAGTTCATCCCGATAAGACAAAGAGGTTTTGTGGAGCTCCTCCAGTTCCCTCACTTTCTCGTCTGAGCTCAACTGGACGGCGTTCAGTTCGTTCGTCTGCTGACAGTGTTGTTCCAACAGAGCCTTGTAGTCGTCTTTCAGTTCAGACAGTTCTTGAGTTAACCTCTTTTCACTTTCCTGAGCTTTCTTTAGCGTTTCTTTGCGTGCAAGCAACGCAGCCTGGGCCTTTTTCTGTAGTATTGCTTTCTCTGACTTCATCTGTGCAAGTTTGTTTTCTAAATCAACAGCAGAGGCGGTGGAGGAAGATTTGTCCTTCAGCTCATCTTTACATGTTTGGAGTTCATCTTGAAGTTCTTGTAATTTCTCCATCAAACTGATTCTGTCTCTCTCAAATGCCTCTCCTTTTTCAGTGACACTGGACTGAAGCTGCTCGATGACAGCGTTTTTCTCACTGAGTGTTTGCAGTTTTTCTGACAAACACAAATCTTTCTCATGTAATGTATCTTCAAAAGTTTGTTTTTCTGACTGTAACTGTTCAACAAGTCTTTCACTGTCTGTTTTGTGTTGAACAATCTCTGCCTCCTTATCAACAATCTTCTGTTCAAGCAGAGAAACTTTTTCTTGATACATTTTTTCTGCTTCCTGAGCCTGGTTGGTTAGCTCCTTAAATTTGTCCTGTAAACATGAAAGCTCAGTTTCATTGTTAAATGTCTCTTCTTTCTGATTTTCATACTGCTCTATTTTTTTCAATAAGTCCTTTCTTAGAAGAAGAGCAGCTTGAAGCTTCTTCTTCATTGCATCTTTCTCTTTTGACACCTTCGCCAGATCACCTTTAAGATCGTCATTTTTCTTTATCAGCTCAAGCTTCTCTGAATTCATGGAGTCAATTTCACTTTTGGAGCGTGAAATGTGATCCTCTAGCTGCTCTGAAACCTCTTCAAGCTGTCTTGAGGTGGTTTTGTGTGCTTGCTCTGCACTCTGTAACTGGGCTATTAGAGAAGTCTTTTCCTCACGGAATTTCATTCTTTCATTGGAAGCAGATTCAATGACCTGGGCAATGGACGCGTCTTTATCCCTTATTTGCTGACTGAGCCCCGCCAGTAATTCCCTCTGCTGACTTATCTGTATGTTGATACAGCTGATTTGCTCATCTTTTGCTTGCAATTCACTGTGTAGAGATGAGTGTTTGACAACAGCTTCTTTCACTTTCTCTGACTCAGCGTTGAGCTGCACCTGTAAATGCTCTATTGTTTCTTGTAGAAGAGTAACTTGTTGACCCCTCTCCTCATTACTCCTCTTTCCTTCACCAAGTGTATTCTGTGCTTCATTTAATTTTGCTACTGTTTCATTCAACTCTTTTTTCAAAGCATCTACCTCAGACTGATGTCTCTCTTGTAACTGTTTTATCATATCCTGTACAGACATTTGTCTTTCAGAGGAGGAATCTTTGTCAGTATCGTTGTTTCTCATTACAAGTTTATGTAATTCATATTCCACAGTTTTCAGAGCCTGTTGCAAACTATTGTTCTCTTTATCCTTCTCCTGAAAAGATGCTAACACCTTCTCCAGTTGAATCCTGGATGCTGATGCCTCCACCTCTTTAGCGCTCAGTTGATCAGAACCTTGCCTGACAGCAGACGAAGTCTCGGCCAGTTTCTCCTGCAAATTGTCCAAGTCTTGTTTCAAAGCATTAACTTTAACATCTTTAGATTTCATTTCATTTTCAACACTTTTCAATTGTTCAGCAAGTAGATTTTTATCCTGTTTTTCTCTATCCAAAACTAACAGCCACTCTTGCTCAGAGTCCTGCAAAATCTGCTCTATCTTAAGAACGTTTTCTTTTAACTGAGAAATTTCTTCATCTTTGGCACTAACCTTGGCTTGAAGGCTCTCCTTCTCCGAGACCATTTTCTCCGTTAGTTCATTCATGCTGCTGGACTGTTGCTCCATTTGAATCTGCAGCTCCCCCTGTGATGTCCTTATCTGATGGTCTCTCCTTTCAATCTCTTCCTTCTCTGCAACAAGTTTCCTAACTTCCTCTTGCAAATGTGAATTCTCATTACTGATGGCAGTGAGATGTTTATGATGATCCTCTTTTGACACACTCAACTCCTCAATCAGTCTCTTGTTATGCTCTTCTAGCTTCTGCATTTCTGAGACCAGCTGAGAGGCATGTTTGGCCTGGGCTGTGTACTGGCTATTTATGGCATGGAGAGCCATTTCCCTCTGCTCCAGGTTTTCTGTTAATGCATTCATTTTCGAGACAACCTGAAGATGTTGTGATTTGAGTCTTTCTAATTCAACAGTGAGCAGCGACACACTTGTTTGGTTAGAAGAAAACGCTTCATCCTTTTCCCTGGACAAACTGGAGTTTAAGTCTTCAGACTTCTCTAGTTTGTGATGCATGGCTGATAGCTCATGTCTCAGTGTTTCTATGGTGCTCTTTGCCGTCTGATGTTCGTTATTGGAATCATCCAGTGACTTACGAAGGCTGGACACCTCTTCAGTTGTTTGGGAGAGTTGCTTCCTCACGTCCTGCAACTCCTCCAAGTTAGCAGCATATTTCTCTTGTAAGTTGTTGAAGGCACCTTGGGTTTCCTCTGCCGACTTTCTGAGGTTTACAGACTCAGCTGACAGTAACTGAATTTTACTCTGTAGCTGTGACACCAATTCTGTGCTCTCCGTGAACTGAGTTTTGAAGAGCAGAGCTTCATCTGCTCTTATCTGGATGTCCTGAAGAGACTTTGATTGGTCCACAAAAGCTGCCTCTTTATCGGCCAGCAGCTTCTTCATATTCTCTGCCTCAGTCATCTGGACCTGCAGGTTGTTGTTGAGCCTTGCGACAGATTCTTCTAGGTGTGAAATCTGTTCTTTCAAGCTCTGACATTCTGCGTCTTTGGCTTGAAGATTTGAATGAAGACTTTCTACAGCAGCTGAAGAATTACTCTGATATTCAAGACTTGACTGTTCCTTTTTCTCCAGGGCATTTTTCAGGATCGATGTCTCTGATGTCAGACTGTCAACTTGACCCCTGAGCTTCATGGCAGAATCTTCAAGTTCCGAAACTTTTGCACTTAAACTGATGTTGTCATCTGATTTCTGTTTCAGCTGCTGCTCCTGCTCAGCAACCCTTCTGTTGAGTTCCTCGATCAGATTCTCCTGCTGTTTCAGGGCATCATCTTTTCCTCTTACACTCTCGTTAAGTGTCTCCTTCTCCGAGTGGGCCGTTTTGAGTTCATTGTCCTTGTCAGTGACTGACTTTTTGAGACTTGTGACTTCTTCTTGTGCTTCAGAGAGAATGGTGACTGTGTTGAGAAGTTCTGATTTTAATTTGGTATTCTGCTCATTCAGTGCCTGAATGCTGTCTTTGAAATCAATTATCTGTGCTTTCCTCTGCTCGTCTTCCTGCTTCAGCTGATGAATTTCGGCAGTGAGTTTCTGCACAGCCGCCTTTAGGTTGGTGATCTCGGCCTCCATCTCTGCAGTGTTCTCATTCATGGCACCGAGCTGGCTGCTGAGTGAAAGCACAGATTCGTTTCGTTTGTTCAGCTCATCCTTGTGGCTTTGGAACTTGTTTGTTAACTCTCTTAATGTCTGGTCTTTTTCCTTTATCTGCTGATTGGCCAGCGAGCTTTCTTGCCTAAGTGCCTCCACCTCAGCCTGTAGCTGTGATATAAGATCTTTCTGCTGCGTGACCTCATTTTGATAAGCACTACACTCCTGTGCTTTCTGTTGACACATAGTGTCTTTCTCCATCAGCCCAGACTTAAAGGCAGATCCTTGCTCTTGAAGCATGGATATAGTGTCTTGCAGTTGCAGCAGTTGGTTCTGCTGAGCCTTCAGCTGAGAGCTTGATTCTGATAACGTTTGTTCTCTCTCATTCAAGGACATGTTGAGTTGACTAACTTGCACTTTAAAGCCGTCAATTTGTTCATGTAAACCCTGAAGCTCTTCTTCTCTCTCCCTCAACAGTTTGGACAGATGAATACATTCATTTGTTTTCTCAAACAAATCTGCAGAATTTGACATTTCACTTTGCTTCAGGACATTTTGTAACTCAACAGCTGCGATAGTAAGATCCTCCTTCTCCTTCAACAAGCTGCTGATTGTTTTCTGATTGTCCGCGATCTGGATTTCGAGCTCGGAGGTTTTCTCTTGGAGTGAGCTCCTCTCACTGGTTAGATCAGAAATTGACCTCACATTCTGAGCTAACTCTTCCTGTAGTCTCTTATGATCCTCTGTTAAGCTGCTGATCTTCACACTCAATGTGGAGTTCTGATCCACAGTTGCTTTCAGCTGTGCATCAAGCTCAGATGCGACCCCCGTCTGCTGTGTGAGTTCCTTCGCAGTAGATTCACAGGCAGCATGAAGTTGCTGGTTTTCCTCGGTGAGAGCCTGAATGTGTTTGTTTAAGCCCGTCAGCTCTGTTCGCTGCAGCTCGGTTTCACTCTCAAGCTTTTTGCCGTTTTCCTCCATGACACTGATTTGGTCGCTCAGAGACTTGACCATCTTGTTTGTATCATTCAGCTCCTCTTTGTGTTTCTGACACTGTTGAGATGTGTTTTTCAACACTTCTTCTCTCTCTTGAAGTTGCTGCCTGAGTTGTGAGAGTTCTTCATTACCAGACTCAGCCTCAGCTTGAAGCTTGGACACAATATTTCTCTGAGCTGTGATTTCATTCTGCAATCTGAGATGCTCTTCCTGCTTCTCCTTCAGCATCGTATCTGTCTCCATGAGCCCAGATTTCAGACTGTGCTCCTGTTCTCGGAGCAGAGACAGTGTTTCCTGAAGTTGTGTGTGCTGGTTTTGTTGGGCCTCTAGTTGGACTCGAAGATCAGCAGCAGTCTGCTCTTTCTCTGCTGTGTCACGCTGGAGCTGGTTGACCTGAGAAGTCAAACTTTGCGCTTGTTCCTGCAGCTGGGTCACATGATTCGTCGTCTCCCTGAGTAACTGGTTGAGATTACTACATTCGTTTGTTTTAGCCAGCAGCAGCTCCGAGTTTGAGTGTGTGCTTTGCTCAAGAACTCCCTTTAGCTCGTTCACTTGAAGAGTCAACTCCTCTTTATCTCTCTGTAGCCCTTCAATCATTTTGTCATTTTGGGAATGCTGCGTTTCCAATGAGGAGATTGTGACTTGAAGTGACTCCTTTTCAGCTTTAACCTCTGAAATGGTTTTGACACTTTGAGTCACTTCTAGTTCAAATCGCTCTTTTTCTTCTGTAAGGCAAAGTACTCGATTCTCCAGGGTGCTGTTAAGTTCAAGAGCAGACGTAACCTTTCCAGTAAGTTCTTTCATGCTCTCCTTCTGCAGCTCCAGCTCCTGTGTTAGTCCTTTGAGCTTTTCTTGTAACTGTTGTTTCTCAGTCTTTGTATTTTTTAAGAGGTTCTTCAGTTTGGAGATGTTGTCAGATTTGCTTTTAAGATCATTGCTCAACTTCTGATTCTCTGAATCCCGCACCTGCAACTCACTGTTGAATTTCTGCCTCTCATCTTCAGCTAGTTGATCATTTGACTTCAGCTGGTTTTCCAAAGATGCTATTGTTTCCAGTTTCTCTTGCAGCTCTTTCTGAGTGTGTTCTCCACTCTGTACTTGTTCCTCTAACTGTTGGGACAATGTCTGCATTTCATTGTTGTATTTTTCCACTTGTGCCAGAAGTTTGTTTTGCTCGTCCTTGAATGACTTCAGTTCTTTCTCATGAAGCTCCTGCTGTAATGTGTCTTTGTTGGTATTTTCATTCCTGAGCTGTGAGATGAGCCCCTCTGACTCCTGCAGCTTCTGGGTGGATGAAGCTAGCTGTTCCTTTAGTGAGGTGATGTGTGTTTCACATTCAGAAAGATGATTGCGATGGCTTGCGGCCTGTTTCTGGATGTCCCCTCGCAGCTCCTGAAGGGTTTTGTTATCCTCCTCTGTCTGCTTTATCAGCTGTTCCACCTCAGCCACTTTAGACTCTCTCTCCTCTTTGGCCTGTACTAACTCCATCTCAGCATCTTTAAGCTTCCCAATCACCTCTGTGACCTTGTTATTCAGCGACTGCTGGTCTGAATTCTGAGACTCTCTCAAGATTGTGGCCTCCTGCTCAGCTTTCCTCAGTGCAGTTTCCACATGAACCAGGTTCTCTTCTTTAAGTTTGATCTCCTGCTTCAGCATTGTGACCTGCTCTGTGTACTCCACCATGTTTGCAGCGAGTGTTGATATCTCCTTGTCTTTTTCCAACAGGACGTCTTTAAGACTATCGATTTCCCGCTCACAGGTTTGAAGGTCATGAATAAGTTGGGCTCGTTCTTCCAGGTGAGCTGTGTTTAGTTTGTCCAGCTCCTCGTTTGTCTGATCAAGCTCTGTCTGCAAAGTTTCTATGGAAACTTCCTGTTTTTGAGTCTAAAAGAAAAAGAAATACACAACAACAATGAAGTTATATATAAGCACTCAAAATGTTTCAAGTAGTGTTATTTGATCAATTGCAACACAACTGAAATGAATGGACAAAAACATAATCAAGGACACTTTAATTAGGTTATACTGAAAATAAGAGGACTGAAGTTTTCATTCAGTTATCCCTACCTTCTCCTTCAGCAGGCTCAACCTCTGCGTGAGGTCGGCAACTTCTGTTTTCAGCTCAGAACATTGTTTCTCTGAGCTGCTACACTTCTTGGAGACATTTTCAAGCTGAACGGAGGAAAAACAAACAAAACTGATTAACTACAGCTGCACAATGATCAATGGTGAATAGTCAAAAACAACAACAACAAAAAAAGAAGAAAAAAAAACACTCACAGTGTACTCAGTCTGAAGGAGTTTGTCGGAAACCTCTTTGTACTGGGTCTCTTTCTCACTCAGAGATTCTCTGAGGCTGTTGATCAGCTCCAGTTTTTCTGAGGTCTTGGCCAAAGTGTTCTCCTTCTCAATGAGGGAACTCTCCAGACTCTCCTGGGTGTCACTCAACCTAGAAAACAAACTCACCACCTTTAACACTTCAACACTTCAAAAGATGAAATTTATGTCAAACTGCAAAAGTAGCTCACACTGTGCAGAGGTGCAAGTATGTTTAAACTCTCTAATCATAATAAAAATATTTAATATTTAATATTAATAAGTTGATCATGGTTGGGAGAATCATTACAGAGATACAGCCCACTTAATGTTTATATATTTTTCAGCAACTAGATGATGAAAACTAAAAAAAAAAGAAGTACTTCTTTTGATTTAGTTTATCAATTTTAAAGATGCAAAGTTCCCCTTTAAAGATCCACTGAGCAGTGATGATTATACGAGCAATGCTGACATTTTGTTTCTCTATCTTCTCTGGCACACTAATATACACATCACGGCAAGAGACACTTTGCGGTTTCATATTTCTGTTTATGAGCTATTACTGTAGAGGAGCAGAGGAATCCATTTAAAGAGTGGTGGGTGGAGCAAATTTGTGGGAAACTTAATTGGCAGGAAAAACTGTTTCATTTAGCAACTGCTGAATTAATTTTACTAAAAATGGAGGAAATTAAAACACTTCATGGGCACAGACCAGGCACCACCATACAGTAGTTGCACCATCCCTGTTCTCATTCTGGATGAGGACCACTATCCTGCTCTCTTCTCATTTCTATTCCTCTCTCTACTGTCTACTAAAAGCATTGGTATCTTTCATTTTCTATGCACGTTCTAGATGAGTACAGAAACCTTTGTTAAGAGCAATTATTAAATGGCTCTGTAATTAGAAAGAAATGTGTAGTGCCTGTTAATGATCTTTCAAACTGTGCAGAGTGGCTCACCCTTTGAGTTGCTCGTTGAGGCTGGTAACCAGCAGCTGATGCTTCTCTGCATCTCTGCTCTGTTGACTTCGAACGCTGGCCAATTGGCTCTGAAGTTTTTCTGACTCGTTCTGCAGTGTCACAAAAATAAAGATCAATATTCAAAGATTAAATTCGTAAAAAAACTGGACACAGAAAGTCTCACTGCACACAGACGTGGGTGAAAGCAGACCCGCTGGAGAACAGCAACAGGAGATTTCTAATTACCTGTCACTGTTGTCGCTGCTGTCATTAAATCTATTAGATTTTTATTTTCCCTGTTCATGTGGTAATGATGAACACTTGACTTTTGCCAGTTACAGGTTTAAACATTGAAGTGAAGTTTACAGCACCCAGTGAGTCTGCGACAGAACGCCGCACTTGCTCCAAAACATTATTTGACAAACGTGTCCAGGATTAAACGAACACACCACACCATTAGCCGTCACCGCCAGAGGTGCTCTCCAGCGCACACAACACATGAGGGGACCCAACACACCTGAGAGACCCAATATGGCTGCTCATCTTCATCTACATCAAACGTCACCTGTGTTAGAAGGGTCTGTTACAAAATCCTAGTTCTCGGGGGGGGGGAAACATGCATTTCACTCAGTGTGAAGTAGGTAAGTTATATATTCACATTGAGAAGGTAAGACAATATGCAATAAGACAAACTGGCTTAATTCAGCCCAGGGACAGTGAGATAGTGTGTTGTTGGATTTGGTAAGGTTACCTGTAATGACTCGATGCGTGCCTGTAGCTGTAGTCGATCCTCCAGGTCTTGACAGCGCTCCTCCAGACTCAGTATCTGCTCCTGCAGCTGGTTCCTCTCCAGCTCCAGCTCCTCCACAACAGAGCGCAAACCATCTGAAACCATCCAGACAAAAAACAGGTGAGAACAGGTAGTGGGGACCTTGTGTGATAAGGCAACAGAGGGAGGGCGGAGCTGACAACATAAACATACAGCAAAAAGTTAATTTCCACTACTCTGATTTCATCAGTACAGCAATAATCATGTAATTCGATCTGAGGTTCTCTATGCACAGAAACACTGTCTTCTCTGCTTTTGAAATCACTAATGTAAGCACTTCCAATGTTTTACTGGTGTTTCAGACTAAAAGCTTTTCAGATGCTCAAAGGGAAAATCTACTTGAAAATTAACATACTGCATGGCTGTCACACTTTTGTTCAAAAATGGAAAGAAAGGTTAACAATATAATAGTATTTAATTTATTCATCCAAATGTGTGGTAAATAAACACAACAGACTTGGTGTCATGTACCCTGGTAATTGTAAATCTTAATTTAACTTAATTACCCATAGCTTCTTCCTCATGTCACTACAAATTACAGCACTACTACAACCTGTTTTATCGAGTTAGGAGGGTTGCAGTTGCACTAATTCAAATTAATTTCTAATATTTTTGAGTGAAAGCCATGCTGTATTGGTACAGGAAGGATAGTTTAACATCTGTAGGAAATCTTTACAAAATGTAAAGTCTATGAGAAACATTTGTCTCTAAAGAACATGGGCTAGTTAAAGGGAAATTGACAGATTCATTCATTAAAACACAGGTGGTGAAATTACAGGATGTTTAGCGGCAAGTAACCAAAACTCACATCAGTCAGTTTTCAATTTAAAACTCGACTCGACTCAGCAACTACTACCGTATTTCAATTTCATTTCATTTCAATGTATTGTTTTTCTTTTTCTTGATATTTGCTGATGTGTTTTTTGGCAAAAAGCAGCTTAAAAGGCAAAAAACAGGAAATGAAGAAAAGGTTGCAGAACATGCAAACAAAACAAAAAACAAAACTTACCACAGATGGGGAGAATCCTGCCGCCTACATTTATATGCCCTCAAGAATTCAATGCATTCAGTGGACAAATCCCAACAAACACTAGCCAGCTCAACCAGCATGCACGTGTCAAAAGAAAATACTGGAGACAGATGACGATGACGAACCAATGAATGAATGTTGAACTCTTGGATCCAGTCATTGTCTCAATAAAATAGTGATAAGCTTAAATTCAGCTTGCTACAGTGTGACCCTGGTAAAAAAAAAATCCACGGGTAGAAAAGAAGCTGAACCAAGCTGATCTTTTGAATATGTAAACACAATAACCCAATATAGAAAACCCAGGCCTTACTGTACATTCACAGTATTGGCAGGTTAGGTGAAAAAAGACAAAACCAACCAACAGCCACAGTCCAACACTCAATAACATAAGTTTGGAGTGTTATGGTAAAAACAACAAAATATCAACCCAAAGACAACTCAAGTTTCCCAAAGTAAAGTGCAGATGACCATGTGCATGCCAGTGTAAACTGTCCAGCGGGTATCACACCTGTATCAGGAGTACTGTACTCGGGCCACCAACCTCCCATGTTCTCTCCCTCCATTGGGGTCGTGCTCTCCGAGATGCTGCGAGGGTCCTGGAACGGGACCTGCCCGTCAAACTCAAAATCCTCCTGCAAGTGGGACAAAGTCGACTCAGCCAAAGCAGTGACAGATTACAAAGCATCTTTAAAGTAACGGGCTAACAAAAAACAGACTCCATTCTCCATTTGTACAGATCAGTTAAATAAAATGTGGCTACTTTTTCCATCTTTGGAAAAAGCCAGGTAACTGTTTCACATGCTTACAGTCTCTAAGCTCACCCCCTGGCTCGAGCTCACAGACATGACCGGCATCCATTTCCAAACTCTTAGCAAGGCAGACAATAAGTTCACATCAGACATACTGAGCTATTAAAAGGAGTCAACATGACGACCAGTCCCACCAGTATCCTGTGAAACCACTGCAATCAATATACTTCAAAGGACTTATTGAGCACCTTGTGTAATTCACTAACAAAAAAAAAAATCAATTACATCTAACCAGAAAAACATTGAAGTTTCCATAGGAACCTGCAACTTCCTGCATTAGTGGGTAGCCATTAGTCTGTACAGAAAGTTATCCAGCCCGGAATTCAAAATCACCGCATCATTTGCAGCCTGGCTCTGCCACTGCATTCAATAAGTTTAATTAATAAAATGGACTTTTAGTTTGGAGGTTCAAATTCATTCATTCATTTTCTATACCGCTTATCCTGCACTAGGGTCACGGGTGAGCTGGAGCCTATCTCAGCTGACTTTGGGCGAGAGGCGGGGTACACCCTGGACAGGTCGCCAGTCTATCGCAGGGCTAACACATATTTAGACAAACAAGCATTCACACCTATGGGCAATTTAGAGTCGCCAATTAACCTAACCTGCATGTCTTTGGACTGTGGGAGGAAGCCGGAGTACCCGGAGAGAACCTATGCATGCACGGGGAGAACATGCAAACTCCACACAGAAGGGCCCCAGCCGGCCGGCGGGTTCGAACCCAGAACCCTCTTGCTGTGAGGCGACAGTGCTAACCACTGCACCACCGTGCCGCCCCGGAGGTTCAAATTTACAGAACAAATTATTTTGGGACTTGATGTTGGGGATACTCAGCCCAGGAATAGCTGCCAGTATTGTTATATTTAGGCTTACAGGTTTTTATTAAGTTAAAATGAATTGCAACTGGGACTGAATTTTTTTTGTTGAAGATTTTATGGGACAAATTAGTAAAAAAAAAAATAAAGACACAAATTTCTGTTTTCAAGTTTGACTTAAACTGGAATACTGTCACTGACTGAAGGTGTGCTGGTACAGTAGGTATAACGTTAGCCCGTCCACCTACCTGCAGGCTCCGCTGGGCGGGAGCCGTTGACTTCTTGGTCCTGTGTTGGCCGAGCCCCCGAGTTTGAGCCAGCTCCTCCTCCAACTCCTGCTGCCGAGTGGCCAGTGCTGGATCGGAGCAGCCAGGAAAGAACCAGTCATCCTCAATCAGTTTTGTGCCACAGGGAAAGGGGGGAGGTTGGATTGAGGATGTATTTATGGATGGGAGGTGGGTATAAAATGGACTGGACAGAGTGATGGCAGAGAGGTTTTGAAGACAGGATGACAGAGATGTCGAGCAGACAAGAAGTGTGATGATGGTGTTGGTGGTTTTGATGAAGAGGGAGATGAGGCACTTTCAACACCACAGATAAACTTTGTGACATAGAAGAACAGTTTCATATAACAAGAGAGACAGACTGTAAGAAGAGTGTGGAGACAGACTGAGGGAATCAACGATGGAGAGAGAGAGGAAGTTACTCAACCTCCAGGTTCGTGTTCAACTCTGTATTTGCGTAAGTTATGTGGACCTTTCAAACACTTCAAAAGCAACATTCTGGTCAGAGCCATGCACATCTAATTTACATAGCAAAAGAAAACAGCATTCAAACATGTGGGAGACGAGGATGCAAAAGTGGCTGTGGGAGGAACGAGAGGGGCCATTTTCATGAGTCACACTTGAAGCCAATGTTTTATCAACAGGGAAACCAGACAGTTATATAGAGCAACACCAGACAGGTGGAGATCTCAGGGGGACGGACTCTCACAGTGCACAGTTTATACTATCTGGATTTTCTTTTCACTTAGCAGCACAGGATGCAAGCAGGGCAACGCCAGATTTATTAGGATGAACAAAACATGTTCCCATCTGTTTTGTGACAACAGGCTGATTCTGATGTCAGGGGGAGGGAGAGGGAGGCAGCTCAAAGCAGAAGGTGGGGCAGGAAAAGAGGAGGAGTTCAGTGGGTTAAGCAGTGGTCAGTGTGGGGTCAGTGTATGAGCAGAGTAAAGCGGTAATGGGCTCTATTCTATTCAAAAGGACCGTGCATATAACAGAACATCATTACAACTGCATAGTGTTGAACATGATTCAGAGCATGCATTAGGACTGTTATATAAATGATGATGTATAAAGCCAGTCTGCCTCATACTGGGTGTTTCACCTACACTGACCACAGCAGCAGAGGTTGTGTGTATGGAGGATCGGGATCAGAGCAGAAGAGACACTGGTTTTATTCATGAAGTCAAAGCAGTGAGTTTTTTTTAATTTTTTGCTCAAATCTGCTGCATTTCTTCATCTTGTGCCTGAGAACGTTATGGCGTCTGACACCTGACTACATGCAACTTGCACGCACATGCAACTTAAAAAAAAAAACATGCAAAGACACAAATGTTACAAATGCAAAAAACTACTTTGTCCAAAAAAACAGCAAAAACTCACTACACAACAGAAGTGTTTCCGGGGACACAAAAAATTGTCTTTGAAATTGAAATTAAGGTGAGTTTGTTTGGTTTGTAATAATGTCAATATCACATGATTCAGATATTAACACAAATGTGTACTGTTAGCTTAGCACTAGTCTTTAGCCAGGTCCATCACTTTTTGAGACGCCTCTGTTGTGCTGTGAGTTTTTGCAGAGCATGTGTTGTCAAATCTCTGAAGACATTTTCTGAATTTGTATCATGTTTGTGTCTTTGCATGTGTTTTACGTTTTAAGTGTCTTAAGCTGCAGTGCATTGAGCCCTCAGGGCCAGCGTGGATATCTGCTGTTCAGACTTTCAAGAGGGAGGATGATTAGTAATGTCAACCAAATCGCATCTTTTATTACAATGGACATTGTAATGTTAGCCCTGTTCAGACCTGGTATTAACATCTGCCTCATGTGATCCAAGTTCTTCAGTTCATCTCTGGCAACAAAACGTTTCAAGTGACTTCTGTGGGACCCCCTTGAAAATGAGATGCTACATCTCAAGGGGCTATCCTTTAAAAAAATCAAATGTATGTTCTCAGAAACAATCAAGTGTGTCTGAGGTGTGTTCACACCTGAACTTGGTCATGTCCATTTGTGTTCAGATAACCTGAGACAGGTGTTCATACCAGGTCTGGAAAGAACCTAAGAGTTGTTGGGGGTAAATATATTTTCAGCTGTAGCAGGTAAACAGAGAAGCGAAAGCAAAGCAGGAGCTGATGTTGAAGCCATTGTGTCTTTACATCTTATTTATAGTAAATACAAAGCTGTAATGTAAACACCATTTTCTCAGCGTAACACCTTGCACACTATTGTCATCCTGACAGCTGATCAGAGCAACTGCATGTGCACCTGATTTAAATCACAGAAATTACATTATTGGAACTGATTGGACAGAAACGCAGAGGTAGAAACAAACTCATTGTACTAACAAGATCCGAGAAAGGACGTGAAGCTTTGAGACAGGCTGTTGGTTTTCAGCCAGCATTAGCAGCAGTGGTCAAGGGAGCGGCACGGCTCCATGAAACTCTGGCGACAAATTAACTGCAGTAGAGCTTCATGAAAAGTGTTAATTACCGCAAGGCCCTTGAGTTGAGTTGTGAGGCTTTTGAGTCTTATTATTCACAGTGGGTTCATTAATGTCTACTCCACTTCACCTTCAACACACTAATTTAACAGCCAGTAGTTCATCAGAATCAGCAGCGATAAACAACATAAAAAGGGACGATTAGACACTTTATTCTGAGCAGCATCAGACCTAATTTTACTTTATGAAATATTTCTGAGGAATACATTTTGCATCAATCTTAAACAGCTGGATGTGATGTGGAATAATGTGAATTTCTTTAGGTTATCGAAGATTTGATTGAAAGTAAACTCTCATTAAATATCCCAAATAACACAGCTTTACTGGTCCATGTGAGCTTTATCGGTAATGACTAAAACAATTACAGAGATTACTTGTCCATCTTCTGTGATATTTGCCCCCACGAATCAAGACAATCTATATAAATGTTATTTGTGACTGTAGCTGATTCTTCACAAACTCTTGCCTAACCACTTTTGAAGGGTGACACTCAGCGGTCCTCTTCCCAGAGTTAGTACAAATCTAGCCATTCCCACCACAGAAGAAAGATAACAGCATTGTTTGATTTTATTTGATTGATATCAGAATATTATTGTTATTATTGATAGTTATACCACGGTTTCTTAGTGTGGCCACACCAATAATCAAAGGAAAAAAGAAGAAACAGAAGGACAGAAGAACAGAAGGGGGTGAAGGAATGGAAAAGAGGAACAACACGGGAGAGTGGGGAGAGGAAAGGAGAAACAAAATGGCAGACTCTAACATGCAGCCCGTCACTGTGCTGCCCGTGGTTCGACCCCAGTGAAGACAAAGTGAGGGGAACCGACCGGCAGCACAGTGACTGAGAGCTGCACTGATGGTTTGGCGAAGCCTGCGTGCACAAAACTGATGGGAAACTGTTCTGTGTGGCTGCTCCCATCCCTGGAGCAGGGGCTGGAGTGGGAGGTGGGAGAGTGTGTGTGGGGGGCGGGGGGTTGTCCATGAGATGGGAGGCAGCACGGGGGGGGGGCAACCAAATGCTCCCCATTAACAAAGGTGAGGGCAAGGGAAAAAAATAAAGAAACAGAAAGTAATGTTGAGTGAGACAACAGGCGACACATGGTACAACACAAACTGTGAATCTCTCTGCTGCAGGTAGTGGGGGTCGGGGTCGGGGAGGGGGGTCGGGACAAAATACAGCCTGAAGTGAAATTTAGACTCACTTGCCAGTTTATTAGAATTATTGAATGATACTATAAAGTGTTTTTGATATTTTGTAGTCTAATAAACCAGCAACTAAGACGTTTCTGGAGATGCAATGTTCTCACTGTAGCTGCTATAAAATGAATGTGCTGCTTGGTGACTGAGGTGACGAAGAGTCATGAGAACATAAACTCTAAATAGCCGAACGTCTTGGGACAATGCCACCTGACTCACTCCTTATGAAACATTAGACCACTAGGAGGCATCGTGACAACTTTATGATAGCTCAAGACGGACAGATATATAATAATTTCCAAATAATCTCAGATTTATTATCTTGTTGTTTCCTTGACAATATGGCTGCAAGTGATTCCTCTGTGTCAGAGCAGATTTACATATCAACAAGAAATACAAAGCTCTCTCCAAAAGAATTGATGGGGAAGGGGGTTATTATTTTCTACATCTACAACTCGCTCCATAAACAGTTTCCAATACTAACGACTGCAACGTTCACATGGATATAACCTCCATTTTAAAATCCGTAGGTGGTAAGTCACAGCTCACCTGTCCTATATAGAAAGGTCTACTCTACTGTCTCTTCATTCCCACTCTGATATATTCCACATCTGCTTAGTGGAAGTTAACAACTGAGTTTAACCTTGTGATTCCACCTTCATTCACTCATACCACAGAAAGGACATCGTTTCATCCTCTAGCAAATGCCTTACCCTCTCTTTCTTCCTCCATGTGGCTGATGCGGAGCACCATGGCAGCCTTCTCCTCTCTGGCCCGGTCCCTGGCGCTGACCGCCTCGGCTACCATCTCCTGCCACTCCAGGACCTGGCTCTGAGCGTCATCGGCACTGCCTGACTCACTCGCCTGTGACAGGAGGGGAGCACAGGACAGACAGGACACCTACACTCAGCGCTCTTCGTCAACACACTGAGAACAGGAGGATTTTTAAAACACTGTGGTTCCCTGACCTGGGAGGCGGCTCTCTTGGTGAACTGCTCTAGGTCGGCTTGTAGTGTCCTCTGTTGCTCTTCATACAGCACCAGCTTGGCCTCCAGCATTTCTAACACAAAGCATCAAATGTACAAGTTTCACATCATAGATTTCACATTGATTTAAGTGACTTTATTATGAAGAATTCACTGTTGTGTTAGTGTTTCAGCTTTGAGTTCATTACCATTCTTTGTTTTGAGCTCCTCATACTGCTCAACTTTCCAGAGGTTTTCCTCTCTCTCCTCCTCCAGCTCTGTGATGCGACTCCTCAGAGCAGTCAAGTCTGGGGGGGCGACTCCAGCCTGAAGGGGACATGGTTATCTTTTAAATGGGTCTCATCCTTTACATTGTAGTTTTGCTTGGAAGTCTTCTGCATGCATTTTGACGCGTTTTAACATTTTACTCTGGAGAACAAAACGTCACTGGCCTACTGCAGAGTTTACAGTTATTCCTTTCAGACCAATTAATAAAATATGTCCATTATTAACATAAAGTCTGCTTTATACCTTTCAGTGAATAACGGGTTCATTCAACAACAAGGCCTCTTAGGAGATCATCATACCTGGCTTTTCTTCAACTCCTCCTCCAACTGTCTGATCCGATTTTTAGACCAGGCTTTCATTTTTAGGAACTTGGCTTCCGATCTGCCGGCTTCATCTG
Source organism: Trachurus trachurus (assembly GCF_905171665.1). NCBI lineage: Eukaryota > Metazoa > Chordata > Actinopteri > Carangiformes > Carangidae > Trachurus > Trachurus trachurus. Next base: position 28,609,228 of record NC_139893.1, read on the forward strand.
TCTTCTGCTTTGCTTGGGCTGCAAAACAAGAGAAGGAAGCCGTTCCTGATCAGGGATCCCACTGATTCACTTTTTCCATTGCATTTATTGGTCATAATGTTATAATCAAATGTACTAATAACATTTTTTTCAAAGCATTTATTACATGTCAAAATAGGTGGATTTATATTTAAAAATACAATAATTCGGGGCGGTGTGTGGCGCAGTGGTTAGAGCGGCCGCCCCATGTAGAGGCTACAGTCCTCAATGCAGGCGTCCCCAGTTCGAATCCCGTGTCGGGCAGACATTTCCTGCATGTCATTCCCCCTCTCTCTGCCTCCCCCTTTCCTGTCTATCTCACTGTGCTATCAAATAAAAGGCAAAAAGGCCCAAAAATATACTTTAAAAAAAATACAATAATTCAAATATATTTATAAATACTTTATATATCAAATATAAAGTGAAAATCCTGGAGTTCAAAACACAGGTTTTGGACTCTCAGGATTTAAAATCTGGTTTCAGGCTTACATGTTATAATCTGTCTTTTTTTTGTTGTTGTATAGTTTGTTTAAATAAATTCATAAAGGCAGAGTCCCCCTGTTAAAAATCTGAATAACTGCTGACCATCTTCAACAACCATGAAATTTACCCAGCATTTCTGGGACATGTAGACTGAATAATTAAAAGACAATGATGTAAGCGAATCATCAAACCTTCGAGTTCAGCTATTCTTTGGATAGAGGCTCGATCAGCGGGCTCACTTCCACCTCCTGCAGCCTCCTCGGGGGCAGGTGGTGCCGCTGCCGAAGACTTCCTCAGCTCCTCCATCTGCCCCAGGAGATCCTGCTGGATTTGGTCTATCTGTGTTTGATGCTGCTCGGTCATTCGCCGTGCCTCCGCCTGCTGTTTCTCCATCAGGTCACGAAGTTGGGCGCGCATCACATGCTTCTCTGCTTCCATCTTGGACTCCAGGCTCTCTCGTTCAACCTGTAGCCGTCGGAGCCGCTCGTTGAGCTCCTGCGGTTGAGGACAGTTCAGGATGCGACCAAAACAGGAAGACAGAAATCCTCATCACGACATTACAAAATATGATGTACACACAGGGGACGCAAGAGGACAGAGATGTTTAAAGTGATGAAATGTCTCTCCTGACCTTTATCTGTTGGTCCCTGCCGTCCACCTCCCCCTGAAGAACATCGATGACCTGGGTTTTACCCAGCAGCACCTCCTCTTTCTCATGGAGCTTCTGTTTTAGAGCCTTCAACAGCTGAGAGGACACAGTGAACATCTGTTACACCAACAGGCTGCTGCCTAAACACTAATACAGTCAGACTGATTTACTGAGACGAACTCCATCACATAGACCCTTGATAATTGTTGGAATGGATCACATGACTACTGCAGTGACTGGGCTGTGGCTCTGTTATGTTCCCTTTAGACCGAAATAAACGAGTGACATGCTGCTGCTTAAATAGTGGGTGGAGTCTTTACCTGCTCCAAGTCTGCGCTGGCATCAGACTTTGCTGCTAGTTTGAAAAGCTCCTGCTCGTGCATCTGGTTGATCTCCATCAGCTGGTTGTCTTTCTGCAGAATGATGTCTTTGAATGTCTGGATCTGAAACAAAAAAGCGGTGCATCATAACAAACACTAGCATCTAACTCCACAGTAAAAGCCTCACTTCTGATCAGAATGATGTCGGTGTGACAGGCGAATGCTTTGAAAAACCTACGTTTTGTTTGTACATGGTCTCCTTCTGACTGTACTGCTCCTTCTCTGTGGCCAGCAGCTCTTTGAGGCTGTCGCTCTGCTCCTGCAGCAAACTGTAGCGTTCATCTGCTTCTCCCACCTTCCTGGTCAGACTCTGCACCAGCAGCTGGAGCTCCTGCATCGCTCCGCTGTCTTCCGCGGCCTGCGAGGGAACAGTACAAGTCAGCAACAGTGAGTGCTGTTACAATGTCCAAGAGAGTTTGCAAGAAATATAGATGTATGACTTCTTTTCCAACTTGCTGCTGCTGTTGCTCCTTTTGTTCAAGATTTGAATTTGTTTGCAGTGGCAAATGACAGAGAAAAGTGTTAATACACAATGTTCAAACCTTTTGCTGAGGTGCAGGCGCCATGGGCTGATCTCCTGCCAACGCTGTCTGCAGGTGGACGATGTAAGCCTCTTTTTCTGCCAGTTTCCTGTCCTTCTCTGTTAGCATGCTGTCCATTTCCTCGCCTCGCTGACGCTGAAACTCCACCTCCTTCCGCTAGAATTAATTAGTAATAAAGCCAGTTAGAGAAATTAAGAGACAGACACATTTTAAAACAGATTTCAAAACCGGTCTTCCTCTCACGGGCAATTCCCTTGGATAGAAAGGGCTTAATTAAATCTCACGAACAAGGCAAAATATAAAGAAATGTTGTAACACATGTTTGCCGAAGGGCACCTTGCTCAGTGAAGTGTTATATTGCTCAGTTCCTGTCGTATACACAGAGAGAGAATGTTTGAACTTGTTATCTATCCATCAGCTAAATATGAAAAACAGATCAGCAGATCTGTTAATAACTATAACTCCACTCACTTTGATTGTAACACCATTTATAGAGACAGGGATGGACAATTAATCATTAAATTAGGATTGTGACAAAATATGACAGGTGCATTAACACTACAACTGCTTTATTGGAAAACATTCATTTAAGCTTCTGGGATTTGTCAACATCATGTAAAAACTAAGGTGTTGACGGTTAATTCAACTTTTGATAAAATCTATTAATTTGTCAGATTCCCAGAAGTCTCTGATCAATACTGTGACATTAACATCAGATACATTTACAGTATATTGTCCGTTCTCACAGTGACACTCAAAATACATATCCAACACATACAGCAGAGTAATACTTGTTTGAGGCCAAAACATCTGCGAATAATTTTGTACCCGTCACCAAAAAACAGATCAACTGTGAGATCATGAGGAGGACGACTCCATCTCATGTGTCTGTAACTGGGAGACGGGGACAAACTTTACCTTGTTTGCCAGTTCCTCGTCTCTCTGAGCAAGATGCTGTTCCAGTTCCTCAACTTTCTTCTTTAGCAGGACGATCTTACCCCGACTGGCCTGCTCCCCTCCTCCTTCTGATGACCCCTACAGGGAAACACCAGGACAGTGTTGGAAATATCCAATGACACATTTCGGACTACTTTTTTCCAGAGGAGCAGATACATGATTCAAATGTAGTTCTCATATTCTGAGTCTGCTGTTTTCTTAAAAGTGGGGACCGACTGTATTGGTCATTAAGGACAATGGTAAATATGTTACAGAGACTTTATAGTGAAGCCTTTATGTCACTAGATCTGAAAGATACTGTAATTAAACAATATATGGATGATGTCAGACACACAGAGGGTGAGTTTTAGGAAACGTATCTAACCATACCAGTGTGAATGTGTGTGCTTGTACCTTTTTGCCATGAGTTGGCGTGCCCTGTCCTCCCTGCTGTTTCTTCAGCTCCTCCAGCTGTGTCGTGAGCGATGTCACCTTGGCCTTGTTCTGAAGACGCAGCTTTGACAGTTTGGCCTCACACGCCTCCTTCTCCACCTGAGTCACAGACAATTTGTTACATCAATTCAAATTCTGTTCTTCCTCTTTTGCCAGAACAGTGGTGTTTGCAGTCTGAAATATACTCTGGCATACTAGCTGCTCCTCCTTCATACATCCATGGCTGCCATAGTAATATGACTGTTGTTAGCTAGCAAGCCCACTATTCTCAGTCTGTTCGTTATGTTCGTCATGGCACTGAGGCACTGAGGCAGACGCTGATGGAGGAAGAGGAGGAGAGAAGCCGGGCAAGGGACTGGACAAGGGAAAATCTTGGACTGGCTTTTGAGACAGTGAGTAATGTCTCTGCCGGTTACATAGGCTTCGTTGTCTTTTCCTGTTACGTTGGCTTAAGCTTGTAAATAAAGGTTGTGTGTTGCTGTCCGTGAGTGGTGCGCCTGTTATTTACCTCAGTACTATTAAAGGTAATTACACTCCACAACTGCAGGGAAACCCTCAGAGCATAAAACCCAATTCTTCAAAAATAGGGCTTTAATATTGGCCACGAGTGCTACTTTGCTTTAATTGAGATCAGTTTTTTTTATACACAAATGATAAACATAATCCTAGTACATCTTATTTGCAATGTTAAGTGCAGCAATGTATGTATGGTGGAGGGTTGTAGTGGAGCGGATGTTCCTGTCTACACTCACCTGCAATGAGGCCAAAACATTTACTGTGTTGTGGCAGAGCTCTAATCTCACATTCCTGTCTTTATCACTATGCGATGACAGACTTTGACTTGGAAGTTTAATAGTTAACTCTATCAGGGATTTAAAGAATGGTCTCAGTCAGTAACTAACTGTAAATAAATAACAAGCCCTGACCATATTAGAAAAACACATGTGACCACCAACTGTGCTTGGATCAGTCAGACACAGATCCCTGTCACACACACCTCAGAGCTCACACTGCTGTGAGCAGTGCAGGGGAAATTATATTTAAATATCCAAAATTATACCACATGGAACTATCAGGTCACTATTGTAAACAGTGAGTAGGAGTGTAAGGAGGGTGAGGGAGCAGTAGGTTTGATGCCAATATAACAACAATGGTCACAACGAGTTTCTTATGGATAATATGCAACTACAAAATAAAAGACACCGATGAACTGAAAACGAAAGCAGGCACTTTTTTGTTTCATGGTTTAGATAATGAAAAGATAATAAAGTGTCCGCAGATCTTAAGTGTCTCACAGACAAATTTCAATCCTTCATATGTCTGTCGAAAAGAACAAAACATCTAACTGAAGACATAATGAACCTAATCGAAGTCCAGGTTCTTGGATAGGATAAAATCATTTAGCACAAATGATTTGTTTGCCACGTTTAGCGGCGCCATTTGGAGAGGTAAAAACTCCCAGCAGTGGGCGGGGGAGTGCGAAGATAACACAGACTGCGGTGGAAACAGCTCCACGGCCGAGTCGGGGAAGACAGGTCGGAAAACGAAGACCCTGACAGTCCCAGCCACAGATAAAGGGAGATGATTCCATGGAGTAACATGAGGTCTCAACACACATACTAGATACTCCAGTAGTACTGCAAGGAGGGGAAAACTCAATGATCCACTACTGCTGCCCTGATGAACAGGAGAGTCTAGTGATCAAACACCTGAGCAGCAAACCCAGAGCAAACAGAGCAACAGACAGAACAGGTCGGATGCAAGAGCTTTGAGAAATGTATCCTCACCTTAAGTTGTTCATCTTTGGTGCGAAGTGTTGCATCCTTTTCGCGGATCATCTCCTTCAGCTGAGTGACGAGTTGCTCGGTTTGAGTCAACCGCTCTGCCATTTCCTCCACAGCGACCTCTCCTGCAACGCCAGCAGCACGTTGGGGAGAGCCCGGCCCCTGAGGAGAGACAGACATCTATGATACACAGTTTGCTGTTCTTAATTATTAAGGAGCCAGTTACCAAACTTCAGGTGAACAAATCAACAGCTGAGTCTCAGATAAAGAGCTTGGGATTATGGTTGTGCGTATAGCCTCCAAAATAGCAACCAATAAAAACAAAAAGCCTCTGAATGAGAAATTGTTCAAGTTTAAGTAGGGAGAGACACTGAAGCTGCATCATGTCCCAGTCTCCACAGCTCTGAAATAAAGTTGTGATGGTAACTCTAACCCTTGTAACATAAACGACAGAAACTCTCAGGCTCAGGTGCCATATCTTATTATATTTCATTATCTATGATCAAAACAAGCAAGGTCAACTGTTACTCTATGACTGCAATTCATAACATGTGGGCAAATAATGTGTAGAATCACGAGGTGAAATAATCCCTAACACCACTAGCAGTGAAGACATTCACACAACAATAGTCGGCTTATGGAAATTTTAGTTTTTGTTTGTTTAGTTTTGTTTCATCCTGTGTTGTGTCAGTCCAATAGAAGGAGCGGGCTCATCAGTGGAGAGGAATTCAGAAGAACAGAGATGAGGTGATGGCTGACAGGTGAAGGGCGTGAGAAACGCTGAGTCAAATGGTTGTGAATAGTTTGAGCAGTTTTATTGCATTCATAATAAAAGGTGATGCAAGCATCTCTTAAAAAGTAAGGATAGCATGTAGGCAGCCGAGTAAGTGCAGACTGAGGGGACAGAGGGGTTTAAGCTGGTGCAGTGGTTCCCCCCTAACAGGAAGTGTGAGCTCCGGTCGTCTGAGTCAAAGCCCTGTGCTCAGCAGTCTACCTAATTCCAGTTTATCTGGACATGAAACACACTGCAAAGCTTCCACTGGGTTTCCTTTGAGCAAATTAAGTTGTTAACACTGACCAAAGTCAATGGCCACTCAGGGGCACTCATTTTAATTCAAAACAAATTCATGAATATTACAGCAACAAATGGTTCACAGGAAACAAGTTGTGAGACAAATAACACAATGTTTCTTGCAGTAACACAATCCCAGTCACCAGACACTGCTTACAATGCCACTATTCAAGCAATGGAAAGAAGAGCACATGTATACTTACTCCAGAGCCAGGCTCTCCCTCTTCACTGGAAAACCACTTCAGCATGGTTTCAGTTTGGACCTGATACACACACAAACAAAGGCATTGACATTATTCAGAACCTAGAAATTCTTACTGGTGGTTTGATATAGGACAGCTCATCACAAATTTATTATCAGAGTCAACTCTGCCTTAATTTTAATCCTCTCCATCGTTACGACATGACTACTCCAGAAATCCAAGCCAAGACAGTTACACTGACCCTTTAAGAATCCATCCAAGAAAATAAAATGAAACACTAACTCTACGTTTTATTGATTCAACATCTGAATGATTTTTACACCCTGCAGAAAAATAGAACAAATCCAATGTATGCTAATTATTAGCATTAAAATGCAATTTCATTGTCTTTAACAGTGTGAGATAACAAATATTAGTTTTAAGCCAACAAAGTATTGAGATAAATGAGCAGATCTGAGGAAATGCACAACTATGCTCTCACTGTGTTCTTTCCTTAAAATATTCATGGTCATCCCGGCAGACAACAGGCTGAGCAGTGCAGGCTTACAGGTCACTTCATCTGACAAACTGAGAAAGCAGGCCACAGGTCTGCCAAGATAGTCAGGTGATTGCTGGGAGAGTCCAACCCAGAGCGATAGATATAACAGAGTGGCGACAACCTTTGATGTCGCCGCCAGCGCGGTCACGTGGTTCATGTAGCTCCCAATAGTTCCAAACGAGGCTGCCGCTGTCATGTTCTGCTATGGGACAGACAGCACTGAGCTTGCTTTTGGACGGTAAATATTAAAAAATAAACCCTACAAAGGTATATTTACAACTGATACTGAATTACTGTATGTACATCAATGTCAGTTTTCAAACAAAAGGCAAAATCTTCTTGCTTCAAGGATTTATTTGTCACTCTAAAGTGAAGATTAGCCTGCCCTACAGTAAAAATGGCATAAGAAGAGGAGTAAAGCAATATATTAAGTGGGAATATATACATTTAAGCATCAAAGATGTTCAATCAAACCTACACAGTTTGAAACAACGTTCAAAACACACACAGCCAGTATCACAACTAAACATAAAGCCCGTTAGCTTAATGCTAACGTATAATGCAAAACCTCATAGACGGGCTAACAGAAATTAGCATCGATATCGCCATTTCGCGGCAACCAAGCCATAGCAGTAAAGCTGCCAAAACCTGGCTTTAGCGCTGTCAACAAGTCACAGTTTTAATATTTTTTTCATGCAAGAAAGTCACCGTTTAATCCAGAGTCTGTGGTCAGTTCATAACGTTTGTTAGGGACTTGCACCGATGTTTGTTCTGGGAGAAGTGCAGAGTCTGCGTGAGCCCCGACCGGGAACCAGGGGCAGCGGCTGTCCGCAGCAGCAGCAGCCGCTCTACTGAGCTGATCTGCCGGCGGGCCGACCGTCCTCCTCCCGGAGGAGGAAACGAGCCAAGTAACGTATCCGCATGCTTTTAGAGGTTGACTGCTGGCTGGTTAAATTATTTTAAAGAGATTAATGTTGGTCTTATTGATGAAAATTAACAACTGTGGCTGTGGTATTAGTTTGTTTGAATGAAAAGTGAGCAGGGCTGCTTCTGGGCTACGGACTTAAATCACCACAGTTACGTAAATAAATAAATGTTTTTCAATGAACCGATCAGTCTAATAATTTTTATTTTGTTAAGTCAACATGGTTACTGTACTTGGGAACGATTATTACCACTTTATAACTTAAAATTGGTCGGTATTTCATCAACGTAGCTCAGTAGTTTCTTGCTGTGCAGCCATAGAAACAGACGTGGTCCAGCGCCGCGGGAGGAATGTTTGGAACTATTGAGGGCTCCATGACCCGGAAGTCGGCCCGCCATTTTTTACAACGGAGTCCTATGGGAGTGTCGCCACTCTGTTATATCTATCGCTCTGGTCCAACCTAATCATAAAGGCCTCTTCATGTTTCAGCAGGGGACAGCTCAGTTTCGACTGCAGACAAGAGGCACAACTTTGTTTACAACTAGCCTGTCAGGTCTTACAGGATTAATTTGGACAAGATTTTGGAGCCTGACATCATGTGATTAGTCCATTGAGGTTGCATGATCAACCAGATTCATTCAGCCTGCTGCACAGTCCAGCACACGTGACGCAGAAGAAAAATCAGGTCAAACTGGTTCTGTCACGCATACCACAGCAGGACCCTGCACGAGCACAGTGGCTTCCTGGTACCTTTAATGAACGTCGGGATCACAAGCATCAAGCTCGTTGACAGGCGAACTGTGCCAAAGAAACTTTATCCGACTGTGACAGTGGGCTTGTTATCAAATCCTCCACTCTGAGAAATGTTACACTGAGATGTTAACTAGTATACATTTCAGGGTTCAACACAGAGCACAATGAAATAGCCTATACTGTAGAGAGATGCTAACGCTATACTAAACATGCAGCTATCTTTAAGTCTCATATTGCTGATGATAATCCCAGCTTTAAAAAAAAAAATGAAATAAGGAAAGGCATATCAAATAGTCCTGGGCTGGAGACCATTCCCATCTCAAACACAGCGTTTCTTACAGTCTGCTTCATTTAAAGTTGTGTGCAGGTCGCCGAGGAATTGACACTTGCTAAATTTACTAGCCTCTATTCACACCAGTTGGACACCAACAATTAACACAAAAAGGCCTCACACTTGTACCAAGACAAGGCCTCGGGAGCCGGAGTGGGCGTCGGCAGGTCCACCGGCTATTTTAATAAACTGCAGTTATGGCTAACGATGATCCTGCTAGCTAACTTTATCTTGCCAGCTATGTAGCTACCTGCTAACGTAGCTAGCGCTGACCTGTATCTTGGCTATTCACTTGATAAATTAGCTCGCAACCAGTAAAATAATACTTTTGAGTGTTTACCGGATTCACAACTTCACGAAGAATCCACCTGACATCTCGGCACGTCGACAAAAGTCCCGTAGAATTACATTTTATTCCACTTGACGACGAAATTGCAAACGGGACAGAGATGCATCCGTCACGTTTGTCAACAGAAAACAGAAAGGAACTGCGCATGCGCAAACACACCAAACTGACCGATAAGACTGTCATCGGCTACGAAGCGATGAGATATGTATGAAGGCCGGGATTGTGAGAAGAGCGGTTACTTGATGTAATCTTTATCTCATGGTGTTGACGTTGTTGTTTTCTTTTCTCCAGAACAGGTCCGTTGTCCCGTCAGCTGCGAATACAAGAGGACGAAAATACCAAGATCACTAACTGCATTTCATTTCCGTTTTCGTTCAAGCGGACATCTCTGCCTCAAAAGGATGCACAGCTAGTTTTTTGATTCAGCAAGAAGTTTGATTTCAACTTATAGCATATTGTGAAAATACAAAGTTGTATTGTTTCCTCCTGAATACCGTATTTCATGGAAACTGAATTGGTTTCAAATATTTTTATTTGAAGCAATGGAGTAGCCTACACAAAGTGCCATCACTTTACATTGGCTTCAGATTTTACAATAGCCTAGGCCTATTATTTACAATATGAACAACGCTCAATGCAGATTATCTTCTAGAACCCCTCTCGTTAAAAAGAAAAAGAAAAAAAGAGGCCACTCTCAACTGTAAATTAGTTAGCTACAGTTACAAGCTATTTTCCCCAAAAAGTAATTAATCAAATTACTTTACAAATAACTGTAAAGTAATTTGTTGCTGCATCATTGTTTTCCATCTGTTCTTTAATCCTCTGTGGTTTCACATAGGCTACAGTAACAAGTCAATTAGAATTGAGATAGTTGTAGCCTAATTGTGTTGTTAATTAATAGGCCTACAGTATAAAGACTGAGTCCTCTGTCAAAAGCTGTGAGGAACAGACAAAATTCATATTTTTTCCCTTAATCATTTAAAGGCAGACTCCAAACAATTTATTGTCAAAAACAAATTGATTATACAGAGAATCCCTTTAATACAGGATGGTCTGGTAGTTGATCCCCACTACTGAAATCTATGTTTCCAGGTATGATCACTGCAGTAGGGTGTTCATACCTAACCTGGTTTATGTTTTGTTGTAAGGCCATCAGGCAGGTCGGGTTGGGTAGATTGGCCTCAGAAGAACCATAGTGGATCAACAGTTTTACCACGACCACGTTCAAGCAGGATTTTGACGTCAGCTGGGCTTTAATCTCTCTGGGAGCTGGGTGGTAGCCTTTTGTCTGGATTGATCAATCCCCCCATCTCTGCAGTCAACGAGCTGACAGATCTGCTGTTCACAAACAAATTGATTTGAGCTCAGATGTTGGTCACTCAGATTTTTTCCTAAAACCAGCGTGGAGTAGTTTTGTCATAGTTAAGGGGGCAGAAATATTGAAGAGCAAAGGTTATTATGTTGAGGGATTTAGAGACGATCACTGAAAAGTCAATTGGATTTGTCCACAGGTTACCTGGAAATAGCCCACACACTGTTTTCTACTGACAGCACAAGCCATGGGTGCTTGGCTGGCGCACAGGGATGAATGTGCTTGACCACCTCTACAAGGATTTTTAATTATTTTACAAGCTTTTTTCTATTACTGAATTATCATGGGTCAAGTACAGGGTGTCGAAGATAAGGAAGTGACTCTTCAACACATTCAGGAACTCTACCGTAAATTTACAAGCGAGTGTCCGAGTGGAAATCTGCACTTACATGAATTCAAGAAAATCTTTGGTATCACCAGCAGCTCCACAGAAGAAGAAACTGCTTACATGGAAAATGTGTTTCGATCCTTTGACATAAATCAGGTAATGTAACAAGACAGTGATGTGTTGTTAGATATTTAATAGAAATACTAGCCTACTGTATAATTAAAAGTGGAAATGGAAAAGCTAGAATTCAAAAGGTAGGCTACATTTAGTAAAGTTAACTTTATTTTAGCTTTAATGATAAAATGTTGATAATGAATATTTGTCAGTGTTTTCATTATGTCGGTTGTTCATTATTCATTCATTAACCTTTATTTAACCAGGCAAAAGTTGCTAAGAATAAATTCATATTGTTGCTGGGAGGCAGCTGGGACTGACTGATCCATCCATTGTGCTGCTTTCCTCTTAGGATGGTAAAATAGACTTCATGGAGTATGTGGCTGCAGTGCATCTCGTTCTTCGTGGAAAACTAGAGGACAAACTGAAATGGTCTTTTAAAGTTTACGACAGAGATGGAAATGGCTGTCTGGACCGACAGGAAGTAAGACAAGTTGTCAAAGTAAGTGTTCAGTTCCATTAATAAATCACAATGATGTTTGCATTAGTGACTATTTTTTCAGGGTGGGACCTCTAACTAGTAGATGACTTTCCTGTGGACTATTTCATCTGAATGTTTCAAACTTTCCATAAATACTCCCTGAACAGGCACAAATATGAGGGATATTTGTCACAGTATTACCAGTGTGAACAGTTGAACAATTCATGTTTAAACTTGTAATCTGTAAATATAACACTCCTTCAACAAATGCAAAACATTTCCTTTTATTTCATTTGCAAATATATGAAAACCTCTGCATGCCTATGCATTGTCTATTTCTGTGAGTTGAAAAATAATCGGTGCGTCTCTGTTTTGCTTGCTCTTACTTTTTCTTTTCTTTTTTTCACATAGTAAGTGTTGCATTGCAGGTGTCAGCACAACAGAATAAAACATGTCAATATCAGAATATGTTCTCTAAAACACGTAAACTGACATTTCTTTGTCTCTTTCCTCATCCTTTCAGATCATCTACAGGATAAAGAGGCACAATGATCCTAGCATCACAGTGAACATTGATGACATCTGTGACAGAATATTTGAACTAGTGGACAAGAATAATGACAGTAAGTGCCAGGATGATTTATATTTGATACAGATAGGTGGATACATTATAAACCTACTGTCATAAATTCTTTAATTTGTGTATCACTGTGTTTCTCTTGTGAACTGTCCAGGTCAGATTTCTTTGGAGGAATTTATTGAGGGGGCTGAAAAGGACCCATGGGTTCTGGATCAGCTGAAACTGGACATTGGGCCCTGTGATTGGTACATTGGACAACAGAAGATTAATGAGAAATAATCACACAATTAACTGGATGCATATCTTGCTAGATTGATAGATAATCTGCATCAGTTGATCTGGGAGAGAGATCTGGGATGCGGGATAATCTCAGCCACCATCAGACCGTGTGGAAGTACAACCTAATGTCTAAAAATCTTCAGGTGGTACAGAGTGCAGTGAAAAGAGCTGTTGATCACTCAAGATGGACAACCGAGTAAATGCACAAGAGCCTAAAAAACAACCATTAGCCCATGATTGCATTGTGACCAGCAGCGGTCACCAACCTTCTTCATTCAAATATCCCTAAGCTCGTCCTGAGTGAAATTAAATATCCATCTGTTGTAACGTCCAGAAAAAAAAGACTCAGACAGTGTTCACAACCTGAGGCCCCTTCATTCGGTCTAACTATAACATGTGTGTATAACAAGTGTTTCGGTCCAGTTTTTTGCACTGTAAGTAGAATCTGAGAGACACAGCTTCTTGTTTTAACAATTTCACAACACATTACACTTTTAATTCTCATTAAATATTGAATTTCATTCATTCCACAGAAAATAAAGACACATGGTTTATTTTTGTGAGGAAAACCAATTTGTTCATGTTAGACAAGAACGTCTTCACATTTGCAGTGAGCAAATGATACTACTGTAAGTCGTTTTTTTTTTAGAAAGTACAACTGTGACAATGCACACAACAGCAAGACTCTCAGATCAGTTAGTATGTTTTCTACTTCTGTTGTGGAGCCTGCTTCATTACGGTTGGTAAAAACTGTATTTGTATATTTGTTTATTATGATTACATTTTCTATTCTTGCCTCCTTGTCTGTCGATGAAGTTGAACCTGGCCGCAGCCTGCAGAAAGGGTGGAGTTACTGACTTTGACTTGACCATTGAAGGTTTAACTCCACCTCATTTGGATTTCATTGGTTTAACAGACTTTTAAACCTGCCTACATCTGATTTCAGCGGTTTGACTGTAGAATGTAAGTTCAAAGCTTATACCTACAGGGTAAACTCAACACGTTTCATATTTCATATTTTTAAACAATGCTTTCTGTACTGACCTTAAAAATTAGGTGTTAACTAACTTCTTGGTGCTATTGTAGGCTACTTTTTATTCCACTGCATGTCTCATAGCTATTGTTACACATAAGTTTTTAGATGATTACTTTTTGAATGTTTATCCACGCCCAAATTTGTCAGTTAAAACAATGAAATCACAATGGGCGGGGCAACATGTTTAAATTGAACCTTGCCCTGTTCTGCAGGCTGCAGCCAAGGATTATTTGTATGCAGTCAACAAGTAAACACTTGCATGTGTTTTCTTAAGCTGCAGTGTACTGAGCCCTCAGGGCCACCGTAGTCTGCCACTGCTGTTTAAGATCTTGTTGACAGAACCTGTAAGTGTAAACAGTCTCTATTGCAGTGTTTGAACCTCTGCCTCAAACTACCTGAACTATCTAAGGGTTAAATGTTTAGGAGGCCAACCGCCAAACACTGTGTTGCTCACTCGTGCAGACTGGAGCAGCCTTACCACTGTGTGCCAGATACATGTCTTCTTTTTGAATCTGAGCTATTGTTTTGATAGATTGTCTGAATACATGGTTAGTGAAGTAGCACAAATGTGAGGAGAGGATAACTGCAGAAGTAGGTGAGTTCGACCAGGAATTCATTCAGCCATGCAAATGAGTCTTGCTGTCAGAAATAGTTTATCTCTTCAGCCACATGGTAGCTTTTTTTTTTTTTGTGAAAAGATTGAAATAAACAAGAGTATACCAATGTGTATTCTTATTTTATTCCTCTACTTTATTCCAGATTACAAACAAACAACAACTCTGAAGTATGGAGGCTTCATGGGACCTTCTGCAATATTGCTTTAACCCGACTTTCTATTCTTGGTCTGTAAGACTCTTTAAGCAGAATAATATCCTTGAGTCTCACAGTGAGACCAATGAGAGCCACACATACTGTGAGGCAAAGAGCCTTAGTGAGAAAGGTTAAATCCATATGCTAAGGTGCTACGGGGTCTGGTGACTGCAATGTGCGCATGTGCACCTCACTGAGCTTCAAATGCATCATTATTGCTAAGTTTGCTTCTGGTAACAATCCAGTGAGTAAAATGCAGAGTGAATGAATGGGTTAGACACCTAGCAAAATTTAACTGAGCTGAGGCTGTCATCCTGCGTCATTGACGATGATTGTTTCTCACACGACTAAGTGCAATTTCAACAGAAATGTTAACTGTCTCAAGGCAGTCTTTCCCCATTATTTTTGTAAAATCTGTTTAATGATTTTTAATTTAAAATTCAAAAAATTCAGAACTACAAATGAATAATATTGGCAGCAACACCATTAATTACAATACCATTAACCATTCATCTTATCTGAAACAGACCCTCTTTGTTTGACATGTTAAATCAGCTATTTTCTAGATGACATCTCTTATTCCTCCAACCACATGTCAAATGTTGGTGTGGCCTCTCAGATTTCCATAATTGTAACATTACTGATTATTAGTACGATTTATCTTGAGGCCCTCTTTTTAATGTGTTTTTTAAGTATTTTGTTGACACATTAATTAAATACTCATTACAGTAAGTTTCAAGAATTTTCTTTTGTTTATATTGGCTCTGTTGCATGCCCACATTCCCAGTGGTGATCTTTAAATCTTTACAGTTTAAAAGGTAAATTTCAACCAGATGGGAACTGAGAATCATCTATTTGTGTAATTTTGCAAAACTGTGACAGAGTCTGTTTCCCTCTGTGACTGGGTCAGAAAAGGATTATATTCAGGTTAAGGTGGAGGGAAACAGACCATAACCCAACGCTTCACACCTTTGGACAGGTTATATTTCATGAGTTTGACTTACGGGACACAAATCAGACGATAAGAGCTCAATATGAAACACTAGAGTTCCAACATGTGACTAATGTCTTACAAGATCAAATTTGAACTTGCGTCAAATATAAAACATCCAGATAACATAATCAGCTCTTTGTCTCAGGCTGCAGTCTGCATGCAGTGAATGCTCTGTACACTTCTTCTGCCCTCTATCCCTCACCCTGAACAAATAATTACTGCCTGAAACCAGTGGCATCACCAATACAGGGAATTATCACAATAGTCATGATACAGTAATGACTTTGAAATGTGGGTGGGCTGCAGTCTATTTCACTTTGTGGATTGACAATATAGACATAGACAAACTGATGAGCCTCAGGCAGCCTTGACCAGAGACGAAGGGTTGCAGGGGTGATGTTTTCACTCTGGCGCCTCCTTGTGGCACAGTCAACAACGTGAAGTTGACAGAAATTGAAAAAAAAAAAAAACACAACATGTTTCTGTAAAAATATGTTTTAATAACAAAATAAATGGGTATCTGAAGCGAATACAACACAAGTTTCTCCTCAAATGCAACATTTTTCTTCTCCTCAGGCTTGTACAAAAAAAAAACAGACAAAAAAACAGGTAAAATTACATTATGTACAATGTTTTAACAAACTGTGTCACGGTTCGCCTCATTTTCCGATGTATAGGCAGCAAATAATCTCTTGTGAATCAGCTGTTCAGCATTTGCCCAGTACTGAGTGAGTGACAGACACAGTTGGAGATGAGCTGGTGAAGGAAGTGAAGTGGAACATGTAGAGGTCGAAGAGCCAGAGATTCATCACAGGTTTGTGAAAGAGGAGTGAATGTAGGCATTTCAAACAAAACTGATGCTGCACTGTCTGAGCTCTGCGTGACTGTACGTTCCGACCGAAAGCAGCATAAATGTCAAAGTGACAGGAAGTCTGTCACTTTCCTATGGGAGTCTCCTGGCAGCAGGTCAGAGTATGGTAATAATTTCTGATGCAGCTCAACATCAAGCAACTAGTCCAAACTGTAGAAGTGCCAGGGAACACAACCATTTAAACTTTTGTATCCATTCCTTCTCTCTCCATCTGATATCTACACCTGTGACTGTTCAGTTTCTACTACAATGAATGCATCTCATATTCCTGCCAGTAGATGGCACCAGTTGATAAACAACACAGTTACCATGGGTCAAGTTTTTTCAAATGTACTTACTATTGAAGTTTACAAGTAGCCATGTGAGTTACGTGAGTATAGGCCTAACTATATGAAATGGCAATAAAACATTTTGCCATTTTTTTGTGGTGAAACATCAACAGAAAAAGTCACATACAGTACTGATGGTGAGAAAAATAAAGACAATACCAGCAGAGCCCACACAGGTGCACAGGGCGACCAGGGGCATAGGCGCTAAGGGCAAAAATATGGAGTGGACTGTCCCGTGGCTACAGAGAAGTGTTGCCTTTCTCTTCTGATGCAGCAGAGTGTGTCAGCAACATTTTTTTTTATCAATCATTGTTATACTGACAAAAACAGACTTTGCATTACATAAACAAACAGCACAACTCCACCCCATCAGTCATGAGTTAACACAACATGATGAACTCTGCATCATGTCATGATATGATGTATGTGACTGATTACTGCAGGATATTTATTATATGCAAGACAGTAGCCAAGCTCTGCTTTGGAGTTTCAGCTGTTAAATGAGTCAAAAAAAAAAGACAAAATGATTAGGCACACAAGGCAGGAAGCGCAAGCGCCAACATTGCCAGGGCCCTGCAGGTGCAATCTGGTGCTTTTGATCCAGAAAAAAAAGAAAGAATTCAATGTTGTGTAGCTTACCAGGATATGACCCCTGTTGCACACTGCTGACCTACTACAAAGTTGACGGATGACATGTGTATTTGTTTTGCATGGCCTTTAAATAGAGTTTGCAAAACCCAGAGCTCCCAACAAACTTGCTAGCAATTTTCTTCATGCTCACCCCTTTCGGTCTGACAGTACAGAAAGCAACTGAAGCCAGTTCAGGCATACAGCTCATTTAATTAGGGTGGGATATCTGAACCCCCCTCAATAAAAAAATACTGAAGTCAATCCAGAGTTGTCTGACTGAACTGTCAGTTATCACACATAATGTAACAACAGCTCACTGTTGTTGTTTTTGTTGTTGTGGTGGTGGTGGCACCAAGAAAAAAAAAAGAATGCTGACTTGAATCATACTGACTGGGCAAAAGGACCACGAGCTGGATTTACAAATTAGCACAATATGATGTTATCGAGATATATCATATACATTTTATGTCATACAATGACTACAACATATTAAACCAAGTTTTAAATTGTGTATGTCTAAATCACTGAGCAATAACTAGCTTTATGTAATAACCAATTTTACCACATTGACGAATAAGAATAAAAATTGATTTGATTAATTTGATAATTTACAGTTGACTCTTTACTTATGGGTTATTTATTTGTTAACAAATGTATGGCTGTCATCTCTAAAGTAAAGATATGTGCATTCAAATGTGTTGAAATATACAACAGCTGACTGTACAGCTGTTTAACAACACTCTCTATCTTTCGATAGAGACATGAACTTGCTGCCAAAACCGACCAGAACAGCAGAGGCTCGTACCTTTGGACCAGCCGTCCAACCAATGGCTGAGCTGCAGCCATGAAAAAGCACAGCGCTCTCCAGCTTCATGTCACAGGAAGCTCCACAAAGAGACGCAGGCAAAGCTTCAAAACCCATGAGGACAACACCTCACCGTCAGATGGGTGGCGACCCCACTGAGCCTCAGAGTCACGGTAGTTTCACACAGTTCTGGGTGACCCAGCCGGTGGCGTTGACATCCAACTTGAGCAGGTTCATGACCCATTCATCCTTCTGTGCTCCCTCCATGAACTCAGATAAGGTTATCTGACCTGTGGGGACAAAACACGACCAGCACTGATGACTGCAAGGAATGATATGAAACACATTTAAATGAATCCAGTTTATGTAGGGAAACTCATTAGCTTTAGACAGGAACAGTAAAAAAAAATGTAAGGTCTCTTCAATAGCAGGATGCACTAATAATAATTCAGTTAAATGTGCATTAGAGTAAAAGAGTTGTTGTTGTTTTTTCCAAAAATGTAGCCCTGAGGTTTGTCAAAGCTTGTGTGAGGCAGTATAACATATAAAAAATAAAGTTATGAATCTTAACTCCAAAAGTTTTGAATCAGAGCTAAATCTGGCATATTTACATTTTGTATGTTCATGTAGAGTCCCGTTACAAATAAACAAATAAATGAAAATGAAAAGTACATTGTTGGCTCCACCAACCGATAGATAGATAAGCAGAGGCAAAAAGGGTTCATTAATTTTGAATAGTATTTTCCTTACAGACAAACAAAGACTCCAATGTACATTGTGCAAACACATCAGCACATCAAAAACAGTCCATTAATCACACAAATGTGCACTTGTGTCCAACGTACCGTCGTGGTTCTGGTCGACCAACTCAAAAATCCGGTCACAGATCTCAGATGGAGTCATGCTGACGTCTTCCGTCTGGGCCTTGATTTTGTAAATTATCTGTGTGAGATGAACAAAACGTGAGAAGTGTGTCAGTCTGAGCTTCATTCAGGAAACCATTCACCTCTGCATCTCTGCCCTGGATATCAAATATATATATCATCAACTTCAGGACCAATTTTAAGATTTTACTCGTTACTCTTTTAAAGCCCTTCTTGGCCCCCATTCATATCTCTGATAGTTCTGTTAAAATGTTTTTTCATAGCTTTTCCTTTTCAAGTTTTTCTCTGAGGGTTCTTTGTTTGTGTTATCCCTCTTTTATTCTATTTATTCCTATTCTTTGCTTTCTCAATTATATCTTTGTATTCTATTGAGAAGCAAATTGCTATGAAACACTGTGTAAAGCTGTCTTTGTATGTGCTTTACAAATGAAGTTATTTTTATTATCACTATTATTATTGATATTATTGATGTTGTTGTACTGACAAGGTGATGGATGAACAGTACAGTATATTTATATAACATACGTCTACAATAGAAACATCTACAAGTGTCAAGATATGAAATTGCTTTTACATTTCTATTGTAAATGTACTTGTTATATATTCATAAATAGATACTGTATACATATAGATGGATTGATTGTCTTGCATGTTTTAAATTTTACCTAATTCCTTGTCAGGTGAAGCAGATGATGGGCACTGAGGGCTAAATTTATGTCTCCTAGTTTAGAGGCTTACTGTAAAGTCTCCTAAAGAGGTCCAGAATAGCCTCAAGAGTGGAGACCACCCACTCCTTATCTAACAGGGTGAGGACTGCTGTGACCCTAAGCCTCATCACTGGGACAGTAAAGTAATCTGTCTTGAGAGGATTTGTGTTATGAAAGCTGGCTCTTTTGGTTAATTTCAGACCTGAGCTGAAAATACGACCATACTTTATTCAAATTGGACTTCATCTCTACAACTGAAACTTACTGTACAAGTAGTGAATAAAATAAAATAAAAAATCTCACCCTTATGAGCCGTTTCACCTCCTGCCTGTCCAGCTTGCCGTTGCCGTCCTTGTCGTACATCTTGAACGACCACTTGAGTCGATCCTCGAGATTCCCCCTAAAGATCAGATGAAGTGCTGCCACATACTCGAGGAAGTCAAGTGTATTGTCCTAGAGGAAAATAAGATTGGGAGTTTGAACATGAATCAACATCTACTGTACCATTAGAAGCTGCTGTTTTTTTTTTTTTTTTACCTGGTTTGTATCAAAGGAGCGGAACACAGTCTCCACATAGAGGGACTCCTCCGCAGAGCTGCTCGCCACCCTGAAGATCCTCTTCAGTTCATGGAGGTGCAGGGAGCCGCTCGGGCACTCCTTCATGAACATGATGCACAGGTCCTGGATCTGAGCTAGGTCCATCTCCTCGTTGTGGCTCTCCTCTTGTCCCATGGTCTCTGGTCACTGTGCTGAAGGTGTCGGTGAAGATGCTGGCTCCTCTTCTGCAGCTCACACTCTAGTCACATAGAAGAAGAGCTCTGCACCGGCGTCCAGTCACTCTCTGAGCCACGGAGAGGTCAGAGGTCGCTCAGATTAACTCCTTAATCACTTTATCTTTAGCTGTGAAGGTGTCGTCCAAGTAGGCTAGGTCTGAAAATGTATCATGAATGTTGTAACCAAGCAGCAAAAAGAGAAAATAGAGGTTCAGACCACACTCAGAACATCGAAACATTTTAACTTGTTTTCAGAATAAAACTCTAAAGCGCATCTCCAATTTACTTCATGATTATATCACAGTGAGGTGGGCGTGTCCATGTCCATTCACAGGATGGGTAGGAGGTGTGTGTGTGTGTGTGAGTTATTTTTATCCATCTAGTTAGGTAGAGAAGTCCCAAGCAGCTATGCTCCTCCCTTGAGATAATGAGATCATTTTCTCAAACTTAACTTTGTTTTTCCAAGTTAACAACATGATTAATTGGAGATCTGAGATAATGGTACAACAGTCGTCGTTAACTACATAGCTGACCAGCTTCCACACCCTGGGCGTCGCCATGGATGCTGAGGATGCTGATCAGCACACTGCCACCCTCTTTGTGATGGGAAAGGGCAGGGCTCTAATTATTAAAGCAGAAGTAAGTGATATATTTGTGTTAATATAAGTCTTAAATAGTTATATCTTCCGACAGCAATCACTTACATAGAGTGTTTGGACCGAAACACGGGTCTCTCAGTCCCTCTGCTCTGCTCTGAGCCGAAGAGAAAACATTTATCGTATCCTACAGTTTTTATCCAATGAGGAGAGAGAACGGCATGCAGGGCTGTGTGTGCAGCCAAGGAACGCCGTGAATGTGGCGACGTAGGGACGAGGACTGTTATGGTGCGTTCAAGGAAACTCGTATTTTTCCGACCGTGAAGTGGTACCAGTTCGATCTGGTACGAGTTCACCGGTCGGAAGTTACGAGTGGCCGTTATAGTGACTTTCACCGGTAAAACAGGTCGGAAAAACACGAGTGGGTTGCCTGGAACGCTACAAAGTCGTAAGTTGTGACTTGAAGCTGTAATTTACGATTTCAAAAGCCTACCTGGAACGCAGCATTAGCGAAAACGACCGGACCACTCACTTCTGCTTTAAGGTCTTACATTTCTCCAGATATAGAGAAAAGTATCCAGATATTTCAGGAAATTGGAGGAAATAAAATGTTAAAGGGATTCTTCACCCAAAATCGATAATTGACCAATTTTCTACTCATCATCATGCCAAGGAAGGGTTTGGAGAAATTTCGGAGCCATCAAAATGCTTTTAAAGCAACACTAAGGAACTTTTCAACCTTCATATTATTTTCATAACTTTTGTAATGGTACATCGACTTACAACAGGTTGAATGACACCTCTGTCATGGCCTGAGGGGGTCTGTATCGCCTTCACTGGCACTAAGCAGCTTTGAGGAGCATGGCAGGAACCCGGCTCTCACTTAAGTTTCACTTTCACTTTTGCGAGTCACAACGAGGAGGGACCAGGCAATGCGGTACCTTTCCGTCGGATTGTGTATGTGTGTTTACTGAGAAATAATCCACTGTTAACAGAAACTTAGTTTGGACGTCTTCTGTTAATTTCCATGCACCGGGAGATCAGGATGTTTACGGCACTACGTGCTAGTGCTCATGGGAAATGGAGTCTTCCTTCAGGCAAAACACTACCGCTTTGGGCCACTGGCGCCGCCAAACTCAACCAAAACTGAAAGTTCTTTAGTACTGCTTTAAAGGTGTACAGAAAAGAAAATTTAATTTGAGCCCACTTTGGGTGATAAAATTAATGTGATAACTCATCTTTCAGACGATGGAGGCCAAACTTTGTGCAAAATTCTATTTTTGAGTAAATCCGGGATGAAAGTGTGTATTTTTTTTTTCGCATTGGATAATGCAGGCGCACGGATTATACGTCAGCCTGTACACGATTCACCAGCCACTGATATTGGATCCGTCATCCGTCATTCAACGTCTGAGACACGCACACACACACGGAGCTCGGGCTCGCACCAAGCTTTGAATATCCCGCCCGCTCGATAACGACCAATCAAATTCGTTTTCCTCACTCGGGTAAACTCGTGTTGCAGCTCGTGACAACTCGGCGCGACAAACAGGACAAACGGCCATTTCTGTACACCTTTAAAGTTCCAGGGGGGGTCCGGCTGGCAACGGATTTTCATATAATGGCGGTGGATAGTGCTCACTTTTGAATCATCCAAAACACACACTATGAAACGTCCAAATACCTCCATACTGCTCGTCTGTACTGACCCAAATGTCCTGAAGCCACAACATGAAAAAGTTGTTCGGAAAAAAAAAATGTGATCTCTGTTTTGAGCCTTGTTGTAGCAGCAGCTCCCAGTGGCTCTGTTGATGTTTGAGCGCATGTGCGAGATTTGCTGTGAGATGTTCGTTCATCATTGTAAACCACTGGATGTATGATGTTGCCAGCTAGACCCCCTCTGGAACTTCAAAAGCGTTTTGATAAGTCGAAAGTTCTCCAAACCCTTCATGACGGTGAGTAGAAAATTGGTGAATTATTGATTTTGGATAAAGTATCCCTTCAAATGTATGGCCTCTCAAGACTTTGTTAATATACAAAAAACAAACAAAAGCAATGGACAAGACAGCCTTGGTTGGGGGAAAATTGTGTTCAGTGTTGATTGACTTTAGTTTTAAACAGCTACCTGACTTTAGTTGTCAAGACAGCTACCTGTTTGATGATAAGGCTTTATTAACATTAATTTCACATGATTTACATGTTATTGTACATTAATCTTTAAATGGGTCCGTCACTCCTTGTTGTAACCCTATAACCCTGTTGTGTTGTGAATTTTTGCAGCTCATGTGTTGCAGTGTGTTGAGCCCTCAATGCCACCAGGTGGATAAATAAAGATACATTATTAAACCTTTGGCCACAAGATGTAACAGCACAGGAAATGAAGCTGTGGCCACAGCAGAGGGCAACATGTTGACCTTCATCGTGTCAATGTTACTGTGAAGGAATTTTACATTCCTCTGCAAACCTACAGTATTAAAGGGATAGTTCAACATTTTTGAAAATTGGCCCATCGCCATGATCCCCCTAGTAATAGCAGTAGGTTCGTTACCTTTAATTGTTGGTCCGGGGTCATTCCTATGTTCCCACAGCCCTATGTTCCCACAGCCCTATGTTCCCACATTTCTAACTTTTGTTGTCACTGAAAATTAGGCCCTATGTTCCCACAGCCCTTTGGTCCCACCATTGGTTGGGTTTAGGCAATGAAGAAAAGAGTTGGTTAAGTTTAGTAAAAAGACCCGGTAGAGGCTAGACAGGCCAGATAGATAGAGTCCAGATAGGTAGAGAGAGTCCAGTGGGAACATAGGGCCTAATTTTGAGGAAAACCTTAGAACTGTGGGAACATAGGGCCGTGGGAACATAGGGCTGTGGGAACATAGGGCTGTGGGAACATAGGCACGCTCCCGTTGGTCCAAGCTGCTTTTAGATCGGGGGAGAAGAATACCGAGCGGCGCAGCTACACTACGGAGGCTAATGGAATTTCTTGGTTTTGCTCATCAAACTCAGCAAATACACAACCAAAAAACTCAAAAACGCTGTGGTGGACAAGTTGTGACCTGCACATTTACCATAATAGCGGAAAGTTAAGAGAAGTGAAGCAAATACTCGGAACTACTTTCTTCAGTGAACCACTGGTCGGAGGGACACAGTGTGCGCACCTCAGCCAGTGCCGTAGTATACGGACGTATCTGCAGTAAACAGGCGCTTTTGAAATCACTCCGCCGAGCAGCCGTCTAGAGTGTAAAGTCCGACTTTGCCTCTAAAACAACTCCATCTCGCAACTTTCCGCTATTATCTCATAGCGTGGTGAATGTGCAGGTCACAACTTGTCCACCACAGCGTTTTTGAGTTTTTTGGTTGTGTATTTGCTGAGTTTGATGAGCAAAACCAAGAAATTCCATTAGCCTCCGTAGTGTAGCTGCGCCGCTCGGTATTCTTCTCCCCCGATCTAAAAGCAGCTTGGACCAACAATTAAAGGTAACGAACCTACTGCTATTACTAGGGGGATCATGGCGATGGGCCAATTTTCAAAAATGTTGAACTATCCCTTTAACTGACATTAACGCTGTAATTCTCTATGTGTAGTAAACAACAATTCTCAAATGTGTTTTACTGCCTCTGATGATTCAGAGCTTCCTCGCTCTTAAATTGTAATTAAGAAATACCCCAGCAGTTACCTCAGATAATGGGCAACTCATTCCACAATGGGCTTTTTGTTCCAGCCAATCAAGGGCACACAGTTTGACCAGTCGATTGAATGAGTCAGGTCTGGTGTGCTACTGCTTTGGTTGGAACAAAAAAAACAACCTGCATCCACATCGGCCCTTTTTGGAATAATTTGCCCATCCCGAGCTAGATGGCAGTTGTTGGGTGTTAAAATGTACTGTAAAGTGCATACAATAAAAAAAAAGTTCTATGGTGATACTGATATATGATAATAAATATAAACTCCAACACAAAGCAAACAGAAATACATCTTTAACTTAATGATGATGATCATTTTAATTGTATTACTATAGAGGAATTATGACCAGGATAGTTGTGAGCAGGAAATCGTACAGTGTTTTTTAATCTGTGAGATCAACACTAACCCCCAGTTTCCAGTTACCTACCAGAGTTACTGGATACACTGTGGTCATAAAGGTCAACAGATAATGAAACTGTATCAACAAGTGGAACAAACACATGAAGCTTGAGGAAAATAACTTTTATAGAAATGATTATATACATTTTGTAATGACACACATCCGCTGTGTGAAGAGTAACAGATGATCTAAAGAAAACAAAACCAACATGGATACACTATTTAGATGGATAAATGTCAAAGAAACAATGAGGATAGTTGGAGTAAGAGGTAGCTTCTCTTTCAGGATTATTGCAAAATAATAAACATAGATACATTCAAACAGCAACTACAAAAATAAATATGATAGAATAATAT
This sequence comes from Trachurus trachurus, assembly GCF_905171665.1. Taxonomy (NCBI): domain Eukaryota; kingdom Metazoa; phylum Chordata; class Actinopteri; order Carangiformes; family Carangidae; genus Trachurus; species Trachurus trachurus. The sequence goes on from NC_139893.1 coordinate 28,634,671, forward strand.
TTCTCTACTGTGTTTGGCAGTGACAAGAATACACTCAAAGGACCCTGACGCTGCACAGACGTGTCTCACAGAGACTGTTGTTCCGACACTTAGTGAAATCATTTCTTCAGCTCTTCATCTTCAGTTCCCATTAAACCACACCGACACCATGAGGTCACGTCTGTCCAGAGCCAGGGCCGTTGTCTAACGGGTCTACACGATGCCAAACTGAGCCAGGTCGCTCAGCTCCATGTCACCAAACGCCTCCCAGGGGCAGACCACCGCAGAGTCTGTAGGAGGGAAGAAGATGAGGAAGGAGAAGAAAAGCTGGAGGAAAAGCTCCTGCTGAACATAAATCAACCTGTCTAACAGCTGCTGCTCAATTCTGCTATACTTAATTATAATAATTATTAATGTTATCAGCTTTCATCAGCACTTGTATCATTAGGAAAAACAACAGTTACAGTTACCATTACTAATATTACCATTACAGTATTCATCATGCACTTATGCACATATGTTTCGCTTGGTCTTGTATAAAACTTGAAATGTTTAATTAAAAACAACGTCAAAAAGATTACTGTAATTATTGTATTAGTGGTCATTTCCTTGTTTCTACAATTAATTAAATAAACCAGGCACCATTTCTGAAGTTTTTCTGCCACTGTCGTGTCTCTGTAAATACTGTCATGAAGAAATGGTCTAGACCAAAAATGACTTTGTTGATTTGAATGGACCCTCACCTCCAAGACCCTCCATCCCTGGGACGTCGTTGTCGAACCTGTTTTGAGAAAATAAATGGAAACCAAAATTACTTTTTTCCACAAAAGTTACTGTTAGTGGTTGAAGATGAAGGTGAGCAGGAGACGACTGGACTCACCCCTTCTGTCCAGCTTTGGGAGCCTTGCTCTTGAACTGCCTGGCCTCCTTTTGCTTGAACTTTGGGGGGGCGGCCTTGTTGCCTTCACCTGCTGCTGCGTTCATCTTGGAGACTGGACAACACAAAGAAACATACGAACAGACTCACTCTTTATCTGTTTATGTAATTTCTAACACCTTTCATCGTCATGCTTGTGCTGCCTACGTGTCATGAATGCTCTCCATATTTTTCTCCTAATCCTGTTAGAGCCTAAACCAAAGCTCAGAGCTTCAGGGTCACAACATATCGGAGGGTCAGGGATCAGTATGACTTTAGAATCAAAATCTGCGCCCAAACAAGATTTCACTAATCCATGTCAATTTCTGGTCAGGGCTGGATTATGACAAGGATTATAATCTATTTTTCAAAGATAATATTCATCTGATTTTGCAGCTGAGCATCCCTGAGCCTGATCACCTGACCACCTCCAGAGAATGACACAGAAAATATCCTCTGGTCATTTCAAAATTCTGTAGTTAAAACCGAAAGATTGTGTAAATTATCAAAACAAAGTTTGATTGAAGAGCAGTTATATTAATCATGGGAAAACATCAGATAAAATGCATTTTTGTTTGTTTAAGTTTACAGTATACAGTACAAATCACATTGTTCTCATCTTTATCTTTAGATATCGGCCGTCAGAGCAAAAATATCTGTGAAAATGAGGAAGGAGATGCTGAAGTGACAGTTTGGTCTCTTCCCGCAACCTATACTCATGTTTTGCCAAATTAAATGTGCGAAATATTATGGGAATTATTTAAATTAAGGATATTTAAGGAGAGTATTGGATAAACAAGTTAAACCTAGTATCATATGATTTATGATATCAAAAATTGATATTTCATATTGAAAATCAGTGAGGATTTTGCTTTGCTTATCTCCTGCATTAGAGGAACAACATTTTTTTAAAGTGTTATTATAAACTGGTATAATAAACCAGTTTATAATAACACTATAAAATACAATTTGTTATACTTTACTAAGAATAAGGCATGAAGAATGAGAAAGATTTTTTTTCTTCTTTATTTAATTATTTTTTGCTACTGTTACATTGTTTCACTGTTTTGTTGACTTTTTAAATTTCATCTTCATTAATTCTACATTTCATTTTATGGAAAGCACTATTCAAAAAGTTATATACAAATAAAGTTATTATTAATATTATTATTGTTTATTATTATTAATGATAATTGTTATTATTATTGTTATTATTACTAATAACAATAATAATAATTACAAAATGAAGCTTGTGCTCATTGTAGAAATTGCACTTACTTGTTTTTCTGGTTGACTGGGCGTCAAAGAAGAAGCAAAAAAGCAACTGCAAGACAAAGATGAGTCCTCTTTCTTCTTGCAGTGTCTCTGTTGTGTGTCCTCACAGGTCTTCCCCCCTGACTTTATAGCTTTGGTTGAACCCCCTCCCTCACTGCTGGGTGGAAACATGTTGGTCAGAAGACCACAGGGGCTAAGGGGGTATTTTGAGTGAAGGCTTACAAGTGAGGAGCAGGATAAGTCAAAGATAATCACAGGGACATAGACTCCTACATTAGCTAATAGCTGTTCAGATCATGTTTGTCACATACTGAGATGTCCTGCAGGAAAAAATAAACAATAGTAGAGAAGATTTTACATATAAATTATATTAAAATTGCAAATATTTAAAATCTCGAAATCCTTATTAACATTTGCACAATGATTTCATCTTCTATGTAAAGAACTTTGAACAACTTAATACTTATCCACCCAGGCACCTCATTTCTGTCGATTATTCTCATGTTCCTTATGGTATAAGTACAGATTTCTTTATGTATACTGATCATATTGTATGTGAATATTCATCCATCTTTTGGTCTTATCTCTTTCCTCTTCATATTCTCCTTTCCTAATGCAACAGTAACATGACATAACCCCCCATGGTGATCAATTAAGTATCTGATTCTAAAAGAATTAAAGATGGTTTAAACCTGATTATTAAATGATACAATAAACAAAACTCAATTAATGCATGTGCTCATTAATTTACAGCAGTACAGGTCGGGTCCATGTGAGGTCACCACTGTGAGAAATCAGAGGATTACAGGTCATAATCTCACACTGTGGTTCAGGCTGTAAAGTCAGGGGGAAACATGAGACCTTTTGCATAACATGGAAGATATAAGTGCTAAACTGTATGAGACGTGTTCGGCTTTCAATGATCCAATGAGAAGCATCAAAGCGGTGATGCAACTTGAGGAACACCACCCATGTGAGTAAACAACAGGCTTCATAATGACACACAAACACACCAAAAATACCAACTGTCATTCCAAAATGACTCAGTGACAAACACACAACTGATGTGACACATTTTTACACTAAACTGACGATGAGGAACTTGTGTAAAACATCAGATTCCATATAGGCTACAAACTATACAATATAGAGTAATTAGGGGGTGATAGAAGAGGTTTAGATTCTCAAGATGCAAGAGCTTTAAATGCTATGGTTGAGTAGTGTCTGAAAGAAATACTATGATAATATCTGGACATTCAACTGATCCTAAAAATCAGAGTGATCCCATTGTGATGCTATGTCTCCTGTCTCACATTACTAATACAAAAGGCTGCAGCTCTTAACGAATTACAGGAGGTGGCAACATGTTTTCTTTCCTCTGTTTGCTGGTCATCTATGAGTTTTAGAATAGATGTCAGAAATGATTAATAGATTTTCAAGTATGAGTACAGTTCCTCATGCGGGTAGAAAGTCCTTGTTACTGTAATATTATGTTATTTAGACTTTTATGTTCAATGGTTGAAAGTGCTGCCTGTTTTATGTTTGTAAAATTGTTTCAAAAAGTGCAAATTCAAGTCATTATATTATTTTATTATTATACACAAGATGGACTCATCAAAGCCTTAACAACACACCTTTAAAATATGTTTTGATAGCAGACTGTGAACAGTTACAGTTTTTCTCAATTGCTAAAACACTAAACCCTATTGTCTGAACCAAGTGCTCAGTTGCCTGAACCCACTGATTGAATCAGTCAATCTTTTGGCAAAACCATCACTTTTCACCTGTTTAGACACAACTTACCAACACATTTTCATTGTGATGCACCTGTGTTGCATAATGCTGAGCACAGGTGGCAAAAGTCAAACACAACTAAAGCACAGGTGTCACCGGTTGAACACAACAACTCAAAATTGATCACACTTGTGGCTAATGATGTGAGGGAACATATATACGTAAGCCAGTTTAGGATGAAGTCCTGTGGCCTGACCCAGTACGGAGAAATGATGCTGTGGCTGAGTAATGCACTTCTCATTTGTATATTTTTGTGCTTTATTTTTACGTAGGCCTACTGCATACAAGTGCTAAAGGCACAAGATTTCTGTTTGTTTTTGTACTGTACAAGTGCTACATGTACACTACTGTAAATGCACAGGATTTCTGTTTTTTGTACTTTTTTTTTTTTTTTTTACAGTAGCCTACTATGTACAAGTGCTAAATGCACAGGTTTTTTTGTTTTGCAACATGCATTTATGGAGGGAGAGGAGGAGGAGAGGAAGAGGAGAAGATGAGAGACGACAGCGTGAAGGAACAGAGGATGAGGGAGGGGGGGATGAACTGGGAAGAAAAAAGAAGAAAGAAGGAAAAGGGGATGAAATGGACATGGGGAGGGAGGGAGGAGGGTGAAAGAAAGGGAAGGAGAGAAGTGCTAGTAAATGCACAGGTTTTTGGTTTTGCAACATGCATTTAGCCTACAGTGAACGATAAACATTTATTTCTACAGCTTCATGTGCTGAGCATTGTGTTTCCTATTTTTCTGTGTAGTGTTTAGTGACTGCTCAGTAGTGTTTTTACATCTATTGGACTAATACAAAGTAAAGAGTTGTTTACATTGATGGACACAGGGGCGTTTCTTGGACCTGGAAACATTGGGGGCTGAGCCCATAATATAGCGCCATAATACATATATACATGTATGTATATATATGTGTGTGTGTGTGTGTGTGTGTGTGTGTGTGTGTGTGTGTGTGTGTGTGTGTGTGTGTGTGTGTGTGTGTGTGTGTGTGTGTGTGTAAAACTGGTCTCCCATGTTTTTACGTAAATACTGTGAATCTAGTGTGTAGCCAGACTTATCCATCTTTGAACCCACACACAAGCTCCTTATGTTACAGATTTTTGAACCATTTGGCTTCTTTTTTTGAACCAACAACAAAATCCACTGGACTATAAAAGTTGCTACATGAAACAACAATACAGCAACTTGCACTCAGCAACTGTGTGTCTTTTACTGTACTTTGACTTTACACATGGAGGGAGAATATGATCCTGAGAATGAAGACAGAATAATGTGTTGACTAAAATACACTTTATTAGATAGATAGATAGATAGATAGATAGATAGATAGATAGATAGATAGATAGATAGATAGATAGATAGATAGATAGATAGATAGATAGATAGATAGATAGATAGAAAGATAGATAGATAGATAGATAGATAGATAGATAGATAGATAGATAGATAGATAGATAGATAGATAGATAGATAGATAGATAGATAGATAGATAGATAGATAGATAGATAGATAGATAGATAGATATTTACAGCACATTATTTACAGTTCATTTTGTGACCTAGTTTCTACCCTCTTTAGGTGAAAGATGTGTTGATCCCCAGTTCTTCCCCAATCGTCCCTGAGGTCAAACCCCTGCAGTGGTACAGTGTGTTACACTTTTACACAGGTGCAGGGCTAAACAGGACAACAAGGAGACAACAACAGAGACTTCCTGAGACCTCATTCAGATGTAAATAAATTTGTTAGAAATCTCAGAGAGATGCTAAGACTTCTGGTGGGTGAGGTGCAGTGGCTCAGGAGAAGAGTCATTCTCGGGGCTGCTGTCCAAGAGCTTCATCCCCCACTTATCAAGGATCAACCATCAGCCGACAAGGTGCCAATATCAGGCTCATCAACCACAATCCATGAGGAGAGCAAAACAACAAAAAGCTGCTGGCTCGCAGCCACCAGGAATGAACTGTTTCCATGCGGCACACGGTCTAAACGATGCCAAACTGGGCCAGGTCACTCAGCTCCATGTCCCCGAACGCCTCCCAGGGGCAGATGACCTCCGCACCTACAGGACGAGAACCACACGTTAAACCGCCTGCCCTATCTAGAATGAGTTATTGTTCACTGCATAAATTACTGTTTAATTATTAGTTACCTCCAAGACCCTCCATTCCTGGGACATCATCAAATCTAAAGACAGAGAGTAAAGCTGAGATGAGCATCATCTTGATTATTGTACATACAGTATTTAGTTAATACAGTGGTTCTAGAGCTCAACAGACCACATCTCATGAAAACGTTTACAAAGATACAAGCACACTACAAATTCACTTTGCAAAAATTCATGTGTTTCTGTAGACTCAAGAAAAGTGGCGGACCTGGTTTTTATTCAAAGCTTCTTGACTTTAGAAGTTTTGACGGCAGCTACCCGTGTTTAAAAAAAAAAAATTGAATTTCTTTGGTTTATAATAAAATCAATATCACATGATTCAGATGTTCAGATATCATGGCTAATATTGGTAGCTTAGCATTAGTCTCGCTTTATTTGTGTCCCCAGAAACACTTCTGTTGTTATGAGTTTTTTTAAGGTGTAGTGGGTTGAACGTTCAGGGCCACCGTAGTCGACCCTTTGCAGTGATTTATTCTTCTCTACTCACCCCTTCTGTCCAGCTTTGGGAGCCTTGCTCTTGAACTGCCTGGTCTCCTTCTGCTTGAACTTGGGCGGGGCGGCCTTGGTGCCTCCGGGTGCTGCTACTGCTGCATTCATTTCTATGGAAACAACAGTTTTCCAGGATTAAAAAGTGCAGATGCTCTGCGATGAAGGAGAACAGGAACAGAGAAGTGCTGAGATGTTTGTTTGTTTTTTTCCTGATAGTTTTCATACTACCTCAACCTCAGTCTGATTGTCTCAGGTCTAAACTCTTACTCCAGTAACTAGTCATAATTGGGTGACTATAGCTATATACAGTACTTAAACCTGGCAGTTATGTTTGTTATGTTACCGACTTAAAATTTGCTAATAATAGATTGAAGAATGGTGTGAGAGCCACTCTATGAATATTACATTTGAGACGTAAATACAAAAACCTGAGACATGAAAGTGTAAGTTGACAGTTTTGGAAAATTGAGATGAGATGAGAAGAAACAAAAACAACAATAAAACAACAACATTATCATTAATCTGAAACCTGTGGGACAAGACATCTAATCTGGGCAGTTTAAACAGTTATTGTGGAAAACAACAGCACAAGTGACATGAAGAACAAAGTCGGTTGTTTTAAAAATAAAAACATACACATTTGCTTATTTGATTAAGTTTTCAGCATCACATTATAAACTCTGTATTTCTGATCCAATACAAAATATTTTACAATATATCAATATTTTGTAAATGTCACAACTCAGAGATTCACAATGTATCATCTAATATGACAACAAAGCATTTAAAAGAAAGTCCTACATGCAGTTAATGTTTTCTTTATTCTACTTAACATCATTAAAAATTGTTGTCCACTGTATGTCATTTCCTAAAGTTACCACATGTGTTGTCCCTTATACAAATAAACTGATGAGGAAATGCAGCAGTTATACTCTATAAGCGTCTCACCTGTTGGTGTTGGTGTTGGAGTTGGAGTTGGGAGGAGGTGAAGTGAAGCTGCCTGGAAGAAGAAGCAAAACAAAGAGAAGGTCCTCTTTCTTTTTGCAGTCTCTCTGTCCGGTGTCCTCCCTCCAATGCTGCGTTTATATACCCGCCATACACAAAGCTGTTAATGGAGTTGAAGTGGATTATTTTCAGGGATAATCTTGAGACCGTGAGAACAGCCCGTACCATGTCAGGACCCCACATGGATGGGTGTTTATACCAGACCTGAGGAGTTTTGGGCCATTGAGCTGACAGCTCATCACGGAGGTCGACGTTATTTATGTAGAGTGTTAAAAATAGAGATGAGGAAACACAAAGCAGTGGATGGACAAGTGAGATGGGGTCAGGGGGACACGACAATAGAGTTAATGACAGATGAAAACAAAGTTGAAAATAATACTTTTCATAATAACTGATCCAATTGTCTGATCTGAGTCCGTCTCAGTCATACCAGTATGAGTCACCAATGTGTAGAACAAAACAAGCTTGTTTTGTTCCACACATTGTAGGACTGACAGGGACTTGTGAAAAGAAAGTGTGTAATTATTAATTACAAGCTTTTGTTAGTTTTCTAGTTATTTTGTTTTATTTTATTGATATTTCCCAAGAGTGTACTGCAGTGCTGCAAAGTTATTTATTATTTTACAGTTAAAGATAAGATAAGACATATTCGAGGGCTCACTGCTAAAAAAAAAAAAAAAGTGGGTTTAGACAGACTGATCACTTATCAGGCATTTGGCCCCAAAAGCCTGTATGATTAAGACTCTGACAAAGTCAGACACACTTATAAAATCACAATCAGCTCCTTCTCTCAGTGTATCATACTATAGCACAGATTAAGTCAGATTTAACTGGATTAGATCAAATACTGTAGCATCACATTAGATTAATTAGATTAGAAACTATTAGATCAGGTTAGATTAGAGCACAATGACAAACACACCATGTCTCAGAGAACACAGACACCGACAGACAGGCTGCTGCCAGACATTTAAAAATTGAATAACTAGTCTGATATTACAGATCAATATTATTCACTTCTTCCAGGTCAAAGTGAACATTTTAGAGTCCACAGCTTCATTTCCATGATACCTTCCAGATATCTTTAACTGTTAGATTTGGATATGACTAATTTCAGTTGGACAATCAATATTTGCATGTGTTTTCAAGATATCTCAAATTGGAGATATCTTAAACTATGACTCTGCTAATTCATAATGTAATTAACAGACATCTGAAAATAGAGCTTTGACTTGACTGGATTTGGTGTTGGAGATATGATGATTATTATATGTCAGAAGTGGGAGGAGAGGCTTGTCTGAAGTAAGAGGGGCTATCGGGCCAATCGTTCCCCAACAGATTCCTGAGAGATTGTTCTATATATAGTCCACTGATCTTAACAATAGCCAGCACCATTTTTCTACTCTAGACTGTTAAAGTGAATTGTTTGCTGGGTAAATATCCAATAGACATGATGTCACCCTTTCAATAAGTGCACAGTGCAAGAAACAAACACAAACTGATTGAGATTGCAAGAGACAGTTTTTAAATTGTGGCGTTCTACAGCCCACCCTGCGGTGAGGAGGTCATGAGAAAACTCCCTCTGAAGAAACTGACCAACAACTTTCAAGACAGTACAGGGTTTTCTAAGATGTTTTTTTTTCCTGTTAAATACCTGATGTTTGTTTGTGTCCATTAAGTGTAAGTTAAGTGTACTGTAATGTGATGTTATGGTCAGAGTGCAATTAAAAGAAGAAAATGTAATTACTAGTCAAACTGCTGTAGTTGATATCTGTTACGTTAAATTCTGAATAGTTTTGAAATGTTAAAATAGCCTGAACAGAGTTCATGAGGTCGACTGAGGACAACCACATCACATCACATCACAGACAGAAGTATATTTGGAAGGAGGTGGTAAGTGTTTAGATTGGATTACACCTGCTGCCCTGAATTATGAGGGACTGATGTAATCTTCAATGTGCACCCAACACCACTTTGTTACTTACACAACAACACGACTGTTACCACGTCAGTCAGGTGGACAAACACGTCAGTGTGACATAAGAACTGAGGCGGACAATTATTATCATTAATTGTATAACACCAAATACCTGATATGTTCGTCAGGTTTTAAACATGAGTTATAAAGTGAGATGTTTTCTCTGAGAGATAACAGCAGCTACAGATGAAAACACAGCCCACAGAGCTGTAGCAAGAGAAGCGTTAAAATATATCTGAGTTAAGACAAGAATCACATTACATGAGCTGAAAATGATCATATCTAAATATGATTAAAAAACAGGTTTAGTCACAACAGGGGCACCAGTGTGTGCTTTTATTTGTATTTATATTTTTAAACTCAGAACACTGCACTCTGACTTGACACTTTGACCCATGGGCATGGCACTTTTTTACTTTTTTTTTTTTTTAACTGTTGCTGTTTCGGACACCTGAAACTCCCATAGGAGATAAATTAAGGTTTCAACCAATCAAGATAATGTATATATGCATCACTAGTGACTTGACATGTAAAAAACACAAGTTGAATACTGACATCTTAAGAAGACCCTGTGTTACAAATACCTCATTCAAAAAGTAGATGCATTTTCCCCAAGTCACATATAGAGCTGGAAAAACCTTGAGTAAAACGTGGATTTTTGTAAGTGAATAATTTGATCCCTGCCTCAGTCACATTTACCTTTATTGAATGACAAAAACTTTAACCCTAATCAAAGGTGGCAGCAGTGGAAGGCCAGTGACATGTCAAATTATAGTTTTTCTCATTTGATTTGATGTAGTTAGCTGTCACACCTTTTAATGCCACTCTTAACTCTTAATTTGACAATTTTGTCTGTTTCCGATCCGTAGTTGTTTATCATTTTGTTTTTGTCAGTTAGTTCATTGATTTAACTCAAAGTTTTTTTATTCACAACTGCTGTGAATTTCTAAATCTGGCCCTTATTTTTTATCAACACTCTACACACACACAATTGCCAGAACCACGTATCAGCTACAAAATAAAACACTGAACTGAAACTCTCATATACACATTTCTATCAAGTTGTAAAGTGAGAGTATAGTAAAGTGCAGTATTATACAGTTTGAGGTCGGAACATTTTTAATGCATGCTCATTTTTCTGCAGTCCTTTTACATGTGGTGGTTGTTTATGGTGTAAAACCATACAGTACGTAAGAATAAGAAAAGGACACATCAATGAAGCAGATCCCAGCCTGTTGCTCAACTCCTCTTCAACCTCCTCAAAGGTCTCACCTCATCTGTCTCCTTGGCAACAGGCAACAGAAATGTCTCTATCCTCTGACTGCAGGATTTGGTTTCTATAGGTGTTTTACCTGTAATCTGCTCTATTCTTATTAAATCACTCATAAAACTGCCAGCCAATCAGAGGAGAGGCCCAGGGCCTCCCCTCTTCTGATTGGCTGACAGCAACCTGTTGTTGCTAATGCTGCAGAGAGAAACTGAGAGGAGATGGAAAACTAAGAGATGTTTTTATATCTTCTCGTGGATCTACACTTAGGATAAAACACAGAAGTAGAAACACACAGCTTTGACTTCAGGAAATCAATACTGTTCTTGAAAAGAGAAGCTTAAGTCTTTTCCTCTGCAGTGGAAAATAAGTTTCAGTATTTTATTGAAAGTAAGCAATAAATAATACTGTGATAAAAATAGTTTATAAGTACTCAGACTGTACATCATTGTTACAAGATCAGAAAATTCAATGGGAAGAGCAGGAATAAAACAACAGCAACATGATTTGCATTGTGCCTACGTGACTACATCACAAACAGGGAAAAAAAGCGTTTCTACTTGAAGCTTTACCTAAATGTGTAGTGTGGAGGAAAAACAAAGAAAAACTCTTTGGTTCCTTCTCATTTGCTGTGAAAACTAATGGAGGAACCAGTGTTGTGGAAGGAGACGGGACAGACGAAGACGTGAGGAGCGTGGCCACGTTCAGAGGAACAGACTCTGACGAAACAAGGATGAGAAATAAATAGGAACTGATGACAGAGGAGTTAAGAAATGATAAGGCTTGATATGAAGTCTCCGTACAAAGTGTTTTTTCTTTTGTTTAAAATAATAATTAAAAAAAAGGTCTGTGGGTGGATCGCGCCGCCTTCAGGGTCTTTGCGTCACAGCGGGGATCGACTGAGGCCTCAGTGAAGTTGGTCCATCGCAGGAGTTTCCACGCGTCGACTCGTCTGTTCGTTTGAAGTGTGTCCGAGTCTTTGCGTGTTTCTCCAGAGGTGAAGGAGGTTTGCTTTTTATTAAAGGGCTAAATAGGGTTGTGTGGGGGGCTGGGGGGTAAGTGGAGTAAGCTTCTGCATGCAAGGTCAACTCGAGACAACCTGGAATTCTGTTTTCACTTGCATCCGAACGTAGCCCTGTTTTTTTGTTTTTTTGTTTCGACTTTAAACGCTACTGTGATATGGCTTTAATTCTTAAATTCAAGAGTTTCATTTTGGTTTCGCAGATATGGAAAAATAAAGAGGAGAAAAGGAAAATATAGTGTGTGTTTCACATGATACCTGTTGTCGCCATCACCTGTCTTGCCAGCAGGTATTTCACAGGTGATGGACGATTCACAGTGCTGAGCAGTCTGTGAAACAGTCCAACAACTTCAGCAATTTGTCTGATACTCACACATCCATTGACCTAAGAGCTGCATTTACACACAAATCACAGGTAAGAACTACAAAAAATTACAACAGTTTAAAAGGGCAGAGGATATGAATTAAGTTATATCACATATCAAAGTCACTTAAGCATAAATTCAATGATTAGAATTCAAATTATAGAGGAAAACAAAACATACATCTGGTCAATAGAATCAGGATTATAAAAAAGATTAGATAAAATGTCTGTTGGTAGAAATATACAAACTCCAGATAATCGAAACATTTAGTTACATACATCTGAGAGCTGAGCTTAATATGGGCACAGTGGAGAAAGGTTTATTCTTTTAGAAAGTGGGTTGATTAAGGGAATAGAGGCAAAAAAGGGATTACATAGTAATTCTAAAATCAATTAAATGTCCCATTGGTTTACATAAATATAACAAATAATAGATCTAGACTGTTTCCTCTAGGGATACTGAGATCGGTGAGTAAAGTCTCTCTCTGTGATGACAAACAAACAAACAAACAAACAAACATCTCTTAGTGTCCTTAAAAGTGATTTCAGTTCATCATCCTGGTCTTGAATGCAGGGAATTCCCCTTCATCCTCGGACCAGCGGTTACCTATAGAAATAATGAGGATAAACTGAGAAGGGGGAAGAGAGAGATGAACGGGCGAGAGAGGGGGGGAAGCAGGGCGGAAGCCGAGGGATGGATGAATGGAAGAAGGAAGGGGGAGGGGGAGGGGGAGGAGGAGGTAGAGGGGGGTTGGAGAAAGAGAGGAGAGGCGTAACACGTGCGTTATTGGAGCAGAGAACTGTGGTATAAGAAGGCTGCGGTCCGCCCGGAGACGGAGGCTGCAGCTCTGCAGTGAGGAAACGGCCGAACGGTGCGGTGGTACAGCGTTGGTGCGTGGGATCTTACCGTTGTTGTGTGTTAACAAGAGTAGGTCCTGACTGTGGCCGTGTCCAGCCTCTGTATAGACTGACTCCCTGTGCGTCCACGGCAGCAGAAATCACATGCAGAGACATGCCGTTAGTCACAGCATCGTCAACAAACAGCAAAGCAGCAAAGAAGGAGGAACTACGGGCAACTGAGGAAGTAGAGAGCACACATGCTCACACACACACACACACGCTTGTGGCACTCCTTCCTCTACTTACCGTCCATCGGGCTCCTCTTTGGCTGTGTGGAGGGAGATGCGGCGCTGCTGCTGCTGGTCACTCTGAAGTTGGCGGGGAGTGTGTCCGACGCGCCCAGGGACCCGCCCCTCATGTCTTTGGGCCTGAACTTCTTCCTCCATGAGGGAGCTCGGCGGAAGTTCTTATCATCGTCCTGGAAAGAGGGAGGAGAGATCGAGAAAGGTGTGAAGAGAGCAAGTTAATTCCAAACACTTAAGTCCTGGTAACACCTCCAACTGTCTCCGATCCACTTTACAACCACAGGAGGTTAACTGATTTTCTACCCAAACTCTGTCCGACTGTACAATAAGTGGTGACCTGCTGCCTTCCAGCTTGTTACTGTTGGACCTTTTTCTGGTCAACCAATGACAACAGTCCAGTCAGTTTGCAACAAACCTGTAGCATGTCTAACAGGACGTCATGTACTGTAAATATACCGACTGTGTGTGTGTGTGTGTGTGTGTGTGTGTGTGTGTGTGTGTGTGTGTGTGTGTGTGTGTGTGTGTGTGTGTGTGTGTGTGTGTGTGTGTGTGTGTGAGTGCTTGTTAGTCACCTCTTCCATTCTCCTGTCTGTGCCGATGGCCAGCAGACTGGTTAATTCACGCTCAAGCGTTGCTCTGGCCTAGAGAAGAGATGAGAGGACAAACAGAACTCAAATGATTTATTCAAGTCTAAATTAAAAGCAGAGACCAACTCCTCCTACATCAGATAAGTGCAGCTTCCCACTGACCTGCACCTGAGCTCTGACTGGGACAGGACAGACTAACTTGGTGTTCACAGGATCAAAACTGAGCAGATGAAGCAATTTCTAGTTTCCTCACCTTTGGAACGAGCGTCCTGAACATCTGAGCTCTATTGAAACTACTGGCTCATTCAGATCAGGGTTTAAAACTGAACTTCATCAACTATTTATTTTAATTCTGAATTTTAAATACATTTTCAATGTTTCGTCTATAAGAACATCAATAAACTCAACTTATATAATCACCTTTCAATTGAAACTCAAAGTGGTATAATAATATAATTATAAAAACAGAAATGACACATTAAAAGCAAACAATAAAGTCCAATGACTGAAATAAAGGTTATATAGGGGCAATATTACGATATAAAACTATGAAAACCTATGCCTTGGTTGGAATAAATGAAATGAAATGAAAAAACAACAAAAAGAAATACTCAGTGGAGATAGGATTAATTAACAAGAACAAAAAAATTACAAATTATCAACAGAGGTTTTTTGTCTGATGTGTACTGTAGGAAGAGTTTCAATATCTTTGGTGTATAACAACAAAAGGTCGCCTCCAAAGCGTTTTGCAATTGATTTGACATTGACATCTAACACATTTAGGTTTCATTTTTAATGTTTTACACTTCATATTACAGTGGTTAGTAATTATCTTTTAAATGCACGACTATATAAATAATTAATTCCCTTAATGGACTATGTTAAATGTCTTCTGTCCTCTGTAAAGCCCTCGTCTTGTTTCTGATGCTGAAGATATTTTTAATCAACCGGTATTTGAAACTACAGCCATCAGAGTGTGTACCTGTGTGTTCTGTGTGGGGATCTGTAGCAGCAGGGCCAGCGCGTTGTAGTCGAAGGTTTCATCCAGGGCGAGCAGCGCTCCGTGGACTCCGCTCTCATAGAGGTTTCCACTGTATTCCTTCAGCCCAATGGCCTGAACCCAGCTGACCACACGCTCGTTGCTCCACACCAGCACGTCTGGAGCCAGAGATGCAGCTTAGAGTTAATTCACAACAACACACAATGCTGTGTTTTCAAGTGTCGCTTAAATAGTTTAGCCACTGAAAAAGTGGGACATGATTTTTATTATAAACTAATAGGGCAATGGCAGCTACGTGTGAAAAAACTATTGTTAACTAAAATAAAAAATAAACATGGCAACTGACACTGTATTGTGTACAAAAACTTTGTTACCTCTAAGCTCGACCTGACACTCCTCCCTTTTCCTCTCCAGCTCCTTCCTGTCGTAGTTGAGCCTCCTCAGAGACATCACTCCACACTGGAAACTGTTCCTGTTACACAGTGTAAAGCGGCGCTCAGTGGCTCAGAAGAACAAGCAGCATCAAGCTGAGACACGCAGACATTTGACGGACAGAAAATGAAGAGATAAACACAGGTGTCTTACCTGTGGAAGCTGTCCACCATTTTGAGCTGTCCCCTGAGGTCCTTCTTGGTGAGGTGGTCGAGCATGCGGGCGTCCACCAGGGACTCCATGAAGTAGGAGCGGTACTGGGGCAATCCTAAACTTGGCAGCCACTCGTTACCGATCCACTCGTGGTTCATGTCTCCATACGCCAACGTCTATGGTCAGAAAAGAGATGGCTTAACAATTGTGTGCGCCTGTGTGTGTTTGTAGGACGGCAAGTGTTGTATAAATGTAAGAAGCTACTGTACATGGACAGGTCTAGAGAAAAAGCATATGTAATACTTCATGACACAAAACTGAACTTCTATCTTTTGTTGTCTATCTGCACAATTCTAAAATTGTGAAAGCTGGCCGAGCAGTCACCACAGCTTTCTCCTTGTACTTCATCCAGATGACCACTAGATGACATTATTGAGCTGTACAGTAAGTACAGTAGTACAACAAAGTGTAGCTGAAACTTATATAAAAATGCGCAACAGGCTGGTCTACATTTTGTTTACATTTTTCCGACTTTGTAAGTGGCTACATTTGTGGAACGCTGGATCAGAGATCACAATGTCAGTGTTTTGATGCTTTGCTGGGACGTTTACTGTGGGATGTCACGATAACCAAGGCTTTGGCAACAAGTCAATGCAGAATTCTGGTGGTACTTGTTTTTCTACTTCACCGTACCAAAGTTACCACAGATATTGTTATGAATAGGAGATGTGATCCTCCTGCAGTATAACAACCTTCAAGAGAAGAAGATGGCAGAAACAGTCCACATTAACAACAATCACTTGACATTGGCTTGTCTGCAGCATGTTCATGTCCTGAAATGTTTCTGTTAATGACATCTGTTGTAGCAACACTCACCAACGATCTTCATCGAGGAAAATGTTAGCTCGTTCAGGCTAACAAAACCACAGTTCTTACCAACTCTGCAGAACTGCACAGTGACAACTTCTGCTGCTATTGTTGTTAGTGCTCAGCTCACATAGTTGAGAATTCTGGTATTTTATTGGTGTTGGTAGCGATGACTAAATTTCTGGTGTTGTGACATCGCCACTATTTACCTGCTGTTATGATCTACTAGAATCCAAATCAATGTTGTTTGCAGAGGCAGGTGGTGTCTTATTCAATTCTTAAAATTATGGAGCTTTGAAAATAAGAATCAAATATTTTACAATTGATTTCCTTGAGATTAAACCAAATTGGAAAGACTTGATTTGTTAGTTAATTCATTAGGATTAATATTTTTTATTATTGACCTCTCTTTGTTACATTTCACAATATATATGATGATGTTTATTATCTAGTAATCAGACATGAAGCTGTTTTCTTGGTTATTTCCTACAGATGTTTTAGATGAAATGTTCTGTGTACCGATGAAAACACCACAGTCTTGTTGAAGGAGAACACCAGCCAGGTGTCCAACTGCAGTTAGTAATTTGTGGTAATCCAATTCTACTGTACAAATAAACCAAGTAAAACTGTACAATTCGACCAAACCACTCAGCGCTCTCACTGTAGAAGCAAAGTGATCCATAGAAAAATGGAGGGAAAACTGTGAGATCTCCTCTCAGATAATTGTATAAAAAAGAAAATAAGATGGTGTAAAGAACAGCAGAACAAGAAGGTGACCAGAAGTGGGTTTTTGGGGGGAACGTGTGCAAACCTGTGCCCAGCTACCCTCGTCATCCTCCTGGTGTTAGCATGGTTAGAGTGAGCATGGTGAGAAGAGAAGACAGGCGGGGGGTTAGTGATGCAGCAGTGCCGGGAGGTTAGAGTAGCGTCAAATCGAAAATACTATCTGAAGTAACAGAACAACAAACCACACCAACTGGAAACAGTACAGCAGGAAAGAAGTGAAAAGCCGAATCATGGTAGGAGTGGGCAAAATGGATTCAATTATTACGAAGATGTCGTCGCAAATTAGGTGCAATTTGATGAAAACTATTGGTGTAAAATGAAGCAAAATGAGCAAATATCTGCATCACAATGATACAGAAATAATTGATTTACAGAGAGATTATGATGAGATATTTAAATGGAGAAATTGCCAAGATATAGATAAGGCAATATCTGACAACTGACACATTTCAATTGTTTCACAGTTAATATAAACACCTTGCCCAAACCTAGTGCATGCTGTTCCAGAAACGGCTATGTCTAAAAAAAATAGAAAAAACAATACAAAGATGGCGGTGTGAGGGAGTAGGGATGCACATGAATAACCGTTAACTGATAACAAGAGCTTTGACTGATTAATATAGATTTATTTTTACATATGTAAATCAACTCATGGGGGCATGTCCACATGTGCTGACTAACACTCGTGCCTTCAGCCATATCACAGGAAAAGTGAAGCAAGCTAAAAAGGAGGAGTACAGTGTGGGACTGTGTGGGTTGCTATTTCTTAATAAAAACCAGTAGACAACCAGTCTGCTATGCCATCAGAGGACTGAGGTGGGCCTGGCCTGATTATTATATTTAGAGGGATATTGTAGCACAATTCCTGTGAAAGATGGTCAGAGGACAAGCTGCGCTTTATCCTTTAAGGATGGGTCGTTTCATTTTTATTTTTTTTAAGTCCTCTCACTCGCCGACAGACGATTGGATTGCCGAACGCCACAAGCCTAGTCACAGACACTCAATTGAGCATTTTAATCTTACCAGTTAACGGTTATTGATTGGTTAAGAAGCGTTGGTTATTGGTCTGAAAATTTTTTCAAAATGTGCATCCCTATGAGGGAGTCTTTCATGCTTATTATCTATTTATCAGAACAAGGTATCCTGTATTTCTGATACAATGTTCTGACTAACAAATATCAAACTAAACACAACAAACAAACCCACCAAAGAAGAACTGCAGGTGTAACAGCTGTTATTGAATATACTATACAAAAAATACAAGTACACAAAACTAAACACTAGCTAGTATAAACACACACACTCGGGTCTAAAAGGAAGGGATGTGAAACCTGCTAATCCCAAATAGGACACAGAAAATCACAATAAGGCTTTTTCCCAAGTTGCCTTGTGAGCCAGAAATTGTATTTTGTTGCTGTGTTTTTGATAGATACTGAAGTGATCAAAACACTAATGAGTGATGTCTGGCTGCTCTGAAGGCAACTTGGAGCAAGCCTCGACAGCTGCTAGAGATGCCAGAGGGCCAATAGCGTCGAGCCAATCAGGGCAAACTAACCGTGGGGGGCGTAGCTGCCAAAGTTTCCATTTCTTCGTGAGTGACCCAAACATTTCCTGTGGTCTGATCGTGTAACAAACCCCCAATCACAAGTGAGAGAAGGAGCGATAAAGGACAGACAAAGAACAAGATGGAGAGAAAAATCAAGAGGTGTTGTCAAATACTGTTATTATTGTTAGAAAAAGAATCAAGCAAAAAAATTTGATGCCATCATTAGTAAATGTTAAGAATATCAGTGATTAAAATGTTAACGCATCAGGCTCAATATACCGACAGAGGCACGATCAAGTCCAGTGTCTGTATGCTGTGTGTGCACTTGTCAACATGTTAACCCAACACGTAAATACCGTTCTTGAGGTGGGCGGGGCTGAGGGGCTGGTGAGGGACATGATTTCCTGGATGGCAAGACGGAGTTTTAAGCGGTGCAGCGGGTTACTGATGCCGATCTCCCTTTGGATCTCCGTGTCCGACAGCGCTGACATGATGGCTCCACTCTTGACGTTGGCGCGGCACGCAGCCACATACCAGGCTGGCATGCCCACCCAGAGCTGGACAGAGACAGTGCAATCAGTGAAGCAGAACAAATGATCATTCTTTTATTTTATTATTTTTTAAACCATTTCACATCAGCTATGTGTGTGTGCCGTACCTCCAACCAAACCACAACAGTCGGTCCGTCCCACTGGGCAAATGGCAGGCCCTGTCGCCGAGCCTCTTCAAGTAATTCATGCCTGAGACACGAAATTAAAAAATTAGATACAAGTTTCCTTTTCCAAAAAAAACAAAAAAACACACCCAAATCCAAGGAGCCTGATATGCACGCAATCAAATTCACCTTTTTAACATACACAGTATACACAACCGCAAGACATCGACTGCCATGCACACTCGAAACAGAGAGCAGGAGTTTGAGAGAAAACAGAGATTGAAACCCAGAAACTCAGAGATGTACTCATCTGGAAAACCTTTGACAGGATGTCATTGTTGAAAAAGTGTCTGTGAAAACCTCTCTGTCTTTTTCCAGCCTTAACTGCCCAGGTTTAACCAGATGGGTCTTTTGTTAAGCCACTGGGAGGTGACTCTGGGTCACAGCCAGGAGCCTCAGGACTGAGCGACTTTATTAGTCAAGTTTTCTCCCAGAACCAGTGCTTTGAGAGTCCACTTACAGAGTCCACTTAGTATGGATGCATTGCTCTACAACTGCAGGTGCTATTTCATGCACAGAGGGAAGGACAGAGAAACTCTTGCAGTACCTTTCTAAATATTGCTCGTTCATTTCATGCACATTCTCAGTTTGTAATGAAAGAAGAAAGACATGAGTCTGGGAGGTTTGTGGGGATGTTGGAGGGAGGCAGCCTCTGATTCAGTTTCTTTAAGATCTCTCTCACTTCACTACCACGGATACAAGTCAACTGAACTGGTGCTATAAAATGAAGGAAACGATTGAAGTTGGCCACTAGATGGGGCTGCACAAACAAACCCATCCTGTGTTTGGCCTGTGTCTGCCTCCACAAAGATTAACAGATGTTCAAAGCCATGTTGCTGTTGTTTTAATTAATTCCAGAGGTTGTTAAGCAACAATGTGCAATGTCTGACTTTTGCATTCAAACTATTCGGTTGAAATTCCTCCATTTACAATCTTTCCTGTAGTTGTAGTGCATAACTTCATGCTCCGGTAGGAAAACTGCGAGAGGAAAATTTGTCACTCACTAAAAATCAGCACACACACATTCCTGTTAGTTAAGCTCCTCTGTGGAAAGCAGGGTAAAAAGCAGCGTGGAAAAGCCATCAGACATTCAGAGGGACATTTCTTTGGGGTCCTGAGTTAATGGTGAGGTCAACGTGAAGCCAAGTGAGGGAAGAAGATAAAAAGCAAAGGAAAAGCAATATGAACCAACTTACCCTGTCTTTGGACTATACATGGAATGAGAGGGGGATGATAAAACAAAGAAGGGGGAGGTTGGCAAAACAACAAAGAGAAAGAATGAATTGATGCTATTTTAAGCGCTACATGGAGCAAAAACAACATTTATGACGTTGGCACATGTTTCACAAAACTAAGAATGAAGGAAAAAACATAAAATCTTTGTAGGGGGTGGGGGAGGGCAATGGAAACGACGGGGCGTGGGGTGAAAGGAGGATGAGCTGATAGGAGTGAGCGTGAGCCAGGTGGCAGGGAGGGAGCTTGTGAGCCAGGCCTGGACGTCAGCAGGAGCACTGAGCCCACAACAACACTCATGGACATTTACATTATTAACAGTGCAGTCGAGTATAGGCAGTACAGAACAGCTGGTGGTTATCTTGTTATCTTTCAACAATATTCTGTGGAAACAGCTGAGTGTCATGGAGCCGTTGGAGAGAAACTTACTTCTTCTGCAGCTTGCGGTTCTTCTCCGCAGGGCCTCCCAGAGTGCCCATTCCTAGGCCGTCTTTAGGAGAACTCTCTGCCTCGGGAGTGCCAGCTGGGAAGGTAAACATAAACAAACATCTCGTTCAGCACCGATATGGAACAGCTACACTGTTTGCTTACACACAAACATGCCTTGTGTCCGACCTTGGCTGGGGGAGTCCTTCCCAGGAATGCTGGGTCGGCCCTTCTCCTTCTTTCCAAAGAGGCGTCCAATAGAAGACTTGATACTCTTCTTCTTCGCTGCTTTGTTGAGGGAGTCCTGGCTACTGTTGCTGCTGCTGGGGTTGCTACCCTGGCCGTCCTGCAGCCCGACTAGACTGTTGGACCAAAGGTCGAGCCGTTAGAGAGACAAATAGAAGACGGAGGGAGGAGGACAGAGGAGGGTGACGGGAGCAGGTCTTACCCTCGGATGTCTCTGATGTCCTCGTGGCTGGCAGCGTGCCCCACGTCTCTGTTCAGGCGCATGGAGCGTGGAGTGGTGGGGGGTGAGGTCTCACATCGAATGGTGGCCTTGTCATCCTGAGCAGACTGCGCAACAGTGGGACAAACACGTGTTAGTGAGGTGGATCATTTCACTTTGTGCTGACCAAGACATAGCTGTGACACAGAAACTGATTCAGTCAGGCTACATAGAGCACTGTTTAACGCTACGAGCAGCGAAACAGCAAATGGTCTCCATACATATTGCTGAACTTTCTGCCCTCAAAGAAAGTGGCTGAAGCTTTTTTATTGAAAACCTGACTTCTGCCTGGTCCCAGGAAAGCAGGCCTGAACTCCTCAACCTATTACAGCACACCTGAACTGATACGAGACCTGGATTAGATTTTCTCAATTTGTTTGCATGATTAGATCTATTGCCACTGTTTATTGATTATTGCTTTCCTCTCAACTGCCTGCCAAAATGGAAAATAAGTCAAACAACATATGTGACCACAAAAATAGTAATAATGCAGAAATCATAGCGGCAAATACAGATCAGGGGGCTGTTGCACAAAACCAAGATAGCGGATTAAGTCACGATTTCCCTCTATCCTAGCTCAATTTAAGTAGGACTCGGTTGCATGAAAACAGAGGCACATTTGTTACCATGGAGATTTACTCTTTTCAGCTAGCCTGCTACTGACCAGGCTAACAGCCAGGCTTAACTTATCCTGATGTTTTGGTTTTGGTTCAGGCAGCTGTCAGTCTCGTCAGATAAATGTGTTTTACAGTTATTTCATCAGAAGTGTGAGCTTGCCATGTAAATGTTTGGCACACACCTTCTTCATCTTTTTTTTTTACAAAACTGCCAGTTACATGCATCATAGATTATAAAAGACGTGTCACATTACAGCACACTCACAGCAGCTGCTCATCAGCCTGTTCTGTGTCACAGTTTTCACTGATGACGTCACTGGTGGTGACACTGACTGAACACAGGTCTGTATTAAATGTCCCTCAGAAACACATGGAGGAGATTTTATAAACAGTACATTAGTTATGTATATGTACAGAGATAATCTTTATTTGAATGCATCTTTTTCTACATTTAACTCTGCTTTTGATTATTTCCTTTCACTGTTAGGATGTCAATATTTTCTAACTTACACAATCAGTTGTTTCACTATTGTCAGGGTTTTTCTCTTATCCTGAGGACAGCAGCGGCATTTACGAAATAAAATGACCACCTCCTTGTGAGCGTCTGGCAGGGGCTGCTGCACGCTCAGCGAAAAGTTTGCTCCAGCTTGTGTTTTTTGCGCGTCTTCATCAGTCAATCAGTGATTATTACCGGGGTCTGTTCAAGAAATTAATTAACTTAGGATACACAGATGAGGCTTTGTCAAGCCTCACTTTTTCAGTTATACTGAATTCTTACTTCCACTTTTGTGCAATAGCCCCCAGGATTCAGGAGAACCTGGATATCTGAGCAGGTACAATCAGCTAAGACATATGAAAAGGAAATTGGTAGGATTTTGTTGGTCATTCATTGGTGCCTCCTCATGACCTTCACAAACTCTAATGTTTATATTTATTACGCACAAGGATAACTGGCATCAAGAAACTATAGCTGAACTTCATAGGTTACACTCATTGGGCTTCAGTTGGGGCATGAGGGAAGAGGGGGTAATGGGTGGCTGACAGAGCCCAGCACAGAAGGCCTCTAGTTTACCTTCCTGCGGTGCTTGCGCAGGTCACTAGGCTGAAGCATGGCAAAAAAGGAGAGAGGAGAGAAGCAGTTAGTCAGACGCACAACAGACCAGCAGTGAAACCAAGCCATGCAAAGACACACAACAGCAGGAAGTCAGGACAGAGATTTATATATTTACCCAGTGTACTCGGCACGCACACACAGACAAACACACACACACACAAGAATCATCAGTTTTTTAAATGTGGAGTGAAGACGTGCAATTCTTGGAAAAAGAAAAGTCTGCAGAGGCGCCACCCCGCCCGAGCAGGAGTCACTGCAAAACAACACTGGAGGTTGGGTCAGGATGAGTTAGGATGGGTGCAGCCTTGTTGGAGGTAATTCAAAAAATCTGAAGGCCAGACTTTTAAACTAGCTCTAACATTTCACTAGAGTGAAAACCTTGGTGACATTTATTTGACTAATCTACCGGGTTGAACAGCTGAGCAGCTACGTGGTCCCTTCCGATTAACATCACTGGGCTGAAATCGCAGCTGACAGAGCTATGAGCTCGCTGGCTGCTGTAGCTTTATGTGCTATTAAACACTTGGCAGTGCGACACCTGACTTCACAAACCAGAGCTGTTCTCGTCACTTTTTCCACTGTGCACCTTAAAAGCTGGAGGATTTTTCCATGCTGCATTCCTCACAGGCCTGGCATTAGCAGAGCAAATAAACCATCAGCATGCCACATTTCTATGGGAGTTTCTCCTGCCCCCAGGGGAGAAAATACCTAATCACTCATTTCCTTTTCTAAACTGACACAGTGAGGCCACAGCAAGGAAGAGATTAGTGAACTATAAAAGGGAAACAGGAAGAGGAAATTGAGTGGGCGAGCAAAAGAATTAATTTGATCACTCAAGATCTTCTGTTTCTTCCTTCTTTTTAGGAAAAATGATCACTGATGCTTCCAAGACAGATGTGACAGATTGAAACCAGAAACACAGAAAATCTGACACAATGGACAATTGTTTTTCAGGCATTAATTCAATAATTGAACGCAGCACTCCTTCTTACAGCCATGCCTCAATAAACTTCATGAACTTTCCCTTACAGTCCCTCACTCTCACTGAACACTGAACAAGACAGTAACTGCCCTGCAATCAATCCATTGTATTTTTTTCACAGGATGAAGCCGACACATTAAAGCAAAGGGGGTGATTGATGATCTTCAACACCCCCAGAAACCTTGAAAGTACTGAACAAAAGCAGGGACTGCTTCAACTTGAATCAATTCCTGCAATCACAAGATCAAAATTCCTTGAAGGACTGACTGATGAGTAATTCCAGCACTAGTGTTAACAGGAAAAGCAAAGGCAACAAATGGCCCAGCGAATTGAAGTTTCCAGCGCAGTTCAGTGTTACTTCTTTAAACACAATAGTGTGTTTAATAGTGTGTTTAAAACAGGTCTGGAAACGGGGGGTCTAGATTATTGACATAGGGCCAAGTGTGAGTGTGTGAACTGTAGTTATAAGTCACCGAGCTCATCTTTCTATCCTGTGATGTACTGCAACATGTAAAAGACCTTCTCCAAAACAAAGTCTATTCCATATAAACCTTTAGCTGCCAGGTGTGTGTGCAACCTCCATCTGGACAACTGAATTTCACAATGTCATCATGGCTAGATTTCAACACAAGACTTCAATTCAATCCTCAATAATGACTGAATTTTGCTGTCATAAGGAGGGGAAGATAAACAAAAAATGATTTCATTATAACAAAGGCTCTAATTGTTTTTGTTAAAACTAATATAATCTGACATTACAATCCATCATCACACAGCGGGAAAATGAGCTGTGTGGCAGAGGCCGACTGCACCCACCCGAGGAAGGAAGAAATGCAGGGAGCTGTTATAGAGAGATACCTGAAAGTAGGGAGCATAGCTAAAGGCTTGAGGAGGGGCTCTGAAGCCAGTTGCACCATAGGGCAGGTAAGTTAGGGTCTGCTGGGAGAGGGAGCTCTGGATGATGTAGGGGTCATAGCAATATTGCTACAAGCAGGGGGCAGTTACATATGCACATGGTTATGTACTGACACACATAAACACAACATATTAGTACATGAATCACACCAATAACATTTACAACATAAAAAGCAACAAAACGTGTAAAGTGTTAAAGAATATTAGGACAAACGTGAACACAACAAACCACAATAAAAATAAACGAAAGGAAATAATTGGGACTTGTTAAGGTTTAAATTACGTCAGAAATTAGTGTTGTTTCAAATAAGGAGTTAAATGTGCTCTTCAGTGTAGTTGTATTATCCTGTCGGGAAATCAAAAGCAAAGGAAGTGTTACCAAGGTCATGACACCCATGCGGTCCAGCTCTCTGTTGGGGCTGCGGGGAATGCGTCTGGGGGTGGAGTGACCAGAGCCCGGGGGAGAGCCGCCCAGCGAGGAGCCCGCACACAGTGACGGAGGGATGGAGCTCATGGAGCGGAAACGTCCTCCGAGGCTGTCGCCACTGCCCACCCGGCACTCGATCTCCTCTGCCCGGATCGCTGTGCTCTCCTTCTCCTCTTGGATCATCCTGCACGGAAAAGAAAAGGGAACTGTAAAAATGTTCAGTTCAATGGAGCAAGGTTTAGGTGTGCTTGCTCTCATAGCTGTGTAGCAGCTGGTACCTAATTTCATTGTTGATGGCATCCAGCTGCTCCTGCAGCATTAAGGCAAGGGTCTGTGCATCAGCCTGGCCACCAGGGGACAGCAGATCCACCGAACTGAAAATCGTCTCCCGGTCCTCCTCCAGGTCCGAGGCATCCATGTCGCTCTCAAAGGCCTGGGCCACGTTTGCCAGCACATTCGCCTGCTGCATTCGCTCCCACTCCTGCTCGTTTAAAGTCTGCACCTGTATGAAGGCATGCAGGTATGACACAAGAAAAGGAGAGAGGGTGGGGGGGGGAGAGATTAAGGCAGATATTGAAAGTAGAAAAGGGATAAAAATCCAGAGGTGTGTGAGAGAAGCAGAGGTGACAGAGATAAATGGTTAGCTTGATATGCATTACACCACACAGGCACAAATAACCGCCACGGCTCTCTCCACCACACTAACTTACATGTCGCTGATGTCCAGAGTGGAAGCAACAGAGAGAAAAATAGAGAAGAAGAAAATCATCAGAGAGAAGTCAAAAATTAGACTGAAACAGGTGGAAGAAGGACAAAGGCACAGCATACAGGTAGCATGTGTTATGAAGACGACAAGACAAAAACATAAGAAGAAATTGATTTCTGCAGGTTGAAGTAGTTGATAGGATCTGTTCATCTGCAAAACTTCCAAAACTAGACATAAACATAATTTCAGTTGCTGTGTCACTTTTTAATTTGAGGATTCAGGGGTTGAGCAACATAAACTGTCTCCAGGTGTCAATGTACATAACAAGGGGTCATTCTGCATTGAGCTCAGCCAACTATGATACTACAGCTTTTCAATGTGTGGTGTATATATGACATCAATGAATAAGACACCAGCAAATAAGCTGGGTGCTAACCTTGGATGGCTCATCCCGCAGCGCGGCCACACGTCCCTTTTGAGGTCGCCGTAGCACAAGAGCACTGCCATAGTGGTCTGAGTTACTGTCCATCATAGAGGAAGCCGACACTGGATACCTGAAATCTGGAGTGCTGCCCAGCTGAGACCTACTGCAAGAACACATAAGAGGCAATTAGAGACACTCCGAGGGGTTAGAGGGTGACACTGTGAGCTCCAACCTGCTTGACTTACCCATGTAGTAAGGAGTTGCTCCTGCTTCGGCCCTGCTCGTTCTCTGCCCTCATAGTCTCGATCTGGATCAGAAGCTGCTCCTGTAGCGGAGGGAAATTTAGATCGGTCAGTTGACTGCTGAGGAAACAATGTCTGTAGCAACAAAGATCACCTGATACTTAAACCAAACCCTCACCTTCTCATGGTGAGACTCCTCAATCAGCTTCTTGGTGTGGTCCAGTTCTCTTATCAGGGCATTCTGAGGAGAGGCAGACACAAGCTGACACACTGGAAAGTAAACATTAACTGAGCCTCTAACCGTGCACCGTGACAGACGAGATCACAACTTAACAGTCATGGGACTGACGACACTGTGAAGAAACGGCAAATATTTATATGGCTAAGAATACAGTGCCGTCGGTCTGTTTGCCTCTTTATACCTTGTCCTCCAGAGCTGACATCCTCTCTTTGAGGTGGAGCTGGAGTCTCTCGTTGGACTCCGACAGGAGCTTGTCCACTGTCTCAGACAGCCTCTTGTTGTGCTCCTCATTCATCTTCTCTCGCTGCCGTGCCTATATTAAAGCAACAAGAGCATTTTAAAAGAAAGCAATTGTTAAAACTGTTTAAAAGAGTGGGCCCATTGTAGCGACAGCAGATCCCCCCTCATCCCTCTGTCTCACCCTGAGCAGTTCCTGGTGCTTTTCCTCCAGCTGAGACTCCAGTTGCCTCAATCTCTCCTCCACATTGCCATGACGTTCCTCTGCCTGAAAAAAACATTTTTGACAAAAATGTGTTCCACTGAATCAGTATATTGAGTCCTCTCAGAGCTAACGGGAGTCCCTCTAAAGCTAGGTCTGCTTTGATCTCCCCTCCAAGTGTTGGTCGTCCATCCTGGAGATGGACTTGGCTGGTTTATGGTTTTAGTGACAAAGCTGAAGTCTTTCAAGCAGATGGAGAAAACACCCACAGCCAGGTAGAGAATCTGAAATCAGCTGTATTTGGAGAGGAGAGCAAAGTACAACCCACAAATGGAGTAGCAAATACTTCCCACAATGCACATCTACCACAGAAGAGGTTCTACGTTCAACTAGAGACATGTTTTTGCAAATAAAAATAAATAAATAAATGAACTTAATCCAATATTTTGGTAATGCTGAAAAACACGATCAGTGTTCACAGCAGATATTATCAGTCTATTGGCTCGTTTTCATGGAAGAGTCAATAGAGTGGTAAATATTTCTCTGCGACACTTCCTGTTCCAGTTTTCTAGCAGCTCTACTGGGCAGGGTCTCTAAAAGTCTTTGAGCAAATCAGCTGGCACTTCCTGTTTGTGTTGGACACTAAACATTAGAGTTTTCTGTGTTTGAGTAAAAAAAAAAGGGGGGGGGGAGAGGTACGAACATGAAGGATTGATTAACTTTCACCGGCACAAAGCAGAACACACAGGCTGACTGAGGAAGAGAGGTCAGCACCAGGTGTCAGGCTTCATAAGATACTACCATGTTTAGATCTAGTCTGGTACTGCACTTAACCAGGCACTTGTCTCGTACAGGATAAAACACCAATAAAATTTACTTTTTTTCTGTTTCAAGGAAAGCAGATCAGATTGCTTTTTCTTCAGTATTTCTAATTGCCATTATTTTGTACAGCTCTGGTTAAGTTCAGAAACAGAGCTTGAGTCAAGCGTTGTATTCCAGCATCTAAACGGACAGGTCTAGTTTTGCGAATAAATCTGATCTACCTTCTTCTGAGTCTTAGAGCCTTTAGAGCCACACAGAACACACTAGGGGTTTGATAAGGGGGTGGCAGGAAGAGCATGAAGACCACACAGAAACAGCATGGCAGACAGATGGACAGACAGACAGAGAGAGACAGAGGAGAGAATAGAGTGTTGGTTTAACATGAGAACAATTAGCACAGTGGCTAAACGGAGAAAATAAGACAACACATTTAAAGGGACTTTGTTTGTTGCCACTTCCAAGACAGAGCATGTGGACAGGCAGACAACATGCTGTGTTAGAAGAGAATAATACACTGATGGATGTTATAGACTGAGGTTGATGATGGAGTAATTGTACCAAATTCTCCACCAAGTTGGGTGGAAGGAGGACTGGATCCTTCATGATGATGCCTTGGAAACTGTGCAGAGGCGATATAAAACATACCAAGGCTTTCTAAACATGTCTGTCTCTCTGTCATTATCTATATCAGCATGTGGCTTAAGCTCTAGAGTGAGGGTCATTATAAATGCATGGGGGGAAATGGCTTTGGACACACACAGGTGAGTAAACAATTAAAAGAGAAAAAGAAAACCTAATGTACTGTTAATGTATTGTCTAAATGCTAATAACTAAATCAGCATATCACATCATAAACATGAAGCTCCTGTTTGACTGTGCTCTATTCCAACAGTGGCCATTTATCATGACACCAGCTGGTTAGGTTCACTTAACTGAACTGAATTAACTAGTTAGTTAACATTAATTCCATTCCTTGACTGTCAGACTGACTTAGACTCAATGGCCTTAATAATGGCCTAATATTATATCATTGTATAAATATATTGTATGTTTAAGGCACATTTGTATAATGTCCGCTCACATGGTTTTACAGCTTTTGTACTTGTGTCTTTATAGACATACTGGCCCTCATTTATCAAACTTGCGCAGGATCTGGTGTAGATTCTGGTGTAAATATCAGTGTACGCCAAGTGTCACGTGTGATTTACTAAAAGTGTGTACGCTGCTGATTTCGGCGTAGAACCGGCGTGGTGTTGATAAATCCGGCGGCTGAAAACGAGCGTAATTTAAATGTCACGCCCCGATATATTCCTGCTTTAGAGGCGTCGCCCTGCCCCTTTTACGACATGGAGACACGGAAGACGGCCAAGAAGAGGGACTTTACTGACATTACCGCGTTGAACAGGGAGAGGGCGGCAACATTAAAGCAGATATCAGTGGAATGTTTTTGTTAATATAAGTCCTAAATAGTCCTATTTTCCGTCAGCAATCACTTACATGAAGTATTTCAGCCTAAACACGAGTCTCTCCGTCACTCTGCTCTGCTGTAACCCGAGGAGAAAATTTTCCTTGTGGGATACAAGTGTTATCCAATGAGGAGAGAGAACGGCATGAAGGGCTGTGTGTGCAGCCAAGGGATGCGCGTGAATGTGGTGACGTAGCACGAGGACCAATTGATGCCTGACAAGGGCGGGGGCTGCTAACTCATGGTGCGTTCAAAGAAACTCGTACTTTGTGTTTTTCCTTCCTGTGAAGTCATACCAGTTCGATCTGGTACGAGTTCACGGGTCGGAAGTTACGAGTGGCCGTTATAGGGAACTTTCACAGACAACAGGATGGTAAAAACATGAGCTACGGGTTACCTGGAACGCTACCAAGTCGTAGTTGTGACTTGAAGCTGTAACTTACGGTTTCAAAAGCCTGCCTTGAACGCAGCATTAGCCGAAACGGCCGTGAAGCTGATATCTGCTTTAAATATCTGGACATTGATAGATTGATAGATTTTGTGACTGATAAGCGTCATCCCGGTGGATAGAGGCTGCAGACGCACGTGTCACCGACCACGTCAGGAAAACCAGCGATCTCATGAAATGCTCCTGCAGTTTACTAAACACAAGTGACTGAGGAGAAATCATAGGCATATTACTGCTGCGAACGCTACTTTATGACCATCAGCACCGCTGGCATGGTTCGGCTGATGGAGGGATGTGAAACACCGGCCCGATGTCCCGCTGACAGGGGAAAAAAAGAAAAAAAAAAACACTCCGCCGCGGAGATCAGCTGCACCTGGACAGGTAGCTGAGCTCTCCCCCGCCCCCCCCCCCTCCCCTCCGGTATCCGGCAGAGAGAGAGACTGAGGAGCCGTCCGGTCATCCTCTGGTGCAGGAGATGTTGGAAGTTTGTGTGTGTGATCTACAATAACAGGTCTGTCTGTCATTGACTGTTTCTGTTTACACAGCTGATTAACGAGCATCTGTCACGTCGTGGTTTTTAATTCATCTCAGTTGCTCAAAATAAAAGTCGAGTTAAATTTTCAACACGGACTTGGTTGTAGCGGTTTTTTTTTTGGCTACTTTTTATCTTTTTATCAATATAAACAACAACAACATGTGGTCCACATCGCTGCGTTATTAGACTATGGTTTAATAATCGTTTTGACACAGCAGCCCTGTTTCCTACATGTTCTAGACTGGTTCCAAATGTGCGTACACCTGGTCAGAGCTGGCGTGAGATTTGTGCGTACCGTACGCTCACGCTCAGATTAATAAATGCCGATCCTTGCGGTGAATTTGGTGTACACCCATTTTTTTGGTGTACGCAAGTTTGATAAATGAGGGCCACTGTGTGTAGATAAGGAGAATTTAACATTTTTCCAGGGGAGCATGTCCTTCATTCCCTGATACTAGACCTGTGTGTATTTGTAAAACCCTGCCTTCAGCTGTGCACTCATTCAACTCTTTAGTTAAATGCCTGCATGCAGAATACCAGAAAAAGTGAAATGGAAATTTACCGCTTCAAAAAGTGAATGTATTACTGCTAAAGAGGGGCAAAGATGTTAGTGAAAGTTCAGCAGCAGTAAGTGTT
Organism: Trachurus trachurus; assembly: GCF_905171665.1. NCBI lineage: Eukaryota > Metazoa > Chordata > Actinopteri > Carangiformes > Carangidae > Trachurus > Trachurus trachurus. The sequence goes on from NC_139893.1 coordinate 28,666,330, forward strand.
GTCCAAGACAAAGGCTAAAACTATAAATGGATAAAAACATGGGCCAAAGGTCTAAAAATAGGTCTCTGTGGATATTTGGAGTAACATAAACAATGGCTTCCACGGTAGCTTCCTCTGGGAGCTCCTAGCTGTTTTACTGTAAAGGAACTTATCTAATAGCCGTGATTGTATTATGTGTGCTGCTATATTTGCAATTTTTCCACATATGAAGGCTTGGGATTTTCAAGGACCTCTGAATGATGATCGACACTTTATTATGTCAAAGTTGAAAGGTTAAATGGTACACAGGGCAGTGAACTGGTGATGATACCTTTGTGAGGGCAGCGACTCTCTGAGCTAATTCAGCTTCCACCTCCGGCAGAGTCTCTGCCTTGCGGATGGTCTGCTGCAGCTTCTGCTCAGCCAACTCCAGCTTCTCCTGGAGCTGTCGGCTTCTGTCCTCAGACTGCAACAAACAAACGGGACAGAAAAAGTCATTAGCAAGCATGTTGAAGACTCTTCTGTGCTGTGTGCTAGCCTCAGGGTTGGCTTTCAGTTCCACAAGGTGCAGAGAGTGGTGAGAGAAAAAGAGCGAGACAAAGTGAGACGGGCAGTGGGTATGGGTCAGGGTGGGGAGGGAAGGAAGTGAGGAAGAGAGCATTCATGATGACACAAAGACAGACAAAACCCACAAGAAAAGAGAAAAGAGACATCTCCATCTCAGTGAGTACATGTAAAGAGACAAGGCAGTGTCTTCGAGGCTTCCCATTCAGAGCATGCTGCGCCGGTCAGTGTGTGAATACAGAGGGAATTCATTAGCAGGAATCTGAAAACTGCCAAAGAGAAACTGCAGGCAATTCCTGCTGGCACACAACTTGAAGACTGAAGCACCAATCGCAAACAAAGGGATTTTTTTTTTTTGACAATTCATTCAAAGAGCATGGGGCCTACTTGTCTGAAGAGGGACTCCTTGTTGGCCACTTCGTTCTCCAGCTTGTCGTTGAGGTCGTGGACGGAGGTTGCCTCCCGCTGAGCTGCCAGGTAGCGCTTCTCCAGGGTGGTGATCCTCTCCTCCATGTCTTCCTTCTGAGCCACAGACTAAACGCACATACAAGCAAGACTGACATGAGTGTCTTCTACCATTATGGTTGAAATATGATTAAATAGCTGCATCTAAAAAAAAAGGGCTCCCTAGATTTTACTTTGAGACACCTTTGTGCCAAAAACATTTCCCATCCTCCCTACCTCTCTCAGGTCTCTTTGTAGCCGCGTGTTCATGTCTTCGGACTTGATGAGGTCCTTTCTGGCTGTGTCGAGGTCTTCCTCTAGCTCACTGATGCGTGATGACATGGCGGCCATGCGCTCCTTCATTTGGCCCAGATCGGCCATCTGACGGTCCACCACTTCCTGGAGCTCGCCGACCTTCCCAAACCCAGGTCCCGACTCCTCCTCCTGGCTCAGTGAGCCATCCGAGGACCGCTGCGGGTAAATTAATTAACAGCGTTAGATACAAAAAACATGCAGGACTCAACTCGCCCAAGTTAAATTACTGCTAAAACCACAATTGAACAAACCTATTACACAGATAACTATCAAGAGACTCATACAACAGATAGATTTGATTTGCTTATTTTCATGCAACACCTGCTGCTCAACCACTCAGAATAACTGAGGCCAGAGTTTTATTATCTTAAGAAGAGACTTGCTGCAGAACAAGCTGTTGGCAATAACCCAGACTTTTTCCACCAGCACTCCTCTTCCAGAATTTGCATCTTGTCTGTGCATGTATGCAGATGAAATAGCAGAAATAATCAGTGCATACCAGGACAGAAATGGACTAATGTACTGCAATCCATATTGCAGTTTGTTTGACCGACTCTTTCTTATGTTTTCATCAGGTTTCAGGTCAGAATGTTCACATTACAACATAATACAGTAAATTACACCACACATACAGTGAATTAATGCCATCAATTATGATTTGACTTCATTAACTGAACAGATGGTAGGCACTTGTGACACATAAGCCACTTTGGCCTCATCTCCCACTAGGCTTCCACACACATCATTCTGCACATGCTGTTGAGTAACCTCACCTTGCCATTAGTGCTTGGTGTGTTTTCAGAGTTGTGGTTGACCTCGCTGGTTCCATCTGCCAGCCCTCTCTTCATGCTGCCCTGCTCCCTGAGGTATGCCAACTGGAGAAAACACCCGTCTGTTAACACCTTATCAATGGAGTCATTCATTTGCAAGTGATAACCAAATAACAGCTTTGGTTAACCACTAAACCAAGGGCACTAAACTAGTTTGCTGCTACCGTTTAATCATTTGTGATGTATTCCCTATGTGTGTGTGTGGTGTGTGTGTCCAAAGCTGTGTTCAAACCACAACTGTTCTGGTTGCACACACTCATGGATACACTACATGGACGAATGTCTCTGTACCAAATGGCCAAACCGTGGAAAAACAAAACAGCAAAAAGCTGAATTGCCTAGGAGGTAAGGCTCCTAATAAAAGCGTGGCAAGTGGTTGACTTTATGTGTTTGTGTGTGTGTGGTCGCAGGCTGATTCCAAGGAACAAAAGATGACTGTAGCATGAAGCAGAGAGGAAATCTAGGACACTTCCACACGATCCTCTGGGCCTTTTGTCAATCTTAATCCCATTCAATACACAGTGAACTCATGACTCGTCCTCCCTTTACATGCATGTGCACATGTGTAGACTTTAGAGTCTCTCTTTCTTAGATTGTGTGTTAATACACATACAGTTACAAATACAATTCAATACCATCTAACTCAATGTCTAGTAGTAGTATAATATAAAAAAAAGTATTCAATTGTACATATTATATAATTTATATGTAAGTATTTTGTCATCATTTTGTAGGTTTCCATCAGTGCGCTGTCTACTTCGCTGCTGTAATCCTAAACTAATTTGATGAAAAACTAAAAAAAAGGAAGATCAGACAGTATATTTGACTGTAAAAGCTGCACAGCAAACAAGTTTACCATTCAGATTATGGAAGCTACATGACACGGATGAATTTATCAGTCAGTGCGTGCAGTGAGCAATATTTTTTGTAGTTTTTTTTTTTTCACTTTTGACCTACTGGTTTAGATAACGGAATTAAAACACAATGGTAACCAGGTTCATAACTGCACAAAACACTTCTTAAATAAAAGGCTGTAGCTGAACAAATTACAGCAGTGGCATGAAATGGTGGGAACCATGCGTTTACTGTATTTTCTCTGTGGTTGAATTAGTGAATGTTTATCTGGATGTTAAATCTAAGCCTAAATGTACCAGTCACCTGGCGAACAAACGGCATTTGAAGCAAGGTAGGTGATCTGAAGTCATGACTGTTCCAGCATATATATATCCCCGTCACTTAAACATAGTAAAAAGTTTGGTAGTTTTTAGTTATTCTGACAACTTGGAAACTTGAAAGTGTTGCATTTGTGACAAATTAGAGACTGGACTTGAGTTTGTTTCTGTGCAGTTGATTGGAAGTTGTGTTTGCTTACTTCTTTGTGAGAGATGGTGAGCTGTTCCTCCAATGCGCTGCATCTTTCCAAGGCGACACGTAGTCTCTCTCTTACCTAAAAACCAGTGAAACAAATATGAATTAGCCGCCACAGCTACACAAACCTTTCTCGCCCTCTCCCTTTCTTTGTCCAGCAATGTCAAAATATATTTTGACACCAAATTCATTCACTCAGAACCAGTAACACAGCTGTACCTTCTCGTCAAGGGCTTTGTGGTGTTCAAAAAGTGACTTAAGGGCTTTGAGGACCTCCACTTCACTCGAGACACCTGCTGGTGACTGAGCCTGCCTCTTCACCACCGTCATCCTCAGGCTGCGCTCATGGCGGGACACTAAGCACTCCAAGTGCTCCAACAGGAGCTGCACACACACGAGAGACATTGTTACTGGGGTTAAAAGGTTGCAGACTCCATCGGCTCACATTGCTCATCATTTGAAATATCATTTTCTACAGAGTAAACGAATGTGTACAAGGAAGAAACAGCACCCAGAAGTCTATCCTACCACACAGCTGCTTTTTTTTCCACAGGTAACAAAAAGTACATGGGAGGATGCCAGTTTCCGCAGTCACAGTCCATTCTGCTTCTGGTGGTGTTATTGCTTTTGAGTGTGGATACTTGTTATTGATTAGCGTGTTTAATAGTTTTACTTTATATTTGTTATTTTTCACTTCCATTTTCTGTCCCTGACTTCAACTTACATTAGTGTTTGCATTACAATATAATGTTTACTTGAGTGAAGCCCAGGAAAGTAGTAGTGGCTAACAGGGATCCAAATGAAGTAATACAACTGCAGATAAAGACGAAGATGAACTATTTTGAAATAATAATTTTATGTATGACAGACTGATGCTTTCACCTTGTCGACCGTCCTCAGATATGTTTCAGATATAAAAAGCAACACGTTTTTCTATTCAGGAGAAACTGGGAGTGAAGAAGTCACAGCCAATGATAGGACTAACAACACACATTGATATACAGTCCTGGCTCTTCTCAGCACACACACTTATCTGGCTGTCTGCAGTGAAATTTATTGTCAGTGGCTGAAATATTTTGGTAAATGGGAAATTTGCAGAGCACCCATAACTTGTGACAACGGTTAGGATGGGAGGACAGAAACCGTCTTGTCAGCTAGTGTTATGACAACCATCTATACGCTAAACAGAAACACTTAGGAATCTGACAGGGATTTCTAGAGGAGAACACAAATCAAACAAACTGTACCCATCACTTCTGCATGGTGAAGACTGTATCCTGCTTGGATGTGTATGTTGTGATACTACTAACCCGTGTGTTGTTTCTCTCTGCCTTCAGCTCTGCGATCTCCTCCTCTTTCTCCAGAAGCTGTTCCCGGCACACGTTCACCTCCTTTGTTAGTGCAGCAAACTCCTAGAATAGAAAAGGGACAAATACAGTAACATGTAACTGCTAATTACTAAGCCCAGTTATTGTCTTAAGGGGACATATTATGCTAATTTCTGCTTCTTGACATGGTACCTTGATGTCTAAAAGTAATGTTAGTAACATGCTATGGTCAGAAAAAACAAAAGATTGAGCACAGCTGGGTTCTCTACACACCAGTTTCTCAGCCCTGCTCTAACGGTCAGTTTAGAATCTTCGCTCTGGTAGCTGAGGTAACCATGGTAACCACGGGAGCGAGGGCTTGATAATTCACATCACCCGGCTTGTGATGTAATAAGCCGGGTGAAATTTAAACGGCTTGTTAAGAGACACATTTTCTTACTATGGCAGTTCACAAAATATTGATGTAGTTGTCAAAACTGATGTTTAACTCATTGAGTGCCGCGCTCCTTTCCAAAGTTTTAGTCAAGTGTACCGGCAATTTAGACCATTTTTGACTTTTTATGTAGAGCCATAGTGTATTCTATATTATTGCCACCAACACATACTGTAGCTCAATTGAAAGGCTTAACTTTATGCTTCAAATGACCACAAACCATTTGTTTCTACGTGCCTCCGTTCCTGAGAAAAGTCAAGCTAAACATGGCTGGGTTTCACCAAAATCCCTCCTTTTTTTCTAGAAAAGGAGATAGAGCGTCTTTTATGAAAGGTGCGCTGTTTGTGCCTGTCGCTCTTCTGACACTCGCATTTCTGGATCAAAGGGCTCGTATAAGATAAATATATACAACAGTTGTTGTTCTATTCACAAAACCACCATCGGGGGCGGGGGGGCGCCACTAAACAACAATAACACAGACGCACCGCGCCGTGTCACAGCCTCTCCCCGCTGAACGTGAGGGTCTGTCGGCCACAGCGCCTCGGGAAGACCGGTCCCGCCGGTGGTCGCGGTCCTTCTGTGGTACGGGTCGGTGCCGGCGGTCTGCTTTGGCCCAGAGACCATCAGATTTTACCGCGGGGGGACTTTGGGGAGGACACGTGTTGCTCCAGATGAAGACCGGGCGGGACAGTCGGCTGAGAGCTTCCTGGTTCAGCTCCGAGCTGCTGCAGCAGCGCAGGTGAGAGCAGAGCAGCCGCGCTGCATCTGCATGCAGAACTCCGTTTGCAAAAGCCGAGTTATGATAAAAACTTCCAGATCATGAGCTGTCATGTGACTTTGATCGTCATCTATTTCAGTTCTCCTCGTCGTAGAGTCCCCAAATTTACATATAATGTGTATTAAAGTGTCTATTTTCATAATTAAAAAAAAAAGCAAAAAACGAAAAAATCTCGTTTTTGGCACTCAGTGGGAACGAAAAACAAGAAATTACGTGGTTGGCACTCAATGAGTTAAGGGGTGAGGAGGCACTCCGGATACGCAAATACACATACTAAAGCTATGAAAAAGTGAGTTTTGCATAATATGTCCCCTTTAGGATGCTGCACTTGAGAAAAAATGACAACTGGTAGTATTGTGGAGGCCAGGAGCTTACATATCTCAGGCTTCTAAATCCTCTGCAGCAAAAGCATTGTCAGACTGATGACACAACAAACACCTTAGGTCGTCTCTCACCAAGCAACACTGGTGCTGTATATTTTTGAGTGGCTCAAGCCTTGAAGCTAGGGAAGGGCATTAATATTATATTTTATCCTAAATTATGTTTCTTATGTAAAAAAAAACAGTAATTTGTGAGGCCTGTGTCTGCCCGTTTGTGTTTCCAGTCAGACACAGACTGGAAGGCCTACTGTTGTTGGACAAAATTACTGTTTAATACTTTTACATTTATGAAAATAAAACAGCCAACACTGGAACCCGGGGTACAATTTCAAATGCATTGTTTGTGCTTTTTCCAGCAATACATATATCACATTTATTAAACTACCGTAATGTCACTGACATCAAGACATTGTTTATTGGTCCAGTTCAAATCATCATAAGATCATCAAAGAACATTTTTCATCACGGATACATTTATTCACAGCTGGTGGAGAAGTACCACTAAAATCACCTTATATTATTGTTTTTGATACTGTCGTCAGGTAGCAGTTCAACCAACATTAAATCTGACAGTGACACTACCGTCCTGTCTCCTTTGCCACTGCAGCCAAACCCATCTACAGTACAACTCAAAGGTCATGTTTACATCTGAAACAATGGAGGTGGAGACAACAGCCATTTCCTGCATGTAAGCTATGCAACTAACTCCTTTGTGCTTTCCATCAGCTGTGATAGTCCAGCAGAGATTCTGTCGGCACTGACTTAACATAGATTCGACCCGAGGAAACCAACGACGACAGAGGTCAATATTGGGAAGAGGACAGAAGAAAGATGGTGGAGCTCTATCAGAGATACCTCCGGGAGACATATGAGATTACATTATACTACTATAAATGTAACCAGACTTGTTTTAATAAACATCAAATTACTCTGATGTCTTGCTCTGGTTCTCCTCAAACAAATGCAGTTGCATGCACATACACACACACACACACACACACACACACACTAATACACACACTGCTTTTAAGAATTACATGCATGGTTGGATCTAAAGAATGTGCCATCCTGATTTTTTGCCCTGTAGCACAAGCACCCTGAGTGGCGAGGCCTTCTTGCTACGTTTCAGAGGGTGGGAGATGTGTGTGTGCGTAGGGGCTGGATGGACGGGAGGGGTGGGGGTGCGGGGCTTCTGGAACTGATCGTTCTTTTCAGTCACTACCACAACTATTCTCCCTTCCCTTCACTCCAGCCTCTGAGCTTTTCCAGCGACTGGCACAGATTCCGCTCTGCTAAAGGAGCAAGGAAGGAGTCCTCTATTGGCTCCGACCAAGGTCTCCACTCTCTGCTAGCCAATGACAGACCATGATAGGAGGGCCCAGGGTAATTACAGAGTGGCTTACTTCCTACATTCCAGAGCAGGCGCTGAGGTTGACTTGTGCAGCAACCTTAAGATCTCTCCGAGGCTCTCCCACCATTTATGAAACCTCCTCTTTTCCTCTAATGTTCCTCGACTCATCATTTAAACACACACAGAAAAGAGGGAGAATTCTGTGCTTGGTTGTAAGAAATGCAATTAAGTGACTTAAGTGTAGGAAATTAAACGATAGAAAAACACTCACACAGGGCTCAGTGGCTATCAAACCATTTGATGCATTGATTTTTCGGCAGATGATGAATCATTTCATTGGTATTATTCTATATACCGTAAAATTCGGTGTATAAATCACCCTTTTTTTTAACTCTAAAAAGTTGGGTGCGGGTTATACACCGGTGCGACCTATAGACCAAGGTAAATTTCAACCCCGTTTACACCGTGTTTTCAGTGATCAGATTGCAATCAGATGGAGCTTGACCACATGAAAGTACAGTGATCCGATCGGCCAAACCACCTCCGGAGGTGATGATGGACGCGTTGTGACCGGTGTAGACGGTGATGTGTTATGTATCCGCATACAACTACGTTTTTTTCCCCGATTAATTAACAAGACTCGTTTGGGTCCGGCATAGTCTCTCACAGAAAATAAACTTATTGTTGTGTTTTTTAACACTGTTTCACCGTCTCTCATCTCTGTCAGTCAGCCCCTCCTCCTGCTGGACTCGGTCTCTCTCTAACGTGCAGGCACATACACGTGCGCTATATTGCACTAAATGCACAGTAGCCTATTCAAATTACCTCGCGACCTCTTTTTTCTTTTTTTAGTTTAAAATAACAAGCGCTACAATGCAGCACAGAAACTTCACGTTGGAGACTTGTGGAATAACTTGAATAACGTTTTTATTTAAAAATAGGCATAGAAAACCTTGTATTCCCAGTTTGAGACCCCCAAAAATAAACTGCGACTTATATTCCGAATTTTACGGTATTAATGACATCAAATGAAGCTGGACACAGCTAAGCAGACAGCCGGGACACTACTCAGTGTTTATGGTTTAATAAGCTTTAACCTTTTAGAGTTTTTGCTTGAAAATAACTGAAAATGAACACAACAACAAATCAATTAATCAATGAACGCAGCAATGATTGTAGATCCACATCTAAGAATTTGATTCTCACACATGAGGCTTGTACACATGTGAACACAACCACCTGCATTTAAGCCTGATCCCATTTCTCCCTGCAGCAGGGACACTGGTATCTGCGGGGGTCGACAATATAAATGGCCCGGTGGCCCGGACGTACTTTTCAAACCGTCAGGGCCACCAGAACGCTCCAAACACTGGCCCGGTGGGGCCAGTGAAAATAATGCCTTGAAAAAAATATAACAAGTAAATAAATAAATCTAATTTCACATTAAATCCCTGTGGTTTCAAATGATAACTGTCAAATCGTCTCGGTAATTAGTGCTAAGAGATCCCGACCCGATCAACGACAGAGACATCTACTTTCTGTGCGCAGCCAGCGCTGTGCCCTGGCACGTCAGCACCACCTGCAAGCAGCTGCAGCTCCAGCTCACTCACTGCTGCTGATAGAAGGTCGTCACAAGAACCGATAAAAACCTTTTTCTTAACCATGAAAGTTCCCTCCTCCTCAGCGCGTCGGGTCGAGTCCTGTCGGGACCGACGCGAACGTTACACACGGGCCAGAGCTCGCGCTGGGGCGCCAGCTGTTCGGTGTGCGCCACAGCGGTGGCACGTCACGTGACATTTAGACCATAATAACAACAACAAAAAAACGTGTGTAAATGCAAAACTGAGCTGAAAATGAAACAATGAGTCAGTTTTGCACCAATCTGTGGAAACAGCCTAAACGTGAATGAATGAGAACAACAGTTATATCACTGAACTACTTGGAGGATAAAAGTAATGACTACATAACTTCATGTTTGTGTTGAGGCATATTTACCATTTTAACTCTGTTTTTACTTCATTGTTAAACCACAGTGGAGGCTAAATATGTGAAACAGTTATTTATTTATTAAATAAAGTAGCCTGATGAATTTAAAAGCACTTTTTTTGACCTTCTTTAATGAAATTGAATGAAAAATATCTGATACAGGATATAAATCCTTTACATCAGACTCAAATAAATAACAACATACAAAAATTAAACACAAATATACCAACTCATACATAATCACTAAAATACATATAACAAAATAATCCCCCAAAATCTCAAGAAACTACAAGATCGTGGTATTGAATAAGTATCAAGAATGTTGGAAATTTACTAGTATTGGTATCAGAAAGTTCCAGCCTCGATGGCGAGACCGCAGGAATTGGCTGGGATATGTTGTTTTTCGTTAATATGGGGATCGATACCTATTGTCCTGGGCCAGTGGTTAGAATGGTGGGGCCAGTGATCTTCAAAAGCCACTGGCCCAGAGGGCCTGTGGCAAATTTCCCTTATTGTCTACCCCTGTATCTGGCTCAGTAGTAGAGTGACATGCTGGTTAGACGTGGACTGAGCTACTCTACGAAGCCCTTTTAGGTCTAGAACGCAGTGTTTACCATGCACGCTGCAAGGTACAGCGTACAAGCTGCGCCCAAGTTGAGTCTGGCTCAACTTCTGCGCAAGAGCGGCATGCGTGAGCAAAGCGTGCCTCTCCGCTCTGCGCGGACCAAAGGCACGCTTGCAGCGCGCAACACATACACATTGAATGGGAAGCTGTGCGCAGCCTGCGCACACCGTATCCTATCTGAAAAGGGCTTAAGCCTTCGAAACAGGGGAGGGGATTAGGGGGGGGGGTACACGAATATGTGTGCCAACCTATTAAAGGAACAGTGTACCAAAACACGGAGAACACACAAAAGCTTTTCAGGGATAAGTGTACTCCGTGCAGTTGTTTCAGCATTCAGCTTTAGGTTGAAGAACATCCTGGCACATTCAGCATCTGTATTATTGTATAACACTATGAAGAAATCTGCCCGTTTCATTTTACCCCTTAAGAATGTAGATTATCAATAAGAATTATTTGGAAAGATGTTGCCATTTACTTTCAAAAGATTCTGTCTGTATGTGAATGAATTCTTTATTTTTATTTTTTAATCTTGTTCATTGTCATCTGATATTCATTTATAGTAACATATCAAACTGTAAACTTTCCCAGTCCCACGTTTGAAGAAAATACAGATTTCACTTATGTAGTTGTAATAAAATTCAAGGAGACTATACAATGCTCTTGAATCATACACTACATAAATACCATACTACTGAACAACAGACTGAAATGTATTAATGTTCTCAAATGTGAAATAAATCTTAAACCTTGAGAATCCTGTTTGTGTGTGTTGTGTCAGCAGTGACAAAAATGTCAAACAGTAGCATACAGTACTTGATGAAGGTAAATAGTGTTTGGTAGATTCAGTTATGAAAACACACAACATCATCTACATCACTGTGGGATCATTTAGTTTAACACTTGAAAGTACAGGTATACTTCATTGATTCTCAAAAATGTGTCAATATCTCACAGGATGGCAACAGACGCTATAGAATAATCTCTTCGTCTTTCCAACACTGTGCCATCGTCAGACTGTGTTGTATTTGGAGCTGAGATCAGAACCAATAGGCCTCCCTCCTACATAATGACTTTAGCCGTTCTTAAAAGCTTATAGCGTGTGCTGAAATCTGACACTGTGCAGAGGGCATCTGTTCTCCTGGAGGAGGACTCACCGTCAAAAACTAATTAGGCACCACAATGGCTTCTATTCAGAGCTGTTTAGCCTGCTGCGCTAACACACACTGGCAGGGAGAAAAAGTCAATCTAAAGGAGGAGCTGATGAACGCTGGTTTGCACCACCTCTTTTCCTCAACTAATGTCCATCAAAACGCTACATCAGCATTTGACTTCCTTCTGTCACAACCATGTTGTCCACTACACATCACAAAGAGGCAAATGCATACATGACTATCCTGACTGATGCTGTGGTCTCCCTAATGACGCATGCCACAAGGATTTTAGAGTATCCTCGATACATGATGCTTTATCTATTTATATTAGGTGGGGGTGACATTTCAAATCAAGCGACTTTGAGTATTTTGAAAAGGGCTACACAAACAAAATGTATCATTATTAAATGTACTTGATATATCTCGTCTCGTGACCATATCGCTTCCCTTGGGTACCATCCTTCACCAGATGTTAAGCTGTCAATCATGTGGCTGTAATAGAGCCACACCAGGTTAGGTTGATGAGTAACTCAGTCACAACACGTCAACCCTGCAGCCAGTAAAAAGGAAAATAAATGTTCCCTTGAAAGAAAATGTGAACGGGGCTCGGACGACTGACCAGAAAAAGACGCGGTGTTTGAATGTTTAAGTGACTTTTGATTGTTAAAAAAAAGAAACTTAGCTCCAACTTGTGGCGTACACACCAGGCTGGTGCGCACCCGGGTGTGACCGTGTGCACACTTACCCAAACAGACTATACCCGGTTCAACTGGGTCGATCTAAACACTGCCTGTGTTACACCCTTAGAGCAAAGCAAGTGATAATGGCTCTGTGAAGACAACCAGTGTCACCTGTGCAGCAGGCTTATGTCTGACTCTGTTTTTTTGTCTTTTTATTTTTCTATTTTATTGTTAATTATTAAAGAAAACAATTTAAAACTCTTAGAATCTAAACGAAGGTACTGTTGATGGATTGTTAGGTGTTGTCTTGGTCTCATGATGTCAAAATGTGAACAGAATAATGAACAGGACAGTTTCAGTACAAACTGTCATTGAACCAGAACAGGATCAGACACTTAGGATTTTTGTGGTTAATCACCTCGTTAGAGAATTAAATTAACTTCACCTGTAAAGGTTTTAGTGTATTGTAGGTGCAAGCCGAATATCCATCATTTTTTGTGAGTAGTGGCAGTAATGAGCATAAAAGCTGCCAGCAACCGTCATAACAGACGAAGAAAATAAGTGACGAGAGCAAAAACACTCTCTAGTGTGGAGTTAGAGCATAGACTGTATAAGGAGCCACCCACCTCACTTATATCACCCGTGTGGCAACACTTTGGCTTCTGAGTGAATGACACAATGGCGACGGCACACGAGTGGTCAGCCAGACCGCCAGCAATGTTTCACGGATATGCAGTGCGTCGCTAGAAACGCATCAAACATGTTTACGCATATAAGATGGCATCAACCCGATATGTCAATCGTGGTGCAAGGAAAAAGACAACTTGTGTGCAGCAACTTATCCCTGCTGCTTTTAAGCCTCTTGACATGAACACAGACAGGACCAAAAACATCAACAAAACAATGAGCATATGGCCTGCACATTAACTGTGTAAAAAAAACCCATTGATGACATTGACATTGATAGTTTCTTTTTTTTCATAATAGCTGCCAGTTGGCACTACCAGGGTGTTTTTATGGTATTATTACATTCCTAATGCACTTGTTTTATGTTATTAACTCTGTACCTACCCATGTGCAGCACTTTGTTTGACTGTTGTAGTTTTAAAATGTGCTTTAGAAATAAATCTTGACTTGACTTATTCTATTGATTTTTTACTTTTATTACAGAAGACGGTTTTTAGGTTCACATTTTTGGTGTCTGTTGTACTGAACCCGTACCGAACTGTGACTTGTGTGTACCATTACATCCCTAGTGTTCACTGTAGTTTGGAAAACCATCAGAGATTGACAGGTTAGGTGACAGGGTGGCAGAGAAGACCAAAGTCGAGTTCTGAGGGGGGTTAGCAAAATAAAAATGTTGAGTTATATGAATTTGACTGGACTGCTGCATTGTGGTCATGAAATATTGACATCTGATTTAATCCTATCCTACTTTTGCTACCCTGAATAAATGGCTGTAGCTTGTGCTCAGCCAGCATTAAGAAATAACTGGAAGGGTAGCAACAGATCACTTACTATTTTTACCTTGGTACCAAAGTATATGCTTCTTTCCAAGAAGTAATTTGGAAATAATTTGGAACTTACACTCTCATGAAAAATTCGGTTTTAACAATTTTGTATGTTGATTAGTGTAAGTAAAGCACGAGACAGTGAGTTATACAGGAATTTAGGAATCACAGAGTAATTCCTCATTGAAGATAAGTGTTTTAGCTAACACTGTAGGATGCTTGGTAAAGGTTGTAGGGAGGTGACAGCAGAAAGCATTCGGCTTTTGCGCCAAACTAAACAGAGAAGCACCGCCTTCCCTCACATCTTCTATCCATTTCCTTTTATGTTACTAATTCAGCTCACATTTGGCAAAAGACAACACTTGCACTCCGTCACTTTCATGTCACTGGTTGGAACAAGTCAGCCTTTGTATCTGCCTTGCCACTGTGCACTCTCAATTCATGTCATTGTGCCACAGACTGGAATATCAAATTTGGTTCGTGTGGTCAATTGGCTCCTTCAAAATAAGGAGCAAAGTTCCACAATAATCCTTTACTTAATGAAGCATGTTTACATGTCAAATTTATAATGTGTATAAACAAAAAGCACACAGAAGTATTAAAAATCAAATAAACAAACAAATATATAGGCTAAGCCTGGTGGATTTGATACCCCACAGACAAGCAATGATTTGAAAGTCAGTTCTGAAAAACAGATAACCAGTGCAAAGAGGCGAGAACAGGGCCATAATTTGTAGATCTTGTAAAAGCTTTGGCTGCAGTGCGTTGCACAAGGTTGACTGATTTCTGGGGCAGTCCAGCTAATAACGAGTTAGTCATCTTGATGGGGAGAGACAGAGGCATGGACGGGACTTTGTGCATCACTGAGTGATACAAACATCTAATGTTAGTGATATTCCTGATTCCTGAACAGATTCTGACTGATGTGATTTAACTAAAATGATCTTAGATTACAACGTGCAAACCCAGAGAAACACCACTACTACAGTTTTATCATCTTTCAGCATCAGGAAGTTATTTGACATTCAGGATCTGATGTCCGTAAGAGAGATAACTGATGGATTTGTGGATTTAGATAAATTAGCACCTTAACACTGCAAAATCTCAATTATGCCAAACTCCAAGAATTACATATCACATAGGGCTGTACAGTGCAACATAGTATATGTCTCTGCCTTAAAGGGATAGTTCACCCTAGAATGATATTTCGCTCATTATCTACTCACCCTCATGTTGACTAAGGGCTGGAAGAATTATCAGAGTCCACCGTCCCTTCTCTTAGTTACAGGGGGTCTTGGCGTAGCAGTGAATTTCAATGCAACGGTTGCAAAGGGACACCGGAGCGCTTCGTAAAAAAACACACACAAAAAAACATCCAAATACCTCCATGATGCTCGTATGTAATGTCCGTCTTGTGCTGAAGCCCCAAATTGCGTAATTGTCCCGAAAAAAATTAAATAAGTCTATATTTTAAGCTTGTTTGTAGCGGAAGCTTCTCGTCTTCTTCTTCTTCTCCTCTTCCTGGTCCGTCCAAATATCGCGTGATTTGCGCCGGCGTCAGTGCGGTTACTGCGAATCACGCGATATTTGGACGGACCAGGAAGAGGAGAAGAAGAAGAAGACGAGAAGCTTCCGCTACAAACAAGCTTAAAATATAGACTTATTTAATTTTTTTCGGGACAATTACGCAATTTGGGGCTTCAGCACAAGACGGACATTACATACGAGCATCATGGAGGTATTTGGATGTTTTTTTGTGTGTGTTTTTTTACGAAGAGCTCCGGTGTCCCTTTGCAACCGTTGCATTGAAATTCACTGCTACGCCGAGACCCCCTGTAACTCAGAGAAGGGACGGTGGACTCTGATAATTCTTCCAGCCCTTAGTCAACATGAGGGTGAGTAGATAATGAGCGAAATATCATTCTAGGGTGAACTATCCCTTTAAGGCTGTTGCTTCAAGTACCATTTGAGGTTGGTTTGAGTAATAGATCATCCAGCCAGCCTGTTACTCTGAGGAATAATAATAACAACTCTGAGGAGTGATGTGGGGAGAGCCACATCACTCTCCCCTTGGTAGTTGTAGTCTGCTGTGACAGTAAGGGTTGGAGTAAGGGTTCTCACCCATCATGTCAGAATCGCCCTGTAGCCTATTTGAGAATTAAATAGCGCTTCCCATTTTGAACCAGTACAGGACGGGTTTGACCCGTGTTTCTGAGGTGTATTGAATGCAGCATCATCTCACTCAATCACATTCAAGTTACATGACATAAAGAGTGAATTTTGCTGCATAAAAATTAGGGATGGGCATTTCGAGCAATTTTCTAACCGAGTAACCTAACCTGGTCTTACCCGGGTAACCGATTACTTTAATAAAAATAGAATGATGTCATGTCTGACGGACAGAGCGCAGCCGGGGCATAAATGCACTCCATCCGTCAGACAGAGTGCATTACTGACACACAGCGCCATCAGAAAAAATATCAGGTGGATATAATAAGAGTAGAGACTGGAGTTTAAGATGCACATATGGGGCATATGTGCATCTTTATGCCGGGGCATAAATGCGCCGGCTGCCTCGGAGGAGAAAACCTTTTTTTTCCCCCTCAGTCATTAGCGGTGCTTATTAGTCCACACTACATTTTGGCGACTACGCTTCTCTCTGCCTCGCATCGTCTCAGGAAATAACTGGGAATGTTTCAGAATGTTTGTAAACTGAAAGCCTATTTTCTAACAGACTTGATGACAACTGTCGTCTCCCTCCCAACGGCTTATGCCGAGGGAACCCTATAGATTCTTGTAAAAGGTCTGAAAGTTCGAGGCTCGATCCAAAAATGCTACACCGCAAGAAATCATGTTGCTTGATCCGAAACTGTTTAACACTACAAAAAAGCCGAACCATGGCATGATTATGTAGTTTGATCTGATGCTAGGCTGTGCTCTAACATGACATTTTTTAGTATATTTTTTTTGGCGTTTTTGCCTTTCTTTATTTGATAGCCACAGTGGAGATAGACAGGAATGGGGGAGGCAGAGAGAGGGGGAATGACATGCAGGAAAGGTCTGCCCGACGCGGGACTCGAACCGGGGACGCCTGCGTTGAGGACTGTAGCCTCTACATGGGGCGGCCGCCTTAACCACTGCGCCACACACCGCCCCACATGACATTTTTTTAATCCTAGGTTAACCGGGTAATAATTCATAACCGATTGGCAAATTGCCTACTCGGGTACCCGTGCACATCCCTTATAAAAATGTGTTTGCATAATAATATTTGTCAAACCACTCTGAAAACTGAGGTCTACCTCTTTTTTTCTTCCTCTTTTTGACTGTTATTGCATTAAACTTTCTTATGTTGCACAATAGTCTCAACCAGATGGAAAACAGAATATTTTTAGCTATTTAACTGTTCATTAAGCAGATTTCATGTTTAAATACTTATCTGACTTAACGTACCTACTTTGATTTAAATTTTAAAGGATTTACAGACAAAACATCCAACAAATCACAATAATAGAAGCACACAATATTTTTCGATTACTTTGAAGTGTGATATGTTGTTAAGCGTCTGTACTGGAATCCATGATTGTGAAGGAGAAAGATGTGCTATTGTGTCTTGATGCCTTTCTGCTGTGCAGTGTTTTGTATCAAATAAGCCTTCAAACCCACTGACACTGCAAATCAACTTACAGTACAGTGCAGTACATTTAAAACCCTTGAGAACAAAAGGCAGACATCCTAAAACAGTGAGGAAACATCCCTCTAAAAGAAACAATTATTCCTCAGAGTAACAGGCTGGCTGGATGATCTATTTCTCAAACCAACCTCAAATGGTACTTGAAGCAACAGCCTTAAGGCAGAGTCAATTCTTGTCTGATTGGCCACTGACACCATTTTAGCATTTCTAGTTGACAGTATCAAGCGGGCAGTAAGCTGATGTACTACTGTACAACTGGCAGCAATGCAAAGACTGACAAACTATGCTGCCACTGATGCAGGAGGTTCAATCATCAGCCTTCGCACCAAAAATAAAATAAATCATATCATAAATGTCTTATAAAAAGGTACATTTTCAATTATGCTGGGTAACAATCCGCAATACAATACAGTTGCAGATATGATATGCAGATAAGCATCTACTTGTATTTAATTAATGTATTAATCACCGCCAGATTTACAGTTCCCTCATTTCACTCCCTCTGAACTTGTTGATGGTGCAATCTGGTTACAGCAACTAAGTCATTTGTTGTTTTGATTGGTACCTTCGTTCTTCTACAAGTGTGTGGGGGTAACATATGAAAGAACACGGAGTGTGTAGCCAACAGCACCACTTCTTCTTCTCCCACTGCCTAAACAACCTTCACCACAGTTGTACAACACAGCTGGATCTTCACTGCCGGCAGACAAACAACACACCCACCCAGTAATGCCCACTTCAAGCAAAACTATTACGAGCGTCGGCTGACACAGAAGCTCTGACATTTACTTTACCGCAACATGTGGGCCCTAAAACTGGACTACCCAACTGGTGTCAATGAACTCTCCACACGGCAATATTTGATTGATGGAGCATCGGACTGAGTTGGCCTGTGCACATAATGCATAGACCAAAAAAAGAAGACAAAAAGAAAACAATAAGCACCATCCAACAGGGTACGACTCAGTTTGAGAAAGCCGTCGACTTGTGAGCAAGCTGCCCTGGAATGTTTGTGCATTCCAGTAGAAGGGTATCTCACCAGGGGGGAGGGAACAAGGGAGAACATTTCACCTCCCCTTCACCTACCTACTCCAGCCTGAAGACCTAGACTCTCTCCAACACCAACACAATGCAACATCATTTCAGAGGAGTCTCTGGTCAGCTTGAAGTGAACACGTTCCTTCTTCTCTCCTCTATAGAGCATGTAAACAAGAGCTGGCAGAAACCTAGATCTACATGAGTTAGAGTAAACAGAACAAGCAGCACCCCAGCAATAGAAAACCAAAACATGCAACAAAACTTTTTAACATTTTGAGAAGAGCTTTCAGTATGATCTCAAATCTGTAAAACACATTAAAGGGAGATTTTGCGAAAAACATTAGACTTGAGTTCAATTGTGGTCAATTGGAAGTTCTGTTCCAACAAGAAGAAGTACCAAGTACCAAGTACCTCTAAAAAAAGTACACTTTTGGATCTGCTCATCGGTTCTGAACACTAGGGCTGCATGGTATGCAAAACTGCTACTCTACTGCTAATATGTGGGCAGTTGTTACAATAGCTATGTCAATGCAAATGATCAAGTTTGCTTTCCATTTCCCAAAAACATAAAATCGATGATGTAATTCTTGGTGGGTCTTGTACCAAACAGACATGTCTCTTTATGTATCTGTGAATATGATTTGTTGGTCAGAGTGCTTCTGTAGCAACACACCACTTATGGTGCTGACAATGCACAGATGTGACACATTTTACCCTGGCGATTTGGATGTTGCACTTGGCCATACTGCAATACAAGTAAATATGACAGCCCTCTATTATTCCAAACAGAGGCTACATATCAGCTAGGACCTGTTTACATAACTATATCACACATCTACACAATAGGGCTGTCACTTTTTATTCGACATTCGAATATTCGTTCGAATGTGGGGGGAAAAGTTCGTATTCGAGCAGTAATGACCTGCTCGATATGCAGGCTGCAGCAAAGATACTCTATTTACCGTCTTTGGCTGCAGTGCCCGGTGCCTGCATAGCGCCGCGGAAGTACGTCCACCGGACGCGGAAGGGCCGCGAAGAGCCGAGAAACGGAGCCAGTTTACTTTCTGTGCCCATATTAACCGCTGGTGTGGTGTCGCGGCGTGCACCTCCGCGGCCGGCTCGCGCCGTGCAGCGTCTGGTCTATTTTGTGTGAGAGCCGCGAGCAATCGCGTCAAGCTGGGCAGGAAGTCAAACATGAAACAACGAGAGTATCCGGTCAATTTTCAAAATAAAACACCGCGACTGTGTGTGCTGCGGCGGCGGCGGCGGCGGCGGGGGGGGGGGGGGGGGGGGGGGGGGGGTAATATTCGAATATATCCGAACGAATTACGGGTCATTCAATAATCGTTCGAACCTCATTTTTCTAAAAACTGACAGCCCTACTACACAACAGCGTAGACTTTTGTTTAGATACAATCTACTTGCATGCATGGCTGGCGTCAGTTCAGTGTGAAAGATGGACCACAAGGGAAGGGTTGCAGAGGGAGACTGATCATATTCAAACTCCAGTTTGGCTCAAGACTCTTTCTCAACATCCATCTACATTCACTGTATCGTGGTTTCTAAAATTAATCCACATCTGCAGCATGTGTCGTCCTCTGCATCTTTGTTTAAGTGCCTGTATCACTACAAATTAAACTCCATTCAGGCAACCTTTTTTAAATACACCCTCTTTCAAAACAAAGTATTAGTCACTGCTACACACACACAAACAAACATGCATATGACCAGTAATACCACATGCCACTATATGTGTGTGCGTCTCCCTTCTTAATTATTTACTTAAAACTTTTTAATGCAAATGACATCAATGCATCACGGTTTCATTAAAAAAATACACTGAACATCTGACCTCGTTGTCTTATCTCTTTCTTTAATTCTGTAGTGTTTCAACGCTATATGCCATGAAAAATGCATCAACTTTTGTAACAGCTGGATATTTTTGCTTCCAATTACAAGTCCCAGGAGATTTTGCAGATAGCCAGGTGATTAGCTGACAGCACCACAGGAACATAAGCAGCAGCGTGCATGCACACACAGAAATGCACATGTATGAACTCAGTTTGTTACAGGACTGACTCCTTTAAGAAATAATTTTATAAGTGTAAATTATGTATTTCTAACAGGTTGCATTTAAAACTTGTCGTCACTATTAACTGTATTTGTGAACAGTAGAATTAATAGAATAACAGTTTGCCATGTATGCAAACTAAGCCTGGTGGCGTCTGAGTCTTACTTTCTATATGTAAACACGGTGCATGTAGTAAATCTTCAATACTGCAATAATTCAACATCCATAAACACACAAGCTTGTGTTAATCCTACTGATGACAATGCTTTACTTTTACATCTTGAACACAATATATTTGTTCTGCACTACGTTAACAACTCAAGGTCCTAACACAGTATCTGAATGTTTGACTTTGGATGTGCTTTTCCTGGCTGCACAACACAGAGCAGCAGAGAAACAGCCCTGGCATCCCACAAATGTGTTTAACATCACTTCTTACTCTGTGATATTCCAGGAAAGTCCAGATACAGTGAGTTAGAGCATCTATCTGCATCTATCTCAGCTCTGCCTTCTTCATGCATTGGCCCCTCACAGTCCACAGACCTTTCTGCTTTGAGCACAGTGATCCGTCATATTCTGAGCTCTAATCACTTACAGTCATGCATGCCTCTCCGGCCCCCACCCCACCTCCACACGCATTTTAATAAAATGTGAGTTGAACGCCATGGCGACTTACTAAACTGGATGTCAGCTCAACCAAAACTACAACAACCCTTAACTGATTACCAGCCTCTTATGCATCATTAAAAGCTGGAAACTTGATCCCTTTGTTTTAAATTTAAGACCACAGAGAGGGTAGAAACATGAGTCAATAATACAACAGAGACCTGCAAGCAGATGGACGAGGCTGGGATCAAGATCCCCTCTCCACATTATACAAATGGCAAAAACAGGAGCCATTGTATTATAATTGCATACAAATACAATTTACTTCATACACAAACACGTGGTTTCACTCTGCATTACAATTTGTTGGGAGTAGGACCAAATATCTTTTGATTACTGCAGACATTACATTATTCATCTTCTTCTTCACGACTTATTTCATCATCTTCACTTATTTAAAATTTGACTTTCAAAACAATTTACAAACTCCAGATCATCTCAAATAATGATGGTGATTGTGCCATCTTAATCTAAACTACTCATGATAAAATAGCTTATAGCATGTCACCGTGGACTTAATTTGCCTTTGTGCACACCCCATTGCACCTTGCAGTCAGTCAACCTTACAACTCACAAAATCATGCCAGACTACGGGCTCACTTTGTCCACTGCGGGAGCCAAAGATCTGTTAGGGCTGTCATACAAAAGAGGAACTGCCACTTGAGCTTCCAGAGCTGCAAGGACCCCAGGCAAGAAAGGTGCTTCACAGGACACTGTTGTTTTCCTACTAAAGTGATACCCCCTCATTCAGGTTGACACAGTGATGAGGGTGAAGCTCGGGTTGGCCGTCTGTCTGTACGGATCAGGCAGGAGTCGGAAGCTGCTAAAATGAGATTTCTAAAAGGGGTGGGAGTTCATTAAATGCTAATGATGTTTTAACTGATGTTATCATTTAGCCAATCTACCGTCAAACGGACTGGGCTATCAGAAGAGGGGGAGTGTTCAGATAGCCAGACATATGAGTGACAATGAACTTTTATCTGATTATTTGATGCGATTCACTGTAACTGTGTAACTCGCAGACTTCATGCAGTTACATTTTTTTCTGTCAGTGAGAAGCAAGTTGACAGCTGTCTATTATCAACAGGTCCAACATGGTGGGCTGTTTCTGGTGATAGTGGAGAAAAGGCTCTCTCTGACTTACCTGAGGCAGGGCAGTGTTTAGTTGTCTCTGCAGCGAGTCCCTTTCATGGCTCACTTCATGTAGTTTGCCCTGAGTCAAGCCCAGGTTTTCCTGAGTCTCTCTCAGAGTCTCCAGAAGACGATCCCTCTCCTCCAGCATGGACACCATCAGCGACTCAAAGTGACCCTCTGAGTCCGACTGCAGTGGTGAACCAGACCCCCGTCGACCGCTGCCGCCTCCCCCGCCAGGCCCTTCAGCCTCACTGATGGTGGGCATAACTTCGCACATCATCTACAACCATGACAGTAGGTAAAGTAGTAGGGATGAAGGAAGAGAAGGGTGGGGAAGGGAGGGAGAGAACAGGACAAGTATCGAACTGTGAGCACAGGCACATTATGAGCTCTAACATATTAATTTGAATGGCTATGGGCTAAATCCTCTATCCATACATACACTTAAAAAGGATCAACTTACACAAATGGTCTTCTGCCAATCAAAATTAGATATAACCTATAACAGTGAGAACTATTTGCAACAAGGTCTATAGATTATCCCGCAAAACCCAGATTTTGTTTTTGGAAAAAGATGTTTTTCTTTCTTCAGAGCCACGAACAAAACTTCATTCATCTCAAAGCCAAATGAAAATGTTAGAGACACCTGGAATTTCTACCCAATAAAACACAAATCCGCATTTATGTCTTAGTCACAAAACAAATTCATTTGATAACAGAATAATACACCTACCTAAGCAAAGCTAATGTGGCAGGTTTTACAAAATGATGAGTGAATTTGAATATGCAGCTTCTGACCAATACATATCAAATGTAAAAGGAAGTGGCTTTAAATCTGATGTTAAGATGGATAAATGTTGTTCAGTATTCTTTGGCAAAAATGTGACAGAGATGAAACAGAGGATGGTGGGCAAACCTATAAGTGGACCTCCAAGGTGATTTAATCTGCATACATTGGAGACAGACACCAAAGCATTTTCCACTATGAGAAGTTATTGACTAGATGGAAAACAGAGCCAAATCAAAGCTGTGTTGTCTGAGGCTTGTTGAGTATCGCTGGATCTAACAGCAGCTGGGTAGAGAGGTCTGAGGAATTAGAACCACTCTCCACACTGAGGGGCTTAGGTCCTGTAGACAGACTGCTAGACAAAAAGCCAAGAATCATGTGAGCTGGATTTAACATACCTACAAGGAACAACAATTTACAAATTGGAACAAGTGGAAATAAGTAGCAGCCAGAGCTACCCCTCATCATATTCTTTGCATCACTAGATAAGACAAAAGCTGTTTGCTTTCAGAAAACACTGTGCTCAGTTCGGTGTGTTACACTCAACTGTATCTTCCAGTAACATCCCTGTGTGATGAGATGAGATGGATCATACTTAGTTCATGCAAATTATCCAAACAAAAGTATCTGCCAGCTTTAATTAACTGCAAATATGTATTGTACGTATTGTACGTTATTTGGGTTAAACATGATTTCTGTTGGAAGGAGTCAAACTTAACCTAATTTATCAAGAGAAAAATACAAAACCAACGCTGCATATCGAGGTCAAGCCACTCAGGCTCAACAATGTTTGTGAGGGGGAGGGTCACTCAGCATCCACGAGAGTGACAGATGGTGGGTCCAGTGTAACTTAGCAGCATGGACAGGACATACGTCAAAGAGTAAAAATGACAGACAAAGATCTGGAGGCCGGACACTAGGTGGATTTACACTTCAAGCCTCTGAAGACAGACGGCTGAGGGATGTAACACGGGCATTGATGATGGCATTTACTGGCATCAACACGATCAATTTTTAACCTTTGATCTTTTAGTTGTGTACTAAGGGTCCCTATGTAACGGGAAGATCAGTTTAGTATTGTCATGGAGTACTTCCATTCACAGTTCAATCACTGATGCTCACTGTAATTCAATCACACACACAACACATCTGATAATACATTGGAAACTTCAAACGCAATACTCGAACCTAAGCTCAAATCTTCTCACTTTTCACATGCGTTTACAGCTCACCTTGGAAGAGAACCGTTTTTCCCAATGTCTTTGTAATCCACGATATTTTGCGATGCCAAGTAAATGTCAACAAAGTCCAGGTACTCCAATTTTATGTCACAACCTTGTCAAGCTTAGAAATATATAGAGTCATTCAGAACATGTAAATTCCTCTCGGGGGCTGGGAAGTATTAAGGCTGTGAAAAATGTATCCCCGGTGAAAAAAATGATAATTTCCTAAAGGCCTCAAAGCGAAACCCACGTAAAGTGAGCAGGGGGCAGTACTCCAAGTTTGGCCGGCTAACCCAACGTTAGCAAGCTAGCATCAAGTAAGCTGGTGACTCGATGATGGCATATCTGGATTTGGAAGTAAAGTGTCTTATCTTTGTTTTTCAAAACAATCATCCATCCTCAAACATTAAGTCAAACTCGATGGAAATAACATTCCACAACAGGTAGACAGGTGCCGATACAGTTAGGTGACGTGGAAACAGTTGTAGCCTTTGCTAGCGGTAGCTAATTTGGAGCAGAGTTCTTTGGCTTTAAGTCAGTTTAAACGTTAGCTTCTAGCCAGCTAGGTGGCTAACGCCTGCTAGTTTCATATACTAACTTAGCTTAGATAACGTCAGGCAGTTATCTAAGGATACGCTCTAGTGTGTATAAAAGTAGACAACGCGATAAAATATATCATACACAGTTATCTTACATCATTGAGGATACTAAAAAAATAGGTTTAAAACCCTGAAATAAAACTCCAAAGCTCCGTTGAAATGATTAATCTATCAAGTAAACGTTAGCACATCGGCTAACGTTAGCTTCCCGTCGATTCGGTGAAGTCGCGTCACCAACACCACGGAGCGAAAACTTCCAGCCGACACTCAGCGATAGTGAGCTTGTGGTCCGTCTGAACGATCCAACACGCAAATAAAAACTTATATTCCCTTCGTTTCCGTCCGAGTTGCTGGTGTTCTCTCGGTATTTCCACCAAAAGGTCCGTCGGTCCGGTCCTTCCCTGTCGCCACTGCCTGCCAGCCTCGGCAGTCGGGACAGCCAATGGTGGGCTCCGCGTCGCTAGCGCCTCTCATTAGCCTGGTAGTCCACGGGAAGGGAGCGCGTCCCAGGTCGGCAACAGGAGGAAGGGGGACGACCAGCCGCTGCTCTGATTGCTCTCACAGGTAACAGCTAAATTTACACAGAAAAAGTTTTATTTTTTTCCCCAATATCCAAAGTTTTTAACTCTATGTGATGTCATACTATCATAAACCTTTTCCCAGAATTTATATAGTTCAATGCAACAACATATTGAATGAAAACTGTACCTACATGTTACAATTTGATTTCATATTGCATTTTATATTTATTTAGTTTAGGCGACCACCCATTGACTTCATCTTCATTTTATGTAGCAGCCTAATTAATAGAGTCACAAAAATTTAACTATTTCATTGAGTGACCTACATTCAGCTGGAGCAGATGAAACTGCTGACAAAACAATACATGTTAATGTATTCTTAGGTAATTAAGAGAACAGTGGCGCCATCTTGTGGCGCAGCTACACATCAACACAAAGAAAGTTTATAAAAAGACTGACTAGCAGAGGTCTTCAAGAGGGGGTTCGTGACACCTAGGGGGTTCGCCTAAGTATACTGCATTGGTTGATTAGACAATGTTTTATATTTTTTCGTTTCCACATCATGTTTGAAATAAAAATATCAATTTGAACAGCTTGTCTGCATGATTATCATGCAATTGACAGACATTGTTGATGTTGGCACTGGTATCAGTTAACAAGGTCAGCTTGGTACAACCACCTTATTCACAGTACCTGTAGGCCTACAAATAAAAACATGAATATATCCTGTGTATTATTTGAATAGCTTGGTATTGAATGCACAATAACAAGGTAGCCTACATTTATGACACTATAAGCCCACCTGGCCCAGTTTAAAGGTCCAGTGTGTAAAATGGGGGGAGAACCGTGACATCCAGCGTTCAGATTCTTGATTGCAGCGCTCACTCACTCGCACTCATCCCTCCTGTCAGCAAAGTGACAGTAGCCTCTGAGGACAAAAAAACTTGTTTACCACGACTGGGATGACTGGGAGTATTTCAGGGGCATGGAGCGATGAGGTGAAGATCTAAACCATTTTATGATATGTCTGCTGTTTCCTACTCCTTCTTCTTTCCTTCCGCCTTCTTTTTCGTTGGTTTATTTATGAACGCGAAACTCGCAAAACGTGCTCTCTGGCTGGCTGGATTAATCTGTTTGGGCTGCCGTACAAACATGGCGATTATACACATACAAATATGTTCATGGGTAGTATATTCAGATTCTGCCAATAAACTTTGCCAATTATTACACACTGGACCTTTAATGGAAAACACAATTTTATACAATGGGGCAGGATCCCTGCTCCATCTTTGGGGCTCCATCTTTGTGGGTCCCCTGGTCTACTGTATTGCAGATTGTGTAATGAATGATGAGATGTTTTACAGTTGCCAGGATAATAAAAGAAATTCAAGTTGTAAGAAAGAAAAGAAGAATTAAAATGCACAATTGTTAAATGCTTTTTTTTTTTTTTAATAATATAGTAGGCTATATCATGATATTTGACTTGGACATATCTTTTGAGTATCAAGATATTGTTTTTTGATACAAGAATGTACAAGCTTGCTTTGAGGCTGGAAAATGTAACTTAACATACCAGAGTAAATAAAATAAAAAGTGAAAATAGGCCTAATTTAGAAATAGGCTACTATTCCTGGAAGGTGACTGTCACATTTTTGTATGTAGTTTTCAACATTCCACTACTTTCAGGCAGATTTCTGTTACATCATGCTTTAATTATAGTCTTTCAAGGTACAGCATTTGTTTCTTCTGTGATCTCAGTCTTCCAGGTCACCGTAGTCGTTAAGCGCTGAAATCATGGGCAACTGGACTTCTTGAAGACTATTTCCCTCTCATCAGAAAGGCTTTTTCAGTTCTAAAAAGTGGATGGACGATGTGAGAGTCCATGGTAGAGCATATTAACAAACACCACAACACAAACAAGTAGATACATTTATATCCTACAGGTGAAATTAATTCTGTGCTGTTGTCTTAATAATTTAGTACTTTGTGCAAAATAGATTTTTGTGAATGTACAGCTTCTGACACCAGGTGGTGCTGTTGATTGAATAAATTGAAATCTAATCAAAAGCGTTGACACATTGAGCTTACCTGTGGAGTACAAAGTGCAGCTGTAAACCTTTACAGCAAATCAACTGCAGGTGACACTATTGCAACATGACACACTCAGGAGTCTGACTCCCTTTAAACTCATTTAAGCTTATGAAAGCTCAGTAAATATTGCTACATTAAGGACATGAATACTATAGGCATGAGTCATCAAAACAAAAACAGAACTGATTTTGCCATGATGACACACACACAAAATGAAAACAATGGTAAAAATAAGAAAAAGAAGAAAAAAAACAACGGACAAATACACAATACATTAAGTTACTAGGCTGAAGCTGAAATCTTACTCAGACTGCTGCTCAAGTTCTCAATAAATCAAAGATGAGCAAACATATTTATCCAGTTCTCACGTCTATGCACAGATTTCCAGTCAGTCAGATACAGGATTAAATTTATTGTTTAGTTTATCTGAAAGTCAGGTCTGGGCCCTAAATATATTTCAGAAATATGTGTTATGCCCATATGTCTCTCAGGTCTGCAGCAACCGGCCAGTGAGTGGTGGCCAGAATTAAAGCAAAACTATCATCTTTAACCTTTTGATCTCACTCCCATGACATGTTATTATTACTACTACTACTATTATTATGATTACTGAGGTATAATCTGTATATTATACAACTGTTTTATGACTTTCAAATTTTTCTTCACCACACTGAATGATTTCGTGTGCTATCTTGTCTCACCCAGGACAATTTCTTTGGAGTGAAAAGTGCACTGGTGAACACACAAGAATATGTGAAATGATGGTATTAAAATTAAAATGTATTCTTGTCTGAGGCAAGTTACATATATGCTCTCTTTCTAGCTGTTGACTGTTTTATTTTGAGTGTTTCAACAGTTCCAGAAACTGTTGTAGGTCATGAGGATCGTATGTCCACATTTAAAGATGAAACACGACAACCAATCATTGAGTTATACTGAGTGGCCATGTGACAGAGTTATAGGCTACATACAGTGATGAGTAGCCTACTTGAGGGACATCCAAGAGTGAAAGTACATTATTGTTTGCTGTATTGAGAGGTAGAACGTAAATTGGGATGCATTTTCATAGACAACATCAGCATAGTCCATAAATGGTATTACAAGTTATGAGGCAAATTTATTTTTGGACAGAAAGTGTTATCAGTGTTTAGAATTAATTAAGACGACCATCCAAAATTTGATTTTCTGGAGAACATAGACAATGGGAGGTTTAATCCTTAAAACCATCCTTTTGCAACTGATACTTATCTTTCTTTAACATTAGTTTAGAGATCCTGCCTCTCTTTTGATTTCTCTTCGAGCATGTGTCTCAGATATTCAGGTGAACTGAACCGTGCGCAGGATTTACCCTGCTTATAACCAGCTAATTGTGTGTGTTCAGGTTTCTGTTTTCTGCTTTCATTTCATGTGAAAAGACATTTAATCACTGATAGGTCTATTGGACTGAGTGGCGCTTTACTTCCTTCTTCCATGTAAATGGATTGTCCTGTTGATAAACCTTTGACTGACTGAACGTGGGTACATGTTATACACACTTGTGTTACCTGAAACCTTCCATTGGATATTTGAATGAAGTGGTGGACAGCAAATCCCTCGAATTGATCTAAAGGATAAACAAAGGAGCTGGTGTAGCCAGTTGCCTGGTCACATTAAGCCAACAGAGAAACAAAAACAAAAGACAAATACTTATCATAATCAGCAGCAGCGTCCTGGGTACAGAAATGCAGAAAGGCTGGTTACAGCAAGAGGGAGGTGTGTGTTGTTGTTCTTATTAATCAATCAATCAAATCAAATAGCCTTTATTGTCATTGCAACAAACAAGTGCAACGACATTTGTGGTGCCACATCCATTCCAGGGCTAAAACAGACTAAAACAAGCTAAAAAGGACAACCTCAATGACACACATGTACACTCACACAAGAAAAAAATAAATAAGTAAGTCATCCAGTATTAGAAATCTGTACTATAATAAAACCTGTAGGAATAAATAGATATTGCACAATAGCATTAAGAAAGTGCTGTTTGGTGCAGTGGTGCAGGGTTATTTATTTTGGCTGGTTGCTGTGGTTAATAAGTCTGATGGCCCAGGGGTAGAAGCTGTTTCTGTGTCTGTTGGTGCGTGACTTGAGACTTCTGTATCTTCTGCCAGAAGGAAGGAGGGAGAACAGGCTGTGGCCTGGGTGTGACTGGTCCTTTCTTATATTCCGGGCTCTGCGGAGGCAGCGAGAGGTTGCAGTGTCTTCCAGGGTGGGCAGAGTGCGGCCGATGGTTCTCTCTGCCATCTTTATCACCCTCTGTAGGGCTTTTTTATCTGCAGCCGAACAGCCACAATACCACAGAGAGATGCTTACCATTTGACGGATAGCTTTTACACTTGTGACTAATCCTGTTTCGTGATTTTCATAGGCAGGAGAGGGTCAAATTGGGTGGCCTCAGAATTCTGTCTATAGCCCACTATTTGCAGATTAAATGCAATAGCAATTTGTGGTGTGCCTGGCTTGGCCCTCAGTAAGTCATATTTATCGAACAGAACCCAGTCTGTCTCTCAAAGCTACGGTTGGCAACAGTTATTTAGGGCATACTCACACCTGCTTTGTTCCGATTCAGCAACTAAACTGATACATTTGTCCATTTGTGTTCACACAGGTTAAACGGTCCAAGTTGTAAACAAATGTCATGTGCTAACAAATTCTTATCTTATTGGTCAGAAATTGAAGAGACCCAGAGGAGTTTGCTTTTGGTTATAAAAGAGTCTCATATTAATGTGGATGAATCTACACACTGGTTAATGGGTCCATTTTCAATAAATATATCGTTTTGTCTTTATGGTTATTAGGTTATTACATTGACATTTTTAAACATCAGATTTTCTCTTGAGAAGCAGAACAATTGTCACTAAAAACAAATCACCAACATTTCCATGCTGTCTAGATGCAATTTATGTATTATCAGATTTTTGTTTAGATATTACAATTTGTGACATTTTGACCACTTTTGAAATTTGCCTTGACACCTGGTGCCCGGCCTGTGACTCCCTGAGTCTATTTGAGAAGACACACAGCAGGTCTCACTCACAGACAATTAGCTCAGTGAGTTGGAGCTGGTTCCTGGTGTCAGAGGATGTGGGTTCAAGACCCAAGGAGGGAGTTGATGATAACACATCAAAATACCAGATGGTCTTTGTGAAACAAATGTACAAAATAAATAGAATAGAATAGAATAGAATCTTACCTCAAAAACTGACTTTTCTTTTTACAGTGGTTTCAAATCTGCCTGCACGACAGTGAATAGCTTACTCAATTTGTGAAGCCACCGTAGCACTGCCTCTTGCCAATTAGCTCAGTGCGATAGACAATGGTCTTTGGTTCTAGAAGTTGCAGGTTCAATCCTCAACTGATGCCAATTAATCATTATAAGGTCAACTAACTCGGCCTGAATAAGTGCGTCCAGTCGGGCCGGTACGAACCAGCACGCCTGGTCGTTAAGAACCACTGAAGACCAGCAGCGTGCGGTGTGTTGTGTCGGTTTCTGTGTCAATTACGTTACAGTATAACAAATCGCTCCAGGGCTCGATTGGAAACGAGCCGAGACCACCTCTTCAAGCGATCTCAGCTTGCTTGTTTTGTTCCGCATCTAAGCGCGATTGCTGTGTTCACATTTGATCAACGACCCGATCTCTGAAATCACTCCGTGTTTCGGAACGTCTCCAATCAATCCAGGTATGAAAGCACCCTTAGATTTGCTGGAACTGTCACAATCTGAAAAAAGTGATGAAAAACAAATCCAACTCCTCTGGCTCCACCTACAGCCTGTATTGTATTTACAAAAAAACAACTCCCGGAGCTGTTCCACCAGTTGAGGGAGGGACCTGAACTTTACCGTTTTGAAATTTCCAACCAAGTCTTGGAATTTCGTCATTCTTACCGACTGTAGCTTTGAAATATACAATATCATTGTATTCTGATGTAAAGTATGTTGTACCTTACGGTTCTGTCCTTGGCCCTCTGCTTTTATTTTCTCTAATCTCACCTCTTGGCCAAATTATCTGCAGCCATGGAATTAATGGTGCGTTCCAGGCAACCCGTAACTGGTGTTTTTCCAACATGTTAACTCGTACCAGTTTGATCTGGTATGAAGTTACGGGTTTGTTTTAGCTCATTTTCACAGTAACAGGTTGGAAAAACACGGGTTACGGGTTGCCTGGAACGCTACAAAGTCCTAAATCCTGAGTTGAAGTCATGACTTACAGGTTCAGCTGCACCTGTTAACAACATATCACTCTGAGTCTGAAAAACGACAACAAACTCCTATTTTAAATGTCCGTAGGTTTGTTCAGTTTGTAAACACAACATTCAAACTGGGCCCCTCGTCTAGGGCTCAATTGTGCAGCCTCCCGCCCCTGACAGCAGCAGCAGCAGTTATCAGGACTGCAAAAAAAATGAAATACAGTCCGAGTGAAGCGCTGGCCGTCGCCAGCAACAGGATCCTCGAGGGCCAATTTGCAACAAGTAGGAGGGTTAGGGGTTAGCCCTTGCGGTGGCTAGTGGGGCTGACAGGGCCTACTTGTGCTGCTCACCCGACTTCACCTGTGCTCTGTCACTAGCTGCATTTCCATTGCAGATTTTCGCAAAATAAAACCAATATTTCTGAAATTTTGAAAAAGTACAATTGCTATTTGCGGGTTTCCATTGAAAGGTGTTTTGCGAATAAATCGTAATGTAGTCTCGTGATATCCCATAATTCTTGCCCCGCGAGACTTCACTTTGAGGAAGATGGACGTAATCTCATCTTTGATATATACTGACTAGATGCCGCGTTCCCAGGCAGCTCTATTGAGTGGGATACGTTAACGCGGCCGCCATCTTGGTTCGGGGGAAGCTGTGTCTACTTACTGCATTAGTCAAAAGAGGCAGAGGTATATCAACGATTAAAATCGCCATAACTCACTGAATATTCAACCGATTTTCAAGCCATTTGGTTTATTATGAATGTCAGACATTTATTTATGACGTCTATATGTCTATGGTCAGAAACCCCGGACCAAGATGGTGGCGCTATTGACGTACGTTGAGAAGCAGAAGGTGGCATCTAGTCAGTTTATATATCTATGATCTGCCTACAGCTGCTGCTGTTATTTAACAAAGACCAAGGCAGTGCTTGACTGCTGAAAGGCAAAGCCTGTGTGGCACTGGCAGCGGCCACAAATAAGGGACACCAGCGTTGGGGACATTTTGGCGCAGGAGGGAGTGGAGCGTGGATGCAAGCCAATCTCCTTCAACCATGCACAGAAAAGGGGAATGATAGGAAAGGTATTTCTAATTTATTGAGAAACAATTCCCAGGTCAGCAATGCATACCATTTGTCCCCTCCAGTCACATAAACCAACCCATCTGTGGACACACAACTCCGGTGACTCCGGTGACGTGTAAATGCGAAAAAAGTGTTTCCATTACACTTTTGCGATACATGTTTATATCAATATGTCTGAAAAACCACCTCATGAGAGCGAAAAACTTTTTAGCGATATTTGAGAGTTTTTTCGAAATGTAGGCCTAGGTGTTTCCATTACCAGTTTTTAATTTCGATATTTAGGTTTTGCGTATTTCTAGGGTTAATGGAAACACAACTACTGACTTCTTCTACCTCATCAATAAATAGTCCTTTTGTTTTGTCTGTCGTGTCTGTCCTAACAAGCATTCCTTGTTTTCAAGTTGTCAAGTTTCAGTGATGAGTCAAAGTCTTTATTTCAGAATACTGCAGCTAGAACCAAAGCCAGGAAATTTTATAACATTTCACCAATTTTACCATCCCTTCATTGGGGTCCTGCTCGTACCAGATCAGACTTGCTGCCTCTATATAAAACTCTAAAGGGACTCACTCTGTCCTACCTGTCTGATCTGATTAAATTTAATACTGTATCTATTGCTCTTTGCTCTCAGGATTCATGACATTCGCCTATTCCTGGAGTTAAAAAGCATCAGCTGGCTGCAATGAATTTACCTAATGGGCTCCTTTGCTGTGAGGAGTAGATGACCCCACTTTCCAAACCAAGCTTAAAACATTATTTTCTGCCCCAACCTTTGATTAGCCCAACGTTTTTACATTTCAGGTTTTACCTTGAGATGGTTTTAGATGTGAATTGTCACTTTATAAATGAAAAAAAAATCTTCTGTTGGTTCTGTTGATCTCATCAGTCTGGTGTTCTGACAGCTCTACAATCTAATCCATGATCAACATTACTTTAAAAACTTCAATAAAGGTTGCAGTGACCATGCCTGGTGGTCTGAAGTGTTTGATTGTTTTCATTTTGCAGGTATATGCTTGTGGCTTGGGTCATAGGTAACTTTTTTAAAATTGCTCTTCCACCCTAATGTCTCCTTGCAGCACGCTGTTGCCTATGACAACAAAGAACAACAAAGTATCAATGCATGATTACACAACATCATTGTATTACGGTGCATGAAGAAGGTGTATTATTTGACTGATGTAGTGGTGACATTTCTTTGAAAAATAATCACAATGATTTTTCACATTTATTTCCCATTGGAGGTAAAAACTGAAATATATTAGCATGTCAGAAACCGAAATATAGACAATTTTAGAAAATGTCATGCCATAAAATGTGAATGTTTGCAGAATACCTATTATATTACATTAATTATCTCAGTTTGAAACACCCGTTTAAATTATGGATTTGTGCAGAAATGTGCTCTGAAAATGCCTATATTATATAATTGTTGTGCTTATGTTTCATTTTCCTAACAACAAGCACTCAACAAATAATGAGAAGAATCAAAACCCAAGCCAATGTAATATACATTCACTTTCAGTTTGAGTGTTTTGACAAAAGGCGCTTTCACCACAATATATTCTTGTTCAATGAAAACCAGTTTTTGGATTTGGAACTATGTTCTCAAACATTGTTTACATGCCATTGAACTGAATAGGACAGTGTGCAGCTTCTCTTGCAGGTCTCGGGTGTAAGCTATATAAAGATGCTGCAGGTGGATGTGAGCAGCAGAGAATCTGAGGACAGAAGTAAGTTCTGGGCATCATGGCTTCAGCACTGGTTCTCCTGCTTTCGCTGCTCCTGGTCTCACTGGCGTCTGCATCACATCACTTTGGTGGAACTGTGACATTCACCTACAAAGGAAGAAACTCAGATGGATCACATAAGGTGAGTGAAATTATTATGTTCTGTAACACAGATGATGAGAACAGAGGTTTTTTTTTTTTTTTTTTTTTGGGGGGGGGGGTCATATTCAAGAAATCCCCTCTGATTTTGTACAGCAATTGTTATTTTAACCATTGCTTGTTATCGTGAGTATGGTAAGTACATGTAATTTTACAATATGTAAATTTAAGTTTAAAAATGTACTGCTTCTTAAAGGGACAACGAGGAGTTTCTATTCGGTTATAAAAAAGTCTCACGTTGATGTGGATGAATCTCCGCTACCCACACTTGTTAATGGGCCCATTTTCGATAAATATATCGTTCTGTCTCTATCGTTATTTTGTTATTATTAGTGGTGGCGGAAGTGCTGGTCGAGCCGACCAGCGTTTCCTTCGTTGCGAATCATGAGAATAACGCAGCCGCATCGCCGTTTATGGTCGGAACTACGGTGGTATGTGAACCTCTTTGAACCTCTGACTTTAATTATTGATGAATGAAAACATGAGTCCGTCTTGCGCCCGGTCAAAGAAATGTACGGTGCGCGCGGAGGCTCATAAATGTAGTGTGAAAACGCTTCGCTTTTCCAAAACTCCTCGTTGTCCCTTTAAGTCTTTTTCCTTTTGTTTAGCATTTTCAAATGTATATATATATATATATATATATATATATATATATATATATATATATATATATATATATATATATATTATTTGCAATTATATGCAAGGAAACCCAGTAACCCATGGTATATGG
This sequence comes from Trachurus trachurus, assembly GCF_905171665.1. NCBI lineage: Eukaryota > Metazoa > Chordata > Actinopteri > Carangiformes > Carangidae > Trachurus > Trachurus trachurus. Next base: position 28,701,805 of record NC_139893.1, read on the forward strand.
ATTGAAAAGTTAACATCCATAGAGTAGTATCTACTATCTTGTTAGTTTACCTAAAGCTGGAATGTAGTAGAATGGAAGAAGTATAAGCAATAAATTTACATATATTACATATGTATTACAACTGTTATACCAACAGATGGTAATTAGTTTAATTTAGTTTTTAGCACAAATCGATTTGGACATTGTTAATTTTCTCTGGCAGTAATAAAACTAGCTGAACTGTAACTTAAGACAAACATTAGAAGCTAGTTAAGTTATCTAAACTATTGCTTAAAGGTGTACAGAAATGGCCGTTTGTCCTGTTTGTCGCGCCGAGTTGTCACGAGCTGCAACACGAGTTTACCCGAGTAAGGAAAACGAATTTGATTGGTCGTTATCGAGCGGGCGGGATATTCAAAGCTTGGGGCGAGCCCGAGCTCCGTGTGTGTGTGCGTGTGTCAGACGTTTGAATGTGAATCGTGTACAGGCTGACGTATAATCCGTGCGCCTGCATTATCCAATGCGGAAAAAAAAATACACACTTTCGTCCTGGATTTACTCAAAAATAGAATTTTTCACAAAGTTTGGCCTACATCGTCTGATAGATATACACTAATTTAATGACCCAGAGTGGGCTTAAATTCAATTTTCTTTTCTGTACACCTTTAAGACAGAGGTAGATTGTTGAAGTTGTTAGTAAAACAAAAATTACTTACATTAAATAAAATAACTTAAGTACACTCAAAGATACTTTGTGTTGTAAAGTATCACTCTGTGATCAACAGTGTTGGACACTTTAAAAAAGTAATTAGTTAGATTTACTAGTTGCTTTCCCCAAAAATGAACTTAATAACTGAATTACTACATGATAAAAGTAATTAATTACCAGGAAAAGTAATTATTGTGTTACTTTTTAATAAAATGCTCAAATATGTCAAATTACTTGCCTTCTCTCCCTAACCCCATTTTTATCTGGAACTAACCAACTCACTCAGCAGGCTCAATGACGTGCTGTATCACTCAGCCTCTTCCACATGCCGCTGATCCAAAGATCTGACAGGCAGAGTGATACAGTGCAGTTATCCACACAAACGCTTAATTTAATAAGCCGGTGCATATTCTCATTTGCCCAGGTCATAGTATTTCAAAGGAGGTTAAAGGTACGATATGTAAGAATGTGGCCAAAATTGTTGCTGCAGTCAAATTCAAAACACAGCAGCGCGTTGTCCCCCCTCCCCTACCCACCAGACTCCAGGTTGCCAGACAGCGACGCGCTAACCTCCGCTCTGCTCACTCAGTCAGTCTCAAAGCAGAGTAAAAAGCTAAATATTCATCAACAACCTCACTGTTTTATTGCTCTGACTCACAGTAACTACGAGCGGAGTTCACGTCACTCAGGTGATCTGCAAGTTATTGTTACATTCACCGCTCCGACGCTGTGTCTGCAGCGCTGACACGCACACACACGCACAGACACGCACAGACACGCACACACAGACACACACACACACACACTGTAACCCCGCATCTACCGGAGCCGTAGTGCGTGTTAATCACGCTGTAGATGAGCCAACATATGAGACGTCTTACCGCAGAATAAACGACGCGAGCCGCTCCGGTTCTCCTCCACTTTCTGACGTCGGATCATAAAACATGAGGACCGGAGACAGGCGACCTGACCGGGACAGACTCCTCTCATGAACCGCTCCACACGTTCACAATCACTTCATTCACCATAGGCTCCATTTCGCCACATTTCCTCCCTCTTTTCTAACTTTCACTTTGTAATTCTTCCCTTTAGCTTTAGCTTTAGCAGCAGCTCAAACTAACTAGGCTACATGCTCATGTGACAGTTGACGGTTCCTGTCACTATGCCTCCAATTGATCATGTGCCCTGGCTACTTGGCCAAAGGGATGTCCCTTTGGGTGACTGGCAAGCGCGCATGACTCTTACCCGGGAGGTGTGGGTTCAATCCCCGCCCGGGCCCTCTTCACCTTGCCACACTCACAACAGCAATCCGTGTAGCCTATTAAACGACAGAGCGACAAGCCGCTTCTACCGTGTGATATCAAGCAAATATGACCAATAACCGATAATAGAACACAATCTTTTTTTTCATGATCTCGTTTTATCTCCCAGCCGTATTTGCAGCTCAGTGGAAGCTAACTGGCAACCCGGAGGCTGAAATGCCACAGACGCTGTGACAGGGAGAGAGCGCTGGGTGGCGACACAAGCCAACCATAGAAATTCAAAACATAAACATGATTTGCGGTCCGCAAAAAATTTTTTTTAATGCGAATATCTTGGCTGTAGGATTGTTGTTGGTGAGTTCAGTATGTTATATGAACATTATTCCTGAGTCTCTGTTACATATTAGGACGATTTTACAGCCAGTTGCTTTAGATTTCTTACATACTGTACCTTTAAATCGAAAGCAACTGGACTTAGTTATTTGTCTAGGAAGACGTTTCACCTCTCATCCAAGAGGCTTCATCAGTTCATGTACACAACTGACCAGGCTGGGACTGGTCCAACTATCTGGTGTGGAGACTCACTATTTAATAATTTTCCACAGGTAATTATTCGAAACAGGAACACGTTCGATGGGTGTCAGTACCACCACTCCTGGAGCTGTTACCTCCACAACTGTGGCCAAAACACAAGAAGTCAGACGGGTGTGCTTGACAGGAGCACCAGTGCTCCACAATACAACTCACAGTGGTGTGAAACTGAAACAGTCATTACAAAAAAACTCTGGAGTAATAGACCTTTTCAAGAGAGGTGGGTAGTTTTTCCTCTCTCTTTTTTGTGTTAATTTAAATTTTATTAGTTCTACACATCTGCCGTGCATCTTTCAGTATTTGAAGTGTCATTTCTACACATATCAGGGCAGCTAGCTGTTGTTGGATCCCAACGCGCAGTGGCGGGTACGGTACCTCCTGGAGGCTGATGACTCATGTGGATTTGGGAACAAGATCTGACACCAGACAACCAAACAGATCACCAGACATTGCCATTCTACCTTTCCTCCGGTAAGCTTCCTCTTGACCCTGAAACTACTCACCACTGGCTATTTTTAAAGGAAATCTGCAATATTCAGATCCAAACACACTTCTCCAATAGCTGATTTGATCTTGTTTTCTTATTAACTCATGTTTATGTGTCTGTTCAAGAGTTCCTCAGAACTGCCCACGGACATACAACCTGATGTCGTATGATCCTGACGGTGACCGAGTTCGATGCCGATACGGAATGGTCTCTGGTTTAGAGTGCAGCAACTGCCAACTGCCTTCAGGCTTCCACTTAGATCAGGTCATTTGAAAAATCTGTTTACGAATTCATTGCAAAATATTAGAGTGATACTATAACTTTCTTATCTAAGAAATGTTCTCATTGTTAGGACTCCTGTACATTACACTACCAAAGCGCCAGTTCCAACCCCAGAGTTTTTGCATTTGAGTTGGTGGTGGAGGATTTCCCGCAAGGCCACATCACTCTAGCCTACACCGATGGATCCCACTCCTCAAGGAGTCCACTGATGGCAGGGAGGAGAAAAAGACAAGCATGGACTCCCTGGCCCACAACAACCGCACCATCGACAACAACTCCATGGTGGTGGTTCACTACAACCCCACAGTCAACCACCACTGCATCATCATGGTGGTGGTGGCACTCTACAACCGCAGCTCCAACGACACATTCAGCACCATGGTGGTGGTGGCACTCTACAACCACAGCTGCACCAACAACCACAGCTGCACCAACAACCACAGCTTCAACACCATGGTGGTGGTGGCACTCTACAACCACAGCTCCAACGACACATTCAGCACCATGGTGGTGGTGGCACTCTACAACCACAGCTGCACCGACAACCACAACTGCACCGACAACCACAGCTGCACCGACAACCACAACTGCACCGACAACCACAGCTGCACCGACAACCACAACTGCACCGACAACCACAACTGCACCGACAACCACAGCTGCACCGACAACCACAACTGCACCGACAACCACAGCTGCACCGACAACCACAACTGCACCGACAACCACAGCTGCACCGACAACCACAACTGCACCGACAACCACAACTGCACCGACAACCACAGCTGCACCGACAACAACAGCTGCACCGACAACCACAGCTGCACCGACAACCACAACTGCACCGACAACCACAGCTGCACCGACAACCACAGTTGCACCGACAACCACAGTTGCACCGACAACCACAGCTGCACCGACAACCACAACTGCACCGACAACCACAGCTGCACCGACAACCACAGTTGCACCGACAACCACAGTTGCACCGACAACCACAGCTGCAACGACAACCACAGCTGCAACAACAACCACAACTGCAACACCATGGTGGTGGTGGTCTACAACCACAGCTGCACCATCCACAACCAGCACCACGACACATTACACAACAATACCATGGTGGTGGTTCACAACAACCACAACTGCACCGACAACCACAACCAGGACCACGACACATTACACAACGTCGTATGCAAACACTGCTCCTCTCAGTAAACTACCTTTGCAGTTCTCTTTCCTTGGTAAGTATTATTGTCCCCATACATGTTTGACAATATTTCTGTGAGGTAATCCACATTATTCATTCATGCTGAAAAACCTTGATGTGTAGCATTACATGAGCCTGTAGAAACTATTAAAAAGATGCTGACATCCAGAATCAAATCAATTCCTCATTTTAAGATAAGTTAAAACTGTGAATGCCTTACTTATTTATTTATTTTATTTTCTATGTTTAACTCCAGTGGACCCACCTGCCCCCTCATGTCAGGAGGGATTCTACTTGCCAAAGTTTTTGCAGCCAACACCTGAAAATGGAGCACACATCCATGCAGAGGTCAACAAAGAAGTGGAAATCAGAGTCAAAGCTCAAGCTGCGTATGCAACGTAAGCATGAACCTATGTGATCAGTGAGGTCTTGTGGCAACAAAATGTTGTATATATTAGCATAGAAGATTACATCACTGATAACGAAGCAATATCTGGTTTCTTATGTTTTCACACAGATTATATGATATCATCATCAGTGGACCACTGAACACCACCAAGCACAGGAACACACATGACGAGTTTGTCATTAGGTGGACACCTGTCTTAGATGATCTGGGAGATCATTACCCAATCTGCTTTGCTGTTGAAGCAGCAACAGGGTGAGCACTGGGTTCATTTCACTTACGACAAATCAGTGTGTGAACAAAATCATAATGTAGGTGTTTTGCATATTTTATAGGTCTGCTGCAGCCACTTTTCAAACCACACATGGTCACTATTTCCATCACCATGTCACCCCAACTTCACAGTAAGTGACATTTCTCTGTGTTTGAGGTTCAGCAAAATTCATGTCCAAGCATGGCGGTAGAGGACAATTATGATGAGGCACAGTTGAGACCAGAGATGAAAATTAATCCACAAAGTTCATAGTCATTTCAGTGTCATAGGTTTTGGCTGGATTTTTTTTAAATTAACCCTATCTTTTGGCTCTTGTTGTGGGTTTAGGTTTTTTAACATCTGTGTTGACCAATGCTTTTCAGGTCGGGCATCTATCAGTCTGAGATGAGGTGTGTTGTAGTGGACGTTGAGAAGGAGCAAGGTGAGTCACAGCAGGTGTTATTTACTGTCAACATTTGGTGTTGCAAGTCCACCTAATGTTCACCAAATACTTAACCTGCTAAATGGTATACAGCCCTATGGCTGCCACGCATTGGAGAGCAAACTATGAGTGTTTAACATATTTACTCACTCAAACTTCAAGCTGCATTCTGAAGGCAATTCTTGACCCTTCAGAGGCAAAAAGATACTTTCAAATTTAGACACAGGTCTTTGGTACTGCCAAATTGCAATATTAAGATACAAATATGTCTGTATGATGCTATATATCATAAATAATAATGATAAAATGAAAAGAAAATAATTCATGTATTATATTTACATACACAACTTGCATACATATCTCATTCCAGTTAAAGCTCATGTGGTGTGTGATGAGTCATCAATGACAGTTCATGTTGAAAAGTCATCATTTGATGGCCTCCATGAAGATCATCTGCGGCTCAGTGATCCCTCCAACATTGCCTGCAGCCTCCAGACACACTCCAACAGCACTCACGTCATCGCCGTTGTCCCCCTCAATGCTTGTGGCACTCAGATCGAGGTAATGAGGGTCGTTTGTTTCATTACCAGTGTTGGATGTTTCCGTTTTCATTTACTTATGTGAACATTACCCTTTTCAGGAAGACGATGATTACCTCATGTTCAAGAATGAAATCACCACCGTTGACAACATTGCAGACGTGATCACCAGGAAGCACCTGCTGGAAGTGCAGTTCTACTGCAAGTATCCTAAACGAGGAAATGTGACGATGGGCTTCACTGCACACAGAAAGAACGTCACAGTGTGGGAGAAAGGCTTCGGCACGTTCACCTACGACTTTGAGTTCTACCCTGATGGGCAGTACCAGGCACGCATTGATCCTCGGTCATACCCTCTGGAGTACGACCTTGGGAGCAGGATTTACATGCAGATAGAAGCCACCTCCTCAGTCAACAACACTGAGCTGTTTGTTGAGTCCTGCAGAGCCACACCTTATGATAACCCCAACTACCACCCAACCTACTCCATCATTGAAAATGGGTATGAAAACTTGTTGTTGGGGCTTTGTAATTAAATCTCCTGTGGGTGTGATTGCTCTGTCGCTGTAGTGGTATCAAGTGCAATGTTTGCAATGTTCTGGGGTCTCATTTATAACCGTTGCGTACGCACAAAACGGGGCTGAAAGTGGCGTACGTGACTTTTCACGCCAAGGTTGTGATCTATAAAAAACTAACTTGACGGGAGAATGTGCGCAGCTCTAAGCAAACTCTGAGCCATGCGTACGCATGGTTTGGAGGAAAAGGGGAATTGGCGACACAGACGGTGGTGGTGAACTGAAGTCAGACTCAGGAAATGATGATTGAGAAGAACGATTATGTTTTATTATCGGCCGTCACACATTTAATTTCAACCCGTATGCGTTAGATCCATGTTGCCACAGTGATTTAATTCAACAGCCTTATTTTGCATCGGACTGGTGTTTCAGAAACATCTTCTTAGAATCTAACTTAAAATTCAAATCAAAATTCCCTCTCTATATTTAATCACCACCGTCTCTCCGTCATATTGTCCACTCCCAGAGCGCAGGAGGAGGAGAGGACGGCGCGGCTGCATGGGATAAATACATGGTGTAAATAACTATATGTTCCTATGATACTGTGTGAACATAGGATCGAGAGTCAATTAAATCTCAAACTCTGGAAAAAAAGCTAATCGTTCCCACAATTGTTACATTCTGTTTTCTTGTTATCAAGAGAAGTGTCATGTTTGATCATTCCTCAGAATGTAACTGATTCTGCTAATTATTCTAAGTTTTATCGATCAGTCTAATTACTGTAAATGTATGAATACAGCGGTGAGCCCCGTGCGTAATTCTGCACCACGGCACCGCTGGAGGAGAAAGGAGGGAGAGGGAGACCATGATGAAGGTTAATAACTCGTTTCAGATTAGAACTGTTGTCATTGTTGTAACTATGTGCCGAACCGGGTCCAGCATGTGAGAGGGCAGCGCACCAAAACAACACCGCGTGCGCTCTGAGCCGCTGACGCCGTTAACAGCTGCAGCAACACGTCACGTCGCCACTTTCACACCTGCAGCTAATTCACAACACCGACAGAACAACAGCACGTCAGGCTCATTGACATGCAGATCACATTCATGTGGTGGTTTGCATTGACCATCTACGGTTAAAACAGGGCGTGTACAGGGCGGAACGTGAAGCGGATTCAGCTGCGCACAATTGTAGGAACTCTGTGATTTATAAAGGGAAGTTTGCTTGCAAGTGTGCGTACGCAGGGTTTTATAAGTCTGAATATTTACTGGCGCACGCAAAACCTGGCTTTTGGGCGTACATACACTTTTAGTAACAATCCCACGCACAGTTTTATAAATGAGACCCCTGATCTTTTTTTATTTTCCTTTGACTAGGTGTGTCGTGGAGCCAACTGTTCAACTCCATACCCCCGCCCACGAGAACCAGTTCAGGTTCTGCATGGAGGCCTTCAAGTTCATTGGACTGCACGATCAGGTGAGCAGAGAATCATTGAATTAGGTTTGATCAACACCTATAAATGAGATAGTTTGATAGACAGATGTGTTTGATAAGGTGGTATGTGAGATCTGGCTACTGTTGTTTTCAGGTGTACATCAGCTGTTCAGTCGTGGTATGTGAAGCAGGATCCTCGAACACCAGATGCTCGCGGGGATGCGTCAACTCTACGTGGCCAAGCGGTCATCACCAACATCACCACCGAAAGAGAGAGGCCATCGTCCAGACCACCAACCACTTTGTTTCCCAGGGCCCCTTGCGCTTAAAGAGATCAGCAGAGGCACCATCAGCCACAGGTATGAAAATGGGCAGTGTTTCCTTATCAGCCATGTTTGAGTCCCAAGTAGACTTTGGACAAGACTGAATTCAAATTGTGTTTCTCTTTTCTCCAGTGACCAATCTGAACCTGAACCTGGTATTCATCGCTGGGTGTCTTCTTGCAGTTGTTGGCATGGTCTGTGGAGTGATCATGTACAAAGTCAAGATGTCAAAGGTCAAATACCAACCTTTGCCTACATCTGAAAGTTAAGACCGCAGAGTTTGCAGACTTAAGAAGACATCTGAATCTCTGAACCTTATTTTGACAAGTTTCTTCTGCATAATTTGGGTGTTTGTGTTTCTCGTAATATTCACAATTAAATAAAGGATTTGTATGTACACAATCTTACAATTGCCAACAGCTATACAGTATGTGTTTAAATGGAAATACTGAAATCAGGAAAATTATGTCTTTGCAAGTGGAAAAAACAAACACTTTTAGAATGATTAACATTGATGATGATGAACTTGTACTGCAGCTACTCGGTGATCGATCAATGTGTGTTTAAAGGTCTGGGATTCTAACTGCTTCAACTTATATTTACTGCTGTCTGATTTAAAATGCATTGAAGATGCTGATGCATCTGAACTTCATCTACAATGTATGTGCTTTGGAAAAATAAATCTCAACATATATACACTACTACACCTATTTTGGCTTTTGTCATTTGTTGTGATGTGAAAATATCCCCAAAAGCAGGAACCAAACAGAACAAATACAAGTACAAGATTATAGCTGCTGCGCAGCAATGGGTCGGGTCCGGGCTAATTTTGACAAATTCTGAGCAACAAACAGGAGAATAGAAAGACAGGACAGTTGACCTTATAATGTTCAATTTGCATGATTGAACCCACAACCTCGGGAACCAAAGACCGTTGTCTGTCGCACTGAGCTAATTGACAAGTGGCATGCTTCAGTGGCTTCACAAATTGAGTAAGCCATTCACTGTCGTGTAGGCAGATTTGAAACCACAGTAAAAAGAAAAATCAGTTTTTGAGGTAAAATTCTGATATGTGTTTGTCAAACATCTACTATGAGTCTAAGATGTTAGGAGCCTTCGCACATGGTCCAGTCCAAGCTATTTGGATTTTTAAATTTAGAGGCTTGCTGTGATGCCACCATTAGGAGAATTGTCTTGTGTTTCATGTTGAGGACAACTGACATTTTGATCTGTCATCATCATCATCACCACCCTTGCTGGGTGTCGTACCCACAGCCTCTGACACCAAGAACCAGCTCCTACCTCGCTGAGCTAATTGGCTGGTAGTGAGACCTGCTGTGTAGCTTCATTTATCCACTCAGGTGAGTCAGTGCCCGGGCAGCTGTTGTGATGAAATGGTCAAAATTTCAGAAATTCAGTCATCTAAACAAAAATTTGATAATACATAAATTGCATCTTGACAGCATGGAAATTTTGGTGATTTGTTTTTAATGATAAGTGTTTTGCTTCATAAGAGAAAATATGATGTTTATAAATTCCACTCTCACATTGACTGCAGTTGTTCCCATGAGAGCAGAATTCAAAATGTTCTCAAAAATTCAGTTTTTGAGATAAAATTCTGATATTTGCCAAACTTCATCAACCATGACTCCATAATATTGTCATTTTTTTTCAGGAAGTTTGAAAATGTATTTAGCAAGAATTTGATGGTATATGTTTACAGTAGTGTTTACAGTCAAACGTTTTCATGCACTGTTGGCTCAATTTTTGCTTAATCAAAAATCCGAGAAACAAGTTTTGTGGAGGACGGTCTGGGGATGCTCTGTAGCAAGTTTGGTTTCAATTGAGCAAAAATTGTGGGAGGAGATACATTTTAAAAGTTTTACAGTTATTGAAAAAAACAGAGTGATGGACTTCATAATTTGTAATAAGTTTAAGTGGACAAAAGTTTCAGCAGTATTGAGGCGACATTGTGGTGAAGTTTCAACACTGTAGCATCTACCGTTGGTTTGGTAGGAATTTTTAAAGTTTTTAAATTTAAACGCTTATTGTGCCCCCCCTTGGAGGGGGGGGGGCACATGTCCTTGGAGTTGAGTGAATCTGGCATGGGGTCGGATGTTTCTGTGAAGTTTGGTGAGTTTTCACCCATGGGAGGTATGACTTCCTTGGAAGAAGAAGAAGAAGATTATAGCTGCTGCGCAGCGATGGGTCGGGTCCGGGCTACTTTTGGGCAAATTTAGGCAATTCTGAGCAACAAACAGGAGAATAGGAAGACAAGACAGTTGACCTTATAATGTTCAATTTGCATCAGTTGAGGATTGAACCCACAACCTCGGGAACCAAAGACCATTGTCTATCGCACTGAGCTAATTGACAAGTGGCAGATCAACAGTGGCTTCACAAATTGAGTAAGCCATTCACTGTCGTGTAGGCAGATTTGAAACCACAGTAAAAAGAAAAATCAGTTTTTGAGGTAAAATAATGATATTTGTCAAACATCTACTATGAGTCTAAGATGTTAGGAGCCTTCGCGCATGGACCAGTCCAAGCTATTTGTTTTTTTTTTTAATTTAGAGGCTTGCTGTGATGCCACCATTAGGACAATTGTCTTGTGTTTCATATTGAGGTCAACTGACATTTTGATCTATCATCATCATCATCACCCTTGCTGGGTCTCGAACTCACAACCTCTGACACCAAGAACCAGCTCCTAACTCGCTGAGCTAATTGGCTGGTAGTGAGACCTGCTGTGTAGCTTCATTTATCCACTCAGGGAGTCAGTGCCCAGGCAGCTGTTGTCAAGGCAGATTTCAGAAAGTCAGAAATTCTGTTATCTAAACAAAAATCTGTTAATACATAAATTGCATTTAGACAGCAAAACAGCTTAAGGACATGTGACATTTTGATCCATCATCATCATCATCATCATCATCACCCTTGCTGGGTCTCGAACTCACAACCTCTGACACCAAGAACCAGCTCCTAACTCACTGAGCTAATTGGCTGGTAGTGAGACCTGCTGTGTAGCTTCATTTATCCACTCAGGTGAGCCAGTGCCCGGGCAGCTGTTGTGATGAAATGGTCAAAATGTCAATAATTCAGTCATCTAAACAAAAATCTGATAATACATAAATTGCATCTTGACAGCATGGAAATGTTGGTGATTTGTTTTTAATGATAAGTGTTTTGCTTCATAAGAGAAAATATGATGTTTATAAATTCCACTCTCACATTGACTGCAGTTGTTCCCATGAGAGCAGAATTCAAAATGTTCTAGAAAATTCAGTTTTTGAGTTAAAATTCTGATATTTGCCAAACTTCATCAACCATGACTCCAGAATATTGTCATTTTTTTTCAGGAAGATTGAAAATGTATTTATCAAGAATTTGATGGTATATGTTTACAGTACTGTTTGCAGTCAAACGTTTTCATGCACTGTAGGCTCAATTTTTGCTTAATCAAAAATCCGAGAAACAAGTTTTGTGGAGGACGGTCTGGAGATGCTCTGTAGCAAGTTTGGTGTCAATTGAGCAAAAATTGTGGGAGGAGATACATTTTAAAAGTTTTACAGTTATTGAAAAAAACAGAGTGATGGACTTCATAATTTGTAATACGTTTAAGTGGACAAAAGTTTCAGCAGTATTGAGGCTACATTGTGGTGAAGTTTCAACACTGTAGCATCTACCGTTGGTTTGGTAGGAATTTTTAAAGTTTTTAAATTGAAACGCTTATTGTGCCCCCCCTAGGAGGGGGGGGCACATGTCCTTGGAGTTGAGTGAATCTGGCATGGGACTGAACCTTTGTGCAAAGTTTGGTGAGTTTTCGCCCATGGGAAGTATGACTTCCTTGGAAGAAGAAAGAAAGAAAGAAGAAGAAGAAGAAGAAGAAGAAGAAGAAGAAGAAGAAGAAGAATTCCTAGGAATACAATAGTGTCCTGTCAGCTGCGCTGCCCGGACCCTAATTATAGCTGCTGCGCAGCGATGGGTCGGGTCCGGGCTACTTTTGGGCAAATTTAGGCAATTCTGAGCAACAAAGAGGAGAATAGGAAGACAAGACAGTTGACCTTATAATGTTCAATTTGCATCAGTTGAGGATTGAACCCACAACCTCGGGAACCAAAGACCGTTGTCTATTGCACTGAGCTAATTGACAAGTGGCAGTTCAACAGTGGCTTCACAAATTGAGTAAGCCATTCACTGTCGTGTAGGCAGATTTGAAGCCACAGTAAAAAGAAAAATCAGTTTTTGAGGTAAAATAATGATATGTATTTGTTAAACATCTACTATGAGTAAGATGTTAGGAGGCTTCGCACATGGTCCAGTCCAAGCTATTTGGATTTTTAAATTTAGAGGCTTGCTGTGATGCCACCATTAGTACAACTGACTTGTGTTTCGTGTTGAGGACAACTGACATTTTGACCTGTCATCATCATCATCAGCCTTGCTGGGTCTCGAACTCACAACCTCTGACACCAAGAACCAGCTCCTAACTCGCTGAGCTAATTAGCTGGTAGTGAGACCTGCTGTGTAGCTTCATTTATCCACTCAGGTGAGCCAGTGCCCGGGCAGCTGTTGTGATGAAATGGTCAAAATGTCAATAATTCAGTCATCTAAACAAAAATCTGATAATACATAAATTGCATCTTGACAGCATGGAAATGTTGGTGATTTGTTTTTAATGATAAGTGTTTTGCTTCATAAGAGAAAATCTGATGTTTATAAATTCCACTCTCACATTGACTGCAGTTGTTCCCATGAGAGCAGAATTCAAAATGTTCTCAAAAATTCAGTTTTTGAGTTAAAATTCGGATATTTGCTAAACTTCATCAACCATAACTCCAGAATATTCTCATTTTTTTTCAGGAAGATTGAAAATGTATTTATCAAGAATTTGATGGTATATGTTTACAGTACTGTTTGCAGTCAAACGTTTTCATGCACTGTAGGCTCAATTTTTGCTTAATCAAAAATCCGAGAAACATGTTTTGTGGAGGACGGTCTGGAGATGCTCTGTAGCAAGTTTGGTGTCAATTGAGCAAAAATTGTGGGAGGAGATACATTTTAAAAGTTTTACAGTTATTGAAAAAAACAGAGTGATGGACTTCATAATTTGTAATAAGTTTAAGTGGACAAAAGTTTCAGCAGTATTGAGGCTACATTGTGGTGAAGTTTCAACACTGTAGCATCTACCGTTGGTTTGGTAGGAATTTTTAAAGTTTTTAAATTTAAACGCTTATTGTGCCCCCCCTAGGAGGGGGGGGCACATGTGCTTGGAGTTGAGTGAATCTGGCATGGGACTGAACCTTTGTGCAAAGTTTGGTGAGTTTTCGCCCATGGGAAGTATGACTTCCTTGGAAGAAGAAAGAAAGAAAGAAGAAGAAGAAGAAGAAGAAGAAGAATTCCTAGGAATACAATAGTGTCCTGTCAGCTGCGCTGCCCGGACCCTAATTATAGCTGCTGCGCAGCGATGGGTCGGGTCCGGGCTACTTTTGGGCAAATTTAGGCAATTCTGAGCAACAAACAGGAGAATAGGAAGACAGGACAGTTGACCTTGTAATGTTCAATTTGCATCAGTTGAGGATTGAACCCACAACCTCGGGAACCAAAGACCATTGTCTATCACACTGAGCTAATTGACAAGTGGCAGATCAACAGTGGCTTCACAAATTGAGTAAGCCATTCACTGTCGTGTAGGCAGATTTGAAACCACAGTAAAAAGAAAAATCTGTTTTTGAGGTAAAATAATGATATTTGTCAAAAATCTACTATGAGTCTAAGATGTTAGGAGCCTTCGCGCATGGACCAGTCCAAGCTATTTGTTTTTTTTTTAATTTAGAGGCTTGCTGTGATGCCACCATTAGGACAATTGTCTTGTGTTTCATATTGAGGTCAACTGACATTTTGATCTGTCATCATCACCATCACCCTTGCTGGGTCTCGAACTCACAACCTCTGACACCAAGAACAAGCTCCTAACTCGCTGAGCTAGTTAGCTGGTAGTGAGACCTGCTGTGTAGCTTCATTTATCCACTCAGGGAGTCAGTGCCCAGGCAGCTGTTGTCAAGGCAGATTTCAGAAAGTCAGAAATTCTATTATCTAAACAAAAATCTGTTAATACATAAATTGCATTTAGACAGCAAAACAGCTTAAGGACATGTGACATTTTGATCCGTCATCATCATCATCATCATCACCCTTGCTGGGTCTCGAACTCACAATCTCTGACACCAAGAACCAGCTCCTAACTCGCTGAGCTAATTGGCTGGTAGTGAGACCTGCTGTGTAGCTTCATTTATCCACTCAGGTGAGCCAGTGCCCGGGCAGCTGTTGTGATGAAATGGTCAAAATGTCAATAATTCAGTCATCTAAACAAAAATCTGATAATACATAAATTGCATCTTGACAGCATGGAAATGTTGGTGATTTGTTTTTAATGATAAGTGTTTTGCTTCATAAGAGAAAATCTGATGTTTATAAATTCCACTCTCACATTGGCTGCAGTTGTTCCCATGAGAGCAGAATTCAAAATGTTCTCAAAAATTCAGTTTTTGAGATAAAATTCTGATATTTGCCAAACTTCATCAACCATGACTCCAGAATATTGTCATTTTTTTTCAGGAAGATTGAAAATGTATTTATCAAGAATTTGATGGTATATGTTTACAGTACTGTTTACAGTCAAACGTTTTCATGCACTGTAGGCTCAATTTTTGCTTAATCAAAAATCTGAGAAACAAGTTTTGTGGAGGACAGTCTGGAGATGCTCTGTAGCAAGTTTGGTGTCAATTGAGCAAAAATTGTGGGAGGAGATACATTTTTAAAGTTTTACAGTTATTGAAAAAAACAGAGTGATGGACTTCATAATTTGTAATAAGTTTAAGTGGACAAAAGTTTCAGCAGTATTGAGGCAACATTGTGGTGAAGTTTCAACATTGTAGCATCTACCGTTGGTTTGGTAGGAATTTTTAAAGTTTTTAAATTTAAACGCTTATTGTGCCCCCCCTAGGAGGGGGGGGCACATGTCCTTGGAGTTGAGTGAATCTGGCATGGGACTGAACCTTTGTGCAAAGTTTGGTGAGTTTTCGCCCATGGGAAGTATGACTTCCTTGGAAGAAGAAAGAAAGAAAGAAGAAGAAGAAGAAGAAGAAGAAGAAGAAGAATTCCTAGGAATACAATAGTGTCCTGTCAGCTGCGCTGCCCGGACCCTAATTATAGCTGCTGCGCAGCGATGGGTCGGGTCCGGGCTACTTTTGGGCAAATTTAGGCAATTCTGAGCAACAAAGGAGAATAGGAAGACAAGACAGTTGACCTTATAATGTTCAATGTGCATCAGTTGAGGATTGAACCCACAACCTCAGGAACCAAAGACCGTTGTCTATCGCACTGAGCTAATTGACAAGTGGCAGATCAACAGTGGCTTCACAAATTCAGTAAGCCATTCACTGTCGTGTAGGCAGATTTGAAACCACAGTAAAAAGAAAAAACAATTTTTGAGGTAAAATAATGATATTTGTCAAACATCTACTATGAGACTAAGATGTTAGGAGCCTTCGCGCATGGACCAGTCCAAGCTATTTGTTTTTTTTTTTTAATTTAGAGGCTTGCTGTGATGCCACCATTAGGACAATTGTCTTGTGTTTCATATTGAGGTCAACTGACATTTTGATCTGTCATCATCATCATCATCATCATCACCCTTGCTGGGTCTCGAACTCACAACCTCTGACACCAAGAACCAGCTCCTAACTCGCTGAGCTAATTGGCTGGTGGTGAGACCTGCTGTGTAGCTTCATTTATCCACTCAGGTGAGCCAGTGCCCAGGCAGCTGTTGTCAAGGCAGATTTCAAAAAGTCAGAAATTCTATTATCAAAACAAAAATCTGTTAATACATAAATTGCATTTAGACAGCAAAACAGCTTAAGGACATGTGACATTTTGATCCGTCATCATCATCATCATCACCCTTGCTGGGTCTCGAACTCACAATCTCTGACACCAAGAACCAGCTCCTAACTCGCTGAGCTAATTAGCTAGTAGTGAGACCTGCTGTGTAGCTTCATTTATCCACTCAGGTGAGTCAGTGCCCGGGCAGCTGTTGTGATGAAATGGTCAAAATGTCAATAATTCAGTCATCTAAACAAAAATCTGATAATACATAAATTGCATCTTGACAGCATGGAAATGTTGGTCATTTGTTTTTAATGATAAGTGTTTTGCTTCATAAGAGAAAATCTGATGTTTATAAATTCCACTCTCACATTGACTGCAGTTGTTCCCATGAGAGCAGAATTCAAAATGTTCTCAAAAATTCAGTTTTTGAGTTAAAATTCTGATATTTGCCAAACTTCATCAACCATGACTCCAGAATATTGTCATTTTTTTTCAGGAAGATTGAAAATGTATTTATCAAGAATTTGATGGTATATGTTTACAGTACTGTTTGCAGTCAAACGTTTTCATGCACTGTAGGCTCAATTTTTGCTTAATCAAAAATCCGAGAAACAAGTTTTGTGGAGGACGGTCTGGAGATGCTCTGTAGCAAGTTTGGTGTCAATTGAGCAAAAATTGTGGGAGGAGATACATTTTAAAAGTTTTACAGTTATTGAAAAAAACAGAGTGATGGACTTCATAATTTGTAATAAGTTTAAGTGGACAAAAGTTTCAGCAGTATTGAGTCTACATTGTGGTGAAGTTTCAACACTGTAGCATCTACCGTTGGTTTGGTAGGAATTTTTAAAGTTTTTAAATTTAAACGCTTATTGTGCCCCCCCTAGGAGGGGGGGGCACATGTCCTTGGAGTTGAGTGAATCTGGCATGGGACTGAACCTTTGTGCAAAGTTTGGTGAGTTTTCACCCATGGGAAGTATGACTTCCTTGGAAGAAGAAAGAAAGAAAGAAGAAGAAGAAGATTATAGCTGCTGCGCAGCGATGGGTCGGGTCCGGGCTACTTTTGGGCAAATTTAGGCAATTCTGAGCAACAAACAGGAGAATAGGAAGACAGGACAGTTGACCTTGTAATGTTCAATTTGCATCAGTTGAGGATTGAACCCACAACCTCGGGAACCAAAGACCATTGTCTATCACACTGAGCTAATTGACAAGTGGCAGATCAACAGTGGCTTCACAAATTGAGTAAGCCATTCACTGTCGTGTAGGCAGATTTGAAACCACAGTAAAAAGAAAAATCTGTTTTTGAGGTAAAATAATGATATTTGTCAAAAATCTACTATGAGTCTAAGATGTTAGGAGCCTTCGCGCATGGACCAGTCCAAGCTATTTGTTTTTTTTTTAATTTAGAGGCTTGCTGTGATGCCACCATTAGGACAATTGTCTTGTGTTTCATATTGAGGTCAACTGACATTTTGATCTGTCATCATCACCATCACCCTTGCTGGGTCTCGAACTCACAACCTCTGACACCAAGAACAAGCTCCTAACTCGCTGAGCTAGTTAGCTGGTAGTGAGACCTGCTGTGTAGCTTCATTTATCCACTCAGGGAGTCAGTGCCCAGGCAGCTGTTGTCAAGGCAGATTTCAGAAAGTCAGAAATTCTATTATCTAAACAAAAATCTGTTAATACATAAATTGCATTTAGACAGCAAAACAGCTTAAGGACATGTGACATTTTGATCCGTCATCATCATCATCATCATCACCCTTGCTGGGTCTCGAACTCACAATCTCTGACACCAAGAACCAGCTCCTAACTCGCTGAGCTAATTGGCTGGTAGTGAGACCTGCTGTGTAGCTTCATTTATCCACTCAGGTGAGCCAGTGCCCGGGCAGCTGTTGTGATGAAATGGTCAAAATGTCAATAATTCAGTCATCTAAACAAAAATCTGATAATACATAAATTGCATCTTGACAGCATGGAAATGTTGGTGATTTGTTTTTAATGATAAGTGTTTTGCTTCATAAGAGAAAATCTGATGTTTATAAATTCCACTCTCACATTGGCTGCAGTTGTTCCCATGAGAGCAGAATTCAAAATGTTCTCAAAAATTCAGTTTTTGAGATAAAATTCTGATATTTGCCAAACTTCATCAACCATGACTCCAGAATATTGTCATTTTTTTTCAGGAAGATTGAAAATGTATTTATCAAGAATTTGATGGTATATGTTTACAGTACTGTTTACAGTCAAACGTTTTCATGCACTGTAGGCTCAATTTTTGCTTAATCAAAAATCTGAGAAACAAGTTTTGTGGAGGACAGTCTGGAGATGCTCTGTAGCAAGTTTGGTGTCAATTGAGCAAAAATTGTGGGAGGAGATACATTTTTAAAGTTTTACAGTTATTGAAAAAAACAGAGTGATGGACTTCATAATTTGTAATAAGTTAAAGTGGACAAAAGTTTCAGCAGTATTGAGGCAACATTGTGGTGAAGTTTCAACATTGTAGCATCTACCGTTGGTTTGGTAGGAATTTTTAAAGTTTTTAAATTTAAACGCTTATTGTGCCCCCCCTAGGAGGGGGGGGCACATGTCCTTGGAGTTGAGTGAATCTGGCATGGGACTGAACCTTTGTGCAAAGTTTGGTGAGTTTTCGCCCATGGGAAGTATGACTTCCTTGGAAGAAGAAAGAAAGAAAGAAGAAGAAGAAGATTATAGCTGCTGCGCAGCGATGGGTCGGGTCCGGGCTACTTTTGGGCAAATTTAGGCAATTCTGAGCAACAAACAGGAGAATAGGAAGACAGGACAGTTGACCTTGTAATGTTCAATTTGCATCAGTTGAGGATTGAACCCACAACCTCGGGAACCAAAGACCATTGTCTATCGCACTGAGCTAATTGACAAGTGGCAGATCAACAGTGGCTTCACAAATTGAGTAAGCCATTCACTGTCGTGTAGGCAGATTTGAAACCACAGTAAAAAGAAAAATCAGTTTTTGAGGTAAAATAATGATATTTGTCAAAAATCTACTATGAGTCTAAGATGTTAGGAGCCTTCGCGCATGGACCAGTCCAAGCTATTTGTTTTTTTTTTTTAATTTAGAGGCTTGCTGTGATGCCACCATTAGGACAATTGTCTTGTGTTTCATATTGAGGTCAACTGACATTTTGATCTGTCATCATCACCATCACCCTTGCTGGGTCTCGAACTCACAACCTCTGACACCAAGAACAAGCTCCTAACTCGCTGAGCTAATTGGCTGGTGGTGAGACCTGCTGTGTAGCTTCATTTATCCACTCAGGGAGTCAGTGCCCAGGCAGCTGTTGTCAAGGCAGATTTCAGAAAGTCAGAAATTCTATTATCTAAACAAAAATCTGTTAATACATAAATTGCATTTAGACAGCAAAACAGCTTAAGGACATGTGACATTTTGATCCGTCATCATCATCATCATCATCACCCTTGCTGGGTCTCAAACTCACAATCTCTGACACCAAGAACCAGCTCCTAACTCGCTGAGCTAATTGGCTGGTAGTGAGACCTGCTGTGTAGCTTCATTTATCCACTCAGGTGAGCCAGTGCCCGGGCAGCTGTTGTGATGAAATGGTCAAAATGTCAATAATTCAGTCATCTAAACAAAAATCTGATAATACATAAATTGCATCTTGACAGCATGGAAATGTTGGTGATTTGTTTTTAATGATAAGTGTTTTGCTTCATAAGAGAAAATCTGATGTTTATAAATTCCACTCTCACATTGGCTGCAGTTGTTCCCATGAGAGCAGAATTCAAAATGTTCTCAAAAATTCAGTTTTTGAGATAAAATTCTGATATTTGCCAAACTTCATCAACCATGACTCCAGAATATTGTCATTTTTTTTCAGGAAGATTGAAAATGTATTTATCAAGAATTTGATGGTATATGTTTACAGTACTGTTTACAGTCAAACGTTTTCATGCACTGTAGGCTCAATTTTTGCTTAATCAAAAATCTGAGAAACAAGTTTTGTGGAGGACGGTCTGGAGATGCTCTGTAGCAAGTTTGGTGTCAATTGAGCAAAAATTGTGGGAGGAGATACATTTTTAAAGTTTTACAGTTATTGAAAAAAACAGAGTGATGGACTTCATAATTTGTAATAAGTTTAAGTGGACAAAAGTTTCAGCAGTATTGAGGCTACATTGTGGTGAAGTTTCAACATTGTAGCATCTACCGTTGGTTTGGTAGGAATTTTTAAAGTTTTTAAATTTAAACGCTTATTGTGCCCCCCCTAGGAGGGGGGGGCACATGTCCTTGGAGTTGAGTGAATCTGGCATGGGACTGAACCTTTGTGCAAAGTTTGGTGAGTTTTCGCCCATGGGAAGTATGACTTCCTTGGAAGAAGAAAGAAAGAAAGAAGAAGAAGAAGAAGAAGAAGAAGAAGAAGAAGAAGAAGAATTCCTAGGAATACAATAGTGTCCTGTCAGCTGCGCTGCCCGGACCCTAAAGAAGAAGAAGAAGAATTCCTAGGAATACAATAGTGTCCTGTCAGCTGCGCTGCCCGGACCCTAATTATAGCTGCTGCGCAGCGATGGGTCGGGTCCGGGCTACTTTTGGGCAAATTTAGGCAATTCTGAGCAACAAAGGAGAATAGGAAGACAAGACAGTTGACCTTATAATGTTCAATGTGCATCAGTTGAGGATTGAACCCACAACCTCAGGAACCAAAGACCGTTGTCTATCGCACTGAGCTAATTGACAAGTGGCAGATCAACAGTGGCTTCACAAATTGAGTAAGCCATTCACTGTCGTGTAGGCAGATTTGAAACCATAGTAAAAAGAAAAAACAATTTTTGAGGTAAAATAATGATATTTGTCAAACATCTACTATGAGACTAAGATGTTAGGAGCCTTCGCGCATGGACCAGTCCAAGCTATTTGTTTTTTTTTTAATTTAGAGGCTTGCTGTGATGCCACCATTAGGACAATTGTCTTGTGTTTCATATTGAGGTCAACTGACATTTTGATCTGTCATCATCACCCTTGCTGGGTCTCGAACTCACAACCTCTGACACCAAGAACCAGCTCCTAACTCGCTGAGCTAATTGGCTGGTAGTGAGACCTGCTGTGTAGCTTCATTTATCCACTCAGGGAGTCAGTGCCCAGGCAGCTGTTGTCAAGGCAGATTTCAGAAAGTCAGAAATTCTGTTATCTAAACAAAAATCTGTTAATACATAAATTGCATTTAGACAGCAAATCAGCTTAAGGACATGTGACATTTTGATCCATCATCATCATCATCATCATCACCCTTGCTGGGTCTCGAACTCACAATCTCTGACACCAAGAACCAGCTCCTAACTCGCTGAGCTAATTGGCTGGTGGTGAGACCTGCTGTGTAGCTTCATTTATCCACTCAGGTGAGCCAGTGCCCGGGCAGCTGTTGTGATGAAATGGTCAAAATGTCAATAATTCAGTCATCTAAACAAAAATCTGATAATACATAAATTGCATCTTGACAGCATGGAAATGTTGGTCATTTGTTTTTAATGATAAGTGTTTTGCTTCATAAGAGAAAATCTGATGTTTATAAATTCCACTCTCACATTGACTGCAGTTGTTCCCATGAGAGCAGAATTCAAAATGTTCTAGAAAATTCAGTTTTTGAGTTAAAATTCTGATATTTGCCAAACTTCATCAACCATGACTCCAGAATATTGTCATTTTTTTTCAGGAAGATTGAAAATGTATTTATCAAGAATTTGATGGTATATGTTTACAGTACTGTTTGCAGTCAAACGTTTTCATGCACTGTAGGCTCAATTTTTGCTTAATAAAAAATCCGAGAAACAAGTTTTGTGGAGGACGGTCTGGAGATGCTCTGTAGCAAGTTTGGTGTCAATTGAGCAAAAATTGTGGGAGGAGATACATTTTAAAAGTTTTACAGTTATTGAAAAAAACAGAGTGATGGACTTCATAATTTGTAATAAGTTTAAGTGGACAAAAGTTTCAGCAGTATTGAGGCTACATTGTGGTGAAGTTTCAACACTGTAGCATCTACCGTTGGTTTGGTAGGAATTTTTAAAGTTTTTAAATTTAAACGCTTATTGTGCCCCCCCTAGGAGGGGGGGGCACATGTCCTTGGAGTTGAGTGAATCTGGCATGGGACTGAACCTTTGTGCAAAGTTTGGTGAGTTTTCGCCCATGGGAAGTATGACTTCCTTGGAAGAAGAAAGAAAGAAAGAAGAAGAAGAAGATTATAGCTGCTGCGCAGCGATGGGTCGGGTCCGGGCTACTTTTGGGCAAATTTAGGCAATTCTGAGCAACAAACAGGAGAATAGGAAGACAGGACAGTTGACCTTGTAATGTTCAATTTGCATCAGTTGAGGATTGAACCCACAACCTCGGGAACCAAAGACCATTGTCTATCGCACTGAGCTAATTGACAAGTGGCAGATCAACAGTGGCTTCACAAATTGAGTAAGCCATTCACTGTCGTGTAGGCAGATTTGAAACCACAGTAAAAAGAAAAATCAGTTTTTGAGGTAAAATAATGATATTTGTCAAAAATCTACTATGAGTCTAAGATGTTAGGAGCCTTCGCGCATGGACCAGTCCAAGCTATTTGTTTTTTTTTTTTAATTTAGAGGCTTGCTGTGATGCCACCATTAGGACAATTGTCTTGTGTTTCATATTGAGGTCAACTGACATTTTGATCTGTCATCATCACCATCACCCTTGCTGGGTCTCGAACTCACAACCTCTGACACCAAGAACAAGCTCCTAACTCGCTGAGCTAATTGGCTGGTAGTGAGACCTGCTGTGTAGCTTCATTTATCCACTCAGGGAGTCAGTGCCCAGGCAGCTGTTGTCAAGGCAGATTTCAGAAAGTCAGAAATTCTGTTATCTAAACAAAAATCTGTTAATACATAAATTGCATTTAGACAGCAAATCAGCTTAAGGACATGTGACATTTTGATCCATCATCATCATCATCATCATCATCATCACCCTTGCTGGGTCTCGAACTCACAATCTCTGACACCAAGAACCAGCTCCTAACTCGCTGAGCTAATTGGCTGGTGGTGAGACCTGCTGTGTAGCTTCATTTATCTACTCAGGTGAGCCAGTGCCCGGGCAGCTGTTGTGATGAAATGGTCAAAATGTCAATAATTCAGTCATCTAAACAAAAATCTGATAATACATAAATTGCATCTTGACAGCATGGAAATGTTGGTGATTTGTTTTTAATGATAAGTGTTTTGCTTCATACGAGAAAATATGATGTTTATAAATTCCACTCTCACATTGACTGCAGTTGTTCCCATGAGAGCAGAATTAAAAATGTTCTAGAAAATTCAGTTTTTGAGTTAAAATTCTGATATTTGCCAAACTTCATCAAACATGACTCCAGAATATTGTCATTTTTTTTCAGGAAGATTGAAAATGTATTTATCAAGAATTTGATGGTATATGTTTACAGTACTGTTTGCAGTCAAACGTTTTCATGCACTGTAGGCTCAATTTTTGCTTAATCAAAAATCCGAGAAACAAGTTTTGTGGAGGACGGTCTGGAGATGCTCTGTACCAAGTTTGGTGTCAATTGAGCAAAAATTGTGGGAGGAGATACATTTTAAAAGTTTTACAGTTATTGAAAAAAACAGAGTGATGGACTTCATAATTTGTAATGAGTTTAAGTGGACAAAAGTTTCAGCAGTATTGAGGCTACATTGTGGTGAAGTTTCAACACTGTAGCATCTACCGTTGGTTTGGTAGGAATTTTTAAAGTTTTTAAATTTAAACGCTTATTGTGCCCCCCCTAGGAGGGGGGGGCACATGTCCTTGGAGTTGAGTGAATCTGGCATGGGACTGAACCTTTGTGCAAAGTTTGGTGAGTTTTCGCCCATGGGAAGTATGACTTCCTTGGAAGAAGAAAGAAAGAAAGAAGAAGAAGATTATAGCTGCTGCGCAGCGATGGGTCGGGTCCGGGCTACTTTTGGGCAAATTTAGGCAATTCTGAGCAACAAACAGGAGAATAGGAAGACAAGACAGTTGACCTTATAATGTTCAATTTGCATCAGTTGAGAATTGAACCCACAACCTCGGGAACCAAAGACCGTCGTCTATTGCACTGAGCTAATTGACAAGTGGCAGAACAACAGTGGCTTCACAAATTGAGTAAGCCATTCACTGTCGTGTAGGCAGATTTGAAACCACAGTAAAAAGAAAAATCAGTTTTTGAGGTAAAATAATGATATTTGTCAAACATCTACTATGAGTCTAAGATGTTAGGAGCCTTCGCGCATGGACCAGTCCAAGCTATTTGTTTGTTTTTTTTAATTTAGAGGCTTGCTGTGATGCCACCATTAGGACAATTGTCTTGTGTTTCATATTGAGGTCAACTGACATTTTGATCTGTCATCATCACCATCACCCTTGCTGGGTCTCGAACTCACAACCTCTGACACCAAGAACCAGCTCCTAACTCGCTGAGCTAATTGGCTGGTAGTGAGACCTGCTGTGTAGCTTCATTTATCCACTCAGGGAGTCAGTGCCCAGGCAGCTGTTGTCAAGGCAGATTTCAGAAAGTCAGAAATTCTATTATCTAAACAAAAATCTGTTAATACATAAATTGCATTTAGACAGCAAAACAGCTTAAGGACATGTGACATTTTGATTCGTCATCATCATCACCATCACCCTTGCTGGGTCTCGAACTCACAATCTCTGACACCAAGAACCAGCTCCTAACTCACTGAGCTAATTGGCTGGTAGTGAGACCTGCTGTGTAGCTTCATTTATCCACTCAGGTGAGCCAGTGCCCGGGCAGCTGTTGTGATGAAATGGTCAAAATGTCAATAATTCAGTCATCTAAACAAAAATCTGATAATACATAAATTGCATCTTGACAGCATGGAAATGTTGGTGATTTGTTTTTAATGATAAGTGTTTTGCTTCATAAGAGAAAATCTGATGTTTATAAATTCCACTCTCACATTGACTGCAGTTGTTCCCATGAGAGCAGAATTCAAAATGTTCTCAAAAATTCAGTTTTTGAGTTAAAATTCTGATATTTGCCAAACTTCATCAACCATGACTCCAGAATATTGTCATTTTTTTTCAGGAAGATTGAAAATGTATTTATCAAGAATTTGATGGTATATGTTTACAGTACTGTTTGCAGTCAAACGTTTTCATGTACTGTAGGCTCAATTTTTGCTAAATCAAAAATCCGAGAAACAAGTTTTGTGGAGGACGGTCTGGAGATGCTCTGTAGCAAGTTTGGTGTCAATTGAGCAAAAATTGTGGGAGGAGATACATTTTTAAAGTTTTACAGTTATTGAAAAAAACAGAGTGATGGACTTCATAATTTGTAATGAGTTTAAGTGGACAAAAGTTTCAGCAGTATTGAGGCTACATTGTGGTGAAGTTTCAACACTGTAGCATCTACCGTTGGTTTGGTAGGAATTTTTAAAGTTTTTAAATTTAAACGCTTATTGTGCCCCCCCTAGGAGGGGGGGGCACATGTCCTTGGAGTTGAGTAAATCTGGCATGGGACTGAACCTTTGTGCAAAGTTTGGTGAGTTTTCGCCCATGGGAAGTATGACTTCCTTGGAAGAAGAAAGAAAGAAAGAAGAAGAAGAAGAAGAAGAAGAAGAAGAAGAATTCCTAGGAATACAATAGTGTCCTGTCAGCTGCGCTGCCCGGACCCTAATTATAGCTGCTGCGCAGCAATGGGTCGGGTCCGGGCTACTTTTGGGCATATTTAGGCAATTCTGAGCAACAAACAGGAGAATAGGAAGACATGACAGTTGTCCTTATAATGTCCAATATGCATCATTTGAGGATTGAACCCACAACCTCTAGAACCAAAGACCGTTGTCTATCACACTGAGCTAATTGACAAGTGGCAGTGCAACAGTGGCTTCACAAATTGAGTAAGCCATTCACTGTCGCGCAGGCAGATTTGAAACCACCGTAAAAAGAAAAATCAGTTTTTGAGGTAAAATAATGATATGTATTTGTAAAATATCTACTGTGACTCTTAAGATGTTAGGAGCCTTCGCACATGGTCCAGTCCAAGCTATTTGGATTTTAAAATTTAGAGGTTTGCTGTGATGGCACCATTAGGACAATTGTCTTGTGTTTCGTGTGGAGGACAACTGACATTTTGATCTGTCATCATCATCATCATCATCACCCTTGCTGGGTCTCGAACTCACAACCTCTGACACCAAGAACCAGCTCCTAACTCGCTGAGCTAATTGGCTGGTGGTGAGACCTGCTGTGTAGCTTCATTTATCCACTCAGGTGAGTCAGTGCCCGGGCAGCTGTTGTGAACGCAGATTTCAAAAATGGTCAAAAAGTCAGAAATTCTGTTATCTAAACAAAAATCTGTTAATACATAAATTGCATCTAGACAGCAAAACAGCTTGAGGACATGTGACAATTTGATCTGTCATCGTCATCATCATCCTTGCTGGGTCTCGAACTCACAATCTCTGACACCAAGAACCAGCTCCTAACTCGCTGAGCTAATTGGCTGGTGGTGAGACCTGCTGTGTAGCTTCATTTATCCACTCAGGTGAGTCAGTGCCCGGGCAGCTGTTGTGATGAAATGGTCAAAAGTCAGAAATTCAGTTATCTAAACAAAAATCTGATAATACATAAATTGCATCTTGACAGCATGGAAATGTTGGTGATTTGTTTTTAATGATAAGTGTTTTGCTTCATAAGAGAAAATCTGATGTTTAAAAATTCCACACTCACATTGATTGCAGTTGTTCCCATGAGAGCAGAATTCAAAATGTTCTCAAAAATTCAGTTTTTGAATTAAAATTCTGATATTTGCCAAACTTCATCAACCATGACTCCAGAATATTCTCATTTTTTTTCAGGAAGTTTGAAAATGTATTTAGCAAGAATTTGATGGTATATGTTTACAGTACTGTTTACAGTCAAACGTTTTCATGCACTGTAGGCTCAATTTTTGCTTAATCAAAAATCCGAGAAACAAGTTTTGTGGAGGACAGTCTGGAGATGCTCTGTAGCAAGTTTGGTGTCAATTGAGCAAAAATTGTGGGAGGAGATACATTTTAAAAGTTTTACAGTTATTGAAAAAAACAGAGTGATGGACTTCATAATTTGTAATAAGTTTAAGTGGACAAAAGTTTCAGCAGTATTGAGGCTACATTGTGGTGAAGTTTCAACACTGTAGCATCTACCGTTGGTTTGGTAGGAATTTTTAAAGTTTTTAAATTGAAACGCTTATTGTGCCCCCCCTAGGAGGGGGGGGCACATGTCCTTGGAGTTGAGTGAATCTGGCATGGGACTGAACCTTTGTGCAAAGTTTGGTGAGTTTTCGCCCATGGGAAGTATGACTTCCTTGGAAGAAGAAAGAAGAAGAAGAAGAAGAAGAATTCCTAGGAATACAATAGTGTCCCGGCAGCTTAGCTGCCCGGACCCTCATTATAGCTGCTGCGCAGCGATGGGTCGGGTCCGGGCTACTTTTGGGCAAATTTAGGCAGTTCTGAGCAACAAACAGGAGAATAGGAAGACAAGACAGTTGACCTTATAATGTTCAATTTGCACCAGATGAGGATTGAACCCACAACTTCTGGAACCAAAGACCGTTGTCTATCACACTGAGCTAATTGACAAGTGACAGTTCCATAGTGGCTTCACAAGTTGAGTAAGCCATTCACTGTCGTGTAGGCAGATTTGAAACCACAGTAAAAAGAAAAAACAGTTTTTGAGGTAAAATAATGATATGTATTTGTCAAACATCTATGAGTCTAAGATGTTAGCCTTCGCACATGGTCCAGTCCAAGCTATTTGGATTTTTAAATTTAGAGGCTTGCTGTGATGCCACCATTAGGACAATTGTCTTGTATTTCTGGTGAGGACAACTGACATTTTGATCTGTCATCATCATCATCACCCTTGCTGGGTCTCGAACTCACAACCTCTGACACCAAGAACCAGCTCCTAACTCACTGAGCTAATTGGCTGGTAGTGAGACCTGCTGTGTAGCTTCATTTATCCACTCAGGTGAGCCAGTGCCCGGGCAGCTGTTGTCAAGGCAGATTTCAAAAAGTCAGAAATTCCATTATCTAAACAAAAATCTGTTAATACATAAATTGCATTTAGACAGCAAAACAGCTTGAGAACATTTGACATTTTGATCTGTCATCATCATCATCCTTGCTGGGTCTCGAACTCACAATCTCTGACACCAAGAACCAGCTCCTGACTCGCTGAGCTAATTGGCTGGTAGTGAGACCTGCTGTGTAGCTTCATTTATCCACTCAGGTGAGCCAGTGCCCGGGCAGCTGTTGTGATGAAATGGTCAAAATGTCATAAATTCAGTCATCTTAACAAAAATCTGATCTAGACTCAATTTTTGCTTAATCAAAAATCCGAGAAACAAGTTTTGTGGACGACAGTCTGGAGATGCTCTGTAGCAAGTTTGGTGTCAATTGAGCAAAAATTGTAGGAGGAGATACATTTTAAACGTTTTACAGTTATTGAAAAAAACAGAGTGATGGACTTAATAATTTGTAATAAGTTTAAGTGGACAAAAGTTTCAGCAGTATTGAGGCTACATTGTGGTGAAGTTTCAACACTGTAGCATCTACCGTTGGTTTGGTAGGAATGTTTTAAGTTTTTAAATTTAAACACTTATTGTGCCCCCCCTAGGAGGGGGGGGCACATGTCCTTGGAGTTGAGTGAATCTGGCATGGGACTGGACCTTTGTGCAAAGTTTGGTGACTTTTCACCCATGGGAAGTATGACTTCCTTGGAAGAAGAAAGAAGAAGATTATAGCTGCTGCGCAGCGATGGGTCGGGTCCGGGCTACTTTTGGGCAAATTTAGGCAATTCTGAAACAAACAGGAGAATAGGAAGACAAGACAGTTGTCCTTATAATGTTCAATTTGCATCAGTTGAGGATTGAACCCACAACCTCGGGAAACAAAGACCGATGTCTATCGCACTGAGCTAATTGACAAGTGGCATTCAACAGTGGCTTCACAAATTGAGTAAGCCATTCACTGTCGTGTAGGCAGATTTGAAACCACAGTTAAAAGAAAAATCAGTTTTTGAGGTAAAATAATGATATGTATTTGTCAAACATCTACTATGAGTCTAAGATGTTAGGAGCCTTCGCACATGGTCCAGTCCAAGTTATTTGGATTTTTAAATTTAGAGGCTTGCTGTGATGCCACCATTAGGACAATTGTCTTGTGTTTCGTGTTGAGGACAACTGACATTTTGATCTGTCATCATCATCATCATCGCCCTTGCTGGGTCTCGAACCCACAACCTCTGACACCAAGAACCAGCTCCTAACTCGCTGAGCTAATTAGCTGGTAGTGAGACCTGCTGTGTAGCTTCATTTATCCACTCAGGTGAGTCAGTGCCCGGGCAGCTGTTGTGATGAAATGGTCAAAATTTCAGAAATTCAGTCATCTAAACAAAAATCTGATAATACATAAATTGCATCTTGACAGCATGGAAATGTTGGTGATTTGTTTTTAATGATAAGTGTTTTGCTTCATAAGAGAAAATCGGATGTTTATAAATTCCACTC
The DNA here is from genome assembly GCF_905171665.1 of Trachurus trachurus. Classification (NCBI taxonomy): domain Eukaryota; kingdom Metazoa; phylum Chordata; class Actinopteri; order Carangiformes; family Carangidae; genus Trachurus; species Trachurus trachurus. The sequence goes on from NC_139893.1 coordinate 28,731,693, forward strand.
TCACATTGGCTGCAGTTGTTCCCATGAGAGCAGAATTCAAATGTTCTCAAAAATTCAGTTTTTGAGATAAAATTCTGATATTTGCCAAACTTCATCAACCATGACTCCAGAATATTGTCATTTTTTTTCAGGAAGATTGAAAATGTATTTATCAAGAATTTGATGGTATATGTTTACAGTACTGTTTACAGTCAAACGTTTTCATGCACTGTTGGCTCAATTTTTGCTTAATCAAAAATCCGAGAAACAAGTTTTGTGGAGGACAGTCTGAAGATGCTCTGTAGCCAGTTTGGTGTCAATTGAGCAAAAATTGTGGGAGGAGATACATTTTAAAAGTTTTACAGTTATTGAAAAAAACAGAGTGATGGACTTCATAATTTGTAATGAGTTTAAGTGGACAAAAGTTTCAGCAGTATTGAGGCTACATTGTGGTGAAGTTTCAAAACTGTAGCATCTACCGTTGGTTTGGTAGGAATTTTTAAAGTTTTAAAATTTAAACGCTTATTGTGCCCCCCCTAGGAGGGGGGGGCACCTGTCCTTGGAGTTGAGTGAATCTGGCATGGGGTTGGATGTTTCTGTAAAGTTTGGTGAGTTTTCGCCCATGGGAAGTATGACTTCCTTGGAAGAAGAAAGAAAGAAAGAAAGAAAGAAAGAAGAAGAATTCCTCGGAATACAATAGTGTCCCAGCAGCTTAGCTGCCCGGACCCTAATTATAGCTGCTGCGCAGCGATGGGTCGGGTCCGGGCTACTTTTGGGCAAATTTAGGCAATTCTAAGCAACAAACAGGAGAATAGGAAGACAAGACAGTTGTCCTTATAATGTCCAATTTGCATCAGTTGAGGATTGAACCCACAACCTCGGGAACCAAAGACCATTGTCTATCGCACTGAGGTAATTGACAAGTGGCAAGTTTCTCGGATTTTTGAACAGTGGCTTCACAAATTGAGTAAGCCATTCACTGTCGTGTAGGCAGAAAAAGAAAAATCAGTTTTTGAGGTAAAATAATGATATGTATTTGTCAAACATCTACTATGAGTCTAAGATGTTAGGAGCCTTCGCAGATGGTACAGTCCAAGCTATTTGAATTTTTAAATTTAGAAGCTTGCTGTGATGCCACCATTAGGACAATTGTCTTGTGTGTCGTGTTCATGACATTTGACATTTTGATCTGTCATCATCATCACCCTGGCTGGGTCTTGAACTCACAACCTCTGACACCAAGAACCAGCGCTTAACTCAGTGAGCTAATTATCTGGAAGTGAGACATGGTGTGTGTCTTCTCAAATAGACTCAGGGAGTCAGTGTCCGGGCAGCAGTTGTGAACGCAGATTTCTGTTATCTAAACAAAAATCTGTTAATACATAAAATGCATTTAGACAGCAAAATAGCTTTAGGACATCTGACATTTTGATCTGTCATCATCATCATCATCATCACCCTCGCTGGGTCTCGAACTCACAATCTCTGACACGAAGAACCAGCTCTTAACTCGCTGAGCTAATTAGCTGGTAGTGAGACCTGCTGTGTAGCTTCATTTATCCACTCAGGTGAGCCAGTGCCCGGGCAGCTGTTGTGATGAAATGGTCAAAATGTCAATAATTCAGTCATCTAAACAAAAATCTGATAATACATAAATTGCATCTTGACAGCATGGAAATGTTGGTTATTTGTTTTTAATGATAAGTGTTTTGCTTCATAAGAGAAAAGATGATGTTTAAAAATTCCACTCTCACATTGGCTGCAGTTGTTCCCATGAGAGCAGAATTCAAAATGTTCTCAAAAATTCAGTTTTTGAATTAAAATTCTGATATTTGCTAAACTTCATCAACCATGACTCCAGAATATTCTCATTTTTTTCAGGAAGTTTGAAAATGTATTTAGCAAGAATTTGATGGTATATGTTTACAGTACTGTTTACAGTCAAACGTTTTCATGCACTGTAGGCTCAATTTTTGCTTAATCAAAAATCCGAGAAACAAGTTTTGTGGAGGACAGTCTGGAGATGCTCTGTAGCAAGTTTGGTGACAATTGAGCAAAAATTGTGGGAGGAGATACATTTTAGAAGTTTTACAGTTATTGAAAAAAACAGAGTGATGGAGTTCATAATTTGTAATAAGTTTAAGTGGACAAAAGTTTCAGCAGTATTGAGGCTACATTGTGGTGAAGTTTCAACACTGTAGCATCTACCGTTGGTTTGGTAGGAATTTTTAAAGTTTTTAAATTTAAACGCTTATTGTGCCCCCCCTAGGAGGGGGGGGGCACATGTCCTTGGAGTTGAGTGAATCTGGCATGGGACTGAACCTTTGTGCAAAGTTTGGTGAGTTTTCGCCCATGGGAAGTATGACTTCCTTGGAAGAAGAAAGAAAGAAGAAGAAGAAGAATTCCTAGGAATACAATAGTGTCCCGGCAGCTTAGCTGCCCGGACCCTAAAGAAGAAGAATTCCTAGGAATACAATAGGTTCCCGGCAGCTTAGCTGCCCGGACCCTAATTATAGCTGCTGCGCAGCAATGGGTCGGTTCCGGGCTACTTTTGGGCAAATTTAGGCAATTCTGAGCAACAAACAGGAGAATAGGAAGACAAGACAGTTGACCTTATAATGTTCAATTTGCATCAGTTGAGGATTGAACCCACAACCTCGGGAACCAAAGACCGTTGACTATCGCACTGAGCTAATTGACAAATGACAGTTCAACAGTGGCTTCACAAGTAAACCATTCACTGTCGTGTAGGCAGATTTGAAACCACAGTAAAAAGAAAAATCAGTTTTTCAGGTAAAATAATGATATGTATTTGTCAAACATCTACTATGAGTCTAAGATGTTAGGAGCCTTCGTACATGGTCCAGTCCAAGCTATTTGGATTTTTAAATTTAGAGGCTTGCTGTGATGCCACCATTAGGACAATTGTCTTGTGTTTCGTGTTGAGGACAACTGACATTTTGATCTGTCATCATCATCATCATCGCCCTTGCTGGGTCTCGAACTCACAACCTCTGACACCAAGAACCAGCTCCTAACCCGCTGAGCTAATTGGCTGGTAGTGAGACCTGCTGTGTAGCTTCCTTTATCCACTCAGGTGAGTCAGTGCCCGGGCAGCTGTTGTCAAGGCAGATATAAAAAAGTCAGAAATTCTATTATCTAAACAAAAATCTGTTAATACATAAATTGCATTTAGACAGCAAAACAGCTTGAGGACAGCTGACATTTTGATCCGTCATCATCATCATCACCCTTGCTGGGTCTCGAACTCACAATCTCTGACACCAAGAACCAGCTCCTAACTTGCTGAGCTAATTGGCTGGTAGTGAGACCTGCTGTGTAGCTTCATTTATCCACTCAGGTGAGTCAGTGCCTGGGCAGCTGTTGTGATGAAATGGTCAAAATTTCAGAAATTCAGTCATCTAAACAAAAATCTGATAATACATAAATTGCATCTTGACAGCATGGAAATGTTGGTGATTTGTTTTTAATGATAAGTGTTTTGCTTCATAAGAGAAAATATGATGTTTATAAATTCCACACTCACATTGACTGCAGTTGTTCCCATGAGAGCAGAATTCAAGATGTTCTCAAAAATTCAGTTTTTGAGATAAAATTCTGATATTTGCCAAACTTCATCAACCATGACTCCAGAATATTGTCATTTTTTTTCAGGAAGATTGAAAATGCATTTATCAAGAATTTGATGGTATATGTTTACAGTACCGTTTACAGTCAAACGTTTTCATGCACTGTAGGCTCAATTTTTGCTTAATCAAAAATCCGAGAAACAAGTTTTGTGGAGGACGGTCTGGTTTTGTGATTAGTGTATATCTCACTGAGCTAACTGGCAAGTGAAAATGTTTCATGTAGCTTCATAAATTGACTACTAAGCCATCCAGTCACATGTGTGCAGGAAATTAGCTGTTATATCTGTATGTAAAGGTGGTTACACCCTGCCTTTCAAAACCCTGCCATTCCGAAAATAGACTTTCATTCTTCATAATGGCAGAGTTTCCTATTTATTCTAAAGACCCTGCTATTACGAAAAGTGGGGTCCAAACTATGGATGAATGACAGACGGACACAATCTGTCCCTGCTGTTGCTGGTTGATGGACTTTTTCCTCTATCTATCTGGCCTATTTAGCCTCTACCTGATCTTTTTATTAAACTTAACCAACTCCTTTTATCATTGCCTAAACCCAACCAAAGCACCGAGCAAAGACATTTTTTTTTCTCCCCTGGTCTTTTGTCAGCATGAGCGGCGCAGCTGCAGCAGGCTTGCGCCTGGGTGAAGTTTCAGAGTGGGTTTTTTTTGGAACAGTGGTGTTTTGAATAGGAGGGTTGTTTCCGTAAAGGTAGATTTCAAATGGTTGTCAAAAATTTAGATAAGACAAATTCAAAAATACACAGATTACTCAGAAAGCATGGATACATTTTTTACAATTATTTATTGGTTCCATAAGTGAAAAAAAAAAAATACAATTTTCCAAACATCTATCATGAAACATGTTCATTGAAAAGAATTTACAAGATCTACATTAACAAAAAAAGTAGGCTTATCACTTTTTTATCAAACAAAAATCACACAGCCTACAAGCTAAACTTAAAACAAAACAAAACAAAAAAAACTGCTATGTAAAAATGGAGCTTTAGTCAGAAATGTCCTGTAGGTTGATGAGGTCGAAGTCCGGGTCAGTTGTCATTTTTAGTATTTCTCTTCTGTCGTTATATGCGATGGTTATGGTTTTTAAGTCCAAAAGGTGTTCTTCAATGTCTTCTGTGGTGAGGTGGGGGAATGGGTGGTAATTGATGAATTGTTCCAGAACAGTATGAGTGAGTGTGAGTGTTTCTCCGTGTGTGAGTATTTTGCCATGGTATTGTTTTATGTATGCATCGGTGGACATGAGGAATTTACATTTGATACACCTATGTTTATTGCTCATGGTGAATTCTGGCTGGGTTGTGTTGCAATGTGGGCAGATTTTGTTTAATTGTAAATTGAGTCCGGAAATTGTGGAAGTGATTTCGTGAATATTGTCTTGTGGCAGTTTGTGGTGTGGAATGGTGAGGTCCTCTGTTGGTGTAATGGATGAATCGGCGGTGAGTGTGAGTTGTGTTTGGTTGTTGAATGTGCGTGTTGTGAGTTTTGTGAATATGTATGATTTGAGGGGTGTTATTTTTGTAATTTGATCTTCCCAAATACTCAGCTGGATCCAGTTTGATTCATCTGCGATGGTGCATGTTTGCACTTTTTTTTTTCCGTAAGCAAACACGTCTTTTATCTCCCCAACCTCGATTATTTTTCCAGCGAGGGATGGTATCTGAAGAGAAGGGGAATATACATTTGAAATTAGAAAGAGCATGCTAAAAGCCATTGCTGAAGCTATGCTAAATTAGCAGTAGATATCGACAAAGACAGGAAATACAGGAATGGCATGTAACACAAGCAGCTAAGGCAGGAATCAAACCCTGAACCTCATGATTGGCAACCCAGCAAACTAACCTCTCAACCACAGAGAGGATGAAACATAGCCTACTGAGTTTTATACCATGATGAATCAAACACTGTCTGATGCAGCTGTAGTTTAAACAAGAAGCAAGTTATCAGAAATTAACAAAGGAAGACTTTGTTGAGACAAAGTTGTTAAGGCAAGATTTGAACACATAATCTTAGAGTCATTATTGCAGTGATCTAACCACTCGACTATAGTTGCATTCTATGAGAGACAGGTAAAAGAAACCACTGCATAAGAGGTTCACTGACTTCTGTTTAAAAAAAAAGAAAAACTTGTTTGTGCTGTGTGACTATTTTATGGTGAATGCAAACAAAGTATAATGACTTTTCCAGTGAGTTACAAAGTTGAGCTCCTTCTAAAATTATTATTATACCCCACCTCAGTTACCCCTGCAGGCAAGCTGACAACCTGAGCAGCATTCAAGACACCAAGATTAGTCCGGGGGTAAAGGAGGACCTCTGCTTCACCAACATTCACCACTGGAACACTCACAGTACCACGAACAACCTTCAACATGCATGGGGACGCCAACAGCCCGGCTGGTAACCCAGACCCAGGAGGCTCAAATAAAACACTCTGACCGGAAAACTGTTCTGGACAGGTAGCAGTGACCATCTTCATCATTCCCCCAGGTATACGCACTACCCGCTTGCCTCGGACCTTTACGGCACCAGTGAGGCTCGAGATAACCTGGTCTGAAGACTGGTGACACTGCTGAAGAGCAGCCACAACTGGACTAGGTGCCCCTGACACAGAGGGTGACTCGAACAAGGAAGACCCGAACAGACCAAAAAGCTCTTGATAACATCTACGGATTACATTCATCCCTAGGATTCCAGGGACAGAAGATGAAGCTCCAGGGGGGTCTTTCACAACAAGTATCCCACAACAGGGCATCACTTTGCCACACAGTTCCACATCAAGTTCCAAGTAACCAATGTATGGGATGGCTAGGCCATTAGCCGCACGGAGCTGTAGCCACTGACAAGAACGAAGGCGGTCATGGCCCCATGGCTCAAACTGGGCCAAAAAGAGACTTTCGGTAATGGTGGATACCATGGAACCAGTATCCACCAAGCACTCTACACTAATCCCCCCAATAGACACATTAATGTTTGGGCAAGGGGCAATCAGCTCAACTGCAGCACCTGGCTGTGAGCCTGTGGACTCCCCAACTGAGCTGTGGCTCGGCAGCTCAGCGGTCTTCAGTTTCCCGACTGCTGGGAAGAACGAGAAGACATGACAGCATGTGGGTTGAAAGCAGTGACAGAGTTAGCACGCCGGCGGGGAGGAACCCGCTCACCATCACACTCATGGGCAAAATGGCCAGGCTGTTGACACCTCCTGCAAATGACAGGGCCAGAACGGGACACTGGACCCAATGGAGGAGGGGCTTGTAGAGAAGCTACCGTCTTGGCAAGTTGGTTCAGCTGCTCTTGCTGACGCTTCAAGAGATCCATTACTGCTCCCAATCCTGGCTCCTGAGGAGTGACCTGAGGGGCTTGATGGAGACGGCCCTGTACTCCATACTGGAGGCCATAAGATGTTGGCAGTGAAGAACTGCGACCCCTAGTGCCACCTGGAAGACCTTCCCTCTCCCATCTAATTGCCTCAGTCCGCAGGGCCAACAGGGTGATGGTGGGCTGGCGACGGACTAGCTGCTTAAGCTCCCGACGGAGGGAGCAGTCAAGGACATGCTCTAGAAACTGGTCTCTGACAAGAATATCAGCGTTGGGCATTCTCTCAGGTGCCTGACGCTCAACCTGTGCCATTAAAGCCATAAGAGCTAATGAGAATTCCTGCAGTGTTTCACCTTCCTGTTGGTGCCGAGAAAAGAAAGCCTGTTGAAGGGTGACATAAGACTGGCTACAACCATAGAGCTCCTTTAGGATGGCGATAATTTGAGCTGGATCTCTCTGTTCCTCACCAGAGCGAAACTTAATCTCTTCCTTCGCCTCTCCCTCCAAATGATCAAAGATAAACAATGCCTCTTCTGCCGCAGGAAGGCGCCGAGCACGCACGCACGCTTGGACCTCTGCTGTCCACTCAACAATACCTAAGCCCGATTTACCATTGAACATAGGACACTTACGGTCTCTTGGGATCACCACCAACCGTTCTGCAACAGCAGCTGTGACGCCAGCAGCGGGGGCAGGGCCAGCCGGACCAGAGGAGGCCGAAGCAGCCCCACCAGAGCCCCCCGGGGAAGCAGCACGCTCCTGGTGGAGTCGCTCGTTGTCCGCCGTAAGCTGCAGCACCAACTCCCTAAGCCGCTGCATCTCCTCCTCCATGTTGCCTGAAAGACAGCTATACAAGATCGTACGAGAACTCGAACACTGGACTAAGCACTGCTGTTTTGGCTCTAATGCTGTACAAATACTGGCTCTCAATTAAAAAAATTGAATAATAAATCCAAATGACAAAAAAATTTGCGTCTCTGCCCCTTTAATTGTGGTATCCTGTCGACAACGCCAAGTTTGTGGCAAGTGGAGGGTGGAAAATCCTGCCAACAACGCCAAGTTTGTGGCAAGTGGAGGGTGGAAAAATGTACCAACAACGCCACCTGGGGAGTTTCGCCCCAGGAGATAGTTATAGATATTCTTAAAGGAAAATAGTTAATACGTTTCTCTCGTATATAAGGTCCTCACAGGTTCAATACCACGGGCAGAGACGGATTAGAAAAGTACAAAAATATTTTATTTGCAATTATCAACAACAGGTCACATCAAAACTGGCTGCATTTTACTTGGACTGGGGGCATGGAGGCAAGGGTGGACAGAACTGGGGTCGCTACGGCGGCCCAAAATCAAATCAAGGGGAGGAGTAACTAACCAAAAACACCCGTGGCACCACACACACACACACAAGGGGGTTCGTGAAGAAAAGACCACCACCAGGGATTGGGTCGCCGCCTTGGCCCTCAGCACCTGTCCACAAAGAAAAGAAACAAAATTATAAACCAGCCTCCCAGTTAACTCATTGGCTGCCATTGACGTCTATAGACGTCAATCTAATTACAACCGTTCACTGCCATTGACGTCGATAGACGTCAATTGCGTTTTTCAACGGGAAGGGCTGGAGGACGGTCTGGCGGAGCTTGTCCATCAATATCAGGCTTGTAAACTAGTGTAATGACGTGTAGGTGCCCTGTAGGCCCTGTAGGTGGCAGCAGTGCCCTCTTTGGATGAGAGATCAGCATTGATTATGAGAAGAAGAAGCGAGATGACAAGAGATATGCTAAAGAAACTTATGCACGGAGCCTATGTGTTCCGCACGTCGGCACATTATGTACCGTGTGTGTCGCGGTAGTTCGGAAAGGAAGAGGGTCGCGATCGTGAGAAAACGACGGAGATCATTGAAAAAGACACCGACGACCGACACCGACGCTGGACACCGGCGATCAAGCCGGGCCGAGCGGCCGGTGAGAGCAGCAGCTGACGGTGCGTCACCACAGACCAGAGCCCAGCTCAACTGACGGCTCGGTGGACGTGACCCGAGCGATTCCATCTGGATCAACCAGGAGCAGCAGAGACTCGTCCCCACGCTCCAGAAAGACATGAAGGTAATAATATAATACATCAATGGTAAAAATAATAAAATAAACTAACTTGCTAGCGAGCTAACTTTTACTGCTTAGAGAAGGGCAGATCGCTTTGATCGGAAAGGTTAAAAAAAAAAAAAAACTCCACATCACACTTGACTACATCTAAGAGATGTATTTTTATGGTAATTCTATATATTTCTATAATTTACAGGTGGTGGATCGAGCAGTGGTCGACCATGGGGCAGAGGTCATGTGACAGCTACAAACGTACAAAAAAGTTAATGCATTTTTACTGATATTTGTAAATAAATTATTATTTTGCCATCAAAAGTCCTTTCTCAGTGTTGTTTTTGTTGTTTTATAGAAGGAGAACACTGTTCAGATGTGTGAGGTGTCACTAAAGCAAAAAATATCAACGTCAAAGTCACTGTTCTGATTGACATGTTTCTTTCCACAAAAAGCTTGTTTTCTCAGTGTTTTGGTCAAAAACTGCTGTTTTTGGTGAAACCAGCCTATGTTCTACTGCTGTTTACAAAAGAACGGAAAAAGGTAGAAACAAACTTTTTTTTCCTATTGAACAAAGAGAGTCTACTCTTTCTCTTGGTAGTTTCGGTGTTTATATAGTCATAGAACACAATATTCTGTGGGTCTTATAAAATCGTTCAAAATGCTCTAAAACGGCTGGCAGTATGGGGCTCTCTGATCTGAAAATGGCTGGCAGCCAATGAGTTAATGCAGCGCTCGTGTCACCAACCTCTCTCTCTCACGCACGCACACACACACACACACACAATGTATTTTAAGTAAATAAGAAAACAAATCAAACCAAAGTAAACAAATGTTCATCAAACAAAATAAACAAAAGAATAAATGATGCTCGCCAAACGAAATAAACAAATAACTACAAAATAAATCTTTTCACAATAATGAATAAACTAAACAAATTCCTAAAGTAACAATCAAGCCCTGACACCAGCTCCGTGAGGAGCGTATCAATCACTCCGTCGTAGCTCCGGAGAGCCGAGGAGTCAGAGTAATTCCAGTGAGCCAAAACAGCAGCGGGTCCAGAAGATGGTGGCTTTAACAGTTTTTGGGCCTCACCAGCAGAGCATTACGGAGCACCGGGAGGCGTAGTCACGTGAAGACAGAGCAACGACACCGAAAGGCTTCCAGCAGGGCGAACCAGCCCCGTAGCCCCAGCAGTCCGCCACACCGTGCGCTGAAGGAGGGAACGTGCGTCTTTCTCTGGCACCACGCCAGAGACACTCCAATGCCGGCACAGCCAAACGGCTTCACCAATACCAACACCAGCAGCACGCCACACTGTGCGCTTAGGGAAACAGCGTGCCTCTCCTGGCAACACGCCAGAGACGCTTCACTGCCGATGCAGCCACGTGGCTTCACAACGCCAACCCCAGCTCCGCTACACCAGGCCACAGCCACCACCACGGACGAGCGGAACGGGAAAAGAGCGCGCGCCAGGTAAAACCAGACTCCTCAGGAGCCAGGATTGGGAGCAGTAATGGATCTCTTGAAGCGTCAGCAAGAGCAGCTGAACCAACTTGCCAAGACGGTAGCTTCTCTACAAGCCCCTCCTCCATTGGGTCCAGTGTCCCGTTCTGGCCCTGTCATTTGCAGGAGGTGTCAACAGCCTGGCCATTTTGCCCATGAGTGTGATGGTGAGCGGGTTCCTCCCCGCCGGCGTGCTAACTCTGTCACTGCTTTCAACCCACATGCTGTCATGTCTTCTCGTTCTTCCCAGCAGTCGGGAAACTGAAGACCGCTGAGCTGCCGAGCCACAGCTCAGTTGGGGAGTCCACAGGCTCACAGCCAGGTGCTGCAGTTGAGCTGATTGCCCCTTGCCCAAACATTAATGTGTCTATTGGGGGGATTAGTGTAGAGTGCTTGGTGGATACTGGTTCCATGGTATCCACCATTACCGAAAGTCTCTTTTTGGCCCAGTTTGAGCCATGGGGCCATGACCGCCTTCGTTCTTGTCAGTGGCTACAGCTCCGTGCGGCTAATGGCCTAGCCATCCCATACATTGGTTACTTGGAACTTGATGTGGAACTGTGTGGCAAAGTGATGCCCTGTTGTGGGATACTTGTTGTGAAAGACCCCCCTGGAGCTTCATCTTCTGTCCCTGGAATCCTAGGGATGAATGTAATCCGTAGATGTTATCAAGAGCTTTTTGGTCTGTTCGGGTCTTCCTTGTTCGAGTCACCCTCTGTGTCAGGGGCACCTAGTCCAGTTGTGGCTGCTCTTCAGCAGTGTCACCAGTCTTCAGACCAGGTTATCTCGAGCCTCACTGGTGCCGTAAAGGTCCGAGGCAAGCGGGTAGTGCGTATACCTGGGGGAATGATGAAGATGGTCACTGCTACCTGTCCAGAACAGTTTTCCGGTCAGAGTGTTTTATTTGAGCCTCCTGGGTCTGGGTTACCAGCCGGGCTGTTGGCGTCCCCATGCATGTTGAAGGTTGTTCGTGGTACTGTGAGTGTTCCAGTGGTGAATGTTGGTGAAGCAGAGGTCCTCCTTTACCCCCGGACTAATATTGGTGTCTTGAATGCTGCTCAGGTTGTCAGCTTGCCTGCAGGGGTAACTGAGGTGGGGTCAACCGTGGCCACGGTATCCTCCCAGGCAGCCACCCCCTCGGTCCTCGATAGGGTCGGGTCATTGGATCCATCGGCTTTAACTGAGCAGGAACAGACCAGTGTGAGGTCTTTACTGGACAGGTATGACTCAGTCTTTGCAGCTAATGAGGGGGATTTGGGGTGCACCAACCTCATCTCACATGACATACCTCTGCTCGATGATGTCCCTGTCCGGCAGAGGTATCGCCGCATCCCTCCCTCAGAATATGAGGCAGTGAAGACGCACATTAACCAGCTTCTTGAGTCACAAGTCATCCGTGAGAGCAGCAGCCCTTATGCGTCTCCCATTGTGTTGGTGAGGAAAAAGGACGGGGGCTTGCGGCTGTGTGTGGACTATAGGCTCCTCAATAGTAAGACCAGAAAGGATGCCTTCCCACTGCCTCGTATTGAGGAGAGCTTGGACACACTTTCAGGAGCCCGCTGGTTTTCTACCCTCGACCTGGCCAGCGGGTACAATCAGGTGCCAATGGCTGAACAGGACCGCTCCAAGACCGCCTTTTGCACCCCCTTTGGTCTTTTTGAGTTCAATCGGATGCCCTTCGGCCTCTGTAACGCCCCGAGCACTTTCCAGCGGCTGATGCAGCGGATGTTTGGCGATCAGCAGGGTCAGTCCCTGCTGCTTTACCTCGACGACATCATTATCTTTTCATCTTCTGTTGAACAACACCTGCAGCGGCTGGAGATGGTGCTCGGGCGGCTTCAGAGAGAAGGCCTTAAAGCCAAGGCGGAGAAATGTGCGACAGACCCAAAGAAAATTGAGGCTGTGGCCAGTTGGCAGCGCCCCAGTCACATCTCGGAAGTGCGCTCTTTTTTGGGTTTCGCCAGCTACTATCGGCGCTTTGTCGATGGTTTCGCCAAATTGGCCAAGCCCTTGCATCAGTTAGTAGCCAATCTTGCTGGCACCAAGTCAAGAAAGGGGTCGGGCCAGACACTGGGGGCCGCCTGGACGCCTCAGTGTGAAGAGGGCTTCCAAGCTCTGAAGGCTAAGCTGGTCTCCGCCCCAGTACTGGCCTACGCGGACTTTTCACGCCCGTTCATTCTTGAGACCGATGCCAGCTACAGTGGGCTCGGGGCGGTACTTTCACAAGAGACGGACAGTGGTGTGAGACCGGTGGCTTTCGCCAGCAGGGGTCTCCGGCCCACTGAGCGCAACGATGTCCAACTACAGCTCTATGAAGCTAGAATTTCTTGCGCTCAAGTGGGCCGTGACGGAGAAGTTCCGGGAATATTTGTTGGGGCACAAATGTGTTGTGTACACAGACAATAACCCGTTGAGCCACCTTCGGTCCGCTAAACTTGGAGCTGCAGAGCATAGATGGGCTGCGGAGCTCGCTTCCTTCGATCTTGAAATCAAATATCGTTCTGGGCGCAGCAACAGGAACGCAGACGCACTGTCACGACAGTATGTGTCTGTCCCCCACTTGGCCCCTCCATCTTGGCCTGGCACTTTGATCCCCAGCAGCATTCAGCAAAGTGCCCAGTCAGGTCCTGTTGTGTCTGCTACTCAGTCGTTGATTTCCATTCTTCCATCCCACTCTGCATCTGATCTCCGCTGTATGCAAGAGGATGATCCTCTGCTGAAGGAGGTGTTGTTTTTTTGGAACCGTGGGTCCCTTCCCACCTCAGTTGAGAGGCGGCAGCTTTCCCAGTCAGCAATTGCACTTTTGCGTCAATGGGACCGCCTGGTCAAAGAAGATGGCGTGCTCTTCCGCCGGGTCTTTCGTCCTGACGGAGGTGAAGAGTTCTTTCAACTTGTCTTGCCTGCTGTGCTCAAGCAGGAAACGCTGCATCAACTCCATCAGGACCATGGCCACCAGGGCATAGAGAGGACAACTGAGTTGGTCCGGCAACGTTGCTATTGGCCAGGGATGTCTTCGGATGTTAAGAACTGGGTCCAGCGGTGTGAGCGCTGCCAAGTCTCCAAAGACTCCACATAGTCATATGGGCCACCTACTTGCATTCCGGCCAAACGAGATCTTGGCCATTGATTTCACGTTACTTGAGCCCTCTCGCAATGGACTTGAAAATGTTTTAGTTTTGACTGATGTGTTCAGTAAATTTACAGTGGCTGTCCCCACCCGGGACCAACGGGCCTCAACGGTGGCCCAGGTTTTGGTCTCTGAATGGTTCTATAAATTTGGTGTCCCAAGTCGCCTGCATTCGGACCAAGGCAGGAGTTTCGAGAGTTCCTTGATCTATCAGCTTTGCGCTTTGTACGGTGTTGCCAAGTCCCGTACTACCCCCTACCATCCAGCGGGGAACGGCCAATGCGAAAGGTTTAACCGGACCCTACATAACCTTCTGCGTACCTTGCCAGCTTCCCGCAAACGGGACTGGGCTTCTTGTCTGCCACAGGTGCTCTTTTGTTATAACACCACACCACATCAGAGCACCGGAGAGTCACCCTTTTACTTGATGTTTGGGCAGGAGCCTCGTCTTCCGGTGGACTTTCTCCTTGGTCGTGTTCAGGATCCAGTGCCTGGTGAGGTACAGGACTGGGTTGCTGAACATCGAGCTCGACTTCGAGTTGCTTTTGAGGGTGCACGTGGACGGCTGTTGGCTGCAGCTGACAAACGTAAACAGAGACACGATCAACATGTCCGGGTTGCACCTTTGTCTGTGGGCCAGTTGGTGTACTTGAGGGACCATGGTGTGAGAGGTCGACACAAGATCCAAGACCTCTGGAGCTCCATGGTCCACCAGGTTGTGAGGGCTCCTGCTGCTGAGGGAGCAGTCTACACAGTGGCTCCTGTTGATGACCTGGATAGGACCCGCAATGTGCACAGAGACATGTTGAAGGCTGTGGTCCAGCCTGAGGTTGTAGTTGCTCTGCCTCCGGTTCCATCTTCACCAACCTTGCCTCCGTTGGTAGCCTCTGCTGATGACTCCTCCAGCAGTGACCTTTGGTTTCTAGTGTCTGAGACCTCTGCACCACCAACTGCTGCGCCGCCACTTGTGGTGAGTCCTGATGCCCCTTCTGGCCCGGCTGCGACACCGCCCCAGGCTGCGTCCAGCTCAGCAACATCCTTGGATCATGGGGATTCATCACAGCCAGCTTTTTCCCTGCTCCCAGTTGACCAGCCTAGTACCAGCCAACACTCGCTGCGTCGAACCACTCGTCCTACTGCTGGCAGTCATCCAAATGTCCACCATCTTCCTCGGTCAGCTGGTTTCCATGGCCATGCTGCTACCCAAGACCCCGTGTCTAATTCTCAAACAGTTGTGTTTAGACCGTGGTGTCCGGAGCACGGCCACAGAAGGAATACTTCGAGGATCTCCTCAATCCCACTGACACGCCTTCCGTCGAGGAAGCAGAGGCTGAGGATTCAGAGGTTGATGCATTCATCACCCAAGCTGAAGTCACTGAGGTAGTCCGGAAGCTCCTCAGTGGCAAGGCACCGGGGGTGGATGAGATCCGCCCTGAGTACCTCAAGTCTCTGGATGTTGCGGGGCTGTCGTGGCTGACACGCCTCTGCAGCATCGCGTGGCAGTCGGGGACAGTGCCTCTGGACTGGCAGACCGGGGTGGTGGTCCCTCTCTTCAAAAAGGGGGACCGGAGGGTGTGTTCCAACTACCGGGGGATCACACTCCTCAGCCTCCCGGGGAAAGTCTATTCCAGGGTGCTGGAGAGGAGAATTCGGCCGATAGTCGAACCTCGGATTCAGGAGGAACAATGCGGTTTTCGTCCTGGCCGTGGAACGCTGGACCAGCTCTACACCCTCCGCAGGGTGCTCGAGGGTGCATGGGAGTTTGCCCAACCAGTCCACATGTGTTTTGTGGACTTGGAGAAGGCTTTCGACCGTGTCCCACGTGGCATCCTGTGGGAGGTGCTCCGAGAGTATGGGGTCGGAGGCCCTCTGCTGAGGGCTGTACGGTCCCTGTATGACCGGAGCAGGAGCTTGGTTCGCATTGCCGGCAGTAAGTCAGACCTGTTCCCGGTGCGTGTTGGACTCTGGTAGGGCTGCCCTTTGTCACCGGTTCTGTTCATTATTTATATGGACAGAATTTCTAGGCGCAGCCAAGGGCCGGAGGGGGTACGGTTCGGGAGCCACTTGATTTCATCTCTGCTTTTTGCAGATGATGTGGTCTTGTTGGCTCCCTCGAGCCAGGACCTTCAGCATGCACTGGGGCGGTTTGCAGTCGAGTGTGAAGCAGCTGGGATGAGAATCAGCACCTCTAAGTCCGAGGTGGTTCTCGACCGGAAAAGGGTGGCTTGCACCCTCCAGGTCGGGGGAGAGTTCCTGCCTCAGATGGAGGAGTTTAAGTATCTTGGGGTCTTGTTCACGAGTGAGGGGAGAACGGAGCGCGAGATCGACAGGCGGATCGGTGCGGCGGCCGCAGTAATGCGGTCATTGTATCGGTCCGTCGTGGTGAAGAAGGAGCTGAGCCGAAAGGCAAAGCTCTCGATTTACCGGTCGATCTACGTTCCCACCCTCACCTATGGTCATGAACTCTGGGTCATGACCGAAAGAAACCCTTTGTGCTACGGCTTTGCAACTTTCACTTTCAAATTGCCCAATTTTGTCTATAAAAAAGAAATTGCCCGGCCCCGACCATTATCTTTTTTTT
This sequence comes from Trachurus trachurus, assembly GCF_905171665.1. Classification (NCBI taxonomy): domain Eukaryota; kingdom Metazoa; phylum Chordata; class Actinopteri; order Carangiformes; family Carangidae; genus Trachurus; species Trachurus trachurus. The sequence continues at coordinate 28,747,956 of NC_139893.1, forward strand.
TTTTTTTTTTGCTAATTTCTGTCTAACCTTTTAGTGTTAAACAGCCCCACTGCCCGTTTAATGTATCATCCAATGGTTGTACTGTATTCAATTTCTAACATTCACAATGATCACCAAACAAATAATGTCAAAAATCATTTGATAAAGTCAAAGGCAAGATCATTTTATGTGCATTTCACTTTCAGTTTGAAGATTTTCACAAAAAAAAAAAAAAAAAAGTGTTTACATAACTAAATGTTTTTGTTCAGTAAAAACCTGTTTTGGGAACTTGGAACTATTGTTCTCAAACATTGTATGCATGCCTTTAAATTAGATACGATCGTGTGCAGATTCTCTTGCAGGTCTGTGGGTGTATATAAAGATGCTGCAGGTGGATGTGAGCAGCAGAGCATCTGAGGACAGAGGTAAGTTCTTGGCATCATGGCTTCAGCACTGGTGCTCCTGCTTCCGCTGCTCCTGGTCTCACTGGTGTCTGCATCACATCACTTTGGTGGAACTGTGACATTCACCTACAAAGGAAGAAACTCAGATGGATCACATAGGGTGAGTAAAATGGATGTGTACTGATGATTTCTTTTTATTGTCATACTCAAGAAACTCCCTCTGATTTTGTGATCTATTATTGTTATTATCAGTAAATTTTAATCAGTAAAGTAGTATTAGTATTATTTATGAAAATTGGAAATTGCTCTGCAAATCATACAATTAAAATGACAAATGTTCTCTTGTATGCAGGGAAACACAATTACCCATGGTTGCTTGTTTAGATAAAGCTGAACTGTAGTAGAATGGAAGGTATATAAGGTAGAATTGAATTTAAATATGCACTATACTGATATACTGAGGGACACGTATTTTCCACTTCTGCTCTGTAAATTAAAGCCAAAGTTAACTCACTAATATTAGCATTGTTCTGTCGACTCTTGCCACACATAGAAGAACCAACAAAAAAAAGAAAGAAAAAGAAATCATACAAGTTCAACCAAGCAATATTTTCAGAAATGTAAATTTTTTGGCATTCGTTGCAGCCAACCACAAAGGCAGACTTTGGTCTTACACAATACTTACATGATGTCAAATAACTTCAGTACAATCAAAACTTGGCTACTTTACGTCTTTAAGTACTGTATCTCTCTAGTAGACAGAGATGTACCATTTTATTCCTCTTATCTTGTTTTTAACCACTGAGTACATGAGTGCAGATGAGAAAAACAAAGGAGCACTTCTGCTTACTCCAACACCCGGTTGCCTAACAAGAGAAGTCTACTAAGGCTACTTCATATTGTAAATAATCTCTCTGTGATCAGTATTTGCAAGAAGAAATTTGGTTATATTAGGATTAGACTGTGACATTCAACTGAAGGAAGGATCACGATATGATAATTCCTTAATTTAGGGTACACTAACCTCCTATAAAAAGCATTATAAAGAGATTTAATTGGTAAGTTTACAGAGTATGCTCTCATATCCACACAAACATTTAATTTGATCATTTTCCACAGGTAATTATTCGAAACAGGAACACATTTGATGGGTGTCAGTACCACCATTACTGGTACTGTCCTCTCCACAACTGTGGCCAAAACACAAGAAGTCAGACGGGTGTGCTTGACAGGAGCACCAGTGCTCCACAATACAACTCACAGTGGTGTGAAACTGAAACAGTCATTACGAAAAAACTCTCGAGTAATAGACCTTTTCAAGAGAAGTGGGTAGTTTTTCTCTCTCCCTCTTTTGTTTACATTTAAATGTTATTAGTTCTACACATCTACAGTGCATCTTTCAGTATTTGAAGTGTCATTTCTACACATATCAGGGCAGCTAGCTGTTGTTGGATCCCAACACGCAGTGGCGGGTACAGTACCTACTGGAGGCTGATGACTCATGTGGATTTGGGAAACAGATCTGACACCAGACAACCAAACAGATCACCAGACATTGCCATTCTACCTTTCCTCCGGTAAGCTTCCTCTTGAGCCTGAAACTACTCACCACTGGCTATTTTTTAAAGAAATCCGCAATATTTGAGAATTTCCTCCTGATTTCCAAACACACTTCTCCAACAGCTGATTTGATCTTGTTTTCTTATTAACTCATGTTAATGTGTCTGTTCAAGAGTTCCTCAGAACTGCCCACGGACATACAACCTGATGTCGTATGATCCTGACGGTGACCGAGTTCGATGCCGATACGGAATGGTCTTTGGTGTAGAGTGCTACAACTGCCAACTGCCTTCAGGCTTCCACTTAGATCAGGTCATTTGAAAAATCTGTTTATGAATTCATTGCAAAATATTGGTGTGATACTCTCTTATTTAAAAAAATGTTCTCATTGTTAGGACTCCTGTACATTACACTACCAAAGCGCCAGTGCCGACCCGAGAGTTTTTGCATTTGAGTTGGTGGTGGAGGATTTCCCACGAGGCCACATCACTCTAGCCTACACCGATGGATCCCACTCCTCAAGGAGTCCACTGATGGCAGGGAGGAGAAAAAGACAAGCATGGACTCCCTGGACCACGACAACCGCACCATCAACCACCACAACACCGTGGTGGTGGTGGCACTCTACAACCACAGCTGCAACGACACATTCAACACCATGGTGGTGGTTCACAACAACCACAACTGCACCGACAACCACAGCTGCAACGACAACCACAGCTGCAACAACAACCACAGCTGCAACGACAACCACAGCTGCAACAACAACCACAGCTGCAACGACAACCACAGCTGCAACGACAACCACAGCTGCAACGACAACCACAGCTGCAACAACAACCACAGCTGCAACGACAACCACAGCTGCAACAACGACCACAGCTGCAACGACAACCACAGCTGCAACAACGACCACAGCTGCAACGACAACCACAGCTGCAACGACAACCACAACCAGGACCACGACACCATACACAACGTCGTATGCAAACACTGCTCCTCTCAGTAAACTACCTTTGCAGTTCTCTTTCCTTGGTAAGTATTATTGTCCGCATACATGTTTGACAATATTTCTGTGAGGTAATCCACATTATTCATTCATGCTGAAAAACCTTGATGTGTAGCATTACATGAGCCTGTTGAAACTATTAAAAAAGATGCTGACATCCAGAATCAAATCAAATCCTCATTTTAAGATAAGTTGGCTGTGATTTTTTTTTTTCTATGTTTAACTCCAGTGGACCCACCTGCCCCCTCATGTCAGGAGGGATTCTACTTGCCAAAGTTTTTGCAGCCAACACCTGAAAATGGAGCACACATCCATGCAGAGGTCAACAAAGAAGTGGAGATCAGAGTCAAAGCTCAAGCTGCGTATGCAACGTAAGCATGAACCTATGCGATTAGTGAGGTCTTGTAGCAACAAAACATTGTATATATTAGCATAGAAGATTACATCACTGATAACGAAGCAATATCTGGTTTCTTATGTTTTCACACAGACTATATGATATCATAATCAGTGGACCACTGAACACCACCAAGCACAGGAACACACATGACGAGTTTGTCATTAGGTGGACACCTGTCCTAGATGATCTGGGAGATCACTACCCAATCTGCTTTGCTGTTGAAGCAGCAACAGGGTGAGCACTGGGTCCATTTCACTCACGACAAATCAGTGTGTGAACAAAATCATAATGTAAGTGTTTTGCATATTTTACAGGTCTGCTGCAGCCAATTTTCAAACCACACATGGTCACTATTTCCATCACCATGTCACCCCAACTTCACAGTAAGTGACATTTCTCTGTGTTTGATGTTCTGTAAAATCCATGTCCAAGCAAGACAGTATAGAGGGCAAAACCTTAATGATGAGGCATAGTTGAGACCAAGAGGTGACAATTAATGCCTCTGTGAACAAGACTGTACAAACAAGTTTTATTGGCTCCATGAGTGTCATAGGTTGTGGCTGGAATTTTTTCTTGGCTCTTGTGTTTCGTGCCTCTTGTTGTGGGTTTAGGGGTCGATTTCACTGGGCCTGGAAACACCTTCCTGCTTGAGAATGTAATAGACGAGAGGGAGGTTGTGGCCAATGGCACATTTGTTTTAATGCTGGAGGTCCAGTGCGATATGGGAGATACAATCGTCTACAGAAGTTTTAAGAAAGCACGGAAAAAAATTAAGGAACCTGTTTAGCAACCAAGATTTAAAATGATTCACACTCATTCACAAGTTAGATTGAAATGCTGATGGCTTCTGCATCTTCACATTTAATCTCAACATCTATGTTCACCAATGCTTTTCAGGTCTGGCATCTATCAGTCTGAGATGAGGTGTGTTGTAGTGGACGTTGAGAAGGAGCAAGGTGAGTCACAGGTGTACTTTTTTTTCTTTTGTCAACATTTGGTGTTGCAAGTCCACCTGTAAATGTGTAAATTTTCACCAAATACTGCCGCGCATTGGGGTGCAAACTATCAGTGTTTATTTGTCTTTGGGAGCCATTCAAATTTAATTTAAATTTATAAACATACATATGTCTGCATGAAGTTATATTATTAAAAATAATTCATGTACATACGCAACTTTATACATATCTCATTCCAGTTAAAGCTCATGTGGTGTGTGATGAGTCATCAATGACAGTTCATGTTGAAAAGTCATCATTTGATGGCCTCCATGAAGATCATCTGCGGCTCAGTGATCCCTCCAACATTGCCTGCAGTCTCCAGACACACTCCAACAGCACCCACGTCATCGCCGTTGTCCCCCTCAATGCTTGTGGCACTCAGATCGAGGTAATGAGGGTCGTTTGTTTCATTACATTACCAGTGTTGGATGTTTCCGTTTTCATTTACTTATGTGAACATTACCCTTTTCAGGAAGACGATGATAACCTCATGTTCAAGAATGAAATCACCACCGTTGACAACATTGCAGACGTGATCACCAGGAAGCACCTGCTGGAAGTGCAGTTCTACTGCAAGTATCCCAAACGAGGAAATGTGACAATGGCCTTCACTGCACACAGAAAGAACGTCACAGTGTGGGAGAAAGGCTTCGGCACGTTCACCTACGACTTTGAGTTCTACCCTGATGGGCAGTACCAGGCCCGCATTGATCCTCGGTCATACCCTCTGGAGTACGACCTTGGGAGCAGGATTTACATGCAGATAGAAGCCACCTCCTCAGTCAACAACACTGAGTTGTTTGTTGAGTCCTGCAGAGCCACACCTTATGATAACCCCAACTACCACCCAACCTACTCCATCATTGAAAATGGGTATGAAAACTTGTTGTTGGGGCTTTGTAATTAAATCTCCTGTGGGTGTGATTGCTCTGTCGCTGTAGTGGCATCAAGTGCAATGTTTGCAATGTTCTGATCTTTTTTTATTTTCCTTTGACTAGGTGTGTCGTGGAGCCAACTGTTCAACTCCATACCCCCGCCCACGAGAACCAGTTCAGGTTCTGCATGGAGGCCTTCAAGTTCATTGGACTGCACGATCAGGTGAGCAGAGAATCATTGAATTAGGTTTGATCAACACCTATAAATGAGATAGTTTGATAGACAGATGTGTTTGGTAAGGTGGTATGTGAGATCTGGCTACTGTTGTTTTCAGGTGTACATCAGCTGTTCAGTCGTGGTATGTGAAGCAGGATCCCCGAACACCAGATGCTCGCGGGGATGCGTCAACTCTACGTGGCCAAGCGGTCATCACCAACATCACCACCGAAAGAGAGAGGCCATCGTCCAGACCACCAACCACTTTGTTTCCCAGGGCCCCTTGCGCTTAAAGAGATCAGCAGAGGCACCATCAGACACAGGTATGAAAATGGGCAGTGTTTCCTTATCAGCCTTGTTTGAGTCCCAAGTAGACTTTGGACAAGACTGAATTCAAATTGTGTTTCTCTTTTCTCCAGTGACCAATCTGAACCTGAACCTGGTATTCATCGCTGGGTGTCTTCTTGCAGTTGTTGGCATGGTCTGTGGAGTGATCATGTACAAAGTCAAGATGTCAAAGGTCAAATACCAACCTTTGCCTACGTCTGAAAGTTAAGACCGCAGAGTTTGCAGAATTAAGAAGACATCTGAATCTCTAAACCTTATTTTGACAATTTTCTTCTGCATAATTTGGGTATTTGTGTTTCTCGTAATATTCACAATTAAATAAAGGATTTGTATGTACACAATCTTACAATTGCCAACAGCTATACAGTATGTGTTTAAATGGAAATACTGGAATCAGGAAAATTATGTCTTTGCAAGTGGAAAAAACAAACACTTTTAGAATGATTAACATTGATGATGATGAACTTGTACTGCAGCTACTCGGTGATCGATCAATGTGTGTTTAAAGGTCTGGGATTCTAACTGCTTCAACTTATATTTACTGCTGTCTGATTTAAAATGCATTGAAGATGCTGATGCATCTGAACTTCATCTACGATGTATGTGCTTTGGAAAAATAAATCTCAACATATATACACTACTACACCTATTTTGGCTTTTGTCATTTGTTGTGATGTGAAAATATCCCCAAAAGCAGGAACCAAACAGAACAAATACAAGTACAAGAAAATAGAAAATACAAATACAAGAAACTATGTAGATCTTTGTTATTGTTCAATAACTGACTGGAATTGCTGCTGTGGTGGGTGTGGCTATTCGACAGGCTCCTTTAGCTAAAAGAACATGTGCTGGAATTTCAACAGAGTGAATATGTCCCTCTAGATATGTTCTAAATGTCAGCACCATTTCATTCTGAGACCTGGTCACCACAGAGTCTAGTGAGGACTTTACATTTCACCTTGGTGGCCTTCATGAAGTTTGGCTAACACATCAGTCTGCATCACTGATGGGATAAGTCTTGCATCTTTCAACAGTAATCCATCCTTCACTTTATGTGTGGCTCATTCAAGTCAGTAATTTCTCAGCAGCAGTTCCTGTTTTGCATGATCCCTCCATCCCTCCATGCACAGCTTCATAACACATGAACAAACCAACCTGATCTCACAGAAATGCGTGAAATGACCACGAACACCTAGTACCAGATTCCGTGCTCCTTTCACGTAATGTGTTAAAATTACGTGAAAGAAGCACGGAAACAGTCTCCACTGAAAGCCAATGAGGCCAACTTCCGTGAGATGGCCACGCAAACCGTGTCGTGGTGGATGCACGCATTTTCAGCTTCAAAGACAACACCCCCAGTGCGTCAACAGCCTGACGAACGGTCATTGTCCCTCCTCGTCAGATGCTTGACTCATTAGGTGCCCGTTTTTTTTTGTTTTTTTTTTTACTTTTCCTTAAAGCTTTATTGAACCTGATGCTGCTGTGTCTGACGTAGTTTACAGCAAGGACGTCCTTTCGGTTATCTATTTATTTATTTAGTGATCATGGTGTTTGGTGCAGAATAATTAATCAATAAATAAATAAATTAGGTCGGAAGCTACGTCAGACCGGGGGGGGGGGGTTGTGGATTCTACAGGTGAAGACCACTTCCGCGTTCAAAAAGCTGCTCTGTTTAATCAATATTCTGAAGAAAGATCTGATTATTAGCCATAACGCTGTAACCATCCAAGGAAGACTGTGTAACAATATTATGTGCTTCTGCTGAGTCCAAAAGCCCTGTGTAATATCAACTTTATTTTAAGAAAACACGCTTTGTTTCCAATGTTATATCACGGAGAAGCACTACATTACCCATAATCCTCATATTTATCAGCGACGTGTCTAATTGGTTGAGCTTGCTGTTACCAGCAAATGAAAAAATAAAACAAATTCAGCTTATATTATTTTCTTAGTAACTAAAAGGTCTTAACATCTTTTTTGTTTTCAACATTGAATAAAAAAACGGTGCTATATTGTTAAAATTCAACAATAAAGTGCATACAAGTTGGCTTGACTTCTTTCTTTTTTTTCATAATTTTCACCAGCATCTTTCTGGTCTACATCACATCACATTTAATGTAATTTTTAATTCAATGAGTGAAATTTTATTTTTTATCTGAAAAACATTATTATGAATTCAAGGGTCAGAGGTAACTGATTAGTGTTAAATTTAAACTTTTTGACCCTGTTTCCTTGAATAAATCACTAAGACTTTGATGCGGGAAGCTGAGATTTTGATTTGATTTTGTTCAGAGCACTAGGGACAAAGTTTCTGTAGAATTTCAGACCTGTCGGACGTCCAGAAGGGTCACAGCTGACCGTCCAGGCTCGTTTCTCGGCCTTCAAAGCCTAGATTTAGAAGCCTTTTGTCTAATAACGTCCACATTCTTGGGGTTATAAGGCTGAAAGTTTAATGCATTTGTCTGGGGCCTAAGGCCATCCACCATGTGCAATTTCAAACCCGTGCGACCTTCACAAGTGTCAAAGGTCGCTGATTTGTGACCTTTTTGACCCCGTTTCCTTGAATAAAACACCAAGACTTTGATGCGGGAAGCTGAGATTTTAAAATGTGGTCCAGAATGTCTAGTAGATTGTGTGTGCAAAGATTCAGAGCTCTGTGACATTCAGAAGGGTCACAAATAGCCAAAAAGCAATGCTCCCTTCTCTGACCTCATATTAAAGGAGAAATGTTTAAAGGGATAGTTCACCCTAGAATGATATTTCGCTCATTATCTACTCACCCTCATGTTGACTAAGGGCTGGAAGAATTATCAGAGTCCACCGTCCCTTCTCTGAGTTACAGGGGGTCTCGGCGTCTCACGCGTGATTTGCGCCGGCGTCAGTGTGGTTACTGCGAATCACGCGAGATTTGGACGGACCAGGAAGAGGAGCTTCGAGAAGCTTCCGCTACAAACAAGCTTAAAATATAGACTTATTTAATTTTTTTCGGGACAATTACGCAATTTGGGGCTTCAGCACAAGACGGACATTACATACGAGCATCATGGAGGTATTTGGATGTTTTTTTGTGTGTGTTTTTTTACGAAGAGCTCCGGTGTCCCTTTGCAACCGTTGCATTGAAATGCACTGCTACGCCGAGACCCCCTGTAACTCAGAGAAGGGACGGTGGACTCTGATAATTCTTCCAGCCCTTAGTCAACATGAGGGTGAGTAGATAATGAGCGAAATATCATTCTAGGGTGAACTATCCCTTTAAGCAGCAATTCTTTAATAGCTTCCAGATGCTTTGGCCTATCAGGCTGAATTTTTAGCTAAAGGAGCTGGTGTACGATCAGGAAGTAGGGGAGCTGTGCATAAAGCCAATTGGTAAGTGTCAAAGGTCACAGGGGTCAAACATCAAAGTGAATCCAGCCATTCCTGCTTTTTCTCAACAAAACATACACGCTTTAAGTTATCATCATGAAATATAAATATCTTGTATATCAGAGAGTCCTCTATCAGAATATTTTGGTCCTGTTGCTCTAGGGGCCCCGGGGGGCCCCGGGGGGCCACTTGGCTTTTACATGCTCCCACAGAGTTGGGCCTCGGGGTGATGGATAAGGGCCTCACCATGAGTCCACAGGCCAAGTTTCAAGTGATTTGGTCGGTTTCTATGGAAACAGCGGCCTCAAGGATACAGAGGAATGCGGCTGTTTGAAGCCCCGCCTCTCGAAAAGTAATGGCTCGATCAGGACCAAACACACATCTACGCGTTCGTCTTGGGCCCCCGAACCATGTATTAAAAAAATCAGAACTGTACGACTTTTGGAAATGTGTTTTGTCTATTTTGGCTTTTCTGACTCAGAGTCTGTCAGACTTAAAGCGTGAAAGACCCTCTTAGTCAGAAAAGCCGAAATAGACAAAACACATTTCCAAAAGTCGTACAGTTCTGATTTTTTTAATACATGGTTCGGGGGCCCAAGACGAACGCGTAGATGTGTGTTTGGTCCTGATCGAGCCATTACTTTTCGAGAGGCGGGGCTTCAAACAGCCGCATTCCTCTGTATCCTTGAGGCCGCTGTTTCCATAGAAACCGACCAAATCACTTGAAACTTGGCCTGTGGACTCATGGTGAGGCCCTTATCCATCACCCCGAGGCCCAACTCTGTGGGAGCATGTAAAAGCCAAGTGGCCCCCCGGGGCCCCTAGAGCAACGGGACCAAAATATTCTGATAGAGGACTCTCTGATATACAAGATATTTATATTTCATGATGATAACTTAAAGCGTGTATGTTTTGTTGAGAAAAAGCAGGAATGGCTGGATTCACTTTGATGTTTGACCCCTGTGACCTTTGACACTTACCAATTGGCTTTATGCACAGCTCCCCTACTTCCTGATCGTACACCAGCTCCTTTAGCTAAAAATTCAGCCTGATAGGCCAAAGCATCTGGAAGCTATTAAAGAATTGCTGTTGAAACATTTCTCCTTTAATAAGAGGTCAGAGAAAGGAGCATTGCTTTTTGGCTATTTGTGACCCTTCTGAATGTCACAGAGCTCTGAATCTTTGCACACACAATCTACTAGACATTCTGGACCACATTTTAAAATCTCAGCTTCCCGCATCAAAGTCTTGGTGTTTTATTCAAGGAAACGGGGTCAAAAAGGTCACAAATCAGCGACCTTTGACACTTGTGAAGGTCGCACGGGTTTGAAATTGCACATGGTGGATGGCCTTAGGCCCCGGACAAATACATGAAACTTTCAGCCTTATAACCCCAAGAATGTGGACGTTATTAGACAAAAGGCTTCTAAATCTAGGCTTTGAAGGCCGAGAAACGAGCCTGGACGGTCAGCTGTGACCCTTCTGGACGTCCGACAGGTCTGAAATTCTACAGAAACTTTGTCCCTAGTGCTCTGAACAAAATCAAATCAAAATCTCAGCTTCCCGCATCAAAGTCTTAGTGATTTATTCAAGGAAACAGGGTCAAAAAGGTTAAATTTAACACTAATCAGTTACCTCTGACCCTTGAATTCATAATAATGTTTTTCAGATAAAAAATAAAATTTCACTCATTGAATTAAAAATTACGTTAAATGTAATGTGATGTGGACCAGAAAGATGCTGGTGAAAATTATGGAAAAAAAGAAAGAAGTCAAGCCAACTTGTATGCACTTTATTGTTGAATTTTAACAATATAGCACCGTTTTTTTATTCAATGTTGAAAACAAAAAAGATGTTAAGACCTTTTAGTTACTAAGAAAATAATATAAGCTCAATTTGTTTTATTTTTTCATTTGCTGGTAACAGCAAGCTCAACCAATTAGACACGTCGCTGATAAATAGGATTATGGGTAATGTAGTGCTTCTCCGTGATATGACATTGGAAACAAAACGTGTTTTCTTAAAATAAAGTTGATATTACACAGGGCTTTTGGACTCAGCAGAAGCACATAATATTGTTACACAGTCTTCCTTGGATGGTTACAGCGTTATGGCTAATAATCAGATCTTTCTTCAGAATATTGATTAAACAGAGCAGCTTTTTGAACGCGGAAGTGGTCTTCACCTGTAGAATCCACAACCCCCCCCCCCCCCCCCCCCCCGGTCTGACGTAGCTTCCGACCTAATTTATTTATTTATTGATTGATTATTATGCACCAAACACCATGATCACTAAATAAATAGATAACCGAAAGGACGTCCTTGCTGTAAACTACGTCAGACACAGCAGCATCAGGTTCAATAAAGCTTTAAGGAAAAGTAAAAAAAAAAAAAAAAAAACGGGCACCTAATGAGTCAAGCATCTGACGAGGAGGGACAGTGACCGTTCGTCAGGCTGTTGACGCACTGGGGGTGTTGTCTTTGAAGCTGAAAATGCGTGCATCCACCACGACACGGTTTGCGTGGCCATCTCACGGAAGTTGGACTCATTGGCTTTCAGTGGAGACTGTTTCCGTGCTTCTTTCACGTAATTTTAACACATTACGTGAAAGGAGCACGGAATCTGGTACTAGGTGTTCGTGGTCATTTCACGCATTTCTGTGAGATCAGGTTGGAACAAACTTGACTTTGTCTGTCTGACTTTGTGACAATGCTTCAAATATTAAGTGAGCAGTTATGGTTTGCTTTCCAAAAGAGGAAGAAGATGCAGTATCTGATTACGTCAACCTAGGAAGATGCAGCGTTGTGGGAAGGCCTATCCAGAGGTGAATGGGAAACTGTAGACCAGATTCTCACCAGAGGAAGCCCTAAACATGAACAATGCTTTGCCCATACATTGCAGTTAATGGTTGGTGACAGAAGGATTGAGACACCTGCTCATCAACAGTTGCGCTGGCGATTTCAGTCCATCAACCGGGGTGTTCCTATATTCCAATAGACCCAGGTACAGTAGGGGTCTGTCCGCTGTGCATGTGCTTTGTCCATGAGAGTTTTGGCTGTTTGGACAGTCTTTTCAGCTAACCCATTGCTCTGTGGGTAATGGGTACAGTGGGCTTCTTGTGATGTGCTCAAAGTGACGACAATGTCATATCGCTGCAGTATCATGCATTGAAGTTGAGTCCCACACAAATTCATTGTTCTCCTTTAACAGCTGTCTGAGGGCCTTTGAAAGTCTGGGGGCAAACATGGAGAGGTAAGTGACTACGCCCAATATGGTCTCCAGCTCTGTTTTGTTGCGCGGGGGAGCCATTTCTCTGACGGCCTTGACCTTGTTGTTTGGTCTGTGACCAAAATAACTCCCCTCCAGCAAAAATATACTTTTGTCCACATTGAGCTTTATCCCTCTCTCTCTAGTTCTTTCCAACATGGCACACAAGTGTGCATCATGTTCCTTCTTGGTGCGGCCATATACCAGGATGTCGTCTACGATGGCTGCGACATCTTGAAGCCCTTTATAGGCCTCATCCACCCTCCTTTGAAACTCGTCCTGTGCAGATATGATTCCGAAAGGGAGTTGCTTGAACCTGTATCTGCCGAAGACGGTGTTGAAGGTAGTGAGCATGGATTCATGGCTTAGTTTGATTGTAGCCGGCTCTGGCATCCAACACACTGAAGTATAGAGGGTATGCACATGACGTCACGGTACTCGGAAGTCGCTGTGGAACATCCACTGAGTGGCAAAAAGACGAGTGGCAGAGCCGCCAAAGTTTAAAAATGAGCAAGTAACGAAGCGATTTCCTCCGAGCCCACACAAGTCTGACATGTCTAGCTTTGCCAGCATGTAAAGTATGCATGACCTAACAGAGCTGCTAAAAATCTTGAGGATACGTCTCACTTCGACCGAGTTACATTCAAGAACCTGTTCTCAATGATGGAAAGTAAATTCACTGGAGCGGTCGTTTTTTTTGATCGATCAGCTGTGTTTACCATTTCAGGTGTCATAGTTATGATGTTTAGACAGATAAATTAGTCCTCTAACACATCCTACAGTTTGACTTGTTAGAGTTTTTCAGAATAAAAGCAGCTCGTGTTTTAGTGCCGGGAGTCACTGTCAGGACGACAGTAACAGCTGTAGTCTCGTCCCTCTGCACAGTAACAGTGAGTCTGTCTGTCACTCTGCAGGTACCGCGGTCACTCTGTGTGTTACAGGTAGTGTCAGTGGAGCAGACGGTTTTGGGGAGCTGGTTGTCGATTCCTTTTGACATCACTTTGTTTTGATATGAGATATTTTATCCAGTTTATGAGTCCACCGCTATCCGCCAGCATGTTGAGGGACGCTTGTTTTGCCACTCAGTCCGATCGAACGGGGCGTTGCCGAAGGCAACGTGACGTAAACGCATACCCTCTATTGTGCTCCAGCTAGTCTTGTAATGTCGCCTAGAGTGGGAAGCAGATAGGGTGGTCTCTGGATGGCTTTGTTTCATGATTGAGGATCAAGGCACACCCTGAGTTTTCCACTGCCACTAAAGCAGTGGTTCTCAAACTTTTTACACCAAGTACCACCCCAGAAAAGACTTGCCTCTCCAAGTACCACCAAGTCGGGGGGGGGGGGGGGGGGGGGGGGGGGGGGGGCAGTGGTGGTGTGTATCCTAACATTAGAAAGCTGTCTTAAAGATCATATTCATATATTCATATGTAAGAAATGACTCATATTTCACCCAAAAACCTGCACTTTCATCTTATACAAGTTACTTAATTTAGACTTAAACGGTATCAATACTAGTCAAAATTTAGGCTTGAAAAAAATATATTAGTTTCTGACCTAAAAAAAAATGTTTTTGAGCTACACACTGACACAGCCATGTAAATTCACATGCAATGTCAGGGAGGGAGTGGGTATTGAGCACATTTACACACTGTTATCCCTTATTGGTGAAAGTGATGCTGTTACAACCATCCCCAGTCTTCCCTAATAATAATAATAGTTTCATTTTTCAGCTCATACACGTTTGTTTTCAGTCGGGTCCAAAAGCCACAGCACTGACAGAGCGTCATGTTTCCATGACGACTGGCCGGAAAAGATTAGCAGTGCCTCATGTTTATATGACCCCCGATCGTAAAAATAAAACTCTGAGAAGTAACACTAAACTTTAACATCAAAGACACACGTACGCAGTGCACAAGTATGCAGGTTATTTGAAGCGCTGCTCAACGAGCCGCTCCAGTTGGACTGTAGCCGAGCTAACGGAGCTAGCGGAGCTAACAGAGCTAACGGAGCTAACAGGTAAACAGATACACGTGTGGTCGGAGCGGTGCCTGGACTCCTTTGCTGATAATGATGTCGGCATTTTCGGCAGATTTTGCTTGTATACAGTCTCTATTCTATGGTATCATCACAACATCCTGCAAATGCATTTTTGGTCATTTTCGGCCGAAAATATGCGGTTGCCTGATTTTTTGATGCATCTGAAATTTATTTCATTTTATTTATGTTTAATTCGGTGAGTCTTTTGCGTACCACCTAGAGGGAGCCCACGTACCACTAGTGGTACGCGTACCACAGTTTGAGAATCACTGCACTAAAGCATTTACACACTCATTCGGTTCTGTCACCTTTTGGATAATATCCATTTTTTCCAGTTCATCCAGTTCATCTTTGAGCCTGCCATGGAGAGTGTATGGGATGTGACAAGGTAGGCACACTACTGGTGTAGCTGAAGGTTTGAGGTGGAGAACACATTCACCAGGAAATAGTCCAATGCTTTTTTCATGTAATACGTTGAGAGTGGACAAACCATTTTCTTCCTCTGAGGGTGCCTTTTAACCACTGAACACATGGGCACAGAAAAGAAAAAGGAATAATATTAATATAGGAGCTTATCTGCCTACATCAGCACCCTGCTGCCTGACAGGAGAAAATGTATTTTTCTGATTGATTGCACGCCATTGAACTATAAAGAATGAGAAAGATGTGGTGTTGACTGGTGATGGTTTTAGCTTTTCAGAAACCAAATATATGGCTAGACTTTTTTTTTCTTTTTTAGGGGCCGGGCAGGACCCTATTGTTTTTCTAAGTGTTCTTCTTTCTTCTTTCTTCTTCCTGGGAAGTCCTACTTCCCATGCATAATCAGTGAAAAAAACTTCACAGAAATGTTCGACCCCGTGCCAGATTTACTCAACTCCAAGGACAATAAGTGTTTAAATTTAAAAACTTTGAAAATTTCTACCAAAGCAACGGTATATGCTACAGTTTTGAAACTTCACCAAAATGTCGCCCCAATACTGCTGAAACATTTGTCCACTTAAACTCATTACAAATTATGGTGTCCATCACTCTGTTATTTTCAAAAACTGTAAAACTTACAAAACCTATCTCCTCCCACAATTTGTGACTCTCGATTGACACCAAACTTGCTAGAGAGCATCTTCAGACTGTCCTCCACAAACGATCCACACTGATTTTTGATTTATCGAAAATTGAGCCTACAGTGCATGAAAACGTTTGACTGTAAACAGTACTGTAAACATATACCATCCAATTCTTGATAAATACATTTTCAATCTTCCTGAAAAAAATGACAATATTTTGGAGGCATGGTTGATGAAGTTTGACAAATATCAGAATTGTATCTCAAAATCTAATTTTTTGAGAACATTTGGAATTCTGCTCTCATGGGAACAACTGCAGTCAATGTAAGAGTGACATTTTTAAACATCAGATTTTCTTTTATGAAGAAAAACACTTATCATTAAAAACAAATCACCAACATTTCCATGGTGTCAAGATGCAATTTATGTTCTATCAGATTTTTGTTTAGATAATACAATTTGTGACATTTTGACAATTTTCGAAATCTGCTACAACAACTGCTACGACAGATGCTGCCCGGTCGGTGATTCCCTGAGTCTATTTGAGAAGCCACACACCATCTCTCACTTCAAGACAATTAGCTCAGTGAGATAGGTGCTGGTTGTTGGTGCCAGAGATTGTGGGTTCAAGCCCCAGCAAGGGTAATGATGATGACATATCCAGATGTTGTCAACTAGTAAGACAACAGTCTTACAGCATCTATCTAAATTTCTAATCTTCGAAAATAAATTCATAACAGATAAACCATTTGTGCTACGGCTTTGCAACTTTCACTTTCAAATTGCCCAATTTTGTCTATAAAAAAGAAATTTCCCGGCCCCGACCATTGCAGCTATCTTTTTTTTTTTTTTTTTTTTTACTAATTTCTGTCTAACCTTTTAGTGTTAAACAGCCCCTTGAAACTGCCCATTTAATGTATAATCCAATGGTTGTACTGTATTCAATTTCTAACATTCACAATGATCACCAAACAAATAATGTCAGAAATCCTTTGATAAAGGTAAAGGCAAGATCATTTTATGTGCATTTCACTTTCAGTTTGAAGATTTTCAAAAAAAAAAAAAGTGTTTACATAACAAAATGTTTTTGTTCAGTAAAAACCTGTTTTGGGAACTTGGAACTATTGTTCTCAAACATTGTATGCATGCCTTTAAATTTGATACGACCGTGTGCAGATTCTCTTGCAGGTCTGTGGGTGTATATAAAGATGCTGCATGTGGATGTGAGCAGCAGAGAATCTGAGGACCTTGGTAAGTTCTGGGCATCATGGCTTCAGCACTGGTGCTCCTGCTTCCGCTGCTCCTGGTCTCACTGGTGTCTGCATCACATCACTTTGGTGGAACTGTGACATTCACCTACAAAGGAAGAAACTCAGATGGATCACATAGGGTGAGTAAAATGGATGTGTACTGATGATTTCTTTTTATTGTCATACTCAAGAAACTCCCTCTGATTTTGTGATCTATTATTATTATTATCAGTAAATTTTAATCAGTAAAGTAGTATTAGTATTATTTATGAAAATTGGAAATTGCTCTGCAAATCATACAATGACAAATGTTCTCTTGTATGCAGGGAAACACAGTTACCCATGGTTGCTTGTTTAGATAAAGCTGAACTGTAGTAGAATGGAAGGTATATAAGGTAGAATTGAATTTAAATATGCACTATACTGATATACTGAGGGACACTTATTTTCCACTTCTGCTCTGTAAATTAAAGCCAAAGTTAACTCACTAATATTAGCATTGTTCTGTCGACTCTTGCCACACATAGAAGAACCAACAAAAAAAAAAGAAAGAAAAAGAAATCATACAAGTTCAACCAAACAGTATTTTCAGAAATGTAACTTTTTTGGCATTCGTTGCAGCCAACCACAGAGGCAGACTTTGGTCTTACACAATACTTACATGAAGTCAAATAACTTCAGTACAATCAAAACTTGGCTACTTTGCGTCTTTAAGTACTGTATCTCTCTAGTAGACAGAGATGTACCATTTTATTCCTCTTATCTTGTTTTTAACCACTGAGTACATGAGTACAGATGAGAAAAACAAAGGAGCACTTCTGCTTACACCAACACCCGGTTGCCTAACAAGAGAAGTCTACTAAGGCTACTTCATATTGTAAATAATCTCTCTGTGATCAGTATTTGCAAGAAGAAATTTGGTTAGGATTAGACTGTGACATTCAACTGAAGGAAGGATCACGATATGATAATTCCTTAATTTAGGGTACACTAACCTCCTATAAAAAGCATTATAAAGAGATTTAATTGGTAAGTTTACAGAGTATGCTCGCATATCCGCAAACATTTAATTTAATCATTTTCCACAGGTAATTATTCGAAACAGGAACACATTTGATGGGTGTCAGTACCACCACTCCTGGTACTGTCCTCTCCACAACTGTGGCCAAAACACAAGAAGTCAGACGGGTGTGCTTGACAGGAGCACCAGTGCTCCACAATACAACTCACAGTGGTGTGAAACTGAAACAGTCATTACGAAAAAACTCTGGAGTAATAGACCTTTTCAAGAGAGGTGGGTAGTTTTTCTCTCTCCCTTTTTTGTTTACATTTAAATGTTATTAGTTCTACACATCTACAGTGCATCTTTCAGTATTTGAAGTGTAATTTCTACACATATCAGGGCAGCTAGCTGTTGCTGGATCCCAACGCGCAACATGGCCAGTGGCTGGTACGGTACCTCCTGGAGGCTGATGACTCATGTGGATTTGGGAAACAGATCTGACACCAGACAACCAAACAGATCACCAGACATTGCCATTCTACCTTTCCTCCGGTAAGCTTCCTCTTGACCCTGAAACTACTCACCACTGGCTATTTTTTAAAGAAATCTGCAATATTTGAGAATTTCCTCCTGATATCCAAACACACTTCTCCAACAGCTGTTTTTTTTTGCCAACATTCTTTTTTATTGTTTTCATAATACAACAAAGGAATACAAAAATACAATTACATGTTTTGAACGAACATGTCAACCCCCCGACCCGGCCCATTCAGGTTTTCAAATTCTTGGTTGGGAATCAGGTTAGTGAGTTCATAAGAAAAAGTAAATAATTTTACAACAAACATATTTCTGTAATATTAACTACTGCAAAGAGCTACTGTTTACATGTCCCCATGGGGACCTGCAGGTTCTTCCATCACATGAGACAAATCTGTCGTCGATACATAGCAAATAAAGGGGTCCCAGATCTGGTGGAAATTATGTTGTTGGTGTTTCATTGTGTAATTTTCTCTAAAGAGAGAGTTGAAGACAGTTCAGACAGCCACCTCTTTACACTTGGACTACTGGTGTTTTTCCATGAGAGGGCTATCACTCTCTTTGCAATTAGTACACTTAAGTCTACAAATATTCGTTGATGTTTTTTTATCTTCAAATTATCTGGATATAGGCCAAATATAAACAAACATGGGACTAGGGGTATTTGAATCTGCAAAAATGTTTTGAATACATTGTTTTATTTCTTGACAGAATTTTTGTATTTTTGTACATTGCCAGATACAGTGGAAAAATGTACCCTTTTCCTCCTCACATTTAACACAAATATCAGGTATAGCACTGTTATATTTGTGAAGTTTTTCTGGAGTGATATATGTACGCATCAACCAGTTGTATTGTAGTACTTTCAGGCGATTGTTAGTAGTTCTTGATTGTGCTTGAGAGCATGCCTCTCCCCACTTTTCTATTGGGATGTCCTCCTGTAGGTCTTCTCTCCATGCCCCCAGCCGTCCTGCTGATGTTTCTGTACTTCCATCTACTAGACATTTATAAATTTTGGATATTAAACCCCTGCTTGAGCAATCCATATTCATTCATTTTTCTACTGTAGACCTTTCAGGGATGCATAATGTTTGATTTTGGTGTGTTCTAATGAAGTTTCTCAATTGCAGGTATTTTAAAAAAATGATTACGGGGTATATTAAATTTATCTACTATTTCTTCAAATGACATCAGCACGTTTTGTGAGTTGTAAAGGTCTCCTATTTTTCCCAGTCCTTTAGTAGCAGAATTAATTTCTCCAGTCTCCTGGCTATTATTTTACTCAAAATTTTTAAATCCACATTTAAAAGACTGATTGGCCTAAAGTTTTCACATTTGGTTTGCCCGGTTTTGGTAATAAAGTGATTAGTGCTCCCCTTAAAGATGTTGGAAGGATTCCGTTGTCCAACAGCTGATTTGATCTTTTTTTCTTATTAACTCATGTTTATGTGTCTGTTCAAGAGTTCCTCAGAACTGCCCACGGACATACAACCTGATGTCGTATGATCCTGACGGTGACCGAGTTCGATGCCGATACGGAATGGTCTCTGGTTTAGAGTGCACCAACTGCCAACTGCCTTCAGGCTTCCACTTAGATCAGGTCATTTGAAAAATCTGTTTACGAATTCATTGCAAAATATTAGAGTGATATTATAACTTTCTTATCTAAGAAATGTTCTCATTGTTAGGACTCCTGTACATTACACTACCAAAGCGCCAGTTCCAACCCCAGAGTTTTTGCATTTGAGTTGGTGGTGGAGGATTTCCCGCAAGGCCACATCACTCTAGCCTACACCGATGGATCCCACTCCTCAAGGAGTCCACTGATGGCAGGGAGGAGAAAAAGACAAGCATGGACTCCCTGGACCACGACAACCGCACCATCAACTTCAACAACTCCATGGTGGTGGTTCACTACAACCCCACAGTCAACCACCACTGCATCATCATGGTGGTGGTGGCACTCTACAACCGCAGCTCCAACGACACATTCAGCACCATGGTGGTGGTGGCACTCTACAACCACAGCTGCACCAACAACCACAGCTTCAACACCATGGTGGTGGTGGCACTCTACAACCACTGCTGCACCGACAACCACAGCTTCAACACCATGGTGGTGGTGGCACTCTACAACCACAGCTGCACCGACAACCACTGCTTCACCGACAACCACAGCTGCAACAACAACCACAACTGCAACACCTCCCACCACAGCTGGATCAACCACATCATCATGGTGGTGGTGGCACTCTACAACCACAGGTCCATCAACAACTACAGTCGGAACCACAACACCATGGTGGTGGTGGCACTCTACAACCACAGGTCCATCAACAACTACAGTCGGAACCACAACACCATGGTGGTGGTGGCACTCTACAACCACAGCTGCACCAACAACCACAACTGCAACACCTCCCACCACAGCTGGATCAACCACATCATCATGGTGGTGGTGGCACTCTACAACCACAGCTGCACCAACAACCACAACTGCAACACCTCCCACCACAGCTGGATCAACCACAACACCATGGTGGTGGTGGCACTCTACAACCACAGGTCCATCAACAACTACATCTGCACCGTCAACCACAACTGCAACAACAACCACAGTCGGAACCACAACACCATGGTGGTGGGGGTGGCACTCTACAACCACACAATCAGCCACCACAACGCCATGGTGGTGGGGGTGGCACTCTACAACCACACAATCAGCCACCACAACGCCATGGTGGTGGGGGTGGCACTCTACAACCACACAATCAGCCACCACAACGCCATGGTGGTGGGGGTGGCATTCTACAACCACAACTGCACCGTCAACCACAACTGCAACAACAACCACAGTCGGAACCACAACACCATGGTGGTGGGGGTGGCACTCAACACCCACACAATCAACCACCACAACACCGTGGTGGTGGTGGCACTCTACAACCACAACTGCACCGACAACCACAACCAGGACCACGACACATTACACAACGTCGTATGCAAACACTGCTCCTCTCAGTAAACTACCTTTGCAGTTCTCTTTACTTGGTAAGTATTATTGTCCGCATACATGGTTGACAATATTTCTGTGAGGTAGTAATCCACATTATTCATTCATGTTGAAAAACCTTGATGTGTAGCATTACATGAGCCTATAGAAACTATTAAAAAGATGCTGACATCCAGAATTAAATCAAATCCTCATTTTAAGATAAGTTGGCTGTGATTTTTATTTTATTTTCTATGTTTAACTCCAGTGGACCCACCTGCCCCCTCATGTCAAGAGGGATTCTACTTGCCAAAGTTTTTGCAGCCAACACCTGAAAATGGAGCACACATCCATGCAGAGGTCAACAAAGAAGTGGAGATCAGAGTCAAAGCTCAAGCTGCGTATGCAACGTAAGCATGAACCTATGCGATTAGTGAGGTCTTGTAGCAACAAAACATTGTATATATTAGCATAGAAGATTACATCACTGATAACGAAGCAATATCTGGTTTCTTATGTTTTCACACAGACTATATGATATCATCATCAGTGGACCACTGAACACCACCAAGCACAGGAACACACATGACGAGTTTGTCATTAGGTGGACACCTGTCCTAGATGATCTGGGAGATCATTACCCAATCTGCTTTGCTGTTGAAGCAGCGACAGGGTGAGCACTGGGTTCATTTCACTAATGACAAATCAGTGTGTGAACAAAATCATAATGTAAGTATTTTGCATATTTTACAGGTCTGCTGCAACCAATTTTCCAACCACACATGGTCACTATTTCCATGTCACCCCAACTTCACAGTAAGTGACATTTCTCTGTGTTTGATGTTCTGTAAAATCCATGTCCAAGCAAGACAGTATAGAGGGCAAAACCTTAATGATGAGGCATAGTTGAGACCACAAGAGGTGACAATTAATGCCTCTGTGAACAAGACTGTACAAACAAGTTTTAAAACGTTTATTGGCTCCATGAGTGTCATAGGTTGTGGCTGGAATTTTTTCTTGGCTCTTGTGTTTCGTGCCTCTTGTTGTGGGTTTAGGGGTCGATTTCACTGGGCCTGGAAACACCTTCCTGCTTGAGAATGTAATAGACGAGAGGGAGGTAGGTTGTGGCCAATGGCACATTTGTTTTAATGCTGGAGAGGTCCAGTGCGATATGGGAGATACAATCGTCTACAGAAGTTTTAAGAAAGCACTGGAAAAAATTAAGGAACCTGTTTAGCAACCAAGATTTAAAATGATTCACAATCATTCACAAGTTAGATTGAAATGCTGATGGCTTCTGCATCTTCACATTTAATCTCAACATCTATGTTCACCAATGCTTTTCAGGTCTGGCATCTATCAGTCTGAGATGAGGTGTGTTGTAGTGGACGTTGAGAAGGAGCAAGGTGAGTCACAGGTGTACTTTTTTTTCTTTTGTCAACATTGCGGTAATACTGCCGCGCATTGGGGTGCAAACTATCAGTGTTTATTTGTCTTTGGGAGCCATTCAAATTTAATTTAAATTTATAAACATACATATGTCTGCATGTTATATGATTAAAAATAATTAATGTACATACACAACTTTATACATATCTCATTCCAGTTAAAGCTCATGTGGTGTGTGATGAGTCATCAATGACAGTTCATGTTGAAAAGTCATCATTTGATGGCCTCCATGAAGATCACCTGCGGCTCAGTGATCCCTCCAACATTGCCTGCAGTCTCCAGACACACTCCAACAGCACTCACGTCATCGCTGTTGTCCCCTTCAATGCTTGTGGCACTCAGATCGAGGTAATGAGGGTCATTTGTTTCATTACATTACCAGTGTTGGATGTTTCCGTTTTCATTTACTTATGTGAACATTACCCTTTTCAGGAAGACGATGATTACCTCATGTTCAAGAATGAAATCACCACCGTTGACAACATTGCAGACGTGATCACCAGGAAGCACCTGCTGGAAGTGCAGTTCTACTGCAAGTATCCCAAACGAGGAAATGTGACGATGGGCTTCACTGCACACAGAAAGAACGTCACAGTGTGGGAGAAAGGCTTCGGCACGTTCACCTACAACTTTGAGTTCTACCCTGATGGGCAGTACCAGGCACGCATTGATCCTCGGTCATACCCTCTGGAGTACGACCTTGGGAGCAGGATTTACATGCAGATAGAAGCCACCTCCTCAGTCAACAACACTGAGTTGTTTGTTGAGTCCTGCAGAGCCACACCTTATGATAACCCCAACTACCACCCAACCTACTCCATCATTGAAAATGGGTATGAAAACTTGTTGTTGGGGCTTTGTAATTAAATCTCCTGTGGGTGTGATTGCTCTGTCGCTGTAGTGGCATCAAGTGCAATGTTTGCAATGCTCTGATCTTTTTTTATTTTCCTTTGACTAGGTGTGTCGTGGAGCCAACTGTTCAACTCCATACCCCCGCCCACGAGAACCAGTTCAGGTTCTGCATGGAGGCCTTCAAGTTCATTGGACTGCACGATCAGGTGAGCAGAGAATCATTGAATTAGGTTTGATCAACACCTATAAATGTCTCCTGTCAGATTTCTAAATGCTTAAAGAGATAGTTTGATAGACAGATGTGTTTGGTAAGGTGGTATGTGAGATCTGGCTACTGTTGTTTTCAGGTGTACATCAGCTGTTCAGTCGTGGTATGTGAAGCAGGATCCCCGAACACCAGATGCTCGCGGGGATGCGTCAACTCCACGTGGCCAAGTGGTCAAAATCACCACCGAAAGAGAGAGGCCATCATCCAGACCACCAACCACTTTGTTTCCCAGGGCCCCTTGCGCTTAAAGAGATCAGCAGAGGCACCTGCAGCCAAAGGTATGAAAATGGGCAGTGTTTCCTTATCAGCCTTGTTTGAGTCCCAAGTAGACTTTGGACAAGACTGAATTCAAATTGTGTTTCTCTTTTCTCCAGTGACCAATCTGAACCTGAACCTGGTATTCATCGCTGGGTGTCTTCTTGCAGTTGTTGGCATGGTCTGTGGAGTGATCATGTACAAAGTCAAGATGTCAAAGGTCAAATACCAACCTTTGCCTACGTCTGAAAGTTAAGACCGCAGAGTTTGCAGAATTAAGAAGACATCTGAATCTCTAAACCTTATTTTGACAATTTTCTTCTGCATGATTTGTTCTTTTTCATTAATCAGGAGAATTATGTCTTTGTAACTTTGTAGCTCCTGGGTGATCAGTCAGTGTGTGTGTTTAAAGTTGTGGGAATTCAATTAACCTTATAACTGCTGTTACTTGCATGTACTACAGTCTGATTTAAAAACGTTAAAAAAGTGTCTTAATTGTCATTATATTGTATTATCATAAATAATTTTTACGGCTTTGGATCAGTCTAGACTTCAGTTATGATATGTGTTTTATGTTAAAAATAAAACAACATACACTCTAACACAGGGGTGCTCACACTTTTTCAGCCTGAGAGCTACTTTTAAAGTGACCAAGTCAAAATGATCTACCAATTTTTGGTCGTCCAGTTGGGGGGGGGGGGGGGGGGGGGGGGCGCTGCAGCTGCATTTACCGTGCGCCCCTGTCTGTATTTGAACCTGTGTCTGTCTATGTGCGGGCAGAGATGAGATATGGTGTTTTTTTTAATAATCATGCTAGCGTTTCACCATCTCTCATCTGTCAGCTGTCAGCCTCTCAACCTGCCGCCTCTCTCGGGTGCGGGCGCACCGCACGTAAACACACGTGAGGAGAAAAAAAAAAACTTTTTTTTTTTCCTGTTAGTGAGAAACACTGATCAAGCTGTGCGTAAGCACAACTCTGCTCAATATTCCATTGATAAATCACACCGGACCCAAGAATGGTGCGGACATGAACACACCTCATATTCCACCCCCAGAATGCCTCATATGTGGTCAGCACGTGCATAATTACGTAGCCATGTGCGCTCTGGAGCGGCAACAAATTAACAACAAAGACAACGGGGGCGGAGAGCTTGATTCACCCGGAATGATGCTTCGGCGGACCTGCCCTCGCTTTTGTGGTCGGTTCTTTTACAGTCCATGGGTCGGTTGAGGAAAAATGCCTGCTGTCCAGACAACTGTGTTTTTAATTTTTTTTTTTTTTTTTTTTTTTTTTCTTCATCACGCGATCGACCCAAATGTCTTCGCGATCGACCGGTCGATCGCGATCGACGTAATGAGCACCCCTGCTCTAACACCAATTTTAGCATTTGTCATTTATATTTATTTTGAATGAACAAACACCAAAATAACACTATCCTTGACCTTATGCTGTTCTCTGACAGAGGAAGACTTGCAGAACATTTGACAAACTCCTGTTGTGGTTTTATTTGTTGTTGTTGTTGCTGTTGTTGTTTGTATGTTTTCCAAGCAAGGGAGCCAAGAAAGTCCCATGAGAGCTAATATTATCTTGCTCATACAAGATAATGTTTTGTGTTAGAAGGTATTGTGGTTATATCTTGTGGATTCTTAAATACTGCATAAAATGTATTATCTTGTGCACACAAGATTAAAAAATACTTAACATTTAAGCAGGATCATTGCTAGCCATGAAGCTCTACTGGGACACAACTCAGTCTGAACCATACCATTTTTACCATCTTACCATCAAGTTTGGGCGGGTCGAGCAGCACCTGTATAGGCACACATACACTCACTACACACAAAAAATGCACTTTCCATGGTACGGTGACACTCGATCCCTGAAGTGGCTATACAAGTACTGATGTGCTCATATCATGCTCAGGCAACAGTGGGATTCATCATACTGCACAACAGAAAATAGCAATAAAAACTGCCCACAAACCATCCATAGAACCCTCAGACTCCTTATTCCTATATTTAGGGCCACGGGCCATCGCACCGGGCACTGGCCCCAACAGCTATGAAATAGCTGCAGGGACCAGTGCTCGGGCAAAAAAAAAAGAGCGAAAAAGACCAATCATTGGAGTTTAACAAACGTCTACTGCTCAGGCATACTTTCACCTAGAGACTTCATTTAAACTTTAAACAGTAGACACAAGTCTTGTGTATTGTATTGTATATATACTATAATATACTGTATTATTACTCCACGTTTTGATAGGTCATATAGTTTTTGATCAATCCCTGATCAATGACCATGATCATTTTTGGAGAAATTATGAGATTATAATGGGTGTGTATTGCACGGAATGTTCGTGTCAGAGTGCGTGACATCATCGGTTAGAGTGGGAGAAAGCCCAGAAAAAATCCAGATTTTTTCTCGATTTTTTTACTCGGCCCGGCCACAATTTACACTCTACACACATGATTTTTTCAGAATTTGTAAGACAAACTTGTTATCTCTCATATCATGTGCTCAAAATATCAGAGAGACTTACAGAATTTACAGAATCAGCCTCTGAGTGCGGCCACGTCTGTCTCTGCTCCTCATTGACTCCAATACAAATATTTTCTGAGAGAAGCAGAACGGACCGATGTTTTAAAACTGCCTGCGTCTCCAAAATATTTACTATAGAAACACCAAATCGTACCAAATTTTTCAGGAAGTCCTTAGAGCACCGTGATCTGTGTTTTGTTCTGATAGGAGTTACCGTTTTGTCACAGTAAGCCTTTTGCGAGACCAGTGCAGAGGCAGAATATCACTCTTTTTCTCAACGTTTCTGTCTGTCTCAGCCTGGGGGGCCTCTATCGCCGTGGTAACCTCTGTGATCCTCAGGCCAGAGCTCGTTAACTTCATAAACAATCCACCTGGCGCTCGTTTAAATGTTTATAAACACAGACACACAGCGAAATCAGACTGACACAGGATGCAGCTCATAACATGTGTCAAGTCACACACACACACACACACACACACACACACACACACACACACACACACACAGACTCTAGAACCAGCTTCATGTGATTACAGTTATAGACACACACACACATCAAAACACACAGGTAACATACAAATGCGCGCGGAAGCGCGCACTCCTCTCCCACACTCTAACACACACAGGTAACTTCATGTGATTACACACACACACACACACACACACACACACACACACGTAACCTAATGTGGTTACAGCTCCTCCATATCAGTGCTTATAGAAAGATGATCCTGCTTTCCTCCTTATTTGCGCCCAACTCTGATTACTGTAACATGCATCCAAAACAGGCAATCTATGATGTAACTTCAAAGAGAAATTATAGCTGCTGCGCAGCAATGGTCGGGGCCGGGCAATTTTTTTTAGAGACAAAATTGGGCAATTTGAAAGTGAAAGTTGCAAAGCCGTAGCTATGGTTGATCTGTTATGAATTTATTTTCAAAGTTTTGAAATTTAGATACATGCTTTAATGCCAGCATCAGGACTACTGTCTTGTGTTACTAGTTGACAACATCTGGCATTTGGATAGGCTATGTCATCATCATTACCCTTGCTGGGGCTTGAACCCACAACCTCTGGCACCAACAACCAGCTCCTAACTCACTGAGCTAATTGTCTGGAAGTGAGTCCTGGTGTGTGACTTCTCAAATAGACTCAGGGAGTCACAAGCCAGGCAGCAGTTGTCAAAATGTCAGAAATAGAGTTATCTAAACAAAAATCAGATAATACAGCAGTTGTCAAAATGTCAGAAATAGAGTTATCTAAACAAAAATCAGATAATACATTAATTGCATTTAGATAGCATGGAAATGTTGGTGATTTGTTTTTAACAAAGTGTTTTGCATCATAAGATAAAATCTGATGTTTAAAAAATGCCACTCTTACATTGACTGCAGTTGTTCCCTGAGAGCAGATTTAAAATGTATTTAGCAGGAATTGGATGGTATATGTTTACAGTACTGTTTACAGTCAAACGTTTTCATGCACTGTAGGCTCAAATGGTGGCAGTGATCTTGCGGTTGGGAAGCAGCCACCTTACCGCTGGACTATAGCAATACTTGAGAAAATTAGAGGTTGAGACTTTTATGAATGTGAGATTATTCATTGATTCACACTGATATTAAAAAAGAAAATGGCTGACACAAACAACAATAGTGTGAATGCTGAAAGAAAATGGCAGGCACGAACAACATTCAGCATTCACATTAATAATACGGTCAATGGTTGGCACTGGGCAAGTTTTTTTTTTTCCTTTTTAAATTTAAAGGCATGTTGTGACACTACCATTGAAGACATCTGGGATTTTAATGTGTCCTCATGTGTCACCCTTACTAGGACTTGAACAACCTTTGACACCAAGAACCAGACCTATCTCACTGAGTTAATTATCTTGAAGTGAGATGTGGTGTGTGGCTTCTCAAACAGACTCAGGGAGTCACCGATCGGGCAGCATCTGTTGTAGCAGATTTCGAAAATTGTCAAAATGTCACAAATTGTATTATCTAAACAAAATCTGATAAAACATAAATTGCATCTTGACACCATGGAAATGTTGGTGATTTGTTTTTAATGATAAGTGTTTTACTTCATAAGAGAAAATCTGATGTTTAAAAATGTCACTCTTACATTGACTGCAGTTGTTCCCATGAGAGCAGATTTTAAAATGTTCTCAAAAAATTAGATTTTGAGGTAAAATTCTGATATTTGCCAAACTTCATCAACCATGACTCCAGAATATTGTCAATTTTTTTCAGGAAGATTGAAAATGTATTTATCAAGAATTGGATGGTATATGTTTACAGTACTGTTTACAGTAATATAAATAAAATAACAGAGTGATGGACTCCATAATTTGTAATGAGTTTAAGTGGACAAAAGTTTCAGCAGTATGGAGGCTACATTTTGGTGAAAGTTGCAAAACTGTAGCATGTACCGTTGGTTTGGTAGAAATTTTCAAAGTTTTTAAATTTAAACGCAGCTGATGCTGCCCGGACCCTAATAAAATACAGACAGAGCACAAATAAAATTTGTACCGGGACATAGCTCATTTATACTAGGACTTGTGCCCCAGTGAAAGTGGTCTGGTGATGCCCATGGTTGTAAGATTTAGGGGCTCTGTAGTAGGCCTAGATACAAATACTTTGCCAAAAAATTTACTTTCCTGAAACATTAAGAAAACACTGTGGTATTGAGGAACATCCAGTGAACATTATACAACATTCCCACAAACGGACATTGTTGCTGTTCATAATAAGTCACAATAAGGTCTCATCGGACTCTTTTTTTATGTCTTTCCCCGGGCTAAGAGGTTCGTAGCCATGGGGCTGCCCCTGTCTATAGAGCCCAGGCTACACCAAAAAAGGTTGGGGAGAGTTTCAATGATGGTGCAGCTTGAGGCAGGTGGAACCACCCATTCAGAGAACTTGGGTTATAAATGTAACCTTGTATTACTATACGTTTGTCAACCGTCAGAATAGAGTATTACAGGGTGCTCTGTTGGCTGAGTGGTTAGGGTGTGTAAAGTGGAGTTGAAAGTTTCAAGATTAACTCCCGTCCTGAGTGACCATTTATTGCCCCAACTCTCTCTTCATTGTATCTGTCATCAAGGCATCTTACAAACTACAGCTAGTGCATAGCTTCACGTCAGATTTAAATCTAAAACACAATATAACAAGGAAATAAACATTTCAAAAGGTGAAAATAAAACCACGGCGAAACAAGAGATAAAGCTGAGCCTGTTCACTGACACATGCATCACATCAGATGTCGGGTGTTTTATTGAGAAAACACTGAAGTAATCTGATGTTTGCTAGGTCATGTGTAAATTTCTTTGTGGGTCTCCAAATATTTTTACAACACTTGTCACTTTGATGGGACTGAGTAATTCTTTTTAGAGAGAACAATTTCTTCAAAGATTTGAAAAACTGCCCTACAACACTGTTTGAAAGTGATTTGCACATTTATTCATGAATGTGTTTTGACTTCCCTTTTTTTTAATTCAACATCAGTTTGCATTAGGGGCAAATTACATTTAAATTCCTTGGCTTGCTTTTTAATGGTAAGATCAGATAAATTTTCTATCTGTATTTGAGGGAGATGGAAAGCAGGTTGGATGGGTTTCTCTTAAAGGGGCTCTGGGGGCTTCTGAGGGGTTATTATTATTGACAGAAGTAACAAGTCATGAAATTAGGTTAACTAAACAAAAAGAAGTAAACATCAATGTAAAGTATATTCAACGAACAAAGAAAGACAGCTGCCTCTGTGCCTCACTGAAGCATTACCTTTGTGATTGTTGAATCTCACCCTCTCTGTAATACGTATCTGCTGATTGTCTTTCTTTTTTGTGTTGGTATGAGTAAGGTGTGTTTTTGTTTTGTCAGTCTCTCTATCTGCCCCCACCCTTGTCCATTCTCTCTCTTTCGTTTCACACACTGGCTGCACACCTGTAATCCAGCTGGTCGACTGGTTTGTCATCAGATACCCATTCACCTTATGAACTCGGAAATTTCACCTAGTCACCCACAGATGGTTGTGCCATTGATACAGTTTGTGTATATGCCATGTTTCTGCAGTGCAGTGGTAGTTATGCTAATGTCAACTCTCGCTCTCTGGTTCCTCTGGTTTGTAACGTATGAAAGCCTGGAGGTCTCAATCTGTGTTCATGAGGCCGTCATTGGTTCAGTGCAGTTCAAGGTGGAAACACTCAGCCATGGTGGTGATGATTTTTTTTTCACTTACATGTCTTTATTATATAAAAAAAAACCTCATATGGACTTTTTTTTTCTTTTTCAAATATGTATATTTTTTTTACATTATGGTTTATGTACCATTTGATTCTTCTTATCAGCTACCAACAGGATGTTCATTAAATGATATCTTAATATAATATTATATCTCTTTTTGAGCATTCTTGAGATATAATGTGGTCTTCATTTTAAAATGTGTTGTAGGGCCTTGTTTATCCTTGTCGTCTTTGATGGCAGGGCAGTCCCACATGTTGGGTAAGTGCACTTCCACAGTCAGGCAGATTATTATCATAATGGGATTTTTGGGCCATATTGACAATTTAACAAGGTTAGAGTCACACATCAAAAAAAGATTCAGCCAAGACAAAGACAAAATGTATTCATTGATTTTTATTTTTAACACATTCATTTTTACAGTTCATATAAATGAAGATTAATAATGAGAACTAGGTCCCAGTGCCATTAAAAACTGTTGTAAACAGACTGTGACACAATATGAGAACTTTATCATGAGCATGTCTGTACTCAACTTCATATCAGGTGACTAAAACATTTCTTCTCGCACCTAAATTCATTATTGATTTGCTTTCTGAATCTGAGAATCAAAGAATTCAAACTGGAAGGTGAAAGCACCAAAGCCTTTCTCTGAGAAGGCGTACGGTATGGGTTTTTGCGCTTGTGGAAATAATTTGACTTGGGTCAGCAGATGTGATCTCATTCTTGAAGATGATGTTATCATTATCCTCCTGGAGGTAAAGAAAAATAAATGCAGATCGTTATAACTGATTCAAGATTCAAATCATTTAACACTTAGCTAAATAATACATCAAACAATAAGCACAAAAGCAACATACAGTAAAACATACACTCAAAAATACTGCATTAATCAGTGCTGAGGAGCTGGACAACTCTAAAATGTTTTGTACATCAGAGTACACCTGGCGCCAGTCGGGTATAGTGACAAGGACTCAGTGCCAGTCCTTCAACAGGTGTGGCTGAGCTATAAATCTTAACTCTGCATTGTTTGATTGTTTCACTTCATGTCGGCTGCTGAGCCAAAAGAAACAATCTCGTGCAATGTGCTTGTACAGTATTTGATGTCCAGTCATCTTACAGTAAACCCCTCCCCTGTGTTTGCAGGTTTCCAGTGAACAGATCATTGTTATTGCTGCTCATTGTGTCCAGATAAACAGAGCAGGTTACATAACAACAATTCCCAGTTGAGCACAAGCTGCTATTATTTTGTACATAGAATAGAATAATACTTTTTTAAATCCTTTGCAGGTGATGTCACAGCAGCTCCAACAGAGTAGAATACATTTTTTTTTTTAAACAATAAAGACGAGATAACTTAGAAGAAATAAAATAACTTAGGCTAGCTATAGTACTATTAATAGAAAAAGAAAAAGAAATCTGTTTTCTGGCCAGTGATATTGTCTTATTATCAGGGATAACAGCTACAAAAGTGACAAAAATTAGAATTGCTCAGAATTGTCACTGCGATGCCATTGTGTCACTGGTCAATTAATGAAAACACATGCAAAGACGCAAACAAACAAAGCTACTAAGTCAGAAAACATCAACAGCTAATAATTAATATAAATCTTAAATTTACATTCTGTTTTCTTTCCCTAATACTCTTTTTGTTATTTTATTTGGGTCCTTGTCTGGTATCATTTCTTTCTCTTTGTATTTCCATGTGTCATATCTTTGCACAGTTTTACACATGCTTTTTTGCATGTGTTATGTTTTACTGACGATGCGTCCCAAAATTTGACTTACCAACTTACTATCCACTATTCACCGGCAAGCCCACCAGTTCTCTTTTGTATGTGCTCGCACAGAAATGTACATCTCATCCTGTGTTTTTTGAATCTTTTTAATAATTATTATTATTTTATGTTCAAATTCCACTTAAGTTGATAAATTATTAGAAGATAGTAAATCAAATATATTTGAAGAAGTTTTAGTTGAACCTCGGATCCTGATTACTCCTGTAGACGTCATTCAGACCTTCAGCTGTTCTGGTACATTAGGCTATTGCTCATCAGCTGCTATGAAAGTGTTGTCTTATCATGTCACGTAGCTACCATGAAGTGACACGTGAGGTGATACATGAGACTTCTTTCAGGTGCAGCCTCATCTTCATCACAGGTTATCATCACCTTTATTACATTCTTGCTTGTCACATTCTTGTCATGCGAAAGTGTCCGTTTGTGGGAAGCATCTCCTGCTCAAATAAAAGATGCTTGTCTAACTCACTCAGCCTGTTTCCACCAAAAATGAAAGGCGACACTGAAGCAAATGATAGCAAATTCGGACCCATCAATCTGTGTCCTAAGCAGAAATCCAGATTCCTAGTTTTCTAGGCTTTGCTTGTTCTGATGTTAGGCTTAACTGACATACATGACCTGTATCTGCATGACTTTATGCACTGCATTGATGCCACATGATTGGTTGATTGGATAATTGTGTGAATAGACAGATGTACAGGTGTTCCTAATATAGTGCCTGGCCAATGTATATACTGTACCTAATATGCAGTCAATGAAAAGGGAAATCAGCAGTCTCTAATCTTTCCCAGTCTTTATCTAGTTCAAACTGTAGCCAATGCATACTATATGATAAAAGGTTAAAAGGTGTCACAAATACATCAGTGATCTACTGGTAGATCATTAACCCTTTCCCGTAGATCTGGAGAACTATAGAAATCTGGATAAACTAATACACCCTTGTTGGTTGTTTGCAGTTGCAAATGTTGTCTGCAGAGTTGCAGTTGCACTTTCTCAAAATGTTGTAATGTGGTAAATATGATCGCAATCACAACATAGACAAACTCATAAGGCCACATGACATGAACTTTGTGTTCATGTTTTTTTAGTGGTAATCTAAAGTAGGATGAAGTTTTGAAAACAAGAAGCTGTGTCTTTAGGTACAGTCTCTGTGATTCTAGATACAGTTTATTCTTGGTGTCATTCATGTGAAAGCTGGACTGAAGCACTTGTAATTCAAATACAGTTAGAATAGGGGGGCCTCAGGTTGGAAACACACTCTTTTTCTCTACAGCAGGTAGATCTGTGGCTGAAGACAGGTGGTGCAGAGGGTAACTCAGAGGATTTGCTGCCTCCTTCAGAGGCTGCATTAGGGTTAGGGTCACAACAATGGTTGTTCAATTCAAAGTTGTTGTTCAAAACTGTTTGGTTTTTATTAATTTACAAATACATGACAGCTAGTTTTTGTCTGCTTTCAACTCCTTCGAGGCCTTCAACTCTGTTTTAAATGAGGGACAATGTGAGACCATTGGACACAGCCAAATGGTAATGGTATCCACTGGTATGTGCATCATTTCCTAAAAGGTTTACAGGAATAAGGACTGAAAATTAGCCACAGTCCTACATACATTGCATCTCTTTCACTTAGACTATACCTACATGCATTGTCCCTGACAGATAAACTGATAATAATTATATGAAAGTAGACAGACTTCTTTGATCAAGATCTTTCAGTGTTGCTAACAGAAAATTCTGAAGAAGCGTAAAATAGAAAAGAAAGAAAAAAGTCCAATAAAAGAACAATATAAAAACACAGATTATAAAACAATTGCCACATCAGAGGAACTTGGACACAGCAGTGAGTTGTCACATCAAAGTACACGAATGAGCAGTGAGTTTAAGGTTGAACTGCTATGTTTAACAACAGCTGACAGTCCATCAATCAAATCTGATGAAATGTATCTAAGACACCAGCTCACACTTTTCCACAGATGACTGACAACACCGTGCTGAGCCTTTGTGATACACGCAGTGATTGTTTCAAGGGTGTAACTTCCCGAACAGGAGCTTATCTCTGATCATATAGACAACTCCCACAGACAACTGTAAATAGCTGTGTTGATCCAGATGTCAAGTCTGATGGACAGCTCCGCTCTACTGTCAGCTTCTTTCATCACCCTTCACATGTAAAATTACAATCATTCCAGTCTGATTAAAATCCAGAGACTTCTGGCAAACACAGGGCCACATCTTTTCAATAATTAATTTCTTTAGAAATTAATTTAGAGAGAACGGCATGCAGGGCTGTGTGTGCAGCCAAGGAACGCCGTGAATGTGGTGACGTAGCGACGAGGACTGTTATGGTGCGTTCAAGGAAACTCGTATTTTTCCGACCGTGAAGTGGTACCAGTTCGATCTGGTACGAGTTCACTGGTCGGAAGTTACGAGTGGCCGTTATAGTGACTTTCACCGGTAAAACAGGTCGGAAAAACACGAGTGGGTTGCCTGGAACGCTACAAAGTCGTAAGTTGTGACTTGAAGCTGTAATTTTACGATTTCAAAAGCCTGCCTGGAACGCAGCATTAGCGAAAACGACCGGATCACTCACTTCTGCTTTAATTTCTTTTGTTATGTTTCTCTTTTGTCTTTACATAAACCTTTTTTGAAACAATTCAGTGGGTATATGATCACATGAAATCTAATGGTATTTTCATATATATATATATATATATATATATATATATATATATATCATAGTTTACTGGATTATATTATATAATAACAGAAGTTACATGGAATTTATCCTCCACCTTTACCAAGCATATCAATACATTGCTCATTTATATGAAAGTAATTTGACACATTGCATGTACTTCAATTTGATGATAGATTGTATAACTAGATTCATTTTGTTTGTATTCAGTTTCTGTTTTTGGATAAAACTGGAAAAAGTTCAATAAAAACAATAAACAATAAAAATAACAACAATAATAATTCATCCTATGCCTTATCAGACAGCTTTGAATTAATTATTAATGTGTATTTGTAATGTGCTTACTGTATATTGAATCATACTTCTCATCAGCTGTACTGTTGAATCATTTTGTTATATTATTTTCATTATTATGTTTGAATGTTTCATTGTATTTAGTTATTGTTCTTATTCGAAATAAAGGAAAATAACATCACCAACAAAAAACAAACATGTGGAAACTTTCCATGATTTGGAAGATATTTAAGTCTTGCATCAGCAGCTGCAGAGATGAATGCGAACTGCGCAAAATGTCATGTTTCATTTAGTGTGATGATAGTGTTGTGTTATCATGTCATGTACCGTGAGGTGATGTGTGCTGTGATAAGGGAGGTTACTGTACTTTCAGTTGCTTCCTCACCTTTGTCTGAGATTATCAGTGCATCACTTGCACCTTTGTTACATTCATGCTTCTCACGGTCTCTTCAGAGATGGTTCAGAGTGATGAGTTGGCCCAGTCCAATACAGTCTCAAAGATGAAAAGCCACAAAGCTAAAAAAAAAAAAAAAAAAAATGTCTTTCTAGTCTCTTAGTTCTTTGCAGTTATTTCCCAGTAATAAGTCACCAATTATGTCAAACAGACATATAAAAATGAAGTCATTCACTCGCTTATGCAGAGTGTGTGTGAGTATGTATGGCTTGGAGTTGGGCCTGTGTCATTTTGCTGTAGTGCCACCTGCGGGTGATCTACAACACATTCGTTCACCTTTTTACCCAACTCTGTTTGTGAGGGACTTTTAATGTCAATTGGTTTTTCCTCAGTTGTTTTGAGCTCAGTTTTATACATATTACTCTGACCTGGAAGGTCATCCCAAACATCAGAAACACGTGATTCATATTTAGAATCAACTGATTATTTCAAGTGATTTTTGTGCATGTTTGTGGTACATTCGTTACATATGATACACACATCGCACAGTTACACACATCGCACTTTTTTTTTTTTACTTTGCACTAAAATCAACACTGCCAATACTTTTGGCATCTATCTATCTATCTATCTATCTATCTATCTATCTATCTATCTATCTATCTATCTATCTATCTATCTATCTATCTATCTATTCTTTTTTTTTTTTGCACACATGTCCCAAAACAATGCAGAAATTGTAATCAACAACAAATAGGACCATTTTTGCCATTAGAGAATTGAGCCAAAGTGAAATAGAAAACCTTTAAACAACCCAACAGTCGATGTAGTCTCAGGATACAGGAAAACTAGCCTGGCTCTCGCCAGACCCTTGTAGTTCCGCAAAGCTACGCTGAGCTCCACACAAGGGTCTGGGACTGCTCCATAGGCGATTCATTTCAGAAGGCGGGGCCTTGTAAAAAAAATCTTGTATGTGATTGGATAAACCACTTGTCCGTTATCTTGAATGACGTGCTACTTCTTCGGTCGGAAGAAGAGCGAAAACATCCTTGCCACCAATAAATGCCTTCAAAACCGTTCTCTGTTCATCTTTCAAAGAATTAATATTCGATAGATTCGACAAAACAGTTGAAATAGCAGAATCAATGCCAACGCACGACTCCTCACTGCGAGCCGCCATTGTTGTTTGACTCAAACAGTCGCTTCAGCGCTACGTCACACCTCAGAAAGTCCCGCCCGGCGATCCTGATTGGTTCATTATTTTTTGCTCCGGGGAAGAAGTTTGCATTGGCCTCGAGTCCAGACCCTTGTGTGAAGCTGAGCGTAGCGCCTCTGGTGGAGCTTTGCGGAACTACAAGGGTCTGGCGAGAGCCAGGCTACAGGAAAACAGTGTTGAATGTCAAAATACAAAATCGTCTTGTGTGTGGCTCAAATGTTACGTAACAAAATTGGTGAAAACATTGTATAAAATGTGGAGTGTAATCGTGAAACAGATGGGTGTAGCCTTTTTTTTTTTAATTCTTACATACATGTTGGACCCAGCATCCAGGAGAACAGAATCACTGTGTTTTTGTTCATAGATAAATAATACAAGGTGTTTTGTAAACGACCACATGTTTACAATATCTATGCAAAATCATTGTGCAATCATTATTTGACGATGACTCAGCTGTCACCTTGTTTTGGCAGCTTCTTCCCCAGAATCTGTGAGTTACAGTAAGACTGAATCTGTGTTTGTCATCAGTCACCACCTCATGTGCCTCATCTCTCTGAATAATCATGATAACAATTTCAAAAAGAATCATGGCACACAAAACAAACCACAGACACACAAACACACAGCATTGGGTTTATTAAGACTGTACAGTGTGATATTCTGTAATTAAAATGACACCATATGACTATCTCTGATTTACAAGGAAACTTTACAGTAACAGTTGCATATTCATCTGACCAGAGCTATATAACATGTTTTTTTGTTGTTGTTTTTTTACTTTTTCTTTATATCATGTGTTTAATTCATGTACAATTAATAAATGAAAGATGAATGCATAAAACATAACATGGTTTTAAAACAAAAAATGTGACCAACGTACCAAGTTATTAAGCAGTAATAGGTAGTAACCTCTCCAGTTTCACTGATGCACACTCTGTGGGTTAGTGACATCATGACTTCTGTTGTGTTGTGAGTTTTTGCAGTGCATGTGTTTAATTATTGCCTGAATTTGTGGCACATTTGTGTCTTTGCATGTGTGTTCTTACTAAATTGCAGTGCACTGACCCCTCAGGGGAGCTGATTCTGTCACCTCCAGCGATAACGTCCTGATCTTGGCGTCTTCACCAAAACCAAAAGCACAAAACGCTACCAGCTAACTGGCTACACCAATGCCACCGTTCACACAACAGGATTCTCACGCAAACAGATTCACACAGCAGCTGAATGAACTCTTCATGGTCAAATTAAAGGTGTGTATATTTACGGGGATTAAACAGGACTGTATTATTTGCTGAACACAAGATACTGTCCATCTTTCTTACTGTAGTTCACCTGAGGATAATTGCTGCAAAAAATCCTGCAAAACCAGATAAAAGGAATTTTGTTTCCATAAGAAAACTGGTTATGTGAGGGTAAAGAGCCATGAATAGAAACCAAAATCATTCTCATTGCAGCCATTGGTTTGTTTGACATAGATGCAATGCACAATGGAAAATGATCAACATGAACAATAAGAACAATGAAGCAGTAAAGATTATAATGATTCCTTCTGTTTGTACTGGCCATTAAAAGATCTTTTGGTAAAAGAGACGGGGTTGAAAAGCTGCACAATAAGGACAATGGCTCAAAGCATGTTGGGAAGTTATAAAGCTCCATATTTTACTTTTATTTTACTTCTGTGTTGATCGATTTGAAGATACGAAGATCATCGACTTATAGGCTACTGTATGTCCTCTCTCAGCTTCTCTCTGGAGCTAACAGCAGGTTGGTGTCAGCCAATCAGAAGAGAGGAGGCTCTGAGCCTCTCCTCTGATTGACTGGATGTTTTCTGAGTGATCCAAGAATATCGAGCGGGTTTCAGAGAAATGTGTCTTGTGACTGTTTTGTTCACACGGCTACAGAAAGTCGGGACAGCTCGGTAGGTACAGGGTTAGGGTAGGGTTAGTTATGCCAGGTATGGCACTGCAGGTATAATTTTCTTCTTAGCAAAAGGAGTTATTTAAGGGTGTTGCAAAGAATCTATGACACGTTTTGCTTTGTTAAGGCATTTGTGGTGATCAAAGAGATTTTTCAGTGATACAATACACAGACAGTTGCAGTTTGGACAAAGTTAGCAGAGCCTTCAGATTATTTTCTTTGCTTAATGCAGTTTAACCGGACTTTAAGTCATTCTTTAAATACAAAATTAAAATCTACAGAAACTTCAGAATATTTTGATTAAACCTTGAGGGAAATGTTTTGTTATTTTAGGGAAATCTTAAGTCAGACTTTAAGGAAAATCATAACTTAAGGTGTTTTGTGCAACTTGCCCCTGTTTCTGAATACAGGCTGTGTGCATTTCTTTGTGGACTGGCTTTGTTACTTTCACAGTATTAGAACCTAGACCTGATATAATCCTATACATGGACATCTACCTTTATACTGTATGGAGCTGGAGCAGAATGTATAAAATTTGAGGAGAGACTTTTTAGTGGTATGTCACACTTGAGAGCAGCTGGGTTTAGCTGTCTACGGCAGAATCTATGAGAGCGCTTCGATCTTCCTCTTTTCTCTTCTTGCTGAAGTAACGAACCATCACAGCCATCAACACCACAGACACTAAGAAGGCGGTGGCAAAGACCACTGTGGTGATGTTGGTGGTTAGGAGCCGCCTGATCTCCCAGTCACCTCCTCCGGATCTCACATCTGGAAAAACTGGTGGAGGACTCACTGAAACATAATACAGCAGTTACTGTAGATAGATAGATAGATAGATAGATAGATAGATAGATAGATAGATAGATAGATAGATAGATAGATAGATAGATAGATAGATAGATAGATAGATAGATAGATAGATAGATAGATAGATAGATAGATAGATAGATAGATAGATAGATAGATAGATAGATAGATATTAACCTGCTGGGTGCTCGTCGCTCTTTTTCATCACAACCTTATCATCACTTGCTGCATTGGGAGCAGCCGCCCCGACAAACTGCAAAGGCCCCTGGGTAATGTAGTGGCTGCCTGTCTCCCTGCCTGAGCTCCGCCTGCGTCTGCGGGATGGATTCTGCAGACAGCCAAGGGCACATCTGGAAAAGGGACTGTCAACCTGGCACAGGATGACGGAGCAAGTGATGTACACCTGCACAGAGGGAAAGAGAGAGTTTTTAGTTAATGGCAGGAAATGTGTTTGTGTTGTGCTGCAGTTTGTATCTCAGCAGGTTAAGAGTTCACAGACCAGATGATCTTGTATGATTTGTCTTCTTACCTGGTCGTGGTTTCCAGTAAATTTAAAGGCTTGAACCTCAAAGTTGAATGAGGTTTGATTAGATGGATGAACTTTGACTGTCTCATCCTCCATACACCTGAAGGACACGTTTTATGAAAATGTATTACCTTGATCTTATCGTGATAATAAACAATAAAAAACACTAAACGTTTGCATGCCTTGTAAAAGCATCTGCACTCACCCATTTTTGATGAGGTCGTAGGACAGGGCGTTTTCAGGATTGTCGTCAGGAGTGGCCTTGCACGATTCGACAAACAGTTTCAGGTTCGGTAGTTCAGACGTCGCGTCGATGCCCATGAAGATGGTGTCCAGCAGCTTGACCTCCACTGGGTAGGCGCGGGCCTCCACCGGGTCTGTGAAGTTGCTGTCGCGGTAAATCTCGAACGAGTAGCCGAAGCTGCCGAAGCTGGACTCAGTGAAAATGTAGTCAGATTTGTGGAGATTGTAGAAAGTGGAGATTCGGATGCTTTTGGGAAACTGGCAGGAGAAATCGATCTTAACCGTCCTCCTGCGGGTTATGACCTCGTTGGGCAACTCGAAGGAGTTGATCTCATTCTTGAAAACGATATAGTCGCCTTTAGCCTTGATCGAGACAAAGAAAAAATAATTGTTGATTTGTTTTCCTGTCACAACCTTTGATAACTTGGGTGAAAAAATGTAAATGTTATTTATTATTCTCCACCTCGATCTTAGTGCCACAGGTGGAGTAGGACATGCTGCCCGTGATGTGCGTGCTGTTGGAGGTGAGTGAGCAGGACGGGTCGCTCAGCTTCAGGAAGTTCTCGTCGATGTCTGGCATGGAGCTTTTGTCCAGGACCACCCTCATCATGTTGGTGGAGCATTCAACTTTGGCCTTACCTTTAAATCACAGACAGACAGACAGACAGACAGACAGACAGACAGACAGACAGACAGACAGACAGACAGACAGACAGACAGACAGACAGACAGATACCTAATTAATATGTAGTGTGAAGTTCTTGAAAATTAATCGTAATCGTTTTAACTGTGCGACTGAGTTTGCCATTTTTATTGTAAAGATATAACTGATGAGAAACACACCTTCAATGATAGTTGCTTTGGTTACCATGACAACCACACACCTCATCTCTGACTGGCTGAAAGACAAATGTAATGTTTCAGTGCAGAAACACGGGATGAGGGACAATAATTATTATCTTTATGTTACTAGTGCATTTCTAGTGAATATTGTTCATGTTTTACGTGAGGTTATTTTTCTCATATAATCTTCAAACGCATTTGAATCATGTAGCTGAAGGGCTATCAAAAAAAAAATCAATAATCAGATATTGATCAATATTTAAAAAATTGTGCTGGATTAGATTATTATTTGCAATTTATTTGCAACGGTACCGATACCCACAGTGTCATCTTCACCTCCTCCACTTGACCCAAGCAACCTCACACATGACCTAGTTGACATTCACCACACTGAACATAACATGGCTAAAGGGTCATTGCCACCATCCATCCATTGTTCCGGTGACTGTAGATGAGGACACTCACGTTGCATTAGTCTCTGCAGTGAAGCAGATGGGGACAGTTCTGTACAGGTCGCTCTGCTGTGGTGTCCAGCTCACAGTGAGCTCAGCTGATCCTGATTCATCGTCTCTGAGCTCTTTGCTCATGTTCTGAGGGCCGCTGAGCTGGAAGTCGTGTATGCTTCAGGAAAAAGGAGGCAGACAGGAGGAAAAAAAGTCACAAAACATTTGCTCTTATCTTCTTTTCCTTCAGCCAGAGATGATGAGATTCAGTAAGTTAATACCTGGCGTGATGAGCTTGAGCTTGGGCGTGAAGCTGGAAGGTCTGACCCACGGTGGCATGAAGAACATCACCGTGGGAAGGAGTCTGAGACAGGAACATGGGCCGAACATGACCGGCTTCACAGCTCGATATGGGAGGAAGAACTAAAACACAGAAACAAGAGAAACATGTTTATTTCTTTATGGTGGTTTCTAGTCCTTTCGGAGTAATAAGGAACCCTGGTACAGGTTTGTTCCTCTTCTTTGAGAATAGTATGGAAGTGTGACTGAAGACAGGGCCAGTAATCTATTTACAATCATTGAAAAATAAGCTGTGAGTAATTAAGCAAAATGAAATTAATCATAGCTCTGGAAATTAAGTTCACACGAACACTCTATTGAAGTACATTTTTTATGTATTTGTCTTTTACTTACCTTTATATCAGAGTACTTCATTTCACTCTATAGCTTTTACTTCTATTCTACTATACATACATCTACAGAGTTGTGCAGACAGTCGGCTCATCTGTGAAGCCTTGTGTTTTTGTTTAGCTTACTCTCCACACGGAACTGGAGCTTCACCCTGCAGAGAGGCGGGGAGTTTATGTCAGACGCCTCCCGAGATGCTGATGTTCCATCCGCATAGGTCAAAGTGATGTTTCTGTTGGGGAAATCCTCCAACAGCACCTCAAACACCTGCACGCCAACACTGGCTTGACCTGCACTCGTCAGTGTGCACCGAGTCTGGGAAGGAACGAGGAAAAAGTTATAAACCATCTGAAGAATACACCTTATAAAAAAAAAAGTGAATTCATCATTCTTCCTACATTGATACTAACTAGTATGCAATGTTTTAACACAGATATACATTTTCAACTTTTGATTAATAAGCTCATCTATCATGTGTTCTTGGTGTGGATTTAATGTCTGACTATTAGAGCCTCTGAAAGTCTGTTGTCATGTCAATTTACTTTGTCCAGAGTGAAGTTTGAAGGAACTGGAGCGTCCGGATTGAAGCGGCACCTTACAATGTCGTCATCTGGATCATGGGCCAGAAGCTGGATCACTGAGAAACAGTTCTGAGGCATCCTGATGAAAATATACACACACTTCAATAACATCACTAAATATAAATTAAAACATTTATCCACTGTCTATACTGCCTTTCTGTGCAGGGTCGTGGGGTCGTGGGTGGGCTGGAGCCAATCGCAGCTGACATATCAGTCAATCAATTAATCAATCAATTAATCACATTTAATTTACGTATATAGAAGCTTTCAAAACAATCAAGAGCAATTCAAAGCACTTTACGGTTTGATCGAGAGAAACAAAAATGCACATAAAAGATAAAGAATAGAGATAGAAATAATAATACAGCAGTAATAAATGAAAGAGATCAAGAATAAAAGATAAAAATGATCATCTGTTACGTAGTTCTGATAATTTACCTTAAAGCTGACACAGCTGTTGTCACTGGACATCTGTTGAGGGAACGGGAGTCAGATCGAGTTCCCAGGTCCAGTTCTGCATCACTGGTCCAGTTTGTTCTCCCATTGACATTTGATGCCCAGCAGCAGCCTGAGCCTCTGAGAAGAGGGCATTGGAAGGTATAATCAGTGATTATTAGGGGTGGGAGAAAAAATAGATTCACATAAATATCGCGATATCCTTTCGACGAATTTTAAATCGATTTTTTTTTTCAAAAATCAATTTTTATTATTATTATTATTATTTTTTTTTTTTTAATATTGTGCAATGTGCATTTGTTAGCCTTTTTTACATACAGAGAGTATAGGTTTTGAAATGGGATTTAGTTCACTTTATAATGGAATATGTTAATTTATAGGCCTCTACAGTAGGCTATTTGTGTGCAGCTAAATGTTAAAAATGCAGACAAAAAATCGAGAGAATCTGCAATATCGTAGAATCGCAATCTCTGTTGTTACTGTAAT
The DNA here is from genome assembly GCF_905171665.1 of Trachurus trachurus. Lineage (NCBI taxonomy): Eukaryota > Metazoa > Chordata > Actinopteri > Carangiformes > Carangidae > Trachurus > Trachurus trachurus. The sequence continues at coordinate 28,792,246 of NC_139893.1, forward strand.
GCCCATTAACAAAGATGTCCGCCATGATATCTCTAGAAAGGAAATTTTGTTTTTCTGCAATAAGTTCATCCACCGTTTTCTCATATGAATAATCATAAGTGTTTTTCTTCTGAAATGTTATTTTTGGCAACAATAGCCTCGCACGAGGTTGCCTGGCGAGCTAACTTCAAAACAGAATGTCAGATTGTCTTGAGCCGATAAGAGCCACCACTGCTGCTTCCAGACCACACCCACAGATGAAAACACAACCTGATACCAGAAACAGTTCGTTCCCATGACGTGGACGTACCTCAGAGAAAAAGAGGTTTTATTGGTCGACACAATTGCTGTTGTGTGTCCTTCAGACTGGCACCAGCGGCCTTGGCCTGTGTCATCCTGATCCGTTTGTAGGACACTTGACCTATTAAAGCTGGTGCAGACCCCTTCTTCACAGGTGAGGGTCGACTGGTCCTGACAGGTGCTCCATCCGTTCTGTCTGTGGTAGAAGGTCACCTGCAGCATTTGGGAAGAGAGCTGCATTAATAGGCTACTGTGCAGCAAGAACTACTTCAAGCTTAGAAAAGAGGGTGAAACACAATATCTGTGATAGTTTAGTCAAGACAATTAATTGGTCAATAAATATTTTATAGGTGACAGTCTTGCATCACAGAGAACATTTGGCTGCATGGTTTCTCACAACAGCAATAATTGAACTGTTATTGATCTCAGTAACTACTGATAGCCTATTGTATTAATACCTGACATAATGTACTATTATCATTATATTATTACTCAAACAGCATCACAACTCTTCTCTCATGCCACCTATCTGTTACTGCATTGTTTCCTTTTTCTTCTCAATTTAATAGAGTATTAGGATATTTATCATTGATGTATTTCTTTTTTTTACTAAATGATTTCGAATAATTTATGTTAAAATGTTTATGGTCTCTTAAAAAAAATTTCCACCTTATGTTTCCTTTTTATTGATCTTGTTTGGGTTATTGTACCGGATCTTCTTGCGAGAAATCTTTTGTTGTTAATTTAAAAATGATAATAAACAAAGAAAAGAGAGTACACATAGTTTACTCCAAGTAGCATTTAGCTGTTATGAAGTAGGTAAAATCCAAAGGTTTGCCAAATGGTAGTATTCTCTAATTAAATTATATGTTTAATAGCTATATTATGAAGATATAAAGAAGTCAATAAGATAATTACTGTACCCTGAATGTCCCATCGTTGTTCTTCTGTGGAGGCATAAAACTGATGCTGTCTCCATTAAAGCCCTGAGCCCCAGCAGACCCCAGTGACACGGACACCAGTAGCAGCAGGACAAGTGCTCCTGCCTCCATGGTGTCTCACTGAATCTGTCTGTGCAACAGCTCATTCTGTCAGTTTCCGTGTCACCTATGGGAGAGGCAGCTCCTTTCCAAATTCACTAAACAAACCAGTCAAACCAGATCTGGACTGTACTATGACAATTCACGCTTTTTTTATTTTATTTTTTTACTTTTTTTTAAAATCCACCTTATGGATATTGAATTTTTTTATTTGATTTGGTCTTGTCAGTTTGTAAGCTGAACTTTGTTCTTGTTCTTGAAAAAATCAAAAATCAAATATTCAAAATATAAATAGCCTATATATATTCACATTGCCAAGGTTAAAAACACAAGCAAATAACAAAAACAACTTCACAGATCTGACAGTAGCCTACCTGTGCAGCATTTATAAAAAATAAAAAATAAAAAAAACTACAAAAAAACAGCAAAATGGGAAAAACTTGTATGTAGGCCTAAATGTAAATTAATTTGAAAGTGTTCTTTATTGTTGGTTGGTTAGTTGTGAGGAAGGATGCTCTTAATTTGCTGATTCACTTTTCTTATGAGCCTTTTGACTAGACCTACCTAATCTTTCCATTTGATCCAGTTAAAGGCTTAATGGTAATTGGCTGAGCCTTTCATGGGGTCGACCAGTAGGTGTTGACCACAGCTCCTAATCGGATGTGAAAAAAAAAAAAGTTTTGGAAACATGTTTTGTGGGCTATGACTATGAACCAATCATTTTCAGCTTTTGGAGTGACGTGTTGAAGCTTAGAACAATTTTCGCTTTCGTCAGACATTTGGGCCTGCGAGCACCCGTAGTGACGTCAGTTTATGGAAATTCTCAGAGTGACAAGATGGCTACGGAACCAAATAAGACTGAAATCCTCACCATTTTCAAAAGATTAAGATCCATTCCTACGAACAAGGTAACCGAGCCAAACACCACCGATGTTTGTGTATCATCCTCTACGCTTGTTGTGTACTGACAGCTCGTCGGTTTGCTCGATGTGTCCGGTAAGAAGCGGTTAGCTGGCCGGCTAACTGTTTTCCAGCTAGGCCCGGCTCTACGGTCGGGGAGCCAACGGGAGCTAACGGGGAGCTAGCCCACCAGTAAAGCAGTCAAACATAAAGGCCACGTATACGATTTGTGTTTGCCGAGGTGGCAAACCGGTCTGTTGAGCCTCGCCAGGTTCGAGAAATGACAGAAATCTTCGTTAGCCGGTCAATAAAACTAGACATGTTGAAAACGCAGCGCATGTAACGTAGACGGACACATTTGTAGTTTTGAAGCATTTGTCGTTGATGTTCACAGAGGATATCGAGCAGGTTATCAGAGCCTTAGCATCAGCTGTACATGTATATGATATATCGGCAAGCCGTCTTCAGTAAATGAATAAACAAATACGTTTTCCAGCTGCTTTAGTGTCACACCATTGTTACTGAGGCCATTAGCGTGGCAGCTTCTGTCTTCATCGGTACTTATTGAGGCCTCAGAGAAAAACTCACTATCATCCAACCTGTCATTGTCAGTTCTCCAGTTAATGCTTATTTCACTCTAACTGTAAATTTCACTATTAAAATCAAACCTAGAGTCATTTATTTTACTGTGATCCTCACAGTTTCCGTTACAGTTACAGTTGTGTGGCCTTTAGTCCTTGTCCTGTTACATAATCCCTAATTACAGTTTCTGGTTGTAATATGAATTTATTAGGCTACAAGCATTCTGATGGTGGAAACTTACTACAATCAATGGTGGTTTAGTGGTTATCCTGATGGGTTGGGTTCTTGATCTGTTTTTATGTTAAACTTATGTAAACTGTATCATTGCTATGGAGGTTTAGTGTTTTACTATGCTATCAAAGTTATTATTGATTTCTGTTACATATAAGGCAGACACAGGGTCGACATTGTGTTTCTCTCTAACCCCCTTAAGGATCAAAAAGCAACACAAAAGAGTATGGAAAAAACATAAATAATAACCTTTTCTGTTCCACCTGTACAATACTTACACAAGGTGCTCTATAGGAGGTTGGCTCACATGACCGGGGCAAGACGAGGAAACTCCTAATTTTGTTAACATGGTTTTTGTTAAACCCAGGTGACTTTCAACAGGAAATTCTACTTTCAATATCTCTGAAGTAGAGGGACAGTTATTCCTCCTCTGTTGATCTTCTATAAACTTTTTGAACTATTTCATAAGTTGGTGTTATGTGTTGTTGAGCTTTTTCAAAGTCTAAGAGACCAACGTGACTGTCAGCTGTGTATTTTCTTTGTGTGTGTGTTAATTATTATTTAATAACAACAGTTAAGATAAGAAATTGGGAGCTTGCGATTACACATAATATTGTGTTTTAAAACAGCGGTTATAGATCTCAGTAAAATTGTCCCAGGACAAACGTTTCATAAGGAGGTTGTTTTCACTTGTTTATCTGTCAGCAGAATTATGCACAAAGCAGCGAACTGATTAGCAGCAGACTTGGTGGAGGAGGGATGGGACATGACATGAGTCGGGGGATTTTAACTCACAAGAGTTTTGTTTTCTTTCTTTGAAGTCTGGATGCATTTTGTTTGACATTGGGAGGTCTGTGCTTTCTGAGCGTTTTCAAACATGTTGTTCTTTGCAGGTATGTTTTGACTGTTCAGCTAAAAACCCCAGCTGGGCCAGTATTTCCTATGGTGTGTTCTTGTGCATCGACTGCTCTGGCATCCACCGCTCCCTGGGAGTGCATCTCAGCTTCATCAGGTAGGCTCAACGATGAGTATTGTTGGTAGCAGACATGGTGCGACGTTCTTCCTTGACAGTTCTTTTGTATGAGACAAAAGGCATGTGTGTGCGTCACTTCTATTACAGGGGACACGAGTGAATATTTCTGTATACACTGTTCAGATGAATGCAGTTTTCTCTTGAACCACAGTTTGTGAATGACAGAGAATCAATAGACATTTGAGGCGACTGTACCTCAGCCACACTTTCCAGACTGAGTCATTTTGCGAAATCAAAAGTCCAACATTGACACACACTGCTGTGTGGAAGTCAGAAAGGAAGCCTGGGTTTTCACTTCTCTCAGGCCTTTTTTCTTTTGTTACACAACAATTTGTAGCACTTGTCATTTGTGCAAACTAGTGCAGCACCATGTGAAGCACCATGTCTGTCTTCCTCAACAGCAGCACATTGTAAAAACTAGTTCAGACAAGTGACCTGTAGTACCACGATCATGAATACATTTCATTTCATTTCATAACCTTTATTTAAACTCGGAGATATATTGAGGAGTAACCTCATTTACAATATAGCCGAGATGAGACACAAAACACACAAGGACAGAAGACAAGACATTTGAAACATACAAAAACATAACAGAATACCAGAATATAAATTGAAACATAGTTAAAAGCACGAGCAGTTAGAGGTAAAATAAGATGTTGTTATGGCTTTAAATTGTCCCATTGATAAAAGTGAGGTAAGTTTCAAATGATTCTGCAGAGTGTTCCAGGTTGTAGGTGCACAGTAAGAGAAGCTGGTCTTTCCAAGTTCGGTGTTAACTGAGGGAACCTGCAGTGTGAGCCAGTCTTTTGAGCGTGTGCGATAGAGACCTGTATTGTATGTAATATGTAATACCTGTCGTACTGAAGCGCTGACTTACCACCTTCTTCCCTTCCTCCATCAGATCCACTGAGTTAGACTCCAACTGGAACTGGTTTCAGCTTAGATGTATGCAGGTTGGCGGCAATACCAATGCGGTAAGTTGAATAAAGTCCAAACCCACATTCCAGGAAGCGTGATCACCTGAAACTAAAAAAAATAACTTTTTTTTTTCCCCCCTCCTCTCTGAAGATGGCATTCTTCCGCCAGCATGGCTGCTCTACGAACGACACCAACGCCAAGTATAACAGCCGTGCAGCCCAGATGTACAGGGAGAAGATTCGGCAGCAAGCAAACGCCGCGCTGTCCAAATATGGCACAGATGTGAGTACAAAGGAAGTGGAATTGTATCTCGTAGCCTTAATCATTACAGATGAGTCCATCATAGATGATCAGGCTGTGTCCCTGCCTTCGGTGGCAAAGCTACAGGGCTGTATTTCATTTTGTTTTTTAAATACTTCCAGCAGTAATATCACACATTTCCACATTCGGGCTGCTAACAGATATTATACTGTGAATATCGCCCAGGCCTCTTCCAGCTATCATGAATCTGCACAGGCATAATGAACCCTTTTTTGACACAATAAACCTATCTGCATAATATCTTGTATCTTAACTATACACACACACACACACTCTTATATCTTCCCAAGTCACAACATAGCGGTCGGTTTAATATCAAGTGAAATGTTTACGTCGATCATGTGATTTTTATGTTCACTTCACTGCTCTGATCTCTGGTCCAGCTCCTGTTGTATTTTAGCTGACGGCTGCACACAGTCTGATACAGCGGTTGAATAATGGCTTTTGATTTGCCTGGTGCCGCGTGGTGGATCACTGACATGTTGCATAATAATGATTATCAGCCACAGTGGCAGAACTGGTTCAGAGTCCACACAGTCCATCACAAAAATAAAGATAAAAAAAGAATTGTTATCATTCTACTGGGCGTCTCGTCCTCTCCGTCACAGCTGTGGATCGACTCATCTGGAGGAGGCACTCCCACAGTTCCTGAGAAGAAAGAGGCAGACTTCTTTGCTGAACATACACAGGTTCGTTTGTTTTCCTGTCAAATTCACAGCAGTAACGCTGCCGCTGTCTTCTGCTAAGAGTTTTATGACGGAAACCATTTCAAGTCAGGGAATATGATTTCTCATTTTTAAAATAATTTCTACCAGAACTTGGTTTGAAGCTGAAGCTGAACCGACACAGTTGGGACATTACATTAATGTCGCACTAATTACAGATTACACATGAGTTACAAACATCACTGGGATCTTAAAGCAGAAGTAAGTGATATATTTGTGTTAATATAAGTCTTAAATAGTTATATCTTCCGACAGCAATCATTTACATAGAGTGTTTGAACCGAAACACGGGTCTGTCAGTCACTCTGCTCTGCTCTGAGTCGAGGAGAAAACATTTATCGTATCCTACAGTTTTTATCCAATGAGGAGAGATAACGGCATGCAGGGCTGTGTGTGCAGCCAAGGGACGCCGTGAATGTGGCGACGTAGGGGCGAGGACTGTTATGGTGCGTTCAAGGAAACTCGTAACTCCGACCTGTGAAGTTGTATCAGTTTGATCTGGTACGAGTTCACGGGTCGGAAGTTACGAGTGGCCGTTATAGTGACTTTCACAGGTAAAACAGGTCGGAAAAACACGAGTGGGTTGCCTGGAACGCTACAAAGTCATAAGTTGTGACTTGAAGCTGTAATTTACGATTTCAAAAGCCTGCCTGGAACGCAGCATTAGCGAAAATGACCGGGTCGCTTACTTCTGCTTTAATTGGTATCAATAACTTTAAAAACTATGTTAAAGTTGAGGTAAGAAAAATAACTGAACTGTACAATGATGCAGTCTAAAAGTGGTTCTGAAAACTGACTGAAAACAGCATAAAAAGGTATAATTGAAATAATCCAGAAAATGGGTTTTAAAATAGAGTTTTTCTGCCATGTAGTTGAAATTACAAATACCTTTTAATTGTTTCTTTGCAGCCGGCTAATGACTGGAGCATGGCGCCGGCCTCGGAGCCAGAGCTGAATGGAGCCGCTATCAACTCCCAGCTGACGGACACGGCAGCTAAAGTCCAGGATGACACCCGTTAGTAAAAAACACATTCGTCTGTTACTTCATATCTCTTGCTCCTTATGAAAGTTGCTCAGCCAAAACAACTGTTTCACGTACCAAACTTCTTCTGATAACAAGAGTTAATATCCCATCGGTGCTGATTAAGTCCACCTCTAATCTTCTCAAAGTTGCCACGGAGCAGCTGTCAATGTGGCAGCTTTTTGAAAATATAATGACCATAAAGTAGTTAACTAAACAACACTTCACTTTAGACAGTGCAGCAAACTGTGTGATAAAAAGCACGAGTCTTTAGTTTCATTGTTTCAAATGTTTGATGGGGTTTTTTTTTTGTTATGGTTTTTTTTTTAGCGCAAGAGGAAGGACCGAGCATCGATGGCCTGAGCACATCACCCAAAGCCTCCATTGGTGAGTCTTGAGCGCCGTCCTGCTCTGCTCTTGTGTAACCGCTGTCACATGTAATTCCTCCTCTCACGTCTGACACTCGCTCTCAATCTCACTCTGCATCTTCATTTCTATCTCTCTCTCTCTATTGCTTTCACTCTCTTTGTCTCTTTCTATCTCTGTGGTTTATCCGCACAAACTATTTGACTTTGTTCTCTACACAGTCGACATGACTGCAGATTATGGTGCTTGTTGTGGTTGTCTCCAAAACAGGGTCCTGATCACTAAAAGTTTTAGACACAATTAACAAGAAAACCATGAAAAATGTTAAAACTCTATGTCTCTGTCTGTTAGGTGAGGTGTCTTCATAATCATGAACATGACTTTCACTTTTTATTTTTCAAGGTCTGAAGCAAATGTGCCAGTGTTTACATTATTGATTATTTTCCTGATTATTTTTTCAGTCAATGATGCCAATGTAACACAAAGTAATGATGCGCAAGAAGACGCAGCACAATAATGGAAAGGTGTATAAATAGACAGTAATTACGCCTCTATAATCTGTTGTTTGACAAACGGGTTAATTGATGGGCGCTTGTGGTGACTGGTTTGTCTCGTCCCGTAGAGGAAAACATGCGTTTGTCATCACAGGAAGAACGGACACCCAGAGGTGACTGACTGGTGTGAGCTAAGCTGTTGTTTCTTTTGCCCCAGGCGCATGGTTGTGTTGCTTGATTGACATCTCAAAAACTGCCTCCCTCTCTTCCCCCGCTTCTCCCACGCACGATTCCTGCTGTTGAACAGGTTTTGAAATTGAAAATGAAATGAAACCCTCTTGTCATGCAGATGATGTGATTAAGAGATTAATCGTCTCATCTGTGTATGTGTTGGTCAATAAGAAACCATGACAAGTATTCTTTTGTTCCCTCTAACTTGACAGGTGAACTGGATTTAATTTAGAAAAGATGTCCTTACTAGAGAAAAACACTGTTAGTGTTGTGTTCATTCAGTTTGTGGTTCTCTCATTTCTATAGGTTTGTTTCACACAACACTGTAGGACAAAGTGTGTTCAAAGTTAAATATTGAGCCTCAATACATATTTGTGTTTGAACCATAAAAGTGTATATGTGTAAACATGAGGAATATCAGCTGATTAATCAGTTATTGAAATGTTTTACTCCCTAATATCAATTATTGGTTGGGCCCAAGTTGTGGAAGTGGAGATGTTGAACATATCATCTGATTCTCATAAAGGAGTTTAAAAAAAAAACAGCGATTGCGAGAAGGCAGATGTTTTTTGGAGACTGAGGTGAAAAGAAGAGGAAGGAGAAGTTTAGATACTGTGTCTGTGCTCTGGCTTCTCTAACAGAGCGTTCTGCTTTGTGTTTTTGTTGTGAGTTGCAGTTTGAGAATTAACCCACTCAGTGCTGCTTCTCCTCAGTGGCAGCTTTTTGTTTTGTTGAGCTGGTGTGTTTTTCTTTTCTCAAATCAGGATTTGAAAAAAAAAAAATTTAAGATTATGTCACTTTTTGTTCCAGATGTGAAACCTTCTATTATTGGAAAGAAGAAGCCGATGACGGCCAAGAAAGGGGTGAGTCACAGTTTAACCAGAAAGTTCATGTTGGTAACTGGACTGGATAGTAATGATGACCATAAAGTGTAGAGGGAAGTGTTTATTGACGTTGAAGATGGCCCCAAGAGTAAAATTCAAGATGTAGGCATATAAGTATTTAATTTTTTGTCTGTTTGTCCCTTTTTTTTTTTTTTTTTTTTTTTACATAACAATGAAATACAGATGTTTAAGCCCCAAAGAATACTGTACTCAGGAAAGCATATTTCCTTTAAAGTATTTATTATATTTGAAGTGCGATATTTTTTTTATGCTATGTCTTAACTTGCCGTACTACTCCTCCTTTTATTGTATAATTTGTACAGTGACAAAAAAAGGCTTTCTATAGTTATAAAGCTTAAAAAATCATTGCAAACCATTGTTAAAATAAACTAGGTTACAGAAGAAGTAATCTTATTTGTGAAAGATATTAGGAAATTATCTGCTTTGAATAATAGTTGATGTTACAAGGTGTTAACAAGGTTATTCCATTAAAAAAAAAAGCTCAACCATCACAGTGAATAAGGAGAAAAACACTAACTTCCTTTCCCTGATGCAGCTCGGTGCTAAGAAAGGTCTCGGTGCCCAGAAGGTGAGCAGCAAGAGTTTCTCCGAGGTGGAGAAGCAGGCGCACGTGGCCGAGAAGCTGAGAGAGGAGCAGGTGGCCGAGGCAAAGAAACAAGCCGAGGAATCCATGTGAGTTTTATTTGATCTCTGTTTGTCTTCAGCTTTGAGGGAAACCGTGACGGCTCCTCACATTTGTCCGCATTGCGAGTTGACGCGGCTCCGTCTCTGTGTTCTCAGTGTGGCCTCGATGCGTCTGGCGTACAAAGAGCTGGAGATCGACAGGAAGATGGAGGAGAAGAAGATTCAGACCCTGGAGGGGAAGAAGAGGGAGCAGGCGGAGAGGCTGGGCATGGGCTTCGGCAACAGGAGGTAACGTCACGGCAGGAAATGACGGGTTGCTTTCAACCAGAAGGTCACCATGGGGACGAGTCGTCTGTTCTCCACCGGTGTTTGAGCTGCGAAGTTGAAGCTTTGGTGTTTGTGTTGTTTCCCGTTTCAGTGCCGTGTCCCACTCGGTGATGTCAGAGATGCAGGTGATCGAGCAGGAATCTCCCATAGGAGCAAAGTCTTCCTCTCGCTCCAAACTGGACATGTTTGATGAGCCGGGCTTCACCTCTGGACCCCCCAAGTAAATATACGCACCCTCCCTTTATTGATCCTCCTCTGTCAGTTTCAAGTCGTGAACCCGCCGTGGTTAAACCCACTGTGGTGGATGTTTCAGGTACAAGGACAACCCGTTCACAGTGGGAGATAGTTTCGGGTCCCGGTGGGACGCTGACGGAGGGAGCGCCTCCTTCACCGCCTCCTGGGCTCTGGAGAAAGACGACCCCAAAGAGGAGGTCACCATCTCTAGTATTCAGCCAATAGGAGAGAGGTAACTACACTGACTCTCGGGGGGGTTCAGCCTCTGTTCAGTGTCGTCGTGTGCGCTGCAGCTCTGACCGTGTGGTGTCCTGTTGAATCCAGACTCCCCAGCAGGAGGAAAGCTGAGGTGGCGGCTCCCGTGTCGGAGTCGAGCGAGGCCCGGCAGAAGTTTGCCAATGCCAAGGCCATTTCCTCGGACATGTTCTTTGGTCGGGAGAGCAGTGCCGAGGTGAGACACCACATCTCCCTTCACATCTGTCTAAAATAAAAATCTTTACTGTGTATTTTTTTTTTTTAATGTTTCGATGAACTATGTCCTGTTAGATCCTTGTTTTAACTTTCTTTCTGTCCTCTGTCAGTACGAGGCCAAGACGAGACTGGAGAGCATGTCCGCTAGCACCTCCATCAGTTCAGCTGACCTGTTTGGAGACGGCAGTGACCCGAAAGGTGAGAGCTGCTCCTCAGTGTGGAGCCAAGTACATTAAAAAAAGTTAGAGTTAAAGTAGCAGCAGCAGCAGTAGCAGCAGTAGCAGCTAAAGGATCAGAGTGACGTTACTGTGTTCGTCTAAGTGACAGAAAAACAACATTCAGCATCAAGACATTTTCATACAGTGTCCCTTTCATACAGTTTAGAGAAAAAGAAAACAGGGAGGGTTATTGATCTTTTCTCTACAACAAAATGATTCATTTGTGAAAATAAAATCAGGTCTAATAGGAAGTTGTAGTTGTGTGTTTGTCCCTAACTATGGCACTGAGCTGTACATCTGTAAAAACACCTCACAATTATAAATCTGACTTTGTAAAGTCTCAGAATTTCCCAAAACAGCTGCTCACTGACTTTATTTAATCAAACCTCACTCAGAGGGAGAGTGATGTGAATTTGTTGGGGACTATTTTCTGCAGCGGATTAATCCACATCCTGTAATATAGTGTGTGTGTGTGTGTGTGAGAGAATTGGAATGAGTGTTAACTGAGTCGAACTGCTCTTGCTCCTCAGCGCGGGCCTCAGGCTTCGACAGCGTGCTTCCCTCCGGCCCCGACATCGCCCAGTTCAAACAGGGAGTCAAGACCGTTGCAGGCAAGATGGCCGTCCTCGCCAACGGAGTGATGAACACGATCCAGGTGAGACGGCAGCCGAAGAGTGCTGACCCAGAAATCATATTTTCATCTTCTTCATACAGTTCACAATTATTGCTCATAACGTAGATTAGAGTTCTTTTCCTGTAGACCTCTATATAAACTTTCAGGACTGATAATAGAGAGCTGTCAACTGTATAAAAGTGATTCCATTAGAGCAGCTGATCAATCAATACATTGATTTAGGTTATGATACACACCTGGTTCCGTGTCACAGGGTGGAGGAGTGGATCTCCTGCTGTTTGACCCCGTCCTGACTCCTGACTGTCGTGTATTTCTCCCTTTGTTGTTGCCAGGACCGTTACGGCTCCTACTGATCGGCCCCGAGTCGAGCGTCGGCCTGTGGGAACACAAACTAACCAACGTCTGCGTAGAGCCAACCAGCCTCCTGACTGACATGTGCATTTGGGCGGAAGAGACGGGACGAGAGAGAAGAGGGGCGGGAAGCGGAGGATTTGCATGAAGAGTGGAGGAAGAAGTCGTCCTTCTCGCCCGTCCCTCTTTTAGAGACAATTTTCCAGGAGTGAGACAGTATTTTCTCCTCATCCTCATTAGCAGACTCTTGAGTTTTATTTTCATAAAGGAAACCATGGAAAGGTGTAGTCTTTTCTAAACCAAGAGTTTTGTTGTAATTTACTGTCAAGAAATTTTTTGGTCTTAGATTTTCACAAATGACGTCAAGAGTTAATTCTACGATATTTTATTCCTCCTGCATAAATCAAAGTGTTGTTCATATTATCGAATATTCTTCCCAGTTCTGTCTTTTATTTTGTTTTATTGTGATATTAAAAAAAATGCAGTATATATATTTTCAACTTTTAGCATCAATTTGAACAAGAATCCACAATGTTTGCATTCAGCGTTTGATTCACTGCTGCTCACTCACAGTAGAGTTTGTCCACAGGTTATTGTTGTTTTTTTATTTTACACAATTTCAGAGACTTTGTGAGTTCTGGGATCCTGCACTTCTGTCTGGGTGAAAACACTGGAGCATCAGATGTTTGATGTCCGAGCTGCTGCGGTTATTTATTATCTGACTCGTGTCGGTCGCGCACAGGAATTTGAAATTTCAAATTAAGACTGATGGGGGGGGGGCATTCAATTAAAAATATAGATCAATGCGTATTGATACATCAGATAGAACGTGCTCAGTCCCAGCTCATTAAAAGTTGACACTGTCTCGACTATGCATCTACATTTTACTACAACTGTACTCTACAACTGTTTCTGCCAGTTGGATCTGAAGTCTGCCACGACCCTGAAAACACAAGACGCTCTGTTGACGCTGCCTTTTCCCCTGTTTTTTTTTTTTATTACTTGGAAGGCCGATGTCTTCAGTTTACATGGTTATCGTTTCACACATTTTGACCAATGAGAAAATATTCCAGACGTTCACATTGTAAAACATGATCATGGTTGTGCCTCTTAAGTGATGATGATGATGCTCAGAGTAAGAAGCCTTTCAGTATTTGTCTTTCTTCCCTGTTTGTCTCAATCCCCTCGGTCACTTGAGGTCCTGGCAGATTTCACATTCAACATGTTATTGAGAGGACGGTCTGAACAGATGAGGGTCCTGGTTCGTGATTTTTTTTTTTTTTTTGGAAAGATCAGAGTGTCATATTTTTTCCCAGCGTGGCCGAGCCTGCGTGTGTGTGTGTGTGTGTCCCACCCGTGTGATAAACTCCCACAAAGTAACAACCATGTGGCGCGAAAGGATGAAACATTGGACTATTTATTTGTAGGCTACAAAAAACAGAAACTTATTCAGTATGTTAATAAAGATGGAAAAAACCTCCGCTGCTGTGTTCACGTCTCTGACTCCGACTCCACTGCACACACTTCATTATATATATTATTAACTTTAATCTGCTTCAGTAGCTTCACTTCTCTGTGCATGATAACTTTCCAACAGCGGCTGGTGGAAGTGAGGGGTGGAGAGGTTTATGTGCTTCTCGGGTTTAAATCTCTGCACTGCAGCTCTGCCGTCACTCAGACACTTGTGATCTGCCTGAATCTTACAAATTTGACGAGTCAAGTGCTAATACTATACGACAGACACGAAGAAATCAAGACGTTCATAAGGCAAAACACTTTCTTTAGCATTGATTAAACCAGTTCTCTGTAGTGTCAGAAAGAAGGATTAAAACCTGCAGGTCAGAATCATGTGACTGCTTAGATCTCTGAATTCAGAAACATGACACCGTCATGCTGTCACTCTCCATATTTGATTGTTGGGGGGTGGGGGAGGGTCATGATGGCGGGTGTCTCTGACCAGCCATGGGACACTTTATTTCTTGCCGTCGCCCCCACGATGATGTTAAAAAGGTTGAAGGTGGAGACGCAGCAGGTTTTAGCCCCAGTTGTAGAAGTAGATCTTCTGCCAGGTGGGGAGGTAATCCATCAGAGGACCTGAGACACAGACACGGGGGGAAGGGTCAGAGCCTGCTGATTCTTGATATTTTTTCTTTGTATTTTATGTTTAACTCAATAAACACTTTTTCTGGACTTGAAAAGACTATGTGATTGAAGGCCTGAGTACTTACGAGCAACGAGTCCTATTCCTGGGACGTGATCGGCCAGGAGTCTGAGCAGGAAGAGGATCTTCTCCCTGCAGACGAAGAAACACGATGCCAAACACAATTTAAACAACAAATCTTAAAAACATTTAAAGCTGCACAGATGCTTGTGAAAAAGATATGAGCGTTTTTCTTGTTGGACGAAAACAATTTATCATTAAAGGGACACTTCACCCAAAATTGATAACTCACCAATTTTCTTCTCACCGTCATGCCAAGGAAGGGTTCGGAGAACTTTTGGAGTCATCAAAACGCTTTTGGAGTTACAGGATTTTTATATAATGGTGGCGGATAGACTTCACTTTTGAATTGTCCAAAACACACACACTATGAAACATCCAAGTACTTAATTTGATCTCTGTTTTGAGCCTTGTTGTAGCAGTAGCTCCCAGTGGCTCTGTTGATGTTTGTGCACATGTGCAAGATTTGCTGTGAGATGTTCTATCATACATCCAATGGTTTACAACAATGAACAAACATCTTACAGCAAATCTCATGCATGTGCACAAACATCCACTGGGAGCTACTACTACAACAAGGCTAAAAACAGAGATCAAATTAATTTTTCCGAACAACTTCTTCATGTTGCGGCTTCAGGACACTTGGGTCAGTACGGACGAGCAGTGTGGAGGTATTTGGATGTTTCATAGTGTTAGTTTTGGACAATTCAAAAGCACTATCCAACGCCATTATATGAAAATCCGTTGCCAGCCGGACCCCCCCTGGAACTCCAAAAGCGTTTTGATAACTCTGAAAGTTCTCCGAACCCATCGTTGGCATGACGGTGAGTAGAAAATTGGTGAATTATCGATTTTGGGTGAAGTATCCTTTTAACCTAATTGATGGAAAAAATGTTATCTTGTTTTGGACTTTTAAACATACGACCTTGGTCTCTGGGAAATCTTCAGAAATTTCACACTGATTCTGATTCTTAACAATTTAATGGACTTCATAAATGACGGAAATGAGGTACGTCGCTGCGACACTTACTCTGAGTATTTGTCGTAGAAAGGCGAGCGCAGCAGGTAGTAGAGCAGGAGGAAGGTTCTCCTCCTCATCTCCGCTCTCTCCCAGCGGTTCTGAAACTTGGTCTCATTGAGCAACGCGAAGCTGCAGGAAAGAAAAACACAACATCAATCACTGGATCACTGAACATGAAGCTTTTCATAACTCAAACAAAAGACACAGAGCACATTTATCTTTGATTTATTCATAGCAACTGGTCAAGAAATAACTGACTACATTTCTTTCCAAAATAATAAAGTATAATTTGTCTTGCCTTGCCTTGTCTTGTCTTGGTTAAATATTCAGTATATGTACGTGAGGACGTGAATCTGTTCCGGAGGAGCTTTCTCACCTGGACAGTTCGAGGGCTCCGGAGATGAGCCACGGCTTCCACGACCGTTTCCCACAGACAGCGAGGCAAAGCACTGCAGGCAGCGTTCAGGAAAACTGAACTGAACTGAAGCAGGACCCTGGTCTTCTCCTGCTAACATTTAAATGGTTGAGCTGCACTGACAGATGTGCTGCACAGCAGTGGACTGAGACAGAAGGATACAGTGGACGAGAGGTCGGCTGATGTACACAGACTCAGCGATGGTCTCCTGCAGCCCCAGCTCTGTTGGCTTGTTGTGGAGCTTCTCCCTCAGGCTGCTGCTCCTCCTCTTCCTCTGAGTCGGTGCCCCCAAGAGGCGGGCCTGCAGGGACTGACCTGCCGCGACATCAACAAATAAATCAGCAAAACAGCTGCTGGTTTAACATTTTTGCACTGTTGTAAGTTCACACTTTCTATTAATTTCTTGTTACTGCTATGAAAAGAATATGTGTTTCACATTTAAAGCAGCACGTTGAGTGTTTTTATTTAAATGGGTGTAACTTGACGAGCAGAGGAACAAATAAAGCTGTGACATTAAAGAGAGTCCACAGAGCTCTGTCCATCGTCCCCATGGAGACATAATGATGATTTTTTTTTCTTACCACTGCCCAGCGGCCTAATGACCCGTCCTGACCTCTGACCCACAAAACACGTGTCATCTTGCGCTTCGCCGTCAACATCATCTGTGGAGAAGAAACAACATTTGTTTTGTAGTTTAAAGCTGCTTCAGTGATTTTTGTTAGGCAACAGAAGAAGCTGTAAATATGGCATCATTACCCTGCAGAGGCGACATGGTGAACTTGTTAACAAACACATTTACTTATTCTTTTCATTTGTTTTATATACTATTTATATATTTTATTAACTTATTTTTTGTTTGTTTCATGTTCATTTGCAGCATTTGGTCAACTCAAGCTGTGTCTGAATGTGTTCTGGAGATGACACTGACTTGACTTACACAAATATTTATATAGATATGTTATTAATAGAAGAATAATGAGAATATTGGGGAAATGTTTTTTTTTAATTACACTTTCTACTACATATATATTACAATTTCACTCCCTCTATGGAGGATCAGTGAAGTCTTATCTCATCTTAGTGATGAGTGCAGCTTTAATTAACTGACATTAACTGACATTAACTGATTTTGGTGTGACTTGTTGGCAGTGAGTCTGAAGCCATGCTAACAGCTCTGTGAGGCTCAGGCAGCTACGGGCTAAAAGCTACTGTTAGCAGACACATGCTCACTGATATGTGACGTAACCTCTTGACTTTGAAGCTCAAAGTCCAACATTAAAACATGAAAAGATAGCTGACCTTCAACGCTGAGCTCTGCAGCTCTGTCGAGGGGGATTATGGGAGGTGAAGTCTGGATGCCAGATTTATACCACAGAAGAAGCACAATGCGAAAAATTGTCCTGAGGATGAACATGAGAAAAAAAAGTCTGAGTGGAACAACAGAGTTACATCATGCATTTATGGTTAATTAGTAGACATTATTATACAAGATCTGACAACAAGTTTTTATCTTATTTCTGCATCTATTCCATTTTTTAAAATATATCATTAAACAATATAAAACATGTACTTCAAACCAGGTACTAATTCATCAACAAGTTCAATCCATTTTCTGGTTCCAGGCTTTCTGCCAGATGTTGAACCAGCTGCAGAGATTTTCTTATTTCAAAACACAGACGGTTTATGTTGGTCTTAAAATCCAAATGTTTCTTGTAAGATCAGTGCACAAGTTAAAGCAGAAGTAAGCGATCCGGTCGTTTTGGCTAATGCTGCGTTCCAGGCCGGCTTTTGAAACCGTAAATTACAGCTTCAAGTCACAACTTACGACTTTGTAGTGTTCCAGGCAACCCACTCGTGTTTTTCCGACCTGTTTTACCTGTGAAAGTCACTATAACGGCCACTAGTAACTTCCGACCCGTGAACTCGTACCAGATCGAACTGGTACGACTTCACAGGTCGGAAAAACACGAGTTACGGGCTGCCTTGAACGCACCATAACAGTCCTCGTCCCTACGTCACCACATTCACGCGCATCCCTTGGCTGCACACACCGCCCTTCATGCTGTTCTCTCTCCTCATTGGATAAAACTTGTAGGATACGAGAAAAGTTTTCTCCTCGGCTCAGAGCAGAGCAGAGTGACTGACAGACCCGTGTTTCGGTCCAAACACTCTATGTAAGTGATTGCTGTGGGTAGATAGACTTATATTAACACAAAAATATCGATTACTCCTGCTTTAAATATGGGATCACTCCATGTTCATTGAAACTTGACTAGAGGAGTTTTGAGGGATAGTTTAAACACATACTTAAAAATCTGAATGAGTCCGATCACCAGCCAGCGGCCAACGTCACCCCACAGCTTACAGGCTCCAATCTCCAGGAAAACTTCCACGTACTCCAGCACAGAGAGCCAGGTCAGGAGCCTCTGCTGAGACAGAGACTGAACACACACAGACATCAGGTGCCAACAGTGGTGAACATTTTAACTTTCAGCCATAGCTTCTCAGTCAAACTGAAACTGCAGCATGTTTCTGCAAGGATTAAGGGAAATTTATGAATGATGTTGCCATGGCGGCCACACTTTTTATGTTTTCTGTAAGTGTTTGTAGATTTGAATTCAATAGTTGGGATTCAGTTACAAGTTTAAACAAATGAGTGACTTCTGACAACTCATAAAGCAGCCCTGAAAGTATCCAGATCCTCACAGTGTCATGTTCATGAAAAAAGACGAGAACTAAATGGGTCATTGTGGTTCACTGAGTCCAGCTTGATGGATAAAAGTTGTTTAAAGGGGAAGCCTTGAGGAGGAACTCACCACAGGGAAGGTACATCTCAGGCCTTTGCGCAGGATGCTGTCATTGAACAGAACCAGGAGGTTGGAGGCAGAATAAACTGAAAAATACACAAAGAAGAGGTGTAATCAATCTGAATAGCAGAAAACCCCTGAAACAGGCCCAACAGTGAACAGATTACAAAAAGAACTGCTGTTTTTTTCTACAGATAAACTCATTTTACTGCATGTAATGTTAAAGCAGATATCAGCTTCACGGCCGTTTCGGCTAATGCTGCGTTCAAGGCAGGCTTTTGAAACCGTAAGTTACAGCTTCAAGTCACAACTACGACTTGGTAGCGTTCCAGGTAACCCGTAGCTCGTGTTTTTACCATCCTGTTGTCTGTGAAAGTTCCCTATAACGGCCACTCGTAACTTCCGACCCGTGAACTCGTACCAGATCGAACTGGTATGACTTCACAGGAAGGAAAAACACAAAGTACGAGTTTCTTTGAACGCACCATGAGTTAGCAGCCCCCGCCCTTGTCAGGCATCAATTGGTCCTCGTGCTACGTCACCACATTCACGCGCATCCCTTGGCTGCACACACAGCCCTTCATGCCGTTCTCTCTCCTCATTGGATAACACTTGTATCCCACAAGGAAAATTTTCTCCTCGGGTTACAGCAGAGCAGAGTGACGGAGAGACTCGTGTTTAGGCTGAAATACTTCATGTAAGTGATTGCTGACGGAAAATAGGACTATTTAGGACTTATATTAACAAAAACATTCCACTGATATCTGCTTTAATTTCTTGTAAATAGATCAACAAGAGTACTCACCTAGTTCTGATATCTCATGGGAATCTGCAAATCGCCCTGTGTGAAATAACAGTTACAACATGTTACTGTTTGTTATGTGCTGGAAACATCAGAAAACAACAGGAACACTGTGGAAAGTATCTCTGATGTTTGGACAGGACACATCAACATTGACAGGGAAAATTGTATATCTCTTGATTTCTGAAAGTGAACAGAGGTGAATTCAGACAAATGAGTGTCTCTTCAAATGTTTCTGTTAAAAGAACAGCATCTAAGATCAAGACAACTTTCAGATAGGTCACTCCAAGACAGAAAATGACCATCCACACAAAATTGACAATCACCATATCTGCCCAAATAGATAGATACTTTATTTGATTCCTTTAGTACAGAAGGCCTAGGTATTACCAACGTCTCTGGTATTAGGTGATATCGGGTACTGAATCAGGAGCATGGTGAGCTAACAAAGCTGCAGTGCAATAATTAATCATTTGATGCCAGTTTTAAGGACAGTCTGCAGGAGAATGGGTTATTTTCTACTATAAAAGTCAACATGTCATTTTGCAAACTTTTGCGTACAATGGAAAATGAAACTACAAACTCTCTGGGTTGAAGCGAAGCGCAGTGATATCCTGTCACTGCCTATGCTCAGCCTTAACACGGCCTCTACAGCTACTGACGCTTTGTTTTGTACCGTTAACACGAGTTTAACCAGGTGCTGCTGAGACTCACCTGCGATCAGATAGGACAGTGTCCGCACGGTGCTCTCCAGCTGTGCTGTGGCAGCTGGATTCGTCCTCACGTACTCGGTGTAACGCTGATAAACACGAGTCAGTCTGTCCACGTACTCTTTAATGTGAGACATTTTACCTCTCACCTACTGCGCATTGAAAGACAAGCTCTTCATTTAGTGTCTGTGCCAGTCAAAGTTTGTTTGTTTATTTCCTGTTTTCTCTAATGAACAGTTTTTTTCAAACCAAGCAAACTTCCGTGTACATGGTCCGTCGGTCATTTCCGTCCCTCCGCTCTCGCCTTCCAGCACATTAGTTCCGGTTCCGGCATTTAACGCTGCTGCTCTTCCGGGCACGCTATTGTTGCATCAGCACCCAGCCATCCAACACTGTGGCAATGTCGACCTCAGGAGAGACAGGTACTGTGACAATAATCTCTATTTCCCTCCCTGCACACTCTTTAGCTGAAAAACAAGAAACAAGGCCGTGACAGTGATGTTCTCCGTGTTTTGTTGTTTTTTACCACCTGTCACCGCCGCTGAGCTAACGTTAGCTTTAGCCAGGAGAGAGGCTGCAGCAGAGCAGAGCCGCTTATAGCTGCAGGCACCACTGTCACTGAGTGAAGTGACAGACTGAAGCCCCTCAACAAAAACCTGCGAGTTAAGCTGATTGTTTATGGATCGGAATATATCGGCAAAAACAGATTAACAAATTAGACACGAAGTGAAAGTAAAGCGGACACGCTGATATTCGGCAGATGTGTTTCACATGGAGGTGTGTCACTAAGAAACGACAGACAGATGTTGTAATTAGCTCATTTTTTAAAAGAGTTTTGGGTCACCTGTTGTTTTTTTAAGAGAAATATATGCCAGTCTGTCATGCTGCTTTAAAAAAAAAGAAAAAGAAACCTGAGGCAATTTGTAATTATCAGTGAATAGTGTTCCCAGTTTGTGGCTCTTTATGAGAATAAAATGCAACGCTGCAGCCTTAAATAAAGACAATTACAGTAGGTAGGTTTATTATCCTGTTCACAATGTCCCACCTGAGCTGATGTTGCATCATCTGGAACAGGTTATAACGGTGCTCGTCATACTGAAAAGATGTCCCTTAACATTTTAATCCTGTCCATATCTCCAGGTTTGATTGTGTACTGAAGCTTTGATGTGATTGGTAGATGTTGTTAGATATTGTGTGTTTATTTATACACTGAAATAATTCAATTTTAATAAGTTAGTTTTTATTTTCAGTTTCTATTGCTGCATCATCCAGTGGGATAGCTCAAATGTGAAAGTGTCAAACAGAAACTAATGGTGCAGTGATCAAGCACTGTCATTCTTATAAAAAAAAGAAATATAATATAATAATAATTTAATAATAATATTTATAATGATCATTATACAAATATTAATACTTAAAATGTGTGAAAAAAACAACACTTTTTCTATGCTCAGTATAATATACTGCTCACCTCTTTACTATTGCTTTTATTGTGTGTTCTTCTCTTATTTGCATTGGAATCATCAAATTATAATAGGTTAGTGTTTATTATTCAGTTTTGCTTAGGTTGCATGCAAAAGTAACTCAGCTTTTTCATGCTCACTATCGCCTCTTTAATGCTTTGTAATAGATGGTTTATTTATGGCAATTCATTAAGCCACAAGCCGCAATCATCTCAGTCGAAACAATGCTGTATATTTGTTGCTTGTCCCTCATTTCATGTTAGTGACCCTCATGAACCACTTGCTTCTGTCCTTCCATCGTTTTTAGAGCTACATTTCAGTTTGTCTGAGTCACTTTCTTTTTCACTTTGTTTTCACTTTCTGTCTTAGTATTTCATTACTCATGCATGGAGCAAAGACATTTAAGTTTCTGTTTGAGTTGCCGGTTTTCACTCTTGTGGTGTTTGTGGGTTGGAAAATTCAGAGGATCATTATTGGATTGACCCAATAGAGATTCAGATTTTGAAACTTTCTTTAACTCTTTTTCCACTTGTTTATCTGTTTGCATTGCAACTCCCATTCAGAGTCATTTCCCCTGCAGTGTCCATGTTCATGTCTGAGCCCCATGCTGTCGTATCAGATACTGTAGCTGCTACACCACGGACAGAGACAATGTTAACTCTGCCAGATGTCACTAGACACTAAATGCAACATCTGGCATCTATATAGTTGAAAACCCAGCGTCTTGGTGCATTGGTACATCTGTCCAGGACCATAATATACCATCTTATTTAGATTTACGCTGATCATAATGGTTAAGTATCCTTTCAAGACAAAGGCAGGTTCAGCTTTTGTGCTTACGTGTTACTTTTCAGGAAGATTTCAGTTTAGTGAAAATAATTTTTTTTTTACATCATGTGAGTTAAAATGTGTTTCTTCAGTTGATCTCGTGGTTTCAGCGTGAACTCCCTCACCGTCCTGTTGTTGGTGTTTTTCTCCGGCTGTTGCAGCCTGGTCGGTGATTCATTGCGAACATCTGCCCTCTTGTTTTCTGCAGCCTTTGAGTTTGGCTTCTTGCTACAGATAAATGAGGAGGCCGCGCTGGCTGTGGCCCTGAATGACTACCTAACCTCACGCAGCTACCTGGCTGGGTTCAGCCCCTCCCAGGCCGACCAGAAAGCCTTTAAGCTCCTCCACAGGCCCCCAGATCCACAACATGTGCACGCTCTGCGCTGGTACAGACACATAGCAGCCCTGCAGCAGGACCTCACCTCTGAGAGCAGCAGTGAGTAGACAGCTGAAGGCATGAACAGGATAGACATCGTTGAAGTTGAGGCCGCCTGAGGCAGGAAAAACTGAGAGCAGCTCTAACCTGACGCTCTGCAAACACTGACATGCATGCACCCTGAGCTTCTTCTGCAGGGGTTTGGATGAATTCAATTTTAGCTTTCACTTTCCTTGTCAGTAACAGCAGTGGAGTGTGTGTGTGTGTGTGTGTGCTGCCTGTAGCCGAGCACCAAGGACTCTTTTTTTTATCGCTGTTCAAACAAAAAGACAGCAGCTGTGACAAACTGCACTAAAGTCACAGAGCACACGCTTCCTTACAGAGAGACACACCTAGCTGGTTACACACTAGACCACTGATTTGAACAACTTGGGGAGACCACAGACGTGTGGACAGTTTCAACCAAACAGGAGACGATTTAGCCAGACCATAAGACCACACGCCTTCCATATGTGGCGACAGTTTCACTGTAGAGATTCCCCAGCAACAGATCTCACTGAAACTCATGTGATCAATCATGACTTTAGATGACAAACAAATATGGGACATGGTCAGTGGTGTGCACTCTGTTATGCTGTGAAAAACAAAAAAAGAAGGAAGTATATTGGTGAAAATCTGGCTGAGAGGACAGTGTAGGCATGGCAACCTGTAAAAGTGGCAACATCCGGTTTATGATGCTAGTCTGGTCATGGCTATTGCGAGTATTTCCATCAGAGGTGAAGTTCCAGATCTTGAGGCTCTGACTTGATTAGGAACAGGAAAATAATCATTTTGACACAAGTACGACACTTGAGGATTACGTAGAGTAATCATTGTTTATGACATGACACACATCAGGCCACACTCCCTTGTTGTTGGAGAAGACAATTGTGCCTAAAATTGTCTAGTGTACATGTGTAACCAGCCTAACGTGAAAATCTGACAAGGCCCCTGCAGACACATCAACACACACGTTTTCAGAGTATTAGACATTGTCTCTCGCAGGTTTTCACTGCACCTATTCATGTGAACACCATGTGTGGGTGTTTGTGCATGCTCTGTGTGTGGCAGCTCATTGTCTCCTGGCTTTATGTGTGTGTTCCTTTATATGAGCTCTCAGCTCATGGATCTGCACTGACCACTCACCTCTCTGTTATCTGACTGATCCAGACCAAACTCACTCACTTTTCACACTTTGAGCCAAATATATAATAAAAATCAACTACAAACCAAATTTTAAAAAATCCTGACAAATAATAAAAATCGGACTCTTTCAGGCGTCTATCTCTGTTATGCCCCGAGAATGGAAATATGTTCTGGGTAACTGGTTTTGTAGAAGAGGAAATTTTAAGTCATAGCTTGGGGATACATTAGAACATCAATTCAGAATTTATGTTGAATACTTTGTTCAGCTTTTTTTGTCAGAATGAACTCTAAGAAGTTTTATATTCACAGTGGTTCAGGTACAAATAAACAGATAACATCAGTGCCTGCTCCTTGGTCAGAGTAAAATAATGCTTTAGTTAGAAGAGGTCTGAATAGCATTTCTGCGATTGTGTCTCAGCTGTGCAGACTGAGTGAAACTTAAAGTATTGGAGGGATATAGTGCAATAGTCACTATTATCAAACATCAGTTCAATCAGACTAGATGTGATCTCTCACATCTAGATATGAAATGCATCTTATCTTGATCAGATGTATTTTTCCAGAAATTGTCTTGTGTGTTTTTCATTGATCACCCGATCAATGGAAATTGAATCTGCAACATTTTCAATTTATAGTTTAAGCAAAAAGAATTGCAACAGTAATTTCCTCTATTTAAAAAAAAAAAAAAATGTATTATCTTATCTAGGAACTTAAAATTTAATAAAAAAGTACACAGTATTGGTTTAGCAAATTTTTATTAAGCATTCTACTTAAATGCTAATTAATACGTAATTCCTAATACATTTATAATTGTTTAACTCTGGATTAATAAAATCATCGATAACTTGTTGAATGATACTTTAGTTTGTATATAAGCTATTTATGTTGAATGATGTACAGATTAAATTATGTACAGGATTGTTATTGGATTATTGCACATTTGTGAAAAGGGATAATCGTCACGATCGATCGTTTGTGATGCCAGAAAGTAGCAGGACAATAGTGAACAAAAAGGCCTCAACTCCAAAAACGAGGATGTTTAAATAATGACAAAAAGTAAAGTGAAGCACAAAATGAATGATCGAAAAGTAAAATTCTGCATGTAGTGACTTCAATCTTTCTTTATAGCAAAACAATAAAGTTCAGGTAAAACATTTGCATTTCATTTTTAAAAATGAAACAAATGCCCTTTGTTAAGTTACTGTGTATGTTTGTGTGTTGTTTCAATTTCAGTGAAGGGAAAGCGGGTCCAGCCGGCCTGGTCTCCTCCAGCAGGAACAGGAGTCCCTCAGCTTATGCTCTACAACAGTTTGACCAGAACAAAGGTCAGAGGTCAAAGTCAAATCCCTGTGGCTGTGCTCGGACTCGGCCATCAACACAATACCTCCTACATTCTCAATATATACTGCATACTGTCCATTACCAAGCTGATGTTCATATGAATCCAGTATCCCAGAATGTATTTACTGTAGCAGGAATCGGCAGCAACAGTGATGACTGGCATGATTTTAAAGAAGGCTGAAAGCTGATAACACTTTTTATATAATTTTTCTATTTTTTAGAGGAGAATTCAACTGTGTTACAGTTTTTGGTCCACTTATAGCTTCCACTTCATAGCCCACTATTGTATTTTGAACAGCCACAGTGCATCATGGGACAGTTCAGTGTGTCCAGTATGCTCACAGCACATACTCATTCTTACTCATGCTAATATTTCTCACATACACAAAATTCACCTACTCTGCTGTGTGAACGCACTACACAGTTATTTTAGTGTCAAATTAGTGAATAGTGCATATCAATAATCACTTATCAGAATTAATCTAGGAAAACAGGGACTTCCTAATATTTGATGTCTGTCAGGTTCCACTTTTGTAAATTTAGTTTTTCAAATCGGTTGACTCCAGTGATCTTTTTGTATGAAGTGTAAAGTTTATCAGAGGAGTGGAGCTGATCTCCATTAGGACACGTGTGATAATAATAAGATGAGTTCTGAAAATTGTCCCTCAGCTCATTAACATTGATTACCTTTCTTTTCCAGGAGCCGTTTGTTCCTCAGAAAGGGAACAAGGTGACCTGGTACTGCTGTGGCCCCACAGTGTATGACGCCTCACACATGGGACACGCCAGGTGAACTGACTAGAAAACCCATTGTCATGTGTCAGTCGCTCACCAGCAGCACGGTCTCTTATAGTCTCTCTCTCTCAATCAGATCCTATATCTCCTTTGATATCCTGAGGCGGATACTGAGGGACTACTTCCAGTACGACGTCCTCTACTGCATGAACATCACAGACATAGACGATAAAGTGAGTGTGGTGCATTAACAGGGATTATGATTGTTTTTATTTTTAATAAGCTGTGAAATGTAATTGATTTAATTTGATTAAAATCAGGATTGATTTAAAGCCTTTTCCCATCCATCCATCCATCCATTTTCAACTACCGGACTTCCCTTTCCCCTTTTATTACCCTGTATTTCTATCAGAGTTTTACACCAACGGATGATTTTGGTTGGCAACATGTAGCGTGTGCACTGCTGCAGTGTAGCAAACATTATCATTTTAGGATTATGAGTTTAACACTGAAACATGTCTCATGACAGGCAGCCATTATGTCCTCCACTCACTATTGGCTGACAGGATCAGATGACGTGATTGAGGAAATACTGTACTGTTTGTGAGTGTTTGTGTATGTGACCTGTTAGTAAGTTGAACTTGGAACAGACCTGCTTTACCACCCTGAGCAGTTCTGTTCTTACACTTACTGTAGTTAGATCACATACCATACACACCAACACTCGCAAACAGTACATTATAGATGTCCTCAATCACCTGATCTGTTCTGTCTATCTATGAAGCCACATGTCTGGAAGGAAATGAATTAATATCAAATATATACAGTACATCCTCTTGATGTATAAAGGTATTAATGTAAAATACCCACTGTAAAATGTGTTAATTTTTAACACACACACAGATTTCAAGGAGAGATGATCATGTGTGTCTCTTATAGCTCCGTCTGTACAATATGGGACTGTTGACCTTATGGTCATGGATTTGATTCCCATGTTGACAGAGATCACACCCCAGAGATCACTCTCAAAATTGCTGCAAGGAAATATATATACTTATAGGCAATATATACTTATTGCCTATGTTCTACTTACTGATATTTATATGATTGTCACAGTTACTTTATCCTTATTTATTTTAAATGTTTCGACATATGTGGGCTTCATGTTGTGCCGTCCTTGTGTTTCAGATCATTAAACGGGCCCGGCAGAACTACCTCCTAGAACAGTACAAGGCCAAGCAGCCTCAAGCAGCTCAGATACTGCAGGATGTCCTGAGCGCCAGAGGGGTGAGACACAGCATCACTTCAAATCAATTAATTTTTTTTTAAAAAGCCACACATTTAAAACAAGCAGAGTTGATGAAATTTCTGTGCAACACCATACAATGAATATTTAAGCAATATATCACGACAGGCCGTGGTATATGCTCATTATACCACGGCTAAGGGGCGTTGTTCGGCCCGACGCGAAGCGGAGGGACGACAACCCCCTTAGAGTGGTATAATGAGCATATACCACGGACTGGAGTGATATATTGCTTTTATAAAACGGTTACGAATAAAGGCAATATAAAAGAGGGATACGCAATCAATTTCATGTAGTTTTATTCAACCAGAAATACATATTATCGAATAAAATAGCCTCACTGTGAAAAAATAGTCCCACCTCTCCAGACGTTAGCTCCAAGTTAGCTCTGCATCTCGTCTTTTCCTCCGCATTTTTTCAGGTTAAAGTCACTGCTCAGTCCCCTCTACCATTGTTAACCCTCCCCGGAGGTGAAAGTCAACCTTAAACATGTGAATTCAACTACTTTAGTCCGTTTTTTAACATCGTAAAAACATCAGCTGTCTTTTACTACGGACTGCAACAGTCCGTTGTCATGGATACATGACAACAACTTCCATTCATACCAGTCATACGTGCCTGACGCGGAGTGATAGCCTACGCTGTGATAAGGTTTTAGAATAGTAGCCGTGGTATATGCTCAATATACCACAGTTAACAACCAATCAGATCGCCGGATTTCACCTTTCCGTTTTACAAAACATAATAACAGCTTCCTGACTGACACAGACAGAGAGGAGTTTGACATAAAAACACAGGGGATAAAGGTGAGATTTTAAACCTGATGGACACTCGGAGTCCAAAGAACAAGTCGATAAGTCAAAGTGCATCAGATCAGATTAGTAGGAAGCAGAACAGTTAAACATAACACACTATCATTGACCACAACACACTTGAGTTAACAATGAGTCTCAGATTCAACTGTAGGAGCTGAAACATCAGACCTGAAGGTTTAGTGTAGGTCACTTAAATCTGTGTGTGTGTTGGTTTTCAGCCTTTCCAGGTCAACTTGGCTTCGACCACAGACCCAGACAAGAAGCAGATGCTGGAGAAGCTGGACGCTGCTGTCACTGCCGCTCTGAAGCCTCTGCAGGCAGCGATGGAGAGGAAGGACGAGGCTGTGCAGCCTCTGGCAGAGGTGAGACTGAACCCACGGCCTCTAATGTTCAACTGGAATTCTGCATTTAAATATGGATTTACTCTTCTTTGGAAAGAAGGAAAATATCTCCCTTCTTCTCACACTATGTGTGTGTAAGATGTCACTGTATTTGGTGTCCACATAGAATGGAAACAAGGAATAACAGGTCCAGCTTAATAACTGAATATGATCTTGCAATGATGTTGTTGAGTGATAATTTCATTTGGAATCAGCTGTGATTCAGGCTCAAAAATTTTTGTCTGATCCTGTCAATTTTTAAAAGGCAAACACAGCTTAAAAAGAAAATAGAGAGACAGAGACATAAACAAATGCCGGTATTACCAATAAGCTCAAACAATAATTTGGTCTTATTGCTATTGTTTTACTATTTTATATTAAAGTTGATAACGGCTGCTATTTTTATATCATATTTAATGTGAATATTATATATTAATTGTCATCATTATTATTGATTTCTCATCATTTTTCCAGGTGCTGTTGGAGAGCTCCAAGGACCTCCTGTCCGACTGGCTGGACAAACAGTTTGGAAGTCAAGTGACGGAGAACTCCATCTTCTCCATTCTGCCCAAATACTGGGAGGGCGAGTACCACACAGACATGGCCGCCCTGAATGTGAGTCAGGCCTCGAGAGACCAAGAAGGCTTTAGGTTCATCACACTGTGTCTCCAATTGACCATTTTTAATAACACCAGAGAAAATTACTAAGAGGCATAAAAACTTTTTTCAACGTTAATGACAGCAGTTCAGCTGTGTCCAAGTTTAGGCACCGCATTGTGAGGCTGCATGTTAAGACTGAATGCATCACAGTGGCACAACCAACCAAAACCAAAACCTAAACTTTATTTGCTAAATCTGAAGGATCTAACTGTTGGATCTTTTGTAGGTGAACGTATCCCACAGTGTGTGGATACATGCAGACATAGCAGCGGGGGGGATGAAGCTCTTGAACTGAGACACAGTTTATTCTTAAGTCTTTCTCTGGTCATTTGCCTTGTATGCAAAATAGTGGACTATTATCTTAGTATCGATCTATTTTTTCTCCGTTCATCTGATGTATTGAGAACTGTAGGACATCGGTCATATGTCAAGGATTTTGTCTAATCTCGTCCTGCTCTGCGTCCTCCAGGTTCTTCCCCCTGATGTCCTGACCCGAGTCAGCGAGTATGTGCCCGAGATCGTGGAGTTTGTGGAGAAGGTTGTGTCGAATGGTTACGGGTGAGGAGGACACTGCAGCCGTTAGACACCGCTGACACAACCATCTGACTGTGGCATTGTTGTTGTTGTTTCTTAACTGTTAATTTAATTAATACATTTTTGTGATGTTTCACAGGTACGAATCAAACGGCTCAGTTTACTTTGACACCTCAAAGTTTGACGCCAATCCAAAGCACTCATACGCCAAACTGGTGCCAGAGGCAGTGGGAGACCAGAAAGCCTTACAGGAGGGAGAGGGTACGTCAGCATGCCGTTACAGCTTAAGTTATATTGCAAAAATATTTATTTTTTTACATGTGAATTTACTTGCCAATTAAATTTACTTGTAATTTAATTGGCTTCTCATTTACACAGATGTCCACACTCACACAAATATTCAAAATAAGACATAAAAACTAAACAACCTAAGCGACCATGCGCCACCCTGGTAAGTAAAGTTTTACGGTTAGGGCTCTAACGAGTCTAGGCTACAGGGATGACACAGGTGCACATATTTCTATTGTTGAAAACCTGGAGCTTGGTGGGATTCGCTGCCATATTGCACAATGTTCGACTCACCGGCTGCTTCCGCTCACCACCTGTAGCTTGGTCCGCAAGGCTTTCCTGGCAGACCGGCGTCCGGCTCCAGTGGCACCGGGCCGGCCACCAGCTCCAGCGTCCTGCTTGTGTCGACCTCCGTCCGTCGTCACGCGGTCGCGTCTTTGTCAGTTCATTTTTGTTTAGACGAGACAATAACTAAAACGATAATTCACTCTTGAGGTGGAGAGGGTCCTTTCTATCGTCAACTCCCTTGACTTCTCCTCGGGGCGGCAGCCTCGTCTGTCCACTGGCGTTTTCCCAGACTGCCTCGCTCCTTCCGCTCACGTCAGACTTAAGCGGCCAGGTGACCAGGCAACCAATCAAACATTACACAATATGGCAGCCCCCCTTCTCAAACCTACGGAAGTGACCCCAACAGGAGGCAAAATGTAGTAAGGTCATAATAATAGGTTTCAAAATGGTTAAGAAAAGGTGAGCAGTTTTCATTAAAGCATTGGCCTGATCCATCTGCACTATATCTGAACTAGTTTAACACTGACGTCACCTCGTGACTCTATTGTTTTAAACAAGGAAACTTTTTCTCCCTGGACTCTTTCGCTTCACTTATATTCTTGAAGTCGTGTTGCTCATGTTATTTTCCTCTCTGTTCTGTGCTGCTGCAGGTGACCTGAGCATCTCTGCTGACAGACTGAGTGAGAAAAAGTCGCAAAATGATTTTGCCTTGTGGAAAGCCTCCAAGCCAGGAGAGCCATCCTGGGACTCTCCATGGGGGAAGGTGAGTGGTCACTCTTTCTACAGCACAATGTCAAAGAGATGATCGTCTCATTCACTGAGTAAATAACAAGAGAAAAGTACAGAAGGCAGGAACAGAGGTGGCAATTTGGCCAAACTTGCATGGTCTTTTATTAATTTGCTTAGTTTATAAATTAGTTGAATAGTCACATTCATGTTTATTTTTAAGCACAAATGTAAAGAAGCTCCTGGTTCCAGCTTTTGTAGTGATGTGTTATTTCTCTTTGTCATATTTGATGGGGAACGATGGTCACCTCGGGCTCTCTGAAATTAAACTGGACGTTGTTTCTGTTTTCTGACATTTTACATGAATCTGTGGTTGTTTGGATGTGGTAACAGGGAAGACCAGGCTGGCACATCGAGTGTTCAGCCATGGCCGGCTCCATCCTTGGAGAGTCCATGGACATCCACGGCGGAGGGTTCGATCTCCGGTTCCCCCATCACGACAACGAGCTGGCTCAGTCTGAGGTGCAGAGGAACAGTCTGACTATCACTTACTGTGAACTTGTTCGTGAGATGATAAACAGAAAAGTTTTCTAAGGTAAAATCCAGATGTTGAGAGCCGCTGGTTGTTTCCCTTGCAGGCCTACTTTGAGAACGATCACTGGGTGCGATACTTCCTGCACACCGGACACCTGACAATCGCAGGCTGCAAAATGTCCAAGTCTCTGAAGAACTTCATCACCATTAAAGATGCCTTGGCAAAGAACACAGGTGAGCCAGATGCCTGACCACCAAAGGAGTAAAAGTAAAATCATCAATGTCAAAAGAATCTCTGTTTAATTAAAATGAAGCTTAGTATATTTTATTAGATAGAGTTCCCATGCAGCTCTGCTTTGAAACAGAGACCAGCAGGGTTTACCTTGACAACCATAAAGCCTGCTTCATAGTACGAGATTATCAGGACGACCAGTGTTAGGTTCAGATAACCCAGATAACTAAGAGTTTCCTGCATTTTTTGAGCGCCCTTGGTAGTACAGGCCTCAGGTGGAGCCACAAGTTGCAGTCCTCATAAGTTCCAGCAGAGGGCGGCTTCATATGACAGCGTTTCACAGCGTCTCTAACCCTGAAACCCTGACGATAGAAACGACGCCTCCCTCTGTTTGTCCTCCTGCAGCTCGACAGCTCCGTCTGGCCTTCCTGATGCATTCCTGGAAAGACACCCTGGACTATTCCTCCAACACCATGGAGTCAGCCGTCCAGTACGAAAAGTTCATGAATGTGAGACCAAGTGTGGTTTTGATCCTGACAGCTTGTCTCTTCACATGTTTGGCGTTGATCTGATTAGTGCCTTTTTTCATTGAACAGGAGTTTTTCCTCAATGTCAAAGACATCCTGCGTGCCCCCACCGACATCACGGGTCAGTTTGAGAAGTGGGAGGCAGCAGAGGAGGAGCTCAACAACAGGTAAGAGAAAGTAGAGAAAAACATTTAACCTGCTCATAGACCCAACTACCTCTGCCCTAAAGAGAGAGAGAGAGAAAGTCAGAAGTAACTGGGAGCAGAGATACAAAATGACACAAGGGAAGAGAGCCTGGGATGTATTATACGTTATAAAAAATCATGCACAGGTTACACTACTCAAAGGAAGACTAGATTAAATATTTCCCAAGGTCTCTTCTGTGTGCAAGGCCGCTGCAGGGATGTCTTTGCATTTCACTCACTGAAGGTTAAGAGAGAACAATCAGATTTAAATGATTGTGGGGAAATATAAAGCTAGGACACTAATATAACACTATTCATAGCATATGGACTGAATCACTGTAAAGTAATGTATTCTGTTGGTCTGTAAAAAGAAAGAAGTCTCAACATTGAGTCTGTATCTTGTGGAAATGTTTGAAAATGTAGAAGTTCTGTTATTCAGGGAAAAGCTGCAGAGCCCCCTCCCTCTAGCAGCAGTAGGTTCAGGAACAGGGGATGGTGAGGAAGAGTATTGTAGTATCATATTACAGAGAGCATTACCGTCTTTACTCTGAATAAAATAATTACAGAAGACTACAGCCTTATATATGATAAACAAGTTGCACAGCAAGCAAGACAACTAGATAACTAGTTATAAATCTTGAATATTGACACTTTTCTTGGATTCAAGAAGACATTTTCAACACCAGGCACCAGAAAAGCAACTATAGAGTGGGTGGTGAAGTTCTAAGTATGGGATCATTACATCAAAACAAGAAATACCTCCAACTTATGGACTTGTTCTTTTACAAAAAATGACAGTTTTACTTCTTAGGCTTTTGGCGATTAAATCTGCTCCAAACTGATGTCATATCACCCATTGAAAATCCACTATTTTTGTGAGATTCCCATGTGTTTCTGGTCCATTGTTTAGATAAGGACTCAGGACTTACAGATGACACTCCAAATATGTCTGTCTCTGCCGTCCAGTTTCTACGACAGGAAGTCGGCCGTCCGCGAGGCTCTATGCGACAACCTGGACACTCGCACCGCCATGGAGGAGATGAGGGTGCTGGTCAACCAGAGCAACAGCTACATCGCCGGCAGGAAGGGTGCCAAGCTGAGGCCCAACCGGCTGCTGATGGAGAGCATCGCCGTGTACCTCACCAACATGCTGAAGGTGAGCTCGTCTTCACCACCACTGTTTTCCATCATCATCAACATTTATAAACTGATTCATTCAAAAAAAATATGGAAAATATTCAACAAATGTCCATGGACAACATTGAACAACACTCAGAAATGATCTTTTTCAGCAATAAACATGATCTGTCCCTCAGCCACCAGTCAAACTCTGTAAAAACTGAGCTAGAGACAAAACCATCAGTTCTCAATCAACATGCCAAACACATGAATAATTTCAAAGGCATCGTACCACTTTATTGATTTCCCATTTATTGTCTGTTTTTTATTGTCTCATTTTAAGGAAGCACTTAAAAATTTGCTCAAGTATTGCAGTATTGTTTACAGTTGTCTTAGAGAAGAGAGAAAAACAAGATTCTTCTCAGTAGAATTGAAGATTCCTGCTGTTTATTTTCTCTGGGACGCCTTGTTTGTTTGGCAGTTTTGGATAAATGACTAATTTCATCATTTCATTGTTTTCTGATTTAGAATATGATGTGTTATTCTATGTGAAGCAGCAGTGAACCCACTGATACCAGTCTGTTGCCTTGTAGATATTTGGAGCCATTGAGGGGTCGGATCCTATTGGTTTCCCCGTGGGTGGACAAGGTCAAAGTGTTGATGTAAGTGATGAGACTTTACTCTGTTTTTACTATTTGTATTTAACACTGGCTGATTCGTAGAGAGGAGGATCTGAGTGTCTCTTCTGATAGACTGACTGTTTTCTGAATAATCCAATTAAAACAGAGCAGTTTGCAAGTGAAACACTCAGAGAAACTAAATCCTGCATCCTGCTTTATAATCCAATAAATACTCTATGGAGCTTTAGTGATTTTCTACAGACGTGTTGCTGCTCATTTCTACACAATGTCAGGCCACTGGTTTTTAAATCACACTGACTGAGGTATTGTTGCTGCTTTTTTCCAGCTGGAGAGCACTGTGATGCCCTATCTCTCGGTGCTGTCCGATTTCAGAGAGCAGGTCAGAAAAATCGCCCGAGAGCAGAAAGGTAAGAACCTGCATTTAACACCAATAGAATTCATGTCTGTAGCAAATAAGCAAGACTTCGGGTCTAATTAAACCCACAAGATATGTATTATATACGCACACCCAGATATAATGCTGTATTTGGAGCGTCATTACTCTGCAGGAGTGAGTGCTATAGATGTGATCGCCGACTATAGTCTGTCTGTAGCACTTAATAACTTTCTAACGTAAAAACACAAATGTAGGAAACAAAGGATAGATAAATGTTTATTTGTCTTTTTGTTCTTCTTTTTTAATTTAATGTAGTGATGGAGCTGCTGCAACTCTGTGACGTCGTCCGTGACGACACATTACCAGAGCTGGGTGTCCGATTGGAGGATCATGAAGGTAATGCAACTACATCACATATACATCATTCATTCATTCTTTCATTCAACTGTTATTTCAACTAGTAACCTCATTTACAATGTTGTTGAAAGAGATTAATTAAAAGGTCCTAGACACAAGAAACAGCAATGTCAAGCTCATACAAGTGTCAGGAGAGTGTTAATAAATACGACAACAATAAAAGCCACAGACCTGAAGAATATATATAAATACAAACTGAAACACCTATTAAAATATTAAAATAAAGATGTACCAATCAGCTAAAAGAGAAACATATTAAAGTAAAGTGTGATGTAATTGGAGATTTAAAGAGCCCTAAGAATAAAAGTAAAGGAAGTTTTAGACTTTTCTGTTTCAGTTGTTCCATGTTGCAGCTGCACAATAGTACTAATGATGATAATAATAATGATATTAAAGATCATCAGATTGGTTTAGTTTATGGATCTGAATTATGGAGAGAAGCATAAATTTAATTTTGTCTACATTAAGAACCACCAGATTATTCAGTGCAATCTGTAGTGTTGGGGTGAATTAACAGCAGAGAGCAACAGGGGAACACCACAATAAATGTTTAAGGATGTTAATTAGGAAAATAATATTCACTTTGTTACAGCCTCGGTTCAGTTAATGAAGGATTGTTTTACTGTCAGAAGCTCATAATATGGTGACCTCATGTTGCAGGGCTGCCCACTGTGGTGAAACTTGTGGACAAGGAGACACTATTGAAGGAGAAAGAAGAGAAGAAGAAGGTGAGTGGAGGATAATATGGCAAATGCAAGAGGGCTGTGATACTATGTTTTTTTTTTCCAATGTAATATTCAGTGTGCAAGCAGTGATGTTTTTGTATCTTTTCCTTATTGTAGCATGTCTTCTATCTTGAATGATATTGTGCTTAATTTGGCACATGAAGTGCTGTCATTCACTCATAATAGAGTGCTGTCCCAGATGTCCTCTTCCAAGTCCTCCCCCAACTCATCCACCCATCCTGCCCTGATCTTTGCAAGGACTGAGTTTTTACAGCCATTCATTTTTGAAACAAGTCTTCTAGAGTTGAAAGGAGTTTAGGAAAGTTGGTATCATGATGCTGAAGGAAGTGGTGGACTTTGAAATATCAAAACAAACTAGACCGAGGCCAAATTTGTGTGAAAAGGCATCAAAGCTTGCAAAAATACCATTTATGTACATATCTTTAAATTTATATATGAATTATTTCTAATGTAAAGATACTTTTCTTCGTTTATAGATGGAGGAGGAGAAGAAGAGGAAGAAGGAGGAGGCTGCCAAGAAGAAACAGGAACAAGAGGTCAGATGGATCCTTTGTCTACTTGTATTTACTCGTGCTTTCACTCCTGTGTTTTACTCCAGTTTTCTCTTAACAGTCATGTGATAAAGTGTTTGAGATCATTTCTAATGCATAGCTGAAAAACTTGCCTGGACAGAGACTGTGAACACGGTCTGAGGTTCAGTTCTCGGCTGATGTTGTTATGTCAACAACTCATGATCAGTAATGTTTTCCAAATTGTTTTAACATTTTTACAAAAGGTAACACTTACTAAAACATGTTTTCCCTGTTTTATAGAAGATGTTGACCTTTTAAAAAAAAAAAATGAAATGATTATTGGTCGCGTGATATGTGTATATTTGTTAATGGGAGTGCTCCTCTCTTACATAACTGTGCGCTGGGAGTTTTGTTCACCATCACCAGTCACTGACTCACTGTTCTCACTCCTACAGATGGCCAAACTTGCCAAGATGAAGATCCCTCCATGTGAGATGTTTCGCTCAGAAACAGACAAATACTCCAAGTTTGATGAGACGGTAAATCTCATTCCTGATTCTCACTCTGTCGAGTTAAATTTCAAGTGTGAAGTTGAAGAATGGATATATTCAACTGTGACGCAAACTTGTAGAAAATGGGCCAAATACACTGTAGGTGTTGCAGATACAAGAAAAACATTCTCAAAACAAAACAAAATGAAAAATATTGCCCCCCAAAAAAGAGTTTTTTGTATCAGAATCAAAATGGTCTTTTTTTTTTTTTTTTTAGCTTTACACACTGAAATTATAATTTGCTCTGCTCTGGTGTGAAAACTTGACCAATCGCAATTTATCCTTTCAGGGTTTCCCCACTCACGACGTCGAAGGGAAGGAGCTCAGCAAAGGTCAAGCCAAGAAGCTGCGTAAACTTTACGAGACCCAGGAGAAACTTCATAATGATTATCTGCAGACGAACCAAAATGGAAACTGATAGTGTTCACAGACTGTCCAGCCCCTCTACAGAAAAACCTACAGAATAAATGTTAAGACCACAGATGCTGGGTTGTCGTCCGTCTCCTGGTTATGTGTATTGGAGCAGAAAACAAGTTTGGTTGTTTTTTGTTTTTTTTTAGAATAACGGTTAAAATTTGACGCTTCGCAGCCAAATCCAAGTCTTTATTTCTTCAAAAATCATCATGGAGGACAAACTGGACAGATCCACATGTGAAGACATGACGTGTCCTCCTTGTCCTGTTTGGGTCACTTTGTCTCTTCACAACAGCAAAGAACAACGCAATAAATGAATGAAGTGAGGTTGTAATGATACGACCATACCAGAGAAACTCTGTAACACTGCCAGTCAGTTAAGGGATTAAATCATATTTTTATTGCATGATTTTTACTGTAATTTACAAATGGAAGAGGTTGTACAGACAGGTGATGGGTTAAATTAAAGCCTTGGGGCGTCCAGGTGTTTGATCTTGGATGGATGCAGTGATGATCTTCTAAAAGACACCATCTCATTTAGTGTTTTGATGGTTGTTGTTGCTCCTAAATCTCCTCTATGTCCTGAATCCAGGCTGGTTTCTCCTCTAATCTGTCGTCTGTCTGTATATTTAGAGCTCAGACTTAGCAGAAGACACTAGAGCTGCATCTAATGATCATTTTTATCATCATTTAAAATCTGCCTCTTATTTCCTCCATTATGAGTCTATAAAAGGTAAAAATGGTAAAATTACAAAAAATAGAGTAGTCCAAAATCCAGTGGCATTATGTTTGCAATTGCAATAACTGTCTGACTAGTGGTTGCAGCTCTAGATGTCAGTATTGGACCAACTGTTTTGTTTGTTTGTTTTTTTATCACCATGTCACCAATTGAAGAGCATTTTTCAGTCCTTTTCTTTCTTTTTTTTCCAAAAAATAAATAAATTAGAAAATATTTTTAAATAAATTTTGACTGAAGTTAGTGTCATCTAGTGGAAATCAGATAACATCTTGGGCTATTTTTATGTCACATAAATAAAGATTTATTAACTGATATTTGCAGTGAACAAAAAGAAAGATCTGTGTGATGCATAAAGGCTGTTGTCCCTTCACCAAACGACTAAATGTGTAACTTGTGTTGGTGATTGATTATAGCCTCCATGAAAGTCTCTGCTTTACGCCACTGACACTTTCCAATCACTGTATGACAAGATTATTTGTACCAAAAATATTTTAGGTTATTTTCTTTTCTACATATTTTCATCAATCTTCAGTGTTTCTGGTTCATTTCACTTGTACAACTCTGATAACTTTACTGGATTTGTACACTCTTAAAGGATAAGGCCTCCAGTATTATAGTTTTTCTTATTGTTATCATATCCCACAAAGAGACCAAAACAGACGATGTGTTAGTTCCTCTCTCTACCTTTTTCTGACTAACATAAAAAATCACACAAAAAATGTATAGTTTGTTTTGTTTTTGATGCACAATATTGGAAGTTTTTGGCACAAAATAATTAAATACATTAAACAATAATTGTTAATAGGATAAATTCATTATTTTGGTCTCTTTGTGGGATTTTTGTAAACAGCTGTCATCTCATTACACTGGGAAAACATAACTTCTTGAAACACTTTTTATTATCAGCCGTCCATTAGGGTTGTGTATTTTTCTACTGTATACCGCTGTATACTCATGTATTGCTGTGGCTTCAGCAACACTCTCAGACAGGACAGTGCTCTAATAAAGAGGCAAGAGGTGTGACTGGTTTCCTTTCAAGAAATAAAATTGCTCATCCTTGTAAACACTTGTGTTGACTCTCAGAGCCCAGATTACATGTGTTCTTTCGAAATTATGTAGAATACTGATGCAGGTAGCATGATCATGATCATCATCATGATTATTGTTACATGTAGCCTACCTGTCACACCTTCCATAAATATGGCTGATTTCATATTGTTGTTTCACACTTTTTTTCATCAGTCATTTTCTGGTCTCCCTCGCCAGACCCTCCTCCAGAGAAGAAGTCATTTTCTGACTGATCACAAATTCAGTGTAAAAGTAAAACAAACAAAAGCATAATAATTGGAATTAGGTTAAGTAAATAATATTGATTATACAACAAATATAGATAAAAGATAAATAACTCATGAAAATAAAATTAAGAACGACGATGCAATGTTTTCTGTGTTTGGTTTAGCCCTTTAATTTTAGACCCGATGCCGTCAGCCAATCAGGAGCGGCCTACTCAGGCTCTGTCCAATCAGATTCCACGGAGCGCTATTTGAAAGCTGCTCGTGTCTTCGTGTTGTTATCTGCTGCTTCTGCTCACGTCGGTGTTCACGGACTTTGTCGGTGCTTTGTAACAGTCGTTTCTCGAGCTAAATCAGCGAGTGGTCCCTCTCAGTGACGGTCAGACGTCAGTCCTGCCGCCGTTCAACATGTCGTCTGTGGAAGTCCGAGCTGCGGTGAGTGACCTGAGTTCAGGTCGTTGTTTGTTGGTGACGCTGCTCCTCTGTTCACGTCCTCGTGCTCCGCTCTATCAACCGTCGCTGTTTCACCTGTGTCGTTAATTATCTCGACGGTTTGTTGTTGCAGCAGCGGCCGCACGCGGTGAACCCAGCGAGGGGGAAAGCTGCAGTCCCGGGCCCGAGGAGAGCTGCTCTCGGGGAGGTGACCAACTTTCCCGGTGCGGCGGTCAACACGAAGGTAAAACAACATGGCGGAGCACAGACCAGACCTCAACGCCCACCTCTCTGCCCCATAGACAATAGACATGTATGCCCATGCTCTCCCCACTGCTCCCACCAACAACAACAACAGTAGCAGCAGCAGCTGCAGCTGCAGACCACAGACTGTATGAGTCAGACACAGCCCCCACCCCCCCAACATGTGTGGTCAGACATCATTGATGCAGCACTGACACCATGTGTTCACTATCAGGTGTCTGGTCAGCTAATCGATAAAGAACAGTTAATGTCAGTATTTTGATTGGGTTTGTGTCAGTCAGCCCAAACTACACATTTTCATAGGTCTAAGGTTTGACTGTGACTCCACTTAAAACGCATTACTCACTTTAGCTGCAACTTGGTCCTCATCATCCAACAACAGTTCACACCTCACCATTGTAATCCTACACTGAAGAAAAACTGCATCTCTCACTTGTTAATATAAGTTGCTGCTTTACCAAATATTTCTAATTGTACCTTAATCTGACTTGTTTGCCCAGAGGAGAGGACCAGTCAAACCATCAGCCAAAGCAGCAGACAAACCACCTTGTGCTCAGAAAGTCGAACCCACAGCGGTGGTTCCTCCACAAGTCCAGGTCCAGGAACCTGTGGACCCGCTCCCTTTGGT
Organism: Trachurus trachurus; assembly: GCF_905171665.1. Lineage (NCBI taxonomy): Eukaryota > Metazoa > Chordata > Actinopteri > Carangiformes > Carangidae > Trachurus > Trachurus trachurus. The sequence goes on from NC_139893.1 coordinate 28,832,664, forward strand.
GCCGGAGGAGCCGGCCGATGTGTCCATGAAGGAGGAGGAGCTGTGCCAGGCTTTTTCTGAGACGCTGCTCACTGTGCACGACGTGGACGAGCAGGACGGCGACCTGCCGCAGCTTTGCTCACAGTACGTGAAGGAGATCTACAAGTACCTGCATGTCCTGGAGGTGAGTTATTCTCCACACAACCCAACTGCTCATCCTCTTGAGTTGTCTGACAACGTGTTGCGTCTCCACAGGTGCAGCAGTCCATACGAGCCAACTACATGCAGGGTTATGAGATCACTGAACGCATGCGAGCTCTTCTGGTCGACTGGCTGGTCCAGGTTCACTCCAGGTTCCAGCTGCTGCACGAGACTCTGTACCTCACAGTTGCCATCCTGGATCGTTTCCTGCAGGTGAGACCGCCTCGCTCCAGAATTGTACTCAATATCATTATTCAGTGAGTCTCTGAGTGAGACTGAATTATAGGACAAGAATATAAAACCAATACTCTGCCGTCCTTCAGGTTCAGCAAGTGTCTCGCAGGAAGCTGCAGCTGGTTGGCGTGACGTCCATGCTGGTGGCCTGTAAGTACGAGGAGATGTACGCTCCAGAGGTCGGAGACTTTGCCTACATCACAGACAACGCCTTCACCAAGTCTCAGATTCTGCAGATGGAGCAGGTGATTCTGGAGACGCTCAAGTTTCAGCTGGGACGTCCTCTCCCACTGCACTTCCTCAGGCGGGCGTCAAAGGTGGCCAGCGTAAGTTTCTGACTCGACGATCATGGTCCAATAATGAAATCTACTCAAATTAATTTGTGATAAATAGTCTGGACATTAATCTGTAGAGTGAAGATGTGATTGGTGCTTTTAGAGCTACTGTGGAAAATAACACGAGTGTTGCAGGTGTTTATGAAATGTGCTCAGTGTGTTGTGGCTGTTTGTGTGTCAGTCTGATGTAGAGAGACACACACTGGCCAAGTACCTGATGGAGCTGACCCTCCTCGACTACAACATGGTGCACTACCGTCCCTCTGAGGTGGCTGCTGCCGCTCTGTGTCTGTCTCAGCTGCTGCTTGAAGGGCTGTCCTGGGTCAGTCTGACGTCCACTCGCTGTTAATGTTTCTGATTGTGTCTGTGCTGCTGGGAACCAACTGACTGGTTCTGTCCTTCTTGTCTCAGTCTCCCACACAGCAGCACTACTCCACATACGACGAGGCCCACCTGAAGCCCATCATGCAGCACATCGCCAAAAACGTGGTGAATGTGAACGAAGGGAGAACAAAGTTCTTGGTGAGTTGACTGTCAAACAGCAGAGTCGATCGTCTCCTCACACAGATGTGACGTTAACCCTGTGTTTCTGTTCAGGCCATCAAGAACAAGTACTCGAGCAGCAAGCTGATGAAGATCAGCCTCATCCCTCAGCTCAAGTCGGCGCTCGTCAAGAACATGGCGGCTGCTCTGCTCAAAGACGCCTGAGGCCGACTTTGATGTTTCATCAGTGGACATTTCACTTGCACTTTATTTTTAAACTGATCACAACCTGTGGAGAAACTTTTAGTCTGTAATAAAATGTTTTTATAATTTTTAAGCAAACCAATCATGGTGTGTTCATATTTTTGGCCATTGATTCTTTTTGCTTTTATGTTGGAGACATTTTTGCCAAATCTTTCTGGTACAAATTATTCTACTCCACCTGACTTTTAATTTTTTTTGTGGTCTGAGCTCAGAATTGCACTGGAGAACACTTTGGACACATTTCTGGGAGAGGATGATTTTTCTTTTTTTCATTTCCAATCTGGATTTGATTGAGAAATCTGGAGCTGTGTACTCTACCACTTTACCTCATGTCAAGTGAGTGCCTTATTTCCTTTTTGCTGCAATGGACATTTTGACACATGGGAGCAGTACCAAAAATAATTTCACAAGTTCAGTTTAAAATCATTAAGCAGTTGAACTGGGGGTAAAAACTATCAGTGCTAGATTTTGCAGTTCATGTGTAAATGTTCAAGATCAGGATTATCAAATTAATGGAGTTTACAAATTCAGTAGAAAGTGGTTCCGGTAGAAATATTTAAAGTGTAAATGTACAGTAACATGAGCAACACTTCTGTTTGTGGACAACACATTAGGCCACTGTTATATGACAAACCCAGTGAGAGAAGAAACCCTGGCTGTGAGATCAGTAGCTCACAAGTGTCATTAACTTTTTTTTTTTCGTGTGGTTTGAGGTCAAAGAAAGGGGGAGAAATCAAGTTCACCGTTAGGGCCTGGTCAATGTAGCTTTTTTTCCCCTCTATAGCTTTTTGAGCCTGTTTCCTCCCCTTATAGAACCTGCTATGTGGTCTATGCCTAATATCTTTTAAGTCATCGTAACTGCTGTGGTTAGTGACTTTATAATGCAGAGCCACCCTGTCCTAATAGCATGTTTATGATCAGCCAGTCGTGCTTTCAGATAAAAGCAATGGCACAGACATTCCAATCTGTACACAATAAATGAGGTGTTTATGAATTATTTAATATAATCATGCTTGTGACACGATGTGACATCACTGAAGTGGATGGCACAGTGATTGCAGTTTCAACACTTCTGATTGCCTATTAGGCCATGTTTTCTTAGCATAGCTCTTCACAGGTTTGTCATTAAAGCAGAAGTAAGCGGAATATTTATGTTAATATAAGTCTTAAATAGTTATATCTTCCGACAGCAATCACATATATAGAGTGTTTGGTCTGAAACACGGGTCTGTCAGTCACTCTGCTCTGCTGTAAGCCGAGGAGAAAACTTTCCTTGTATCCTACAACCTTTATCCAATGAGGAGAGAGAACGGCATAAAGGGGCGGTCCTCTCTGTGTGTGCAGCCAAGGGATGCGTGTGCATGTGGTGACGTAGGGACGAGGGCAGGGACTGCTAACTCCATCTGCTGATAAGAAGTTAGCCAAAACGACCGGATCGCTTACTTCTGCTTTAAGGGTTGGAGCTCCTCTAAAGCTGATGGTAGGAACGTCTGGAAGAGTTTCTCTAACAGAGCTGTCACATCTCAGTATTTCCCAGTTCTTTTTGATGATTTGTTTGATTGTGATTAGACTCATTTTCATACTGTGTCACAAAATACACTTGATCTGGATTCTGTGGTTTTTGCTTTTTAGGGTGGATTTTTAGGGTTTTGCTTTTTTTTGGGTGGATAAAAGCTGTCTGCCCTTAGTATGGTGTTCCTGTCAGTAGGCTTTCTGAATATGGTATGTAAATCAGCATGCTTATCTTTGGACATCTTTAGATCAAGAAAATTAAAATTCATTAGTTTCGAATTGTTAGTTCTGTTCTGTTCAGGTCAGTGAAGTTCTGTCTCTGATCCTGACCAAAGTAAAATGATCTACAGTATGTAGGTTACCTGCCCCACCAAACAATTTTATCTTGGTGAACATTAAAGCAGAAGTAAGTGATATATTTGTGTTAATATAAGTCTTAAATAGTTATATCTTCCCACAGCAATCACTTACATAGAGTGTTTGGACCGAAACACGGGTCTCTCAGTCCCTCTGCTCTGCTCTGAGCCGAGGAGAAAACATTTCTCGTATCCTACAGTTTTTATCCAATGAGGAGAGAGAACAGCATGCAGGGCTGTGTGTGCAGCCAAGGGATGCGCCTGAATGTGGTGACGTAGGGACGAGGACTGTTATGGTGCGTTCAAGGCAACTCGTATTTTTCCGACCTGTGAAGTCGTACCAGTTCGATCTGGTACGAGTTCACGGGTCGGAAGTTATGAGTGGCCGTTATAGTGACTTTCACAGCTAAAACAGGTCGGAAAAACACGAGTGGGTTGCCTGAAACGCTACAAAATCGTAAGTTGTGACTTGAAGCTGTAATTTACGGTTTCAAAAGCCTGCCTGGAACGCAGCATTAGCCAAAACAACCGGATCGCTTACTTCTGCTTTAAGGCTACAGTAAACAAACTTTTCTTACCAGAGGCCCATAAATAGGTTAGAGTAATTAGGTGCAAAACATGCCCCCATTGTTGTACCCTTTTTCTGTTGAATTGCTTCTGAAACAAAAATATTTAGAGTCCATTCAGTAAGTTGCAAGATGAAAACAGCAGGGGGCAGCAGTTCAGCCCCTCATTATGAGCAATGTTGGCATATATTGCTTCCACATCCATGGTAACCAGAAAGGATGTTTTTTTTTTTTATCTCCCTAATTTTATATAGTACATGTGTGCTGTCTTGAATAAAAGAAGCTTGCTCACAAATGGCTCAGTGTGGAGATCAGAAAATGTAGATGCTGGTTCTGTAATTGATTCATTTGCACTGATTATAGGTCTTCCTTGTGGGTTTAGGAAGTTCTTATGTAAATCCCTGTCCTGAACTCTGTCGGGTTAAATTTAAAGTGTGAAGTTGAAGAATGGATATACTCAACTGTGATACAGACTTGAATAAAATGGACCAAATACACAGTAGACCTGTCTCAACAGATACAAGAAAAAATGTTTCAAAACCAAAACAATCATTACTTGGGAACAACAAAAAAACAATTCCGGTGGTTTTAAGTCTACTCCTCACATGCATCAATAAATTAATAAACATAGTAAATCAATATACAGCTCTGGAAAAAAAAAAAGAGACCACTTCAAAATTATCAGTTTCTCTGGTTTTACTATACGGTATGTGTGTGTTTGACTAAAATGAACACTTTTTGTTTCATTCTATAAGCTACTGACAACATTTCTCCCAAATTTGAAATAAAAAGTATTGTTTATTGGTATAAAATGCCTTTTAAAAAATTGATCTGGAGAAGAATTTAAAATAAAGATTGGTCAATGATAAACTAATCAAATGTTGATTGAAAGTAATTTATCATTTTTTTGGTCATCACGCCACACAAAGTCATAATAACAAAAGTATAGGCTAATGTGAAATGACTCAAAAAAAACAAAGGAAATATTTTAGACATGAAAGGTTGTAAGGACGGGTGCAGTTTAACAGGTTAAATTTAGAGCTGCAACTAACAGTTATTGTCATTATCGATTAATCTGTCGATTATTTAAACAATTAATTGATTAGTCGTTTGGTCAATAAAATGTTGAAAATGATCAATCAGTGTTTCCCAAACCACAAGATGATGTCCTCAAATGTCTTGTTTTGTCCACAAACCAAAGAGAGACTCCGTTTATTGTCATAAAGGAACAAAGAAACCAGAAATATTCACATTTATTGATTATTGTTCAATTAATTTGTTTCAGCTCTAAATTCACTGACTTTTCCCTTTAAATGTTAAACAACATTATAAATATGATTGTCCTCTTTATCTCTAACTGCTCTGCTCCACTGTCACTGACACCTTCACTGGTAACAGCTTCACTGGGAGGTTATTATTAGTCTCAATGTATGGAAACATCTTCTTTGTGAAAGTGTGTGTGAAGGTGTGTATGTGTGTGTTAGTATCAGGATCAGAGAACGACAGTTTTCCTCTGTTCAAATCCAGATTCACTCTGATCCTCTGGTACTTCTTCTGCTCTGGGAGAACAGTCCATGAAGTTGATGGTGAACGTGCTCTGTATTTATTTCCATCGAAACATATCATCCATGATCCAAAGAGTACGTTGAATCCCTTCCTCTCCAGAGACTCTGGGAACACACCCAGTCCCCAGTATGTATTGTCTCCAACCTCGACATCCCAGCTGTGAGTCCCTGAGTTAAAACCCTCAGAGCTCAGGACAGAGCCGCAAGAATCAAACCTCTCTGGATTGTCAGGAAGCTGCTGGTATTTGTCTCCTCGTCTCACACTGGTCAGATCTTCAGACAGGATGACTTCTGGACCAGCAGTGTTTGGGTCCAGAACCAGAGGACTGTAGGAGACCATGTCCTTCATCTTGTTCCAGATGTTGAAGGTCAGGTTGCCCAGGTGTTTGGCCTGGTCTATCAGAGCTCCTGAGTCCAGCTGTGGACAGTCCAGCAGGGGGCGCTGCTGGACTCTTTCCACTGCAGCCTTGTAGTTGAGCAGGAATGAGACGTCTTCAGCTCTCAGCTCGTCCTCTGTGGCTCTGACTGTGTGTGAAAGAGCTGCTATCTCTCTGCTCAGAGCTTCCATCTTCTCCTTCATCCTCTGACTCTTCTGCTCCTCTTCCTCCCTCAGTGCAGCCATCCTGGCCTCCTCTTCCTCTTCTAGAAACTGGTGAAGCTTCTTAAACTGCTCCTTAATCTGCCTCTCTGTGTGTCGGGCCTGGACCTTAATGTGTTCTGCTGTTTGACCAAACTTCACTCGAACTTCTACAAAACCCTTTAACTTCTTCTTTAAGGGCTCCAGAGTTTCCTCAAGTTCCTTCTTGAGCTGTGGAGCAGCTTCATCGATGGGTCTGATTTTATGGTTGGTGTGTGTTTCTGAATGGAGACAGACAAGACACACTGGCTGCTGATGGTCCAGACAGAAGAGTCTGAGTTTCTTAGAGTGCAGACTGCAGAAAGGCTCTGAAGATCTCTGCTCTCTCTGCTTTAAGAAGCTCTCACACAGGTTCTTCAACGCCAGGTTAACAGGTGGATGTTCCTTTGAAGATCTTCTCTTACAAACTGGACACAGTCGCTCTTGTTTCTCCTTCCACCAGCTCTTCAGACAGTCTTTACAGAAGCTGTGGCTGCAGGACAGAAGAACAGGATCTCTGAAGACCTCCGTACAGACAGGACAGCAGAAATCCTCCTCTGGTCTGGAAGCCATTTAGTCTGAGTGAAGCTGAAAACACAGCAGACAGGAAGTAGAGTCAGTCATGGCTCCCCTCCCTCCTCTACTGACTTGACTGAAGTTTACTGTGACTCTGACTCCAGGTTTTAGTCAAACTCACCTTCAGTGCGTGCAGTGTCAGCAGGTTGAAGCAGCAGTGTTGGACTGGACTCACTCACAGGAAGTTTTGGTTTGGTCTGAAGCTGAATCTGATTGTCTCTTCTTCAGTCTGCCGCTCTGGGATGGACAAATTCCAATAAAGTTATAAAGTTGTTCTATTCCTGGGACTTTGACCTCTCTGTTAATAACTAACCTGGTTTATCCCAGGTGAAGCCAGGTGAGGGGGCGGGGTTTTGAAAAATGACTGAATGTTGAACAACTCAACAGTAAAATTTCAAGAAAAAGTTGGGAACCCCCTTCAACCCTCTTAAGGACCCCTGGGGGTCCCCGGACACTACTTTGAGAACCATTGATGTAGAGGGGCAGTTCCATCATAACCGAGTAAAATCCCCAGAAAATTTCAGTAAAAGGCGAACTTAACACCTGCTTAGGGGCCCAATGAGCAATTAACTTTTTTAAAGTTATACTGCATAACTTCTGTAGAAAAAATCTACGTAATTACAAAAACACTTAATTGTTGTTGCTGCACTTAAAATTTTGTTGTTGTAGTTTATTTCAAAGCAAAAAAAAAGCAGATAATGTGCTTACAGCAGTGGTTCTCAAACTTTACATCAGTGACCCCTAAATTGACACAAATTACCAGCAAACACCAGAAATACACAAATATTTGTTCTGAGACTGAAGAACATTACTTTTTTCGTCAATGTACGTTCAAATTAGGGCCACTGGCGTGAATTTCTGGAAATATTGTAGGAAAAAATTCATTAAAAAAGTGGTACAATTTCTCCAAAAACTTTCACACATTTCTAAAATAAAAAAAAGCTAAAAAAATAAAATAAAATAAATAAATAAAAATTTAAATAAAAAAATTCTAGGAAAAACTGGTCAAATTTCTAAAAATAAAAAAAAGTTCTAGAAAAAGTGGTAAAAAGTTTTAAAAACAAAAAAGAGTAAAATTATAATAATAAAAGTGGCAAAAAAAATATCCTCTAAAAATAAATAATTTTAGTAATAGTAATAAATTCTAGAAGACAGTGGTAAAATTTCAAGAAAAAGTTGGGGACCCCATTGAACCCTCTCAGGGACCCTGGGTCCTCGGACCCCGCTTTGAGAACCATTGGTTTACTATTGGTTTATAACTTTTAAGCAGACCAGATGACATTCACTATCCTTACCTTTCAATATTAAGTGTAAGTCAACCCCAGGCTGCACTTTTATCTGAATTTGGTTCTATTTCAGATTAAAAACCATAGATGGTAAAAACAAGCAAAGCTAGGATGATGATTTGTAATGACAGATTAGAAAAATGAGGGGAAATTTGTTTTACACACTAATTTGCTCTGCTCTGGTGTGAAAACATGACCAATCCGCCCCTCTACAGAAAAACCTACAGAATAAATGTTAAGACCACAGATGTTGGGTTGTCATCTGTCTCCTTATGTGTATTGGAAAATTTGATGCTTCGCAACCAAATCCAAGTCTTTATTTAAAATCATCATGGAGGACAAACTGGACAGATCCACATGGGAAGACATGACGTGTCCTCCTTGTCCGGTTTGGGTCACTTTGTCTCTTCACAAAGCAAAGAACAACGCAATAAATGAATGAAGTGAGGTTGTAATGATGCGACCATACCAGAGAAGTGTGTCCATCATATTTTTATTGCATGATTTTTACTGTCATTTACAAATGGAAGAGGTTGTACAGGTGATGTAAGCCTCGGGGCGTCCAGGTATTTTATCTTGGATGAATGCAGTAATGATCTTCTCATTTAGTGTTTTGATGGTTGTTGTTGCTCCTAAATCTCCTGTATGTGCTGAATCCAGGCTGGTTTCTTCTCTAATCTGTCTATATATTTAGAACTCAGACTTGACACTAGAGCTGCAACTAACAATTATTTTGTATCATCAGTTAAAATCTGCCTCTGTGGAAAAAAATAGAATCAGCAAAAATTCATTATGTTTGCAAGGTAGAACTAGTCTGTGTTTATCATTATCAACATAAATGTTTTTTGTTGTTGTTTTTTTACTGCTATCATGTCACCAGCTGAGGAGCATTTTCTACTCTTTAAAAAATTTAATAAAAACTGTATACTCATGTTTTGCTGTGGCTGCAGCAACGCTCTCAGACGGGACAGTGCTCTAATTAAGAGGCAAGAGGTGTGACTGGTTTCCTTTCAAGAAATAAAATTGGTCATTCTTGTAAACGCTTGTGTTGACACTCAGAGGCCAGATAACTTTTTTGCATATACTGTATATATATTTCTTTAAAGAGGTTCACCAGACTAGTGTATCAGTCAAATAAAATCGGTCTTTAACCTTTAATACAAACTGTCTTGTGTATAGATTTACACTGATGGCAATAGGTATTATTATTACATGAGTAGAGTACCTGTACCACCTTCCATAAATACAGCTGATGACTTATGTGAGTATGACTGCAGGAACATTTCTAATGAAATGTTTCATAGTGTTGGATACACACTGGAGATCTGTTTGTTATTACTTAAAATTATACAAAATTTAATCATGACAAGATATGACTAAATAGTTATTATGCTTTTTAATAGTTACTTACCGTAAATAGCATGATACTTAGGCCTATGTATCATGTCTATGATAACGTCATGCAATGTTTTTCTGTGTTTAGCCCTTTAATTTTAGACCTGATGCCGTCAGCCAATCAGGAGCGGCCTACTCAGGCTCTGTCCAATCAGATTCCACGGAGCGCTATTTGAAAGCTGCTCGTGTCTTCGTGTTGTTATCTGCTGCTTCTGCTCACGTCGGTGTTCACGGATCTTGTCGGTGCTTTGTAACAGTCGTTTCTCGAGCTAAATCAGCGAGTGGTCCCTCTCAGTGACGGTCAGACGTCAGTCCTGCCGCCGTTCAACATGTCGTCTGTGGAAGTCCGAGCTGCGGTGAGTGACCTGAGTTCAGGTCGTTGTTTGTTGGTGACGCTGCTCCTCTGTTCACGTCCTCGTGCTCCGCTCTATCAACCGTCGCTGTTTCACCTGTGTCGTTAATTATCTCGACGGTTTGTTGTTGCAGCAGCGGCCGCACGCGGTGAACCCAGCGAGGGGGAAAGCTGCAGTCCCGGGCCCGAGGAGAGCTGCTCTCGGGGAGGTGACCAACTTTCCCGGTGCGGCGGTCAACACGAAGGTAAAACAACATGGCGGAGCACAGACCAGACCTCAACGCCCACCTCTCTGCCCCATAGACAATAGACATGTATGCCCATGCTCTCCCCACTGCTCTCAACAACAACAACAGTAGCAGCAGCAGCTGCAGCTGCAGACCACAGACTGTATGAGTCAGACACAGCCCCCACCCCCCCAACATGTGTGGTCAGACATTGATGCAGCACTGACACCATGTGTTCACTATCAGGTGTCTGACTAATCGATAAAGAACAGTTAATGTCAGTATTTTGATTGGGTTTGTGTCAGTCAGCCCAAACTACACATTTTCATAGGTCTAAGGTTTGACTGTGACTTTATCTTAAAACGCATTACTCACTTTAGCTGCAACTTGGTCCTCATCATCCGACAACAGTTCACACCTCACCATTGTAATCCTACACTGAAGAAAAACTGCATCTCTTAGTTTCCCTCACTTGTTAATATAAGTTGCTGCTTTTCCAAATATTTCTAATTGTACCTTAATCTGACTTGTTTGCCCAGAGGAGAGGACCAGTCAAACCATCAGCCAAAGCAGCAGACAAACCACCTTGTGGTCAGAAAGTCAAAACCACAGCGGTGGTTCCTCCACAAGTCCAGGTCCAGGAACCTGTGGATCCGCTCCCTTTGGTGCCGGAGGAGCCGGCCGATGTGTCCATGAAGGAGGAGGAGCTGTGCCAGGCTTTTTCTGAGACGCTGCTCACTGTGCACGACGTGGACGAGCAGGACGGCGACCTGCCGCAGCTTTGCTCACAGTACGTGAAGGAGATCTACAAGTACCTGCATGTCCTGGAGGTGAGTTATTCTCCACACAACCCAACTGCTCATCCTCTTGAGTTGTCTGACAACGTGTTGCGTCTCCACAGGTGCAGCAGTCCATACGAGCCAACTACATGCAGGGTTATGAGATCACTGAACGCATGCGAGCTCTTCTGGTCGACTGGCTGGTCCAGGTTCACTCCAGGTTCCAGCTGCTGCACGAGACTCTGTACCTCACAGTTGCAATCCTGGATCGTTTCCTGCAGGTGAGACCGCCTCGCTCCAGAATTGTACTCTATATCATTATTCAGTGAGTCTCTGAGTGAGACTGAATTATAGGACAAGAATATAAAACCAATACTCCTGCCGTCCTTCAGGTTCAGCAAGTGTCTCGCAGGAAGCTGCAGCTGGTTGGCGTGACGTCCATGCTGGTGGCCTGTAAGTACGAGGAGATGTACGCTCCAGAGGTCGGAGACTTTGCCTACATCACAGACAACGCCTTCACCAAGTCTCAGATTCTGCAGATGGAGCAGGTGATTCTGGAGACGCTCAAGTTTCAGCTGGGACGTCCTCTCCCACTGCACTTCCTCAGGCGGGCGTCAAAGGTGGCCAGCGTAAGTTTCTGACTCGACGATCATGGTCCAATAATGAAATAAACTACTCAAATTAATTTGTGATAAATTGTCTGGACATTAATCTGTAGGGTGAAGATGTGATTGGTGTCCTGCAGTTTTAGCGCTACTGTGGAAAATAACACGAGTGTTGCAGGTGTTTATGAAATGTGCTCAGTGTGTTGTGGATGTTTGTGTCAGTCTGATGTAGAGAGACACACACTGGCCAAGTACCTGATGGAGCTGACCCTCCTCGACTACAACATGGTGCACTACCGTCCCTCTGAGGTGGCTGCTGCCGCTCTGTGTCTGTCTCAGCTGCTGCTTGAAGGGCTGTCCTGGGTCAGTCTGACGTCCACTCACTGTTAATGTTTCTGATTGTGTCTGTGCTGCTGGGAACCAACTGACTGGTTCTGTCCTTCTTGTCTCAGTCTCCCACACAGCAGCACTACTCCACATACGACGAGGCCCACCTGAAGCCCATCATGCAGCACATTGCCAAAAACGTGGTGAATGTGAACGAAGGGAGAACAAAGTTCTTGGTGAGTTGACCGTCAAACAGCAGAGTCGATCGTCTCCTCACACAGATGTGACGTTAACCCTGTGTTTCTGTTCAGGCCATCAAGAACAAGTACTCGAGCAGCAAGCTGATGAAGATCAGCCTCATCCCTCAGCTCAAGTCGGCGCTCGTCAAGAACATGGCGGCTGCTCTGCTCAAAGACGCCTGAGGCCGACTTTGATGTTTCATCAGTGGACATTTCACTTGCACTTTATTTTTAAACTGATCACAACCTGTGGAGAAACTTTTAGTCTGTAATAAAATGTTTTTATAATTTTTAAGCAAACCAATCATGGTGTGTTCATATTTTTGGCCATTGATTCTTTTTGCTTTTATGTTGGAGACATTTTTGCCAAATCTTTCTGGTACAAATTATTCTACTCCACCTGACTTTTATTTTTAATTTTTTTTTTTTTGTGGTCTGAGACTAATTTTAAACCTTCCTGCTACACGATGGAGATCACTTTGGACACATTTCTGGGAGAGGATTTTTTTTTTTTTTTGTTTCCAGTCTGGATTTCATTGAGAAATCTGGAGCTGTGTACCACTTTACCTCATGTCAAGTGAGTGCCTTGTTTCCATTTTTGCTGCGCTGGACATTTTGACACCTGGGAGCAGTCCAAATAAATAATTTCACAAGTTCAGTTTAAATAAAATCATTAAGCAGTTGAACTGGGGGTAAAACTAATCGGAAACCACCAGGTTCATTTTTGCTGTGCTGGATTTCACATTTCATGTGTAAAGTTAATATCAGGATTTATCAAATAAATGGAGTTTAAACATTTCTCTCTTACCTGTGTGAAGTAGAAAGTGGTTCAGGTAGAAATAAAGTGTAGTTTTTTAAAGCTGGAGTAACATGAGTGATGCTACTGTTTGTGGAACAACACATTAGGCCACTGTGATATAAGACAAACTCGGTGAGAGAAGAAACCCTGGCTGTGAGGTCAGTCACTCACATAGTGTCATTAATCTGAGCATCACTTATCTGTTATAAAACTGTCTCCAGCTCGCCTCGTTTGAGGACTGCGCTTTGCATCATTACATTAAGACAATTGAACATTTAGCTCTGCAGGGACAGAGTGTCCATGTTAGTGACGTCGGGGGCTGTAGAATAACATCATTTATTAGGGCTGCTCTGACTGGATGTGCTGTGTGAGGAGGAGTATTGTGCTCTTTATACTGACCCTGACCTCACCACCACCCTCCTCCATGTAGACAGGTCAGTTAGGACCGAATGGTGTGACACAACAGTGATGTGAATGTATATCTTCACTACTGTTATCTGAAAACCCTGTACACAGGCCTTCCAGCATTGTTTAAGTATTGATTTTTTTTTTTTTTTTTTATCTATACAACAACCTGTTTACTGTGTTCATGAGCCCCAGTTTGTTTATTCATTTAATTTTTTAACCATATTTAGAACTTTTGATTATTATTACTAATAACTTTCAGTTATAACAAAACATAATTTAATGAATCAGGTGAAAAACAAAGTATAGTTCACAGCAATGCTAAAAGCTTTAAAGCTGCACTGGGGGACAGAGGTGCTATGAGCTAAATGCTAATGCCAGTATGTCAACAGACTCAATGAAAAAAATGCTGATTAAAAACAACTTTTGAATTGTTTAATTATCTTACCAAATTTAATCACATTAACCAAAAGAAATGGTGCTGTACAAATAGATAGAAATAAAAGTTTTGATTAGTTGACTGTATGCTAACATGCTGCCATTAACTGATCTGATTACATTTAATCACAATCTTAAACAGATTAGCATGCAAACCTTTGCAAATAAACAGCATTTAACATAGTCCAACACCACATCTTCCAGAAATTATTATTTACCTACTGTAATACTTGAGCAACATGTACCAGAAGATACACTTAACATCCTGTAGGTGACATACTGGAAGATTTCCCCCATCAAATTATTATCTGTCAATATTCTTGTCTGGTATCAGCATATAGGTCACGATTTGGTTCAGGTCATGTGTCATAGTAATCATATTTATTTTCAATTAAACATATATAAAACACTTAAACAATATTTACTCTTAAAAGGAATAAGGACTATTGTCTTAATATTTTTGATTAATGTATCCACCAGGATACATTGCCTGATTAGGAGTACAAAAAAAGGTTGAAATTTGGTCAATGTGTAGCCTATTATTCAAAATGTTGTATCAAATTGGAAGGCATATAAATATTGATTACAAAAACATATCATGCAAAATCATTTCTCATTTTTCACACAAAATTATTGTTTTGTGGCTATGCCTTGTTTCTTTTGTTTTTGTAATATTTTTGGGCAGTCGCTTTTTACTGCACAAAACCGAACTGGTAAAACTGAATGAAATCAGTTCAAAAACTAAAATGTATGATGCCCAGAAAAAACAATAATGCACAATTTCTCCCCATCAATGTAAATATTACTATGTTTACCATTTTGATGCTTTTTATAACCTAACTGTGCAACGTATCCTGGGAGATACAATTCACAAAATCAAAAATATAGCCTACAAGATATTAAGAAAAAACGAATTGGAATGTTTTACTTTGGTCCAAGAAAGGCCGTGACATTAAATTATTTTTCACTAGGCTATTCATTTACCATTCCTCCCCGACATTTACTCTTAAAAAAGTCTGTGTGATAATAATAGCCCACACACACACACCCACACACACCCACACACACACACACACACACATACACACACACACAGGCAGAGCAGACTTAATCCTGTGTTGTGAACACAGTCTATGGTTGTGAGGTCGCGTGCGTTGCGGGTGTTTAGGGGTTAAAGGTTGTTGTTTTTTTGTTTTTTAAATTCCCATATCTGCCACACGGGGGGGCAGGTGGAGGTTCCTCGGCTGCTGCTGCTCTCCCTGCCTCAGCTCAGTCCGCTCACTCCGCCACCGCTGCCGCTGCTTTGTGTTTCCCCGTCGAGCCGGAGGTCACTCAGTCCAAGCAGCAGTCCGCTCCGCTCAGCGCGCACAGGACACGCACTTCTGCCCCGCAACGCAGCCGCGACTCTTCTCTCTGCAGGAAAAGAAAACCCCACAACACGTAAGTAACTGAATAAAACTCCGAGTCTGGTGTAGAAGTGACCTGCAGACGGAAACTGCTCCGTGGTGTTTCTGAACACGAGGCGTGTGTGGCTGCTCGGGTGATTGGGTTCGGACTGATGATCAGATTATTGATTGATTGGTGCAAACGGCCACATGTCAAAGATGTTGTATGATTTTAATGAAGTAAGGAGGATGGTTGTTATTATGATGATAAATGATGATGTGGCGCCTGTGTATGATTTATGTAGCCTATCTGAGACAGGAGCTGATCACGGTGTGAGCCACTGAGATTCAAGTTTTTTTTTTTTTTTTTTTTAATGAAGCTGAAATATTCTCAGATTAAAAAGTCATGAAATATGTTTTCATGTCTAATTCACATCTCAAAGTTTGCTAGAACTTCAAAACGTGTGACCTCATATAAACTCTGTATTATGCAAACTGATAAAGGTATGAGTTTACGACATTGAACCTGGTGCAAACAGAAACTGAAGGTAAAGCTTGGTAGGGGAGGACTTTGTTATGGACAGATATTGATAACAGGTCTGAGCTTGATTTGTCCCATATCCAATATTATAAACTGGTATGGGACCATTTTCTTGCCTACAAGATTGAAACATTTTACAGCCATGAGATGGTACTCTTACTCTTTGAAGCTGCATGTTGAATAAAGCAGTATCAAGTTTCATGTGTCTTCCTTTTTAAGCTCTGCAGATGTGGGACTGTCCCATATTTCACTAGTAAAAAGGCAAAGAGTAAGAGAAAAGTCTTATTCTATGAAGCAGTAATGACTGAACATGCTTCTCTTTCTACTAAACTGATCTCATGGGTCCAGTGGACTATAAAATGCTCAAAATGAGACTTGGGTTAAACGTCTCTAACTTAAGCTGAGGAACAAATTTACCAAAAATATGTTTAGACAATACAATGAAACTGAAAAAACTTGATAGTGCTAAAGTTAATAACAGCAGCTGGAGACTGTTTATCCATCCATATGAACTTGAACAGTTTGAACTCAACATAAAGGCGCTTTTTTAAAGATTGCTTGATGTAGTTTGGAGTCAGTCGGACCTGTTGACCTCTCAGGAAACTCAGCTGCGTAATTGAAAATGGAGCACAATCACAATGCAAAAGTATTTTGCCGCATTCAAGACGAATCACACATTCGCAGTTAAGGACCTTGAGTTTAAAGCCAACTGTTATCCGCTCATCTTTTCATGTGTCAGAAAATGGTTAAACTTACCGTGGCCTGGCTGAGACAATTACTGAAACTTATGAAAATGAGAAGAAACGCTACAAATTCAGTAAACATCATCAAATTTATAACACATGCGTTCCAAAACGTGCAGTTTTGTTTAATGCTTCTTGACTTCAGAAGCGGTGAAGACGGCTTCCTGTGTGGTGAGATTGTTTGGTTTGTTATGACGTCAATATCACATCATTCAGGTAATATTTCTATACTGTTAGCTTAGCCAAGACTGTCACTTATTGTGTCCCTAGAACAACACACCTCTGTTGTGTTGACTTTTTGCGGCATGTCAGAGTTTCTGTCAAATTGAGGAAGATGCTTCTAAAATAGCACATTTGTGTCACTGCACGTGTGTTCTTAAACTGCACTGCGTTGAGCTCTCGGGGATGCCATATTTTATCTCTTATGTAATAATCTTTTATTAATATAGAAAGCTAATTAAATTTCTGCTCTAGAGGCCCCTCCCTTGCTGAATGAATTGTGTCTGCGGTTTCAGACCTTGGACATCCTGATCCGTGGACGGGGCTGTGTCCCCTTTAAAGCTGGCCGGGACAGTTGTGTGTTTACGACAGGACTCTGTATTACAGATGGAAATGTGGGTCAGTGTTTTGTGGTGCATGGTGGCATTGGTCAATATTTCATCTCACAGCTCTTCCACCGTTTCCTCAACATGTGTGGCAGTAAATCAGTTCAGCTCAAACATGACCTTAATTACCTTTCCATGCTCTGGGAACAGACCCGCGTCCTGTAGATGGGACTGTGCTGTGCAGGAGTTGGCGAGTGGCGCTGGACGGTTGTCAGATGAGTGTTTTCAGAGTCACCGACCGTCCTGAGCTCTGGACCAGTTTGGCCACATTCTGGTTGCCTTCGCTGTCAAGATCCTAAACACTACCTCGACGCCACAGCCAAGCGTTCGCGGAGAGCAGTTACATGATTGGCACTCAACCCGCATTGGTGATGCATGAGTCCACAACCTGTTTACCCAGTCTGGTGGAATTGCCCTGAAGGTGATTATAGGTTTGATGCAGTTGGAGCTGCTCACATTTCTCCTCCACTACAAACAAGCAGAGGTTTCCAACAACAAGGCAAAGTTTCCTCAACTCTATGGGAAACTTACAGTCAATCAATAATCCGCACTGTTTTGATGATTCCAACCAAAAAAGTTAAATATCTCCTACAGTTTATTAGATGTGAGGATTCACTGCTTTGTCTTGTCTGAATGACAATTTAATTTATCGACAGACGAATCAACAAAACGGTTAATTCACAAAAGACTTGTCAGTATTGAAAATAATCAATAGATGCAGGATTAATAAAACCCAGACAGATTCAGCACTATGAAGTTGTTGTAGCAACTGCAGTGATGTGTTTGAGTGTGAGAGGACAAAGGAGAACTGTTCTGTTGAGGTTTGTATCCTCTGGTTTTACAAGTTGCTCTTTCAGCGGAGTGGGAAAGGAGATGTCTGGGAGGCTTCAAACTGGTTTTGCCACCGAGTGGTCGAACGTTGAAAAAATTATGGTGGGTGGGGTTTACACACTGACAAGCTCATGTTTCTACTAGTTCCATCTTTTCGGAGAGGTTATCACAGTTTGCATCCTTCAGAAAGGTCAGCACATTTAACATCTTTTCAGAAAAGTAGTTCTTTCAGAGTGAATTCTGCTGTTAGTACCTTTTCAGAAAGTTCAACACAGTCTGTATACAAGTCTCAACATTTATTGTTAGGGTTACAATTGCCACATACAGTAACTTGTAATGTGTGGTATTCAAAAATCCCTCATAAAGAAGATGGGTTAACACAGTCACATTGTTTCCCCCTTGCCTATCTGGCTGCCTGGGTGATTTTGGACGTCTGCGGCGCACAGAGAAAGGAAAAATCTCAACTTTTTTGAATACACACTGCATATCATGTGTGATGCAACATGCTACCCAGCTCTCAGTGCTGTGCTGCGTCAGATCCCGGTTCCCCCCAGGGTAGGGCTGCACGATATATCGTTTGAGCGTAGCGATGTGTGCATGTGTGATAGTCACATCGCAGGACGTGCAATGTTTTCCTTTTTTTTTTTTTTTTTTTCCTTGTTAACTTCTGTTTTAAGGCCCCCACATAGTTGGGCGGAGCGGACTCCCTGGACGTCCGCGCATACTAGAGGCTTTTTATGACCGTGCGGACTCAGCGTATGCACAGTGTCTGACAATACAGCTATCAAGATCTCCCCCCTGCTATACAGAACTATAGGTCTCAATAACCCAGGGAAAACCTTGCAGGCAGCATGTTTTAGGTTTGTGATGCTCTCTGATGGATCTGTGTGAGCCTGAGCTGATAGTGAAATAACAAGTAGTTTCAGCCCTAGTGTCTTTGATTATATACCTCTCTCTTCCAGATGCAGCAGGTTAGGGGTTAAATTGATCATGTTGAGTTTAACATGTTTTGATGCGTTCATAGTGCGTCTGTGACAATGGTGTTTTTGTGTTCACACTCTTGTTTTCAGCTTGAGTTCCTCTCCACGAGGTGTGGACCTGCTCCTGAATCTCGGGGCCGATTCCCGACGTCTGAGGTGTAGCTGAAAGGCGGGTGGGGTCAGGGAGGTGGGTGGGAGGGGGGTCAGGTGTCTCCAAAGAGCAGGTCCCACGGTGGTAGGTGGGCTATTTCAAACGGCTGCGTCTGTGTTTTATTGTGCAGAGGAAACGTAAGGCTGCAGCGACCGGCCTTGTGTCAAGTTTCCTCTTTTGTAGCGGGAGAGAAGTTGGTGTCAGAGAGCTGCCTTTGTTTTGTGGGAGGGGGATGGAGGGAGTGGGGCTACTGTTCAGGTGGGGAGAGGAGATGGAGGATCTGTATGTGTGTTTGTGTGCATGTTATAATGAAAATGCAAATTTCAATTTGGGATGTGATGATTCTGAGACAAAAAATAAGAACATGATCTCATTCTGTAGAACTGCACATCTGTATGCACCTGTGTGTCACATGACTGTTGTGGTCCAATCATGATGCAGTGATCACACCTGCAGTGAGACGATGGCTAGCTTAATAAGCTCCGGATGGATAATTACCTTGAGATAGTAAAACTACTTGACTGATATATCATGTTATCATTTAGTTTTTATGGATTTTGAATGGGTTAGTAGAAGACAGATTGACATGGGCAACAATAAAATTAAATGGCTAGAGGATAAAATAAATCCAGGTGAGAGAGGCCACAAAAAAGTGATTATCATCCACAAAAACAATTCAATAACTTTAAATCTTTAAATTGATAAATAAAGACTAAAATGAAAATAAAAATCAGACGGAACAAGATAAAACAACCATCATATTTCATGGCTTTCAGGCCGGGTGATATGATTCCAGAGAAAATCATGAAGGGAAATAAATACTAAAAGTGAGAAAAATCAAGTGTCGGGTCAAATCGGTGTCATTTTTTATTTTGTGGATTCAAACTCTTGAGGGTTTTTGAATAATGTGAGAAGTATTTTGTTCTCTGGTCATGTCAACTCTCTCTCTGTTGGTCCTAATAATCAGATTTAAATTTCAGGCCACAAATAGATTCTGAGCTGTTTATGAAAACAACAGAGGGAGAAAACAAAGGGGCTTGTTGTTGTTGTCGATGCCCCACGAGCCTCCTCCACATGTCTGCATGAGTCAAAGAGTGTGTGTGAGCTGGCGGAGGGCCGACGTGGGGCCAACGTACCACCAACGCTGCTCACAGACACTGAGGCTTCCAGTGCTGCCACTGAAACTTGACTCCACAGAGACTTTCATCCAGTCCACGGAGCTTAACGTCACTGCAGTGACATGAACAATTTCTCAATCTATCAACATAATTGATCCTGATGAGAATCCCATCACCATCAGCTAACGAGCTGAAGAAATGACACTGAAATTTAGAGAAACATTCCTGAATCAATTAACCAGCTGCTGGAGAGAAAATGAATGAGCTGGTGTTTGATAATTCATCACAAAATGAAAATGATCAGAGATTTACACTCACACTGAAATAACAATATCTGCTCATTTAATCACAATAGGTTTTTTGCAGCAATGCGTTGATAAATGTACAGGGCGTCAGTGTTTGTGGTGTTGATGCTGACCAGCTTCCATCTCTGTACATGACAAAGTTTTACCGGCAAAGACCTGATGAGGGTTCGTCCCAAACACTTAAGCGGTGGTTTGTCTCGCTCTGTGGACATTCAGTTAAATGCTGCTGCTGCTGCTGCTGCTGTCACAGGAGTTGTTCAGGTGATGCCGTCACCTGTTGGACGCTTCAGTCATGCCGCTGAGTGTATGTAAAACAGAAACACAAGCATATTGAGGCGTCGACGCAGCATGTGGGGGAGTAGATCAGAGAGACAGAATGAAGTAAACAGGGTAACATCAAGCCAACAGGTGACAGATAAGCGGAAACAAATACCACTGTGTGCAGGCAGGTGCATTTAAACAGCTCAGATATTTATAGGAGGAAATGGAAAGTGAAAGCAAGACATTTGTGATAAAATGTGTGTGCGTTTGATTCTTTAATTTGTCAAGAGTTTGCAGGTGAGAACAGACAAGTTTTTTTTTAACAGCATTTACTCAAATGTCAATGTAAGCTCTGTGTACAGATAAGAGAGAAACATTTTCTTAGCAACAGTTGATTTTCACTTTGTGTTGCATCATCCTTTGCAACTGGAGCGTGTGTGTGTGTGTGTGTGTGTGTGTGTATGGTTGTGCCTGGTACAAGAGGAGGAATGAAATCAAAGGAGAAGTAAAAACACTCACACTGATGAGAGGGCGTTGTTTCAGTTCACGTTTGTTTCAGTTGTCAGGAAGGTAAAGTGTGTGTGTGTGTGCTGTGTGTTTATTGCATCAGGAACAAGAAAATGATAATCACATAATGAGGATAATAAAGGAGAACAGAGATGAAACCCTGGAGAAGAACTGGACTTGACATAGTGTAGTTCCGGTTATAGGAGCTATGTTTCATAGCATAAGTACAATACTCAGATATTGTCAAAAGCTGCCTGCAAGTGTCTCTTTATGACTGACAAATTTTTAGTTTTGAGTCAGACTCGGTCTCATAACTTCCTGTTGCTCATCATGTTTGTTTGTGGTTATTTCACCATGACCTCTGTAATTAGTGCGACGCTCCGGAAACGTTTGTGTTTGTCTTTAGATAGAATCACTTGTTCATTTACACTACAAGCACAAGGTGCTGCTCTCCAGCCAGCGCATGAACATGTACACTGAACTAACGCTGAACCTAAGGAATCGGTTTACAAATGATGGACATAAACGTGAGCCGCTCACGCTTTACAACAGTTTTACATGGCGCGTAATGTATCCACAGTCATGGCCCAACATGGCCGCCGCTAATGGTACAGAATGATGTATCTACTACTGCTGAACACAGTTTGAGCATTTGAAGCAGTTTTGAAAACAGGCAAATGAAGTCGGACAGAAAAACCACATGTTTTTATGCAAATGTTGTCGCCAGGTATTTCCATACACAGAATAACTTACCTGTACCATGTTTTTCAGAATGGGACACATTATTTAAAGAAGAACTATGCAACCGACAAACTACGCAGAATTATTTTGCCTTAAATATGCTAAATTTTTTACCTGAATTAAAAAACAGTAATTGTAACAGGGAGAATGGAGACTTTCTGCCTTCCACATAGCATCTCTCGGCTGAAAACCAACCTTGCAAGATCAGAGCCCCCGACCCGGTGTCCCAGCTCTCACCTTGGTGGCAACACAACCGCGTCCCCTGACCCTTAATCTCTTGTTTATGACAGATAAGACTACACAAAAATCGCACATCATATATGATAAATAACGTAATCCACCACTCCATGGATTGCCTTCTCGTCGGCTTTTTGGTAAAGAAATGCACATGGTTGGGAGGAGGGTTAGCAAAACAGCAGAAAAGCGTCCAGACTTGCATAGTTCCCCTTTAAGTGGTAAACTGTATTCTTTCACATTTGTTATCTCATGTCTGTAAATCTTGACAGTTGATGGATTGTGCAAGATGGTTTTATTGAAAAATATGAGAAGCTTAAAATAAATAAATATTCCAACATGAATTTGTTGATTTTTATCTGTATGAATTGAACTTTGAACTGGTTCATTTTAACACTGTCTATATAATCCACTGGTCGTCTTGTTGTGAGTTCTGGTCATTGTGTGCGTGTGTGTGTGAGGCATTGGCGTTGGAGTGTGTGTGTGTGTGTTTGAAGTGTGATGGCTGCATCACTTGGACACACTGCCATCAACAGTGAGCTCTGTGTGTTGAGCGGGACGCGTTCCCTGTGACCGCCGAGGCCAATCGGAGTCGACACTCAACCCAGATTCAGCGTCTGTGTGAACTGGGTCAGGACTCGAACTCATGGTGCCTCTGATCTCTGCAGCAGCTTCATGACGTTTACAGTTTCATAACGTAACATCCACCAGATGCTGTAGCAGGAACCGAGGGGAGAATCGAGAGTGTGTGTTCCTATTTCTGTTCTTGTTGCACATTTTTAAACCAAGGTTTTTGTTTGTTTGTGTGAAAAGCAGCAGCATGCGTGCGGTCTCGTCCCTGTGGTTTGATTTGAAGTTAATTTCAAGACGTCTCCATGTTCAAACACTTAGAGGCCTGTGAATGAATTGAAACGACGTGTGCATTCCTGCTGCAGCATTTCCATTCAGCAGCTGCAGCTCCGTGGCACTTGTACGTTTTAACAGGGCCTTTGTTCCACAAGCACATAAAAGCCTTTGTCATGTTTTACAACCACCAGGCCAGAATTCAGGGCCTTGAAGGCACCATGTTGCAATTCTAAGGATACTGGTGATATTGTGTTATTTATTTATTTATTTCTCGTTAACAAAACTTAAGCTGACGGGTAGCAAGTGTCATTGTGCTCCAGTGTTGGACCGATCTTATTCCTCTGACTCTCAAGCTGTCGATGACCTACTGGAGCTGGTGAGCTAACCGCTAACATGCTAGCGACCGAGCGTTCCTCTGTTTTCTCCTCCTGCTGTTTCATGCAGGATTTCATCCAATAAAAGGTTTAATTAAGAGATGGTAACAAGACTAAGTTCATAGAGTTTATTTAAAAGACCTCGGCTCCTCTGTGTGAAGACTCTACAGCACTTGATGCCAAGGCCAGTGTGAAGGTGGCTTGTAACGGGGAATTGGTGGAAATTCACAGGTGATTAGTTGGGCATAGTATCAGGTTATTATCCATTCACAGACACCAAGTATCGATCTGTTAGAATTAAAATTGCAAATACAAATTGAAGTTTTTAGCACTAGAATGGCCTACTGGAGTATGTTTCATGACTCTTTTGCTCCCCTTTACAGAATGATCCATATTTTCAGTTTTACTTTCCCAATGCAATTACAAAAAAGAGCATAACAAGGTTATGATAAATCAAAGTGAAAATCCTTCATAGACCAGACCATTTCATGTCGGTGTGTGATCCCTGATGGCTACAACTGGGGCCACGGGTTCAGGGACACTGCCCTTTTATAGGAAGCAGCCTCTGAATTAAGACACAGCTAATATGGCAATAAACACCAAAAGAGCTGAGAAAATGTTAATATGATACATCGGCTCAGTTTAACAGCTAATGGTTCGAACTGTGACAAACTAAGGGCCTGAAAACCTTTTGGTCAGAAATAGTGTGATCAAGGTTGCTAGGCGAAGAGGGGAAATCGCCCATGAAGCAGTCTGTTTCGTTGTGGTTCACAACAGTGCAACTGGGCCGCCATCAAGTCTCCTTCTGTGTCTATTTCTTGGACCTTCAACCTTTGTGGTCGGGGGCTATACATGTCCCCTGCATTAGGAAACAGTTGTAGATGTGTTTTGGACCCATTCTAATCTTTGGTTGGAACTATAGACGTCAACCAATCGAGGCTGTGATAAGAACGATAGTTTACAGCAAGAAGAAGCTGATAGTCGATTCATCGGCTGACGGTCCAGACAGCTCGGTCAGAGTCAGTGCAGTCAGTGAGTTGGCTACAACTCTTTTTAATCACAATAACCTCTTTTGTCCCCAGCAGTCTGCAGCAGAAAAGAATGTGTCAACACAATTTATTTGTATTTAGTTTATCTTTAGTGGTGCCACCGTTAACGTCTTGCTGCAGTAAGACAATATCGCCAGACTGGTGAAAGCAGTGAAAAGCTATCAGCCACTATAGGAGCTAAAACCCCTGCCGCTGACAATTTGTTTATACTTTATAAAAGAAATTTTAATCAATTAGTTTGTAAAAGTTTATTAAGTGTCATCAGTTCCAATTAATCAGCCAAACAGTTGTGGTTAATCCAAACTGATTAATCGGAGCTGTAGTAAATATTGAGAGACACTGTTTGGCTCCACTGCATCAACTACAGTTTAATCTTCTTCACTTGGTTATTTTGTAAGGTTTCATAAAAACACAGTAAAGTTCAGTGAAGTAATCTGGGTCCAGTCTTGTAGCAGCAGGATCAGAGACCTGCTCTTTGTTCGACTTCGGTCTGCTCTGTTTACTGACTCTAATATCTTCCATCTGGTCTCTGGGCAACACTTTGCCAAAAATGTCTTTCCCATTGCATATTCTCTTCCCTCTGTCATCCCTGCAGGTGCCCCCCTCACCCCCCCCCCCCACCCCAAACTGGCACAGGCAGCGTTGTAACAGTAACCCATTTACAGTGATGGGGGGGAATGTGGGTCAAACACTTCATTGCCAGGAGGAAATATTGAGCTCGGACGCCACATTTCACCCAGATCCTCATAGATTTATTGGACAGTAAGAGGCTGTTAGAGAACGGAGGAAGGTGGGAAAATTCATCATGTCAGGCTGAATTTACAGGAAATATGGGCCACCAGGCAGGAGAAAGCTTATCGACATTTTCCATATGCTGAAAACGATGCTGTCATTCATCACACACATGTACATTTACTCCAGTTATTATTTGTTATGGTGATGACAAAGAGACAACTCTTGTACAAACTAAGACTGATCTCTGTTCCCTACATCGCTTGTTGTGATCAGGTGAAGGTGAAATTTTACAGCATGGATGGATGCTGATTGATTTTCTACCTTATTTTACTGAAGTCAGTCGAATGAATGTAACTTTATTTTGATAATAAACATGTTTAGGTTTATTTCTGTGATTAAAACTGAAACTGGCATTCTTATGATATCTCTTGACTATTTATCAACTCTTGTACTGTTTTTATTATTTTAGCCTTATGCTTTTTCACTTTATGGAAATGCATTAAAGGAAATCTATGTGAATATATGAAGTCATGAGTTTATGGAAAGTGTTCAGAACATGTGCAGAAGTTATAAACCTTGGCTGAGGCAGGCAGGGTAGTTGGGGATATACTGATAATAAATATTTTATTTTTAAATCTGATTTTAAATCTTGTTTTTAACTATTGTGACTGAGAGATGAAGTAGCCTGACATACCGTGACACTAATTTCAACCATATGTTTGGTATTTCTGAGGTTCATTTATTCAAATATCTCTGCACAGTCTCGGTGTCTCAACACTGTTCAGAGTAACTTCATTAAAAACAGTAAAGAAGAACTTATCACCACACAAATCTGCAGTTTTCTGACTGAAAATACTCTGATCTGCCACATTAATGTTGATGTATTGATTCCCTGTATGAGTGCTTGAGTGAGGGTGACGAAGCGTGAGAGAGCAGGGCCACAGAGGGGACGACTGTGGCCCCTCCTCCCGTCATTGTACTGGTTTTTACGGTTGTAATCCTGGAGATTTGAGCCGCCCCAGTCCCGATCATGATCATCCAGACCAGCTTAGCAACACAAGTCTGTGCTTCTTCCAGCATCTGTCACCACTTGTTGACATCAAGCTCATCTCACAAAGCAGCTCTGGGTCTACGCTGTGTTTAACCGTATGAGCATGAACGCACCATGATAGAACGACTTCACTGCTGCTGTTTGTGTCGTGAGCCGTGTTGTAACCCTTGTTTTTATATGTTTGCAGATAAGACACCATGGGGAAAGGCTGCGTGACAGCGACCAAGTACTTTCTGTTCCTCTTCAACCTTATCTTCTTTGTGAGTATTTTTTATTTTTTTTATTGTTACCTCCTACCTCTGTCAGAGAGCTGCTTCATGTCTTTCCTATTTTTTGCTCTATGGAGTTGCCTTTATATTTATAATGCAAATGACCATCGATTCAGCACCAGAGCCTGCAGTGAATGTGCTCAGCACGTGGTCCAGTACATTCACAGAGCTGATGTCGTGACATCACATCTGGACGTTGACTCAACCAACTTCTGTAACTCAACATGATCTCTGATTCAGATGATAGAGCATCTCAG
The DNA here is from genome assembly GCF_905171665.1 of Trachurus trachurus. Classification (NCBI taxonomy): domain Eukaryota; kingdom Metazoa; phylum Chordata; class Actinopteri; order Carangiformes; family Carangidae; genus Trachurus; species Trachurus trachurus. The sequence continues at coordinate 28,859,186 of NC_139893.1, forward strand.
GCTTCCTGAAGAACTCACATTAAACATTGACGACTTTGTAAGCATATAACATAACACTACAAATATGGCATGCTATAGAAACTTTTCAATCTGCAGCTGTGAATTCAAAAATACACAAGAAAATATAAAACAATTATGACCAGGGAAATGTGCTGCAAATGAAGGAACCCACCGCAGGAAGAAGCCAAAACAAATCCATCAACAGAAATGATGTTGGTCTAAAAACAAAGATGCACAAAACCTCCAGAACAAATTCAGCATGTCCATACAAGACAAGTCAGACAAGACAGTAGGCTACACAAGAGAGAACATACGACCGCTGGAGTTGTAGGACATTTCTTCATCTATTTCTTAATCTGCTAAAGTCTATTTTTATATTTCTGTATCTTCTTGTAAAGTAAATTGTATCAAATCACTTTGTAAGATGGTTTTGATAAGTGCTGCGCAAATAAAGATAACAAGAACAAGTTATTGGACAAAAAAGTCCACTTAGTGTTATAAATATAATAGAATAGCTACAGTATATACAGTAGAGAAGAACAAACTATACAAGACAAAAATATTGCAATGTGTGTTCACTGGCCAGTAACATGTGAGAATTACATCACTGGTGCAAATGAATAAAGAAACAACTGAAAATTCTGTATAAAAAATTATCTTTGTATTAAAGGTGCATCTTGGCACGTGTCAAAGCATCATCTGTGTCAATTTTTCCATAATCTCAAATTTGTTTATCTGATAAACCTAAATTCTCTGCATGCATTAAAGCAGGTCTATTCAAATGGCGTCCCGCGGGCCACATGCGGCCCAGAAGCAATACCCAAGTGGCCCAGCTCGTGGTTGAGCCAAAAAAAAAAAAAAGCTGAGAAAAACACATTTTGCAAGAATGAACTCAAAATCCCTATAGTAAGGGCAACATATGAAAATCTGGGAACTAAATCCTTACCAAGAAATTTCTTCACAGTTGTCTTTAGGAACATGCGTAGTATGACGTCTTAAAATGTTGAAATTCAACTCCCGTGGGAAACCCCCTAAAAAACGACTCAAAGTTGGGGTACCCGGTAACTGGATTTTTGAACATTCCGAAATGTTAAATTTGGCCTTAAGTAACTTGTGAGGGGTCAAACTAGGGGTTTTTCATGATTCTGAGTTGATTGCAAACATTAGTTTTACACCCAAAACACTCCTTGGTGGAGAAAAAAACAGCCACACCCACTTTTCTTGTTCATCGGAACCCCCATCACCACCACCAATAGAATGTTGGTGCAGGGAAGTTCCATAGTGCAGTTTCAGCCGACGCGACCCGGCTCAGGCTGCAGCGGCAGCACCATTCATCCTATTAACCATTTTTCTACCATTGCAATGAGTCTGGAAACATTATTTTAAGGCCGAAAAACTCCGCAATGTTACTTTAATGCAAATTCAATCATGAATTCTTTGGCCTTACCACTGCAACTTTTCTGCAAATTTGCTATCATAGACCGCTGTGGCTACTAGCTGTGGTCAGCTGTGGCCACAGTGTTTCCATTACGTTTTTTTGCATGTCTGTGTTTTTATTACTAGTTATTGTTTTCATATAACATTAAAGGGATAGTTCACCCAAAATTCAAATTTCACTCATTATCTACTCACCCTCATGTCAACTAATAGCTGTGAGAATTTTCAGAGTCCTCCGTTCCTTCTCTGAGTTACGGGGGGGTCTGCGCAGCAGTATTTGTCCATATAATGGTTGTGAATGGACACCACGTTTCTTCGTCCAAAAAGACACACCAAAAAACATCCAAATACCTCCATACTGCTCGTCTGTAATGTCCCTCTTGTATTGAAGCCCCGACATGAGAAATTGTTCCGCCGGTCAGTGCAAATCACGTGAGATTTGCACTTACACAGGCAGAGCAGTGAACTGAGACACTGGGAGCTTCCGCTACAAACAAGCTTAAAATATAGACTTATTTAATTTTTTTCGGAACAATTTCTCATGTCGGGGCTTCAATACAAGAGGGACATTACAGACGAGCAGTATGGAGGTATTTGGATGTTTTTTGGTGTGTCTTTTTGGACGAAGAAACGTGGTGTCCATTCACAACCATTATATGGACAAATACTGCTGCGCGGACCCCCCGTAACTCGGAGAAGGAACGGAGGACTCTGAAAATTCTCACAGCTCTTAGTTGACATGAGGGTGAGTAGATAATGAGTGAAATTTGAATTTTGGGTGAACTATCCCTTTAAGTTGTATGCGGATCGGGAGCGAGAGAGAAGGAAAGACATGAGGTGCACACCAGATTTCACATACCAGTAAAAACGGAAACATACACATAGCCTACACACAGACACACACTTCTCACTATTGGGTACATGTACATTAAAAGGTTGCTTTCTTCTACTTTTTATTTATTGCCATGGTAAATCGGCCTAAGTATTGTTTAGTGGTAGTTGTAGTTGGTTAGCATTAAAAGTGAGGAATTTTGGAGTTAGCTAGTGCTAGACATGTTGAAGCCATATACAACCTTAGATCATTGACAGACACTTTTTACACCTTATGTGAGAGCATAAGAACTTGAAATATGTCATGTCATTGCGTTGATAACATGCATAAGAAACTTAAAAATTGTGGTAACACTTTATTTGATGCCTATCTCTATAATGCATTATTGTCATACTTATAATGGGTTATAATAATAAAAGTTATAATGCAGTTATAGCACTGTATAACTATGGTTATAAACACTCATAAATGATTATAATGCTTTATAACAATAATCATAACACACTATAAAGCATTTTATCTTGTCTTATAAGGTCAGGTATTAATATATTATAACTATTAGGAACTCACTGACAATGCCCACATTGATAATGCATTAAAATATAGTTATAATGTGTTACAATTGGCTTATAGTTGTGTATAACTATCATAATAAACACTCATAAATTACCATAAGGCCATAACAATAACAATAAGCATAACATATTATAGACCATTATAACTCTATTGTAATACTTGACCTTAAGCCATTATAAAATGCTCTATGATGTGTTATGCTTATTGTTATAAAGCCTTATGATCATTTATGAGTATTTATAATGATGGTTATACACTTTTATAAGCCAATTATAACACATAACTATATTTACGATGTATTATTGACGTGGGCATTGTCAGCCAGTTACTAACAATTATAACGTATTATTATACCTGACCTTATAAGTCATCATAAAATGTTTTATAGTGTGTTATGATTATTGTTATAAAGCATTATGATAATTTATGAATGTTTATAATTATAGTTATACAATGCTATAACCACATTATAACTCATTATAAGTATGGTTATAATGCATTATAGAGATAGGCGTCAAAGTCTTACCAAAATGGCTGTTAGTTGGTAAATAACAGTAAATAATATGGTTAGTTAGCCAACTCCTATGTGCGACTGAATCTGATGACCATCTCTGACCATTTTATTTTCCTAAATGCTAGCTGACTGCCCCATTAGCTATCAAGCTAGGAAAACATGGTGTAGGCCTATTGTCATCGCAAGGATTTTTGCAGAACGGTTTAGGCTATTATAATAAAGGTGATCTACTATACTCAATAGAATACATTAGAGATCAGCTATTCCTGTGTATGACAGAGGTTTTCTTTAATGTCACAAAAAAACTTCTACTATTACTACTGAATATTTAATATAACTTATATTCTACCTTTTTACATTGTTGGACATTAATCTAGCACACACGTCAATGTCATGTCAAAAACCTGGGGGCCAGATCTGTCCTGCGACACTTTTATATGGCCCTATTATGTTAATAATGGCCCACCAATATAGCATTCACATTACTCACATTACAAATCCCATAATACACTACAACAGCTACCACGGCTATGACCAAGCAATAGGCCCAAGCTGGAATGAACAAGTTTGTGACACACTGCAACATCTTTTTCCATTCTTCAAAAACGACCCCTTAGAGCCTGGATGCTCGATGGAGATTGATGCTCAGTGTGTGTGCAGATTAACATTATCATGTTTGCAATCAATGTAGCACCACTGTGTATTTTTTGTACTTTTCCCATCTTCATTTCGAACAAACTTGTTTCAGTTGTTGCTGGTATGTGAAATCTGGTGCATGTCCACTGTTTTCTCTCTCGCTGCTTGCTACCGATCTGCATAATAAATTACATCTATAATAACTTTTTTAATAAATTTAGCGACGCCACAAAATCCTGGAGGGTCTGTAGAAATATAATAGAAAAAAAAATAGAAAAAAGGGTAGAAAGTTATATTGAGTATTTAGTAGTATTATGTAACACAACCTCTGCAATGATAAGGAATGGCTTCTCTGCAATACATTCTATTGGTGGTGGTGATGGGGGTTCCGATGAACAAGAAAAGTGGGTGTGGCTGTTTTTTTCTCCACCAAGGAGTGTTTTGGGTGTAAAACTAATGTTTGCAATCAACTCAGAATCATGAAAAACCCCTAGTTTGACCCCTCACAAGTTACTCAAGGCCAAATTTAACATTTCGGAATGTTCAAAAATCCAGTTACCGGGTACCCCAACTTTGAGTCGTTTTTTAGGGGGTTTCCCACGGGAGTTGAATTTCAACATTTTAAGACGTCATACTACGCATGTTCCTAAAGACAACTGTGAAGAAATTTCTTGGTAAGGATTTAGTTCCCAGATTGGTCAAATATCTGCTAAAATGCCCTTACTACTACTGTAGTTCAGAAAGTGAATGCAACACTCCACGTAGCCTAGCAACACACAACCCACCCACAATGTAGTGTGTTGTTTTAGAATATGCTGATAGAACCACAGCCTGTATATAACATATAGATGGATAGAATAGATAGGATAGAACCCAGGCCTGGTCGGTCAGCCTGGTCTCGAGAAACACTGTGTCGTGCCACAGCTGCTTGTAACGGATTGCTGCGGCGGACGTCCGTCATAAGACAGCCAAGGTCTCGCTGCCCTGTGCTGTGGTGTGCCCCAGTCAGCGAGACCGAGTCTCCCCGTCTGACGACGGACCTCACACTCCGTGGCAGGCGGCTATTTTCGTTGTTTTTGTTTGGTTTTGCTTTTAACTTAAGCTTGCTGCTTTTAATTGCCCCTTGGGGATAAATAAAGATTTTGATTGATTGATTGATTGATTGATTGATTGATTGATTGATTGATTGATTGATTGATTGATTGATTGATTGATTGATTGATTGATTGACACGGGAACCTTTAAGTGACCCCCCCCCCCCCCCCCCCAAAAAAAAAAAAAGTTCCAGAAACTAAAAGTCCCTGGAACTTTTGGTTGTAAAGCGCCACATGTTAACAACTCAACTAAAACTCAAAAAAGTAAAAAACATTTATCATAGGCCTACGTCTTCACTACCACTACCATCATAATTCTTTTACTGACTTATTCTCTTTTTTCCAGCTGTGTAGATTTGTTTTTAGTATTGCTGGGTTTTAAAAATGCTGCTCATTTGTCTTTACCTCCTCCATACTGACAGCTGAAAATGTCTGGCCCAGCTTAAGGTCTCGGTTTTAAAATCTGGCCCAACTGAATTTGTAATTGAATAGCCCTGCCTTGAAGGCATGCTGATCCTGACACTCATGGTGGATTTGTGGTTTGGGGAGGGATGTATAATACAAAAAACAGTTTTCAATTAGACACAAAATTAGGAAAACATCAAATCAAACGTTTTACAGGAAGAGAATAATAACGTTAGATAATAACTTTTTGACATGATTTTGGCATCGAGACATACATGAACAATTAACATGTAGATACAGGATTAAAGCTGAAAAAACTGTTCTTTCCTATCATGGGGCCTTAAAAAAGTGTAATTTAACTGAGCTCAGGTTAAGTTGTTGGTTTAACGTAATTTCAGGAGTTAAGTTCACTGGAACTGATAAAACAACTTCAACAAACTTTAGATATAAAAGTTGTGATCAGTTGGAGTGATTCCAGACAGATTTGACTGAAGGAGCTGTTATCTGTTTATCAGAGTAGATACAAATTTTTTTTTATTATTATACTGTACCTCCACCTTGAAGCTCTGGTTTCACATTCACTCTATTAAACATTGTTTGTTAATGATCTGCTGTTTGGTCTTGATGTGCTGATGACAGCAGCTTAAACTACTGTGGACACACTGAACACACTAGAAAAAACGTGTAAACACATGAAAGCACTGTAAAAACAACATAACAGAAGTGTTTCCGGGGACACAAAAAGCGACAGACACGGCTAAAGACTAATGAAGCTAACAGTACATATTTGTGATGTGCATCAGTCACAGTGAATATTAGTGTTACTGTACAGTGTTGAATGTATAAGTATCTGAAGTTGTGTTTGTCCGCTGTCAAACATTCCGTCTATGAGTTTTAATTACTTTGCAGACGATGTGTTCATGGCCTAGTTACCATGGCGATACTCCCTCACTTTCTCATTTCCTCCCTTGGTGGTGGAAATGAAATCTGTGATCTGAGGTCAAGAGCTTCTTAGCAACCTTACAAACACATAGTACATGGCATGCACGCAGTGTGAGTAATCCTGCACAGTGAATACAATACTGTGAATGGTCGGCTCAGGGTCTTTGGTTTGATAAATAAAGTAGTTTAGTATTCCATTTAAAATACTATTTTCATATCAATCATATATTCAATTCAATTCATTTGCACTAAAACTGACAGGGAACAAACAAGTAATGTTTACCACTGAGGCTGCTGAGGTTGAGACCTCAGTGAATTTGTCAACATTATCAAAATGTAATGATAATTTTATATTGTTTCCAAGCGCTGTCCACCTAGACCCATCATCCAACACTTGCAGGATTTGGTTTCTCTAAGTGAAATCTGCTCTATTTGTTGTTGTTTTTTACCTGCTATGTTTTTAACTTGGTTTTTAATCTATTTATTATTATTGCTATGGCACTGCAAGATGCTGGTTGAGAAACTGTACTTTCGTCTCAGCCTATATGCGCACACATTTGGAAGAAATTACAATGAAGTGTGAAGCTGAAGTTGTTTGGATCACTCAGGAAACTGTCAGCCAATCAGATGAGAGGCTCAGAGCCTCGTCTCTTCGGATTGGCTGACGTCGACCACTGAAAAGCCTGAGAGAGGAGATGTAGAACTTGCAAGTAGTTGTTTTAAAACCTCTTATCAGGTTTCATTATCTTAGCTTCTGGTCGGATCTCTGTGGTTTCCCCCCTTCCTGCCTGTTCTTCATTTCAAATATCAGCTACATTTCACTATCTGAGATGGATCAGCAGTAAATAAACACTGAAGCCGCTGCCTCACTGAACAAGTTTATCTTCTGGGAAACCAGTTCAAAACTTTTACTATGCAGCATCCACCAGGAATTGTAAGGAGTCATGTACTGTAACTTAACAGGAGGCGTTCATCAATGACAACTCATTCATGTTTAGATGTTAGATGAAGAGCTACACATAAACCACGACAATGTTAAAGTTTATTTATATAGCACATTTAAAACAAATGCTGTCATCCAAGGTGCTGTACAAGCTCAATATAAAATGAGACGACAAATATGAAATAAGATAAAATTAGAACCAATACTAAAAACACAACACAACAAGAGCCAAAAAAAGTTAAACAAAAAATAGAAAATAAATCTCAACCTCACCAACTAAACAATAAAACTGAGTTGTAACCTAAGTAAGAAAATAAATACAAGTATACAACTGGAGCTGCTTCTACAATTAATTAGTCTGGACTGAAATATAATCACATTATCTGGCATTTTATGGGGAAAATGATTAAGCAATTAAGATACTTACTTAGAAATACTGATAACAAAAAATGATATATTGCAGCCAAACATCAACTTTTGTGAATGAAACTGTGAAAGAACCAGAAGCTACAGTTCCTCTCCTGACCACCAGAGTGTGTCTTCAATAGTGAGTCAGTCTCCGTAAACTCTGATGTTAAAGCAACTTAAAGCAGAAATAAACATTTACATCCTGGTACAAAAACAGATCTGGGAAAGACACACATCTGAACTGACATGGTAACAAGAAAAGCAACCCTTTTGTTAGCTGTTGTTGTTTGCGTTGCTAGATAATACCAACCGATAACAATAGCTACACTGTGATAGTTTGTGCATGTACCGGTAAGTAATATAATACGCCTACAGGTGGAAGTTGCGCAATACTGTCTGTGCGGCTAATATAGAAATATATATATATAGTAAAATAGTGACTCAAAATAACACACAGTGGCTGATAAACAGCTTAATGTTCAGCTTGTATTCACCTTGGACGCACAGAGCAGCCATCTTGGGTGGTGAGCCTGTGGTCACTGAAGTTCGTCCAAGTTTCAGAGTTGGAAGTCTCGCTTGAGGAGGCGTTTCTGACGAGGTAGCCAACTGGGAACTCTCAAACTCGTGCAGGATGGCAACAACTCCACCTCAGCAAAATCCTTCACATGTGCATACACAAGCACATGCACTGGGCCTTCAACTGACTGCTGCCAACACATTTTTACAAGCAATATGTTTTAGTGAATCCAAAAAGATAATGAAATATAACAGGAAAAGTCACAATTCAGTTCAAAAATCTGTTTTTGCCAGTTGAACATTTATCCAGCTGATATTTTGCTGAGTGAGAAACTTTCAACTTAATTTAAGCTTCTGTCTTTTTACTTTTCTTTGTCCAATAATGTCTAAAAACCACAAAGTTAACCAGAAATATTGTGAAAGCTGGTCAGGAGTATTTGTGTGAGCTCAACAGACTGCAGCTTGAGAAAAAACATCTTCATCAATTTGGCAACAAATGCACAAAAAGACACAACACAAGAAAGTGTTTCTGGGGACACAAGAAAGTGATGGATAGAGATTAATATTAAGATAACAACAGTACATATCTGCAATAATCTCTGTATCATGTGTTATTCACCCAATGATACACCAAACTATCCAACCTTGTTTTTCAAACGCCCATAACTCAGGCCATTCCTCTTTGCCCATTTTTGAAACAACATCAAGTTAGGCTTTTCCAAGATGACTAAAGTTACTCACTCACACAGCGTCCATCTTTATTTACAGTCTGTGGTTGTTGCTGTTTAAAAAAGCCAAACCGAGCTGCATGTGTCCTCCAAACACACCTACCCACCTGTTAATGAGTTCTTCTGACCAGTGTGCATGTGTGTTTGCTCTCCAGCTGTTCGGGGCCGTCATCATGGGCTTTGGACTGTGGCTCCTCCTGGACAATCAGAGCTTCATCGTAGTCCTCAGTAAGTTCTTGTTTAACATTTTTTCCTGTGAGTGAAAGTGAGGTAGGCCGAGTGTTTTTGACAGTAAAACAGAAAACTGTGGCTCCAGGTTAATGTTGCTGCAGCTGTATCATCAGGAGAAAATCAGCAGGTTAATTCTCCTCAGCTTCTCTTATTCATGTGACCTTTTCATTTATATAGGAGTGTGTTTTAGGAGTGTTGTGAGTCAGTGTGTGTCTGATGGTTGAACCAAAGATTAGATTAAACCCTCATCATGTTGTCTGGCTCAGTTTTAAAGCCACAACTATTAAAGCATAAACCAAACAAGTGGCCAATAGATTTTTTTTCCAGTGGACTCTTCTCTTTACACTAATCCACATCTATAGCTGATGTAGGCCAATACAAATGGAGCAATGATGAACAGGCTGAAAACAGGCCAAGTTCTGGCCGCAGGCTGAGTGTATGTGGGTGCGTGCGTGTGTGCGTGTGTGCATGCGTGCGCACTCTTTTCTCATTTCAGAGAAAAAAAAAAGAAAAGTCATAATAACTTCTGAAAAACTGTAGCTTGAGTTTCCCTTTCTCTTCTTTGTTAACTCGACTGGAGAGTCTCAACTACATTTATAATGAACGTCTCAACCATCAGTATGTTTAATATTTAATATAATATTTAATCGCAAATTAATTGCAATTTTAAAAATGTTTTATAATGGTCAAATGTGCCAACTGTCATGTTCTCCAAGAGCTGGACACAATTTTTTTTTTGCACATCAAAGTGAGTTTACTGAGTGTGAGCACATAATTGAAAATAAAGGTACAGAGAAGTAAAATGAAATAAACCCTCATTAAAATCCCACCAACATGTGAGAACTAAAACCATAAATTAGTTTTCACTTCTGTTTCCTCTGAATGGGTTTTTGCTGCCTGAAATTAGATCTGTGGTTAACACAAGCTCCTGGTGTTTTTACTTTCTTTAAATCTATGAGAATAATTAAGTAAATACCCAGTCATCATTTCTGAAAATATTTTTACTCTACATCTGAGTGGTCCATGTAGCAGAGAGGCTGAATGCATACAATCCTCTCAACAGAGATAGGACTGTGGTCTCTACACAAAAAAAGACTTTAAAAACAGTTTTATTTTACTCTGCAATAACGTTATCATCATGACTTCGGCCAGATCAGAGGTTAATGACACATTGTTCTTATTCACTGCTCACACAACAGCCTTAACATCAAAACCTGACTTGGTTTGTGCTGAGAGTCGATGAGCTGATCTTGGATCTCTGTCCTATTTTAGGAGCCAAACTCTTTTCACTTTCAGTTTCCACTGAGTGCAGGACATCTCAGCTGACAGTTTTCTTGTTTATCTCTGAGTTTCCCCAATCTCGTCTTATCTACCACAGTTTCCCAGCACTGACGTTTCACACAGAGGACTTTACGCAATGGACGCTTTTTGATATATTGTTATATCCTCTCCAGCCTCAAAGCTCCCATGGCTTCAACCCATGGTCAGTTTCTTGGGGACAGACAGACAGACAGACTTTTACTTCACGTCCTTCACCCTCTCTGCTCTGAACCAGCACATTCAGTTCTGCAGCAGCACGGCCTCCAAACTTGTATTAATTGTTTCTGTTTTCCAAAAAGCATGTTTGATGCCCACTGTTTTTTTATGTTCGGTCTGTGGAGGTCGCAGCAGGAACACTGCGTTCATGTGGGACTTGTGCAGGATGGCAACACCTCCACCTCGGGAAAAAATCTACACGTGCACAAACACATGCACGTGTCGTGCACTGTTCCGTCAACTGGCTGCTGCAAACATGTTTTTACAAGCAACACGTTTTAGTGAGTCCTCCTGAGTGATTTCCAAAAAGATATTTAAGTATAACAGTTTAGGAGAAGTCATGATTCAGTTTTAAAATCTGTTTTTTTGAACATTTGAACTCGCTGTTGATAGTTTTTCCAGCTGATATTGCTGAATTTTTTAACTCTTTAAGCTTCTGTATTTGTCTTTTTTCTTTATCTAATGTCTGAAAAACACAGTTTAGAGGAAATTATAGCTGGGGAGGAATCTTCTACGGGGGCCCTGAGGGCTCAAGAAATCACATGCAAACGCAAACGTGCTACAAATTCAGAATACAACAAGTGATGGAGGGACTGCTTGCTGAAAAACTGTCCCTGAAGGCAACGTGCATCAGCGGTTACCTCTAAAACGGCTCCGTCTCGTAACGTTCCGTTATTATCTCAGAGCGTGGTGAATGTGCAGGTCACAACTTGTCCACAAGAGCGTTTTGGAGTTGTTGGATTGTGTATTTGATGAGTTTGATGAGGGAAACCAAGAAATCCCATTAGCCTCCGTAGCGTAGCTCTGAGCAGCTCGCTGCTTGGCTCAGCGGTTCTAAAAAATAGCTTGCACCGACAATTATAGGTAACGAACCTATTGCTATGACTATAGCGATTATGGCAATGGGCTAATTTGCCAAAATGTTGAACTATCCCTTTAAGTTGCAGTGAGTTGAGCCCTCAGGGCCACCATAGGATCCATTCAGCCCTTTATTCCCTCAGTATCAGCTGTTGGTTGTCAGACTTTTAATCTGCTCTGGATGTGAGATGTCTCCTCTGTTGATGAAGGCCATGCTGAGTCTGACATGTCTTCAGACTGTTCAGTTGAACACAAGTGTCCAACACATTTCCTCCATTTTTTTTCTTTTGGCTGTGCTGCTTCTGGACTGTGTTTAAAAAAAGAAAATTCCTTTTAAGCCACACGGCCTCGCAGCTCATCTCTCTCGCTCACTCAGCCTTTTTTCTTTACTTGTGCAGATCTTTCTCATCATGGCATCTTTGACCCTGTTCAGTCCTGGAGCATCTCCTCTTTACTTCAAAGTAAACAACATTCAGTCGTAGTTTCAGATGAGCTGGTTAGTCCTGATCCCCATGTTAAAAGCAGATGCATACTGTGATTTTCTATAAAAAGCAGATGCATACTGTGATTTTCTATAAAAAGCATCTTAACTGTTTTATGTCACCCAATAAAATTATATTTTAATGACAGATGTAGTTATGATAACTGGATTCATACAACAGGAACAATGCTGCTCCTTTATTCCCATAACATTTTAATATGAACCAGCTGTGTCAATGGCAGGAGCTGTTCTCCTGTACAAGTCAATGAAATTCAAAATGATTTTAAGGAAAAATAGTTACTCAGCAATGCTTTAGACTTGGTCACAAACAACTTTTACTTTCTGTTCACTAAAAGACAAACTGCAGACTTTTCTGCAGTCTCAGCTGGAAATAGTGTGAGTGTATCAGAGAGAGAGAGAAAGACAGAGAGAGGAGCAGTGTCAGAGATGACTGAAGATGGGTTGATGCTGAAATATAGAGACAGACATTGAGCAAGTGTAATGGAGAGACAGAGTGTGTGTGTGTGTGTGTCTGTGTGTGTCACTGCGTCACTGAGGACATTTGTCCTCTGCAGGTGTCCTCCCCTCAGACACTGGGCTCTTTCTGCTCCGTCCAGCATCAGCAGGCATCACATCAGCCCAGTGCGCTCACCGCCTTACTCATCACCACACACACACTCACACACACACTCATACACACACTCACACTCACACTGACCACATCACATCAGTGGTCTGAGAACAGACAGTGTGAGTCCAGGCTCTGTGGTCATACGAGGGATAACGCTCTGGACAGTTTAGCTTTGTGTCAGCTCATAAATGAGACGTATTAACGCTCAGTGGGACGTTTTACACACCAGGCTCACGGTGAATGAATGAATCAATGACTGGTGCAACATGTGAGAGATGAAATCAGCCTGGTGCTGCTCCATCCTGACCGTCCAGAGGCCGAGCTGAGTCACAACCACAGACACACAGACCCTGGTAGTTTACGGCTGAGAGACGACGAGACGCTGCTGAGAGGACGGACGACGTCAGCCGCCCAGTGTGAGAGACCAGCTGCAGTCAAGTTCAGTTGATCTGTAGCAGGTGATCAATAGCGATCAATGATGATCAAAACAGAGCAGTGGGTCAATCACTGAAGCTCACTAATCAATGTCATCAACACAGTGAACAAGTGAGCACATGTCCATACCTTCTTCTCCTCCTGCTGTCACACAGATGTTTGGCCTGTGGTGTTAACATGGAGGGGGCTGCACTGGTCGCTTCTGGTTGCCCTACATGTTTACACTACACACGTGTACATGTGTACCCAGACACATGCGCACACACACAAGCATTCATTTCCTGTGCCACAGCCCCTCCCCCCCCTCAGCCTAATTTTCCATCATAAACTCGTTTCCCTTTGTCTTGGTTCCGAGCTGCGTGGCCTGTATCCCAGACCCACCACCACAACAACAACCACCAGCAGCACCCCGGGGGTAGTTCATGTTGTTTCCTTGAAGCCTGGGGGACTCTGTTAGGGGGGCTTCAGTCTGCAACATGTCTGCATTGGCAGACATCAACGCTCCTCAGATTGTTTTTGAAGAGAGAAGAGGAACAGTGAAGCCTCGCTGCAGCTTCACCAGGCTGTGATCACGCAGCATGAGTGCAGCTCTGCAGCCGCACATTTGTTTCTAATTTCATTCATTTGGACAATCACAGGCACTTCTCTGGTTTCAGTTTCCACTCATTTTCGGAGTTCGGATCTGCTGCAGTGTGCATGTGTGCGTGTGTGTACAGTTTAACACTCTTCTTCATGAGGTTTAGAAAATCATAAATTCTGTCAAAACCTTCTGGACAAACTCAGACCTTCATGTACGTCAAACACGAGTGGCCTCTGTTCTTGTTTTTCATGAAAATATGATATGAAACAGTTCAGACGTTTGCGTTGTCATTGTAGCTGCAATTTTTCTGTATGAAATACAAACTCACACAGGCTGAACTTCAAATGCTGGATTATTATAGCCTGAGGTTGGGTGTTTCGGTTCTAACAGCTCTGTTGTTTATTCACAGGTAACTCCACACCTGTGAAAGTGGCCTGTTACATCCTGATTGGCGTCGGCGCTTTCTCCATGCTCATGGGCTTCCTCGGCTGCTTGGGAGCCATTTATGAGGTCCGCTGTCTGCTGGGCCTGGTAAGTGATGATGATGATGATGATGAATAACACAGGTGTGGTAGGTAGAGGATCTCTAAACACGAAGTTTTGAACATGAAGCAGCACGAAGTTCTGAAAAAAGGTCGGAGCCTCAATTGGTGACGCTGGCATCAGTCACTGACACAGAGAACAAATTCATTAGACTCATAATATTAACACTGATATTAATCTGGTCCCACTTCTAGTTTCTGCCTGAGCTGTAGTAGTGTTCAGTAGTGTTTCGAGAATGAAGAGCTGGATACCTGCTCCAGATGTGCTTCAGTCTGAACATACAATTCATTACATACAGTATGCCTAATTATTTTCAGTTTACTTCAGTTTGAAATACATTCTGAGTCTCCTTTCTGAAGACTTAAAGAAACTAAGTCCTGCTAGTGTTGAAAGGTGGGCGGGGCTTGGTCACTGCTTTGTTGTGACATCACAAAGTCACAGAAGTCCTGACAGCTGATTTTAAGGCTCAGTTTCTGAATACAGCCCGTGTGCTTTTCCTGTGGGCTGACACTTTGATACTTTCACAGTATTAATATAGAAACTAGAGCTGATTTATAATCACACTACACATGGACATCTACCTTTATACTGTATGGAGCTTTAAAAACAAAATATGACATCTTTAAAAATAAAAAAGGGGGGGGGGGGGGGGGGGGGGGGTAGCATCTACCTGTCACCTGCACTGTCAGGCATTGGAGAGGGAGTTACCTTTAAGTTTATAAAGGACCCAGAGAGGCCCCTCTGCCACTGACTGTACATATGGGCCAGTTGCTTGTTTATGGTGATGCTGGAATATGTTGAACCGATGTGTGGTGTTTCTTTCTTCAGTACTTCACCTGCCTCCTGCTGATCCTCATCGCGCAGATCGCAGCTGGTGCCCTCATCTACTTCAAGAAGGATGCGGTGAGTTACTTCCTCTTCAACAGCTCTCAACACACACAGTTTTCTGCCTCAGATGCTGCATTGAGGCGACTCCAGCAGCTGGAATGCGGAGGTTGGCAGCACACCTGTTACCGACGTGCCGCCATCCTCTGATTGGCCGATTCACGAATCATCATAACCTGTCATTATATGTTCTCTGGCTGCGGATAGAAACTAATTCTACCCCTCACTAGTTAACCACAACAACTGAGATCAGTGTGTGAGGTGGCATGTGCTCCATGTGACACCAGCAGACGGACTGTTTGGTGTCACAGCGCCCCCTGGTGTTCAGTCTGAGGTCTCCTCCACAGGGAGCGTGTGATTTATATAGTGAGGTTTTGTCACTTTCTGAACCTTAAAGCAAATCATTTTCAAAATAAAAGCTTTTTGGTTCAAGGTAAGGCTCTTGACAAGTGTAACTTGAGCCGTTCACCATGACATGTCTAATAGCATTATTTTCTTTCATATACAGGCCAAAGAACTGCATTTCACTTTCTAATTCAGTTTCCCATTGACTTCAGATGCAAGACATTTTTATTTTCAGAATGAGCAGGCCAGTTTCAAAACAAGGGCATATTTGGCATCAGTAATCATACATCAAGATCCAACCCAACCCTAACCCTAACCCTAACCCTAACCCTAACCCAACCCTAACCCTAACCCTGTTTTCTAAGCATTTAATATTATGAAACTTAATATTAAAATGCCATTTTAACCATGAACCATGTTTCTAACTTTAGACTTCAGACTTAGAAACAACCTAACTTTGATGATCATTTTGTTTAAATGATCACAACGACACCAAAGGAGGACGTCATTATGACTATTAAACAACATAACATTTTAATTTGCTTTAAAGGACCAAGATATTTGATTTGTGTAATGAGACACTCAGTGTTTAACTGTTAAAATCTGTAGTATAAACCGTGTCCAGAGCTTTTAAGACTTCCTGTTAATGTTTGCATGTTCTTTCCACTAATTACCCTAGGGCCTAATGCAACACATCTGTGTTTCCCACACACAAGGACTCAGTGTGAAAGTAATGACCCTTAAATAGTTTTCATCAGCATCGGTGTTAAATTATGGCTCAATATGTGAATGAAGCTGCCAGTGAGAGTGAACTGAGACAACGACACAGGTAAAAAGGCAGCAAATAAAAATCAATGAGGCTGTGAAAGACATGGAGTGATTCTCGTACTTGTTGCTCTTTACACGTGACATGTTGTAAACAAATTGTCTCATAATGAACACAGGCGTGACATTCACTCACTGTCCTCTGTGGCTGTCTTCCTGGCACTCTCTCCCCACCCATTCATAAAACTCCTCTGTGTTTAGTTTAGTTTATTGAATTCATTTGTAAAGGACCATGTACAAAAGGAGCACTGATCTCACTTAGATAAGATGCTCTGCACCAGATTATTGCAATTAGCTATTTCCATCTGCAAACCCTGGGCACATACAGTACAGTACAATATGAATATAACATGTACATCCCTATACAAATACATGTCAGTGACACATTATATTTTATTCATGTACACCACATACTCACACATAAATAAACAGGTGAAATCACCTATTGATTTAAATATAACAGCTATACTAATAATAATAATATTAAGTGTGATTAATGCTAATTGCTAATCATTGTTAATTATCTTATGCGCTAAACAGAGATAATACCATTAAGTTGTCAAAGATTAACGTATATTATACAACAGTTAGTTCCGACCGGTCCCAACCGAGCAATTTGATTGGACAACGAGACGTTCCATAGTGCTGATATACAGTATAACAGCACTGGGACTTTTTACAGACAGTATCACTCCGCTGTTCAGCTGGACAGGAGCTAAGTCAGAGCCAGGCTCCCCATACAGGAGCTGCTCCATCTCTCTGCTGCTACTGCTGCTGCTACAGTTATAAACGGACGTGAACATTAAAACCTGGACCTGACCTGGTCCGTCTAATTGGCGATACATCTCTACTAAACCCGGCTGGGAAAAAATCGCCGCGGGGGCAACTACGTTTTGACGGTGGTGTGTTTTGATATTAGCGTTAGCTGTTGTTAGCCACGTAGCTCAGCTACTTAGCTTCAACTGTGTTTATATTGATTACATAGCAGATAAACAAATGTAATATACGGTATCGATAACGTCTCTGTATGTCTTCACGCTGGTCCTGTTGCTCCGGTGCTAATCAGACACCGGCTCAGAACCAGAACCAGCACTGGAAGCAGCTCGGTGGAGAAGCTTGTAGCTAGTAGCAAGCTAGTATGAAATGTTGCTGATATACAGTACAACAGCACTCCCTCTCGTGTGATATTGCTTAAATATTTGAAGAGAGTGTTGCAGCGGTGGGGACACAGAACAGTGATGGACCTGGATAAAGACTAAGGCTACACAAAGATAACTTGAATTTGTATTCAACCTGAGGAGGTGGTCCTGAAAGGTCAATATATTGCAGCTTAAGGCCATACATGCAAGCCTTTTGTTGCCCCTGGAAACACTAAGGTTGTGTTGTGAGTTTTTGCAGCACATATCAAATTGTCCAATTGATTAAGTTGTTTTCTCTGAGTGTACATTTGTGTCTTTTCATGTGTTTTCTCAGGGCCACTGTAACTTTAACCTGCTCTTCATGATTAGAAAAAGAGTACTGCTGTGTTGGTATAACACAAATACCTGTTGAACGGGGATGTGATACAGATGTTAATTCAAATTTACAACCATGACCCACGTACAGTATGTCTCCAAACTAAAATTGCTGCATTTTTCTGATTTGCTCCACTAAAAACAACAGAGTCAGAGTGCAGGAAGCTGTCACAGTGCTGATCCAGGTTCAGACCAACAGGAGTCTGAGTTCTCACGTCCTCACTGACTGCTGCAGCTGTGTGAAACATCTGCACAAAATGAAACGCAGTAAGAGTGCAGGAGGTGCAGAGTAGACAGCTCTGTTTATTATATCTGAACATTTGGTGGAAGCTCTTGGATCCATGTCTGAGCCACTGTTCTCTCTGCCAGACAGAGATTCAGGGCAGAGCCCCCCACCCCACTTACTTCCTATACCCCGCTCCCCTCCTGCTCTGAGGAGGAAAACACACAACTGTGCCTGGTTTTCAGATATGCAGAGCTGTGTTCACTAGAGACCTTGAATGCCTCAACATTCAGGTCTGAAGCAAGAAAGGTTTAACAACAAAACACACAGATTTCCTGCATCTGCCTGTGTGTGTGTGAGAGAGAGAAAGACAGAGAGTGAGACAATATTTCTACCTCCTGCCTCTGTTCTGCGCATGAATTTGCAGGCAGCATTGCAGTTGGAAATGAGTGGTAAAAGCAACCATTTCCTTAGCTTGGCTTTTGCTGTGTAGAAGTTTCACAATACTGTCGCTAGACATAAACAAGACTAAATGGCTGATAAGCAGTGTAATGTTCAGCTTTTACTTACTGTTGATGCATGGAGCAGCTATCTTGGATTGTGAGCTCAGGGTCACTGAAGTTCGTGAGTTGGAATTCTGATTTCATGCTGACGAGGCCAAGGCTGTCTTTACACTATTTTCTTGACTGTCTGTTTAAATGTTAGAAGTGATCCATAATGCGTGCCAGTGAACTATGCATTTAAACAACATGGAAATTGTTGTCATGTAAACATGAAAACAAGGCTCTGTTTAGATTACAGACATATGAAGGAGGCCTGAATCCGATCAGACAATATCCGATTTCGTGCGTGTTTTTCCTGTTTACTCGTTCATGTTACAGATCCGATATGTTCACTTGAGAGGAAAAAATGGGAATTGTGTCACTGGAACCATGTAGTGTTAAGACAGCCTAGAGGCTAACTTGGCTAAGCTTGGCTGGGTAAAGGTTAACTGTCTGCTCCTGAGAGCTGCTTCACCAATTGCTGATGACACAAACACACACTTTTCACCAATATCTTCACAAATAAATTATTTCATCTACATGCAACAGTTTACAGTTTACAGCACACTGAAAAAGTTTTATATCCTCAACACGTGTTTAGCTTCTAACCTGAACCTGTTTTCTTCCAGTTACATGGTGAGATGTCCAAGATGGTCACTAAGGTGCTGAACGGCTACCCCGGGAACAACTCCACCACAGAGCAGGCCTGGGACTTCATCCAGAGGACTGTGAGTCTGAATTACTGACCTTTTAAGTTTACCTGCGGTCAAATGCAAACTGCAGATACCAATATCTGCAAAGTGAATTTTGTCTGTAATATTTTCTACATATACCATTAAATTTTAAACTGTTTCCAAAGATGTCTGCACATGACTAACCAAGCTAACCAGTCCCACTTTATTAGTCCTACCTAATTAGCATAAGGACAAAGAAATTCATAAATGAATAAAAGCAGAAATGCATAAGTAAATAGAAACTGGCATTTTCATAATCAAAATTAATTGATTCTATGCATTTAGTTCATTTATTTCTGTCATTTTTCGTTTTTTTACACTTTACACTTGCACAGCCTAGGACTTATAAACTTTACTGTATGAGTGAAACTAAGTGGACTGTCAGTCAGAAACCTGATGAAGAAGCTGCTTGCTAAACTCCCTGTCTCCCAAAGTCCACTGTTTGAGCCTCCAAAGTCAACACGTCGTCTGAACCTGTGGCTCTTCATTTTACTTCGCTACTGACCACTGTCACCTGTCTGCAGATGGAGTGCTGTGGCTGGACCGGGCAAGAGGACTGGAACGGTAACATGGTTGTCACCAACAGCTCCCACCTGCTGTTCCCCTGCTCCTGCCAGAACGTCTCCATGGCCACTGGGAACTTCTCCGACAGCGGCTTCTGTGATGCCGCCGGGCCCGACTGGCCCGTCTACGACGTGGTAAACAGCGTTGCTCGTTGTCGTCATCTGTTCACCCTCACCTGCCTGTTGGTCCGTCCTTCATTTTTTCTGCTTTTGTTTTAATCAGGGCTGTGCCTCCAGTGTGGAGAACTGGCTCCTCACCAATATTGGAGTGGTCCTGGGAATCTGCCTCGCAGTGGCCTTCATCGAGGTACAGCAGTGTGATTGTGCATTGTTAGCAACATAGTGCTTCTGGCACAATAGTGTAGAATTATATTTGAAGCTCCATATTTTCTTCCTGTTTTATCTGACATGTTGATCTATTGAAGATCTAAAAACCATCTCAGTGTGGTTTTACATCTCCTCCCTAAGACCTCCCTCTGGAGCTCCAGTAAAAACAGGTCAGCCAATCAGAAGAGAGGAGGCACCAAGCCTCTCTTCTGATTGGCTGACTGTTTTCTGAGTGATCTAATAAAAATAGAGCAGATTTCAGGTAGGGTGGGTCTAGGTCACTGCTTTGTTGTGACATCACAAAGTCACAGAAGTCCTGACAGCGGGTTTTAAGGCTCAGTTTCCGGACCAGTCCCAGCCTGGTCAGATGCGTACAGAACTGATGAAGCCTCTTGGATGAGAGGTGAAACGTCTTCCTAGACAAATAACTAAGTCCAGTTGCTTTCGATTTAACCTCCTTTGAAACAGACTAGTGTGTGCATTTCTGTTTCCAAGTGCAGACCAGTATATGGACAGGAATTTTATGAAGGAATTTGTTTTTGATCACTTGGGACTGAGGAGGCACAGATTAGGAGGTAGAGAATATGCATATTTGTTTTTTTCATACCAAAAGAAAGCAGCACACAGCCTCTGTGTAACAGAGGGGCGAATAAATTAGGAACATCCTCTAAAAATAAATGCATTTCTGTCAGTGTTGAAATCTTGGACTGACACAACAATGTCAGATCTTCCCTTTACCATCTTAAAAACATATCAGTGAGTAGAGGATTCATGTTGAGGCAGGACTCGGGGAACCTGATCCCTGCTTTCAGTATAGGCAGCTCAGATTACTGTGATGGTCTTCACCTGAGTCAGAGCTGCTGCTTTACAGCCGTTCTCTCTGTTAAATTCACGGCTGCTTGTCTGTAAATCTCTGAGGATCAAAGTACATCTGACTGTGTTTTACATCTGAAGCCTCGCAGCTTCTCAGGTCATCAGGTAGAGCTCTGCTTACTCTTCCCACAGAGCTAACAACACATGGGGAAGCAGCGTTTAGTTTCTGCGCACCACAGAGCTGCAACAAACTTCCAGGCATGGAATCTGCAGGACATAAAAAATCTTACATTTCATATTTACATCCCAGATATTTTTCTTACCTCCTGCAGGAAGTATACAGGAAGCTGATGGATTATAAATTATATACATTTTTAGCAAAAACATTCAATCCATCAACTTCTGGGTCCAGGGATAGACAGATAATTAGACATGTTGTTTAGCATCTCTTTTTTGATCATCATCTTTCTGCTTTATTTCCCAGCTGCTGGGGATGATCCTGTCCATCTGTCTGTGCAAGAACGTCCACACAGAGGATTACACCAAAGTGCCAAAGTACTAAAGCTCGACAGAGGAAGGTTGAACTACAAATGTACAGAAAGAAAGAGGGAGCAAAGAAATGCATTTTCCAGCCTATTTCTGGTTAAACGTGTCCAAATGTAAAAAGAAAAAAAAAAGTGAGTTTTTGCTTTATATTTTGTTGGATTGTTCTTCTTCTGTTGAGGAACTTCCATCTTTGTTTTATCAGTCCAGTTTCTTTGGAGCACTTTAGAGACTTTTTAGTTTTGAACTTTGGATCAGAGGATGATGCTGAGATGTTTGAAGACCAGAGGAGGGAAAATAAGTTGGGTAAAGTAAAGTGTGGATTAGCAGGAAATTTAATGTAAGGTACATGTTCCTCAGATTAGAGCCGCCGGTTTCCACATGGCTGTTTCTCTGTAATTATCTCTTTGTGGTTTGAGTTTCCCTAAAAATCTGAACAGACATCATGTTTGTTGTCAAACAAAGCTAAGTTTTGTTTTTCTTTTGAGGTTCTGCAAGACATCTAAATTTGGACAACTGGAAAATCCACCTTGTGGTGTGTTTTATTTTTTATTTTTTATTTTTTATTTTAATACACCAGCGTTTTGAGTTTTTGTGAAATGTTTTTAGTACTTTGTATATAATTTTAGTCATTACGTGTGTGATTCTGAATCCAAAAGAATAGAACCAGTGCTTTCTCCGGCAGCTGGTTTTTCCCTGAAACTTTGAAAAAGTTTTCTTTTTCATGTTTTCTTAATTTTGAGTTGTCAGGATATTGTTATGGAAATAATAGAAATAATGAGGTACTAAAGAGGAAAATTCACGATACTTGTTTTCTTTAAGTATCACTCTCGGTTTACAAATGTCTTCTGACAAACAAAAATAAGAGTTTGTTTTTAAAGAAAGCTTTAAGTTCATCTACAAGCGATATCCCATATTCTACCTGCCATAACCTGAGGAGTGAACTGTTTATTTTTAACCACTTTTGAAGGATGTGAAGAGTTGAGAATTACACAACAGATCATTTTGGAACAGAAGAAATATTTTGGGGTTGAGGGGGAGGGGAGGGTCCATCTGGAAATTTTAATTTGTTTATACATAAAAAATCATCAGAAATACATCTATGTACACTTTTAACATTCAACCAAGATATTATGTTGTTTTTATAATGTACAAATCCACTCTCCTGTTTTTAAATGTACAGTCTGTATGAAAAACATTCCATTAACCTGATGAAAATGAGAAAGAGGGTACGACTGTTTAACTAGATGGACTTGTGGTACTGTAGCTAGCTGGATTAGTATGTGTGTACTCACAACTTTCATTCATCCTATTTCATTTTGCCAATAAACCGATTACAGAAGTTTGTTGTGTGGTGTGTATTCAGTTAACAGTTAGCATGCTCACATTCAGACAGACAGGCCAAGGCTGGCTGGTTAGCATGTTAATTTGAGTAGACAGGAAGGGTCTTGTTGGTCAGAATAACTTAATTAGAGGAGCCAAGGCTAGCATTACCTCAGTAGATAGGAAGGAGCTGGCTGCTTAGCATGCTGACTTCACTGGACAGGCCAATCTACTTAGCTGATTTCAGTAGAAAAAAAGTTATGAGAGTTTTGGTTGAGGTAAAGAATCAATTTTGATGCAGAACCCAACCTTTCTTCAGGTAATGGCAATGTCATCTATGTATAGCTAAAATCTACAAAAGGTCAAATGAATGTGATTGTATGTGTCACTGTTAGCATTAGCACTATAGACTTGAGCACTATATACAATGTAAAAAAGCCCCCTTCAGAGTGGTGATAATCCAGTAGTATGACTGATAAACCAACATAAGCAGGGCATGGATTAGGTCAAATTCAATTTCCAAGACTGATGAAGATAATGTGAAAAAATCAAGAGCTCGAGCAAAAGAGTCTGAGGTGAGATAGTTAAATTGATGATAAAAAAAAAAGCTTAATGACTCCAGAGCAGATGAATGGCATAAGACCACAGCCTGCTCACAGTCAGCAGTTCATGCTCAGACCACTGGAGGGCAATGTCACCATATATTGTAATCCCAGCACAGATGCTTTTTTTCTTGACAACCTACAGAGAAGCACTCAATTAGGTTACTGTCTGTTGAACATTAATGAGCAAAAACTTGTGTGGACAATCTTAAAGCTTGTTTTGGCGTTTTTTTAAAGAAGTGTAATATTTTCACAATATATTGTAATGTATTACTAATACTGTATAATGTTTTTGAGAAAGATGCATCAGATATATTATTTATATTACATAAAACTTGTGATTAAAGGTAAAGGGCTCAGGTAGGCTATTTGGGGGGTAATGACAGCAGCTTCCCCATACTGTTCACACATTCTCTTATAACAGTGAATGGTGCACTGCCTTTTACACCAACGCACTCCCACATCCGTCCAACAACACACACACACACCAAATCCCAAGCAGCAGATCAGCTGACTGTAGACTACAGGTTTTCAGCACTCAAACCATTTTTTGGTTCTTTGAGGTCTTTTTCTCTCCGTGTTCATCTGAGCCTGTTTTTGTCTGTTTCGTGTCTCTATAATACCGTTTGTCTTTCTAGTCATTTTCAAGTTTTATTTGAGAGATTTGTAGCCTAAGTGTCTTTTCACTGAGCCCTGTGACTTTCAAAAAAGAAATTTTAACTGACACTTCTTACAGAGAGCAGACTGGAGGTCAGGGGCCCGCGACCTCTTGGGTCCCTTGGCCTATGGCTGCAGTCAGAATATGGATGAATGCTCATGAGTGCCAGTGGAGTCGTAAAGTTATGTGTGTACAACACATGCTGCCATGTCCACTGCCTGTCAGTAGTGTGTTGACTGTGCTTGTCTTGTCTTGATTTTTGGTTGGTTTGATCCTAACATCTTCTTCTGTACCGTGTGAAAAGCTGCTGCTGATGAAAAGACTAAATAAAGTTACTGTACATGAGTGTGTTTGAACACACAATCACATCAGACGTCCTTCACTGACATGTGGGAAACAACAGCTGACAGGAAACAGGCAAGACCAGTGAGATCATCATCAGCCATGTTAAGCGTAATGTAATTTCACCTCACAATGAGGAGTGTTGAAGGACCAGAGAGGAAGTCATTAGTGATGCTGAAGGAGTCTATGTGGGGTCATCGTTTCATTTGTAACAGCAGCTGAGGATGTTTAAGAGGTTAAAACTCTGTGAAGACTTTTATGATGATTGAAAAATACTCAAACTGCACCACGGTGGAGGTTCATACTCACATCACATACAGGCTTATTCACTCTTTGTTCCTGATACTGTTAAATGACGCTGCACTACTGATGGTTTCCTCACTGCTCTGCTGCTCCAGGTGTGACTGACACCTTACACCTTGTCAAAGCATCCAAACATTAAAGCAGAAGTGAGTGATCCGGTCGTTTTCGCTAATGCTGCGTTCCAGGCAGGCTTTTGAAATCGTAAATGCTTCAAGTCACAACTTACGACTTTGTAGCGTTCCAGGCAACCCACTCGTGTTTTTCCGACCTGTTTTACCGGTGAAAGTCACTATAACGGCCACTCGTAACTTCCGACCGGTGAACTCGTACCAGATCGAACTGGTACCACTTCACGGTCGGAAAAATACGAGTTTCCTTGAACGCACCATAACAGTCCTCGTCGCTACGTCACCACATTCACGGCGTTCCTTGGCTGCACACACAGCCCTGCATGCCGTTCTCTCTCCTCATTGGATAAAAACTGTAGGATACGATAAATGTTTTCTCTTCGGCTCAGAGCAGAGCAGAGGGACTGAGAGACCCGTGTTTCAGTCCAAACACTCTATGTAAGTGATTGCTGTCGGAAGATATAACTATTTAAGACTTATATTAACACAAATATATCACTCACTTCTGCTTTAAGTATATATGTATTATAGTTCACCCAAAATTCAAATTTCACTCATTATCTACTCACCCTCATGTCGACTAAGGGCTGGGAGAAGTTTCAGAGTCCTCCGTGCCTTCTCTGAGTTACGGGGGGGCTCCGTGCAGCACTGCATGTCCATATGACGGTTGCGAACGGAGCTCACTTTTCTTCGTCCAAAAAGACACACCAAAAACCTTCCAAATACCTCCACACAGCTCGTCTGTAATGTCCCTCTTGTATTGAAGCCCCAACATGAGAAATTGTTCAGAAAAAAATTAAATAAGTCTATATTTTGTCTCAATCTCAAATCCCGCGTGATTTGCACTGACACCCAGCCTGTGTCTGTGCAAATCTCGCGCGATTTGCATTTGTAGTGAACTGAGACACTGGGAGCTTCCGCTACAAACAAGCTTAAAATATAGACTTATTTAATTTTTTTCGGAACAATTTTTCATGTTGGGGCTTCAATACAATACAGGTATTTGGATGTTTTTTGGTTTGTCTTTTTGGACGAAGAAAAGTGAGCCCCGTTCGCAACCGTCATATGGACATGCAGTGCTGCACGGAGCCCCGCTGTAACTCCGAGAAGGCACGGAGGACTCTGAAACTTCTCCCAGCCCTTAGTCGACATGAGGGTGAGTAGATAATGAAAGAAATAAGAAATTTGAATTTTGGGTGAACTATCCCTTTAATGAATATCACTTGAGTTTATTCAGGTTTACAGCTGCACTGCCAGCTCTGCAGTGATACCTGTCAGAGGTTTTGGGACTTTGGGAAAAGCTAAAGGGCATCACCAAGTTCCTCTGGAGGGAAACATGGCTGAACATGGTCATGAGCTTTTGAGCTACTGCTCCTTCACTCCAACGGGAGCCAGTTCAAGTGTATCTGATTATTGGATTGCTCCTGGGGTCCTCCCATTGAAGGTCCTCCAGGCACGTCCATCTGGTAGGAGACCACATGGTAGATATTATGCAGAGATTATACTTCTTATCTGGTCTGGGAACAACTCATGATCCACCAGGAGTGGATCATGAGTTGAGGAGGAAAATAGACTGTAATTTATATCTGTAAAGTCTCACTGTCTTTGTACTTTACCTCATCCTTTTGCAGTGATGGATGGATGGATGGATGGATGGATGATGATGGATGGCTGGATGGATGGATGGATGGATGGATGGATGGATGGATGGATGGATGGATGGATGGATGGATGGATGGATGGATGGATGGATGGATGATGGATGGATGGATGACGGATGGATCACATTTCAGTCAATATTTGTGGAGAAATTCCAATAAAATTCACAAATATAAACTTTACTGTGGCTCTAGAGGAAAAGTTAGAGATCACTGAAGTAAATATGATTCATCATCTGGATACCAAAAACTAAATTAATCATGAATGACACTGGTGAGTTCCTAGACGACATAAGGAAGAGCTAAATCTATATAAAGACAGTTACAGTAGAAAGAGGAATTTTTCTTTAAGCCGTGACCTTCAGTAGACATCACTCTTTAATCTTTGCAAGTTGTTTGTGTCAGAAATGATTGGAAAAGAACAACCCTCACATCCCTCCACATCTGAGCTGCTGTTGTTTGTGTAGGTTGTGTTTTGATGGAAAAGCTTTTGAAATGCTGCATGAGTCATTTTTTCCCCCCGTCCTCTGGGCTTTACGCTTGACGCTCACAGCTCCTGGTTCCTTATGCATGTTCAGGAGGCCAATGTAGCAGGGACGACCTCACCAGAGTTATTGACATAGCTGTTAACGTCCACAAGGTCCTCGCAGGTGTGTGTTCCAGCAGCAGGAGAGGGTTTGTTCTGTATGTGCTCAGACCTGGGAGTCTTCATCCTCCCCCTCCTACATCCTGCTCATCCTCTAGGTTCAGTATTAGGAAGATTTATTTTGTGTTTGAGAGTGAATGGACTGAGCTTATGCAAACAATGCAAATGTGTCAGGAAGAAGTGCCTAATGAGTCTGAATATGAAACCTGGTTTCCAGTGTAAACCATACAGAATCTCAGCTTGTCATCATGAAGCACAAAGCAACAATCTGGTCAGACCCCCTAACCCTAACTACTGCTGCTGAAAACACAGTTTCTCAATGAAGTTCTTCTTCCAGACAGCACATACACAGATAGTATATCAGTGTTTATCAATGATGATACCAACTATCATTATTGATAAACAGGTGGAGGTGGAGAGTCAGTAAACATAAGTACCGAAGCAAACAAAAAGAACTACACAGGGTCAACAGGATTTCGGGGTGGATATCAATCAAAAATTAGAATTTTCAATGCAAATTGTTTTCAAATCCATTTTAGGAAGAAAATTACAGAGACATTTTGGTTTTACATAAGCCTATTTCAAGTATGCTTCATACTGACTGGCTAATGGAGGCTGATGAGATTTGCCCATATAGAGGCATCAAACCAGCTCAGTCAGTCCATAAAAGTCTCCATTTGACACCAAGCTCTACGGTAGCCTTAGGGGGTCAATTCACTACAACTTAAGAAAACACATGTAAAGACACAAAGTTCAGAAAACAACTTAATCGATCTGAAAACACATACGCTGCCTGCCAAGTCTCAAAACACCTATAAATAAACAAACATGCTGCAAAAACGTATTCTATTTAGTCTTTAGTCAGGTCTGCCACCTCTTTGTTTCTGTTGTCAGTGTGTTCACTGTAAAACTGATGAAGTTGTCCTCTGATTTCGTATAACGTCTTTGCATGTAGGCCTATTTTTATTTTTTTTGCAGTGCACTGATATTATTATTAACTTCATCAATACTTGCTCTTTTTGAAAAGCTTAAATGGTAAATGGTCTGTATTTACGTATATAGCGCTTTACTATACCTGCAACGATACCCAAAGCGCTTTTACATCATACATCGCATTCACCCATTCACACATACATTCACACACTGATGGCGGAAGCTGCCATGCAAGGCGCGAACCACGACCCATCAGGAGCAAGGTGGGTAAGGTTTCTGCCCAAGGACACTACGACAGCAACGACAGAGCGGGATTCGAACCGTTAACCCTCTGATCATTGGACGACCCGCTCTACCATGAGCCAATAAAGCGTTTCTTACTGAAGGGTTCAAAAGCTTTTAAATGTTTCTTTCCACACGTCACTATGCAAGCAAGGCTTCCAGCTCCTTCAATCACAGCAGCTCACACAGACAAATTTACCCCCTGCTTATACCGAGCCCCAGCAGGCAGCCGTTGTTTCCCTCATGCTTGCTTCTCCTCCGGAGGCCTGTCAGGGTTCATCCATCAGTCACCTGCAGCGGGGACATCTGCGCCCATCACATGTGACAGGGGAACACACCGTGGTAATGGACAGAGACAGAGCAAGCACCGACTTTACTCTAAACCCACAGCTCCTCGTCTCCAAACAAAAAGACTGAATGTCTTTTCTGCAGCCGACAGGACAGAAAGCACGATTCTCAATTTCAGCGGCGAGTGATGTGAGACAGACAAGCTGTCACTCTGGATGGCAGACAAGACGATGCTCTGGGTGGTGCAATCAGAACTAGAAATAGAGTTGTTTGTATTCAGGGCATCTTTGTTTCATTTCTGATGAGAATTTTATCAGTGTGGTTGGACGTGGCTGCTCTCTAAACATGAAACAGCTGCTCCGGCTGTAGAATGTGGCTTGTTGTGTTCGCCACATGGTTTTATGGCCTTGACATGATTTTCATGTACAGATATTCAGCACGTCACCCTTTGTTGATTTTGAGTTTCTGTTGTTTAAAAAAGGAGGTGCTTCACTTTTACATCCTGCACATTAGACACAGGATTAAATGCTAATAGGGAACTTCATAGGAGCTCATCACTGACATAATATGACATTTATATCATACTCTTATAAAGTTGATAGGGTGAATGTTTCCTAACTTCATCTGTTGGCTATTTGGTTCTGAGCAGGTAGTGAACAGTGGGACACCCAGACCATCTGATCCACGAAGGCAGGAGCATAATCAAACCATCAATTTGACAACACATAAACTGCAAAAAACTCACAACACAACAGAAGTTCTTCCGGGAATGCAGAGAGATGACTGACCGAGCTGGCGCGCTCTTTTGTTCAATGCTTCTTAACGTACTTGGCTACCTGTGAGTGATGTTTGAAAATTGTTTGGTTAATCGTAACATCATATATCCCATGTCCCATGATTCAGACATTATTGCAAATATGTATTCTTTGAAAATGACTAATATCTGCATTATTGGTCTGGCACTATCTCCAACAGTCTCCTATAGTTACTAGTCCCTCCAGCTAAGCAGTGGATATGGTGGTTTTTCATCGTATCCCTCGCTGTTTCTTAATGGTTAAAGTCAGTGAGGAGGAGCAGCTGCAGCCTTCGTGCTCCTGGACAAAACACAGTCTGAGATAAGTCCTAGTGATGTGTTATGGTTTCCCTGCTGGGACTGGCTCTCTCGCCCACTGTGAAAGAGGCAGGTCTGTTGCATTATTTAAAAATCACTCTCCCAGACCGAGCCTCTAGTTCCCCCTCTTCTCGGAAAGCGGGAAAGCTGTTAATCTGTGTTTGAGGACGGCGAACGTTCCCCACAGCTGAAAATGTGCATGTCAGTCAGACCACCCGTGGAGTCAGTGGCAAGCAGAGGTCTCACCCATCTTCATCACTGCTCCTGATGGTGTTGAACAGACCGAATCCCCCCCCCCCCCCCAATGTCCCGGACATGCTCGTCCAGATGGTGCTGCTCCATCAGTGGAGGGAACAGAGGTGCAGTGTTCACAGCTCAGCAGCCTGAGGACGAAGCTGCCTCCGAGCCATGACACTGAGCTGTGTTGTAAACTCATTCATACAAGGAGCTGGGCTCCCATATGAAAATGTAATATACATATATGGCCCCATATAAAGGAAAATGTTACCATGTGTCAGATTATAAAGAGATATATTACAGTATCACCTATCCACTGGACAAATTAAGATAGAGTTTTATAACATATGATTTGTTAATACAGGATTATGTGTTGCAATCATATATAAACACTATAATATGTTCAGCTGTAAGAAAAGTGTGCGTTACTTTCTACTCATTATCCAATAACCCCAACAATGCAACCCCACACCTGTCAGTGACAAATTATGATCTGTTCAAAATCTGAATTTAATGCTCACTGTAGTGAACACAGCTGTATTTCCCTCTGCACACCTCGTTGACTCATGTCCAGCTGTTAAGCATCAGCCTCTAGCAGAGGCAGAGCCCACACTTGTGCTCATATTGTGATATTGTGGATCTGTGGCTGCGTTTGGATCTTTTTAAGGAGGGATCTTGACTGAGTAAAATGGACCAGAATTAGCTATGAGGCAGCCACCTTATAAGAGGATAATATAGGATACTATATGTCTGACAATGTCTTCTTTGGTCTCTTTGGCACCTCTCCCATAACCATACTAAGAATTGTGAACCCAGCTAGCTTTTTACTGTATTTAGGTGGAGGTGTTGATGTCCGTGTTTGACATGTTGCCATATAGTGATTTGTGTTTTCACAAGAGAAAGTCGGACATGCAGCCGATGTAACATCCTACAATACCACGCCAGCAGGGGGCGCTGTGTCAATGGCAGGGGCCATTCTCTGTGTTACTGTACTGTATAAAAACAGTTATGTGGTTGCTTTAAATCTAAGGGTGACTGTGCTTTTGCTTTCAGGGTCCACAGTTTTAGAATGACCTGCCTGATGAGATAAGACAACCGAATGACTTGTTAGTTTCAGTTTTGGTTTTGTTATTCGTGCCACATCAGAAGTTAAAAGATATCCCAGAAAACTGAACTAAACTGTGTCGAGCGGCTCCATGAAAACATCTAATGATCAAGCCTGAGTAGGTCACCTTGCCCAGAGGCATCATGGCTGCACTGGCCCATCAACTGCATCCGCAGCAGTCAATTATCCAGAGCCCAGTGTCAGTGAAAACACAGAGTTGCACGAGTGAGCATAGACTCAATGTGTCATTCTTTTCATCTTTGCCCTCGTTTTATATTCTTTAGCTGTTTCATGTAGCGTGTGAGTGATGGCTTCCCACATTTAGCTGCTGAAGATTAACATAGTTTTCTGAGGAGAGAACAAACTCAAGATCAGAGATGAGAACTGTGCATGTGTGGATTCTTTAGAGGTTAATTTGCATTTGTTTTAATATTTAGGACACTTTATTGTTGGGTTTATGAACTACAAAGGCGTAAAAAAAAATAAAAATCAACAGCAACTATTTCACATCAAAAATTCATAACAGCTGTCACAGGTGTTTTCGGTTATTCTGGTTGAGTAGAGTTCAGGTTTGGTTTTGTTGGGAGTTACATGAGGTCACCAGACTTCATGTATTAATTGGTCCCTGACAAAACTCCACCAACACAGTCCCAGTTTGAACCCGATGGCCCTGATTTATACTTTATTTCAGCTCCACTAAACACAACATACCACTTACCCTGAGCTGAACTCAGCAGCAAGTAAACAAAATACTGTGTGCCAACCAGTATTGCAGTTGTTCCATCCACTGGATCGACCTGCTTGCGCTATGAATCAATTCTGAACATACACAAAATAAGGATACGTTGTAGTTATCTTGATTAACTAACTGTAACACTGTCTCTCTATAACCTGTATAATGAAGCTGATTCTCACTAGGCTCAGTTAATCTTGGGTTTTCCTCTCTGGCTGCAAGTGTTCATGTAAAAGAGGCAGAGTTGCTAATTAACGATAGTTTAGAGCAGGAAAAAGTCAATAAACACTTACAAATTACATTACCCTTTTGGATAATGGCAGAAAATAAACTCAGTGATAAACAACCGTTCATAATACTTATTTTGTTCAGCCAGATGAACCCCATGAATGAGCACCACGTTATGATTGCAAATACAATGCCAGAGGTGTCCTAGGCTATAAACCAGCTGGTAACAGTTGGTGCATTTAAAACAAGGGTTAGGGGGTTAATGTGTGATTCATTTGTGATTGATCCTCTTTAACTATGCAGACACTCATACACCTCTGGAAAAAAGCTGCTGACAACATTTCTCCCAAAAGTGAAATAAAATTTTTTTTTATATCATTTTGAGCATTTGCGGAAAATGACAATTGGTCAAAATAACAAAAGATGCAGTGTTTTCAGATCTCAAATAATGCAAAGAAAACAACTTCATATTCATTTTTAAACAACACAACAGTAACTTAGGAAGAGTACAAAAATCAGCATTGGTGGAATAACCCCAATGTTTAGTCTAATCACAGCAGTGGTTTTTATAGCCTACTCTTCCTCCTTAGATAAGATTTGGTTCAGGTGTTCACCTGCCTCAATGAGGTGTGCCTCTGTTTTTAATGCAATAGACACTGACTGCCACTCATGTAGAGATACTGATTTAAAAAAAATAAAATAATGTAATGGTCTCTTAATTTTCCCCACATTTTGTTAAAAACGCCACTTCCGGTCGTGCTTTTATTCTGAAATGAGGAAGTCGTGTCACCTGTAGTACGTAACGTCTACGTGCAACTTGACTGCGGCTCAGCTCCAGCCAACGGTCCACTCCACTCACTGAGGAGCGAGCAGCACAAGTGAACAGAGTCGGCGGAGGCGTAAATCTAGCTACACTGCCTGTTTGTGAGAGTTTGTCGGATTTATCAGTTTGTCACTTGACTTTACTTCAACAACAGATAACAAGTCACGTAACGGACACAAAAGCTCATCTGTCGGCGGTAAGTTACAGCGGTTTATTTACAGCAGCATCTAATCACAGTGTTGTAACCAGCAGAGGTCTGTGATTAAACACCAACTTCAAATCCCTACTACCCTACAACAACACGGGGTTTTAGTTTTTAAACCACGGTTTAACGACTTAGAGTTCAGTGTAGGCCTATGTGACTGATAAAGTAGGCTAATATTCACACAGGTCGTTTTAATGGCAGAGACTAGACAAATGTTTAGGTAAAAGGAGTGGTTGTGAAAGAGTGAGGATCATTACAAACTCCCACATTAAAAAACATTAGGACAACGTGTTGGTGCGCCTTGGATTGAATTCACCAGTGTTATTGTGGAGACACAGAGCAGGAACTGTTGTCTGTTACTATTGATCTAAATCAAATTAGAGCCCCAGACCTCCTGAAGCCAAGTTTACACCATATTATTAAGGTCTGCACCCTTTGATCAAATGCTGATTGGTCTTGAACTTAGAGGTCATCTGTGCTCCATCTTGTAGAGTGCTTCAAAGACATTGTATATTTTTTTTTAACACTTACATGTTATAAAGGTGTTTTATGAAATTATGTCCCCCACCAGTATTGTCTTAAATTGTGTAGGCCTATACTTTTTAAATGTGTTAAATGTCAGGGAGAAAAAAGCAAAACATATAAATAAGTAAATTAATGAATAGATTACAATCACTCCAATAAGCATGTGAAATAAACTAAAATATTGAGTCATGTCAAGAAACCAGCACTTGCAGCAGGCTATAGAGTTATTATTATTTATTTATTTATTTATTTATTTATTTATTTATTTATTCATTTTGCCATTTTTGCATAATAATTATCAAAACAGTTGCAAATTAATTTCCGGTCAATCAGCTAATTGATTACTGAACTAATCCTTTCATCTTTAGAGCACTGGTTGGTTTCTTGGTGTTGACCATGTTAAGACAGAATAGTTAGTACAGAATTGAATCTGGATGAGTGACAGGTGAGCAGGGAAACAGCAACTCGAAAAGGTCCTTCTCCTGATGGACAAAAAATCATTAGTCAAAAACGACGCACATGTGACTTATATTTAGATTTGTGAGGAGGAAACACAAGAAAGATACTGAGCTGTTTGAGAGCAAGACAGGGAGCCACCTCCTCACCACTCAGCTATATTTTTAGAGCAAAATAAAATATCCAAATGAGAGCAGATCACCTGGCATTGAAACCAAACAAGAATTTGGCTGATGGTCGGCGTGACTTTCAGTGTATTGGTGCAACACATGCTGGCCCTTTCCATGGTTTTGTTTTTCTTCTGAATGTGCATCGAAATAGAAAAAGAAAAAAAGAACAGGTCACAATTAGAGCTGAACAAGTATCGTGCTTGTATATGGGCATATATTGCAGAGTGCAATTTCAGTGTGAATGGTCATTTTTGTTTCTACTTTTCACTTTAAAAAATATATGATCGATGATGTGAATTTTGTTTTGCTGAATATTTTGAACATTCTTGAATCCTTTTCTTATTGTGAAGCATTTGTAAATGCTTGTGTCATTGACTGCTGCTTTGTGGAGGCACTTGTTGCTCTGCTTTTTTGAGCCACGCGTATTCATTAATGTGACTGTTCATCAGGTGTTTTTGTTATTGTTAACTTTGGTCGCTGATACAGTTTTTCCACGGTGTTTATTTGACTTCTTTTTGTTCTGTATTGTTTTCACTAAAACTAAAATGTGTCCAGACTATGGACACATCATTTTTCTTTGCTACAAGCATTTTTTTTTTATGGATTGCCCAGTCCTATCGTCAAATACTTTGATGGAACGCACATGTAAAGTCTACAGTATGTGTAGGAGACACTGTATATTTAGCCACGTTAGCACAAACCACCTCCTCAGACTGAAAGACTTCAATAGTTATTGAACACATTACCACAAACTCTTGCACTGTTCCCCCTCAGGATGAATTATAATGACCCCTTAACTTTTCTGACATGTTGTAAATGTTAGCATGCTAACATTTAATACTGCCCTGCTAAACGTCAGGGGCTGGTTGCACAAAATACCTTAGGTTAAGATTTTTCTTGAAATCCAAGTTGAGGTTTCTTTACAAAAGCTGCACAAAACACCCGTAAGTCTTCTCATTAAGATTTCCCCATTTCTTCAGGGAAATTGGTTTAACTGATAACTGAGTTTAAACAAAACATAAGCAACCATCTCTTAATAATTAAGGAAAAAACTAAACTTATAATGACTGTATATTGGCAACAACATACAGTGGGTTTATGGTGATGTAGGAAGAGAATGAACATGTTCCAAGAAGCTAACATTAGCATTTAAAAGTGCCTGCACAGAGCCGCTAGAATGGCTGTACACTTGGGTCTTGCTGTTTAATGATAAACGATGAATTAATCATCAAAATTGCTGCTGATTAATTCTCTGTCACTTAGTCAATGGAGCCTCTATTCTTCATATATTTCTTGTGGTTATGGAGGATGTGGAGCTGTCATATGGGGATAAAGGCATCTTGAGGAGCACTCAGTCTCAGGATGTTTTGCTCTGATTCTTCTTCACCCTTTTTCCTTAACTCTGCCATCGCTCTCATCACTCATCACCACCACCACATCCTCAAAGTTCAGGTCGCGTCCCAGGGCGACGTCGACAGGCACTATGTGGGCGAGGGGAACCACAGGTCCATCTGTCCCTTCCCTTCATGTGCAGCACTGAGGCACTCGGTCTATTTGTGGATCACAGCGTGATGACTGCCGCCTGACAAAAGGACTGACGTGCCACAGGGGGTGTGATCCTCAAAGACCAGCACTTACTTCACTTCCCGTCCTGCCAACAGTGTGTCTCGGGGGTGAATTGAGGAGAGGCTGCTGGAGCTCTGATAAACAGAGACCTACGGGACTGTCAACCTGGGTCGTCTGCTGAGTTTGGATTGCTCTGTTGTTGCTTTGTTCTCCATATGGAAATTTGAGGAGCTCATGGTTGGGTTTTATTGCTGAAGCAACTGGTCAGGTAATTAATGAACACTAGCTGTAACTAACCATATTTTCCAAGTGCCATTTATTTTCCATAACAATGTCAGAAAATAGTCAAGGATGGATGTCAACATCTGTAAATAACTTATCTTGTCTTACCAGCTGTTAAAACCCCAAAGATATTTAGTGTATGCTATGTAAGTATATGTTTTTGAAACTGTTGGAAATGCTACAAATTAATTTGCTGACAATCATCTTTTGTTCATAGATAGGAAATTAATGACAACACTTTTGATAATTAATGCAAAAATATCAAATGTTCTGTTGCGGTTTCTTAAATGTGCGGTTATGAATACTAAATTGAATATTATTGGATTTTTCCTGTTGTACTTTTTATTTTTAAAGCCTTTTTTGCATGTGATTCCTTAAATTAAGCTCTCATCGTGTTTTATGGCTTTAATGTAGAGTTATTTTTCCATCTTGGTTTGTAGGATTTTTTTTATAGATCAAGCAAGATGTGAATGTGTTTCAACAAAAAAAAAAGAATTAGGCTAGACATTTTTATGACTGAGTGACTCAATTAGACAGGAGAGGAAGAAGGAAGACGGAGAGTCCTATCCGTGATTGGTTGATTAAATTAGCAGGTCTTTAACACAACCTCTGCTCCTGTGGACACAATGCCAATGTCCCACTGCTTTTCAAAGGTTTCCAGTTTTAACAAGATTAAATTCGGTCAAACTGAATTAAGAAGCAGATGGTGAGCCCCACCCACCACACAGTGACCCCCCCGTCCTGAACTCTGCTCTGTCACAGCACAGCCACTTCACCAGCCTCTGCTTCCTGCTGGGCTGGATGAAAAAAAAATGCAGCGTGGTTTCCAAGTCCACCACAAAATACTCACTGTGAGTAGCTTAAGGTGTGTAACGGGGAGCAACCGCCATTCCGACATCCCACCAGTCCGACATAGGCCAATTGTCTAAATGACAACACTTAATTTTCTATCAAATGTCCATCATTCATTCATTCCATTCTATGGTCGGAATGACGGTACTTTTTTAAATTTTTTTAAACATCCTGCCTTTCCGACAATTCCTATTATAGCGTATTTTTTCCTCAAAAGATAAATAATAAATAGTGGAATGTCGGAGTGGTGGGATGTCGGAATGACAGCATACCCTGTGTAACATATTCTAAAAGAAATCTCATACCAGAAGCTTAATGTTGTAGAAATGGAAGAAAGTAAATACAGGAGGATCAATTTTGCCTTATGACAAATCAATGTAAACAGGAGCATCAATGAAGAGCCTCAGAGAAAATGAGTTTAGCTGGATGACTTTTTATGGCTGCTCCATAAACTGAAAGACTCAGTAACCATAAACTTATACAAGGTACAGCTGACAGACCTGACGGGCTCAGTGACGATCCGCTAAACAATGGTTCATCCGGGTCTTTAGTCTCTTAAGTAGTGCAAAGAACTTTGATTTAAATGGTATAGTACAGGGGTTGGCAACATAATCATTGGCACGCCGGTACCTCTCTGTGTTATTTGAATTCTTCCATAAATGACGGCCCCAGCCTAAAAAATATAATGGCTGGTTTTAGTTTGAGTGACAGCAAGATCTCCCGCCCACATTCCCAAAGACCTATGCGTCAGATGTGTAAGATGTATTAGCAATGTCAACACCGCCCGCTAAAAAAGCTAAAGTTAGGACATTTCAGCCCTCAAAGACACAATAATTTGCTTTTGTGTTTTTGAAGGGCCGTGCTGTGTGCACTTTATGTTTTCAGAATGTTGTGTGCCGAACGTCAAGTGTGGAACCACATTTTGAAACGAAGCACGAGAAGACATTCAAAGACCAAGCAGATAAAGCCGAATCAGTTAAGCGTGATGTGTCCTGCCTGACACAACAAAAGGTGAAGACGTAACCAAGGCGTTAACTGAACATTTTGAGGAACGAGGGATTAACATCAGGAAAGTGTTTTCAGTGACAACAGACGGCGCACCCGCCATGGTTGGGAGACAAAAGGGAGCTGTCAAACTGATTGAAGAAAACGTCGGCCACCCCATCATGAAGTTCTTCTGCATAATACAGCAAGAAAATCTCTATGCAAAAGTGTCAAATTCAGATCTTAATGAAGTTATATGGCTACGGTGGCAAAGGTTATTAACTTCATAGTTAAAAGATCTGCGCTGACACACCGACAGTTTCAATACCTGGTTGAGGAGATGGACACCGCATACACGGATCTCCCTCTTTACTCAGCAGTGAGATGGCCGACTTGGAGCGATTTGTCAGCTGCTTTGATGCTATCAAGGCCTTTGAGCTGAGAAGGGCCAACATTATCCACAACTGGAAGACGGGAAGTGGATTCTGAAACTTATGTTTCTTTTGGACATTACGGGACACCTCAATGAGCTCAATCTCAGAGGTGCAGGTGCAGAGCAAGGTGCAGGACAAACTGTTTTGGACATGTCTCAAACATGTCCAAAACGGCTGGCAATATTCTCAAATGACATTGCTTCCTCCACTTTCCACTTCTTCCGATACTTGAGTGCGCTGACATAACTGCTTGTAGCACCACACCTTCAACACAGCAAGGAGCGTGACAAGCTTTCATTTTGAAATGAAAGCTCTGAAATCACAGCAGCCTGACTTCACATGGCTTTTTATTTATTTCAGTTCAGACTTAATGGCTGTTGATGGTTTGACTTGTGGGTTGCGGTGTGATTCAGTCAGACACGTCAATGTGGAGGGTTCGTTAGGAATCATGCAGCTGAATTTATGATGAAGAAAAGTTGAACATATTTTAAAACATTTCGTGATGGGGATTGAATAACAGACAAGACCTTTACCAGGGTTCAGCAGGGAGTCAGAAGTCAGAAGTTTTCATTTTAAGCCTAATAATCTAACAGTCAGTCAGACTTTGCTTACAGCGGGTAGCTTTTACTGCACTCTGCCACGACTGAATGCTTTGGTAATTCAGTCATTGTGGTTTATTGGGTACAAAAGAAGTGGAGCAGCTGTAACACAGCGGCTAAATCATGAGAGCGTTTGGAGCCGAGCCATTCGTATGCACTTGGCACGTGGGAGCCAGTAATTCAGAGCAGAGTCTGAATATGGCCGCTGAGAGAAACCAGCAGATTGTAGTTTTTTTTTCTCCACGCGCACCAGTTTATTCACCCAAACCTGAACCAGATGGCCCCAGCTGTAATGATGCTGACGTTTCTTTTACACTGCAAATGCAAAAGGCAATTATTCATCGAGGGAGAGGAATCTACTGCCTGTGTGGTCCAGCCTCAGTCTGAGAGCTGGATGGGACTTGGTGGTGTTGACTGTTAACTGTCTGAAAGGTGGCTTTTAGTCCCCCCCAGGTGTATTGATTTGACTTAATAAACAGCAGTTCATAGAGGCAACAAGAAGCATGCAGCATAGATCGTCCTGCTGTGCATGGCACTCAACCATCTGAGGGAGGCTGGACTCCTCGCTTTCCGCCTCTGCATCCACCTCTTTGGGTTGGAGTGTAATTGGGCCTCTGGAGTATTACGTGTCTACCTCTGAGCTCGACATCGTTACTTTCATCTTATTTAAAGGTTTGGTTTGCTCTCCACTGTCAGACAGCCCAGTGCTCTGAGACGCCGCTGAGGACTGAAGTGTTGGCAGCTATTGGGAATAATTCTCTTTTCATCACACTTCCATCAGTAATAACGCAGAGCCGCAGCTTTTAGACTGATCAAATAACAACTTTTAGTTTGTGGCTTTTCAGAGTGTGATAGTGGTGTTGTTTCAGGAACCATTTGTTGCTGGTCTTCTTTCTAGATGCCCTTTGTACAAAATCTCACCTCCCTACTGTTCCTTTTATTCTGACCTTGTTGATGGTTAAAGTTTTCTGGAAGATCAGAAAAGTTGTTGAATGGAATTGATGTCGGTTGAGAATTTTTTTTTAGAAATTCAGCACTTTCACAGTTACACAATGTAAGATAAGATAAGCTTGTGGGAGCAGCAGCAAAGTTGTACCAGTGGTATATTACATACTAAAAGACAAATAATGTTGTGTAATTAGGGCTCCATGCATTGCAACAATATGTATATCACAACATGTTCAATGATAGTTTTTATTGACCCCTTTCTACACTAAAACTCTGGACATTAGAGACTTAGTGAAAGAAAACCATTAATTGTTTTTTGTTGACAGATCATCAGAAGATTGATTGACAGGAACATTGTGAACATTTTATTTAGTCATGAGAGAGAAAATGATTTGATCTATCAGAGTGATTTGAAGCTGAAGAAAAAAATAAAAATAAAAATGCAAATGAGGCACAAAGTGACAGGACGAGGGATTAAGAATGCAGCTTTACAGACAGGACGTCTGATATGATGTCATTTATTCAAGCAAAACATCCAGACATGAAAGAGAATAAGATAAGCAATAAAGTCTGGAAAGATGCAACAACATGAAGTGAAACCAGGGCATCCACATTGCTGTGGTTTCTACTTTAAATGCACAAAAGTGGGAACTACACACAGTCAATCAGAGCCCTGTTAGTTGGGCAGAGAGATTAACACAACTATTCTGTTACTTAAAGTGTGAACATTTAAACATTTAATCTACATAAACTATGGGTTTCAGGTCACATCTGTTTTTATTTTTTAACAGTCCCCAACTCCCCCACCACCACCACCCACCTCAGCAGCACATTTACAATAGGCCTATGTGATACTGTATGGACACTAAGTAGAATAGCAACACGCAACAGTAAATGTAGGCTACAGTAGCATCTGTGGCCTCTGTCTGTGACCATATGACTCTTGACTCATGAGTTTTAGTAGTTGTGGTTTTTATAGTGTTGCATGACGGAATGGCCTGGATTGTTAGTAGTCTGGATGCAATTGTATTTATGATAATGTCTCTCATATGTATAGCACATACAGTTGAAAGTTTTTAAAATTTGGCCTGATCACAAACCCAAACAATCTTTGATAAAAACAGGACATGTATGTTCATATATAACATGTGACTCTGTAAAATGAGAATGAGTAATCCTGAGTCTTACATCCAGTTACTGTTGCAGCTCTTTTGTATTTTAATGTGATCAGATTTTAAGCCCCAGGTCTGGCTTTTATCTTTTTATTGAATAATTTTTAAGAAGGTATTTAGTATAAAGTTTACTACTGTGTCTCTTCTCAATAGTGGAAAAATGTGATAAATGATATGATGGGACGACAGCTGTGGGGTTCTTTGCTACTTTGGGGCAAATATGACCAAACCATACACGTACAGTCCTGTTGAAGCTGATTAGCCAAGTTTTTAGTTGTTAAACTTTTAGTAAATGATCAACAGGATTTGGTTTGATGATGATTTCCAGAGGCTTTCAATCTGTTTGGGATAAGTGGTCTAAATCATATTATACATCATAAAAGACGACAATCCGTACATCCGAAAAGCTCCACGTTTCATTGTTGAGTGATTAAGAACTTGGTTGGTTTTCTCACCCAGAATGTGCTGCAGACAAAGGCCTGGTCATATAAGCGCTCACAGATCGATATGTGGCAGCCCACAGGACAATAGTCACATCAACAGTTCAACAAAAGCTTTGTGAAACACAAAGGAGCTCCAGAGTACTGAGGGATTAGTTGTGTCCACTTTTATTTGATCTCCAGCGTCGTCTATGTGTTGGTCTATTGTACAAAGACATGAAAATTAACCAGAAGAGAACGTTGGTAAATTTCCAAATTTAGAATGGCAGATTTGTGAGAAAAAACATTCACAAATTTATGTGAGAAGAAGAAAAAACTTGTCTATGTATTGGTCTGTTAACTGCTCATTAATAATCCTCTCACTCTGTCACGACTCTCTTCATGTCTGTTTACTGCTCACACGTCCTGAGACAAAACACGTCGACAGATTGAATCACGTTTTGAAGAAAAACACATGAATCATAAACTCAAACTTTATTTATTTTTTATAAACTAAATCATGTTGACAAAAAACACTGAGCATTAGCATAACATCATGATGAATCACCGCCTTTATTCAACAGCGTTGATCAATTATTCCTAGTGGTTGCTATAGAAACAAGTAGACACTATGTAGACAACTAGGCTTAAGTCACAGTGTTAACATGTGAGCTTTTTGTCCATAGGTGCTGAAAAACTTTAGAGTGACCATCCTGCTTATTGAAGCAGTATGTGGTACTTTTTGTTCTTTTTGTAAGAGAGAAAAACATAAATTGTTTTGTTGTTGTTTTTTCATATAGGCTACACTGAACAAAAACATAAATTCAACACTTTTGTTTTTGCTCTCATTTTTCTTTTTCTATGTACACATAAGGTCTATTGTTGTATAATATTGTTCACAAATCTGTCTGTGTTAGTGAGCGAGCGCTTCTTCTTTACCGAGATAATCCATCCACCTCACAGGTGTGGCATATCAAGATGCTGATTAGACAGCATGATTATTGCACAGGTGTGCATTAGGCTGGCCACAATAAAAGACCACTCTAAAATGTTCA
Organism: Trachurus trachurus; assembly: GCF_905171665.1. NCBI lineage: Eukaryota > Metazoa > Chordata > Actinopteri > Carangiformes > Carangidae > Trachurus > Trachurus trachurus. Next base: position 28,901,893 of record NC_139893.1, read on the forward strand.
GTTTTATCACACAGCACAATGCCACAGATGTCGCAAGTTTTGAGGGAGCGTGCAGTTGGTGTGCTGACTGCAGGAATGTCCACCAGAGCTGTTGCCCCTGAATTGAATGTTCATTTCTCTACCATAAGCCGTCTCCAATGACCACACCATCCCAGGACCTCCACATCCAGCTCATCTGCATGCTCATCGTCCTCATCGGGGTCTCGACCTGACTGCAGTTCAGCGTTGTAACCGACTTGAGTGGGCAAATGTTCACATTCGATGTCGTCTGGCACTTTGGAGAGGTGTTCCCTTCATGGATGAATCACGGTTTTCACTGTTCAGGGCAGATGGCAGGCAGTGTGTATGGCGTTGTGTGGGTGAGCGGTTAGCTGATGTCAACGTTGAGGATCAAGTGGCCCATGGTGGCTGTGGGGTTATGGTATGGGCAGGCATATGTTATGGACAACGAACACAGGTGCGTTTCATTGATGGCATTTTGAATGAGGTGCCGTGACGAGATCCTGAGCCCCATTGTTGTGCCATTCATCCACAACCATCACCTCGTGTTGCAGCATGATAATGCACGGCCTCATGTTGCAAGGATCTGTAAACAATTCCTGGAAGCTGAAAACATCCCAGTTTTGCATGGCCAGCATACTCACCGGACACGTCACCCATTGAGCATCTTTGGGATGCTCTGGATCAGCGTGTACAACAGCGTGTTCCAGTTCCTGCCAATATGCAGCAACTTCGCACAGCCATTGAAGAGGAGTGGACCAACACTCCACTGGCCACAGTCAACAACCTGATCAACTCTATGCGAAGGAGATGTGTTGCACTGTGTGAGGCAAATGGTGGTTCACAACAGATACTGACTGGTTATCTGACCCCCCCCGTACCCCTCACAGTAAAACTGCACATTATAGAGTGGCTTTTTATTGTGGCCAGCCTAATGCACACCTGTTAAATATTCATGCTGTCTAATCAGCATCTTGATATGCCACACCTGTGAGGTGGATGGATTATCTTGGCAAAGGAGAAGCGCTCACTAACACGGATTTAGACAGATTTGTGAACAATATTTGAGAGAAATAGGTCTTTCGTGTACATAGAAAAAGTTTTAGATGTTCGAGTTCAGCTCATGAAAAATGATAGAATAAAAAAAAAAAAGATTTGCACTGCCTCACTATCTAACCTGGTGTACAGTAGGTCTAGATTCTTGGTGCCTTGCCCTGAAAACGTTGTAAGTGTAGAAACATGTCTCTTTTCCTGATGTAATAAGTAAATAGATAAATAATAATAATTCAAAAAAGAATAGAGTGATTTATAATTTGCTGCAAGAACTGAGGTTGTCTTAAAGGATAATTTCCGTTTTTTACAACGTGGACTTTATTTCCAGCATAAAATACGATCATTTACTCACCCAGACAACTTTGGTGTCATTTAGTCGTTTTGACGAAATTAGCCCCAGTGGAGCGGCGCGTATATCCGTATAATGCAAGAACACGGGGCACGCAATGCAGCCTCTAAATAACACATTATCCGCTGCAAATCTCGTTCATTTCGCCAATATTTTGTTATGATACACTAGTGCTATTCCCCTCCGAGCCCGTGGTGGCATGTTATCAACATCCGGCATCTGTAGGTTGACTACTAACCTCTGATCTGGATGATGTCATCTCCGACCGCTGCCCGGCTCTGATAATAATGATTCCGCTTCGGCATTCAGGTCCATTTTTAGCTCAACTAGCTGGAGCTTTAGTGAGTCCAGGTTGAGGAGAGGAAGCCTGTGGAAGCTGAACTTCATCCAGCTGCTCATTTTGTTCTGACAAGTCAGAAACATGCAGAAACGAACCATAGCATTAGCCGCGCCGCGCCGCGCCGCGCCGCGCCGCACCGCGGTCGGAGATGACACCATCCAGGTCGGAGGTTAGTAGGTCAACCTACTGGCGCAGGATGTTGATAACATTCCACCACGGGCTCGGAGGGGAATAGCACTAGTGTATCTCAACAAAATATTGGTGAAATGAACGAGTTTCGCCGCAGATAATGTGTATAGAGGCTGCGCTTGGGTGCCCCGAGTACTCGCATTATACGGATCTACGCGCCGCTCCACTGTGGCTAATTTCGTCAAAACGACTCCAAATGACACCAAAGTTATCTGGGTGAGTAAATTATTTATGCTAGAAATAAGGTCCAGGTTGTAAAAAACGGAAATTATCCTTTAAAGACACCAGTGACCTGTGTTTGATCAGAAACTAGAGTAGCCGGTGAATTCATGAAGATTGTTGGCTAGTGTGTTTATACAGGGCTGATTGTGAGTGCTGTCTTTACCTTCATGTAAATGTATTTCACATGCAGTACAACCATCCTGACTCCTTGTATCTCCTCTTCACAGCTGATGTAAAGCAGCAGAGGCCAAAAGTTAGACGACTGCTTTTCTACGGCCTACATCTGAAGCCAAGAGCCATTAATCAGGTACATATGGTATGATGCTTTCTGTTGCTACTTCGTCATCTCACAGTCTTCAGTTCACCTCAGTTGTCAAATCCACAGATTACAGTTTGCAGTACACATTTAATGTCCATCCCATGTTTCTGTTCTGATTATGTTTTCCAAAGACTTGGATGTTTACATCCACCCAATGCATGAAAATATTTATTCACTCCCTGTTGTATGTCTGCAGTTAGATGGTATTTTAAATCATTTAGAGACCAGAATAAGTATGAATAAAAGTATAAAAGTATGATGTAACTCATGATGTTAACTCACAGTTAAAACCCCCAAATTAGAACAAATAGGTTAAGTACATAATTCTTCAAAACATACTCGAAGTTGAATAAGCTCTGGAACTGTCTCATTAAAAGCTTTGTGATGAGTGCAGGGCTCTTGTAGTGGATTACACAGTGAGGAGTGCAGATGACATTTACACCGACCGGTCTGGCATTTGACCTTTGGGCAGCGTTACAGCAACATGATGAATTTAAATGAACTTCGTTCATGTGTTTGTATTCAATAATGAAACCTCACACAAGGCTTTGAAGGACAAGCCTTGAAGAATTCTGCATTTTATTTCCAACAATGTGTCTCATTGGCTTACCGTGTCTGTGGCTCACCAATAAGACCATTGGCTCCTGTAGCGCAAGACATGTTTAAAAACATGTGAAAATGCTTAATATTTAGTTTCACCCACTGTAGTTTTAGTTTAGTGTGTTAGTGTGGAAATAGTGTGGTTTTGTGAGGCTGAATCCACATTTGGTGCTGCTGAGTATTTTGGGCAGCAGGACTGTGTGTGAGATACTGGCTGGGACAGGATAAAGTACAGTGTGTGTGTGTGTTCATAGTGAAGGAACATGTCACCCAGAGCGACATTGTGTCTCACTGATGTGTTTTTAATACTGTAGATTTTGACAACAAAGGAGTGCTGTGGCCCAGGGGAGTCTGATGTATCAGGCTTTGATCCACACACACTAACTTGTTAGTGGGAGACGTTCACTGTGGGTTGTCTGTAGGTTTTGTTCACAAGAAGAAAAATGCAGGATATAATCGACATATTCTTCAGCGTTCTTGGGCAGGGTTTAGGTTTTCTTCAAAAGCAATGCTGCCATCACGATGATGGTTTGTCACTGTGGTTATTTTCCTTTGATATATTTTTGGCTCCCACCACAGTGCTTCTGTGTTTGTTGTCGCTTGTGGATGGTAAAGTTGCTCTGTTTTAAATAGTTTGACTGATCAAATAGAATTTAAACTGTCTGGAAACAGAGTAATGAGTGTTCATTCTCCATGCAGGTCACATTGCAAGACCTGATGAAATTACATCCAATTAACACTCATTTATTTACGTTGTCAGATGTCTTTGATGTTCAGGAGCTCTATCAGCTTCAGTAGAGACATATTAGTTAATTTATAATCAGGGTTTATTTACGCAGTATGATTGATGATGGAGATAATATGAGTGTGAGTGTCTCTGTGAGAGTGTGTGCGTGTGTGTTCGCTTCATAGATTTAACCACCTGGTGAAACATGCGGCACACACGTGCTCATGCCCACATACTTATGCTCACACACAAGTGTGACAGTGTGTGACTGTGACAGATGGTGAGTTTGACCATTCAGTCCTCAACATATTCAAAAGATTTAAATTTTCAACTCCATTAGAATGAACTTTTTAATGCATCATACTAGTGCTGCACGATTTTATAAAAATGTGCGATTGCGATTATAGTGGAAGACTGCGATTACGATATTGTACATGTTGCTGTAATGAGTCTTTGCTTTGCTTTATTTTCAACACAGAAAATAACGATAGATTTTAGGAGTGTATTTCTCAACTCAAACATACACATTTTAAGTAACATAAGAAATACAAAACCTGTGGTTTTTACAGTAGTGTTTTCCAAATAACTAAATAAAATATCCTATTTATAAGCAAATAAAAGTGCTTTTGGTTGAGTGTGTAGATCATTTTCTGAACCTCCTCCTTCTCACAACTCAGTGTTTCCCTCATAGTATATTAATGTGTTAATATACTAAGGTGTTAAATAGGTAACTTTTTGTGCAATTTCATAGTCAAATGCGTTGCCACCATGTCATTACACTTTTACAATGCATTCCCCCCCCACCTCCTCCTCTCTTACAGCACACACAGGTGCTTCACTGGTACCGGTAGCACAGATACACCCACCCACACTCAGACAACGGAGGAGAAGAGAGGGGATGACAGATGAGTGTGGCCATTACTGTAAAAAAAAAAAACGGAAAAAAAAACGAAAGAAAGAAAAGAAAACCAAACACCAGAGCTTTCTGGTTCGCCCCAACAGGCAAAAATATTGCAGTTTTTTAAACACACCATACGTGTCGCAGAGGAAAACATTGTTAGCTCTGTAACGCCACTCACTCAGGTCCAAACGCGCTGTAATCATGTAATGTGGGGAGAGGGTCCTGTGAGCATACGGACTGCTGTCTACTGTATGTCAGCCGGGTAGTCATGCGATCATGCCTGCTGCACACACTACAGGAGAGATAGTCCCGTTTACAGGCTGCAGCACTATATTTTCCTAATCCGCTGTGTTTTGTTTTGAAGTGTCAATCCGTAACATATAAAAACCGTCTCAATGCAGTTTTCCATCTCCTCTCTTGGCTTCTCTCTGGAGCTCTAGTAACAACAGGGCGGTGTCACCTCTTTTAGTGATACAATTTAAATTGAGCAGATTTTAGGCAAAACACTCCAAAAAACCTACACATGTTGGATGGTGGGTCCACGTGGGCGGGGCCTGGTGACTGCTTTGTTGTGACATCACAAAGTCACAGAAGTCCTGACAGCTGTATTGGCTGTATAAGGCTCAGTTTCTGAATACAGACTGACTGTGTGCCTGAGGCTTTAATACTCTCATACTCCCACTCTATTAATATTAGGGCTATCAATTGATTAAAATAAGTAAATGCAATTAAATGCAAAGTAATTGCACATTTTTTACTTATTGAAAATATACCATAAAGGGGTATTTTTCAAGTGTTTAATAATGGTTAAACATGCTGCTTTATGCAAATGTACGTACATTAAAGACCTGACCAATGGCGGCTCCATCCAAGTGGTAACTGTCAGCAGAGACGGTTTAGTGTGTGACTGTGAGCTGATTGATTTCAGGCAAGTGACTCCACATATGGATTTGATGGGTTTGGTGACACTAAATGAAAAAAGAAAAAATAATTTAAGGGAAATTATGTGAATGCACCTTAACTGTAATGCCTAATACAGAATCTAAAACTGCTTTATAATAATATAAATAAATTCATAATTTACAGTGTGGTAGCATACTAGCAAATATTTTTGTATCTTATGTTGAGGTTATTGTATCACTGCTATAAAAATAGATAGAATCAAATGAGGACAGAGAAGGAGAGTTGAGGAGAATTCATCAAAAAAAGACACAGCTGCATCTCTGTGTTTTGAAGAACAATAGAAGCTCTGCTCTTTTTGAAGATACTGCAAATCAGTCTTGACGCTGTTACATCAGTTGATGATTCTGACTTCTTAAAATAAGGGAAAATAAATAAATTAAAGTGTCATTATCCTTTAAAGTAGCCCTCAGTATGACCGACGGTAAGCATCTCCCCCCGAGAAGAGGGTGATGGCATCCTCCCCTTCCTCACGTCAACTTTATAACAGCTCCCAAACTAACAGGCTGGAAAAGCAGAACCCATGGCAGCACTCCCTAAAACCTCACCACACAGCTGCCAATACTGAGTGTAGTAGCATTTTAGGGATGTGTTAAATTATTCAGCTCTATCCGAGGGTACAACTCGCCCCTGTGTGCACAGTCAGCACTCACCATTACATCATCTTCACCTCAACTTAACTGTGAGGATGAAGTCATGTCGCCATGTCACGAAAACATTTGCATGACTGGAGTTCAGCCGTGTGTGTGTGTGTGTGTGTGTGTGTGTGTGTGTGTGTGTGTGTGTGTGTGTGTGTGTGTGTGTGGTGTACACATATACTTTTTCTCCTACAAATGTGCCCCATATTAAAAATGAATTGATGTTGTGATTTGTAGTGAAAAAGAATTGGAAATTGAGATTCATGTTAGCATAACAGTTGGAATTAGCAATTTCTAGTGTGACAATTAACTCAAAACTTACATGGTTACATGTTCACATATGCTGCTAGAAGCTTTTCATCCATTGCAAAAAATGCAAAATGCCACTCAGGTGAATAGGGCCCTGATATTGGCAGTTTTTAACAGCTATAATAACCCTGCTAAAATTTCCCATAAAGACTCTGTTGCTACTGTACCTACTGTCTACTTATAGCCTGCTCATTAGAGGTGTTACGGGACGTTAAGTGGGAAATTGTATCATCAGACACACTCTCCATGTGAGCCGTTTAAGGGACAAACTCCTGTAAGTGAGCCAGAACCATCTCTGAGAACCAGAGCGGCTTCTGCTCTCGGCTCTGCAGTCTTTCTTAATGATAGTTGAACTTCTTCAACTTGCAGCTGTTGCTCGCTGCGTCACCATGGCGACAGCAGAAACTGCTCAAGAGAGAGGCAACACAGGAGCTGACTTCACCGAGTCCGAATGGATGATTCTCTTCTGTAGCTTCAGATCTGGAGCTGCTTTAAAGTCTGATCATCTGGTCGGAGTCAATAAAAAACTGTTAAACTACTTAGCTAAACTTACAGAGTGCTGGGATGAGAACAGGTGAACAGCAGCAGCGTGAAAGGATTGGTTAAATAAATGCTAATATAATTATATATAATAGACACCCCTGGTATGTGTGAACGTTTCAAAAATGAGATTATTGAGGCTCACTCAAGGAGATGACTTACATGGGGTCACTGACTAGGTACAGCCAATGAGTTCACAAGACTCCTTTATCCTTTAATTTCTTTTCTCGATTATTATTTGTTTTTTCAGCACAAAGTGTTGCACAAACAAGTACTTGTTTTTGTCTGACCTGCCTGTTTAAAATCTTGAGAAACAAGAATCACGTTATTTCCCATATCAATAGAATCCAAATCCGAATATACTTTATTCCTGTAGGCAAATTTGTTTTGACTGTCTTCATGATACAAAGAGTAAACATGTTCCAAAAATACAAAGACAAAACTAAAACCCAACTAAAATACACTAACACTAACAGACAACAAATATACGTAGCTAAAACCTGCACATATTCTGTATTTCGTGACAGGAGGTTGTTTTGGAGACCAGACAGTTTTGGGTGAGAGAGAAAGTGCAGTGTTGAAAACCATGTCAGTCGTATACAGTAGTACTATGAACTCTTTACAACATAAGGCAGTCGAGCTGAACGTCAGCAAGTTGTGTGGCGTGAACTGTACAGTAATACCTTTTTCAGTCATATATTTTCTTATCTGATGCAGCTTTAGGAAATCTTAAAGACAAACTAAATGGACTCACTTGCCCCATGACAATAAGGGATGAATTGTTGTTTTTCTTATCAATTTTTTATCAATAAAATACAGTAGCAGTGAAATTCTCTGAGAGCTGACCAGACTTGCTTAGTCCCCCCTGTAAAGCCAGAATGATGCAATATAATGGACAAGTCTAAAAATATATTCATTTGTTTCCTTAATTAGAACAAAATTGGTCCTTAAAGGTTTTCTCCAAAAGGTGAATCTTGAAAGAGGGTGAGTGTTGTACATTGTACAACAAAGGCTGAAGAGAAGGGTGCTCTGGGAGTTCAGCTCTTGTCAATTTAATTCTACAACAGAGAAAAAGCAGAAACATCGGTGTATGTTTTTTATCCTGCGCGTCTTTAAATATCAGTGCTGCTGGGTGGTACCTAGTCCTCAAGTTTCCAACTCCTGAGTGTTTAAATTGCTATCATGGTAATGACTGCAGCACTGCAGCTAATAAGGAGAGAAGCGAGACTAAATGGACTCCAACTGGTTTGAGTGCCTCGTTGAAGTGGCGGACAATTTGTGTAATTAAAGTGAAAGTGTGGATGAACCCTTGAGAGCTTGTGTTCTCCCTCTCTTCTCCACTTCTGTACGCTCACATATGTTTAACATTCAAAGCAGGAAAGTCAGTCGATATGGACGCTCGCACCTCCGCCACCTTCAGGGACACCCCTGCTTTTATGTATTCTTCTAACACCTGCTTATATTTGGTATGCATCTCAGGGCCTTTCCTAAATCAAATAGTGTGAAAGAAGATAATTTGATGTCTCCCTTGCCTGCCTCTATTTATGGTTATGACGCATGGTGGCAGTCCCTCAAAGGCAGGAGCTGTCCATGTGACTGGTTTTCATATCAGGTGGCTTTCAGCAAGGACAGAGGCAGAAGGGAGTGGTAATAATTACCTCTTTGAAAACTCTCCCCTGAGGCTGGCTTTGTCCAAGATCTCTCTTCCCCCGGTTCACGAATGTTTCTCATCCACCTTCATTTACTTACTTCACATCAAAATCAAAGGTGAGAACTCACCCAGGATTTAGGGATGTTTACCTCATGAAAACGTCCTAGAGGTGGTTTGAAGAACTCTTTTTATCTGTTCATGAGTTGTGCTCATTGTTTTGAGCAGCGCTCTGAGTCGATATTGTTTAGCTTCTCTTTGAAAAATATGCTTTTTGTGCGATGTACCCAAGTTTTTCAAAGGGTTACTAAATAAATTAAAATTTTGATTTGGTCATACTGTAGGATACATTAATAGTTAGGTGGGTTTGTTGACATTAGAGAAATTACATCTTTACTTACCCTTTGAAAAAACTGACAAAACAGTATCTGTGAGTCTAGTCTACACGAACTGATGAAGCCACTTGGATAAGGGGCGAAACATCTTCAAAGACAAAGGGTAAGTCAGGTTGACCTGATTGAATTGCCTTTGACCTGCACAAATGAGAATTTGCACAGACAGCATCTGAGTGTTTTTTTCCTTAAAGTCCATATTGATCACTTATATTTATAATTTATTGGTTCTTCCTCACACTCAGAGTGTTTAAAGATAACAACAAAATGTCAGTGGGACTGAGAGCTCAATGCAAGATGCAAACATACTACAAATTCAGAAAACAGCTTCATCAATTTGACAACACATTAGCTGCAAAAACTCTCAACACAGCGGAGGTGCTAAAGACTAATGCTATGCTAACAGTACATACCCCAAACTATCTGATTGATGTGATATTTATGTTATAATAAACCAAACAAACTGACCTACATTTTCAACACCAATAACAGGTAGCCGTCTTCACAACTTCTAAAGTTAGGAGGCATTGAACAAAAACATGGCACAGCCGGGTCCCCCACTTTTTTGTCCATTGTTTTCTGAATTTGTAGCATATGTGTGACTTTGCATGTGTTTCTTTGAGTTGCATGGAGTTGTGCTCTCAGGACCACCCGTACACCGTATTCAGGGCACCAAAGCCTGCACAGATACACAACAGTTTCCCCAATGAGGCCACAGCACTGTCCGTGTTTACATTGCTCTTGTTACTGATGTATGGATGCAGAAAGAAAAAGTCCACTGGGCCTATTCCCAGCCACCTGTTCATTGGTCCACAGCACAGCTCTGATGGATGAAGGCGATCAAGTCCAGTGGTTCCCCAGCACTGAGGGAACACACTTCTATATGTGCTGCACTTCTCTCCAGCTTCTGTGACACTGTGATTTATTGGACTGGAGTGTCCTGTCACTTGTGGCTAATGACTGCAGAAACGGTTACACAGACTGGCTGTGGGAAGCCTGGGGATTCACACTGGGATCCTGTTTCATGGTACAATATGCTGACTGTGCAGTCCCTGACACTGCGGGCCAGGGCTTGTATTATAAATGCTAATAAAGGAGTCGAATGCAATGAGCGTCAGCGTAACAGAGCTGAAGTGAAATGTTTGACGTCAGCAAAACATACAACTTTACAGTATACTGTATGGACATTTGTAGGAATAATTCACTGAAACTTTCTACTACATTTCCTGTGTACAAACATGCTTACTTACATATTATAACTCTAACCCTAAACTGTAACATCTTTATGGCCCAGTCTTTCCCAAGATTAATTGAGTTATTAATAAAAAATAATATAGCAGTAAGTAATACTGACAGAGAGCAGAGCAGGGACAGCATTACAATTGTAAATGTACTGTAAGTGTTGGGATTCAGCTCAGTTTAACAGCTAATGATAAAACAGCTGGATTTCCTTAAAGTGATAGTTCAGGTTGTGTGAGGTAGTCAGGTAGTCCATGTTCTCCCTGCTGTAGATTAAAATTTATGGAAAGCTGTCTGTATATGACATTATGCACTGCTCCATTGATTGCTTTCTTGCCAGCTTTATTGAAAACAAATGCCTATGGCGATGAGGAGGGTTAGCAAAACAGTGGAAAAGGGACCTACATAGTTCCCCTTTAAAATTGCATTAGAGACCACTTTAATTGCAGATATCTGCAACAACTTCACTGAAACATTCAACACATCCTAAATGTAAATTTCACCTATCTGTAATTCAGTTTTGACTGGGCATACTTAAAGTGAACAATACTGTCAGAATTGTTGTACATGATATGACATTGCTCATACAAAACTTCCCAATTGAATACTGGGCCAAATGAACAGGAGGAAGAGAAAAGAGGCTTTCCTTTGGATATCCAACCAACAAATAAATCACTTGAACAGTGCTAGTGGCTGTTGTGGAGAAGATATTTTGAAAAAGACATGAAATCGAACAAGCTGGTTCACTTAACTTGAAGCTCTTCAGGCTGTCCTGACTTCATGGTCAACACAAACCGTCAGCTCAATAACCTGAACTATCACCTTAAAACATCTTGTTTTTTCAAAAACAACTCTCGTACATTGTCAAGGCGGGAGGAGATGCACCTTGTAGGCACAGCTGGGTGGTAAGGTGAAAATTCTCCATAGACCTTCTCATTGAAGTTCAGCCTTGAAGTGGTGGTCTACATTTTCGTAGACTGCACATGAAGAGGTGCACAGCTCTGATGTCAGTGTTGTGTTCAGTTTGTGCACTGCCCCCATGAGGCCAACTGCTGGAGCTCAGACTGGTTGATAACATTGTGGCAGTTAGAGTCAGATTAGCAAACACGCACTGAGACGCTAATGCTGTCCCAGTGTTGAGGATCAAACCCAGCACCTGAAGCATCTTTGGTGTCCGTTCACAGCAAACTGGCTCTAGGCTGAGCGACTCTCCATGACTGCAGAGAGGAGAGGGAATTATGTGAGGCCATTCTCTGTTTGGCTGTGTGAAATTACCCAGCTGCCCCCAGACCTATTTTTGAAAGGAGCCACAGCTGCTGAATGGGACCTGAGCACCACTTAGTTTTACTGTGGGTGCCTTTATGGACGTTGCAATGCAAAATCTGAGCAACGCAAAGAGCACTGTCCTTTTTCACTGATGTGCCATACCAAGGCAGGAGAAAACCTCTTGATCCAGCAGTGAGTTACAACCTGAATTAAAGCTGCAGCTTCCAGGTGGCTCACACACCACCACAGAAACCAGGGAACACGTCCCAGCTGCAGCACCTCAGCCCATTCACACACACACACACACACACATTTAGGATGTATGCCGGTGGGAAGCAGGTGAGGGATGGAGGGAGAAGAGCTGTTGGTTTTTGCCACTGCACACACTGGTTTCTGGTCTGTCCAGTGGTGGAGATACAAACAGCTCAGCTACTGAGCCGCTGAAGTCCGTTCATATGAACATTTGAGCAAAACAGTTAAGATTCCCACAGGAAAAAAAAACTCACTGCCCTGAAGCGATATATTGACCACTGATTGAGAATCTGCTCGAATGATAATCACAAGAAGTCATCAAAAGGGGATGTTGTTTAGCTCGATGGGTAGAGCAGGCACCCCATATGCAGAGGCTATAGTCCTTGCTGCAGCAGCCCTCGTTCGATTCCACCAGTGGTCCTTTGCTGCATCCCATTCCCCCTTTCACTGTCTCCCCATTTCCTGTCACTGTACAGTTGCCCTATCGTTTAAAGCAGAAGTAAGCGGAATGTTTGTGTTAATATAAGTCTTAAATAGTTATATCTTCAGATGGCAATCACTTACATAAAGTGTTTGGTCAGAAACACGGGTCTGTCAGTCACTCTGCTCTGCTGTAAGCCGAGGAGAAAACTTTCCTTGTATCCTACAACCTTTATCCAATGAGGAGAGAGAACGGCATAAAGGGGCGGTCCTGTGTGTGCAGCCAAGGGATACGTGCGAATGTGGTCACGTAGGGACGAGGGCGGGGACTGCTAACTCCATCGGCTGACAAGAAGTTAGCCAAAACGACCGGATCGCTTACTTCTGCTTTAAATCAACAGAACCACTCCAACCTTCAGCTGCAAAGCTCCTCCACCTGAGTCAAACTCGCAGCATACACATGAAACATATGCTCACATTTAGGGCTGCACAATTAATTGCAATGTATTTGAAATCGCAATATGACCAAGTGCAAAGGCCTCTCACTTTACACACTCTACAGGTATAATGGCAACGTGACAAGAAACATATCAATACACCAACAAAGGCAGAGCAGAAGACTGAAAGCTCGTGAAGATGGATGTACAAGGCAATATCCAAGAGTTTAGAACATGGTCTTGCAAATATGAGTGTTTTTGTATTTTTAGACTTCAGGATGCACATACTGTGAGAAACACTGAATGTAAACAGATTTGTAATGTGGTTTATTTGTAATAATAATAATAATGGTTTACATTTATATAGCGCTTTTCACGATACCCAAAGCGCTTTTACAGAAACCACTATTCATTCATACCACATTCACACCGGTGGTGGTAAGCTACGTGTGTAGCCACAGCTGCCCTGGGGCAGACTGACGGAAGCGTGGCTGCCAATTCGCGCCAAACGGCCCCTCCGACCACCACCAAACATTCATACACATCCACACAGGGCAAGGTGGGTAAGGTGTCTTGCCCAAGGACACTATGACAGTGACTGGGACAGAGCGGGATTTGTACCTCGGATGCTGGAGCCTCCATGGCTCTAAGTGAAAATTACTACTTCTCTTTATCATTACAAAAACACATATTGTGAACTACATGTTGCTGAAGTGTTTGCGTTTTGTATTCATCACGACACTGTCTGGAGTGATTTTTCCAATGTAGATGAATGTGTAACTTACTGTACAACTAATTACTAAATTTGAAATCCGACCAAAATTACCTGAAAAATCTTGAATTTACAGTTATCAAACCATCAGAAAACCTGGACACCACAGAAAACATGTACAGGGAACTAACCAGTGTCATTTAGTGGATAGAGCTAAAGGACACAAGGGGGTTGATAAAAAATTATAAATGAGAGAAATGACATACCTGCAGAGTCATTTCCACAGGGAAAATAAAAACAGTGACTAAAAGAAAGAACTCTGTGATATAAATTCCTACATTTCTCAATAAAAAGTGTACAGAATCTCAAAAACAAGGAAGGAAAAAAGGCCATGCACATATACTTCATGTAAAACATTGACGTCAATCCCTCAGTTATCAGTGTTTTTTTGTTTTTTTTAAACCCTTTGTCATTTCTAAAAACTTGAATATGAACGTTGTCTCCTGCCAGACTTGGAGGAAAATTACACCCTGGCACGTCCATGTTTCTTCTCACAGAGCCTGTCAGTCTGCAGAAAGGTCGGTGTTTGAAGCTGCTCACTTGAGCATCCAGAGGTTTCTCTGTTATAAATGGCAGCTGTGGTGAATTCACAGCTGCTTTTCGATGTATTTGTCGTCATAATTACAGTTGTAGTAATTTAATTCTGATTGATTAAGTCGTGATTACTTGTAATGGTGACAGCTGTTTTTGCATTCATGACCCCTGCTGGTTTTTAATCAAGACGCCCGTTTATGCCTCTCTATAATTAAGGCAGCACTTTTGTGATTGCAATAAACATGAGTGTGTAATCATGTTTTCTCTGACATCACTACAAAGCTCGTCATGTTTTAGTGTTTTGTATCTTTGACAGCTCTTCATGTTTCCTTGTCTGTTTTTTTTCTTCTTCTTCTTCTAGCCGCTGTGACTGTGTTTGTCTCTTTGTGCATGTCCATCTTTGTAATTGTATGTGTAATTGTGTTGACCTGAGTGATTGTCAGAGATGTGCTAATCCAGGGTGTGTGTGTGGACAAATTCCCAACACACCGTACTTACCCTTATTCTATTAACCCTGACCTCACCCCCAAAGAGGCTGCAATTACCCAGAGTGCACTGATGGTCACAAAACCTGTGTTTAATTTCAGCAAGAGCATTTTACCTCATTAAAGTAAAAGCTCCACTCAGAGCAGTCAAATTAGCAGCAAATACACATTTACATGGCAGAAAGTCAGAGCGAGGTGGTGAATAAGCAGTAACCACTGATGTCAGCCATCGATCAGATTCAACCCCAGATCATATTTGACAACAACTGTTTAGGGAGTAAAAAATTCTGACAACTGATTAATCTTCTGATATTTCTCATGTTTACATAAACACGTTTTTTTTTGCAATGATCCCTCAAATGTGCTTCATAAACGTGAAACAAAAATGCATCGGAGGCTCAACATTTCACTGTTTGGCAATAAATAACTTTTTTTTAATTAATACTGCAGTAAAATCTTGGAAAATGTCCGGTTGTGAAAAAAAAAAAAACAATTGTTCAGTAGGAACCAGTGGATTAAGAGCTGAGAAGTCAGAAAATAGCCCAACAGATTTTTCCCCTGAGGCCAAATCACAGAGACACAAAATTATGCTTGTTATGTTTTGTTCCATGAATAAACTAAACAAATGAACAAGTTTTAACATTATGACTTCAAAAGGATAAAATGACACAGTCATCTCAGTGGTGATGCTCCTGGTTAAACGTGCAGATATTAAACTGAAGTGCTCGTCCCCTCAGATGTGACAGGTGGCTCTATTCTAGTTTTAACTGGTAAACACCATCAGGGCTATAAGTGCACAGTTGGTCCTCTTCACACCCCCACTGATGGCCCCACTCACACCAGCACGTCCTCCTCAGCACCAGCCAACATCCCTCCATGTGTCGCGCTATCCCACAGGGACAGGCTGTCAGTGTCACGTCCCTACAACTGACACAAACTGTTACCGTCCATGTGTCACCTCCGTACGTCTTTGTCCCGCTCCCTGTTCGCTCAGATCAGCTGCAGATAGAGAGACTGAGGCTGGGGTGCCGGACGGTGCTGCCCTAAAACAAGCTGCATGAAGCTGCAGAGCTGTGTGTGTTGTTTCTGGAGCAGGTGCATGATGACTTCTGGTTACAGGAAAACTCACCCATCTGTGTGTGCAGGAAGAAAATCACTGAGTTTTTATAAAGTATCAAAACAAAACAATTTGTCCTGTTTCCTGAACATTTCTTATTTTGGATTTGGAACAAGAGATTGGTGATGCTGCAGTTTCAGATGATTATTCTTCCACACCAGCATCAGTTGCTCTGATTGTCCAAGTTCTGGTTGTCCATCGGTCTGTCTCATTGTGAACATGAAGTCTCAGTAAGAAAGAACTTCTTCAAATATGGTGCAAGCATTCACTGAGACTGGATTGGACCAACAAGGTTTAATTCTAATCTACGATTAGCTTTAATCAGATTTAGGTAAGGTTTAAAATTAAGCCAAACTCTGTTGTAGCATTTAAAATAAACTAGGTTTAGCAAAGCCATGTTTATTCGGCCCAGTCTCCTGTTCAGGCCCACAACAGTTTTCTCTGGTGTCTGGACAAAAATTAATCATTTTCATGAAACTCAGTGGTTTGAGTCTTCCGGATGAACTGGATTTTCATCAATCCATCTCAAAAAGACAGAATGAGCAAAATGTTTACACTTTACAGCTTTGATCTGTGAAAATAAATTAGTTGGTTTTATCATGGGATATAAACCTCTATTTCACTGTGAACAAGTCTGTATTGATGGACAATAATCATTTGCTGAGGTTGTGCTGATTCAGAATAAGTGCAGCACTGATGATGAAACTCTAAAAGTGTATTATTGTTAAAAAAAAAAAAAAAACACTTAAGTTGGAAACAATGTAAAAATGTGACTTAGGACCTAAGAGCCATGTCTATAATAATAAAATGAAGTGATTCCAAGTTTCAAAGGTCAGTGCTAATGAAAACATTAAATCACTGGGTCGACAAAGTGTCAGACCTTAATAATCGTCACAAAGAGTATTGAAGATAGGGAAGAGAGGAATAAAGAGAATACACAATCAATGAATTACGATCCTGTCATATAGATGTAGTGTGATGTAACATTTACTGTTACTGTGTCTCAAACATGTTGCATCACCTGCTGCAGCTGAACACCTGAATGTAACAGGTGGTTGATGGTGTTTGAAGAGGTCTGTGTGTGTGTGTCTGCAGGGGCAGGGGGAGGTTTCAGCAAGAGGCTCAGCCATGGAGGGCGACTGCCTCAGCTGTATGAAGTACCTGATGTTCATCTTCAACTTCTTCATCTTTGTGAGTGCAGCACTTCCTCCTCACTCTTCTTCCACTGTTTAAATTCAGACCTAATGAAAACATGCACAGAGAGGGGGGGGCATCAGTGGCCATTAGATACATCACCCAATAATAGAAATAAATAATCAATGATCCTGTTTTATTCTCATTGCTGCTGCAAAACAATATCAGAATATAAAGTATAAGTGATGCTCTCTCTCCCAGCTTGGCGGCTCCTTCCTGCTGGCTGTGGGTGTCTGGGTGCTGGTGGACCCGATGGGCTTCAGGGAGATTGTGGCGGCCAACCCCCTGCTGTTCATGGGGGTCTACGTCATCCTGGCCATGGGCAGCATGCTGTTCCTGCTGGGCTTCCTGGGCTGCTGTGGAGCCATCAGGGAGAACAAGTGTCTGCTGCTGTTTGTGAGTCGCACTCCACAGTTGATCTGTGATTAATGTGCTAATAATGGAGAGTTACTGGTGGGATGGTCTTCTATTTAACAGAAAGTACTTGAGAAAATATTTCAGAGAGTTTGAGAATTAATGCATCATGCATGTATATGCAAATGTAACTTTATTACAAATTAATCAAAAACAGTGACAAATATTGTCCAGAAACCTTCAAAGGCCTCATCTCATTTGGCATAAAAAACATGCTCATAGAACAAGATGACGGCAGCTGAGGTGTGTGTAAATATGCATATACAGTGTTACTGTAAGTAGGAATACCTGCTGATATCAAGAAATGTTATTAAAGAAAGTACATTGTTTTTTCTGTTAAATGTCTCATAGAACAAATCGAAGAGATCTGCATCAGTTCAAAGCTGTGCAGTATTTGTGAGTCACAAATGAAACATTTGTTGATTTCAGCCTTTTTAGTCGTTTCTATTTGTATCGATCGAGTCTAAAATCTCTGCTGCTTCACCACAGCAGCTACTTCTGCTTTATTCATGAGGCTGTGTGGCTCTTATTTACAGTCACACTCAGCGGACTCTCCACAAGTCAACATGTTCACTGACACAGTGGGATGTTGTTCATGTCGTCATCTGCTCTGCTGTGTGCAATAATGTAAAGAGAAAGACTTGGTAAAACGTGGCAAACCTGCAGAAGGAATGTTTCAGGAGTTTAGGAGCTTAGAATGTTTTATTGTAACGTTAGCCATGTATTTCATAATGAGAGCACACTGTTGTGTTTAAACAGTTGAATGATCCTTTATATGTATCTGATTAAATTTGTATCAGTAAACATTATCAGTAGTTGGATCAGAGCTTCAGTCACTGTGGTAGCTGACCAGAGTGAGACAGTGTGAGGGCGCCACCTGGGGGAGAATGATTGTAATGGTAATTCCTGTCAGTTTAATATAAATCATATTACAATGAACAATGAAGCCTTTGTTCAGACAGTCTAAAAGTTTACACTTGTTATTTACTTTTCTCACTTTCTCTTCTTTCTCTATTCTCAGTTCTTCATGCTCATCCTCTTCATCTTCCTCGCGGAGCTGGCGGCCGCCATCTTGGCCTTCCTCTTCAGGGAGCATGTGAGTGCTACCTCAGTGCAGGCAACTAGGTCATTTCTTTAGATATAAAAACATGTCCACAAGTCATCTGTGCAACAGCTCATCATGACCCACAGGTTTTGTTGCTAGGTGACGTCCAACAGTCGTAGCAGTCATGACAGGAGCAGAGGGAATGGTATTATTATAACCATGACAACATAGGTAGTTTGACATTGTTTCAATCCAAATCATGACTTTGTCCCAAATCCAACTAATGACCCTTATTCAAGTAACCATGGTGAACGTTTGTGGTGACTGAAACCACAATAACTACGGTCCAGTTGGAAGAGGGTTGTTGTGGGAAACGCTACTGTGGGTCGAACCAGAGATTATAGAGAACGGTGCCATTTGGCTGAATGACATTCGGTCTGTGTTTTCACCTGGTGGCTGACTGACTCTTGTGTCTGCGTGTCCTCAGTTAACCCGGGAGTATTTCAGCAGGGAGCTCAAACGTCACTATCAGGGTCACAACAACACCGATGTCTTCACCTCCACATGGAACGCCATCATGACCACGGTGAGGCGTTGGTTCACCAGTTACCGCCCCTCCTTTCTTGTTATTTTCCCGTGATGACCGTCACCACATCATCCTTCCCCTCCACCCTTTTCCTTCCTGCACAGTTCGACTGCTGTGGTGTGAGTGGACCCGAGGACTTTGAGGAGAGCCTCTTCAGACTCCTCAACCCCAACAAGATGGTGCCAGAGGCCTGTTGCCAGAGGAACAGTTACCAAGGAGACATGAGCGTGGAGCAGTGTGTGAGCGGCAGCGTGGCCTTCAGGCACAACAAGGTCTCACCGAATATCAATATCATCACTGTGTGATGAAGCAACTATGCAAATGGTGTCAGGTGTAAAATGAGTTAACTGTTACATCTGTTACTGATGCAGTGATGTGTGAAAGAACATTTGATTCATAAAACTGACAAAACACTATGACTGGATAACAACAGCAAACCTCTGACTTTTTACTTGAAACCATGATTGAATTTAATTCTGTTGCATCAAAACTTTAAAGAGGTTAGTTCAGGCAGCACATTATTACAAAGATGCTGAAATTCACTCTTAAGAAGATTGCAGTGAAGATGGTTTCACAACGTGGCTGTTTTTTCCTGCAGGGCTGCTACTCTGCGATGGTCGATTACTTTGAGACGTACATCTATACAGCTGGAGCTCTGGCCATCGTGGTTCTGACCATTGAAGTACGTGCAATGTCTTCTGACTCCTTTTATTTTAAATCATTGATAATTTATTCTTTATTCTTTATGAAGAAGACTATAAGTTATAAGTGCATCATTTTAACATCATTTAAAGAAAGATTTTATTCAGTGCACATTAACAGTTTCTTATTCTACACTAATAAATGAATAAAAATTTGAGTTTTGAGTTTTTGATAATGATTTATGATAATGTCTTTATTAATAGTTGAGTTTGCAGAATTACTATGTCTTCAGAGGTGCCTGGTTGTTAGCTGTGGACCAGTGGCCTCTCAGGCCTCATACTGTTTTCATTCAGGTTTAAACATTCAACAACTGCTTGTGTGTGTTAAATTAAAACATGACCCTGAATCAGATGTTACGGCTGATTAGAAGCCTAGAGTCTAGTGTCTGGTTTACAAATGGTGTGTTCCCACATTTGTCTGAAAGCAAAATTTAAGCAGCTCAGTAAGGGGAGTTCAGGGAAGCTGAGTTCACTGAATAAAATAAGATTTATCCACAAAGTAAAGGTCACTCGGTAACAGAGTGGTTAGAGTGTAGACAACAGACACTATGAGCAGTGTCCACAGTTTGCAGTCCGCCATTCCCCTTGCAACAGAACACACAATTTATACTCCATTGTTCAGTTTGTGCAGCAAGTGGAGGCGTGTGAACATTTCTTACGAATGTGGCTGTTGTCAGTGAATGTGCTAACATACAGTACTCAAGGTCTTTGACCACCTCAACTGTCCGTCGATTAATCATGATTTCTGATCCGTGTGTGTCTCTGTCTCTCTGCAGCTCTTCGCCATGGTGTTTGCCATGTGTTTATTCAGAGGAATCCAGTAACAGCCCCTGGCATCACCATCATCATCATCGTCATCCGCTGTGGGAAAGGCACAAAGCAGAGGGAAAACAAAGCTGTAAAATATGAGATGTATTTGTACAGTGATAGTTTATGTGTCTCATTGGTTTTGTGGCATCATTTTGTACTTCACAGCAGCAGCTGCTGCTGCTTCGGGCACAACAGACACACAAAGGAAATAGTCTGTGACCTGAGGCCCAGGTTATTATGGCACTTGAAGGGTTAATACAGGTGAGTCCAGGTTCTACAAGACGAACACAGAAGTCACTTCAGTCCAGGACCTGTCTGTGTCCAGGCAGCTGGAAACACAGCACATAGTTTACAGCCTGATTCCTGTTGTGGGCTTCACCCTAAGAATTCTGGGAAGTCTGCACAGGTCAGGCAGCATGGACACAGCACATATTACACTGCAGCCTCACAGCAGTCAGAGCCGTCAGGGTCACAGAGAAGAAGACTTGACCAGTGGAGGTCAAGCATTTTGAGCCAAACAGAAACCAGAACATCGAACCTCACGCAAGAACTGTTTCAACTCTTTCACAGTCTCTAAAACTGGATTACACCAACATGGTTTAATTTGATCTCAGATAAGATCTAATTAGAGTTATGGTTTAAAATGAGTTAATCCAGGTTCAAAATGAAGTCTGTCTGTTGCATCATTTCAAATAAAGTTTAGCTAAGCCAAGTTTATTAATTTAAACAATGTCTGTAATGATCTAGCCTTGTTGGCTAACTCTGGCCCACTTACAGTTTTTCTTTTAACTCTGTTGATTAGTGGTGCACTGTCCCTATGAAATAAACTAATAAATGAAATGAAAATGAAATCAATAGGGACAAGTTTGCAGACCACATGAGATTGAAGCTGTTCCTACGCATGGTTCTTGCAGGAGGTCCGATGTCCTCAAAATGAGTCATTAAACATGAGTCTTTTCACAGCAGTTAAGATTTTTTTTAAGTTGTATTGTGTGTTTATAAGAGTTTGTACATTTGTGTAGTGAAGTAGTTTATAAGTTCATGTCATAGAGAATTTAGACTGAGGTAGTCTAATCTGAGAAGCTGTAAATTCATCTGCACAAAATGAGACTGTGTGAGAGTGTGAGACTGAGAGTGAGTGTGTGTTTGAGTGAGCATGTGAGTGAATAATCCTCAATAGGATTGTGCCAGTGTACAGTGTGTTTTGTCTTCATGCACAGTGTAATAATGTTTATTTTGTTGGTGGTTATAAAACTAGAATTTTATTTAAAATAACTAATTTTTTCTGTGTGTATTTGAAAACTTTGTATAAATGGCACCAATCAATATTAAACTGATTGCTGTGATTTAAGTGGTGAAGCATTTTATTTAGGTTTCATACCCAGATTTGGACATTTCAAATCAAATCTTTAATTTTAGTATGAATCCTAGTAGTCTGTGCAGAAATGTAATACATGACATATGTGTACCTATATCAAAAGTAGTATTTCGATGTCAAATGTCAACATTTTTAACAGGCAGTATGAGATAACATATTCAAAAAAGTAAAAATTCTTCATTTGATTTCATATAATGATTTTTTAAATCCAATATAAGATTTGCAACCGTATTATGTTAACAATTGATATATATACACACACATTTTATTATTTTTAAAGTATATTTTTAGGGCTTTTTTGTCTTTATTTGACAGTACAGTTGAGAGAGACACGAAATGGGGAGGCAGAGAGAGGGGGAATGACATGCAGTAAAGGGTCGCCCGATGCGGGATTCAGACTGGGGCTGACTGCAGCGAGGACTCTGCATATGGGCTCTACCCACTGCGCAACACGATGCCCCTAAGTGCTTTTATTTTATATGCACATGTATGTCATATGTAGACATTCAATATACAAATATTGTATTTGCATTTGGAAGAAAACACAACATCAACAAGTCACAACACAGACCCAAAGGCAAGTGCAGTACGAATAATGGTTGTGTTTCTGAGTTGTTTTGTGCTTTTAATCTGAAAGTAAAAAGCACATCCTCCTGTAGAGACTTCTGTTTGTGCTGCTCAGTGGAGATGACTGTGACTCAGCAGTTTGGCAGTGTGTCTGTCTATGATTCTGTATGCTGCTGTTCCTGCACATACACAAATCAACAGCGCACCCTCAGACAAGTAGTTCCCATTGCATCAGGTATAGTTCCCCACCCAAGCAGCTGGTGGTGGCATTACACACACCTTGAATATCCACTAGCCAGTAGTTGTTGTTCACCTGTCTCCAAATGAATATTGTCGCCAATGGGAGTGCAACCCATGGATCCATGGTGCAACCAGAGGATGATCTGTTCCAAGAGGTCGCAGGTACTGTAAGTTGCAAACTACAGTATGAACAGTTTCATTGTGTCAGTAGTTCAGATCTCCTCTTGTTCCTAGTCTGTCTTTGTGTCTACATTTCAACACAACATTTAGGTGTGTCGGTCAGTCAGTCTCATATTTTTGAGGGAACTAAAATGTGTTTTCTGTGGTTTAATTGCAGAATTGAGACTTGCACCCAGTCCTTGAGAGTTGGCAGCCAAATAATAAAGTAAAACTAAACAGATAACTTTAAAATGCTTTCCCATAATGTTAAAGTTGCTATATTTTGGTTTTGCAAAGATAGATCTACAGTGATTTGCCACACAGACAAAAAAGAAAAAAGAAAAGACGGACTGTGCCCCCTATGTATGTGTGAGCAATAGTCTCAGCCTGGCCACCCCCATAAAAATGGTCTGGCTCGGGCTCCACTACTGGCGTAAACCCCCTAATGTAGGAAGTCCCCTGACCTGCTGCCGCTGTTGAAGACCAGAATCTTCTAGTGAGTCACTGACACTGACTTATTTTGACTCTGGCTCACACACACACGGAGATAGGAGATAGAGGAGCTTCATATTACAGTGAGTTGTCTGATGCCTGGTAACCAGAGGCTTGTTAAGCGACACCACTGACAAAACAAAAGTGATATGAGGCCAACGTCCTGGTGAACACTGGGCTCCACAATCTTGATTTTTGCTAATTAAAGTTCACATTCAATATTTGAACCTGTCGAGTTAATGCGTCACCAGATGTGGAGGACACCTCTGGAACAGGTCGTGACTGCTGCTCTGTACCTGGGACTGGTTCTGTCTCACATGGTTGGAGAAGGTAAGGTTCAGAATTAAATCTCAGACTAGTTTTAATCATGTGACCTTAGTTAATCCAGATTTGAAATTAAGACAAACTCTGTTGTGCCATTTTAAACTATAGCAAACTATAGCAAAGTTTATTTATTAAAAGTTAATTCAAACTCAGTTTGATCGATAGAGACATATGTGCATATCAAAATTACAATGAGTAAACTAGAAAATTTCCTCTGGGAAATTTTGATAGGACCACGGGGGGGCTACTGCCGGGCATACCATCTCTGTCAACATGGGAATCAATCAAACCTACGATCTTAAGGTCAAGACAGAGCTAATCAGACAGACACATGATCATCTTTCACTGAGCTCTGATATGGAGGAGCTGTAACCTCCATATCAGAGTCACCTGTGTGCTGGTATTTGTGTGTGTCTGTGTGTGTGTGTATCTCTTTAATCACATGAAGTTACCTGTGTGCGTTTGTGTGTGTGGGAGAGGAGTGCGCGCATGTGTATGTTACCTGTGTGTTATGGTGTGTGTATGTGTAACTGTAATCACATGAAGCTACCTGCATGTGTTGGTGTGTGTGGCTCCAGGTGGATTGTTTCTAAACATGTTAACGAGGTGGATTGTTTATAAAATTAACGAGCTCTGGCCTGAGGCTCAGAGGTTACCACGGCAACTTGAGGTGGTTGCCAATGACGATAGAGGCCCCCCAGGCTGAGACAGACAGAAATATCAAGAAAAAGAGCAATTTTCTGCCTCTGCACTGGTCTCGCATTTAGACTTACTGTGACAAAACGGTAACTCCTATCAGAAAAAAACACAGACCAACAGTGCTGTAAGGACTTCCTGAAAAATTTGGTACGATTTGGTGTTTCCACAGTAAATATTTTGGAGACACTTGCGAGTTTAAAACCGGGGTCCGTTCTGCTTCTCTCAGAAAATCTTTGTATTGGAGTCAATGAGGAGCAGAGACAGACGTGGCCGCACTTAGAGGCTGACAATTCAAATTCTGTAAGTCTCTCTGATATTTTGAGCACATTGCGTGAGAGAGAACAAGATTGTCTACAAATCTGGAAAAAAAACCATGTGTCTAGAGTGTAAATTGTGTCCAGGGCGAGTGTGGAAAGAGAAAAAATCTGGAATTTTTCTGGGCTCTCTCCCACTCTAACCGATTATGTCACGCACTCTGACACGAACATTCCGTGCAATACACACCCATTATAATCTCATAATTTCTCCAAAAATGATCATGATCATTGATCAGGGATTGATCAAAAACTATATGACCTATACACCAATACACAAGACTTGTGTCTACTGTTTAAAGTTCAAATGCAGTCTCTAAGTGAAAGTATGCCTGAGCAGTAGACGTCTGAAAAACTCCAATGATTGTTCTTTTTCGCTCTTTTTTTCCGCCCGTTCCATTGATTTCAATGCAAAATTTTGCGCAGTTTTTTTCATAAACTGTTGAGAAAAGTAATAGCACACCGATCCCGATCAAGCCGCACGTTTTGATATATAATTTGTAGTGAATCGAAATTGGTCCTAATAAATACACAAATATGCATGCTGTCAGGACCTAGTAAGTAAAAGGTTAAAATGTAACAATTTTAACATGATTGGTATGTGACATTGCTCAATTTCACATATAACTAAATTAAGATAACCACCCGATATTCAAAATATAAAAACAGAAAGTGAAAAATATACCCTGTCAATATATTTACCTTAAATTGACAGTTTGCAGGATGAATTAGCCATTGTTGATGCAAGGG
Source organism: Trachurus trachurus (assembly GCF_905171665.1). NCBI lineage: Eukaryota > Metazoa > Chordata > Actinopteri > Carangiformes > Carangidae > Trachurus > Trachurus trachurus. Next base: position 28,927,275 of record NC_139893.1, read on the forward strand.
TGCGACACCAGTTAATTAGGATCTGAGGAGCTCCATGATATTTGGAAAAAAAACACCGGCCCAGGTCCTTCAAAAATTGTGTGCAGGTGTACCTACCTAGAAGAATTGATGCTGTTTTGAAGGCAAAGGGTTGTCACACCAAATATTGATTTGTTTTAGGAGTCTTGTCTCTTTATTCAATGCATTTTGTTAATTGATGAAAAAAAGTAACACGTCCATCTTTGAAAGCATTCAGCTTTTTTCCACACCTGCCTAAAACCTTTGCACAGTACTACTACACACAGACATCTCAAAGCGTTATGCTGTTTGGAGCTTTAACTATGTGATCCTCTGTCTCCAGGCAGTGTGGTCAAAGTGCTCTGTAGTCCTGGGGAGCAGGTCACTCTGCTATGTTCGTACCACTATGAGGACCAGGCCCACATCTCCCAGCTGTCAGTGCAGTGGAGGAGCCCCCACAACGAGCTGCTGTGTCACTACATCAAACACAAATTCTACCAGAACTGCACAGCCGGCTACAGCATCGCCTACAGCCCGGGCAGCATCACTCTGACCATCCAGCAGGTCAGCATGGAGGATTTCGGGGTTCATGTCTGTTCTGTGAGCAAGCGCCACGAGTTCTCTGACTACAGCATCTCGCTCGCTAGGACGTCAGGTGAGTGTGACAGATGTGGGAAGGGTATTTATGTGAGAGGTGAGCTGACATGATGTGTTTGGTTCTTCAGAGACTGTTACCTCAACACCAAAGAGCAGAGGGAGGAAGTCAGGTAGGTTTACACACACACACACACACACACACACACACACACACACACACACACACACACACACACACACACACACACACACACACACACACACACACACTCACACATTTCTATATATTTTACCAATATAAATCTTTTGTAGTTTGTGCATATGTACATGTTACATGCCTATATTGTACACACACACAATACTTACATATAATACGTATATGTATATATCATGCGTGTGTTTACAGTTGATAAGAAAAACATTTAAAAGCATATATGATTTATGTGTTGTTTTGATAAACTGACATTTATAAATTAAACAAAAAGTGTGACATCCATGACAGAAGCATACAGTATAATGCCATATAAAAAATGTATAATGGAGATATTTTCCATATATGTACGTCAGCAAACTTTGAGATGGGTATATCATATATTGTGTATAGATCAAATTATATCTTACAGTAATATAGGCCTATCCAGTGGATATATTGGTTTATAAAAAAAAAAAACATGATTTACTTTTCATTTCCTCTCAAATGTCCAATTGTTCCTTTCTTGTTCTTCCGTTGTCCAAACACGTAAATACCAGCAGGAACCAGTCTGATCTTTTACTGGTTCCTGATTCATACAACAAAACAGAAACTGCATCATTTAAGATTTTACAGAAACTTTTTTTAAGTGATGGTATCACATTGAATACTTTCTATTGGAAAGTCAAAGAAAAACTCAAACGAAATCCCACGAAAAGATGTAAACATGCATCAGACTTTTAACTACGGTGACCCTGAGAGGTCAATTCACTGTCGCCTAAAAAAACACATGCAAAGAAACAAACATCATATGTCACCAATCATTTATAACTAAAGCCTAGCTGGGACCGTCACTTTTTATGTTTACCCCAGGGAGCACGTCTGTTGTGTTGTTGAGTTTTTGCAGCACATATGTTATCAAATATGATGATGTTTTCTGAATTTCCAGCACGTCTTTGACTTTTGTCTTGTTCTTAAGCTGTAGTGTGTTGAGTTGAGTTAACCCCAAATCCATTGGTTCCTATACTAAAAACGTGAATCCCTTTAAAAAAAAAACTCACATATGAATAGATATCAGTAATTTCCTAAATCAGCTGCTCACTGAAGATTACAAACATTTGTGAGGGACTTTTCAAGCGATGGATTAATCCACATTGATCTTTTCATGGGGAAAACACACCTGTGATCAGTAGTGATTTGAACAGTGACAGTTGGAGCTGCTATGTTGTTTTCAGGTTATTTGACATTTCATGACAAAAAAACTTTTAATATAAACAAACAGATGAAAAGTGAACTAATGAAGTTGTTTTTTGTCTTTCAGGTCTTTCCTGGACACTTGTTGTGCTTCACGCTTTGACATTATTTGTTTATATGTAGGAGATGAACAGTGAGATTAACACATTAATTATTCAGTGAATGTCCACACAGCCACAGAAACAGGAACAGACACTTCAGCTTAGCTGGGAAACAAAACAAATATAAATCCGCACAATGGCTTCACCTAGCTTTAAATAAAGTCTGTTGCATGGTGTGTGCACATGTGTGCATGTGTGTGTGTGTACAGTCATGAGGGTGACACACTTTACAAACGCGGCCTCTCACATGCCTGCACGGGACTGCATCATTGTCTCTGCTGCTGCTTCTATTGGACAGTATGAGTGTGTGGGTGTGTGTATATTGTGTAATCTCTTTTTTTACCAGCTTGGCCAGCGTCCTCTCAGAGGCTCTTTACTTGTTTCAAAGCAAAGATAGAAATTCTTTTTAACTCAGAGGAGAAATATTTTAGTGTGTTTTTATACAGTCACATGTGGTTCATGTATTAAAACCATTAAATGCTGCTACGCACTTTTTACTAACTAATGCAGTTTTGTCTGCACGCACACGTCTGCATGTACACTTCCTAAACTCATCTGTGGCCCTGCGCTGTCGACTCTCACATCAGTAGGACTTCCAGGAACGACTGAGGGAACGATTCCTGGAAACACTTCAGCAGGCTTCATGTGACATAACTGAGCTCCGGCCTGATACACTCTGCAATTGTCTGCTGACAACCTTCACACAAACTGTCTGACACACACACTCACTCAGCTCCATCAAGTAGCCAGGAGTTTCTGTCACTGACGACCTCATGTACTCAGTGACAGATTAAACCAAAAAATAATGAAGGTAATCATTTACCACTGAGACTTTCCTCTCTCTCAGTGTGCATAGGCTACATTTTATTTAGTCAAAATCCAGTTCATACCTGTGGCTGGTCAACAGGGGGCACTCTCCCCCCACCCACATCCTACAGCCTTTGTTGTTTTTAAATGAGGCACTAATAGTGAGTGAAATGTATAATCTGTAATAAAAGGTACATTAAAAAAAACTGCAATCTGCATCAATATGCTGTGTTGTGAATGATTCATAATTATGTAGTTCAATTTCATTGTGAATATTAGACTTCTTTTATGCATTTTGGGCAATCTGTTGCTGTAGCCTGCTGTGAGGGTTTGAAAAGCTTATATATTCTAAATCTGCTATTTCTTAGCTTGCATGCTTAGCAAACTGGTATAGAGAGGGGCTTTAAAAAGAAATTCCATTGGCCAGGTGCTTCACCTAAACCCAAAAAAAAAGGTCTCATAAAGATTTAGAGCCAAAATCTTCTCACTTTTTCCTAGAACTGCATTTCTCAGTTTCTGGCCACTAGGGGGGAGACAAACATAAAGGCAGAATCTCGTCTCCACATGCCTCATCACATCGTTATGTAAATCTGAGATTTCATCACTGCACGTGACCCTTTTATTCACGTTACACGTCACATCATGTAAATGAATATATAAATTGAAGCAGGTTTAAGTCAGTCTGGAGTGTCACGGAGATTTGTTCCATCAGCTTCCACTGATGACGCCGAGGAAACTGTTCCAGCAGCTGTAGCTACAGTTTATTTATGATTTATCTGCAGCCCAGGGGTTTAAACTGATGAGCGATAAAGACATTTTACTATGACATGTAAATTATCTTACTGCTTTTCATAACCGACAGGATACAGACAATAAACCAGCCAAGAGATGCTATCAAGAAATCTGCAACTTCCAACTTCCAGTCCCTTGCTTGTGTCATACTCCAAAAACTGTACTCCTTCATTCCCCATAATGCAGTACATGTCTTTTGTTTGATTCTTGTTGCTTAATGGGACATTGATAATAACACCATATGAAATATTCCCCCCTGAAGAATCTCCTCTTCAGTCCCGTCAAGCTCGGTTTTACATCATTTTCTCATATGTTGCTGTATTATGACCCTCAGGGCCGCCATATGTTTGCACCAGTTTAACACTTTAGTTGTACATAAGCTTGAGTTGAAGATCTGTAGCTACAGGGAACAGTTAAAGGGACAACGAGGAGTTTCTATTCGGTTATAAAAAAGTCTCATATTAATGTGGATGAATCTCCGCTACCCACACTTGTTAATGGGCCCATTTTCGATAAATATATCGTTCTGTCTCTATCGTTATTTTGTTATTATTAGTGGTGGCGGAAATGCTGGTCGAGCCGACCAGCGTTTCCTTCGTTGCGAATCATGAGAATAACGCAGCCGCATCGCCGTTTATGGTCGGAACTACGGTGGTATGTGAACCTCTTTGAACCTCTGACTTTAATTATTGATGAATGAAAACATGAGTCCGTCTTGCGCCCGGTCAAAGAAATGTACGGTGCGCGCGGAGGCTCATAAATGTAGTGTGAAAACGCTTCGCTTTTCCAAAACTCCTCGTTGTCCCTTTAAGACTTACACACCACAATCAAAACAGATGCCAGAAAAAGCGTATCTCGATGAAATTACAGCCTTTGCCGCAGCAGAGCCGTAAAACCCGTCATTCCAGTTCAATGGGATCGAGTCGGTTTGTTTCATTTTATCTGCGTCTGTAAAACCCACATTGTTGGCACATCCCAGAGTATACATGGTAAATTGCCGTGTGTCAACAGCTGCTGTGGATAAAACCTCATGTTACATACGCTGTTATACAGCTGGCTGCACGTCACAGGTCAAATGAGACGAGTCAAACATCCTCTGACCCAGAATCATGTCTGATTTGCTGCAACAGTCTCTGAAATTAAAGGATCTGCATTTTGTTGAGGAGTCTGTAATTTGTAGATGTGCAAACAGCCAAGGCCTCACGTGAACTCAACTGCTGCCGTATGAAAGGCTGGTGTTAAGTTTCATCTGTGTCTCCGTTTAAAGGCACAGTCTTTATCTACATACCTAATCCTCAAGTGTCTGATATTAAAGCTCCATACAGTTTAAAGGTAAAGGTCCATGCGTAGTGAGATTATAAATCAGGTCATGGTTCTATATTAATACGGTTAAAGAATCAACGCATCAGCCCACAGAGAAATGCACATAGACTGTATTGTGACATTGTGATGTCACAACAAAGCAGTCACCAAACCCCACCCACCTGGACCCACCATCCAACCTGAGGCAGAAAATAATCAGTCACAATTGAGCTCCTTGAAACCCATACACCATATTTATTCTAATGCAATGTTGGAAACCTGTTTGATAGAAACATAATAGTTTGTTAATATAATACTGATCAGAATGGCTTTTGATACATATGAGCTTGAATACAGCCACCGTCATCTTGAGTGATATTGTTTTGCTTTCACTGATTTCCTTATTTTCCTAATCGTGATTGTTGTTAGATGTTTGTGCTACCTGGATCTTTCAGCCTTTGCCTCAGTGTTGGTGAATATGTTTCTCTGTTCAGAAAGAGCTTCAGCCTTGAGTACAATACCAACTGTTGAACAGAGGATCCATTAGAGGCTGGTTTTCTCTCCACATGTTCAAGGTTGAGCTTCAAACTCTAACAAAGAGTTGAGAGCGACTGTTTGCTTTTAAACACTGAGTCATCTCATATAGACAATTCTGGCTGTAATTGGGTTCAAAAACCCGTTTTAATTTTTTAATTCCTATGAACCCATCTAGAGGATTAATAGTTGAAACAATAAAGTCTGAGTCACATTATCAAAGTAGAACCTGATTTTAGATAACTATGAACCACATGCAAATGTAATGTAATGCATGTTCTGAATTTCAATGCATGAAATGTACAGTATGTACGTTGTATGTATGTTATATATTGTTAACATGCATGGCTATAACATCGCATGTATAAAAAGTCATGATATAAATATTTTCAATATATGCTCAAATTCTTCTATTGGTTTCTTGTATGTGTTCCAAACTCATATATTCATATTGTGATATTGTGATATAGGGGGCATACATGCAGACAGTTATAAAACATAAACCAATTTTAATTTCAAATGCCAGATAATCCATCTTGGACACTTTAAACTTGAGCCATCTTCCACTGTAAGAGGCAGGGCTGTACTGAGGTCAAGTCCTCAGACTTGTTTTTGGGAATTTGTGCTGGGGTTAACAACCAGAAACACAAATTATAGTTGCACCGCTTCTTAAGGGATAAGAGGTTATGATGAATACTTTTCTTACTGTCAACAAATGTCACAAAAAGACCAAAACTAACAACGAATGTCTCATATTTAACTCTTAATAACACCTCAGTGAACACCATGAACCACGCACTGTGGTTTATCTGGACTCAGTTCCACACACACACACACACACACACACACACACACACACACACACACACACACACACACACACACACACACACACACACACACACACACACACACACACACACACTCCTGCTGCCCCAAATACTCACCAGAGCACTAAATGTGGGTTAATCCTCCACTGAAAACAGTTACTAACAAATCCACAGATTCTCCTGTTTGAGTAAAGTTTGCCTCATGGGCAGAAATGAAAATGAGGCTATAACTTTTAACTCACTTGTTGTTGTTGTTGCTTTTGTCCCCTTTTTTCACCCCCCTTTTTGTCTATTGATTTCTATTTTTGTACATTTTTCTTCAGAGATGACAGATGAGCTAGAAAAAACCTGACGATTCAACAATGAGATCCTTTTGAACAAAAATAAAGCAGTCACAGTAACATGTAAGGAAAGCATGTGTCTGAATCAATGAAGCATTTCTGCTTCAAGATAAAACACACACAACAAACAAAGAAACATCTGCAGCCAAGCAACACGTGTAGCCGCAGCAACAACAAAGGCAGTGCTGTGTTGTCATGAAACCTTCCCTGTGTTGTGTGTTCATGTCTCGCTCTATCACTGACATGTCTGCAGGGAGTTACTTGTGTGCAACGTGAGGCCGGAGGCAGCGAAGAGCTTCACTGTTCTTGTGCTTCATTTGTTGCTATGGTGAAATGAGGCAGAGCAAGGAGGGGACGCTGCTCAAGGACACCTCATATTTAGTGTAAGCCGGAGGCAATCCAGAAAACCAGCCAAACATACAGTACATGGTTCAAAGGTTCTAGGGGGAAAAAATTAACACACTGGGAGAATTTTCCAGTTGATCCAGTTTCAGGAATTTCCAGTCCAGTTTACTGTAATAATGTAAATCCTTCACTGTGTGGATGCTACGCCAAAAATATTTATTAGGGCTTCTGCTCTCTGCTGCTTTTCCTGTTCCCATCAAATAAAAAGAAGAAATGCTCCATAAAAAGTGAATTATATCAACATTAAAAGTGATGATGCAACAGTGTCGTGTTCCTCACTAGTTTCTGCCTCTCCCGAGTGGCCAAAAAATCCCCTTGTTATAGTTATTTATGAAGGAGATGTGTCACATGTTTCCTGGCTTCATGTCAAATTGACATTCTGCTATTGGAAAGAAAAACATTTTAAATTTAAAGGAACATAAACATAAAATGTAAAAGGTCAGTTCACACAACTACAGTAAGGAGAAAATAAACAAAAAATATAATAGGCTAAGTAAAACAAACACACTTGCCTCTCATGTCACAAAATATCTTTCTTTTACATTTTCTCATCAGTAATTTGTCTCACTTGAATCAAAACACACATGCTGGTTTAATATATGTGTGTGTAATATATACTGTATATATGGGCTATATATATATATATGGGATATACATATATGTGTGTTTAGTGTAGTTTTTTTATTTGTTCAAAATGTACCACAAAGTAATATTTTATTCTCTTGCACAAGATTAAAAAAATAAATAAATCATGTTGCAGGATATTATGGGCTCCGTGCACCTTTACCCAAAACGATGACAAATATTGTTCCACATTGTTATGGTGCTGTTGTTTTTGAAATTTTCAAGTGGGTGATGAATAGGTCAAGGTTGGGGACAAGTGGTGTAACTCAAACCAGAACTATCTGCATGGGGGGAAAAAAGGTTGAATATAAAAACTTGTTATGAACCAATCCTTCATCAGAAGAAGAAGAATTTTCGATACTGAACAGCTGAATCCTGATCTGATGAAAAAGTTTGTTTTGGCTCTTTGATAGAACAGTGAGGGAAACACTGGATGACCACCGGAGCGTCTCTTCTTCTCTTATCTCATCTCACACACTTCCTGTTTAGTTTTTGACGGCATGTTCTTTCTCCGGAGTAACTGTACTAGCCTGTTCTGGTACAAATATGTTACGCAATAGCCTGGTTGTCAGTTGCCATAGCAGCAGCAGTAGTGATTTCAGTGAGAGGGGTCTAAAGTGTAATAGTAGATCTTCAGACAGTGATTTGAGAGATGCGTTCTTGGCATTTAATATGAGGTCTGTTATGTTAAACTCTGCAGTTTCGGTCTCTCAGTCTCTCTAACAACGGGCCGCTCACAATAAGCTCATAAAAGATGGCAGCTGAGCAGTGAGTGAGTATTAATCACAGCGTGAACCAGAGTTTTCCTGGAAGTGTCGTAAAGCTTCGTTTTATGGCTTTGAGAGAGAAAGAGAGTCCAGATTTGATGGATGTAGCGTTAGGAGCTGACACATCCTCTACAACTCCACATGGCAAGAATTTGCTGTCGGAGAGTTTGGAAGCGGAGCAAATGTCCTGAAGGCTGGAGGGACTCCACCATGAGGGTCACAGGCCTACTGTCATAAATGTCCATGAAGAAGAAGAAGAAAAAGATGATGATGAGTCAAATCAACCGTCCTCTTTCTGAACCAGAACCAGGGAAATGTCACATAGATAAATATAGCTACAACATGTGTGACAAATGAAGTCAACAAAAAACATCAATCTAATTAATTACATGCTCTGTAATTAGTTAATCTAATTAAATTGTATTCAACATTTTTTGCTGTAAAAGAGTTTCAAAATATTTCACTTTTTGGCATATGAGTGAATCAACTTTGATGGTTGGACAGAACTTGGGGTGTAATGATAGATTGATCAACATCCATTATCCAGTCAACTGTCATTAAGTCAATAACATCAATGAAAACATTGATCAGACATCAATACATACAGTATCATCATTGGCTGTTTTTCTAATTCCCCTGGTGTCTTAGTGATGAGTATCTGCTGTGAAATCACACTTGAGTTGCAAAGACGTGTGTGTAGCTAATTACTATGTTCTAAAAATATTTAGTTGGAGACTCTAAATAGGATCAAGATTCGCACTGACGTCCTGTTTTAAATAGATGCTTGGTGTTCTCTTAGTTTTATTTACAGAAGGTGAACATTTCTAAAGCTCAATAAATCAGAATGTGACACTTTATAATGAACAGGAGGCGCTTTTATTGAAAAATGTAGGTGGCGTCATGATGCCCGTATGACAGATTTCCTTCCTGCCTGCTGTGGAAGGACAGAGGAGAACAGAGTGATTCAGGAGATCCTTGACCCCTGCCACAATGGGACTAGACTGTGGAGTGAGCAATTTTAATATTCCATTTAATTTAAGATCTACTAAATTATTATACAAAATGTCTTGTCTATTTATATTATTGTGGATGAGTGGAAGTGTGGTTGTTGTTTTTGTTTTAAGGATGAGCTACTGGACAATTGACTTTCCCATCAGGGAGGATTAAGTTCTTTCTATTCTATTCTCTATAGTCCAGTCATTTTATGAGAAAAGGTTAAACAAATTGCAACAGAAGCAAACTCAACTGATTTTGTATCCTCAGCATGTCCTGATTGAGGGAAAAAAAGCCCCGAAGAATCCCATTAGGGGAAAGTTTTGAAAAACACCCAAACATATCCCATTTATACGCATATAAAAAAAAATTTTCACATGAGTAGGGTAAAATTTTTAACCTTTAGATATCTCCATGAAAATTACTGAGTTGATTACTTACATTAAGACAAACAAAAAATGTATTACAAGTTTTTTGAAATTCTTTGTTAACATGAGCAAATTTGCATAAATCTGCATAAATGTGCATAAATTGCACCGTTTTGACGGCACATGTATATATGAAGTTGCTGTGGTGGTACCGGCATGAAAATTGACTCCATCGGTCAACCGACAAGTCGACCGACAAGTCGACCACTTTAAATTTCAAGATGACTGTAAAATCCCCTGATTCGCACAAACTGAAATACGCTGCTATGGCCGGGTTTTGGTTGATTTTTCAAGACAGCCACATCCTTAGTAGAGCAGGTATGACATGAGCCAACAGTGCATAATCCAATTACGTATGGCTAATTTGCATACATACAACACCTGATCTAAACATTGGGTAGAGCAGGTGAAAATGTCTTGTTCAATCTTGTTAATATTACAGTTAAAAAGCTTAAGGAATGGAACCAATTTAGGCCCATGAGCATTAATAGAGACGGAGCATGTCATCATGCCTGCTCTACTAAGGATGTGGCTGTCTTGAAAAATTGCAGTCATCTTGAAATTTAAAGTGGTTTCGTGTTGGTTGACCGATGGAGTCAACTCATTCCAATTTTCATGCCGGTACCACCACAGCAACTTCATATATACATGTGCCGTCAAAACGGTGCAATTTATGCAAAAAAAACTTGTAATACATTTTTTGTTTGTCTTAATGTAAGTAATCAACTCAGTAATTTTCATGGAGATATCTAAAGGTTAAAAAATTTACCCTATTCATGTGAAAAATTTTTTTTATATGCGTATAAATGGGATATGTTTGGGTGTTTTTCAAAACTTTCCCCTAATGGGATTCTTCGGGGCTTTTTTTCCCTCACTCAGGACATGTTGAGGATACAAAATCAGTTGAGTTTGCTTCTGTTGCAATTTGTTTAACGTTGACCCCTTTTTTGACCTAAAATTACTGGACTACTAATCTACTGTAAAAACACATCACATCCAACCAAAGTCACATAAATAAAAAGACGAGACAAGACACAATAAAAATTATGTCAAAAGAAAATGAGCACCAGGTGAGGGCTGAGAGAGAATAAAAAAGATGTAATATAAAAATGTGATTAAAAAAACTCAACTTTGACCTCTAATTACACTTTTATTATGTTTTCCTGTTCAGAATTTCGCAAACTATGCTTCTCTTTGAATAAACTTTATTGGAATCAGATCCGTCCGGTTGGTTCCCTACCCTAACCCTCCACCCAGTGTTCTGGCCGTGCAGGAAATCGTGTGTGGAGTGAGCTCACACAATGTACACAATTAAATCGCACAGCGTCTGCCCGGTTCAAACCGCACTTAGCTGTTATTACTTTGTGCACTCATCAGGCTGCAGCAGAAACCATTAAGGTCAACACAAAGACCCGAGGCTGACTGGAAACAGACCTGATGTTTATGTTCGATGTCCTCGAGTTCTGACCGTCTGTCTGCTGCTCATTTAGATGCGACTGGAATTCATCTTTCTTTTATGTGATTTAAAGCTGAGACACAAACCAGACTCAAGGTTAAAAAAAAAAAAACACTGCTCGTCTGTTTCACATGAGCTCAATAATTAATTCTGTAGTGAAGTAGAAAAGAGGACGGGACATGATGGTGCGAATGTCAGGCTGTAAAATCTAAAGCAATATAAATTTCATATCAGTGTTTCTAAAACACATGCACACACAAATGCATTTTTTCCGCATAAGCAATGCCTTTGCTGTTTTAATGCTTCTCTACTGATGATGATGAATCATGGAGGTGTCTCACCACGACATTATGACCATGAGAAGTAAAAGACCTGAGAATTAATGTGTGTAACACTGGACATTTATAGTGGTCGTCCTGATTTTATCACTCAAATAATCAATAATGTGTAGAGAAACTGTTTTCTTGTCTGTAACAACATCTATTGCACGTCTGTCCGTCCTGGGTGAGGGATCCCTCCTCTGTTGCTCACCCTGAGGTTTCTCCGATTTTTCCCTGTTAAAAGGGTTTTCCATGGAGTTTTTCCTCAGTCGATGTGAGGGTCTAAGGACAGAGGATGTTGCTACGATGTCATGTGAAGCCCTTTGAGACAAACCGTTTGTAAAAACGGGCTATACAAATAAAATTGCCTTGCCTTGCCTTGTTCCCAAAAGTAACTGAAGTAAGACCTTCACACACACACACACACACACACAGAGAGAGAGAGAGAGAGAGAGAGAGAGAGAGAGAGAGAGAGAGAGAGAGAGATTTATGTTAGCACCTTTAAGCCAACTCTGAAATTATGCAACCAGACAGTGTTAAGATCATGTCATATGTGGATGTTCACCATGAGAGAGAGGGACAGACAGAGGACGAAGGGAATACAGAGAGGGATCAGAGTTATGTAACTGTGTTGAAATATATCTGGAGTCACATGCTCGGAGTAAGGGCCTGCAGTAACACACGCGCACGCACGCACGCACGCGCACGCACACACACACACACACACACACACACACACACACACACACACACACACACACACACACACACACATACACACACACACACACACACACACACACACACACACACACACACACACACACACACACACACACCACAATTTGTGCAGCTATCCTTGTTAGGACATTGCCTTAACTTCCACTCACTGTACAGTAACCCTAAAACACACACACACACACACATTAAAGACTGCAGTGTGTTTCGGAGCCATGGGAAGAAGACCATGGACGTGAGGACAGAAAGCTCCATGACCAAATAATACAATACTCCAACTGTAGATAAGTAGTAGAGTAGTACTACTGCTGCAGTGCTAGAATTACTGTTTCTACCACTGTACTAGCAGTACTGAACTGATGCTATTAATTACTATTACTATTACTATACTATTACTACTAGTACTATACTACCATATTGTATCACTTATCATACCATACAATACTGTACCATCTCACACTGCATTGTATCTTGTCATACTATACCATATTGTACCATACTGTTATATCACATTGTATTGTATGATATCGTATTGTTTTGTACTGTCTCATACTGTTTATCATATCATATCATATCATATTGTATCAAGTTGTATTACACTGTATGATATTGTACTATAAGATTTAGTGCTGTAACTTATCATACCATACTATATAGTATTTTATCATATTGTATCGTCATACCTTACAGTACTCTGCCATATCATATCATATCATATCATATCATATCATATCACATATGTGTTGTACCGTACCATATTATATCATACTGTACCTCTCTTATCATATTGTATAACATTATATCATATATACCGTATTGTATCATGTTATGTTCATCATATCATATCATATCATACCATGCCATTGTATGATATTGTTTTAGCAGATCATACTGTATCATACCCTATTATATTGTTTAATACGGTATTGTACCATATTGTATCATACTGTACCTGTAGTGAATTGGTGAGGAAGCTCCTACAGTAGTGAAGCCAAGATGGCACAAACATACCGACAAACTGTTCCAGGTTCAGCTCTTGTTCAGTCTGTTCAGCTCTGATCTTTTATTCATATTTTCTTCTTCTTACTTCTCTGGATTTGAAACCAGAGCCGATTCAGACCTCAGCTGAACTCGCCACTTTCACTCATAGTTGGCTCAGAGTCACATGTTCATGTGCAATCAGTTTGTGATTCATCCCTGTGAGTCAAAGACGATTTTTAAAACTCTGTTACACAAACCAAAAGGGAAAAAAATCAGGGTGTCCAAGTTTAAAAGAAAAACAAACAAACGAAACGAAAAGAAAAGAAAAGAAAAGAAAAAAGAAAAATTAGGCAGAAAAAACTGCTGGAAGTTTTCACCTGAGAACACATACACTCTTCCAACTCTGATACTTTATATTTCATGTATTTCTTGACACTTCACTTCTAGGTCGTAAGTAGGCTATGTCCAAAATACACACCATGTGGTAATATTCACACTAAGTAAGCACCATACACTGCTCATACCACACTGTTTTGCCAGTTTTTATAGAAAAACAGAATCTGTTTCAAAGACTTGACTGATAGGAAAGCAAAGTGATGATAGATATCATTGCCATTTCGGAAAGATGCTGATAGAATTCAAAAGATTTCCAAAAAAAATATATTCCAATATTTTGCTCTCAGTGCAAGTTTCCAAAGATTGTTTTCATATGTATTATCTATTGATTAGCTTTATTTTGTTGTAGATTTTCACTCTCAATATGAATTTGAATAATTTCAGAGGTGTAAACTATGGTGGCCCTGAGGGCTCAACATACTACAACTTAAGAAAACACATGCAAAGACACAAACATGCTGTTCAGAAAACCAAATCCAAAGTTAATCAGAACACGCACATGCACACAGACACACAAACACTAACACACACACATAAACGCAGAGTAGAGTGTGTGTTTGCACTTCAGTGTTAAGCTCCCACACGACTTCACTTACTCATCATTAGAGCTGAAAAAGCATTGATCACCATTCCTTTTGATTAATGATGAATGGGATTGTGTGGCAGACACACACACACACACACACACACACACACACACACACACACACACACACACACACACACACACACACACACACACACACACACACACACACACACACACACACACACACACACACACACACACACAGGCTGACTCACACTCATACTGATATTTTCATTAGACAATTTAAATACCAGCTGATCTTGACCTTTCCCCCAGTATATTAGCCTCTTGATGTGTCTGCATTATTCTGAAAATAGAAAAAAATGTATGCTCTCAACAGTTCAATAATGGTTGATAATGATTGAGTTGTTTTTAGGTGAACAGGGACAAATAGAGAGAGAAGGCTGAATTGTAAATAACCTGAAGATAATCCTGATTTTGAATTATGTTTTGATATTGAAGCAGAACTAGGCTACTGTAAACAAAAATTGAGACAAATTATAAAATAAAATCCATACACGTATCTCCTCTGACTCATTGGGTGACTCAGCTGCACCTAGATGTACTGAAATGACCAGCTATAGATAACTCTGCTTCCTGGAATTAAACATGTAACAACCCAGATGTTTCTATTCACTGAGTTCATTGTCTGTTTGTGGATCAAACAGATCAAATTCCCTCACAAGAGAATATTCTCCATAAGTGCACACAGGTCATCTTATCCTGTTCCTTCTGAAAAAAAAAAAAAAAAAATCAAATGACTCCATTGTTTATTATTCTTCAGTGAATGGCAGAATGTAAAGGGCCATTGTTAGAAAAAAATGTGTGAAGGGTTCAAGATTTCCTTTCTTCCCCTCTTATCCAGTATAATGTTATCACTAACAGGATATGACACACTTGAACAATTGTGGTTTTGGTGGTCTTAAGCTGAGTGGAAGTGCAAGTCATTGCCGGGCAAAGGGAGCGGGCTACATAGAGAATGAGCGATAGGCTCAGTGTGCCAGCCAGAAAAACGAGTGCAGACAGGAAGAGAGGAGAAGGCCACTGGAGAGCAAAGGAATTAACACAGAGCTTAGTTTAGAGCTTGTATTTATCAAACTTGTTCTCTCTTTTGGGGTCATGTATGAGCTTCCAAATTAGACAACAAGTCTATCTAAAGTTAATTTCTATCACTATCAGTAAATATAGACCTGAAGATGATCTTCTAAATATGTGTAGGACCTACTGTATCACGCATAGAGTGCGTTGTTTCACTGCAGATCATCAAAAATGCAGATCATATGATGAAGATGGAAATGTCAGAAAATAACTATCTATTGGGAAATTATGTGAACTGTTACACCAAAAATACCAAAAGAATAAGATCCCTTTGAGTTGTGAGGTGCTTCTGTGCATTGGAGAAAAGCAGTTATCTTGGTGGTTATCTTATGATACAAGAAGTTACAAGGATTTGATTGAGAGTCATCAACAAAGGACCAATAATCACTGAAAAAAAATACAGAATGAAAAAACTGGCACATAAATTGAGATAACAAGAAACACAACCGGGCCTCGAACTGAGCAAATAGATAACTTACAAAACTCATACTGGTTACATGTAAATAGATCTAAGATGTGAGACTGGACTGAATGGATGAATGGTTTTCTGCAAATCTAATAACTTGTCAGAAAAGAATGAATTGATCTAATAAATGTCAAATAAATGGCAAACCAGAATAACAAGGTAACTAGATTTGAGGTATTTCTGCAAGTGTGGGGACAGAAAATAGAGGTGAGAGGACCTGTCATAGTTGATATTTTAACGATTTAAAAACCAATCAAATTTGTGCATGACTGTCTGAGGTTGGGAATCCACAAACTACAACAAGTTATCCACAGCTTCAGATATGACTTTGTGTATCTGTCTCCTGTTTCCATAGCCTCCCTGATGTCTGTGCGGTGCTGCTGAGAGGCTTAAATCTCTCTCCTCGTGATCAATAGAATCTCATCTGATCTAAACAAAATATTCCTATTCTCCAAACCATCAGGCTATGACATCATGTGGCTGACAGGTGTGAATTGTTAGTATCCTCTCAGGGCCACAGGCTTAAATGCAAAGAAGTGCTGGAAAATATCCTTTGAACTGGGAGTCCATGCATCATTTACAACTATTATGGTCCCGAGTCAAAATGTGAGGCAGCCGAAGTGGTTTCTCCGTTTGTAATAGAAGCGTATTGATTGAACAGTTTGAACATTCCTCCAGCTCCCTCTTTTGCTGCAGACCTTTTGGCTCTGACACAGTTGGCAGTGAAGCTGCAAACAGGAAATGGGCCACATCTCTGCAATTCTTTCTCCAGTCAGTTTAAAAATTGCTCAGTGGGCAGATGAGTCCTCATTGTTCTGGTGCAAGGACAGGTTGCCAGACAATAGCTCCCCTGGCAGAGACAACAAAAATGTCATCCAGCCTACAAGCAGCCACATTCACAGAGTCTGAGGGCTCAGATTACATCAGAATGATGGTGAACATCCAAAATATCCTGCATATATCAGAAACCAACAAACAATTGGCATCTGTTAATTCAATTAATCAGTGTTTGAAAATATGACTATATGAATTAGTGAGTGTAATCTTTCTCTCACTATTCTCCTGGGTGAATGAAAAATTAAAACACGTTTTTTTTCCCTCATCAAATTAAGATTTATAAGTCTTTACTGGTGGCATAGTTGAACAATTTGAGAAATGAGAAGATGAATACCCGTGGCATGCCTGTGCAGTGTCGAGCTAGAGCCAGAAGTTGATTAGCTTATCTTAGCATGAAGAGGGGGAAACAACAAGCCTTGTTCCCCCTACCAACACCTTTACAGCTCAATTGAAAAGTAGCAGGGAAACTCTGATAGTAAATATACAGATTTGCTCTGTACAGTATGCACACCTGGCTCAGAGTTAGCAATAAGCTATTCATAAACTGTTTTTTATGGTGGCCCTGAGAGCTCAATACACTGTAGCATAAGAAAACATGCAGAGACACAAACATGCTACATATTCAGAAAACATCTGATGCTATAAACTCATCTTGTCAATTGTTATTATCTGTATAGTGTTTCAAAGTGATGTTGGTATACTTTTTTGAGCTGGAATTGAAAATCTTCAACATTTAGGCCTACATAACTAATAATTATTCCATGTAAGAAAGTTTACCAGAGGTAAAGTTTTAATACCTGAACTGAATTCGTTCATGTGGAGCAGATTTGTTGTAAAGTTGTTTTATCACTTTTCTTTTTATTATAAATCTCAAGCAAAAATGTGACCAACAATTATTTTCATCACCAATCCACAATCAATTGAATGATCAATGATGAATGATGATCAAAATCGCCTCATTATAACTAGAATCCCAGGTTAACATATATAGACTGCTTCATTTTGTCTTCAAATAGCCAAACACTAAAGTCTTTCAGCCAAGAAAACTGGGAAATAAACGTATTTGCTCCCTGAAAAGTAGGCTACACATTTGATTCCAGATATTTCTGGTATATTTCCTATACAATACCAAATGATTTATGACTTTCCAAAAGTGTCCACTTCTGACAGTGTGGTCAGTTACAAAAGTCCAGGCAGTCCCATAAGGCAGCATTAATTAGGCTTCTGGCTGGTCACGTGCTGCAGTGGACTCTGATCCAATGGGAGATTAATTGGAGGCGGTGACGCGGTACAGTGAGTCGTCATTGCGTAATCACGTGTGCGCTCTCATTGTTTTATTTATTTTTCCACAACGCCGTGAGACTGTTTCCTGTGCGCGCGTGCGTGCGTGTGTGTGTGTGTGTAGACGGTGTGTCGGTCAGATAGGGGCGGTGAGGAGCGCAGAGACCGGCAGAGAGGAGACGCGCTCGTGCCCCGCCCCTCTTCCGACACGTTGCCCAGGGAGAGGCTGCACGGGCTGGATGGGACTACCGCCCGCCCGCGCGCCCGCCCGTCTGCGTCGGCTGGTCTCATGGTTTCGCTCCATCATCAGTCAGCTCGCTCCGTCAGCGCATCCGCACACACGGCTGCTGCATGTCCTCGACTCACCGAACCGGACGGAGGAAACGCGCTGTTCAATTCTAGTAAGTGACGGTCTGCTGCTTCTACCTCTCCTCACAGCTCACCTGGATTCATCACATATTATCACTGTAAATGTTAATGAGCGCCAGGAGCAGGTGAGTAGCTTCAGCGAAACAAACGCGGATTGTAAAGGTGATGTTCGCGGCTCTGCTCCGTGAACACACCGGTCAGGGTGGATTTTGTGCGGTTGTTATTAACAATGTCCTCTGTCGGGGGAAACAGTAGCAGTGAATTCATATTTATGCGTATTTTAAATGTGCATTCAGCAAACAATAGGGGCGAAGTTGTTGAAAATGTCTGAATCTGCATGTCCGCGTGTGTGTGTGTGTGTGTGTGTGTTATGTGTGTGTATCTGCATGTGAACTGACAGGCAGTGGGAAACAGGTCCATGTGTCTGGATGTTTTTCCTTACATAATGTTGGACGACCTGCCCATTTGGAAGAGGCAGAGGAGGGTTATTTAATCTACTGGCCTCTATATACAGTCATTTCAGGACACTGAGCTGGAACAACTCTGAGAGCAGGACTCAGGACTCAGGATCAGGTTCAGGGTCTGGATCAACTGGACCAAGTGCTTAGGCCAGGAATTTAGACCAGGGACCTGAACAGGGACGTAAACCATAGACCAGGGGCTGGGACTATAGGGATTAGGATGAGGGACAATGATTGAGAACAGAGACCTAGACCAGGCAGGGACTGAGACCAGCGATCGACACCAACAATTGGACCCATGATATAAGAAGTACTCACTCAGCACCACCGTTTCTTCCCAGACAAGTTTTATATTCGTACTATTTAAGTGACATTGATTTTCTTGTTAAACTGGTATGTCACATTTAATGTCAGAGCTACAGTATACTGTAAGTGACCAGTCAAACATGAAGCATACATTTTCCTATACACCCAAGTTATCAAATTGAAAGTTTGCAACAGTTTGATTTTGTTGGTTATCTAATAACAGAGTCCCATCTGTCTAGGTAGATGTTCATCCATAGTTGCAGTCTCACCATTATATTTTCCATACAGACCACATCCAGTCTTTGTTTCCATTGGTCCATGAC
Organism: Trachurus trachurus; assembly: GCF_905171665.1. Lineage (NCBI taxonomy): Eukaryota > Metazoa > Chordata > Actinopteri > Carangiformes > Carangidae > Trachurus > Trachurus trachurus. The sequence continues at coordinate 28,946,858 of NC_139893.1, forward strand.
AGGAGGGAGGGGCTTAAGCCAGTTTACTGAAATCATTTTATTAGCTATTAACCAAAGAACCCTGTGTAGTAACCCTTTGCTTTCCCCCTGAACTCTTCGAAGGCAGATTTCTTAGAATTATTATTAAATTGTTGTGGCTCTAATGAGCTCTTCACTATTTTTCCAAATGACTAATTTGGGACACTGCCGATAAACAAGAGAAAAGTTCCCAAATAGACCACATCCCCTCCAGCAGAGAGTGCTAAATTTCCTGTCACAGTTGGATATCATGAGAAGAGTTTTAGAATAACTAATCCTTAACGCCGAAACAAATTCTCTCCAGTTTGTGCTACTTAAGCATTTTAAAGCAAGAGCATCTCCAAGAGTTCACTGGTACTCAAATGGAATTATATTGTAGGCTATTTTGTAGGCTAGGTGTCAGATGTTTTTGTCTGTTGGTTATATCAACTTTGGCTTAACTGTGATGATGGGGCTTTTTTTATTTTTATTTTTATTTTTATTTTTTTTTACTATTTTCCGATATTTTATTGACCTTGTGATAAATGCATCAATTAAGAAAATAGAAAATAATGAATGAAAAAGACAGCTCAAACGTCCAATCTAAATAGAATCTCTATTCCTGCCTGGAATGTAATTCTGCAATTGAAATATGAAATAGTAGTTTTAGTCTTATGTAGGATTGCAGCTAATGGCAGCCAGAAAAGTAAATATGAATACATATTGGACATGGTTGGAAGTGGTTTGTTTATAAGTAAACACACTAATGATTCAGCAGAATCTCTTTGTCTAACCACGGCCACATTTAAAGTAAAAAAAAGATCAGACTAGTCATCCTTGCCTCATTCAAACCCCAGAAACAGCACAGAGGACGTGACCACAGTGTCTCAGACTGTGGATGTTGAAACAAAGAGCTTTGGGTGGAAATATGTGTTTCTCTCTCAGCTGGTGAAGATTAAATTTAGTTCACGTCTTGTCCTTTCTAACAATTTCCTCATTCGAGCTCATGATCGTAAAACTGTAAATTATGGCTTTGATTGAGTCTCTGTCTGGATGAGGTAGCAGCTTATCCATGTGTTGCAGTAATTTCAACTTTTCAAACTCTATTTTTCCCAGAGAGTCCTTTTATATATTGCTTCTTCTTGAAGACCACTGAGCTGCCAATGACCTCATCAAGATCCTGAATCAAGATCCCAAAATTTGCAAAGAGGCTAAATATGACTTGACATTAGGATTAATATGTTAAAAACGAGATGTTTTCAAAAAAATGTATAGAAGTTTGAACATTTCTCTCAAAGTAAACATGATACAGCTTGCGTGTGCATTTCTCTGTGGACTGAGACTGATACTTGCACAATATTGGTGAAACCTAAACCTGATTTATAATGACATTACACATGGAGAAATACATTTATACTGCATGGAGCTTCAATAGAATCATCTACCTTTATACTGTATGGGAGCTTTAAGTATCTTAATCTCAGTCCACACTGTCTGATGTAGGATTTATATTCTCTATATAAATATAGCTCATCCCTGAAGCCATATAGTATGATTTCTCTGTTATATCGAGACCCAGACTTCATAGTTATATATATATATATATATATATATATTATATGACTGCATCATTTTAAAAAGATGTATTATTCTATTCTATATTGCCACATTTTCTGCAAATTCAGTCTGACCAGTTGGTATCATAAGCTTTGGGATATCCACTACTAAAGTTTAGACTTGGCCTTGTGTTTGTCTGGCAGGTCCGTGATGCTTTCTGCTGGCTGAGAATCCAGCTTCACCATGTCGGCCTCAGACTCGGATTACTCCATCGACTGGCTCGCCAGTGATGAGGATGACTACGACAGCCTGAAGAGATTAAGCCCTCAGGATGCAGAGGAGCTACCGCCGTCATCATTATCAGCTTCATCATCATCATCATCATCATTGACCACATCATCAAAGCAATCTCCTTCAAGCTGCTTCCACTCTGGAGCGACCCAGAGGAGGCGGGGTCACTGCTGTGAGTCTCCAGCTGCCCCACAGACCCCAGCAGTCTGTCCAGTTCAGGGATTTACCTCCGTTTGTTCACAGCATCATTCAACCAGGAAGAGAGCACATGGCACTGGTTTGGATGGACTCTGTGAAAAGCCTCAACCAGACACTGAAAACGAACTGTTCTGGCACAAGGTGAGAGGTTTATTCACAGTTGTTTGCATTATGGCACAGAGCGGCTACCAGTATCCCCCATCAGTGTTTATATTGAAACCCAGGATTCTCCTGAAAAAGTAACATGTTTATGGTTATGTTAACTTATGACCACCAGTTTAATATATTTCATATTAAATTCTGAGAAATCATGTTTTATCCATTATTTTGGGCATACAGTGTAAATACATTAATACCCATTAGCCTCGGGCACCATTTCAGTTAGGGTTAGCCGGTCATTGCAAACTGATGCATTCAACATTCACAATTTCTATTGGTTGTGGTTTCTGGTGGAAGCACTGGGTGAAGTTTACTGTAGGCTATCATAAATTGTCTCGGTTTACTAGAACTGAACAGAAAAGACAAACATTACAGTAAATACACATTAGATACACACACTGATGAACATTACCCTGGCAATGAGACACCCCTCACTGTCTGTCCTGCTGGAGTTTTTCCTGATAGGCTTTGCTGACGGAGGTGTGAATGAATGTTTGATCCTGTACCTTCTTCCAGAGTTATTAGCATTAGCTCACACTTCAACTTGTGGGAGGAGTCAGATCAAAGCTTGTGGACGGCTAAAAATATCTCGTTCTCACAATTTTCCCTACCATTTTAACCAAAATTGTATGAGTGATTGTGATTCTCATTACACCAATCCACAAAAATATTCACTGTAATTACATGTAAAAATGCAGCTCTGGCTTTGAATAGAGTACAGTAATAAATGTACTTACTTCCTTCAACCACTGGCTCCAGGGATTCAAACACAGGAGATAGGTGGTGATGAGGTCCATCCCTGAGGCCTTTGGTCAAGCTCCTTCTCCAGAGTTTCTCTACAACTTAAAAACAATTTGCACCAAGTTAGTTACAACTTAGAGATGAGACAGAATTTATAATTTACACTTCACCAGAACAAGTGTAAGTCCGTCCTTATGAACTGAAAGATGAAGGACTTATGATCGAGGACCTAGGACAGTTTCCCCTCAACGGTGTTAGCTGTCTTATTACAAAAAAACCCTCACAGGTCCCGTTGGTGCAGTTTATTGGGAAACTAATAGTCAACTTAATACGACAACAACAGGATCAGCTGAAACACTTGGCTGCTGTTTTTCATCTCGTCATGTTTAAACAACAGCAACAGAGTGATGCACCACAAAGGTGAACAACAACTGCAGGGAGGCGCTGGTGATATCAGACTGTAAGAGGATCGGATGATGCCAGTGTGATGGTGCGATCGGGTCTCATGTGTCAGTCTGAGGTGCAGAGTGGAGTTGGGGACGAGGGTGGTAGCGTGACAGCTTGGCGAGCCACGTGTGAAGGCGTTGATTGCTATCAGTTTCTCTGTGAACTCCCTCAGCTGTTAATTGCAGCCTGTGGACATTTACTTTTAGTGTATGAGCAGGAGGCTAATGGCATTAAATGGAAACGATTGTTAATGGGTACAAGGTCACTTAGCTATAGATCGATACATCCCTGACAAAATGAGAAATTGAGGGAATTCACTTCAATACAATTGTATTTGTAAAGTGCTAAGTAATACACATTATCTCGAGGCTCTTTCTCGGGTGAAGGGTGGGGGAGGAGAGAGAAGGAGGAAGGAGCGAGAGAGAGACCATGAACAGCAGATGATTGAATTGGGTGACTGTTAATTGTAATAGTGTGCAAAAACCATAACCATATTACTAGTAGAAAAAGCTCTTTAAACTTTTAATTACATCACACTCTACTATTTTCCTGTTTTAACTGATCTGTAAACCCTTATTTTAATATGTAAATTATAGTTTTAAGTTTTCATTTAATCTTAATGTGTTATGGATTTTATTTTGAGTTAAAATAAGATTTAATGAATGAGTGAATGATGGTTGGATGGGAAAAAATGGTTGTAATAGCAAAAAAAAAAAATCATACAAGCAGTGATACATGCTGTTCACTCGCTCATTGTGGGTCCTGAGTCCTGAGTTCAGTTCTAGGTAAACAACAGTGCTCTGCTGTGGTACATGTGGCTGTTAGGGAGCACTCTGCTTGGTGCAGCACTGATATCATTAATGCTAACTCAATTATCTGTTCCACACAGTGCATGGAGCTGCAGTGCTACATCCATCCGCTGTCATCCATCCTGCGGGGCCTGAAATCAGGCAGGTACTCTGAACGTAAGTGTCTATCACTGCCTGGGTTTGTTAATGAAAACACTTTGTACAGACCACGCTGCTGTAAACACCTCATGTTGTGATCGCTGACGCAAAGCAGGGTGATTATTTAGGCATGTCACTAGGTGTCCTCCTGAAGCACCAGAAGCAGAGCGGATCACAGAATATTAGTCATCTTTTGGTCCAGACTTTGAGGACCACTAATGTAGGACCACCACCTGCTCAAACCCTCATTTTGTTTGTTTGTTCTGTGCTTCAAGGTGATTGTATGGCATATTTTTACATTTTCGGTAAATTAGGCTATTCAGTGTCCCAGAAAAAAATATTTCTTTTTTTTTTTTTGTAGGTGACTAGCTTAGCTTAGCACAAAAACCAGAAGCAGGCTTCATTAACACGGTGTGTCTTGTTTGCAAAGAAACAAAAACATGTTAATTCATAACATCAAAAATGATCACATGTAGATCCTTGCTGTTCTGATCAAATGGTTGATTGTGTTAATTAAGGAGGCTTTTTGTAAAATGTTTTCATTTTCATTCATTTTTTCACTCATGAACATCTGTCTCCAGAGGTGGAAAAAAAACCCAATGTTAACTCTCTGCTAACAAGTGAACTTACAAGTTTTCTGCTAGAGAAAACTTGTAAGTAGTGAAAATCCTAATGGTCCGCGCCACTGGCATGTTGCCCCACATAAACATCATCTCAAGTGTAAACTCTTCAGATTTGGCTAACAGCATGGCATCTAAAAGTTCCTGCTCTGTCAGAACTACGAGGCAAACAGTATAGCCTCAGTGTCACTAGCTGACCTTTAGTATTTAGTGAAATTACATTGCCTATATTCTTTATATAGTATGTGACCAAAGAAATACCTCTGAAGATGGGAGGTGAAACTGAGGTAAAATGACACTCTGCTCTCTTGCATGTGTGAGTGTGACACTGGAGGTTTTGTGGAATTAGGCTCCAACAAAGGATTCATTAGTAATCAATTAAAGATTCATGTAATTCTTGGTAGGCTATGTCACTTTTTCAACATGTGTCTCATGTCAACATTCAGGAAATTATCTCCTCCTAATCAACATGTGTAATACATTTACTAATATTGAAACTGACTTTCCAGAATAAAACCTTCAGGGAGGCACGCTGCTCTCTGAAAATTACAGTGGTAAAACAAAGAAAAGGGATCAAAGCTGTCACGAGTCATTTAACATCCTTTTAAAGTCCGAGTGCCTCAGAGATGAAAGAGCGGATCAAAGACACTCTGTTGTATGCAATTTAGGTGAGATATGGACTGAATAGCAGCTGTTTGCACTTGTTCCTGCTCACAAATGCTACTGTGGCAAATAAATGAGCAGTAAAGTCATAAACAGAGCCCAAGCTCCACAAACTTCCACTTGTGGATGGAGTGAGATGATGCGCTCAGATCATAGTCATAACAAAATGTAGCGATCATCATTTTATAGATCTTTTCTCACATTAAATCAAACCAAAGCATTTTAACATAATTTCAAATATAGACATTCAAAATAGGGATGCTTTTGATTTATGTCTTGGTCCCTGTTGGAGTAAAAGCCTGCTAGTTTTAGCTTCGTAAGTGTGAGGATTTGATGCTTTAACAACAATTTCAAGGTTTTGACGGTCGGTCAAAGCAAAACAATTTTTTTCCTTTAAATCAAATGATGAAAAATGAAAGTTGAGTTACACCTAGCAATGAATTTCTTCATTGCTTAACCTGGTGATTAATTATTTGATCTGTAAAACAGTGGCAGATAGCCACTACAGAATCACAGAGCACAAGGAGACAGGAGTCATTAAATTTCTTGTTTTGTCCAATCAACAGTTAAAAACTAAAAACAAAACAAAAATCGAATTAATCACCTGATATTTCTCATGTTTCATGAATTCATGAATCTCATTTTTGCAATGAACCAAATATGGTTCAAACACTCAATAAATAAATGTCTATTGAGGCCTGAGGCTTTTACCGTTAAACAATAAATAGTTCATTTGGCCTCAGTCCAATGTCAATAAAATAAATAAAAATAACTAGAAAAAGTCAAAAGCCTCTGATGAATAATGACACACTTTCTTTTCTCAAGCAGTAATGCAGTTTTGTGTGGAGCAAACTGATAGAAATGAGAGAACCACAAACTGAATGAACACTAACATTATTTTTCTCTAGTGGATCAACCAATGTAAGGATATTTCTAAATTAAATCCAGTTCATCTGCAAAGTTTGAAGAAACAACAAAAGTCTTTACATTGGTTCTTATTGTCCAACACTGATACTGATATGTCCGAGAAAGACTCTCGGCAGACGATTAATCATTTGGGGCCTACAGTACAACTTGGCCTCATGACAGATTTCTCTCATCTCCTCTTATCACCTGCAGGTCTCAGCAGTTTCCAGGAGAGCGTTGCCATGGACCGTATCCAGAGAATCCTCGGGGTCCTGCAGAATCCACACATGGGGTAAATACCTTAGAAATACTTCAACATCTGTTCGTCAGTGCTTCCTGTGTCTGTGTGTGTGCATGCGTGTTGACCCTTCCCTGTCCCGATTTGATGGACTGATAACAGCCACATGTCAGATAAACAGCAGTTAAAAGCATCATGGAGCTGAACACAGGCAGGAATGTGTGTCAGATAAAATAGTTGAGTGGTCAAACCCGATCGTCACTGATGATTCAAGTCCAGACAATAACTTAAATGTTGATTTAATATTTCTCTAACAGCTGCAGCTGCTCACACGCATCATCTTGATCTAGAGACACTGAAGGTCCTAGTTCAGAAATAAAGTTTATAAGATTCAATTATTGATATGATATTAAGAAATATGTTACTGTTTAAGTGGAGCTTAAACCCTTACAAACAATCTTTGAGCAGAAACCAGTTTGTCTGACAGTTGCTTTAACAAGAGGTTAATTTTTGTCCAATCAGTTATGTCTTGTACAGTTATGTAAAAACTGAAAAAATGCTCACATACCCACACTTTCTTAAATTTATTTTTAAATAATAATAACTTAGGTGCTCCAATGCAGCATTTAATTGCCAAGTACTTTATTTAAATAACTTCACTGTAACAAATAAACTTCTCAAAAAAAGTTTGGAAACGTTATTTCAGTTAGTCATTTCTCCCCTTTAATGATACCAATTGGTGTTGTATTTTGTGGAAAGCCTGATTAGTTACCTTTACAACGAGGAACAACTTGTGAGGATCATGGATTCTTGGAATGAGTAACACAGTTGAACTTGTAAAATACAACACCAATTGGTATTATTAAAGGGGAGAAATGACTAACTGAAATAACGTTTCCAAACTATTTTTGAGGAGTTTATATAAACTTTTTGTCCAATAAAGCACTTAACTGAAAAAAATGACTCCAACACTTTCAGTGTTTCACTTTCAGCCTACTTGTTGCAAAGTTTGCCAAGTCTAGCACGACTTGTCACTTTCTGATAGCAACTCACTGAGGCCTCTAATCTGGCAGAGAAAACTCGTGGCCTATAATCAGCTTTAGATACAAACTTTTTAGCTTTCGACAGAGGCAAACTATCAGTTTCCGTCTGTTAAGATCAGCTAAACTAAGCTAAGCTGTAGTATTGATCTTTTTACTTATTTTCAGTAACCAAGTAATGGAAGCATTTATCTAACCCTAACTGTTAATGTGCTGTACAATGCTACAATGTGAAAATGTCAAAGGCTATACTGCCAACTCAATGTTAGCCAATACCAGCCGATTTAGACCTCCACCACTGAAGGTTAACACAACTCGGGGAGTTTATCTTAAAATTTTAACAGTTAAGTCAAACAACTGAAACTCGGACCCCACTCTGCAAAACACAGTTTTTTTTCCCCCAAACATTTAAAGGTCCCATATTATGCTGTTTTTCAACCATTTCACATACAGTAGGTCTAAGTGGTCCAACCACATGTATTTGGAGTATTGTCCCCAAATCAATCTGTTCAAAATCTCAGCAATCTAATAGTGGCTCTCAAGAGCTCTCCTGAGAACGAGCCATTTCTGTGTGGGCACCTTGAAATGCAATAAGATGTGCAAACCACGTCCATGGGGAGAGGGTGTGGTTTCGCTACCGGTACCATGTGCTAATGGTGACATTGGGAATAGGGATGGGGCAATAATCAAATTGAATGATCGAATCGTTGTTCAATTTAAAAAAATTTGAATAGCCTAGTTTATGAGACTATCGTCTTGTCTGAAAAACTGTAAATGTTCCCTTTTTACTGGCGCCGATAACTTCGCACTTGGGCTGCTTGCTTCTTACTGTCGCTGTTCTGGAAAAAAGTCAGCAGGCGGAGCTCACACTTTTATAGACTGGCCCAGCGGGAGTATAAGGAAGTACCGGGAGGTGGAGTTAGCTGCTCTTGACGTCAAGATCAGCAGCACTTCCAACTCTTCCAACTGGCCCTTTGGGCACACGATCTGAAAAGAAGTGAGGCAATCAATTAAGGGAGCGAACAGACTTCTTTCCTCCAGGCGTCAGAGAAACACAACCGCTTCAAAACCAGTATAAAGTGGATTTTGCATAATATGGGCCCTTTAACTTAAATAAAACCAAATGTGTGTTAGTGCCTTTAAATAGTTGTAAAGTCCAACAACTCACCTCAGAGTTCCTCTGAACACCACTCACACAGTACGTTTACATGACACTTGAAAAAACCGAATTATTGCCTTAATCCGACTATAACTGGATAACTGAAGTGCATGTAAACACCTTAGTCTGACTGAAATCGGAGTTGAGAACTCCGATTAAGACACCCAGATAATGCGATTGGAATTCGATTTTCTCCGGCATGTATACACCTTAATCAGAGTATAACTGGACAATGCATGTGCGCATGCTCCACAACCGTAGAGACGGCACCAAGTGGAGCAGAGAAGCCAGCCAAACCCCCGGCAAAGTAAAGAAAAAAAAAACCAACATCAGCGCCGATTCAATGCATTTCACACAGTGCAACCAGCAAGTGTTTTATTAAAAAAATAAAATAAAGAGAGAGAGAGACGAGAGAGAGAGAGAGAGAGAGAGAGAGAGAGAGAGATGAAAAAAGGAAGCCCGTATCCTATTCTCAGCGCGAATCCGGCCCAGACTGACGTGTCTGGTCGGGAACTGCAGTTGAGAATTTATTATTAGTAAGCTTATAAGTTGTTTATATTCAGTTTTTTACGAGGTGACAGAAAAGTCAACAGGACAGGCGGCGTATTAACCTGCTGAAACGACGGGTGACGGCGCATGAGGAGGCGGACCCCGTCAGTTATTCGATTTTCTCAGTTGCATGTATATTGAGACAAGGACAGAAGTCCGACTTGACGCCAAAATCGAATTTTGAGCATAGCTCGATTAAGCTCTGCATGTAAACGTACTGACAGTCTAGTTCTGGTGAAATGACACTTCACTGCCTGTAATGATAACAGTTTTGAAATAGACAATAAAGTTTGATTTGATTCCAACTTTCCATTGTTGACGCTTTATGTTAAAGAAAGAATAATAAAAGATTATTGATGTTAATGCCTAGACTGATGATGTGGTTTGCAGATATTCCCCTTCTATCATTAATAATTTAGATTACAAACAATCAAACATTAAACAAAGTGTGTTTGACTTGATTTGTTGTTTGTTGCGTCATATTTTCTTCCTGGACTTTCCATGACCCCACAAACGTCACACACACACGTCAATAGCTGTATCCTGTATCCTGTCGCTCTACATCTTCACTCCCAAAGTTCAGCTCTGCCTTTAGTGGGAGAGGATGCTGCAGTGAGTGAGCACCATATGATATATCCAATGTAAGCGGAATGTTTGTGTTAATATAAGTCTTAAATAGTTATATCTTCCGACAGCAATCACTTACATAGAGTGTTTGGTCTGAAACACGGGTCTGTCAGTCACTCTGCTCTGCTGTAAGCCGAGGAGAAAACTTTCCTTGTATCCTACAACCTTTATCCAATGAGGAGAGAGAACGGCATACAGGGGCGGTCCTCTCTGTGTGTGCAGCCAAGGGATGCGCATGAATGTGGTGACGTAGGGACGAGGGCGGGGAGTCGGGGACTGCTAACTCCATCAGCTGACAAGAAGTTAGCCAAAACGACCGGATCGCTTACTTCTGCTTTAATTACTATGCAATTTATTAATACAGTTCTAAATGTTAAATCTGCATTAATAAGCTCATCTATGTGTGTCAGTAAATTATGTACAAACTAGTGAGATAAACATTTATGTAAAGACTCATACAATGATTTAGACATGTACTAATGGTTAGCGAGTGTGTTAATAGATGTTATACAAACACTTATCAATACTGCAATTCATGATTAATTCAGGTAGTTACTACTTCTTCCATTCTTTAGCCCCAGATGGGTCACGCCAGGGTCACGACCAGTTCACACTGGATTCAAATTGTCCAAATTTCAAAGGATAATGGAAACAGCTACATAAAGACATCAGAGTTGAGCAGTGAAGCTGCAGTGTGAACGTCACTCACCGTCAGACGCTGTTTGGTTTAGTTTGGTTTCATGGTTTCGGATGCTGTTGAGTGAGTTTCCTCCTCTGGCTCAGACTCCGACCTGCTTCTCTAACACAAACACAGCTCGTGAGCCGAACGTCTTTGTTTAACAGCCGACCACACATGCAGCGCTGCAGCGTAGGTGGTGTCACATCTGTCCCACTAATGTCAGATTTAACACACAGCGAGGGGAAACGTCTGAGTCATTCACCACCAGGACAAATTGGATGTTGTTTTAGGCTCCGCTGCTTCACATTTGGCTGCAGTGGCGACAAAACATGGCAGCAGAGAGCAGAGACGTTTACAGCAGTGAAGGGGACGCTCACAGCTGATCTCTGATCAGTTGGTTTCAGTTTGAAGACACACTTCTCCCTCTGATCTCAGTTCCCCACTGATTCAGAAGTATCTATCTGCTTCTGTGATGTGTCATAGACATTGTGTAGTTTTAGTATCAGCAGCTGTGAGTCTGTGCTTTGTTCATGTCGTACTCAAGTTTCCTTGTTTTCATTTTTTAATTTGCTTTATTGTTGTAACTTGTGATTGAGGTAGAGTTGGCATCTGTTGTAATCTTTACTCAATACTTCAATATGGTTAACGTAATTAAATATATCTATAAATACAATAAAATATAATTAATTATTATCATGGTAAGTCATATTTCCCCTCAAGATACGCACATGGACAAAAGCCCTGGACAAAATATTGAGTTAAGTTTGAGTTAAGACTGTCTGTCAAACCAAATTACACTTGAAGAGATTAATAAAAATAATCTATGAATAAATAACATAATGTAATTAAAATTTAAATAGTTTTAAATAGAAAATAATGTAAAAATGTTTTCATGTGCTCAGATATTAAGATCTCATTAAATCCTGGAAAATAAAAATGATCAGTAAATTGAGTAAAACAGACAGATTAGGTGGTTGAACAATTTAATAAAACAAGAAAATAAAAAACTCCCAAACTATCTCCACAGATATGATGGATTATTTTTTTATCTTTTTACTGAACAATGACCTGTTTTTATTTTTTATTTTTAATCAAAACTAGATTTTCGTTTAAAATTATTATTAATGATTTTTGACAGATTTACTTCATTATAACGTAATAATAATTATTATTACATTACATTTGACTGCTTAAAGAGTTTGCCTCAGTGATGATGATGAAACTTATATTCTGTGCGGTAAATATTGTTCCACACCATGACAACTTTAACTTTGGAGAGACTCGTGTTGTTTTACTTGTAGTTCTGCTCCCACTCGTGTCAGACTGTTGGGTTGTCGGGTCGTGTGACCCTGTGGAAAATGATGGTGTGACGTAGCTGAGATTGTGAGACTATGTGTGTGTGTGTGTGTGTGTGTGTGATGTCCCGGCTGAAGTCGCTCATGTTTTTGACTCCATCTCATGTCTGTGAGCGTGGGTGGAGCCTCAGCCGGCTGCTCCCGGGCCTGTTGCTCTATTTATAGCCTGTGAATGGAACACCCCCCCCCCCCCCGCTGCCACGTGTGTGCTGCAGCCCGGGTGTGTGTGTGTGTGTGTGTGTGTGTGTATTTGTGTGTATGGGGCAGCAGTGGTCACATTTTTCATGTGGAGTTAAACATGCTCTGCTCGTCTTCCTCCATACCGGTCATGTGACACTCATACGTGGACATGGGCTCAGATAGCATCACACAGACAGACATGAATGCGCGCGCACACACACACACACACACACACACACACACACACACACACAGATGAGCGGCCACTCGCCCCCTCACAGCCCTGTTTTATTTATTCAGTCTTTGTGCTGTTTCATGTCGTTCCACCAATCAGACGCAGTCCGAGCTCTGAATGTGTTGGCAGAGGCTTTATGAGGATTATGTAATGGCCACTGGCGAGACATCCCTAAGCCATCTGAGCTGCAGGCCGGCTCAAGCCTGGTTCGACTCTGGTTCAACTCTGGCTCTGTGTAATCTGCAGCTGAAAGCTCGTCTGCCGGAGAAATGTCACAGTGTGAAGAAACAAATGACTTCACCTCCCTCTGTCAGCAGCTCTTCATCACCATCATCGTCGTCGTTCGTTGTCGCCATCCTACAACTCCACTTTTCTGCAGCATGTTTTGTACATTTTCATTTCTCTGACAGAAAAGACAGGATGGCTGTCCGGTCCCTCGCTCAGCTTCACTCATCTCTTTCTTCCTGTCTTTCCCCAACAACGTCTTCTTTGGTCTCTTCTTTCTCTGACATGATGAACATACTGAAATTACTCAGCTAGCTAGCTTCTTATAGGTAGGCAGAGATGTCATGTTGTGTTGCGTGTGATCTGTTGCTGTAAAGCGCTACGTGTTCTTGCCAGAGGGAGCCAGACAGGCAACCAAACATACATGGTGCATTACCAGAGCAGTGGGCGCTGTGTCAATGACAGGGGTCATTCTCCTGGTACAAGACGATGAAGAAACGTCCACATGATTTTGAAACTATCATTTTAGTCACAGAGTGTTGCCTTGAAGTAGCTGTAGTTTTTGTTTCCATAAAACACCTTGAGACAGTTATTTATACCTTCACCAACTCCAGCTGTTGTAATTTTACTTTATTCGTGCTGATCACACAGATACACAAATTATAATCAGTCCAAATTACAACAGCTGGACTCGCTTCACAAATACGACTGATCTGAGCCGCCACTCTGTGGAACAACCTGCCTGAGGAAACCAGACTTTGAAGCTCTATTATCCTCTTTGAAATCCCTTTTAAAATCATATTTTTTACAGATGTACTTTCCTGGCTTGGCTTCAGGTTTAAATTTGATTACACAGCATTTTTCTGTTGTTTTTACATCACAGCTTTGCTGACTATTTTACATGCTGTAGTTCCTGGAGTTATAAAAAAAACACTTTGTAACTCTGTTTTAAAAAGTGCCACACAAATTAAGTTTAGTATTATTATTATTACAGCTTTACAGAACTGTCCAAAAGTTCATTCCTGGATTGTCCCACAAAAAACTGTCTGTGTGTCCTGGTTCTTAACCTGACCGGTTCTTTCACCTGATTGTTTACAGTTTGTTTATCCATCCAGAGACTTTTCATTAAGACACATTTCTGTCAGTTTGCACACACACAAATTTATCATTTTGAACCAATTAAAAAATGCAATTAATTGTGATTAAATATTTTAATTAATTGACAGCCCCCAATAACAGTGTTTGTCTGTGTTCTCCTGTAGTGGACGCTTCCTCAGCATTATACTGAAAATAGAAGAAATGCTTCAGAGTTGGTTTCCTCATATCAAACCAAATGTGCTCCACACAGATGACATCACTCCGCCGAAGAAGCAAAAGGTAAATATGTCAAGAGATTTATCAATCTATCAATCAACCAATCAGTCAGTCAGCCAGTTTCACCCGCAGTGTGTGGTGTTTGTTTTCCTCTGTGATGATTTTATACATGACATTTAAAAAGTTGTTATGAGCTCTGAACTGGGGAAATAATTGTTAGATCAATCAGTGATAACAATTATCACTACAGTCCGAAGATGCAGCTCTAAAAATAACAGATAAAAAATTAACGTAGCGTCTGAGCTCTGTGTGATGGGAGGAGCAGGGCTGTGAATCATGTTATGTAACAGGATCCTGGAAGACAGCGTGAATATATTCATGTATTTTCACTGGCGACGATTTCCAGCAGCAACAGGCTCAGTTTCATAAGACGAAGTCGAGTGATGAGGGAAAAACCCAGAGCAGCCTCTCAAACAAGAATGTGTTGAATCTGTGACGGAGAATTCCACATTTGGAAATGACCAAACTAAATTTATCTGAACAGAAACATCTGCAAACCAAACAAATCATTTACTTTACTTCTCCTGGGAAATCAATCTCAGCTTGTTCTCAGATCCAGATAGTCGAATCAGTTGTTTGAGGGATCAAACAGGCAACTGTGTATACTATAGACTTAGATGTTTATATTAAAGCTCCATGCAGTGTAAATAGGGTGACCAGATGAGAATGGGTGAATGGGTGGGGGTGGGTAACACTTTGTTCTCCAGACACAGTGGAACGCCGACGTTTGTGCTTTTTAGCTGCGTGTTCATCAGGTCCCGGGACACCAGCCTCCATGTCATGAAGGACGACTCAACCTCCATGATCTTTAATGTTTTATCCAGCAATAACTACTCCAGACATTTTGGGACAATGAGGACAGGATTCAGGACAACTGCTTGTCTGGTCACCCTTAGTGTAAAGGTAGATGTCCATGTGTAATGCGATTATAAAGCAGGTCTAGCTTGTATTCAGAAACTGAGCCTTTAAACCAGCCGTCACGACTTCTGTGACTTTGTGATGTATCAACAGAGCAGTCACCAATCCCCGCCCACCTGGACCCACCATCTAACATTTGTGGGATTTGGAGTGTTTTACCTGAAATCTGCTCTATTTTCATTTCATTGGATCACTCAGAAAACAGACAGCCATTCAGAAGAGAGGAAGCCCCTGAGCCCCCTACCCACATCCAGGCGAGGGCGACTGCTTTGCTCTGACATCACAAAGCCACAGCAGTCCTGACAGCTGGTTTTATGGCTCAGTTTCTGAATACAGGCTGTGTGTTTCTCTGTGACTGAGGCTTTGAAACTTTTATAGTATTAATATAAAACTTAGACCTGCTTTATAATCACACTACACATGGACGTCTACCTTTAAACCGTACGGTGCTTTAACATAACCATGTAGATCCCCTCCTCCATACAGCTCCTCCTCAGAACTCAATCAGTCAGAGAACATACTGCACTAACACTAACATCCTCCTCCTCTTCTTCCTCCTGCAGCATTGTAGCAGTGCCTCCCCTCCTCCCTCCTCTCCATCGTCTCCCTGGTCCTCAGACATGGAGCCGTCGGCCTCCTTCTCCTCCACTCACCTCAAGTGGCTTCACACGACGCCAATCTGCTCCCTGAAAACCAGCGAGTCGAGGCTCGTTGTCCAGCCTTCCTCCTTCTCCTCCTCCTCCTTCTCTTCTGCCACCTCCCTCCTGACTGCCCGCTGCAGCAATGGAGCTACCCAAGACAACGCCGTGTCCTCCAGCACCGACTCGCACACTGGCCCCCCGCGCTGCCTCAGCGCTAACCCTCGCCAGAGCCGGGGGCCGCTGCCCTTCAAGATCAGCTCGCCGTGTCTGGAAAGACTCCTGCAGGCAAAGGACAGCATCATCGCCCCGAGGGCGGCGCGAGGCGGAGGCTGGCCATCGTAGCCGCCCACAGACGACTGTCCATCTCGTCATTCAGGCCCGACATGGCTTCCACCACACGGAGCCTGAGGACACTACAAGGCCTTAAAAAAGCATGCAAAGTCTTCTGTCATTTTCAAGCCTGCAGCTCAGAGCGACACAGATCGCCACAGCGGTGGTGGACGCTGGGATGTTTGAGTTGGACGGATTTCATCTGGTAATGAGTCCAAAGGTTAAAACAATGTTAGCAGAGGGGAGATGGTAAGGGGCGCCGTAACTGAGACTGGTTTTCCCTGACTGAGTAGAAGAGGCTGAAATCATGAGCCGAGCTCCTCCGAACACGCAATCGTATTTATGGACCTAACTCTGAACGAATGCACACAACCTGAGGTTCAGTGGAGACCTGAGGGTCTCACATCTGAATCCTTCGACTGTTACTTTGTTTGATCTGCTTCTCTTTAGGTTTTTAATGATTCCTCTACCTCATGCTGACACATCAGAGACGAGCTGCTGTCAGGTGGGAACATCTCCGACTTCACACTCTGTTCAACAGTAGATTCAGGGCAGGAGGAAACAGTTTTTACAAGATTAATATATCATCATTTGTCTGTTTTTTAAAATTATAATCAGCCTCAACGACGCCCCCTGAGATGTGATTTAGATGAAACTGAGTTGTCTCAGCTTGAGTTTAATCAGAAGGACATTTGTAACGTTCTTACCTCACAGGAAGTTGGCAGGTCATTGTTTTCAAGTTTTCTCCTTTTACATGGTGCATGTGTGACGTTCAGGCTGATCAACGTCAGGACCCTCTGATAAAATCGGCCACTTTGTCTCAGTTCAAGGCCAAAACCTTCAGGACCCTGTCTCCAAAGGTGGGTTCCTTTGTGAATGCCGTACCAAAAGAAGCTGTAACAAAACTCAAATAAGTGTAAGGCGCAGGGTGTCTGCGCTGTCATTACCACCATGCAGTGAATCCTGGGATATGTTAAGGCCCTTAATGGATCTGAAAGGCAATGCTGTGACGAAGTCGGTCTTGAATGCAGCCTCTGAACTAACAGCTTGGGTCTGTAAACCGTTAAATCTGAACACAACTGTGACTCAAACTGATCACACAAACTAGAACTGACACTGTTTAAAAGACGGGTTTGGATTTTTGCAAGTTTCTCTTGTTACAGTATTTAATCTGCTCAGAGGTATTGGTCGCTGTCCTCCTGCTGAACAAAGGCTAGGACTTCCTAGGATTTTGTCTTATTCCTGCAAGTGTTAACAGGTTCATACTCTGTATGGAGAGAGGTTAGTTACATGAGAAATGGCAGATCCGTACTGTAATTACCCAAAAAGTGAAATTCATTCCATTCAATATCCATTTTTAAACATCGTCTTAAAATATAAATCCACGTTAATCAATGAAATCAGCTAGCTCTGGTCTACAGTTAGAGTAGCAGTTTGTTTCTCACACTCCTTTTAGAGGGTTTCATAAGAGCAGGAAACAAGATGTTGATGTTTTTGTTCAGACGGATCAGAAACAATCTAAGATGTGACATGTTGAAGTATTTTGGATTCGCCAGTACAGATGGAAAACACTGTAGCGAAACGTGACTCTCAAGTCGCCTGTTTGCTCATCACTCAACTGAGATACGCAAATTAATGTCAGTTATGTAACCTAGGTAACAGAGCTGTGTGGTGTGAAGAAATCAAATACAAAAGCTCTGCAGAAAGGACAAGTTTCAGCATCACATATTTTTTACAAACTCTGTAGTCGACTGACAACAGATTTAAAACTCTGATCCGTGTGTCATGTATGAACCATGTGTGTATGTGTGTGTGTGGGGGGGAGTGAAGATGAACTATGATGTTTTTGTTTCGACAGGTTGATGCTGAAATGAAACATTCAATGTGTGAAAGTACAGTGCAGTACAGTACCTGAACACAACTTGTGCTATAATGTGTTATATGAGACAGCGACCAATAAATCAATGTGTGTGGTGTGAGTGTAAAAATCCAAACCTGTCTGCTAGAGCTCCAATATGCGGCTTCAACAGCTCAAGGTGTTTCCTTCATGTATATAGTTTTGTTTTTTCACGGATCATTTACTCCCCTGAACGATGGCCTTTGTGATTTTTTGTACTCCTGAAATAAACATGACATCATTTCTGAAACAAAACCTTTGTGTTTTTTTCTCATTAAACAGCAGAACAAACAGATCAATTATGCAGCATTTATTGTTGTTGTTGTTTTTTTAATGCTTTGGGAAACTCGGCGTCGGCAATGAAAACAATAAATATGGATAATATGCAAAACATTTTCCTAATGAAGCATTTTACACAATGTACAATATTCTTTTTTTTTTTACTCCGCCTCCGCTTGCTTTTATATTCTATACACATTTCCAAACAAATAAACATAACCTCCATGCAGAAACCCTGAAAATGGGATGTGGAGTAATGAGAGAAAAAAAAACAAAAAAAAAAACACTAAATGCACTTCTCGTGTGGATTTGTGTGTCATTAAAAACTGCTAATAAACCACAAGGAGAAATGAAACCTGTGCTGTTTAAAGTACATAAAACTGATGTAAAAAGTGGCCCGTTAGCTCAGGAGTTCCCTACGACTGATGCAGTGATGACGACACATCTCTGGGTGTGTGTGTGTGTGTGTGTGTTTGAATAAGACAGTTTGTGCCCGCTCATTCCTGTAACTCTATTTTATTCATGTGTGCACGTGTGGAACTGCCTGCGTCGTTCAGTAGTCCGTGTCCGAGCCCTCGGCGTTGTCCACGTTGCGTGATAGCATGTAGTTGTCCATGTCGATGGAGCGGCAGTTGTTGATGGCGTAGCGCAGCCGCTCCGCCATGACGGCCTGGCTCGAGTACGGAGGCAGACGCAGTTGGAAGAAACAGGTCTGAGAGGTGGGCAGACTGTCGTACGGCTGTGGGTGACACACAGAGAACATTTCACATTTAGAGTTAGAAAATATACAAACTTAGACTTTCCTTGAGCTCTCTTCGCAGTTTGTCTAATGGACAAAAAGGGGGGTTCATGTGGACCTGGTGCGATCAGGACTCAGGACTCACTGAGATTTTCTGTATAGGTTACCTCCATGTCATTTAGCCTCGTAAAAATTACATGAATCTTTAACTGTTTACTAACTGATCCTCTGCTGTGATTAAGTATATTATAATTTTGATGTTTTATTCAGTCTTGCTGAACATGTGGGACACAGTTTAAATAAGGGCAGAGCGTCATTTCACCTCCGTAACTGGATGTGTTTATGTAAAACAACACTGTGTATTGAGAGGCTTTTGATTTTTTTTGTCCTGCAAACATGAATTTCATTATGTTTCAAATAAAACACTTTAGGTCAACAGCCATGTTGAGGCTCTAACTATGTTCATGACACAGCATAAACTTAGATGTCATTAGGGGCCATGTTGTTAGCAAAATCTGCATTTACCCTTGATATGAATCCCAGTTGGAAAATTTTGACTGGAAACTCACAAAACCCACTTTCAAATGCAATATAAGGTTTCACTTAAAGGGGCCCCTCCCTTATTTCACCCTAACTTATGTGGAGAACGTTTATAAACTGACTTATATTAAAGCAGATATCAGTGGAATGTTTTTGTTAATATAAGTCCTAAATAGTCCTATTTTCCGTCAGCAATCACTTACATGAAGTATTTCAGCCTAAACACGAGTCTCTCCGTCACTCTGCTCTGCTGTAACCCGAGGAGAAAATTTTCCTTGTGGGATACAAGTGTTATCCAATGAGGAGAGAGAACGGCATGAAGGGCTGTGTGTGCAGCCAAGGGATGCGCGTGAATGTGGTGACGTAGCACGAGGACCAATTGATGCCTGACAAGGGCGGGGGCTGCTAACTCATGGTGCGTTCAAAGAAACTCGTACTTTGTGTTTTTCCTTCCTGTGAAGTCATACCAGTTCGATCTGGTACGAGTTCACGGGTCGGAAGTTACGAGTGGCCGTTATAGGGAACTTTCACAGACAACAGGATGGTAAAAACACGAGCTACGGGTTACCTGGAACGCTACCAATTCGTAGTTGTGACTTGAAGCTGTAACTTACGGTTTCAAAAGCCTGCCTTGAACGCAGCATTAGCCGAAACGGCCGTGAAGCTGATATCTGCTTTAAGAGTCGTCATGAAGGAGGAAATTTGGTGTAGAGACCAAAACAGTTTTTGTACCAGGCTGTAAAGAATTTAACATGGGAGTCTATTGGGACTGACTCACTGTTGGAGACACACTCTAGTGGTCAGTAGAGCGAACTGCAGGGTTTAGCACATCAGTATTTGGCTAGTGTTAGCCTCACCCCCCCCCCCCCCCCCCCCCAAAAAAAAAAAAAAAAAAAAAAAAAAAAATTCATTGAGTAAATCCTGAGTGAGGACATGAAAAAAATTAGTCTCTCTACAGTCATGAGAAGAAACTGTTGTGGTGCTTGAAATGGGTATACGAAAGTCTTAGCTTCACAAAAGCAGTGGAATATAGGCTACTGTATAAAGGCTAATAGATAAGTGGAAAACAAGTTAAAATTAAATTTGTGAAATTGCTGTTTGAGCATAAATGTTATCTGTCATTCTATTTTCACCAAATGTCTCAAATGTAAAATAAAGAAGCTAAATATTGACTTCACATTACATTTCAAACTTCATGAGATGTGTGTAGCCCTAAATGAGAAATTTGCTTTTTTTTCTCCAAACAAAATATCAACTAAACAGACAAAAAACACAAAATGTACAATATTTAACCTATATAATGTAGCCTACCCTACATGTGTTGTCACTGTGGTGCTGTTTGACATGTAAAAAAATGTTTTGAGAGCTCAGCAGGTCTGTATACAGAGCTGGAGCTGTGGCCCTGCTGTCTGAGCAGGCTGAAGTCTCAACTCTCTTCTTTTTATCTAATATATTCCTCATCTAATGAGTCAAAACTTTCAGCCTCTGAAGCACCGTCATCCTCCTCACTGCTTCTCTCTCTCTCCTAACGATTCTGCGGGTTCGAAGCGCTTCACAGCTGTTCTTTTGACTGACAGGTCGTCAAGGGCGGCGTAAAATGACCGAAATATAAACAAAAACATATCGAGACGGTCGCGCAAACAAGCTGGCATTTGCGCCGACTTTGAGGATTAATGCAACCAAGTATCCACACATCTAATTAAAAATGTGGTGTTTCTAACAAGAAAACGGCTTGAAAGCATTCCTGCTGCAGACAGGTACCTCTGCTGTGTGTGTGTGACTGCGGGGAGAGCGGAGGGCACGTACCAATGGGCATGTGGGGAGAGGGGGGCGGGGGGGCGACTTAGTAGGAGTAATGTTGTAACATATTATATTTTTACTTTTTAGGCTTTGCATTTAAATTAACGTGGGATTATTTTTTGTATTAAGAAATAATACCAACTAGTTATAGTGAAAGTTACACTTTTTTTTTTCTTTCCCATTTGTGGCGCTGGCGCCCCCTGGATGGACGGCGCCCTTAGCATTTGCCTATACGGCCTATGCCACGGGCCGGCCCTGGGCAGCCTCACGGTGTGTTCACACCGGGCGTGAGGCGAATTTTTCGCGTGATTACATACAAAGTCAATGTACAGACGCGAAAGGACGTGAATTTGTACAGACGTGAATGGACGCGGCGTGAACACGCGAAATTCGCGAGTAAAAACAAATATTCCAGCGGGCAAACTCGAGCGAGTAGAGCAAGGCGAATATTTTACTCGCGCCCGGTGTGAACGCACTGTCAGAGGTTGATGATTGATGTTTACGTACAGAGCTCAAATCCAAACACGTAGCTTTAACTAAGCATTAACATCAGATGTGCAAAAAAATAGCCATCATCACAATTATTCAGCGTAAAAAGTTGAATCTGCTCACCCTGTCCACCTTCATGATCTGAAACCTCTGCGAGATGTCGGCCGTGTTGGCGGGCAGCCTTGAGCGTCCCGACACGAAGCGCATGAAGAGGACCCGCTCCTCGTTGGAGAACTCCTCCAGCGTCTGCCAGAACCACTGCACCAGGGAGTGCTGCTCGTCCACCTCCCGGTAGCGCACCACCTTCTTCAGCACGTCGCAGCAGATCTCGGGCATGCCGCACACCATCTGCTCCAGCTGCTTGGCCGTCAGCAGCGACAGCAAAGGCACCGGTACGATCCATGACATGCCCTCACGAACCGCTGCCACCTGAGAGGACAACAGGGTCAGTTTGATTAACGTTCCCATTGTCCAATGGTCAAACTTGATGTTTTGTCAAATATTTTAATATGAGAAATGAATAATCTGAAATAGTTTCAAAACAGTAACCTGACCACATTCTGACTGAAACAAAATGTATCTGAGAGAAATGAGGTTTGTTAACCATAAATTTGAAGTGGACTGAAAAAGTGTAATATAATTTTTCTGTCTTTGTGAATGAAGCCATTAATGACCAGCTTTTAAATAATCATATTTTCAGCTAGAAAAAAAATGGGAGACAGAGAAGTCATAACGTATCAGGAGATGAACTAATACATAGTTGATGATGGGCTTTCCACTGATGGGTGACGACACGTTTTGGGAAGCTTCAATGTAATAATATAATAGAGTCTCACCTGTCGATCGATTTCGTGCAGCCTGTACTCGATGGCTCTCTCCACATACTCCTTCCTGTTGGTGTAGGTGAGGGGGATACTGTTTCCTCCTGGGATGATCGGCACCATTTTACCGTCTGCACTCTGCCCGACAAAGGAATCCAGAGGAATCATCTGGAGGAGAGAGGTCACAGAGGTCACCATCAGCAATGATACAGGTCTCAAATAAACATAACTCCAATGTGCATACAATACATTCATATACATTATGGGCCTTTATCACTGTCATTCAAGCTGCAATCCCACCCCCCAGCACAAGGTGGGTTTCAATGGTGGAGTGGTGCTGTCCATGTTTTTACTTGCCGACTTCCCAGGCAGACAGAGAGGCGACGTAAATCCTCTTCAAATCAATAAATAAACACAGCGTGGCAGTTTCACCTGAACATAATGGAGGAGGCTCCACGGCAGAGAGAACAACCATACTGCTTTAACTGCTCTGAGAGTTTTACTGTTGCTTGCAGTTAAAGATGTACTTTCTAAAAATACCGAAAGAATTGTGAATGTGATCATGAGCTGCAACTTTACAAGCTCTAGTAAAGAAGCAGAGCAATTAACAATGTTACTTAATATGATTCCTCATAAAAATGTACAATAGACCACATGTCTTCATTTTCTGTTGAAATTCAATATGTAGTTAGAATTGAAACAGGATGTGTGTGTTAAGACGAGTCTCTACAGCTACACTGATTCAGTGGCTCATCGAGGAATGAGAGAAGATAAAGTCACGACCGAGAGAGAAGCAGAAAGGAACAAGACAGAGATTCTTCCACTCTCCCTTCTCCTGAGCCGGTGCAGCAGATGCAGCCTCTCCGTCAGCCAGCCGTGGCAGTGTTGTGGCTCCAACAGCACCCCACCCGCCCACCCCCACCATCCCTGCCCACACCCCATCTCCTGTACAAGGCTGGGAGCAGGGCCAAGTCTCCGCCGGGCAGGATATGCTGCATCAACAGCGGCCCTGGCATTCCTGCAGGCCGGCGGCTTTACAGTGCAGGGGTTGTGTGAGGTTGTTTGGATTGGTTCGCTCTCTGCTGTCGGAGCCAGCAGATCTGTGGCTTTAGGGTTGGGTTAGGAGAGGGATGGGGGTGGGGAGGGGGAGGGGGGCACTGTGTGGTCTGTGTCAGAGCTGTTGTACTGTAGTATCAGTAATGGTGCTGAGGTTTGATCAAAACTGGGAGAGGAACAGTGTGTACCAGCAGGGGGGGGGCTGTCACAATACTACTGCCACAATAGTCATAGTCTGGTGCGTGAACAGACTATGAGCCACATTTAGTTCAGGAACATTTAGCTATAAATATAATATATATATATAAATTAGCTGAACCTCCAGTTGGCCCTCGGTGGGGGCGGTGTGGTCGTGGTATGTGACATCACTTGAGGCTTATTTTGGTCTGTGACAGTCACGCCTGGCTGTGGGAGTGAAAGCAGGCTCCTGCGGCTGTGAACTGGCTGCTTGTTAAGACGTCTGAGCAGCATACGTGTGATCGCGGAGAATCAAAGGTTCACATGGAGGAGAAGACATAAATTCATCACCCCCCCCCCGTCAGAACAACCCTCTGCCGTTCACTGAGCCTGTGCTTACAGGGATGTTAATGTTGACTTTGAAAAGTCTTTATTGTGCTGCTGGAGCCGGAGCTCAGCCATTAATACAGTGTGATGTGTGTAACCGGTGTTTACAGCTGAGCCTCCAGGAGAAGCAACGAGATGCTTATTCAATTTTTATGAGCAATAAAAGTTTCCAATCTGATGGAGCCAAAAACAAATTTACATTCACAGCCATAAATCCAGTCTGTGTGTGTGCAGCCGCGGTGCTCAGCAGCTCTCTGTACATTTCCTTTACACTGAGCTGCTCACAAACAGCAGAGATGTGTTTAGATGTGACATTTAAATTGCAGAAATTACAGCACCACACACACTTCACATCTGCTGTGTTTTAACTCTGGGTTTGGACTAATTCCTCACCGAGGACAGCATGTGATATACATTTCTATCTAGGTGCCAAATTTGATATGATTTGGTGATGAAGTGCATTCATTTACCAGGGACCAGTCAAAGCACAGAACACCTTAAATTAAGATTTTCCTTAAAGGCAGGATTAGGGAGCAAAACAACAATCTTAATAGAAACAGTAGAATTTCACAGCTGTAACACAGCTGTATTTCTTCCACTGCTGCAAATGCATTATCTTTTTAAAGATCTTAAATTAGTTGAATTGCACGAGGTTTAATCTAATCTATCATTAACGTTGATCAGAGTTTAGTAAAACTACATTTAAAATTAGTTAATTCAAATTTAAAATGAAGCCAAGCTCTGTTACATGTCAACATTAAACTTGGTTTAGTCAAGCTAAGTTTATTTATTTTAATTTTAAATGTATAAAAGGTTGTTTATGGCTACTTTTCCCAAACTTCACAATGTTGCTCGCTAGCTAAAAAAACTGGTG
The DNA here is from genome assembly GCF_905171665.1 of Trachurus trachurus. NCBI lineage: Eukaryota > Metazoa > Chordata > Actinopteri > Carangiformes > Carangidae > Trachurus > Trachurus trachurus. The sequence continues at coordinate 28,971,993 of NC_139893.1, forward strand.
CCATGAGAGATTGTGGGAGTGGTCCTCTTTGTCACTGCTGCAGTCAGCGTCTCCCTGTCAGGATTCATTCAGATTAATTGATCAGAAGGTTTTTTACCAGGCTGCTCTCTTAAAAAAACAGACACGTGATTAAAACTAGGTTGAGGGGCGTCTTGGAGCAACTCGGAGCTCAGTGGCTGCTAACATTTGCTCACCGTGTTTCTGTGATAACTTCAGGGCCACACATCAGACTACATCCTTCATCTGGTTAAATTACACAGTAAGCAATGACAAGGACCTAAAAAAATGATTAAAATTATATTTTTTCTAAGTTTTGAAAATCTATCACCCACCTCATGGAAATTTTCCTCAGTGATGCCGCTGTCTTCAATGTGAAGAATGCTTTTGAGCGTCTGCACATACAGCAGGTCGACCTCCTCCAGGTCCTCCAGCAGCAGCGGGATGCAGCACAGCTGTTTCCACACCAGGGGGGCCAGGTGCAGGTCCAGAGGCTTCTTGGTGCGGATGGCGACGCCCATCAGGATGCCTAAAAACTTAAACTGGAGCATGTGCTCATCCAGGCAGGAAGACGGGTTGAGGAGGAACCTGGGTGGGTGACAGGGGGCAGACATGTTCAATTTCAGGTGCTTTTTAGGATGACACTAAAATGACACAGCATCCGATTAGCTGATGAATCTAAAACATATTAATCACATATTTATCCTGAATATTCACACTGTGGGAATATAACAACTTTTTTAGAGACATGGAGTATGTTGCATCACATGGATTATATTATGTCTATTTTATTGCTCCTTAACTTTTTCTTTTAAACACATTCTTGCAGTAGCATTTCTAATTTTCAACATACACGGTAGAGTAGAGCCATAACAGATGAGGTTAAAAAAATCATGGCTTAAACCCTGGATTAAGTATAAAAATAAGAAAGTTTAAATTATATAAAAAATATCAAATTAAAAAGAAACAGAAGGACATGGAGGCATCTACCAGGTGCCTTATTTTCAGCACTCATCAATCATCTTTAAGAAGGCTCCTAATATTGATCTATTGGTTTTACTAAAGATATTTGTCAGATTCCTTCCAATCCTTGATTGTGCAGCAGGTTTTCCTTAGAAAATGCAATGGAATACACAAGGTATAAAGCAATTTTATTTTCTATGATGAAGTTATGGGGATTTGCTGAAGTTGTAGTAACTTGCAAAAACTGTGATTTGATGAAAAAAGTGGTTTCCCTACCCTGTTCTCACTTTTGTATCTTTTGGTCGGTCTTATGTGTTTACACACACACACACACACACACACACACACACACACACACACACACACACACACACACACACACACACACACACACACACACACACACACACACACACACACACACACACACACACACACACACACACACACACACACACACACAGCTGTCACTAACATTACATCCCTTTGTCCCAATAACTTAAACAATTCAATATTTAGACATTTATTGTGAAGCATAAGCAAAATTATTTTTTATCATTGAGCTATTTTTTTTCCTCTTTCTCTCACACACGGTTTTGTTTGTCTTCTCACGCAAGGCGATAATGTTTCACGTTATGTAATAATGTTCCCAAGGCAACAAGGGGAACATGGCTGCTCCTGTGAGAAGTACACATGCAACATTTTTTAACATTCTGCGAAGGTATATGTGACTTTTTCAAAACGGAAATGTTGGGATCACGAAATCATGCAATCCCCGCATATTTTGCGCATTTTGCACGGAAAGCAGTGATTGACGCAGCGAAAGTGTGGCCTCTGAAAAAATGCAGATCCCCACATAGTACGTACTTTGGCTGATCATGTGTTGAATTATGCCATCGCATAATCGCGTTTTTCTGGAGGGACTGGTCAGTAACATTCAGATAGTTTTCTCACCTGTCTCTGTTGTAGCCGACCTCTGCTGTGGCGTTGGGGGAGGGGATGAGCAGGTCCACAACGCCCGTCTCCAGCTCCTATAAAACAAAAAAACGGATGTCATTGTGTCCTCAGACGTCCAGCGAACATCTGGTTCATCTGGAATCAGGTGTGAACCATACCTGACACATCTCTGTGATGGTGTCATCGAAGACGCCGCCTGCATCATCTGCCCCCTCTCCCACCAGTTTCACCTTCCACGCCCTCGAGGGCAGTCGAAGGTCAGAGGCGTTCAGCTTCACGACCTGACGGGCGATCTGCACAAAGATCGGTTTACACTTCCTGCCCCTGCAGATAAAAGGAGAAGTTTTAACACGGTGAGACAACATCACAAACTCATCGATCTGTGTAAAAAAAAACTGTCACGCAGTTATTTTAACTCTTTGCTTGAAAATGACTGTTGTTACATCTTTTACACTAAAGCTCTGACCTGTGGTTCAGTGTAAAGATGCAACTGGCCGAGTGTCACGATGCTGCTGTGTGTGAGCATCCTCTCTTTGTTTGGGGTCGACTACAATTTGGATCACGTCTTATTTACACCCCTATTGGGAGGTTGATTGACAGTATATTTTCCAAGTATAATAATGATGGAGTAAGAAAGCAAGACAAAGCTGATGGGCCAATGCCCCATGAAAGAAAAGCTCATTACAAGTCAACAGTGCAGGCGGCTTGGTCAGACTCAGAACGGTCAGTCAGAACTAGAGGGACACAACACATTTTAATTACAATAACCCATTTTGTCCTCAGCCGTCTGCCGTAGAAAAGACCATGACAATACAGGCAGTTCAGCTGTTCATTTTAGGGTTAGATTAGCTGGCTGTGTAAATGTGGAGGCCTGTTAGGCCTGTTATCTCATATACAAAATAGCTTCCCGTCAGCTCTTGTGCGGAGATTTGCTCCACAGCCATCGGCCACTATAGGAGCCAAACATTCTGCCTCTAACAATAGTTTATAAAGTGTCCTATCTGTTCCAACTAATTGGTCGATTTTAGTTGTCGAACTCTAAATGGAGTCTGCCGTGACTGTTCTTGGGTCCTTTTCAGAAAAATCACTTTATGTGGGTTTGGTTCTGGTTTGACTCCCTGGAGTCTTTTGGCTTCACATAAAGACTTGTTAATGACTGGAAGATGAAGTCCAGTGGAGCACTGACCGGGTGGAGATTCGTTTGACGGTGATCTGGGGGCCGTAGTTTTTCCCCTGCACCATGGTCTTGCCTATGGAGCGCACCATGGGCAGAGTGTACACTCTGGGAGCCAACAGGGGCCTCAACTGGCCCTGGACGATCCCCCAGGTTCCAGCGTTGTAGTGGGAGGTGCAGCTCTGAAAAGCAAGAATTATATCAGCTAACATTACACATCAGAGTAATCACTGTCCTCATGAGTGATGTAGGCAATTTTTTAACCAATAAGTAGCAAGATGCATCCTCCCTCCAAAACCACACCCATTGTGCTGGCTCCCACATTTTAAAGTTCAATCTAACCTCCTTTAATCTCATAGTTACTATTTTACCCTGCAAAATTCCTGCTTTGCAACACACACATCTAAATCTCACCTTCTCCTGGTAACAATTTTATGTGTGATATAAACAAGACTTGAGCTTCTTGTGTGAGTAACTTGGCACGTTTCCTACCTGGTTGTTGGGGCTGAGGTTGAGCAGCCTCCACGAGGAGTACATAAGGTCGGAGAAGTGGTAGAGGAGGCGTAGGCGTGCCCTCACCGCCTCTATGCTCACCTCCCTCAGCCCGCTGTACTGAGGAGGCACCGCCACGGGCAGACCCAGCTGGAGAGGAACCGACGAGCCTGAGGAGGAGGAAGCGAGAGATCATGAGAGAGGCAAGGGGGAGGACGGAGCTGGGAGGCAGCACCAAAGGAAGATGGTCAAATAACCACCCAATGTGAAAGAGGTTAAACGATTATAAAATACTTCTGCTTCAAGATTTGAGGGGTTTGTGTTGCATTTTAATTGTTTTATTTTGTTGATGACCAAAATAAACTTCTATAAATAAATAAACAAGTGCCGCATGTTGGCATTCGCTACACGTCCCAGCAGCACTGCAGGAAATCTGACCTCCAGGATTAAGTGACCGCCCACAGCAGTGGCACGGCACGGCAGGAGGTGGTGGGGGGCATTAGCTTGCATGTTAGGACACGTGAGCCTCACCTGGCGCTCGAGGCGGCACAGAGGGAGCCGTCCAGGCGGCGCTGTGGCAGCGTCCGGCAGAGATCTGGTGGATGTTCTTGCCTTGCAGCGCTGTCGCCAGTGTGGGCTCTCGAACGTGGTTGGTGTGGCCCAGACCCAGCTACACGACAAAGGTGCAGTTCACACACGGTTACCATCAATTATTTATTTGCACTAAATTCAACATAAATAATTTACCAGAGAATAAAAACTGACAAAATCAACCACAAAATGAGGCTCAATGGAACAGATAGACTTGAATTAGTTTAATTAGTGCTTTTGTTCACCTAATAATCTAGTGTTCTATTACAAATGGGGCTATATTCTGACTATACTCTAAATTGTTTAACATAGCTTGATGTAAATACCTGGAAACAAAGTCTGCAATACTTATTTCTTATCATATTCATGTACTGATGTCAAACCCACATGTTTTCAGTGTGCAGCGAAAAATTAAGGACTTGGCTTCACTGTTACTCCAATACTTTTGGAACTAAGGGACTGTATTATATTAAATAAATAGTCCTAACATCATCGTTACTGACACTTTACTTTGTTTTGGTTCAGTGGATTGCAACAGCAGGTTACCTGTCCCTCCGAGTTGCTGCCCCAGGTGTAAACGTCTCCCGTGGAGGAGAGCACCAAGGTGTGCTCAGCTCCGACAGCAACATCCTGGATGTGGACCCCTGACAGCGCCGGCACCTGCTGGGGCCGGTTGTGGTTCCTGGCTCGGCCCTCTGGCAAACCAATCAGGCGATCTGTGACAGTTAAGTAAACAAACTATATGAATATGTCAAATACACAGGTGCTCTTAAAATAATTTTTTATTATGAAACAACAGTATTTGTATCCAGTCAGGCACAGGGAGACCATACACACAGAAAGGAGATTGAACTAAGCAATCACTGCTGCTCTGTGATTATATCAAAATCAAGTTGTGGAGAAAAGAAAAAATAGTGTACCTTGGCCAAATGTGAAAACTTTCCCGTCTTTGGTCAAAGCCACAGAGAACTGAGTACCACAGGCGACCTTCTTGATGCCGATTCCACACAGTACGTCTACTTTCTACGGAGAAAAAAATCCAAAATAAACCAACTTCACATTCACAGAACAACACAGTAATATCAGGTGAGACTGTTCAGGTGAAGCAGTGTGTACCTGAGGTGAGGACTTGGCTGTGGAATTGCCAAGTCCCAGTTTTCCATAGTCTCCATCACCAAAAGCCCAAACCATCATTCCATCAGCGGAGACGACCAACGTGTGGTTCAGACCACAGGCCACCTGAGGGGGGAACAACGTCAACATTAGCTCTGTGCCTCCCCAATCATCTGTTTTCAAAAACGTATATCCAAGCTGGCAAGCCATATGTTAACACAGGTCGAGCCAAGAAGTACTGGATTTGACTCATTTTACTTTCATGCATCATTTACAAGATGATAGCTGTTTTCTTTCTTATCTCGACAGTACTTTTCTGTCTTACCTGTCCCACTTGGTATCCCTCCAGAGCCGTGACCTTCTCTGGTAGCTTCTTGTTAGATGTGTTTCCAAGCCCCAGTCGGCCATAATCACCATTACCAAATGTGAAAAGTTTCCCGTCGGCTGTTACCACCGCTGAGTGCTTGAACCCACAGGACATCTGGAAAGAGGAAAAGAGAAAAGAAAGGTGGCAAAAAAAATGGTCAAATTGATAAACCTACTTTGGGTTCCTTAAACACTCTTGAGTAAAGACGCACTGACCTGCACCACCTCTTCTCCCTGCAGAGCCTCGATCTGTCTGGGTCGGCGCTGGCGGTCACTGTTCCCGTGGCCCAGCTTACCGTAGTCGCCGTCTCCCCAGCTGAAGACCTCGCCGCTTTCCGTCAGAGCCATGGAGTGACCGTCGCTGCCGCATGACGTCACCAGCTGAGTCACAACAAAACCTGGAGAGAAGAGCGACCACGAGACGGTTAGGGCACAGACATGTTACTGAGGTACAGGTAGTTACAGTACATCCCAGATTTATCACTACACTTGCGGACCTGACATCAAGAACAGACAAAAAAAAAACAGTCAGGACAATAATTAAATTCCTTGGTACAGCACCCTCATTCATGTCTGATCTCTTCTAGATCTGATCAAACACAAGAAACTAACTAACTAATCATGTCCAGAATGTAATCGCCCACCATCACAGTGGGGATGTTGCTTTTCTGGACTGAAACTGAAGAATGTACATAATATTTACTGTATATAAGAACTTGAACATACAATACATTTTTTTTTCAACATTTATGTATGCTGTTGAAGTTATTTGTTTCTACTATTTATTTATTTGCTTGTTATAGTGCTTCAAGTGTAGAGCACTTTGAGCTGCAATTGGTGCATAGTATGTGCAAAACAAATTATGTTTTATAATTATTGTTGTTATCTACAGCATAGTAATTAACAAATTAATAAAACCCAAAATTGACAGTGGGAACATCATTTAAAAAGTAGCTAGCAATGATGGTTAGCAGTAATAATAGTCAACATTATTTTCATTGATATCACAAAATGGTGGCCTGCTGAGGCATTCAGTACTCCACAGTTAGGGTTAACCCTAACCTAACCCTTTTAATGTGAAATGACAATTACAGGAAGTGGAGATACCGGACAACAGCTGAGTGAGTGGGAAAGAAGAAGAGAGGTAAAAAGGGAGGAACAGTATATTATAGCATATATACAGTATATTCTATTAATTATTGATATCCCCTCTAACTGCTACACACCTATACCCCCCCCCCCCCCCCACCCCCACCCCCGCAACCAAAACAGTCAGCCATTTCAGCAAAACAATATGTAAAAGTTTGTACTGTAACACCAACTAATGTGTCACCTTGAAGGGCGGAGATGACAGTGAGCACGTGCAGGTCATCAGAGTTTCCCTGCCCCAGACGTCCGTAGCTGCCCTCCCCACACGCCAACACCGTCCCGTTGGGCTGGATCACAAAGGTGCAGTTCTGACCACACACCACCTGACGAGGAGGAGAGAGGACAATGTACTGTCAGGATCCTCTGTCTGTTCTGTCTGTGTTCTGTCTGTCCTGTCAGTCTTTCTGTCTGTGTTGTCTGTGTACCTGTTGTGCCTGAGAGAAAGACGGAGCGGTGGTCGGCACGAGGATGTTCCTTCCGGCCTCTGCCAGCTGACCGTGTCGTCCTGCCCCCCAAAGGTACACATCACACTTTCCTCCGAGGTGCCAGTCCTGCAAACATCGCACGCGGCAAATGAGTGGGTTGAAGCATCTGCTATCACCTCCACAGACAAACACTTTGTTGCATTTTATTCCAAGTATGGATCTGAACTACCTCTGGTCTCGATGTGGCCCAGGACATGATCTGTTCATCCATACCAGACCCCCATTTACTGTTGTCCTACAAGAGCAAGGGACACAGTTGTTATGCACCTACACAGGTATTCATTATGTTTTAAATTACAGACTCCAGCCACTGATGCACAGACGCCAGCAGCAGACTCCTCACCATGAGCAGAGCCATCTCGTCTTTGGGCACCGGCTCCAGATCGGGAACAGAGAAGGACTCGGGGAAAGTGGCGCCTCGAGCGAGGGCCTCCGCCGCCTTGACGGTTGTGGAGAAGCAGTCCAGCCACGCCCACTCACTGGCACTCCAGATGCCCGTGCCGGACTCTGGTGGGCAGTGTCGAAGGTGAGGCGGCACAGGGGGGCGACACAGGAGCTGGTCCAGGTGAAGACCCACGGCCAGGGAGGCCAGGCACTGCATGTAGGGGCTGTGGACGAGCTGCTCCCCACATACAACGTGGGGCTGGAGGGTGGGGAGGAAAGGAAACATCAGAAATACAATTAATAAAGTAAAGTTAAACAATAAAACTTGTATTTCATTATTTGTAGTGGTGAACTAGTTATTTTTACCAACTCGCCCTCAGGGCACCTTGTCTAGTATTTTTAAGTCTGACATTTCCTGAAAAGAGGTGTGAAGCTGGAATTCAGCTGCAGGTCTGAATCATGAAAGTTTTCATTGTGAAAAGTTCCAGACCACTTCTAAATAACAAAGAAAGTTGACTGTCACACAGCCCAGCTTTAGTGAACCCCCTTCCTAACCCTCTCCTGGGCTCTGGTGTTGTGTTTTCAAACAAATTCATTAATATGAACAAGTGATATCTGTATATATTATATTTAATAATAATAAATAACTAGTTTTTGCTGTTTAACCACAAACACTTAAAGGTACATTGTGTAACTTCTCCTGTTATCTATTCACGAAAATCGATTATTTCGTTCAAACGTACGTTTTTCATTCATCAATAATCACCCCCATCAACAATCTGAAGTGTTCCGGTAAACTCTGAATTAGCCGTTCATATCATTCATATCTACATGGAGCGGGTAAGCTCGGTGGTGTCGCCATGTTTTTACGTTCAGTGGCAGCGTGACGGTAGGAAACCACGGAAACTCACCGGAGACGCCGGAGCTGTCGGCTCAGGTCGAGGTGGCGTCTGTGAAAAGTCACCGCGGTAACGCAGTGAGGACTGTGAGGACTGCACGTGAATGCTGCATTCAGGTGCAGTCCGAAAAACGGCCGTCGGTAACAAACCAGATATCATTTTAGTCACATAAGTCGAGAGAAAGCCGGTAAAACGTGGGCCAGGTCAACAATACGACATCTCCATGACAACATATTGTCACGTGTATTGTTTTGCCTCGTGCTGACGGGTTTACATAAAGGCCTGCAGCGGCTGTTGTCCGTCTGCCATCTAACCAATTTCACGCGAATGCAGCATGAAAAATACGACTGAGTTGCTTGCGATCTACAACCTAGATGGGAGTAATTCTTACACAATGTACCTTTAAAGCACAACGGTTTCCATTGTTGGCTATTCAATTTCATAAATGTGAAAGTATCAGACAGTAGTGTTGTCCTACAGCCAGACAGTAGGTCTAGTTGGGGAGGTCCATGTCCCACTGGAAACACAAGCTAAATATTGGTTCCCCTACTGTTTCCAGTCGGACATAGACCTCCCATAGTTCTTTTATATTCTACAAATATTTTGTGAGTAGTAATTATTAATAGTTTCTATCTATCTTTCAACCTTACTGTACCTTCTCGTACGCGTACTGCTCCTGCAGCATGACTGGCAGTCTCTCCAGGAAGGCCCTCATGCAGGGCGCCATGTTCAGGCCGACCACGCCCTGCTTCTTCAGCGCTGTGCGGCAAGTGGCCAGCACGTGGTTGGACGCCATGAACTCTTTGGAGCAGTTCACAACCAGTACATCCTGGAAAAGCCGTACCAACACACACATACACAGAAATGAAACAGGCCGCAGAATAAACAGGTATTTTATTGAATCGTGGAAAAATATGAATCAGGTGTGAAGTTTTACCTTTGACCTGTTGGAGCAGACAGCGACGCCCACATCTGGGATCCAGACAATGTTCTGGATCGCCCCTGAACTGGCTACGACTGTCTGGACCACTGAGCCGTCCTGTTGAACGTGGACACACACAAGTACAGTGAGTGCAGAGGAAAGGTATTCAGCGTCTCTATAAACAACGATGTGGTAACCGTTGGCAGGACGAGCAAGTGATGATCCCTTTGTTCTTTTCACCTCCATATTTTGACATAATGTGTTTTACACTTACATCCGTGTATCTGTGGGACATGTACCTGCAGTGTTTACCTTCTGTTCATCCTGTGTGGGAGTTTTCACCTCCATCTGTGTGTGTCTCTTACCCGCAGTGACCAGATGTTCATGAGGCCTCCCACTCCTCCAGATGCTAGAGCCAGGCCGTCGGGGCTGAAGGCTAGCGTCCTGACTGGAGTGATGTGGCCCTTCAGCTGGAAAATGCAGGCCGCTCCATCTACTGACCAACGGGAAGACTGCAACACAACCACAGTTACTCGTCAGCAGAGGAAAGCCAGTGTGCTAAAAGATATACTGATGATGTGGCCAAAACGTGCTTCTGGCATTTCTTCTATGACTCGATGTTTATGTAGACAGGATAAGCAGATTGATAAATAGTTATAAATCCAGACGTAGGATCAGAGTAAAATGCTGAGATGAGACAGGACGGGCTAGTTGGTTACCAGACAAACAGATGGTGGTAAGTAAAATAATTTAGTTTGATGTTCATCTATGACTAGTAAGTAAACAGCTGTTAATGCTAATGTTAGCTGTCAAAACAAAACAAGGACACAAAAACACCAGAAATCTGCAGGTCTCTTTCAAAAGTAAACAGTTAAATGAGATCTCACTTTCAATTCAAACAGAGTAATTAATTATTAAATGAACTGAAGTACCATTAATTTAGGTTTGGATTCATTGTCCCACCATCCCTCTGAGTGAGGGGAGGGTTCTGGGAAGTTGCAGATGTCCTGGGGAACAGTCCAGACTGAGACCAGGCCATTCTGACAGCATCTGAAAAACAGCAACATGTGAAGAAACCGACCAGGCCAGAGGAGAGAAACCAAACATTTCATAAAAAGTCCTTCAGCCTGCAGGCGACAGTTTCCTGGAGCTCCAGAGGAGAAACTCATAAAGTGTTGGACTAAACAACAAAGCAGGATCAGTCACAGTCTGGCCTGCTAATAGAGAACAACCTACATGGCTAGCATGCTGAGGGGCTTAGGCCCACATCCGGGCAGGCTGCACCAGGCCACGCCGTTAACCACCGATGGCTGTCTGAGGCTCTGCAGGCAGCGCCAGCCAGAGCCCAGGCCTGATTCAGAGTGGGAGCCGTGGCTGGCCCACAGCTTCACTATCTCCTCTTTGGCACAGGTGAGCAAGATCTGACCAGAGGGACTCCACTTCATACTGGTGATCGACTCCTGAGAAAATAATGATCAGCTTTAGTGATAAGAGGAACTGTTTTTCAATTTTTTTTTGCAGATTTACATTGAATTAGATTGTTTTTGTTCTACTTTACCTTGTGTGCGTCAATGACCACGATGGCTCCCTTCTCTAAGGGTTCTTTGGATCCAATCAGCAGCTTTCCATCTGCATACCCCACAGCAAAGGGCTTGTCTTCGCTGTACCAAGCGATGTGCATCACCGCCACTGAGAGGATAAAGAGCTCATCAAGGACCAGTAAACTACTGCAGGTCTGTAAGTCACTAAATAACTTCCACTGGCTTCATACCATCTTTCCTGTAGCAGTGCTCCAACTCAGTGCGGTGCATGGTGGAGGTATCCAGCACCTCGATGAGGCCCAGGGTTCCATCCATCCGACCCACCAGCAACATGTCCTTGGGTTCCCCGCACCACAAGGACTCTGACTCCTCTTTAGGCCAAGCCAGAGCCGACACCCAGTGAGGCTGCACATCCAACAGACCCTTACCACCTTAGAGAGAGGAGGGGAGAGGAGCTCAGTTACCTTGGTCATTGAACACATCTTTACACCGCATCCATAATTTCAACTGTAACATTTCCTAAAGTAATTACACAAATATGCCCACAGAAAAAAGGATTAACAGTGTGTTTAATTTGCTTATAAAACAAAGACACTGCCACATTTCAATGGCACAAGAGAAAATGTTGTGATTAAAGCCAACAGGAATGTGATTGTGGACTTTCATCCTTGAGGCAATTGGAAATGGTTGAGGACAGATGGTGCATGCTGCAGGGTGTAGTAGGGAGCAGGAAATGATGATTGGACCACTTCCAGTCCCCAGGCATATTTATTTTTAATGGCAGCCATAAAATGTTCATAACTCCTCTCATTCATATTTTGTGGACCTCACACACCGATAACACGAGCCGAGCCACACAACACATTAAATACTCCAGTGAGTCAAATGGAGTCTATCATTGACATGCTGTACAGTAAAAACCAAAAAGAAAATCCAGAGGAGCAAGAAAAACAAAGTAATTACCATTAACTTGCCAGATGTTGACCATTTTCTCCATGGCTGATGCCAGATATTTTCCAGTGACACTCCAGGCCAAAGGAGACAAGGAGGGGTCACTGGGAGAGCCCAGGCCTGACATACCCTCCTCCGAGCCATCACTGAGAAACACAGAACAAACACAAGTTTAAGATATGACGATATTATATTTTATTTATGAGTTTTTTTTGGTCTGAAAACACCGCCGCAACGTTTTCCTGTACACACCCAAAGCGGATCTTTTGTAAAACGATGATGTCATACCCACACCACCGCTCTTCCTGTAACCTGAGACATGCCGCTAGAGGTTACAGTCTATGGACGTAATGTTACAACAACAGCTGACTCTCTGTCAACATTTAATCGACCTATAATGTTTGGAGTTTGAATACAGCCGGGGAGCTTTCCGTCTTGTTCTCTGTTTTTGGTGTTTTTGTGTGACAGCGTTACAGCTCGGCATATGTACAGCGTTTTCAGACGTTTTCAGTGGATCCGTGTGTACGCAGATATTTGTTGAAGCAATGCTATCTTTGCAGAGATTTTTTTCAAATGAACGAGAATCGTTTTGGATGAAGCTCCATTTTCGTGTGGACAAGGCCTTAGCCTTTTTCAAAATTCATTGTGTGGTGTTAATGAGAGTAAATGACAGCTAGAGGTTTGATTCTCCACCCCAGCCTTAGACCATCCCACCCTGGCTCTAGGACCTACGCCCCTTACCCTTGGGACCAGGCCAGGCTTACTCTACAGAACTAGGGAGCATACAGTAAGCGTTTTTGACTGTTTGTTTTAATCTGTATTTTGCGATCCTAATAAACACACTATTTAGTTATAAAATACTCAACACATACTGCTGTGTTGCACTCGTAGGATTCATCTGAAAAGATTTCTGTCTGTTATAGAATGAAACTTCAAATACAACAGACAACTAATTGAAAAAAGTCAGGTGCCTTGAGCCCAGTTGATGGGACATGCCAAGTCAGGTCAGAGAGAACATGCACATGCTCAGGTAGAGTCTGGATCGAATGACAAGGAACACCTGAGAACCTGAGATGCATTTTCACTAAACCAAAAAAAAAAAAAAAAAACGGAAAGGATCAGGGTAGATACAGAAAAGGCCATCGAACTAATACCCACATGCCTTCACTTCAGAGTCATAAACTGATAATGATGCACAATTTTACACAGTTTTTTTAGGAACACTAGTCCCTAAAACTAGTTTTCTGACGGTAGGACACAGGAGCTGAAGAGCTGGACGTGTTTCAGGAGGACTTACTCTCTGTTGAAGATGCAGGTCTGCTGCAGGGTGTACTGACTCTTGGTTACATTCCACACCCTGACCGTCCCATCGTTGCCACTGGTGGCCAACAGGCCTTTCTTACTGCACCAGCCACACGTGATCACCTGAGTCAAAAGACAAAGACTTTAGGTACCAAACAGAAAGACAGGAGCAAACTGTCACTATTAAATACATTTTAGTGACACAAGTTAAATTACTGACCCTGCTCTGGTGAGCCTCCAGCTTGATGAAGGAGCACTTCCGCAGGTCCCCTGCCATGTCGGCAAAGGTCTGCGGACGGCTCTGGTTGTTGTCGCGGTCATGGGCAGCCAGCGTGCGCACCAGCTGCTGCGCGGCCCACTGGCGGTGCTGTGAGGAGAGCCTCGACGACAGGCAGCAGGCTGCCAGCGCGTTGGCCAGCTCCAGAGGGCCTACAGCGGAGGGATTATGGGAAGGATGGGCATACAAATGCGCAATTAGACCTGCTCGACACGGAACACAAGGTGACAAGGCGGCCCGGTGAGTGAGAGAAGGGACACAAATGAAAAGCAAAACAGGAAAAAACAAAAGAGCACAGAATAACAAAATGGTGCTTCTACATAGATGTGCATGAAGCTGAACAGACATCAATGAAGACATTACTGCCATTACTACATTAATTACACAAATACATGCTAATTAATATGAGATGGTTAAACTCTTGACCAGCTAAAAACACATCGTAACACATTCTCACTGACATCGAGACACTTGAATTCAATTATGCAACTTGATTGATTCAAGGTAGATCACAAGCATAAAAGCAACAGCAAGATCATCCTGACTTATCCTGGATTATATTATTGAAAACATACAAGGAAAGCAAAGCAACAGTTTATACAAAATATTATCTAGCGCCTACTTATCAAAAAAAAAAAAAAATACTGATAAGAAATGATACAGTGATGATAAATGATACAGAGATCCACAGAGTTAGTTGCATCTCGCTCTCTTCTATGTTTACAAACCTCTTTTCTCCATATCAGCTTTGTCATATGCAGGTCTGAGTCTGGCCCCTTTGTCTGCCAGCAGAGCGACAAGAGCCTGCGTGACCACGAAGTTGGGCGAGGTGATGAGCTTGTTCTCCTCGGCCACGCCGCGCAGGAAGCTCGGCAGGAACTTTCTCTGGATGGGGTCGTCCACGGTGGTGAGGTTCATGCCTGTAGCTGCGGAGATCAGGTTCTGGAAAGGGAAATAAACTGATCAGCAGGTGCAAAGGTGAGGAGCACAGACTCTTCAGTGAGGTGTGTATGTTAATGTCTATTTCAAATGTGTAGTAAACAAGAAATGACAGAGACGACAGGCAATAATAGTTAAAATACAACAACAACAAATAAATAGAACAAAGGTGAAGAAGAGAACTTATATAGTCCCATCCCTTGTCCTAACATAATTGGTTGTATATTGATTATAATTTGTTGACAACCTTGGAACTAAAGGCAAAAATAGACAACTTTACATCAGTCATACATGCAGAAGAGGAAGATACACTAAAATAATACTTATCAAATTACCATTTAAATGTCATCCTCCCTGTTCCCAGTGAAAACCGAGTCCTAATACTGATCGTATATTGAATATTTCTAGCAAGTAGGTTATTTTTACAAGATCTGTACGTTTTCATAATATTGACTATGAGAATAATGGTTCGGTGTGATCCTATTAAACCCGTTGCTCTTTATTGTCAAAAAGGTGTAAGAGAACAAACCAGTTTGTCTTGTACTGATCAGGTAAAAACATACTTTGCAATGACAAGTTAAATTCAACATCAAAAACTAAGCTTGATAAAGCTTTTGACAAGTGACGTGATAGTGTGAAGATGTGTACCTGAGTGCAGAGTTGCACCAGCAGCTTGGCAGCGTTGGGGCTGTTGGAAGCCAGGCAGCCCACTGCTGTGCTCAGGTAAGCCAGACAGGAGATGGGTTTGCTCGCCTTGGCGGCCCCGCGAGGCCTTTCGGCATGACCAGCGCCCGCTGTGGGACTGGTGGAGAGTCCGGCTCGGCCCGCTGCTGCCAGACACATCAGTCTGACCAGAGTCCTGATGTCGGTCAAACCGAGAGACTCCAGACCTGCTGCGAGGCTGCAGCTCGAGCCGCTGATAGGGGAGCAGGGAAATCGTGTATAAGACGTAAAAATCGTCAGATGCACTTTCAAAACAATTTACAATAAGATTAATTCATATGCTTAATATTTTACTCCCTGAGACTGAAATGCATCAAATATTTTTGGCCTCAAAGAGCCTCCTTAGGTTACACTAGTGACTAAAACTTTTATATTATTAATGAACAATTGTATCAATAAAAACTTTCCAGTGTATAGGAACAATCAGAAATACACCTACACAGACGTTTCATGTTTCTACGGCCTCATAATTACTGTGTCAGTTTTGTTGAGGAATGGTCACTGTGCCTACATTTTGATGAAACTGTATCATCTTGTAAAAGGCTCCAGAAATAGTGAGAATTTCTTTAATGCCACCACCAGGGGGAGGCAAACTGCGTATTTGTTTCCCCTGAGGCTTTTACTGAGGGAAGAAGTGATCGTCTTTTATCCACACGACACAAGATGTTGAGTTACTGACAGGTGTTAACTCATAGATTTAATTTCAAGAGTCACTGTTTGTGTTGACTACTTCCAAAGGAGGAGAAAGACAACACACAAACACACGCAAGCACAGAAGGAGTGTGTGAGTGTGAAGATGGCTACCTGACAGACAGCAGGGACAGGGCTCTCATCACCATGGTCCTGGCCAGCAGCACCTGCGCTGCAGCCGTCACCCGCCTCAGGGCCATCACTCGGTCATGAGGGTTCTGTAGAGCTGCTGCCTGCTCCCCGAGGGTCACCCTGCCTGACGAGCTCTTATCCACCGAGGTCTGACAACCTGGATACGCAAACACACATTATTATTATTACAAATCATAAACAATCAAGGGTTGAACTCATGGTTTTTCCTCAGTTTGATAAGCTCCCATTAATGAAGACACAAACTATCTGACACTGAGGCATCGATGAGATCAAGAATCTTTACCAATTTGCAGCAGGGTCTCCTCCATGCTGTTGGTGGCCGTCACCATGGCTACGGAGGCACCGAGTGGGTCGCTGTCAGGGAACTGGACGGCCTCAGGGACGACCCTGCGCTCACTCAGACCCAAGGGGCCGGCCAGGAGCTCAAATTCTTCTTCCCCTGTTAGCTTCTCATCTTCATCAACATCCAGCATGTCCCAGTCCTCTGCAGCGGGACAGAAAAACACTATTTGAAATCAAAGAACACAGCTAATGGGAAAATTAAAAGGCATGTTGTGATAACTAACATACAGTATTTGAAATGTTTTTCCAATGTTATTTCCTGAACTTAAACAGTAATTGTGGCCCTGAAAAAAGGGTTTAGGCTCTCTGATAAGTCAGTACTTGGAGGCGCTGTATTCACTTCAAAAATTAACAAAATATGTATTTTCCCAAATATCAACATGAAAACATTTATGTATAACATCCTTTTGTAATTCAAAAGATCATTAGACGTCACCTTCATAGACGCTGTCCTGCTTCCCCAGGAGGTCAGGAGCTTGTCCTTTATACCTGAAAACAAACCACAGAACAGATAACACGAGAGTTCATCAGGTTTACTTCCTTTGAGTAACAAGCTAATACAGAAGAGCACATACATCAAACAGGATAAGCCCCTCTGGGTCTAACTGTGCACATGTCAAAGCTGACATCAACTTCTACTTCTGTGCTTGACACAATAACTGCCACTCACTGTAGCTGAATCAATGCCTGATATTTAAACCACCTGACACAACAAACATCAATAAACTCCATCAACATTATTCAACATCACACATTTGCGTTCATTCTTCTTCACGTACACCTACCTCTCCACTACAGGCACTTTGGCTTTACTTTTGATGGCCAGGTACTTCTCTCTGCAGCTGCCACACAGCAGATAGTAGGGATTTCCGCTGCCACACTCGCCTCCAAACCAGCCGTCCACATAAGAGCCGTTGCTGCGGTAACCTTGGCGGTTGGCACTGCGGCCGCAGCCCGGGTGGCTCTTCTTCATGTGCTGATTGAAGTTGGCCACGTTGGCCTCGCACAGTTCGCACACCACCACTTCGTCTCGATCGTCTGTCTCGCACACATGCTGCAAGGGCACAATTACACACAGACACACACACACATTGACATTCATGAAGATGAAATGTGTTTTTACGTAACACGCACAAGACAGAGTTGTTAGGCTTCAGAACTGCAGCCAAGCATTCATGCAATGTTAAATATTAGATATTAGATGTATGAGTCGGTGACAGATTTGCATGAATTCAAAGCAACGGCCATCAGAGTTAGTGTCGAGTCTTTCACATCATGCCTGTTAGTCCCTTTGGGGGAGTCAGAGGAAATGATGCTGGACAAGGGAGTGTCTCATAAACCTGACTGATAAAGCTGCATGTCAGCGTGCACACATGGCTTTACAGTGGTGAAGAGGTTATGCGGGGCAGACACAGAGCAGAGTGGTGATGGCAGCCCTCTGACCGTAGCATAAAGTCACACACACCCATGTTGGCCAGTCCAGTACCTCCGGGATCCACATTCCCAGAATGTCGGTGTCACTGGCGAGGTCCTGGCCGAACATGGCCTCCATGGTCTCCTCATCCAGGTCCATCTCCAGCTCTTCATCCAGGTTGAAGTCATACAGGGCGGCCGGGTCTTGTTGCTGTTGAAGGGACGAGACCTCCCGGCGCGACTGGCTGTGGTGGGCCTGCACTGAGCGATACAGTCCAGCTGAGGACAGGAAAGTTTTATGTGAGCTGATGGAGTAGGAGGAGAATCTGGAGAATCTGAAAAGAGGACAAAGTGGAAAAATCCTCACCAGCGCGGGCCAGCAGTGTCCGTGCAGCCAGGTCAAAGCGATGTTTCCTCCCGACAGCCGAGCGTCCTCTAAGAGCAACACCACTGGAGGCTGATGCACTGTCTTGCTCCAGCCCCTCTGGACTACAGAGTAAACAAAGAACTTTGTTTTTATATGGGAGCAGTAAAAGAGGTCTAAGTATTAAAAACTAGACATATTTTAAACAAGGTTACAAAATGTTTCACAAAATGATAAAAACAGAAATGCAATTAAACAATAAAAACTGTCGTAACAATGAAATAAAATAAAAATTCAATCAGAAGGGGATTTCATAAAAAAGAAAGTTTAAAGATGAGATTTAAAAACAGTATTAGATTCAGCAGACCTTATCTCCACAGGTAAATTGTTCAAGAGCTTACGGGCTTGAACTACAGTCAAATTCATTTTTTTTCTCAAGTATTTTACTTCTGACATTGAAAGTTACTGTCAAAAACTTGAAGAACCATATGAGAGCTCACGAATGAAAAACATTAAATCAGCAGCTGCAGCAGAGAGGAAGCTGCTGATCCTTGGGTCGTGCATCCAGGGATCAGCAGCTTCTTCACGGCAAGTGCCCCAAATCAAACACACCTGCACCTGCTAAGAAGTAAATGACAACGGATCGTATGGCTCGTAACAGGGTGACAAAAAAACACATCTATTATAAGGCCAGAGAAGAGAAGGTTTTCTAATCTTTGTTGAGACTTCCTACCTCTCACTGAAACCTTCCTCCATCTCTGAAGTGTCTGCACTGGCAATGTCTCCAGGTGAGCACAGGTATGCGCTCTGGTCCAGAGATTTTCCCCCAGCTGAAGCAGTCGCCCCAGGACAGGAGGAGTCTGACCCTTCTCCACTGACGCCACTGCCTCTGGTGTGAGGCTCGTCGTGCTCATCCTCTGTTCCTGGATGTTCAATCATCCACATGGCCAGGACTGTGATGTTCTGCGCGTCCGCCTCTCCTCGTGCGCCTGGAGATTTGACACATCCATGTACCACAAAACCTGAGTCATGCCACAATATTCACTGTCAATAAACAACAAATTGTCCATCATACATGCAAGGATGTGAGGGAGACTCACCAGTGGCCTCCAGGGCTTTGGTGATCTGCCGCAGGGAGAAGCCCATCTCCAGCAGTGGCACAGCGATGGCAGGAGGAGGGGGAGATGTCGACAGCCTGCTGCTGGGGTCCGACAGAGCTGCAGCAAACACCAGCCACCGTTAGTGAATTCATTACAAAATCTGAGATGAGGCTTTGAGAGCACTGAAACATGGGTGGACATCTGTGTGCATCACTATGATGATGGAAACACCTACAAATGTTATATTCTGATGTGTGTTAATATTAATGTACTTACATCAATATATACAGTACCTTTAATTGTCGGTGCAAGCTATTTTTTGAACGGCGGAGCAGAGCCGTGAGCTGCTCAGAGCTACGCTACGGAGGGTCATGGGATTTCTTCGTTTCCATCATCAAACTCATCAAATACACAATCCAACAACTCCAAAACGCTCTCGTGGACAAGTTGTGACCTGCACGGAACGTTACGAGACAGAGTTGTTTTAGAGGCAAATGCAGAGACTGCTTGTCGAAAAACAGTTTTGCATGAATTTACCTCAAAAACAACTTGAAAACAGGTCCACGGGAGCGTTTTGGAGTTGTTGGATTGTGTATTTGATGAGTTTGATGAGGGAAACCAAGAAATCCCATTAGCCTCTGTAGCGTAGCTCTGAGCAGCTCGCGGCTCTGCTCCACCGTTCTAAAAATAGCTTGCACCAACAATTAAAGGTAACGAACCTACAGTACTCCTAAATCTATACGGATTATGGCAATGGGCCAATTTGCCAAAATGTTGAACTATCCCTTTAACAACTGTGCAGCCATGGCTGGTTTTCCATGCAGGGCAGTGTGGCATACTTACAGGTACCCGTTCTGTTCTGAGGTCTGCTAGGCTGGGAATCAGGGGAAGTGAGACTCTGCCTGCGGCCGACTTCATCCGAGGGGGAGGTGGGCAGAGATGACACCGGAGGGGTCTGAGCACGACGGGTTGGAACCAGGGTGGTAGTCGGGTAGCTCGAGAACATTTGCCTGTGATACCAAAGAGAAGCGTCATACAGAGAAAAACAAGGCGACTCTGTGACGCTGGCTGGCTGACAATATGTGCAGCCATCTGTTCTGACCTGAGGAGGCTGAGAGGCATGACCCCCGGAGACTCAGACGCGGGGACAGTCTCCGTGTCCGTGACGGGTGTGGTAGCGGTGGTGGTGTCCTCCAGCGACGAGCTCATGAAGGAGGTGGTGCTGGAGGCAGAGGGGCTCGTGGTGACCGGGGTTTGTGCCAACTGCTCGCCCTCTGTGCCTTCCCCCTCGCCCTCTGGTTCACTCCTCACTCCTGAGGGACATTAGAGCCAAAAAGCCTATTATTTATAGAGTAGTAGTGATAACATCCAGTTTATTCAGCTGTTTACTGAAACATCATGATTTGAAGCACGTTAAATCACATGTTCATACCAGGTTTGACCTTTCCCCCACTCGGCTCCTCCAACAGTCCGTTCACCACCAGTTTGTAGATCATGGCCTGCGCCCTCTCCAGGTCTGCCAGGCCCAGGGCCCGCTTAATGGGCGAGCGCATCACCGCCCGCTTCACCATGTGGCGCATGAGAAACTGCAGAGCCGCGCGCATCTCCACCTCCTCCTGGCACACCGGAGAAGTGGCGGCCGTGCTTCCACTGGTGCTGGCATTCAGATCAGCGTTGTGCCCACTTGGTGCCGCCTCTGGTAGCACCTTGATGTCAAGAGAGAGCAGGTTAGCATAAATCTGACTAAATGTGCAATATGCATCATTCTATGTGTTTGCACCAAATCCAATTTGTCTAATTTTCCAAAGTTTTTAAAACATGGTATGAAATGTCGTGGGAAATACACTTACTGGCTGAACTGACAAGCACCTCTGAAGCTCCCAAAACAACACACTTTAATCTGTTGATCATTTCACTTTAAAATTATGATTTGTGAATTTCAAACTTTGGTTCTGTATAATATATTAAACAAATGAGCTATTCAGTGATAATTAGTGAAGGTTGTTTCCTGTTATTTCAAGTATATGCTAAAATAACACTGCTAGATAACTAGCAGCTTTATGTTTAGCCCACACGTATATGTTAAAAATCTTTTCATCTACCTTTCAGTTCCTTTAAAATCACAATCACAATTAGGGCTGGGTATCACTAGGTACCCCACGATACGATACTATCACGATATTTTACCCACGATAACGATAATTTCACGGTACAGCGATTCTGCGATTATCGATATATTGCAAGAAATTTCATCCACGATACATCACGATATCTGTGTCACTTAAAATCCGAGTTGTATGTACATCAGACGATAGCGATAATTCATGGGACAAACTGAGTCAAAACAATGTAATTCAAATTATCCATGCCATTTTATACAAGTGCAAGTTACAACAACATATTTCAATTGGATTTAGGTCTGAAACATGATTTATTAATTGAAAAAAAAATTGAATTTTTTTTTTTTGGAAAAAAAAAATCGATATTTAAATATTGAATATCGATATCGTATCGCGGTATAAAGTATCGCAATATATTGCCATATCAATATTTTGGCCCACCCCTAATCACAATGCAGCTGATCTGAGCTTGTTAATGTGTTTCAACTGCTACTGTATATGTGAAGCTAGAAAATTTGAGTTATGTGGCTGTAACTTCAAAAAAAATTACAACAGAAAACTGAGCATCATGTTTTAACTGAATTCTTCAACTGAACAACTATGGATCATCACATTGACAAATACAAAATTGTTTCCCATCAGTCATGTTCATATTTTTTCTCTCTCTTTATCAAAACTTATCAAAACATTGCTGCCACCTTGTGACATGTGTTGGTCATTGTACACAAGTTATGATTCCTCATGGAGTAAATAAATTGCTTCACATTTATAATTATCTTAACATTGTTGATTACTGTAAGTTACTGTATCAGTGATGTAAAGAAACAACAACAAGTACCTTAGGGATGAGCAGCAGCTCGGCATATTTGCTGCAGCTCAGCAGGGCACTGAGCGTCTTCATGGCTCCCAGGTAAAGGTAGGAGAGCTGCACGGCGTGGATCTCTGACTGGGTGGCGATGGAGGCCGGAGAGGCTTCGTGACTGCGGGAGCCATGCTCGTGGCCTTTCTTCCTGTTCCCTTCAGCTGGAGTGTGAGGAGCTGCAGCGAAGAGAGTCTCGTTCCCTCCCACTCCTCCACCGCCCACAGAGGAAATCTCACTCTCTGACTTTGAGCTGGGTGCCACGTGCGCCTTCACCTCGTCCAGGCTGTGGGATACGCGCAGGTCGGAGGTGGTGGTGCTCGAACCTGTTCCGGATGAGGCTCCGGCACCATCTCTTTGCTCGTTGCGGTTGTGCCCCTCGTTGTCTGCTTTGTCTTCGTTAGTGGTTGGCTCGTGTCCAGTTGATGCTGCGTTGCGGTGTTTCTTTTCGTGACGGCGTGCGCTGAGCTTCGCGGCGGTTTCCTCGTGGATGCTGGTCAGGTAGGTGAGGTCCAACAGCAGAGAGGCGGTGAGGCCACGGAAGCGGGCCACGTCAAAGGGCAGCGGCTCGCAGGGCTCCAGGTTGTATAATGGAGTGTCACTAGGCGACCAGAAAGTTGGGAAGCTTTAATAGAAGGGAGTGGAGAGTGATAGGAGACAAGGGAAGGAAACACAAAGTGAGGGAGAGGGCAGGAGAGAAAAAGCACAGCATGCAAGACAAATAAAAAGATGGAATGTGTGGGTTTGGCACAAAACAATGTTGTTCGATGAACTACTAGGGCCATGCAAAAGAGTAATGATGGAAAGGGGTCAGTCAGAAACAGAAACGTTACATCAGAGTAAAGGAAGATGAAGGGTGAATAGGTGAGTCAAAAGGAAGAGGCTAATGCATCAGAAGAACATGAACAAAGGCAACTTCAGAAGCCCAGAGGTCACTCAGCACATTTCTACCCAGCCAGACTCTTCACATGGCTCTAACAGTTTGTTCACCCTTTAAAAATATACCAGTAAGGAACAAATACAGCAAAATATATCCAAAGAAAAAATGTTCAAAGGAAAGTTTAAGAAAAGGTGCCACAGCAGAACTTTTTCCCCCAGTACCTGATGGTGATCTCAGCTTCGTCCCACTGCACCTTAGCTGAGGTACTTCCCTCCTTCACCACACCCAGGAGAGTAGCGTGGCGTCCGGTCTGCTTGTGGACGCAGCGCCCACCGACACGGAGGCCTGCATCTGCACCGCCAATCACTGCCAGCACCGGCCACACCTCCGTGCAGAGGGTCCTCAGGTGGTGCTCCGACAGCTCCCCGAGGCCGTGCTGCCGCCCGTGGCGTCCCCGCTCCTCCTCCGTCCTTGTGGGCGTTTCCTGGCTTTCTCTCTGGGCGTCGTGCTCCTCGCGGCTCTGCACCGAGCGGCTCTTTTTCAGTCTCTGACCCCCGCCACCGCTGGAGGCGCTGGCTGACTCTCTGAAACAAGGTTTGATCTTGTGAAGCCGCTCAGTCATGGTCTTGTTGATGCGATGGGTCCAGTGGTCGGTGCGGTGCAGGATGCGGATCAGCTGCGTGGTGGCCTCAGCCAGCACAGTGGCCATGGGGCTGCAGACCGGGTCGCCTGGTAGGAGGTCTCGAGGTGTTCCTCTCATCTGCATGTCACAGATCTTAACCTGAAGCAAAAGATAAGAAAAATAGTACTACAAGTACTTACATACAGTATGGTTATACTTTTTTTAGAGCATTTTTTCTGGGGCTTTTGCCTGTAATTGACAGGTTAGTTGAGATAGACATGAATGGGGAGGCAGAGAGCGGGGGAATGACATGCAACAAAGGGCCGCCCGATGCAGGATTCAAACCGGGGCCGACTGCAGGACTGTACTGTACCCTCCACACATGGGGCACCTGCTCTACCCACTGAGCTACATGGCGCCCCTATATAATTATACTTGCAAATGTCCACTGCTCTTAATTGTTATTGGTCTTGTAATATTAATTATTATAAGTGGTCACATTGCATTAAATCGCTACAGACAAGTACTAAACCAACTTGATGTTACTGTTTTACAGAGAACAGGACAGTTGGACATTTATGTTGACCTACCTTTTCTCCTGGGTTACTGCTGTAGAACATCACACAGGGATACAGCTCTGTGGCATCCACGTCCTCAAATGCCAACTTTGGCTCCTGTGGAAGCACATATTAGTAATTAGACATGGACACATAACATCTGCTCTTCAGGATGGTTCTCTCAGAGTCTCTAGATATTAATAACATCTTATCAAATAATCTTTGCAGTGGCTTCCATGGACCCCGTTCATTTGTGGGAGTGAGCACCTGTGATACCCGTTGGTGTCATCAAAAAGAAAAAAATGTCCTCAAAAATGACACTAAAGAAGTTCACTGGCTGACTGACTTTGATAGAAACAAAGTTTTAAGCTTTTTTTTTTTTAATTTTTTTTACTTTATTTAGTTCTTAACATCTTCTGTGAAACAGCTCAAATGATATAAGGTATAAGTAGTACAAGGTCCAGGAAAAAAACTTAAATACATTTTAAGGAAATCTTAAGGAGCATACTAGAGGATGCTCTACAACATCTTGCATCTTAAATTTAATGCAAGATACTTTGTGCACCTTGCCCCTGGTCTTGAGGTTGACTTATTTCTCCTGTGTCTCTCACCTCTCCGTTCTTGCCAAAGGAGATGGTTCTGGCCTCCATGTCCAGGACACAGGTGATGAAATCCCCCTGGGTGAAGCTGCTTAGCGTCAGCGTTTGTTCACCATTGTGATAGAGGTTCCCACTGTACGCCCGGTACAGCCACATGTCTGATGTGGTGCGGTGGTTGAAGTCGTGCACGGGCCAGCGGGACACCCCCACACATGTTCCCTCATTGCCTCTGTTTTCCTTCACGATGTAAAACTACAAGAGAAAGCATGAGATCAAATGAATGCTTTGTCTAACTGTGATCTTGTTTGCATCTCGTCTTGGTTTATCAAACACTGGATACCAGCAATGGTAACAGCTTCTAAATGGATGATGTTATAATTAAACAACACTGTACCTTCCACTGGTAACATCCAGAGGAGATACCGGTGGAAGCTAGGCCGTAGCCTTTGCCCCCGCTGCCGTGCGTCAGGCCCTGGCCATTCTCCACCACACAGCACTGAGCCTTCTCCGGGTCAAAGGACACTTCTTGTATGGGAAGGTTCTCGTCCTCCTCCTCTGCCTCCCCCTGTGGATTAAACAAACTGTCAGTGATTCAAACAAACACAGCAGAAAGTGAAGAAGGGGTAGGGGGGTGGGGGCTGGTTCGCACACCTGTAGTTTGAGCTCTTGGACTTTTTCTTTAATCTGGATTGAGTGCTTTGCTTGAGCAATGGGAGCCTCCCACATGCAATCAGACAGCAGAGAGAAGAGACGCTCCACCACCTGGAAGAGAGAGAATTACATTAGTGACATCCAGTCTGTTATATTGAGGGATCAGATCAGTGATGGTCTACATTTTCATAGCGGCGTGCCTGTGACATTTGGTCATCCTCCATGTTGGCCTCGCAGGCAGGCAGGACGGCTTCCAGGACATGAAGCGCAAGGAGCCGAGTTCTCAAGTTTCCCACCAAAGGCACGCCTGAAATTAGCCACAGACATGAGTTAGTGTCTCTGGTATGTTTTGATACAAGCACCCCACATGTGTCTGTGTTGTGTTACATCAGCTGATCGTACCTGAGCAACATTTCTGCGCTGCAATGTTGAGTAGCACTTCAGTCCACTTGGGGGAGGCCATCTTGGACTGGATGGCCTTGGAGGAGACGACTCTCCTGAGGAAGACCAGGAAGTCTCCCAGGTGGAGCTCTGCCGTGTGCTGCTTACGGATCAAAGCTGAAACACAAACATGTAAACACATTTACTGGCTGCATGTCACTTGTCTTTAAGGTTGGGCATCGTTTGAAGTTGAACGATTCCGGTTACGATTCCTATTCCATGTTTCGATTCCAGTTCCTAACGATTCTCGAAACGTTAGAACCGGCTCCATTCAATTCTCGATTCCCAGTGCCCAACCCTACTTTTCATGGAACATAATTTGGGAAAGAAAGGGGGTGACCTATAGCAACAGTTTTTCTTTTAGTTTTGAACCTGTTAAACTGTTTCTTAATTTGAATATCAACATCAACATCAACAACAAGAACAGTGGCCCCGAGAGGTCTCTGTGTTGCCACTTAGAAAACAGCTGGATCCACCACTTTTTTGTGTCCTTGGAAATGCCTCCGTTGTAATTTGCAGCACATTTGTCTCATTTGTGTATGTGTTTTCTTAAATTGCCGAGAGTTGAACTCTAAGGGCTGCTACAATCAACAGACTAATCCATAAAAACAAAAGCTAAAAGGGTCCAAAGAAAAAACTAACTGAACTAATTAATTTATATTTCAGTTGAATGAAAGGTAATTAATCATGCAGCCAGGCAGCTACAATAATTTGTTTCTGGTGTGACTCCGATGACAGTCATATGTGTTTGTAAATTATTATGTAACAAACTGGCTCTTGATTCCTGGTCATACGACTCACTGTCTCCTCGATCACATTGAACAAAAGTTCATAATGATGGGAAAACGGTTGTGTTTGATCAAAGCCCCCGTCAATGAAAAGTAAAACTGCTCACGGCCACAAAAGGAATACTGCATGATTCATGATAGACATGAGGGACAAGGCATCCTCATCAGAAAATGAACTAAGTGACAAACAGATCTGAATTCTCTTATCACCTCTGAAGTCTTTCTTTTCAGAGTCTGTGCTGTCTTCATGTTTGTTGTCTTCCCCAGGGGACAGCAGACTAACTCCTGCCTGAGAC
Organism: Trachurus trachurus; assembly: GCF_905171665.1. Classification (NCBI taxonomy): domain Eukaryota; kingdom Metazoa; phylum Chordata; class Actinopteri; order Carangiformes; family Carangidae; genus Trachurus; species Trachurus trachurus. The sequence goes on from NC_139893.1 coordinate 28,999,093, forward strand.
AGCAGGTTCTTCAGCTGACTGCAGAGCAGGTCCAGCAATGACTGGACCACCTTGGGACTCAGCTTGTCTGCATATGTCCTGCAAATGCAAGAATTACAACAGGTGATGTGATATTTTCTTTGTAGTGCTTCTGCACTGGTGTCACAGTGGGTACGTTTACATGGACAGTTTCAATCGGTTTCAGAAAGGTTTGGTTTGAATCAATCTCTTTGAAGATTTCAGTTTGAGCGTATACATGGGTTACAAAGTAAACTGGTTGGGTGTTTACATGCGCCGACGAAACAAATGCTTCGAATGTGCCCGCAGCCGTGAGTGATTGCGTTACTATGGTTACAACAGTATTGATTACGGAAGTGCTACAGCTGTGTGGCCGAAATACATCGTTTGTTGAGCGCAGTCTTTGCTGTTATAATATTTCTCTGTATTAAACAGCAGCGTGACATGTTCCTACTTTTAGCAGGAAAAGAAGAGAGAACGTCTTTCCACTTGTTGTCCGAAAATGCATGCGGAGGAGGAGGAGGAGGAGGAGGAGGAGGAGGAGGAGGAAGCGGTGCGCTGTCGGTGTTGTGCCGAAAAGAGACTACCTGTAGAAAAACGACTGCCCTGGCAGGTAGTCTCTTTTCGGCACAACACCGGCGGCGCACCGCTTCCTCCTCCTCCTCCTCCTCCTCCTCTCTCTGCATGAATTTTCGGACACCGAGTGGAAACAGAACTTCCGTATGACCCGCCAGTCTGTTATGAAATTTCTTGCTCGACATTTTCCCATATTACGCGGACATTTTCACGTGAGTGACAGCCAGGCAGGCACGGCTCGTACGTGCTCAAGCGTGCATGCGTGCGTACGTACGTCAGGTCCCGAACGAACGCAGCCAGGGATCAACCCGTTTCAAGTGTATACATGACAGACAGATCTCTTTAGAAAAGGTTTAAACCACCCCCTTCAATCTGGTTGGAATTTCAACCGGTTTGGGGTAATTGAAACGGTTTGAGGTGTTTACATGAAGTATTTTCAATCGGTTTGGTCTCCCAAACCTTTCTGAAACCGATTGAAACTGTCCATGTAAACGTACCCAGTGACTCCATTCCCTTTAAATCTCTTACCCAGTGCTGATGGCGAGTATCTGCAGCAGACGGGTGGACGCCACCTTCAGGGCAGTGCTGAGCTGGGACACTCCGGGTTTCTGCAGCAGCTGGAGCGGCTGCCCCAGCATGGTCTCTGTGCCACAGAGCTGAGACAGCACATTGAGCAGCCCACTTGAGATGGCCAAGGAGACGTCCACTGGCTGGTAGCGGACACTTAGCGCAAACACGGTTACCAGCAGGAGGCGCTGCTGGGCTTCTAGATGGAGAAGGAGACAGGGAAGAGAGCAAAATGTTTCAGGTCGGCTGCTGACAAAACAGAATCTCGAGATTACTGTTGAGCTCTGTGTTTTAAGAAAATTAAAACAAGCTCAGCTGAACCGCTCTGGAAGCTGCCCTGCCAAATTAAAACAAATCATAAATCTTATTTAAGTTCCATGACTATATATGTCTCCATTTCTTATTACCAATGTGATGCTTGTTGGCTTGCAGTGCTCTCTCCAATGTCACAGACAGCTGCTGGTAGATCTTATGAACAGCTGTTTGGATTTCCATTTGCAGGCTCCTCTTAGCTGCTTTTACACCATCCTGCAAAATAACAGCACAGACTCACATGTTAAAACACATGGTCGAACAAGTAAGACAAATTCAACTGCCTTTCTATCCACTTATCAGGAGCCTCCCACTGCACCTGGTAGTGATGCAGCTGAACGCTCTCTCTCCTCAGCCCGCCAGTGCCCACGGTTCCAAGGCCGAAACAACCGGCCAAGAACTGCAGCCTGACGGAGGTGAGCAGCGAGGAGGACTGGAAGGCACCGCTGGACCGATCCGTGCTCCCCGGCTGGCTGCCCTTCTCCTCCATGCCAGAGATCAACACCACGATCTGGTGGAGCGCCTCCAGCCGCAACTGGAGATAAAACACCACAACAATCAATAGTACATTCTAACAGGGTCACACACAAATGAGCCATTCGGTTGCACTTGTTGACATGTATTCATGAACATGACCACTTGAGTTTATTTTGAATTTATTCACCCATCCTGCTGCTGTAAACATCTGGTAACACCTCAAATCCACAGCTGAGAATAGTACTCAACAAATGCACCATTCATGAGTGAATGGTGCATTTGAGTAAAGATTGCTAAAAACCATTAAGTCTAACATTATTATGTCATTTTTTTAAAGGGACAACGAGGAGTTTGTATTTGGTTATAAAAAAGTCTCATATTAATGTGGATGAATCTACACTACCCACACTTGTTAATGGGTCTTTATTTTCGATAAATATATTGTTTTGTCTTTATCGTTATTTTGTTATTATTATTAGTGGTCGGCTCGCCCACCATTTCCTACTTTCGGTTTCGCGGACGCTGCCAGGCGGGTCATGGGAATAACGCTGCCGAATCGCCGTTTTAGTCGGAACTACAATGGTATCTGATCGTCTTCCAACCTCTGACTTTCATTCTTTATCAATGAAAACATTCTTGGCAAATGTTTTCGCTTTCGTCCGTCTTGCGCCAGTCCAAGAATTTCACCGTGCGCGCGAAGGAATGTAGGAATGTAGTGGGAAATAGAGTGTGAAAACACTTTGCTTTCCAAAACTCCTCATTGTCCCTTTAAAGTATTAGTTATGTATATATATAAGTGGGAGTCAGTGGTTTTGAAGCTCAGCACCACAGGTGAGAGTACCAAGTGACAGGCTGATGCTTTGCCTTGAGGGGATTAGCTGACAACAAGAAAAATATTGAATATCACAAACAAATCCTGTTAGGATTTTACATGAAAAGTTACAGATTATAATCAATTCAATGAAAATTTTAAAAGGAAAAGTGGTATCCGTGGTCCAAATATAAAGGGTTTCTCATTATGATTTTATCAGAGCAACAGATTTGACTTTAGAGTCCTGGGTCAGTCTCTCACCTCAGCTCGGCTCTGCTGCTGCTCCATAGCCAGGATTGTTGCCTGTGGGCTGGTGGACATGCTTTCCTCCGGCTCCTTGAAGGCCGGAGCCAGGCCCACATCACCACTGATGAAACTGACCATGTTGTCGATGAGGGCGTGGATACCCAGTGAGCGGTTCAGGTCTATGTCCGATTCCTCGTAGGAGTATGCCGAGCCGTAGCTGCGCTGACGGCTCAGTTTGGCCCTGAACCAGGACTCGGCCAGGGAGTCTGGTGAGCTGTGGAGTAAGCCTGGGGGCGGAGAGGGAGAGAGGAGCCTTTCAGATGCATAAATGCACAACACGACTCTCCCGATGGATGGACCATGAAGCTTTTAAGCACTTAAGAGCTAGGCAGTGCGATGTATTATTACTCTATAAAAGTTCATCAAATGGCCAAATGCTGATTCCCCATGCAGGCTCAAGCCTTCGTCAGCCATTATGAATTCTTCTATGATAGGTGAGCTGAGTTTCCAGCCCCCACTGAGGAAAAAAGCTGCAGCTGAGAAGTGGAATGGTAAACAGGGCTGGCCTTTCTATATAAAAACTGAAAGCACTGAGTCCAAAGCATCAGTACTAATGATTTATTTACAAATGCAACTGGTCATTTCCATGAAATCTCTTCGATGTGACAAATCACATTCTTCGCCAGGGACATTCCAAGCAGAAGAATGAGCTGTTATTTGTACACGAGGCGCATCTACATGTTCTCGACTTGTTTTCTCTCCACACAGAGAGTATAAAGTGTCTGCGCTCAGAGCAAGGCCCTCATCATGAGAGATGGATGGAGAGGGGGCAAGGGCGAGGGAGGAGGGGGGGGGGGCGGGGCATCACAGTCATGGAGGTATGAGCTAACAAGAGGAAGAAACATGCCATCGTGTACTTGCTTGGAGCTCCTCTTGTGTTTGGGGCTCAACTGCCCCAAAAGTAGCAAATAAACTATCCACCCGGGAATGGAGAGACAGAGAGACAAGAGTAACATATGAAAGATGACACACACCTGAATCATCAAGAACACACTGCCTGGCCTGTGTGTGTGTGTGTGTGTGTGTGTGTGTGTGTGTGTGTGTGTGTGTGTGTGTGTGTGTATTTCCACATACAGATTGTTGGATTTCTTTCCATTTTAAATCAATTTCACATTTATTTTTGACAAAGTATCATTAAAATGCAGGTGTCTTCCACATGCAGCTGCTTAACTATATCTGTGTCTATGTCTCAGTCAGATATTCAGGAAAACTGGTATGGCAGGTTTTATGTAATGTTCTGCTCCTTCTGTCTGATTTTGCTGGTTCATCACACGTGAAATATTACAGGCTATGCCCAGAATCTAGAGGCCATGTGCAACAGCTGTGAGGTGAACATGTGTCACCCGGGCAGTGTGTCGCACTAAACCGCTAAGATGTGTGTCACAATTAAAATCGACGCATTCCACAGCCGACACACACAGGCCATGTGTCCAGTGTGTTCCCTGCCTCACGCACAACGTCACAAAGATTCACTACTGATGATTTTTACCTCGTTTCTTGTGAGAGAAAGCCAAGTCCAGGTCGACGTTTCTCCTTCCACTCTGAGGGACAAAGCAGAGATGAAAGCTCAGCAAAGACCTCAGTTCAAACACAGAGGCCATCTATGTAGTGAATGAGTGAGTGAGTGTGTGTGTGTGTGTGTTTGTGTGTGTGTGAGTTTTACCAGAGTGTAACCCTCCTCGTCCGACTCTGGCTGTGAGAGGTCAGACTCACTCCTGGACTTCATCAGTCTGTAGCTGGGGCTGCTCTGCACTGACCGGCTCTCTGCACTCAGACTCTCACTCCTGCACAAACACACACACAGCAGAATTTCATTAATCAGGATTTAATTTATCTAGCATTACGCAACACACAGTTATATTATGCAATTACAGATGTGAATCCCCCTTTGTTAGTATTTTTATTCATCTATCTATCAGTACGTACTACGCTTCATCTTTATACATCTATATCTATAGCTATTTCAAAATAGTTTTCCCTCTTCTTACATTTATTGCTTTGGACCAAAACACATACCTGATTCTGATCATCGTTATCAGTGACCACGCAACAACTTAAAAGTGTAACTGATCCAAACAAGATGATTTTAAAATAAAGCAAAAATGCACTTAATAACACTTGCCAAGTACAGTGTAAAAGTTCTGGTAAAAGGGCGAGGTAATCAGTGGTTTGTGGCAGAGGCCTCGGGCTCACACATTAACACAAAGGTGTCATGAGGTTCACTCCAGGCAGGCCAGCTGACAGTCTTGGCTGGGCCCGGGACAAGATAATGTTAGATGGCCCCCCCCCCCCTCTCCATCTCGCCTCCTTTCCTCACTGCAAAAACTCAAAATCTTTCCAAGAATATTTGTCTTATTTCTTGTCAAAATGTCTCATTTCTAGTCAAAACTAAACTCTTTCCACTTTAAATAAGACTCATCACCTAAAAATGAACTTGTTTTTAGATCATTTTCACTTGTTTCAAACTAATTTTCACTTGAAATAAGTAGAAAAATCTGCCAGTGAAAGTAAGTTTTTTGTGTTTGTAATAAGAAAGAAAAACTTGCTCCACTATCAGATTTTTCTACTTATTTCAAGTGAAAATCTGCTTGAAAGAAGTAAAAAGTGTCTAAAAACAAGCTGCTTTTAATGTGATGAGTCTTATTTTAAGTAGAATTAGATTGTTTTGACTAGAAATAAGACAAATATTCTTGGTAAGATATTGAGTTTTTGCAGTGCTCCGGCTCCTTTCCTTCCTCTCCTCCTGCTCTGTCTTCCTCTCCTCTGTTTCCCTCTCCTGTCTTCCTCTGATTTCTCCCTCCCCTCTTCCTCTCCTCTGTCTTCATCTCCTGTCTTCTTCTCCTCTCCTCTGTATCCCTCTCCAGTCTTAATTATCCTCTCCTCCGTTTTCCCTCTCCTGTCTTCCTCTCCTCTGTCTTCATCTCCTCTGTTTTGTTTTCTTCTCTTGTCTTCTTCTTCCTCTCGTCTATGTCCCACTCCTCTGTTTCGTCACCTGTAGCCTCACTCCGCCGCTCCGCTTCACCACCATGACACACCCCCTCTCTCTCTTCTCTGTCACCGCCGGTAAAGTTACTGCCGCTCCGCTCCACCATGACACTGACACACACACCCTCTCTCTTCTCTGTCACCTGTAGCCTCACTCTGCCGCTCCGCTCCATCGTTACACTGACACACCCTCTCTCTCTCCTCATCCGTAGCCTGACTCCTGACACCTGACTGCTGCTTGACCTCCCTCCTCTCTGTTTCTGTCAAAGATAACATGTTTTGTCAGGCTTTTGCACAAGCTAGGCTAATTAACGTTCGTCAGTTAGGTTACGTTACCAGGTTGGCCGCACTACTTACCTTGCTCTATTTTACTTGTCCCAGCTTCACCGTCACTACATTTTTTTAAATATTTGTTTAGAGCATTCCTCAACCCTTTGTTTTCCTCCTCTCTTTTTCTCTTTTCTTTTCTTTTCTGGGCACCGGACTTGTGCTGACCAGACATTTTGAGTGTAGGCCTTCTGAACTAATAATAACGTCAATAACAAATTCGATCACGGGCCAAACCATTTTTGTGTTTGGGGTGGGGGGTGGGGGTTCTTGACCACCACTATTTTAAAGGGAAATTAGGAAGAAAACAAATAAGAAAGACTTAAATGTATTAAACATATCTTTTTCCACATAGGACTAATTTGACAATAATAATAATAAAAAAAAGTCCACAATTTAATGAGGGCCCAGTTGTGGGCCCCCCCTCTTTCCTGGGCCCGGGACAGCAGACCCGTTTGTCCCCCCCTATCGGCGGGCCTGACTCCAGGTGTTACGTGAAGTGGAAATGTAGGTCAACGCACGGATCAAACTAGTTCAGACACGTGAAATTTAGGTAAAGGTGTTAGGTGAACACCGCAAACTTGTTCTGATTATGCAACAGGTGTACCTTTCCACCGCAGCCTGCTGCTCAGATTGGACCATACAAAGTGAACTGTGTCAGTCTGATTTCATCGCATTTTTGGCATTGGGTAGATTAATTTTACTGGATATTATGTTCCATGTCAAGTTCGCTTCTATTCAATTTTCCTGTTGGCACATGCCTTGTTGGTCAATTTGTTCTCCATTGTGTTTTCTCATCTGGATTTCTTGGTGCTGTAATTGTTCCTCCTGTCCATACTGGCTGCAAAGAGATTCCTTCTTAAAGAGATAAGAGATCAGGACCAAATCCATAGACCTTGCTCTGTATAAAAACCTGTACTGCCAGCAACAGTTATATGAGCCTTCAGCAGTCTGAGCCAAATGAAAAGTGTCTCATGATCCAAATATATTCTTTAAAAGAAGTTAGCAGTTCACTTGCGATGGCTCAGCGAGAAAACGCAGAAGGAGAGTGACTGTATCACGTTCACTGGATGATCTTCAGAAAGTGCAGATTTTGTCCCTGACCTCTCACTCTGGAGTTGTTCATGGTTGGTGTGGACATTGAAATTCAAAAACTTGACACCATCTAACTGCACAGTAGCAGACTATTTCTGCTGCAATGTGCGATTAAACTGGTCAGTACTGCAGTGCCGATGTGACTTGTGATAAATAAAAAAATATTGAACTGTGCGTTACAGTTCTGCTGAGTGAGGCTGAATGAAGAACGTAGACGAGTCACTGCTCCGTCATCTGTCACCTCCTCCCTCTGCTGCAGGTGACTCTGGGTTACCCAGAGATCTACTGCAGCCATAATGCGAAACAAGTCACGTGTCCAACCTTGCAAAGTGGTTGGACATGTGGACAATTAACACAATTTTGAGAGTTTTTTCCTCACAGATTTGTGATTTCAATGTTTTAAAGGGATAGTTCAACATTTTGGCAAATTGGCCCATTGCCACAATCCCTATAGTTTTAGCAGTAGGTTCGTTACCTTTAATTGTTAGTGCAAGCTGTTTTTAGGACGGCAGAGCAGAGCCGTGAGCTGCTCAGAGCTACGCTACGGAGGCTCATGTGTGTTTGATGATTTCCCTCATCAACCTCATCAAATACACAACCCAACAACTCCAAAACACTCAAGTTTGTGACCTGCACATTCACTCACCAAAACTAACCCATGTACTCCTCTCTCTTTCAGCTCAGCATTTTTGTTTGACCTCAAATGGCACTAATACATTGTCTTAGATTTTGCAGTGTGTTTATTGCACATGTTCATACTGCAGTGACAATAAAAACACAAGACTATGTCTGGGGGTACTGGCTTTTCTCTGACCTGGTCATGAAGCTGAGGCACTCCTGTGTTCCTGTGGCAGACTGGGTCTGGCCCTCTTCCTGGTTCTGTTTGGTCAGCTCGCCCAGCACGGGGCTCACCCCGAGCACCAGCAGGGCGCAGCGGTGGATGACTGAGTTACAGGCTGCTGTGTACAGATCCTGGCCCTCTGGAAGACCCGCACTGCCCCTCCTCCCCTCCTGGGACAGAATGGTGTCCTCCTCTCCGCCGCCACCGCTGCCTCCTCCCCCTCCACCTCCTCCTCCTCCGCTCCGCGAACCGGACCCGGAGCCCAGGCCGGTGCTGCTGCTGGCTCGCTCTCGGTCCCGACTGCGAGCCACCTCCCGTGCTGAGAGGAAACATTGAAAGATTTCTGTGTTGTGCGATATGCACAGACACGCAAACACACACACACACACAAAACACACAGAGTGCTGGGTTAGAGGAAGAGCAGCCACCGCTTTATGCACGCTGGGTCTACTAGAATTTGAAAACAAAGCTGATGCGAATGCACCACACCAAAAACACACTGTCACACTCATCTACACCTGAAAACCACAACTACTGTATGAAGATGTTATTCTACAGCTGACCGTCCCATGATGCGTGAGTGTGAGAGCCCCCACTCTGCTGTACATCAGAGGTCACACAGCAAACTTACACATGCTGATCATCACATGCTGTGCTCTGCTCAGCTATGAAACCCCTCTTGTGATTATCTTTATTAGCAATTTCATGATTTCCAAGTGCTGTTTGTAGTTAACCACAAACAGTATTTTCTGGGAGCTGCTGAGTCAGGCTGATCGCTAAATGCTGATAAACACCACCTGAGTGTGTCACTGCAGAGTTTATTTGACTGTGCAGCAGTAAAAGAAGATATGAAAAGTCACTGAAGCGCTGTGCTATAATATATTTTTTATGTTTTCCAAGGGTGACTGAGAGTGAGCGTGTTTTAGATGAGACTGTTCAGAAACACCTTTCTCTCCATAAAACTACTTGGTGAAATACTTAGTGTGACCGAATAAATTGTAAAAATACTTTTTATTGTTAAATCAGTGACCCAGCACTGATGATAATGATTTGCAGGCTGAACGCATAAAAGCAGACCACTCCAGGGCAGATGCACTCACTGCCTGCCGTCATCACTTCGTGCTCCCTGTCCTCCTCCTCATCGTCCTGCTCCTGGTGGCCCTCCTCTCTCTCGCGGTCCGCTCGCTCTTCCAGCTCCGCCTCCTCGTCAATGGTACGCGTGAACGAGTGCTCCTGGGGGTCCATGTCCAGAGAGTCCTGATTGTCTGAAATCTGAGCGCGCAGCGATTAGCAGAGAAAATGTCTCATTAAAGATGAAGTAGTCGAGTTGTTTAAGAAACTCTTTAAAGGGATAGTTTAGTTTTTTTGAAGCGGGGCTGTATGAGGTACAAATGGCCACTAAGTACAACATCTTCAGTAGAAAGGTCTCTGCTCTCCCCCACTGAGAAACACCGGCGCATCGTGCTGCACTGAGACATAGGCAGTACACTGTTGTGAATGAGGGACTATTAATCAACGTATTTTAATCGCCTACGATAAGTCCCATCTCAAAATAATACACCAGTTCAAGAGTACGATCTAAAGTAAATATTTACAACGCATCGGCTGGTCGGAAAGAAGTCAGTTTATCTGGAACTAACCAACTCACTCAGCACTCCTCCAGACAGGCAGGCTCCGCAACGCGCTGTATCACTCTGCCTCTTCCACACACTGTTGATCCAAACAGTTGATAGGCAGAGTGATACAGTGCGTCATGGAGCCTGCCTGTCTGGAGGAGTGCTGAGTGAGCAGATGAACATTATACATTGTCACTATATAAAATAATAATAATAATAGTTTACATTTATATAGTGCTTTTTTATTGATACCCGATACCCAAAGCGCGTACAGAAACCATTATTCATTCACACACATTCACATCAGTGGTGGTAAGCTACGTGTGTAGCCACAGCTGCCCTGGGGCAGACTGACGGAAGCGTGGCTGCCAACGTGCGCCAGACAGCCCCTCTGACCACCACCATGATCATTCATACACATTCACAAAATGTTCCTGTGAAATGAGAAAAGCATTTTTGGGGGCTACGGTTGACAACATGATTTTGGCTCTCTGGTGTCTTACTGTTTTTTTGTGTTTTTGTTTGTGTGTGTGTGTGTGTGTGTGTGTGTGTGTGTGTGTGTGTGTGTGTGTGTGTGTGTGTGTGTGTGTGTGTGTGTGTACATTCGAGCTTTGCCACACAAAGCATGTCCACAGCTGGCAGGATTTAATCGGCCAGTCTTGTTGTCTATGTTATTTTGTGTATATTTGTTTATGACACTGAGGCCACTGACAATTTCGTTTTATTCTTTTTTACAATGACAATAAAGCTTCTATATTCTACACATTTACACAAAGTTCAGTGGAAATAAAACTTGCAGATAAAGTTCCAGATGCAAATGTGTATATGTGAATCTAACTTGTGTTTGCTCACCCTCCTCTCACGTGAAGACGATCGGGTCTGGATGAAGTCCATATTCTTACAGGCCAGAAGTCGGTTTCTGACCTTGTAAACGCAGCGATAAACCTCTGCAAGGGACTTGGACGGTTGGTACCTGAAAATAAAAATACACTACTTAAAGCAGGCTGGTCCTATGGAACAGTGTGGAAACCTTTAATCCCATGCATCTTATCATGATACAGTACCTGCCCTCTCCACAGGCTTGGCCCAGCAGCCCTGTGTGCTTCAGTAAGGCTGCCAACACAAACCTGGACACAGTGTCCAGCAGGGACTCATTACTGAGAGACGCATTGTCCCAGTCTGCAACAGAAGACATGGCACAGTCAGTGCACCGTCAGGTTTATTTCAGAAACAATGGAAGTCATTATAAGCCTGGTCCGATGGCAGACCTTTGCTCATAGCATAGTCCTGCATGTTGATCCAGAGGCTGTTGGCAGGTTCTTTAGAGGAACCCAGAGCCAAGTCCACCAAGACACTCAAGTCAGGACGCAGAGTGCAGTCGAAGGGCTTCTGCTCCTCATTACCAGACAGAGCTGCCTCCAACAAAGAGCTGATGCATGTGTCTAAGGACATAAGTGAACAAACGTTAACATATAAACAGATTGTGTAGGACACAGACTAAAAATAGGACAAAAGAGCAAACACATCCATCTCTTGAAGTTAGAAAAATAAATAATGAAGTGGGATCTAAAGTCACATAACTACACCACTCGTGTTACCACCAGTGATCGAACACAATTACAGCGTATTTGTCCCCTCTTTACCAAGCTGTGGGATGTCCATCTCCAGGCCGTTGCTGAAGAGTGGCGTTTTAAGCCAGTAAGCCGTGTCTTGTTCCTCCATAGAGGTAGGAGCTCCCTGCAACATCCCACCAAGGCATCGGCCGACCAGCAGGGCGACTGTCCTCTCCAGGTCCACCAGCCACACCCAGGACAGCGCTGGCTGTGGCAGGGACATTCCTGAGGCTGGCTCAGCAAAGTCAGAGGTACCTGGAAGAAAATAGGACAACATATGTTGCACTGATTTCAGAAATATAAGGATCAATGATGGTGCTGAGAGCCCTGCAGCTGGTCCACACTGGCAGACATGTTTAACAGGCTCAGTGAGACCTTTAACCTTGACAGAGTTGAACACAACTGCAAAAATACAAACCCAGTGTCTGTACCACCAAGCTGCCTATACAGTATATTATATATCATTAAATTGATGCATATGGTGGGAAATATAGGCTCAAACCTTGTACATTGTCCATGGTTATCACTGACACACACACACGATGATGGTTAAATAAATGGCTTATAACTGGTTATGAGGGAGAATGGAGGCCAAAGCGACCAGACTTGCATAGTTCCCCTTTAAAGTTTGACACTACGATATGACAGCACAATAAAACACAACATGACACTATATACCGAGGCACAACACCATACATTATGACACAAAGTACTTAATCATCCTATAGGGAAGAAACTGTATGTCATCAACACAAAATGGACAACAGACAGGACAAAATATAGATTTGCAAAGTTGGTTATTTCGAACTCACCATGAAGAGGCCACTGCAGCTCCTGATCCTCCAGAGGAGACGCTGCAGGCAGCAGCCTGTTGAGCCGGTCCAGGGGAGGGAGCAGGTCTAACAGGTGGCTCAGCAGAGGCCTCGCCACCGACACTGGCAGCAGCAGCAAGGAGTTGATTATCTGGCACAACATGCTGCCAGCTGCTGAGACGTAGATCACATCTGGAGATGATGATGGAGACCAGTTAATGACAACAGAATGAATGACAATGAGATGTGTAGTTTTTGTAACAGAAATCCAAATACAGATGCGGGGTAATGAGATTCCTATCACTTAGCTCTTTGAATAACCATATTAAGGTTAGAGTACAAATAATTAACCTCACCAAAATTAGTTTTGTTTCTGTGTTGTTTTATTGCATTCAATACAATTTATTTAAAAGAACATTTTCCATCACTTTTTTCACACCAGCAGTTATTGACAATTAATCAGTTGCATGAGAAAATGTGTGAAAAAGTGAACCCAAGATTCTATGAAAGATCAATACGGAAAAAGAGATAATGAAAGTATTTCACAATGAAAAGACGAAAGTAACCACGAGGCAAAGGTGAAACTAGCAGCGGAGTGAGAGCTGAGGAGGCACATCTGCCTCTGCAGGAGTAATTGACTGCTCATCTTCACCTTGTAGCTTCTCTCGTATGCTGCCATTCCAGGAGCTCTCCTTGATCAGAGTGGCTGAGCGGGAGAAGATGTCTGTGGCATGAGGCAGCAGGAGCTGCAGATGTTTGTGGAGTAAAGCCACACTGCTGGAATTCTAAACAAAGACAGAGAGATCACAATATTTTCATTTATTATATGCATTTTATTAAAAGAAAAACATAAACCTACATCTTGCCACCAACATGGCCACTGAAACTGTGGACAATTGATGCGATTAGGAGCCATTTTGTTTCGTGCATCAGACATGAAAACCTCTTATGATCTAAAGGTTACAACCCAACTGTTCGTTCTATTTAAGGACTAAATGAGTGAAAGAGGAAATAAGAGAAGTTCAAGAGATGGAATCTGAAAAAGAAAATCAAGTTAGAAAACCCATAACACTAGACAACCACATCTCAGTTGTGCTTATTCTCTTTGATTCCGACAAAACTTTTGGCCCTTATTCATTATTTAAAGCATGTACAGTAACAGTACACATTATTTTCCTTGGCATCATGGGGCATCTGCCTTTCAAGTCTTACATCATGATGTAACCCCATTAGTCATATGGTCCTAGTGGCTAAGGAGCGAGAAGCTGATGCATGAAGACTGTTTGATTGTGCCGTTGCCCCATTTCCCCACATTTACAGAGCAGAAAACACCAAAGGGACAGTGACGGGTCCATACCTCAGTGACAGAGTTAATGTGGCAATACGCTAACAGCTGCTTCTGCAGGGAGCAGAGCAGCTGGTGGAGGTGAGCTGGCTGGCTGCTGTCAGACGACGACATGCCCTGCTGCAGCTTATCGCTGTTCTTCTCCAGCTCCCCAAACGCCTGATCCTGTATAACACACACACACACACACACACATCAGGTATGAACAAGTACAGGTTCACTGGTATCACAGACATGAGATCTACCTTCAGGGTTAATTCATGATTTCTGACACACTTATGAAACTGTTCCAGGTGTTTTATAGCCAAGATGGTGTGTGTGTGTGTGTGTGTGTGTTTGTGTGGGTTTTCAACAAGTGGTGATTTGCCCCAAGTTGGTTGTGAATATTGCAAAAGAGGCGAGTATGGTTTGTTTCTTCTCAAACTGAGTCTGAACTAATTAAAGAGCTGAAAATTAGAATATTTTATAGAGTTGCCCAGAATCCCTGCTTGTCCTGCACCAAGCTTTCATGAACTGCTTTCTTAGTATCCGCCCATTTCACAATTAACTGCTTTAAGTACATTATTTTTCGATGCGTTGGTTTTTCCATTCAGAAGAGTCTAAGAGATGGAGTCAGAGGAAAGAAAAGGCAGAAAGAAACTAGAATCCCCTCCTCAAATCAGATTAGTTTCAGGTTACATCCCTGTTTATCCAGAATCATTTCCATTTGTGTCAAATTTTGTCATAACTGTGAAGTCTTGAGAAAAAAGGAATCGGGTCTTCTTGAGATTGACCTTTGACCACCAAAATCTAATCTAATCTAATCTAATGTAGTTTTGTGAGGTTTCCACACACTTGACCTGTGACCTTTAGCTGCCAAAATTTGTGCAAAAATCTGAAGAAGTTCCATCAAGAAGTTATTGGGATGTGTCGTCTCCGAGAACAGGACAGATGGACCGACGGACAACCTGAAAACAATCTGCCTCCAGTTCTGACTGTCGCTGGGGAGGAGGAATAAAAATAGACCTAATGCAGTGACTCAAATGTGGCGAGCTCTGCAGCCTAATCATCAGTCACTGCTCAGGCTCGCATAATCACACACATACTGGAAAACAGCCTTTGTGCTACAATCAATGAGATGGCGTCTTTGGGGAGCGAGGCACAGAAGCCAAGCCACTGCAGAGCCAGGAAACGAGCCAGCAGGTGAACATTACAAAGGATAAGACATGAGTCATGCTCCGCTCCGGCTCTCCAGCACTGAGAGAAGCTGCAGAGACGAGAGAAACGACTGAGCTCTGTATGTTGACTTCCTTCCTAAGTGATGTCTCGTATAAGGGGTTTATTATTGAATAGTGCACATTTTTAAAATCAATAACGGCAATCTGCTGAACCAGCCGCCGCCATCAGGAACCAAACTCACAGTGTAAAAGCCCAGGTTCCTGAGCAGCGTCTTCATGAGGATCTCAGCCAGGTGGGTGTCAGGATGGCCCGCTGTGGCGCTGTACGTCGGGTCGGGGGAAGCTGTAAAGCCCGAGCCTGATGAAAGCACCTCAGGGCCGTCAGCGGGAGAGCTGTAGCCGAGGAGCGACGCCACATGGGTGTGGTCCTGGAGGCTGGTCAGGATGATGTCGAGCTGCATCCTCTGTGACACAAACACACATGCACGTAGTTCACAAATCTACACTACGTGCTACAAAACATGTTGGTACAGTGGGTTCATGGTGAGGACAACACTGGGTCAGTCACCAGATGTTTGTTTCGTGAGGCCAGAGTAAACAAGTTTGTGCAAGAAGAAAAGTTGGCCTCAGCTCGGGGTCATCACAAACCTCCCCCACACATTAGCAAAAGCTAATGACATTTCTGTGTTTTCTCGTTTTCCTTGATGGTGGGAATGTATTTCATGAACCACAAAAACAAGGATTTTGTTATATTTCTCAATAAAGAGGTTTTTTTTTTTTGCCATTTATTGATTTTAACCGATGAACAGCAATTTGTCTAACTGTTTAAAATGTTCTCATTCGATTTTAGTAAAAGCCTAATCCCACCACAATGCACCACAGGAAACAACCACTTGTCCTACAGTGTCTGACACTCAGAGCCAATAGACAGGTCCCTGAATTTAGCCCAGTCAGCAGACAGCGTATTATCTGTGCTCATCAATTATACAGTTTTTGAAATTCGGCTCATATCTGCACATATTTATTCAGGGGGAGGGACCAACTGTATCCCCACCGTGATCCTAATCCTGATCCTTATAGCTATGAGTTAAAGTCATATAGCCAGTTAGCTTCTCATGTGATCATCATCAAGTGTAGCATGAAAACATCTCAACTCAGGCTCAAACAGTGAGAGATCTATGCAACAAACATGGTGGGACATGCTGAGTCTCAGAAATCAGTGTAATAATAATCTTTCTGACAAGTGCCCTAAAAGAACCTCTGTTGTTAAATTGAATCAAATAGATAAGAATTGGCTTGACGTGGCTGGACAGAGCCAGGTGAGCTGTTTCCAGTTTTTACGATGAGCCAACTTCTAACTGCTGCCTGTAGCGTCATATTTACCAAACAGACATGACTGCGGCGTTTCCTAGAGCTGAGCAATAAACCCATTTAATCTATATAGATTTGAATTTATGCTTGGACAATGTTTTAAAATAAAAACTGAATTTCACCTGGATAATTACAGTATGGAGACGCCACCTCTTCCCTGAGCCTTTGTGGTTACCATAGTAACACAGAGTTCTGTTCAGACACAGGTGAAACATCAGCATAACAGTTAAGAGACCAGCGTCTCCTCAGTCATCTGGAAGTGGTGTGTGGAGTTTTTAGTGTTCGATCTGGATCAAACCACCGTCACTGTGAAGTCTGTAAAAGTCTGTGGAGACTAAAAGCAGCAGCACGACTCATGTATTCAGCACCGAACAGAGGCAGCAGCTGAGTGGGAGGAGCCTGTGGCACTGACAGCTGTAGAGGACAGCCACTACTAACATTAACAGCTTTTAAGTAGGGAAAAAATGATTAAAACCATAAATCAGGTGTGGTGTGAGGATATAATGTTTATGCCATATTGCTCAGCTCTAGCGTCTGCTCATCAAACTCCTGGCAAGAAACTGGACGAGAATATTTCCAAAAATGTTCCGCACAATGTTTCGCTACAGCCATGCTCTAAGTTTCCCCTCCCTGGAAATCTAAGTCTAAAACAATTAACACTTTAAACTGCTCCTTCTACAGCAGCAACTTCTATTGACAAGTTCAATGGAAAGTTTCAGCGCCAGACTACCAAGCAGGCTTGCCGGGAACACAGAGTCCCATATTTGAGGCGTCTTTGTCAGAAAGTTTGTAGCTGAAAGGGAACACTTAAAGAAAGCGAACCACAGCCTTTTACGCTGCCCGTACAACCGACCAAACACAGTGACCCTGAGCTCACGGTGTAAAAGCAGCATCGATCATCCATTACTGACCAAAACATTTCCTGTCAATAGCCTCACTGGCTCTGAAACTGGGAGCTGTGTTCAGAAGTGTTGGTTTTAAATCAACATTTGACAGAGCGGGATGGAAGCTCTGCCCGTGCACTGGACAGCAGACGGTACCTGTCCTTTGGAGAGGCTCTCCCATCTGTCAGGGCCCTGAGGCAGCAAGGAGTGAAGGAGCTCCATCCTCTCTCTCAGTGGAGGCAGCAGCATGGTCGCCCCCACAGACAGCGTCTCAATCACCGCCTGTTGGGACAAACACGAGCCATGTCATGTGATAAAGAGCTTCAGATTTACAGATTATAAAACCTGTTGACACTGATGAGAGGAGAGACAGAAATTTAAAGCTGAAGGCATCAAAAGATATTTTTCTAAGAAAGAAAAGTCAATGAGTAAATGTGTGATCTCTTAGTGCTACGCAGGAAATAATTAACATGATTTGTACGAAGCTACTTTTTATAGATGCCCGACTGCAGAGGAGAAATGATCATGTTGAAATACATGAGGTGGACTTTGTCACAACAAAAAGATGTTTCTACTTCGAGCTGAAAAAAAGGTTAAGTGTGACGGTTCCTTGGTGTCATTATATTAATCTGTGATTATTCTAATAATAATTCTCCTCTTCCCATTAGTTGTCCAACGCAGTATGCCTGGGTTGTGTGACTTTAGGTCATATAAGCTCAGCCTCCACATTGTTCTCACTCTCAGGTGTGGAGGATCACCCCACGTATGTTTTGTTTTGCTTTCTGTTTTTACAGCACCTCAAAACACACACTTACACACAACCACACGTACACTACTGTACTACTGACTTACATATCACATAATTGCAGTTTTTATTTGAGTACTTTTTGTAATAAATAATCATGTTATTGCGTAAAATCAGTGCCCTCCTCATTTATTTGTCATGGCCCTGAGCCAGGTCGTGGCAAAGTGAATCTATTTTTAAATATAATGCCTTGAGAAAAAAAGTTCTCCTGTTCCAACCTTTCAAACTGAGGGGATTTTACATGATTAGTAGTAAAAACCTGTCTGTATGTTTCTTCTCTCTTACCTCCTGAATCTCGTCTGGCACAGAGGAGTCCATCAGCCTAAAGAGCAGGTTCCTCAGTGGCCTGGCCTGCCGACCTAAGATACTGGTGGCCACGCCCCCAGCCAGAGCCAGAGCCAGATGATTGGACAAAAGCCGAAGGCACAGCTTCAGGAAGTTATGATGCTCCCTGCAAATACAACGAATTATTCAAAATTTAGCTTGAGACATGTTCCAAATCTGTCCTCTAGCAGTCCATATTAAAACTTCACACACAAACATAGGCAAGAGACACTTGTAGAAGCACATACAAGAAATCTGAATTTGCTAGAAATAGATAAGGTAAAAAAGCACCTACCTGGATGAGGGGAAGGGAAGGGGAGGAACCTCACTGTTGATGCCGTCACAGTAGCGCTCGAGGAAGGAGCGCAAGTGTGAGAAGGTGCTTTCTTCAAGGTCAACGCAGTACGGTCTGTGCCAAGCCACCACTTGTCTGGAGAGTCATAGAGAGTAAATATTAACAACTTCTCATGTGGTGAAGAGATGGACGGAATCAGGACTAAATATGAAAACTATAAAACCACTCACAGCAAAACTGTGGAGAAACACGGTCATGAATGATCCCTTTACCATAATGACTGCCTGCATTTATGGGAACGTTTTGTCATCTAAATTGACAATATGTCCATGAAAGGGGATCTGATCTGTTGCAATTTAGTATTGCGTTTTTATAATGGTGGGGGACTAAAAGGAAGATCAAAGAAAAACAGAGACTGAGGCATCCAGGCTTTTTGTCCCTTGCAGATTTCAACGTATAGTGAATTTTAAAATGTCAATATACTGATGGTAGATTGGAGTAAGAAAACGCTGTTAGATGTTTAATTGGCCAACACCCCAACAAAAAAAGGCACATTACGCTTTGACAGTCCATACTGCTCGGTCATAGTCAGTGCAGTCAGTCAGCACAACACATTTTAATCACAATAAGCTCTTTTGTCCCCGGCTGTCTGCCATAGAAAGTACCATGACAATGCAGGTAGCTGAGCTGTAGAAAGCTCTGCTTCTGTGACATGGGGGGCAGTTTATTTTGCGTTTAGTTTTGTAGCGTTAACTTACAGCCATGTTTAACTATTACACACTCACACTCACCCCCACACTCCGCCAAATGAAGACCCGGAAAAGACAACTTGAAAGACTCTGCAAGAAAACCGGATTAACAGTTCACCTTCTCACCTATACCGACCACCTACAACAGTACAAAGAAGCACTCCACGCTGCCCGGACCACCCTCTACTCCCACCTCATCCACTCTGGCTCCTACAACCCCAAGGCTCTGTTTTCCACCATCAACTCCCTTCTCAAACCTCACGACAACACCTCCTCATCATTCACTACTGAAAAGTGCCAATCATTCCTATCATTCTTCCAAACAAAAATCAACACCATTTACAGTAACCTCAACACTTCCAGGATCCCTCCCATCTCCCCCCCTGCCTCCCCGCCCACCACTATCCAGCACCTGACCCACTTCTCTCCAGTATCATCACCAGCACAACTCACAACCATCATGACTGGAATAAAAACCTCCACCTGTACCCTGGACCCCATACTCTCCAAACTCATCAAGGACTGCCTCCCTGTCATCTCCGCACTCATCATTGACTTCATTAACACCTCCCTCTGCTCTGGTTCTGTCCCCCAAACCCTCAAACTGGCTGCCATCACACCCATCATCAAAAAACCCGGTCTGGACCCTGACAACCCAAATAACATCTCCATCTCCTTCCTGTCAAAAATCCTGGAACGTGCCGTCGCCTCACAACTCAGAATCCACCTCACCTCCAATAACCTGTTTGAATCATTCCGATCTGGTTTTCGCTCAAAACCATAGACTGTAAAAAGAATGGACGTAGCGTCCGTGACGTCACCCATTGGTTTTGGGGAGTCGTTTTTGTGACTCAAATATGGCGGCCTGGACAGCGCCATGTTGGATTGGCCGGCCGAGAACCCGCCCACTGGCCTCGAAGCAGCTGTCCACGGAGCTGCTCGGACCTGTCACTCAACGTTTCCGCACCCTAATTGGCCAGAGTTTTAATCTAATAATAACAGTGAAACGGTAGAGTTCGGTAAAACGGTAAAATTCACCCCCCTCAGAGTGTGTGCGGGGGTAGAAACTATCGATTGAGACGAAAAAACGTTCTGACACCAGGCTTTTAACATGTTTACTGAGGATGTAAAGTCGGCGATTTTAACATGGGGGTCTATGGAGAATGCTCCCTTCTGACACCAGCCCCCAGAGGAATTCGAGGGGATTGCAGTTTTTTGAACACGGAAGTGAGCTTCACTTCTCAGACCGACAACTGCCCCCTTGCTCAAAACACAGCACCGAGACAGCCCTCCTGAAAGTCACCAACGATCTCCTCCTCTCCTCAGACTCTGGGCACCTCACCATCCTCATCCTCCTCGACCTCACAGCAGCCTTTGACACCATCAACCACTTCATCCTGCATCCATCACCGGCACAGCACTCTCCTGGTTTCACTCCTACCTCACCAACCGACAACAGTTCATCAGCGTCAACAACTGCACCTCCACCACCGCTCCCCTGTCACAAGGCGTCCCCCAGGGGTCGGTGCTTGGTCCCCTCCTCTTCATCCTCTACATGCTCCCCCTTGGCCAGATCATCTGTTAACATGGACTCCATTTTCACTGTTACGCCCACGATATACAACTGTACATCTCCACCAAAGCAATCACCAACACCACCCACTCCACACTCAGCAACTGTCTCACAGAAATTAAATCATGGATGCAAACAAACTATCTTTAACTGAACTGTGACAAATCGGACATAATCATCATTTACTCCACATCCCGCACCAAAGCCAGTCACAACTTCTCCCTCGCCTTCGATAACTGCACTCTGTCTCCCTCATCACACACCCGCAACCTAGGAATCATCTTCGACAGTAAGGTTTGACCTCCACATCAATCACATCACCAGGACCGCCTTCTTCCACCTCAAGAACATCGCCCATCTCCGCCCCTCACTCACCTTCTCCGCTGCAGAAACCCTCATCCATGCATTCATCACATCCAGACTGGACTATTGCAACAGCATCCTCTATGGTTCACCATCCAAACTCCTCAATAAACTGCAATACATCCAGAACTCAGCCGCACGCCTGCTCACCCACACCCGCTGACTAAACACTGACTACCCCTCCTTTATACTGCCTTTAGGTATGAAAATGGATTTGTTCATTTCAAACAGCGCAGCCATCCGTCATTGCCATTTAATTTACGTTATCATGGATGTGAAGCAACAAGTGCACTAGAAGACAGATCAGACTCCAGGGTTCAACAACAAACACAGTGATGGTGACTCTCAAGACAGAGGTAAAAGTGGAGGCAGCGCTGTAGACCGCAGTGGTCGGCGAGGCCATTACATTACGTTACATAACCCATAAACACAATAACCGTTCCTCAAAGACTTCCATTATCTTTAAAATATCTTTGACCAGTCTTATGGTCATGGCTCTCTTGAACTGTCCTCATGATTTTTGATGGTACAGCTCAGTGTCCTTTATATCATAAGTGCACAAACAAAGTGCAAAAATATTAACTAGGTATCTAATAGAAGCTGTTGTAATCTCATTAGAAGATATTTCTTGTTTTGATTCTGTATGCAAATATACAACAACAATAATAAATACAATGTATATATACAGTACAAAGTCAACTATTGCAGTTTTATGCCTGACACAAAACATGAAAGTGTGTGTGTGCATGTGGTACATGTATCACAGCCTGCTTCTTCCAGTTGTAACAATGTTGCGGTGCATTTCACACACTGTTACTGAACTTTGGCTTATATTACACAATCTCCATTAACCACTGAAGACCCGGGATGTGATGACATCAGCGCTCGACTCCACCTCCTCCCACCACGTGAAGATCCTGGATTTCCTGCTTAATCTTAGTTTTGGACAGTGTTACCTGCTGTCCCCTCTGTGTGTTTGCTCTGCTGGTAGCTGACCTGTCTCTGGGCAGGGCCGTCCACGCCAGGCTGTGAGAAGTCCCGGCTGAGATCTGCTGAATGGCAACTCCGTCCAGGCCAACGACCTTCTTGGGCTTAGTGATGGGCCCCGTAGAGTTGCCCTGGCCACACTGGCCCATGGAGTTGTTGCCCCAAGCATATACCTCATTGTCTAGATGGTGGTAGAGTTAAAAACAAGTATTATGATTTTATTCATGGCTAAGATGGTAATTCAATAATGGGATAGGTAATGGGAGCTGAAATGCGGCTCTATTTACTATGTGCTCTGCAGAGGTTGCGCATTAGCTTAAACAAATTTGGTCTATGTATTTGCTAATACATCACACTGCTTGCAACACTTCTGTCACAAGTTTAACAAGTGCATAATCTTGCTGTGTCAGCAGAGTAGCATTCAGACTGTGACTGACAGTGGCAGTGGAGGATTGAGTATGTACCGTAAATGAGTTTGTAGTAAAACATCAACAGAGAAAAAGAGGAGGAGAGAGAGACAAAAAGAAAAGGTCAAAAATACCATGCGACAGGGCCAGGCAGTGACTGTCCCCTATAGAGATGTCCACCACCCTGGTGGTAGCCAGCTCTTCGATTAGTTTGGGTCTGAGAGCTGTGGCCTCAGAGGAGCCGCAGCCCAGGCAGGCACCACAGCCCCAAGCGTAAACCTAGAAACAAGTGACATGAATCAGTTTTCTGCTAGATCTTTGAATCAGTTTTCTGCTAGATCTTTGTTCAAGGAAACACTAGTGAGGTCACATGAGACAAAGCCATGAAAAGCTGCTGCACAACAAGTCCTGACCCTAAAAAATATCACTATGGATGTCCAAACACCTGTCAGTGAGAACGCATGAACAGCTGTGGGACATTCCTGTTTTGGGACAAATGTCCAAAAGCAAACCACAGCTTGTATTCTTTGTAAACAACACAGGAATGACATCCTACCTGTCCGGTGGAGGTTAAGGCGAGAGACGACTGGCTGCCTGCACACACTTTCCTGATGAACATCCCCTGCAGGGCTTCCACCACTTTTGGCTTGTAGACTCGATTAGTGTCACCATGGCCAAGTTTTCCTGCGGAGCAACACATGACTCATTTATTTACAGTATCATGGCATTTGGCATTGACACAGACCAGAACATGAACAGAAAAATCTTGACCCTACTATGACTGTAGCAGTAGCTGACTGTAGCAAGTGCACAAGCTGGAGAAATGCTAGACTCTAGCAGAATTATTAAAGTAAAACATTTAAAATAGACAAATGAGGGTTCACACACCGTTGTCCCCTCCTCCAAAGGACCACACAGTCCTTCCATCCTTTGACAGAGCGATGGTATGGGAGCTACCACAAGACACTTCTCCCACGTTGCTGATGTCTTTTACTAGGGTAGGAATGTTTCGGCTGTTGCTGTCACCGTGACCTGTGCATTGACAGCCAATTAAAAAACAAAACAGTCAGGAATTATAGACAATACAAAACTAAAAGTCAGACCTACAAACTCTGGAGTAGTGAAAAAGGTGACAACATACAAAACTAAAACCCTCTCTTCTTGTGTGAGTCAAGGGTCAAAAGGTAAATACACACACCCTCAGCATGTGATGTGTCAACACACTTGAAATTGTTGTTTTCTGTGTAAGTTTGCACAACAGCAACATGTCAGAATTCAACAAACAATGACCTTCTCTCTTTAAAGAAGCAGCAACTTCATCACACTCACTTTCAGACCATTGCTACTCAGCTACTTTATCTATTCCTTCAGTATGTGTCTTTGTGCTATGGATGGCAATTTTATGCTTCAAATTATACAGAGTGTTAGGGTTAAGGTGTTATGCTCCTCACGTAATGAGAGCACATCTAAACAAGGACGAGGTCTCTTGTCGTCAATACGTGAATATTCTCCGGTTCGCATCAAAGTTGGCACCTTGCAGAAAATGCGCTGTGTTTCATTTGTTTTTTTTATTTAACCTACAGAGTTGAACTTTTTGATGGCTGTAGGAGTCTTTCCATGTTTCTCCTTCTGCCAGAGTAAAAAGGGAACATTTCATCAGACAAGATAGTCTCATGAACTATTCAATTGTTTTTCATTGAATGACTATTCGATTATTCGAAAATCATTTCCCATCCCTAAAACATAAAACACTCTTAAAGGCTGAGGAGTGATGTTGTAGAGAAATAAATATTCAAAATTCAGAATTTTGACAATTATTTTTAAATAGACAAAATAACTTTAATTACCACACATACACACAAAAAGTACCGAAAACAGGTACCGTTGTATACCGGTACCGATTCTCAGGTACTGAGTATCAGTACCGTATCAATTAAAATGTGAAAGCAGGGGGGGGGCGGCGAATATCGCTATATTTTTATTTTTTTTTAAAGTTAGTTTAGGCGGCAGCTCTTTGTTGTTGAGGCAGCCGCCTTCACAGGAAAGCGCTGTGGGAAACCCTGGAAAGGTACCAATCCCTACCCTACACTGAACACCTTATGAATCCTTGTGGAGCATATTTGTAATTTGGGGCCATGCACAGTACCGTAAATGAAACTGACTGAAGCAGATAACACACACTGAGGAGCCAAACCATTCTAACCACAGCTGCACTAGGGGTTAGTCAGTGAGAACCATCTCTTCATTGGTGAGCGAATGTCTCAGCTCAGTTGTGTATCACTGTGATTTACGTCACACTGATCCAAAGTCATTAGTTTGAACCCGATGGAAACCTAAAACAGGCAGTATAAATAGTGCAATGTGTTCAACTGTGCTAGGGTTTCCATCAGAGCCACAACCTTCAGAGTCCATGACCCACAGGAGGGAAGACTTGAGTATTTTCAGTAAAATAAAGAATATTCAGTCATTCTGCACATTTGCATTGTTTTTGTTGTGTCAAGAGCAATGCATTCTGGGTAGCAGGAAACCATTGATTGTGAATCTAGTAATCATCCCCAAATGATTTACTTCCTTCCAGTGATTATTATTAGTAGGGGTGACCGGGAATAGCTGATGATTCATTGATTTGATTTGGATAAGTCTGATTAGACTGACAATCTTGTTGTCGAATTGTCACAAAATGTGATTATGAAAAAAAGATCGTACCATTCTGACTACATGGGGGTGCTCACTGCTTTCTTTGTTTTCTAATAATTCAAGATGTATAGCCTATTTCAATCCAAACATCATGCACATACACAACCACTACACACAATAAACAGCGCTGTCCATGGTGCTGTGACACTCAATCTGTGAACCAGCTACAAGCACTGACAATGGGACAAGTTTTCATTCGCAATACACACATCAATTCACAGCACAAACTCATATGTACTCATCTCTACACCGTCCCCAAGAGACAGTGACGCATGTTGTGCACGCAAGTCTAATGAGTGAGATTTGGAAAAGGATGGATGGAGAATGTCATGTTATTGTTGTTCTTATGCCAACTGAATAATTAAATTTGTCTAAAGGCAAAATCTGACAAATCAGATTCGACTAGGAAGATTTTCTTAGTCATTCCTATTAATTAGTATAGAAGTGCCACTGTTGCAAAGATAAACAGGACCCAACTGCCAAAATTTAAAAATGACTGACCAGCCAATAGACAGTGCTGGATCACGTAAACATGGCTTTTGAATCCCTAATTTATACACTGCAGACCCACGTTGTTGGTTTGAGCTTGGAACCTGGATGGATGCATTTCTGTAAGGTAGTTTGGGTGTGTCACATTGAAACCATCCAAAAGCGAACATAAATCACCTTCATTTCCTTTTTTTGTCATAAAGTCACCTGTCATAATCTGTAGAGAAGTTTTAACTCCGGCAAATCAGACAATAAACAAAACAGCACAGGTCAAATATTTAAAGATAGGTTTACTTCAAGAGAACGTGACATCTTCATGCCATGTCTGAAACAACTTACCTAATCTTCCAAAATCTCCTTCACCCCATGTGTACAGCTCTCCATCCTCGCTGACTGCAGCACTGTGTCTGTAGCCAGCAGACACACACACCACCACCTGATGCAAAAACAAAAGCCACGCACATCACCACACTCTGTTAATGCCAGTGAACACACAAGCAAAAATATCTTCCCTTCATAAATTTGCAAAATTACAGGCACAGCAGAAAAGGAGCTCAAAGCCAGAAGCAAACAGTACGAAGAGCCTGATGCTCTGTGTTTAAGAGCTGAAATGTGAAAACCATGTGGGTAAAGAACCGTGTGTCGAGTGGTGCTTGAGTGCCGTGTGAAACCCTACCTTCCCCTGCAGTGGCCCTTGGATAAGTTTAGGGTATTTCTGTGTTGAGCTGTTCCCGTGACCCAGTTTGCCATAATCACCGTCACCCCAGCTGAACACCTCACCCTCCGTAGTGAAGGCCAGCGTGTGGCCATCTGAGCCCTTGGATGACGACACCTTCTTGATGGCGCGGTGGGGTTCGAAGGTCAGCTTCTTGAGCATCGATTGGTTGTTGGAGTCGCCGAGGCCCAGGCGGCCGTAGCTGCCCTTCCCGCAGGCCCGGACAGAGCCGTCAGAGGAGATCACAAAAGTGCAGTACTGACCCGCCTCGATCTGCAGGAGAGATAAAGCATTGTGTGTCTGTGTGTGACCAGATGCTGCAGGCCAACAGAGCAACATATTACCCAGATTTTTAAAAGCACACTTTAAAACCTCCTGCCTTTTTAATCTGGCTACTCATTCATTATTGATTTAGTTCTTTTACTCATTATTTCAGCATTATTTGATAACCTACTTTTATTTCTGGTTATTTATTTATATATTTACTGCAGCCCTGTAATGACCGCTGGCCCTGACTGACAGACTGACAGAGGGAACTTCTGGCCCCATCTACTGAGTCACTTTGGTTTGCAGCAAAGTGGAGAGGCACGTCCAATACAATCAAGGTGAGAGTGTATCTACTTTCATTACATGCCATTATTACTAAAGCTGGGCAAATGAAGGGCAGGTGAGATCACACTTATAAAATCAGGATTTTACCATGGTTTGGCCAAATACAAGGTTTTTACTTTTTTTTTTTCATAATGCTTTCACTCAAATTACAATTTCTTGAATATTTATACTAGTGATTTCCCCCTTTATTCACGAGCTCAGAACATCCTGAAAAAACACAGTTGTGTAACCCACAGGAAATCCTCATGTCACAGTGCACATCAGTTGGACATACATTAATGGACAGTGACAGGATGAGAAAAACAGGGAGGCGCTAGGTGGGAAATATGTGACTTATCTGGTTTGTAAGTGTCTGTTATTTTCATACCAATGTGCATTCCCTCTTTAACTAGAAACAAGGGAAATACAGTACATTATAGGAGGGAAATAAAAACAACGGGATGTTGCCTGCTCTGTCTCTATCTGTAACCAATACAGCACGTCACATTGCCTTTATTCAGCGAAAACGACGGTGAAATTTGAATTTGAATGCATTGCGTCACCATGTAGAGAAGTGTCCCTTCTAAATGTGTCTATGACCTAAGCTTTCAGGAGAACTAGTAACAATCAAGTCTTGACATGTGAAATTAGCAATTACAGAAACAACCCAAATGTGCAAAAGGAAAAAGCAACCCATGTGAACATGTGAAGAAAACAATGCACATAGTGTATAATCTGCATAGATGGATAGATGCACATGCTGGAGACACTGTACTGCGCTCACCGCATGTCTGATTTACTAAGATCCATAATAAGGAGCGCTAAATAGCGTGCTTGTGTTAAAATTTTGCGTGTTTTGCGGGTGATCTACTAAGAGTAACTGCCTAAATGACAACACGCGGAAATCGGGGAAGGGTTTTGCTCATTGCAATCATTTCTGCCATGGTGAGTGTGGACAGAGAGCTGGATGACGGCAAATGTAGAAAGAAATTTGATCCAATGCATTAATAGAGAGGGGCAAATAAACATATTGTTGAGCAACGGCTAAAGAAGTAAAACGTGGGAGATTATCTGAGAAAAACTAAATGTGGTTAGTAAAACAAGAAGAGAGCAGAGGAAGTGAAGAGAAGATGAGGACAAAGGCCTACAAGGCAAAGAACAAAAGAAAATTTGGTTTATAATAAAACCTCAGTAAACGTAGAAGAGATGCTGTGACCGGTGTTGAGCATCAGATGCAGCTCACTGTCTTAGCTGAGCAGGTAACTGGGATACCTGCTGTCATTGCAAACAATGGCACAGAGCTCAGATGAGACACTCGGGCCACACTAAACCCCCTGACCAGGCGGTTTAAAGACAGGGTGAAGGCAGCAGTGACGTCTCTCAGTCCCGGTCCCAGATCCGAGCAGCCAGGTACTGGAAAGGGAGGGAGGAGCGCACTGGAGGAGAGACACACAGCGTGCGTGACGCACTTAAAGGACTTGCGACAGCTCGCTGGAATGACCTCGACACGAGAAAATGTAGAGATTAAAGAACTTTTGCCATGAAAGGTATTACCGTAACTAACTCCCTGTGAGTGGCTCCAAATCAGCCTTTAGCTCATCCAACAGCTCCGACGTGACATGACTGGATGCGCATTGCGCAATACAGTATGTCTATTTTTTTTTCTTCCATCACTCCAAAAATGTTGACGCCAACAGAAAAGATGTATTCTCTCTGTCGCCTTCCGTTGTGCCTACGCCTCCTCCTCGCCTCAATAACCGCAGCCATTGATGCGGATAGCTTTGCCAGACTTGGCTTTCAACAGCCACTGCAATCAGGTTCCAGTTTGGTAAATCTGATTTCGTGCGCAAAATACATTTATTTGCATCTACTCCTCCCATTATTTTGCTCGTTCCTGCATAAATGCCCATATTTGCATATTCATTAAGGCAAACATGCCAAATGGATCGCGCGTGTTATTTTGCCAGTTTGAGAGACGCAATCCTCGGTGTGGCCAGTTAGAAGATCGGTTTCAACATGTGTTCGCGCATGCTACCAAGTTTGTGCATGTTTTTACAAACCAACAAGTCAAGTCACGTGTAGAAAAACTTTTCTCCACAGCTGCTCATTCAAAAAGCTTCACAGTTGACACAGTCGCAGTTCTCTAGGTCCTCAGCAACACACTTGCCAAGCTTGATGAGATGAGTGATTCAAATCAATGAAATCAGTCAGAATGTTCTTTCGTTCTCTAGTATTCTAATACCAAAATGCAAAAACTTATATCTACAGTTTATAGTATATGAGAAAAAACTGATACTTCTGAGAACACAAAAGTGGAGTAGAGCACACACATCCAAACGCACTACAGGTGCAGGACCAACAAATAAAATTAAGAACAGACTGACAGTTGCCATGGATAAATTGATAAAATATTACCACACAAAATATTGTTGCTGTGCTATCGATTTTTTTTCCCAACCCCACCTCAAAAGTCAACATTATGAGCCAAAATCCTGAAAAATTTAACACATCTTTTTGTGAAAAATACAGGACTGTTACATTGTTACAGCATCATGTTTATGTGTTATCAGTGTAGTAGTATAGTATAGCTTTGCATTTTATTTAATTCAATAATTCAATAAAATGTATATTATGTTATTATTATGTTTTGTTACAGCTCTTCAGCAGATTAGTCTGTTAACTGTCTCCTCTTACTGTTTGTGCATCAGCAAAGCTGGCGGCCAACTTGGGCTGTAAGATCTTCTCCTGCGTGCCCTCCACCAGCTGGTGGCTGCTGTTACTGCCCCACACATACACCTCGCAGGTCTCCGACACCACCGGCGCCTCGCCAGTCTGTATGCTGTCTGGACTGACACAGGTGCGGGAGTAGTCCGACGCCATTCGACATACCTGCAAAAATCAAAGGGCTGTGGTTTTAACCCTCTCAATGACATTCAACAACTGCAGTAAATATGTTACATCTCAACACACACAGGAGAAACTGATATCTAAAATACATCTGGCCCAACTGGTCAATCAGATAACCTGAGTCTTTCTCATATGGGTGTTTGCGCTGGCTGATAAAAGCAGTTGAAGATTTTTTTTTTTGTAAATACTGTTAGTGTTGTGTTCCTTCAGTTTGTGGTTCTCTCATATGTATATTGTTGCTTTAACACTGTAGGACTGACGAGGGCTTGTGGAAACGAAGTGCGTCATTATTCTTTAGAGGTTTTTGACCTTTTTATAGTTATTTTTATTTATGTTACTGACATTTTCCAAGATTGTACTGCAGTGCTGCACTGAGGACACTTGGAATAAAAGTTATTTATTGTTAAGCGGTAAAATGTTGAGCTTCCGATACATATTTGTCATAAGTGGTTGTACCATATTTGAGGGATCATTGCACAAGATGTGTGATTAAGTAAACATGGGGAATATCAGCTGATTAATCAGAATGTTTTCACCACCAAATACATCTCATATCAGTCAGGCCCTAAAAATAACCCAATCTGTCCACATAAATTAAGGTGTTATTATCAGCGTGGTGAATGAAAAACACAGATCCTGTCTCTTACTTCTTCAAACAGACAGAGCGCTGCCTCGTACAGTGAGCACAGGCCGTCAGACGTCCGCGTGGGTTCTCGCCACTGGCTGCGATCCGCTGAGGAGCCCTGAGACAATCACATGACAACAATCAACATTTATGACCACGCATGGCTTCAAACCAATTACAGTGTAAACATTATAATCAACACTATGGAGTCATAATAACACACAACATTAAAATACTAACAAAGCAGCTCACAGCATATGACACATACATCAAAACTCTTGATATACTTATTACATAACTTCTAGAGTCTGACTAAAGATTTCTTATATCATCAAGTGTTTATTTCCAGCCTGTATGATGTTGCCGAGAATTCACCTCAATGCACTCCAGTGCAGAATCTAAGTCCACAGGTCTGTACCGATCATCTCAAGTAAAAATTACATTTCTATTGTCCTATTGCTCGCAGCTCATCTTAAAGATGAGGAACAACTTTTTAAACCAATTTAAAGCCAATTCTAATCCCATTTGACAGCTGAGTGAAAAGACAGGCTGACTTGTACAGTACATGCATCTTTGATGTAGTCAGAAGATATGAAATTTGCTGCTTTCTGGTGCGATTTATATATAACCACTAAAAGGCTTCCCATCTGCCCGCATTGTAAGTGTCCACTTACCAAAGAGCGTCTCATCTGCATGAGGATGTTCATGAAACAATCATAACCGATGAGGCCTTCTTGGTTCTGTAGCACCTTACTCTGCTCCATAGTGCTGACCACAGCCGCCGCTGCCAAGGCCATCTCGATCCACTCCAGCAGGTAGCGCAGGGAGCCCCTCTGCGAGGCCAGGCCCAGCAGCAGCTCTGAGGCGAGCCGCCGCCCTAAGATATCTGCCCCAGAGTTGGGCATGGTCACCCCCTTCAAGAAGGTGGTGACCTGGGCCAGGCAGTCCAGGCCCATTGGCGGGATCTTGCTCTCGTTGGCGAGAGAGAGGGGCGGCAGGGAGCTGACCACGTCGATGGCTGTGTGAATGACATCATTACACAAGTTAATGTTCCCTCCGGGACCCCCACCAGGGCCGGGGGGAGGAGGCATCATCCAGCTTTGGCGTAGGAGAGCAAAAAGAAGGCTGAGGCCCGTACGAACACCCATCTCAATGAGGGCGTCGGTGCTGGAGCGCGGCCGCTCGCTGACAGAGTTCAGGTCGGCAGAGCCCGAGTTGTTCTCTGGAGAGTGCTGCTGCTGCTTGACCTTCCCCTTGTCGTGGTACTTGTTGGAAAGCGCATAGAAGATACGCTGGAGCACCAGCACGCGTTTGCGCAGCGCGGCAGCGAAGGGCGAGTCGGAGCAGACCATCTTGGCCAAGGCCAACTGGCTGCTGAGCAGGGCGTCCAGGTAGTGCTCCTGCTCATCGCTGGAGAGGGATTCCCGCTCAAAGTCTGGAAGCTGGGGGCCCTTCAGACATAGCACCTGCTGGGGCAGCAGCACCACCTCTTTGTTAGCCAGGAGCTTCGAGTAGAGCACCGAGACTCCCTCCCGCGTGGCTATGGACTCGCTGTCCTCCGTGATCCATGAGCTGTTTAGATGCTCCAGCCATTTGAGCTTCACT
Source organism: Trachurus trachurus (assembly GCF_905171665.1). NCBI lineage: Eukaryota > Metazoa > Chordata > Actinopteri > Carangiformes > Carangidae > Trachurus > Trachurus trachurus. Next base: position 29,031,317 of record NC_139893.1, read on the forward strand.
GGGGGGATCATTAAAGCCATGGCACGTCACTCTGGAGCCATCAGTCCTGGAAATACAGAGTGGACATCATGTAACGTATTGTGTAAAGCTAAATATTTCCTCATCAAACACACAAGCTTAATAAAATTTGTTTTTATACGCAGTCTGGAAAACTTAATTCAACTTATCCACAATAATATGATAATGCAACATTTTCCTTGAAATGGACATATGTGTAATGAAATTAGATTGCATACAACCCATTTTGAGTGAGTCCAGCCCTCTCTCCTCTACCACTGTACTGGGCTGTATACTGACTGACTGAATGTATGTATAAGATGTTTTATATAGCGGTTATGTTGCTGTAGTTTGCTCAAACCAATAACATGTACTTAAACTCATTGTCTCAAAAGTAAAACTGAATGTAAAATCTCAACAGTTCATTAAAGGTTGATTTCACTGAAATGTGAAATTTGATTTATTCCATGTTGCAGCAGTTCCACAAAGGAGAAGCAAATAAAAAAGATATATGTTAAATTTCCATTCATCACTAGTTATATGTAAACACCACACAAGTTGACCTGGATTGCACTAAGATGTTTCCGGTGGAGGAGTGTTGTATTCAGTTACACTGTATCCAAATATGTCTATTGTCCGTCTTCATCATGGATATGGTAAACTATGGTGAGAGACCCTCCAGTGATTGCCTTAGAGCAAAAGAAACACCTCTTTGGGATAAGTCAACAGTCTCCACTGACTTGTGATATACTGGGTTATGGACGCAAAGGCAACCTTGGTGCTATCAATGTGGTGATCTAGTGTAAATGCACCTACATACAATTTCATGCTCAGGACATTGTGTGATTCTGTAGCAGCATTTATAGACACAAAGACAGCAACATATTTTGTGAGAACAGACAAAAATCTGACAACTCTGTCATGACTGTCTTACAGGAGAAGAAGTCAAAGCTCTTTCAGATCACAGGAGAATCAATGCTATGCTACCTCAATATGGGCATTAAATAAAGTATATTTATTTTAAAAAATAAATAAGTAAAAATAAAAGCAGATAATTAGACGAGGACACAGACTTGGGCAAATGTCTCTCCATGTCTCAGATGCAGAATGGTGACATCTGGACATTCAGACTTGTAGGAAATATCCCCTGCATTGTTGTTTTTTTCTAATCGATAGTCTCTGGATCTTGGGTTCAATATCTGCAGGTCAGCACACCCAATTGATGTCAAATGAGAAGCCTCTGGATTCACAAAGTATACATTGATCTATCCTTCCTTCTCGGTGCCTGTTTTAGCACCGGTAGCTGGGTGGTGAAGGTGAGTCCTTCTCTCCGGACCTCCACCTGGTCTGATCTGCAGGGCGGGGGTCTGGCTGCACCGCGGCCGGTGGAAGCAGCAGCTACACGGCCCCGTGCTAAAGAACCACCGGTGCAGTGTTGTTTCCTGTCTGATGCAGTTAGCAGCAGCACACAGCAGATAAAATTAGACACCGGGCCCTGGCTGACACACAGCTGGCCGGAGAGCACAGTGAACTGCTGCTGCTGCTGCTGCTGCTAACCTGCTGGTTGTTCAGATTAGACACGTTAATCACCAGCAGCGACTAACAGCAGCGACCTGACCGCACCGAGGGACCGGGGAGGGGAGGGGAGGGGGGGCTGGTTATAATAACAATAATAATGACAATAATAATAATAATGACAATAATGATACTAAAACAACAACGACAAGACGTGACATTATCCACCAGTGACATAAATGTCAGCCTGGTGAGCTCTTGTGCCAAACCGAGGGGTTGGACGTTAAACGGTTGTCAGTGTGTTGCTCTAATAAAACGGGTTCGAGAGCGGCGACTGACCGCTGCTGCTGTTTACGTTAGCTAACGCTGGCTAACTGTCCTCACGTCACTCAGCTAGCAAGGCGTAGAAATACCTCAGCAGCACACACCTAACACGCTGACGTGCAGGTATGACAGGGGGCCGATAGAACAGCTACGTGCTCGCACCGGTGTGCATACCTGTCCAAAAAGCCCGACCCCGCGGTGCGCGAGCTATTCTGGCCAGCATTAGTCTGGCTTATCTGCTGTATCATAGCGGGTTAGCTTGACGCTAGCAGGAGTAAAACAGCTCTTACCAGGGAAAGGCCGCCTCCTCCTCCGCTTCTGCTCTGCGTTGTGCTTTACTCAGGAGCAGGACTCCGCCTCATTGCATAAAGGCAAACAGCTCGGTCGATATCCGTGTGCTTTGATAACGTTACAGTGAAGGGAGACAGAGCCATGCATGCACTTCCATGCCTCCGCCCGCCTCTCCCGTAGCGTAACTACACTGCAATGAATCCGAGCAGCGGCAGTCTGCTCAGTCCCAGCCCCTCACCGAGCCCCAGCCCCGGGCAGTGACGTCGAGACCTGTCTGTCTGCCTGTCTCCCTGTCTCCCTGCCCGCCTGTCTGCTGGCTGGCCTGCCTGTCTGTGTGCATGCTCTCTCTCTCTCTCTGTGTGTATGTGTGTATGTGTGTGTATGTGTGTGTCACGGAGAGATCACGCCACAGAGACTCTGTGTCTGACCCCCAATAGATAAAATCAGTCCAATAGAGACAGTGATGGCGCTATGTCACCTAGCCTATATCAAAGTCACCCACACATATCCTCTGGATATACGTTTATAGCCTAACATGTTTGAAATATCCAGTTAAATGGTAACCTATAGAGCCTATAGCTCTATGTGTCAGTAGGCTATGTATGTTCATAATGTAAGATGACAGGCTACATAGCTTACTGTAGCCTATATCTTCCTATATCCAGAGTGATTTGTCACCTATGATTATCACTGGATATATCAAGATATAAGTTCACATACAAAAACGTTCAATTTATTGTAGGTAGCCTATATCTATAGGCTATTACCTATGTATAGGCTCTATATTGTCATCTAGGGCATTTCCACCATATATTTTAATAACGTGTAAAGGCAATAGGCTACATAAAATCATATAGGCTACACACATACTGTATATTTAATTTATGTATGCAAGTTTATTGAAATGGTATACATCAAAGAAAAGTGTTTTAGTAGTGTATTTTTTAGTGGTGTATTTTTTTCCCCTTACTCCTTACTTTTTCAGATGTTGATGTTGCTCTTATATGTTGAGTATAAAGCATAACATAGCCTACATCAACAGTTGATTATCAACAAACTGATGGACCTGAGCAGAGAAAGGTTTGTTTGAATCATCATTTAAATGAAATGATCACTGATATTTCAATTGCTAAAATTAAAATGATTCAGTTGAACTTACTTATAGAGTATATTCAGAAACAATCATGTTGACCAAATAAAAAACCTATTACAAGTGAGTGATTAAAATGATGTATCATTTCTAGCTCTATAGTAAATGTATTATCATCAACTCAGTTATTGGTAATACTGCAATACATTTGTCATCATGATGATACATGATGATGATGATGCACTTGTCAAAAAGAGACACCTCATAATCCATTACAAAATAAATACAAAAATGTTTTTTCAAACTAATAGATCATAACACTGTGTTACTCTGAAATTAACAATTATAAAAACTGTTCCAACAACTACATTTTACAGCTACTATTATACAACCACATTGAAATCTGTTCTTAAATATTTATGAATATTTCTACTCTGCTCATAAATGCTGAATGCTGGAAGTGCTAGCTTCAGTGTGGAGGTAAAGTTATAGCATGACATGATATAAACTCAAGTGGAGTGTTCAGTGAGTTTCGTGGTTTATCTCAGCAAAGCAGACTCTGAGGCCTGAGCTGCAGCTCCCACGTTATCTCACGGACACATCCTATTTACTGCTGTTGTGTATTTGTTTTTATTTTAGTGGTATTTTAGAGTAGGGGGGACTGAGGGACTGAGCAGGAGCTTGAGGGGGGGGGGGGGGGGGGGGGGGGGGGGGGGGGGGTATTTTTTGAGTTGTTTCACTAAACAAAGAGTTGCTCATCATTTGTAGAAGCTTTAATCTGATTGAGAAAAATGTGTTTCAAAGAGGAAACAGCCTGACCCTAAACGACCCCAGCAAGACTTCACATTTATATAAGTGTCGGTGCCTTCTGCTCTCAGGTTAGGGTTGGGCAACTGCATTTCAGAGTTGACTCACTGGCACTTTAATTTTTGTTCCTGTTTTTGTGCTGCAATTTCTTTAAGTTATCGTTTTTATTTCTGCTGATCTGTTGATACAAAAACAAACAAACAAACAAAATCTTTATTTTAATAAAGTCACAATAGTAAATTTTAGCAATTGGTGGGGTAGTGGTTGGTACTCTTGCCTCTCAGTTCGAAGGTCAAGAAGGTTCTGGGTTTGATTTGTCACTCTGTGGGTAAGCACGTTCTCCCCGTGCTTACATGGGTTCTCCATTGGTTCTCCAGCTTCCTCCCACAGTCCAAAAACACACACAGAATGTGAGTGTGTGTTGTTCATCTCTTCATGTCGGCCTTGCCATTGACTGTCAAGCTGTCCAGGGTGTAGCTGTAATAGGTTTCATAAAAAAAATATGCTTTTACCATATATGCACACATATTTCAAAAATGCTAAATTCGTATACAGTATATAACAATTCTATTACGGATATTGCCTTTAAACAATTGTGCAATTATCTGTAAAATTGCATGAACATCATTAATAGTAAACGCATAAAACAGTAGATGATTGTAAAAAAAAAAAAAAAAAAAAGAAAAGGGCTGAACAATATAGTGAAAAGTTCACACAGACAGAGAATCGGCAGAACAACGGTACCATTCAAGAGAACAGAGACACTCATCACCCTCTTGTTTAGCAGATAATAACCAACACCTGTGACACACTCCCACAGCATCTGAGCATCCAGGAATATAATAAACAATATGAAACCAAGCAAATGTATTACAAAAGTTACTGGCACACGTGTATCATACTACTATTGCATGTTCATTTTACATAGAGCCATTTTGTTAAGATACAATGTAAAGTGCCTTTTCATTTCTGTAAGAAAAGTACGACTTGTATGGAAGCCCATGTGCCTGTTCCAAAGTCAAATAGTGACTGTCCTCAGGCTCTGGCTTTGAGACAAATATCTGTCTCTTTAGTTTTTGAATACTTCTGCTTAAACGGCAAAACAACTTTGAGACTTACATGAAATGTTCTGTAACACTAAGCGTGTGATCTTTACAACTCTAAAAGAGTCTGCTCTTGCCTGCGACTTACACTAATTGTTGTTTCTGCTATTAATTAACTTATTTGTCTGGCTCCTCTGCCTCCGCCACTGTGAAACACAACCAGACACACAGGCAACTTCGGGTGATAATAGTAAGGATATTCATTTAGAAATACTGTCAGAAATCACTGTACTTGTGAAATAAAACACCCCCACAACACCCTTACAGTTTCTAATATTTCTGTCTTGGTCCATAATTCTGCTTGTTTGCTGCTGATCCATTGACCCTAGTATTAACATCATTACTTTATTACTTTTTATAACTTGGTTATGTCTGATTGATTTGTCTATTTTAGTCTTTTGTTGTTACTTTTTGTTCCTGTTTTGTTGTTCTGTTACTTCTTTGTTTTGTTTTCTCGTTTTTGTTTGGTTGTTTGTGTTGTCTATGGCCTTGTCTATTTGTAACTGTTTTGTACATTGTTATATGCAGGATCCCGAAAACGAGATAGCATATCTCAAGGGGTTAACAAAGAATTTTAAAACACATCTAAGTTGTAAGCCTGAGTTTGAGTCAGAGTTCAACTAAATCTCAATCAATAGAGACAAAGCATGTAAAACTGTCATTGGCGACCTCTGAGAGCAGGCTGACAGACACACAGGTGTTCAGATTATTAGGAACTACAATAGTTCAACATAAACACACACACAAATGCACTCAGACAGGTTGACGGCTATAGTGTCGGTGTTTAGAGAGGGATGATCATGTGTCTGTCTCATTAGCTCTGTCTCTGTACAATATGTGACTGTGGATCTTTGGTCATGGGTTTCACTTACACGTTCATCCTACCAGCATGGTCTGTGGCACTCTCAAAGTTTCTGTGAAGACATTTTCTAGTTGTTATTAATATTTATGCATATTGTGGTGTGTAATTGTCACTCTTTTGTAATAATTAATTAATCAAATAAATAACCCTGCTGTAGAGTACCCTGATCATTTCCAGCGAATCCATCTTCTTCACAGCAACGACCCCATGTCATTTCAGACCCTGCCATTCCCTCCTGTCCTGCAGTATAAGCCGGCCTTTCCTGCCTCTCAGTCACCTGACTCGTCCTTGCCCACCTGCTCACCTATCCCCTGCTCCCTTATCAGCTCTTGGTATTTCTACTGACCCATTTCCACTTGTTCTCCTGTGACATTATGTATTGTTCTGCAGTCGTCCTGCCTTAACCTGCGTGGTACCAACCACCCTCTGCATTCTCACTTCAGCTGCTCTGTGCCTGCTGCTCAGCCTGAATAAAGCTAAATTGATTTATATTTTATTTATATTTGCTCTAATTAATGTCTGGGTTCAATCTAGAGACAGATGTTGCAGATTCTGAAATAAATGCTGTGGTAAAAAAAATATTGATGCTGTCACTGAAGTTGTTCAACAGGTAACTTAAGAGCTGATTTTTCTATGTGTAAACAGGTTAACAGTCACTACAACCCAATAAAATGCTGTAAAAACAGTGTCACTGTGAAGTCACGACTGGGTTTAATGTTTTATCTCTGTCATGCATGTTGTGTTTTAACCAGCTCTTACGCAAAATGTGTGGTAACTTGATAACTACACCCAATTAAGTTAGTTAAACATTATTTAATACTGAATTCAACATTTTTAAAGCATTCTTTCTACACTGATACTAATAAATATACTTATGTAAATTATAAACACAGTTAGAAATGTTTCACTCATATGGATTATTAAGTAATCTGTTTCATGTTCATATTTTCATACTTAATAAAGTATTTTCCTAACAAGCAATACTGACCATAAATTGTATTAATAAGTGTTAGTAACCCATCTATTACTATTACTAAGTGTCTAAATAATTGTTTGTATACGTGCAATGTAACTCCATCTACTGTAAATAGTTACTTAATCATTTACTAACATTTAACACATGTAAATGATCATGTTTGATGTGATACTTGAATTTATAAATGTTGGATCCATTTATTAAGAATGAAAATACAATCATTAAACACATTGTAGATGAGCTTATTATTCCAGAGTCAAACATTTAGAACTGTCTTTATAAATTGCACTTAATTATCATTCTTATCAATGATGAAATAAGTATTATTATGTTTAACTAAAGCTTAGTTGTGTGTAGTTACATCTGCTTGTATAACCTGCTCCCATTGAGCTGAGTCTTTCTCCTGCATGTAACGGTTAAAAATAGTGAGTCTGACGAGTAGCAGTGAGAGGAAATAATTTAAAAACCTCAGATCTGGACCAGAGTACAAAAATGTTGTTTTTTTTTTTTTTAGTTATGAAACATGCTGCTCTGATATTTAAAATAAAGACAAACAAGATCTCAGAATAGCAGTGTGGATCGACGTGTGGAAGGCAGCTCTGCTGGTGTTGATTTCAGGACATGTTACTGGTACAAAGTCTCAGTCGTGTCCCAGCTGATGCCTGCAGGCAGCCCCTCTCCTCGCTGGTGTCACGCCTCACGCCCTGTGGCTGACACTTGTCAGTTGCATGGAACATCTGCTGGCCACTAATCAGCTTTCTTCTCTGTTTTTTGTTTTGTTTTTTGTTTTTTGCAAGACGTTTAATGATATTTGAAATGAATCAGGAGATTTAAAAACAAATGTGGGGGGTTTGGAAACCAACAAGTCCTGAAAAAACTTTCTTTTGGTGATGTTTTTGTGAAAAGAAGAATTTCAGTCAACAAAGCTGGACCAAGGTAAACACTGCACATGATGCAAACATACTGTAGGCTACATGTTGTGTAAACTTGTGCTGTGTAAACATCAGCTGAGCTGTCACCACTACAGATCTGGAACTGGAACTCACGTGTAAATTACTTTTTGCTTTTTCAGTAAAGCTATTGTCATTAAAGGCATATTTCAAAATGTTGCCAAATCCGTCTATTGCCATAATCCCTTTAGTTTTAGGAGTAGGTTCATTACCTTTAATTGTCGGTGCAAGCTGTTTTGAGATCGGTGGGGCAGTGACGCGAGCTGCTCAGCTAACTCAACAGAGGCTCATGGTATTTCTACGTTTCCTTCATCAAACTACATAATCCAGCAACTCCAAAACACTCTTGTGGAGAGTTGTGACCTGCACATTCGCCACGCTATGAAATAATAACATATTATGTAACATTATGGGCCCTAGTTTCGTTGACCGAGCGAAGTCTAAGTGCAGCGCAGCTTCGCCACGCCAACGGGGCTGGACCAGGTCCATTTCGCAAGATTCGTGGGCCGCGCAGTCAGACTTAGACCAGCGTAAACCCTCCCCTCGTCCCTCCCACCGGCGCAAACGGCGAAGAGGGAGGAGAGAGGGCGGGAGGGAGACAGAAGGAGGAGAGAAAGGCGTGGAGTGGGTTTGACACAGCCGAGTCAGATCTTCACCAATCAAATGAGCTCCTCTCCTCACCTTTAACTGCGCGGAGGGCGATGCGCGCTGCAAGTTTGTCATTTTATACTTGGACATGGACGGAGGAAACAGCGACGCCAGAGGCTGAACCTCTCCCAGGAGGAAACAGCTGTTTCCCCGGAGGTCCGAGCTCAGAGTGACCAACAATGAGTTTACTAATAATAATACAAATATCCTTAATCAGGTTTGATCTGATACACTGAGAACCCCTGCCCAATAGTATAAGAAACAACAACTAATAAACTAATAAAGAAACTCACATTTATTCAAACCCTGTGCAAGATGATGAGACAAAGATAAACAAACACCATGCGTAACGGATGAAATCCGCGTAAAGGACGCTCTCTCTCTCTCTCTCTCTCTCTCTCTCTCTCTCTCTCTCTCTCTCTCTGTCCGTCTCTTTTTTTCTCTTTTTTTCTGTGATAGAGAGTATACTGTAGTAGGCTATATACTGACTATCTGATACCGAGGCAGTGGTGGTGGACTAAGAGAGATGAAGATTTGTGTTTTGTTTTTCATTACGGCTGCCTGATGCGGTCGCTGGCGTTAATGAATTAATAAGTAAATAAATAAATAAATAAATAAAGCGATCATCACAAGGGCAGAGTGGTATCTCAACACGGCAGCGACATGCAGTCATTCACCCTCAGTCCTGCTTTTGGGACATCCACAGCTGCTTTTCAGTGCCAGTTCGTCCCTGCTGTGTTAATTCAGGTGGAGTTTCCATTACGCGTGCCACAGCCTTTGATCTCTGCTTTGATCTGACGTCAGATGTGACGGGACAATCTATATAGATATAAATTCACGTGTTGATTCCATTAGTTGCATTAAATAGTGGTTATTGTGGATATTTATTGCATTGAAATGTGTCTGGAACTGTGGAGATCTGCCTGTGAGGTCTTGGTGACGTGTGTGCACTGCAGGTCAGTCAGTCAAACTTCCACTGCACCTGCTGCGCTTCGCCCTGCGCTGAGACTAGACCTGGTTGGAGGTGGCGAGCTTTCAGCGCAACCTCGGCGAGACATTTTCGCACAAAACTTCCACTGCACCAAGCTGAATCTGTGACGCCTCCCCCTGCTGCGCGGCCACGCCTATCTCAGCGCAGCGCGATCTACAAATCTCCCAATCTGACTTTGCGCTCGGCTGCGCTGGTCGAAACTTGCATTAGACCGGCTGCGCTACCTTGCGCCACCTGCGCTGCGCCAGCAAACTAGGGCCCTATGTCACATGAAGCAAATACTCTGAACTACTTTTGCTTTTGAAGTCACTCTGCCGAGCAGCCGTGTCTGGGATGTGGTTCCGGTTACATATTTGCCTCGAAAATAACTCTGTCACGGAATGTTACATTATTATTTCATAGCGTGGTGAATGTGCAGGTCAGAACGTGTCCATGAGAGTGTTTTGGAGTTGTTGGCTTGTGTATTTGATGAGTTTGATGAGCCCATAAATACCACACGCCGTGCAGAGCTCACAACTGCCCAGCCGATCTAAGACTACACAGTCCATTGTGTCCATGTAGAAATAGTTATCAAAACTTTTGTTGTAGAAAAATAATGTTGGTGTTGTGTTCATTCAGTTTGTTGTTCTCTCATTTCTATAGGTTTGCTCCACACAACACTGGAGGTCTGATGGAGGCTTGTGAAAACAAGCAAAACTGAGGCCACTTTGAATGATTTATTGTTACAGTAAAATCTTCTGCCTCCAATACATTTGTTACAAGTGTTCAAACCATATTTGAGGGGCTAGTGCAAATTGTGTGTGTTTCCGTAAACATGGAGAATATCAGTGATATGAATGATTTACTCCTAATATTGGTCGGGATTGACCCATTACTAGTTATTTGTAATCAGTTCAAACCCCTTTCTTTTAATTTTTATTGGACACCTCTGATATACAATCAATTTGTGTAAAATAAAATTATAATTACTTCTTTCTGTATCAGTCCGGAGCAGACACAGTCCTCCCACCTGCAGCTTCACTAATCACCACTACTATTGAGAACAGCACCGGGGGTTTATCTTTGCTGTCCAGTTTCAGTGAAGTCCAGGTTGATCCCAGACAGCAGCTCTCCTCCACACGAGCGGTTCAGGAGCTCCTTCAAGGCTTCGTTCACGTCGTTGTTGAAGACGGTGGAAAAGTTACAGTTGGGGTACCCTGCCCTGCCTCCATCCATGGGGAACGAGCCCATCACCTCCTGCACCCACTTCAGCTCGTTGCTGAGCTCCAGGCGCAAAGCATCAAAGTGGTTCTGTCTCTCCTGGTAGCGGCTGCTGATGGCGCTGAGGCCCGAGCTGAAGGTCTGCATGTCGTCCTGCAGGCTCCTCTTCAGCGCCTCCACCTTACGGAACTCGTAGCGGATTTGTGAGATGTCATGGCGCACGCCTTCGCTCTCCTCCTTGTACCAGGCCTCCTTCTCGTTATAGATGGAGGCCATGGCGTCGATGTCCTCCTGCAGGGAGTCGTGGGCTGCTGCCAGGCTAATGAAAGAGCCCTCCATCTGGTCAATGTCCTCCACCACCTGGGCGAATCGCTCAAAGTTTACATAGGTGTTGTTGGGTGGCATACTGGAGTGTGACTTGATGGTGTACTCCCTGAGGCGTTTCGTCTTCAGCTGGCGCCGCTCTCGTTTCTTTGGCTCCTGCGCTTTGTTTTCCTCCTTGTGCTCGTTGGACTAAAACGTTAAAAGAAGGAGTGTTAGTTAGAGAGGAGGTGACACTGACACAAACAGCTCATGCACTCATGGCAATGCATCAGGTGGGCTTCATCATCTTACACCTTATTGACTGTTCAGGTTTGACTTTGTTTACCTGTAGAATGCAACTAATTGAGCAGCAAACAAATAACAACTAGAGAATGCATTTCCTGAAGGAAATACGGGTGAATGCTGAAAGCTGGAAGCTGAATGAACTGAATAAATTGTTGAAACAATGCTGAATTAAGGGAAGAAATTGCTGAAGCAATCTGGAAAAGATGAAACAATATCCGAAGAGTAAAACTAAAACATGTATGAAGGAGGCTGTATGAAATGGTTACTGAATTATTGAATTATTGAATATTAGTATGAAGAAATTGAAAGGCTGAAGTTTACTCAAATATATTTAAAACTGACAGCTTGAAAACATTGTTGAACCATTACTAATATTGATGAAAAAATTTCTTAAGAGTAAAAGTAGAACATGTAAGACGTTGGCTATTAAATGGCTGGAAATTACTTGAATTGTTGAAGAGCATTATGTAGAAATTGAAAAGCTGAAGTCTACTCAAATATGTTGAAAAGTGGCAGCTTGAAAACATTGTTGAACCATTACTAATATAGATGAAACAATATCTGAAGAGTAAAAGTAGAATAATATAGAAGTAGTTACAATCCGTTAAAGGGAAGAATAAGTAAGAATAACTACATCGACTTTGTTTGCCTGTAGAATGCAACTAAACGAGCAGCAAACAAATAACAATGAAGATCAATGTGCAGGGAGTGAATGTCTGTTAGTCTCTAGGCTGTGGAGCTGTCCCTTGCTTTTCTTGCTTTTCACATTATGTCACATTATCTTTTACATTTTGAACTGAAAGTGTGAACTGGTTATGACCCTGATGTGAGCTGAACAACAAGATGTCACAGGACAAAGTGGTGACTGTTAACGGTTTAATTTCTGAGTTACTGTGCAGTGGAAGCAGGTGATGAGGAGGAGCAGGTCGGATATGACCTGTTTAGTTTCTCTTGGACAGATGTGTCGTCCAAATACTAATTAGGTCTAACTACCTCTGTCTCTATGTTTGTTTTTGCTTATTTGTGACTTCTGCCTGTGCATAATTATGGCAAATGTTGCTCTGGAGTGACGGAGAAGTCACAGTGAATTCTGATATTGGTCACATGACTGTTCAGAATTCAGAGGAGCTAGGATTTAGAGCCAAATATGAAAGCGGCTCAAACCTGATTAATTAATTAAGATTGATTAGAAATTCCATGTGATTTGTGCTGTTCACACTGTCATTAAACATCAGAACTGGGGCACATACACATCAGCTTCAGGCCACTTGAGCAGCAGCTGTGTGAACTTCATTTATTTTATTTGGTCTAAAGTTCCCAGAAGCTTTTCAGCTTTTGAATTCTTGGCTAATTTAGTTAAACAGTCATCTCTGCCAACAGGACTATTAAGGGCGCAGTATTTTGGAAACCCAAACACAATTTATCCTTAGCTGATTGTCTTACTGTAAATACAGGCTGCAGTCATGTTGTTACTGCTCAGTGTCACCTGTTGTTGCCTGATTGAGTCACCTGTTATAGTGACTGGACAGACATCATGGACTGGAGGAGTGTTACTGCTCAAGGTGAGACATTTGTGTTATTTCAGCCTTATTTAAACTTGGATAAAATCAGATATTTGTGGCAGACGAGGGAAAGAATGAACAATTTACACTAGTTTTATCTTTTATTATTAAAAAAAAGATCTTACACAAGTTGGATAACTCTGTTGTGATTATATTCATAGTATCAATCAATCAATCAATCAATCCACCTCCCTGCAGAATTTCAAACAAAGGCTCCGGTCATATCTGATGAACCAAACTCATACCTGACTGCAATTGTCTGTTCTTCTTCCACTATAGGGATTTTTTGAGCACAAGTGCACACGCATGCACGCACACACACACTTACACATACACACTCACATTAATTTAGTTATGTTCTATATTGTGATTTTTGAATTACTTTTGTTTTCTGATTTTATACTTTTTATGTTTTGCTTGTTTTGTTTATTATTGTGGTCTCTTATTTTTTGTTTTTATGAGGTGAGATTTCTCTTATAAACCCATCTGGGTTTCTTTAATCTCACCTGCACATCTGGTTTGCTGTTTTTATGCTGTTTTTTTCTTTTTTGTTAATTGTGCAAATAAAATAAAATCAAAAAAATCAAAATCAGTATTGCTGTTGTTGTCCATCACTATTTTGTTCTATTTCTTTCTTTATAAACCTCATTTAGGTTTTTATTTCTTATACCTTTTTACTTTTTCATGGAAACAATAAAACAATAGTGAAGTAAGACTTTGAGCTTACCAAAAAATATTTGATGTGCACTATTAATGAAAAATATATAATTTGTTATTCAGGGTGCAAAGCCACTGTATCCAGAAAAAAGTCTCAGCTCTGACTAAAATGCTAATTAACATAACACAAATTTAAAATGAAGTTTTCATTTTACCTTGATCCAGGGGTGATTGAGAGCATCTTGAATTGTTAATCTTTTTCTGTGAGAAGAAAAAAATATATATATATATTTTACTGAGGAGTCACAATGACAGAGTGGTACTGTGATTCGAAAAGCACAGGGTTAAGAGTGGTGCACTGACACAGGTTTGCCCTGAGGAAAACACTGAGTTCTTACTTTTTATCTTTCTCCAGCAACTGGCTGATGAATTTCTTGGCCAGCTCGCTGGTGTGACAGAAGAACTCTTCATCAAACTCGTAGTTTATGGCTGAAATGTTGCTCAGCGTGTCCTGTTTGGTCTCCCCCAGGAAAGGTGAGGCACCGCTCAGCCTGGAACAAAAATGTTAAAGGTTGATCAGCCAGTTCATCATCAGGTTGGAAGGAGGTTGCTTCAATATAATTTACTATATATGTGACATTTTGCATTGCACTTGCAGGATGTAGGTGATGACCCCGATGCTCCACATGTCGGCTTCAAGGCCCAGTGGCTCGTAGTTCACAATCTCTGGCGCTTAAAATGCAAAAGAGGCATAAAGTATCACAGGTAAAGAAGAGGAGAAAAAGACACATCTCACTTGTTATTGTAAAGATGGCTCATCAAATATTACATGTAAGACTCTGTAACACTTTATAATAACTGCTCACTATAAATCATTAGTTAAAGGTGCCATATGTAAGAACGTTGCCAAAAACGGTTACTGCAGTCAAATTCAAAACACAGCGATCTCGTTTTTTCTCCAAGCCATAGCGGCAGCTCAGTGGAAGCAGACCGGAGGCTGAAATGTCACTGACGCCGCCGTGACTGGGAGAGAGGGCTAGGTGGCGCAACATGCCAACACGTAAATTCAAAACATAAACATGATTTGCAGTCTGCAAAAAAAGAGTTTTAATGCGAATACTCTGGCTGTGCTATTGTTGTTGGTGAGTTCATCATGTTATATGAACATTATTCCTGAGTCTCTGTGACATATTAGGAGAATTTTACGGCCAGTTGCTTTAGATTTCTTACATATTGTACCTTTAACATTATTAAATAGTTAATTCATCTTTTGTTAAACATTTTTCTGACACAGATACTAATTAGTCCATAATTCATAAATAAATGCCTAACTCTGGTTGAATATGCTCATCTATAATGTACTAATATGGATCAAGTATCAATATCAATCACAAACCACAGTTAAACGTTTTATAAATCACTAAGCACTATCAATGAAGGGAGAATGCTTTGTTAAGCATTTAAGTTATAAAGTTTTACTGGAAACTCTTATATTTCCCACTGTTGATGACTAAGGCATTAGAAAACCTGTCAAATACAACCCACTCCTCTTTTCCCCCTAGTTATTGATTCACCTCTTTCAGGCTGATCAGTTTATGTTGTGTTAAAACGGTGCTTTGTTTGTTTCTTGTTGATGGTTTTGTATTTACCTACAAACTCAGGTGTCCCAAAGATGTTTTTGAACTCCACTCCAGCTTCGATCTTATGAGCCAAACCAAAGTCGATCAGTTTGATTCTGGGAAGCGGCACATTCTTGTCCAGCAGCATGATGTTCTCAGGCTGCAGATGAGAAAGGAGACTTTACTGAGCACATGTTGGAGAACCGTCGACCTGAACATGAATACAGACGACAAGTGTCATGATGGTGAAACAAAGAGATCCTAGAGACCCTAGACCTAGACATAACTCTTCAGTTCCTGTGCACACTCTCTAACACACAGCTCCACCTAGTGGCACAAATCTCCTCTCCCCTGAGGAAGAGGGGAAGGAACTGTAAAGACACGTCACAAAAGTGAATATTTATTAAATACCATTTTTATTTCAATTCTTTACACATAATATATACTTATCAAGACAGAGCCCTTATTAACAATTCTTGTCAAGGAACTTGCTCTATACTGTCAATCACTAAATGACATGGAAAATTCTGCAAAAAAAGAACAAACTAAACATAATTGGTGCCTTTCAAACGTTATTTACATCTTCCTCTATATTTATATTCAATTTATATTTTATTTATCTGATGTGTTGGTTGTGGCTGTGTGGCTGGTGTGTATTTTATTTTATTTTTTCTCAATCTTTTGTTTTGTCAATTAGCTGGTAAGATAAGGAAAATGTTTTTAACAATAAAGTTTAAAAAAATGAACTGGACAGACTAACATATGTAGAGAAACACAGCCACAGTTATTTTTTATTTCTAATAATCTGCAGAATCTTTTGATGATTGATCAACTTTTGTCTGTATGTTGTTGTTTGTTTGTTGACACGTGCCTCCCTAACCTTTACACATAAAACACTTGAAAATTTGTCTTGAAAAGAGGCAGAAAAACAAAATGTGATGTTACATTATTCTGTTATAGACACAGTTCAACAGTATCTTGTTGTTATAACAAACTGCTGAATCATCCTGCACCATAAACTATGAGCATGAAACCAGCTTTTGTCACAATAACTAAATGTCACAGTTCAACTGACCCCGTGACCTTCATGACTCAGACATGTGAGAACATTCAACCCGACCGTCGCACGTCTCGACGGGACAAACCTTAAGGTCAAAGTGGGCAATTTTCCTGGCATGGAGGTAGTTGACCCCCTCCAGGATCTGTTTGATGAACTGAGTGGCCTCCTCCTCACTCAGAGACTCCTTCTGCGCCAGGAAGTCAAACAACTCCCCCCCGGAGACCCTGCAACACAAACACTGATCATCACTTTACACTTACACTTAGATTTTTTTTTTAATCTGCTGTAATATTATAGTTATCGATTACTCGTCAGCTGCAGACATTCATATTTTGCTACCACATGTATTCACCTGCAGCACTCACCTTAACTGTATAAGTGTTTCAGATTATTTACTGCTGCTATATCTATTTATCTTTAACTCATCTGCTGTATTCACATTTCATATGCTTCAATATTTTTTATGGATAGCCAAATTTTCCTGTATGTGTATGTGACCGATGTTGTCTGGCCTGCCCTGAGTGAGTTTCGAACCCAGGTCTCCCACACTGCAGGCGATGATGCAAACCGGTTTGCCAAGAGGTCAGTGACCACTTGGCAAATGGATTTGCACGTCTTTTATGGGTGAGTGAGTTTAACACCAGTACCGCTAACTGCCACACGTCGTCACTTCTCCTCACGGGTACCTCGTGACTGTGGCTATACCCGCGGACCTCCGTTACATATTTTGTCTGCTTTTTCTGATGCATTTACAATTTTAGACTTCATGTCTATGTGCCATCCAGTTGCGTTTTGATTTTTTGTTTTTTAGCTTTGTTCAAATGTCAAACAACATAGTATGGAGCTCAACCCACTGCAGCGCCAGCAAACACATGCAAATACACCGATATACAGTATCTGTCATAGTAATCTGACAACAAATGCAACATGCAAAAACTCACAACAGTTGTGTAGGAAACTAAAAAGTGACAGACCCAGCTAAAGATTGAGGCTAAGCTAACAGTACGTGTTAGCAATGACACCAAAATCATATGATATTGATGCTATAATAAACAAAATAAATTCATTTCATTTAACACTAACAGGAAGCTGTCTTTACCCCTAACAAGAAGCACTGAACAGAAGTGCCCCAGAAGGGTCAGTCACTTTGTTATGTCCCCAGAAACACTTCTGTTGTGTTTTCATTTTACAGGACATTTGTGTCTTTGCATGTGTTTTGCGACACTCTGAGCTTCAGGGTCACTGTAGAAAACAGTCAAAGTGATTGAGTCTCATCTGTGTTATATGGACCCTCTATAGCAACTCACAGCTCCAGAATCAGCACAACGTCGGTGCGGTTCTCGTAGACGTCATGCAGCGTGACGATGTTGGGATGCTGGATTTGACGTAGGATGAAGACCTCCCGCTCTATCTCCTCCCGCCGAACGCCTCGAGAGCTGGCCATGCTCTGACGCTTCTTGATAAACTTGGCGGCGAACTGCCGACCTGTGCTCTTCTCTCTGCATTGTTTCACGATGGCAAACTGCCCACTGAAGTACAGAAGACAAAAATGCCCGTCAGAGAAGTGACATAGATGTTGTTTCTGAACTTCTAATTAACATATAGCTGTGGTAAAGATTATCTCTGGTTGTGTAATTTAAAGACAGATTAATAAATTACAATCATCTAATATTGTCCAATTGTAAAGATGTCTGTCACAAGAAATGCCAAAGAGGCCTGTGGTCAGGAAACAGGCATAGCTTTTTCCACCACAGAAGTTGACATCTTAATTTTCCTACAACCTTCAACTCACAACATATCCCTGGAAAATGTTTTTAAATCTGTACATGTTTGCATAATTAATTTTTTCATGAATGCTTTTTTTTTCTAACTGTACATTGATCAACTAATAGTTGCAGCTCTGTTGATCAGAATTTGTACAGTTTGAAACAATGTTGAAAATACTTCAGCAACATTTTGTGTTGGAGTTTATATTATTTGACATTTTGTCAACAAATTGAAACATGGTAACTTCACACACATCAGCAAACAACTTGAAAGTTCATGCAGTTCAAGTAAAGGTGCACAATAACACAGAGTGGTCTAATGGTGACATTTTAATTAAGGATCAAACTTTGAATAGAAAAAGCCTGTTCTGTTAACTGGCTGACTGGCTGACTATGGAGAACCACTATATCTCAGGCTGCTGAGCTGTGGAGGACTTGTGATTAAAGTTTCACCACCACCTCTGTCTATTTATAGTGTTGCACACTTCTGCAGCAAATATTTCAGCTGGATACTCACAGGCTCACCCACAATACAAGTAAAGAAAAAAAACAACCTTTGCAGCATTCCAGTATTCAAAATTCAGTGGCTACATGAGTGTACAGCTGCTTCTATTTATTTGTCTGACCGAATGGTTTGTAAACTAACACTACACTTCCTCCTCTGCAGCCACTCTGAGAGCAGACTCGGCCACAGCTAAACATAGCAGACTTCTTTAAAAAGCAGCTTGACATGCAGGCTGAACAGTTGTCCCCACCTGGCAACGCATGGCAATAAAACACACACCAGTTTATTTTTCTGTGTAGGCTATTTCCTACTGAAATATTCCTGTGCAATCAGTTCCTGGAGAAGCTTTATTTGCAGCATACAGTTAATGATTCGATGTCATTGGTGCAGTGACCTACATGTTAATTAGCACTACTGAGCTATGCAACCTCTCTTCTCCAATATACTCTACCAGTATGTAACACCTTGTATATAGACTTGTGTGTGTCCCTGTATGTCTGACACACTGTCCCTATAAGGTATATGTAAATACCACAACTAAACTGCAAAAGTTTTCCTACAGCCTACTTTCACATCACATACCAGTACTATTTTCTCTTATGTTACAACTATTTTCTCTTATATGCTTCAAAAAAGTCATATTAAAGACATGAAACTCTCATCAATCATAATTTCACGACAAGATTCTTCATTAGTAGGTGTATGTTTGTATGTACAAAGTATGTTTATTTTCTTTATTATCTTCTTAAATACAATTTTTTTTTTTTTTTACTAAAGTGTTATAAATTTGCTATAAATGTAATCATTTTTCTTTACATACCTGCCAATCCCTGTCTCTTTTTTCTAAATGGCTATATGCTTGACGAATAACGTTTTGTCTAATCTTAAATGTCAGATATTCATTTTTTCTTTTCGACCTCATTGGTTTTCCTCATATTTTTTGTGGTTAGTTTAACGGTTAGTTAATAGGCTATGTGTAGCCACCTTATGTCAAGTTTGTAGCCTAATGCATCGATACATGATCAGAAGAATTAGCAGTATTCAAATGAAGTCTTGAACAATAGGCTACCAATAAGAAGAAACTCGAAACATCCATGTCTGTACCTTCCCAGCTCTTCACCGATCTCGTAGAAGTCCTTCACTCTCAGCTGTTTGAACGGATCCATGGCTGCAGCCTCACTGCTGTTTGCAAATAGATTAATACTTCACTCTCTATAACCACGGTTATTTCATCATCGCTATGAAATGTTTACAAAATCAATCAAACAGCATCATTGAGACATGGCAAAGCTGCTGCCGCGTCACCATAAACACCTGCAGTAAATAAGACCAAATGTCCCCAGCCGTAGAAAACGCACAATAACGTTAGTGAATGGACGTCTTACCGTGTTATAAATACTCGCTACGACGTCTGACTGACACCACCATGTCCGCCCTGAGCCTCCGTCCCACAGTCTCTGTTGTGTCCGGACCACGAGGGACAACCTCATAGCTACAGAAGTCCATTCAGAAAACCACTGATTTAACGTGGCATTGATTAGCAACTTGAAATGTTGAAAGAGCAACTCAATACTGTACACAAAAAATAATGGGGGAAAAAAGTTTGTGTTACATGTAAAAAAAATAAATAAATAAATGATATTTTCTTATATGTTCAGTTTTAAATGATACGATTTAATTTGACGCGGAATTGAAAATTTTAGGCAGGTCATTTTTTTAAAATATATTTATCTACAATATATTTCATTATTTATTTGACAGGGACTGCGCAACATAAATAAACATTTCAGTGAATTTGCCAGAGTTAGCCAGGAAGGATACTTTTCATCTGGCTACCTGGACAGATGTTAGAGTGCAGGTATTAAAAATGTAACAGGCCTAACACAAAATGTGGACAGAGAAGGACATTGTTAAGCAGAAGCAAAAAGCAGGCATAAAAGCATATAAAATACAGTTTGACACAATAAAGCAGAACCACAATAAGACGTGCATACATGGAAACAGTCTGGTGAATAGGCTGCCTAAGATGCCTGCTCAGGCTTCAGCTGCCTGGCCCCTAATAAAAACAATCCTTCTGCACTGGACTTCAAAATAATAATCTGGTCCAGACTTATTGCCCACATTTTAACCTTGCATTTGACTATGGTTTACCTTGTTGGGATGGGCTGTATAATGAGGTGGCCTTATCATATGTTTGTCTCCACAATATAAATAGGCCTACAGTCTACTGCACAACACACACGTCTGTGTCACTGTCTGCTACATTTTCACATCATGAAGTTCTCACATTACTGGTGCTGCACCTCTACTGGAATAAAAAGAGACTAAATGAAAAACTCACTGTGTTTAATTTGACCAAACTATTGAAGTTCAATCTGGTACAAGGAACACAGATAGTAAAATGAGGCTGCCTGCCTGGTGACAGGTCGAAGAGCCACCGGTAGATAAACTGAAACAATACCACTATTCAGATGAGAGAGAGACGCCCAGCAGAAATAGTCAAATCAGGTGCCTCGTCTTCCTTTTGAGAGTTAAATGACATCCGCCTTGCTGAGGGTGCATATGTTGCCGCGTTGCCAACACTGTTCTGTCAGCTCCTGACGAGAGGGTGAGGATGGAGAAGAAGTTGGGTGTTGACCTGCAGTTGGAGGCAGGAGAGGGAGGCCTGAAGGAGCTGGTGCTCAGGTGGTTCACGGAGACGCAGGCAGGGCTCATCCTGAACAACGGAAGTTTCCCTGACTGGTTTCAAGGCTTCGCTACCAGAAAGTAAGCAACACGCACAAGAGATGGAGATGGCCTTTGTAGGTCTGATTGTGCTATCTTATTTGGCTTCATGGAGCTCTGTGGTGTCCTATTGATGCGGTTAACATCATATAAGTCAGTTGCAGTTTGGGGTAAGTTAGAGTAGACTGAAAAGTAGCAATTAGTAACAGTACTTACTTCTTTTGAGGTTTTTTTGTTTGTTTGTTTGTTTTTACCTATTTTACAAATTACAGCTTTATACTGTATAAGTAGTTAGTCTGGAAAGTAACCTTTGCATTACTTTTTTTTCTTCAGTTCTTCTATCTATGGACTAGCATGCTGTTATTGTGGTGTCCCTGTGGCTCAGTGTGGGACAAGACAACTGTCAGAGTTCATCTATCAATTAACTAACAATTAAAACACAATAGATATGTTCTGAAATCTCTGATTGTTGCCTTGATAGGCCTAAAAGGTTTTAAAGACTAGCCTTACAGGAGCATATCGTTTGGCTTGGTGCTTTAGAAGATTACAGTCTTTGCTGTGGAGACAGTTTTCACACCTGCACAGCTCATCACAATACTTTTGTCCTTAATCTCAAGAGGGGAAAACTTTAATGCTTAAAGAATAGGCAAAGTCAGTTCAGACTGAGTTATGCCCCAGTAGAGCTAAATGGCTGGCAACGCCCCTGATACCCACAACTCTGACCTGTCCATCATTGTGTGACAGATCAGTGATCCCTGCACAGATAAGCGGTACAGACAATAGGTGGATGGATGTCTTAGTTGCCACGATTTTTCTAGAAATATTTCTATCACCTATCAGACAATCAACACAAATCTAGGTTCATTGTGAAAGATCTCAGATGGTTTTTGTACAACAAATCTCTGTACAACTGACAAAGAAACACAAATTGACCTCAATACCAACAAAGCTACATAAAATACGAGACTCTGAATAAGACTATAGTATTTTGAAAAAGAGTATTTCTCCAGGTTATTAGTTAAGACCTGGACCTCCAATTAGCTTTTAAATGTTCAACCACTGACCAAACGGAAAAAATACAAATAACTAAAAGACAACTTTACATTTTGTGAAAGGATGATGGAGGAATTGCCTCAGAATAATAAAACATGGTTTCAATCCTGCTTAGTAAGTACTTCAAATATAAACTATGAAATTTAATGAGGGAAATGTGCATAATAATAAGACTAATTTCTCATTTTTAAGACACAGTGTAATGTGGCCACAGATGACACTTACTATAAGATAACTGCACGTTGAACTGAAACTAAAACAATTACATCAGAGTTTGTGTCGAGCTAAACTGCATGTTATGGCCGATAGGGGTTCGGCAGATATAAAAGTCGGTAGATATAGAAGTCAATCGACTGCCTCACACAGCAATATCAATAACACTGAAAGTTTGCCAACATTGGCCACAATGTGCTGTAGTGAGCAAGGTTGTATCAGCAAAACCCCTAAGTGCATTGAATTGAGTTAAGGTTTGTTTTATTTCTTATGAACGCAGTTTTTCATAGGCACTGGATTTGAATGTGTTTACCCGCAGTAAAATCAATGTATCTGACGGGATCAGTGGCTCTGGATGTAATAGGAATTGATATAGTGTCAGTGGATGTGTGTTTCTCTATGTGATGAATACAGGAGAGATAGGAAGTGGATGGAGGTTTCAGGAGATAGTGGTGTTATTTCTAAATCTAATTTGCCTCTAAGTCTGTGAAATTTGTCACCCGCCCCCCTCTCTCTCTCTCTGTGCGTCAGGGATGCGGAAGATCATCTGCGGGATAAAGCCCTGGGCTGTTTTCTCATTCGCCTTAGTGATAAAGCCATCGGTTACATCCTGTCCTACAGGTGAGGCCAACTCAGTCTGATCAACACTGTCCGTGCAGCTGTCTCTTCAGCACCTTTTTGATCTATCTTCCTGCACCGTGATCTTTCTTCTCAAGGGGCCAAGACAGGTGCCGCCACTTTGTCATCACCCAGAACCAAGATGGGCAGTTTGCCATATCAGGAGACTGTCAGACTTACCACAATCTCACTGAACTGATTGAGCACTACAAGGTCAGCCCCATCCAACCCTTTGGAGAATACCTGGCTTCCAGCCGCTCCGAGGTGAGCAGAGCCCTGTCAACTACAGTTTGTTTAACTCATGTGTCATTTCTATTGATTCATCTGTGAAAATGTAGTAGATATGCAAACAAACAAAACAAAACAAAACAGAACATCAAATTGCGATTATATGCAAGTGCCATTTTATAATTTTACACATTACACACATCCCTGTACAGCCACAGGCAGATTACAGGTCATTTAGGTCGTTTCTGCTTATTTATGTATTAGTTTATTATTATTTTTATGTCATTTGTTTGTCATTTTGTGCATCTTTGTGGGCATTCATTGTGTTGTATTTGTAGTAATGTTGAGTCTCCCTCATGTCACTCTGTGCGTCTTCGTATTAGTCTTGTGTCTTTTTGTTGTCATTTTACCCAGACTGCGTGACTTTCAAACAGGAAATACAGTATTCACAGTCCCTTCATATAGAGGCTGCAGCTCGCATTGGCCATCAGACCTCTCAGATCCCTGGACCTGTATCTGGGAGGGTTGGAGCACAAAGTTACAGGTTTTAGTGTAATAGATGGTCCTTAGTCATGATAGCAACAGGACTTTATGGTAATGTTGGCCCACAAATTCAATTCAATTCACACATCCTAAAGGATTAATCCCACCCACTTTGCTAATCCCTTCATTTGTTTTTGCAGTTTCCAAAAGGTCAAATTTTTCAATCACACTGTCAAAAGTTCACATGTCTACAAGATGGATTGATAGGTCAATATCTGATCATTGATTTATGACAGAATCAGCTTCACTGTGAAGCTATCATATCTGTAGCTGATAAAGACGTGACATCATCAAAACACTTTACTGTTGGACGTCAAGCAAAAGTGAATAGTGATACTTGCTACACGGCTCATTTCATTTGACTGGTGCCTGCACTGAAAGCCTTTATTTACATGTCTAACCTGTTTTCCTTGTTGGAGCCATGATGGGCCTGTAAAGAGCCACAGATGCTAATGATAAGTATAATAATCTCAATGTTTGCTGTTTTCAGGAAAACCCAAGTGAGGTGTATGATGTGGTGAATTACAACAGCACAGTGAAGTCCGGGGTGAGTGTCCAAGCTCTGCGTAATCTGTGGGACCAGAAGACGACAGCCAACCACAACAACCAGGGCAAGACCCAAAAGATTCAGCAGCAAAGTGACACGACCACAGCGCTGCCTCCCACGCTGCCGCACAAATCCAAAAACAGAAAGCTGACAGGAACAGTATCTGTAGACGCAATGCCCCTCTCACAGGTAAACAGGAACTGAACAATGGTTATTTTCAACAAACACAACCTTGTTAGACAATTGTGCTGTTCCTCTATGTGTTCATCAACTCTTTACATCAATGTTCAGTGGTTGCTTCCTCATAAAAAGGTTTTCCTAGAAGAATGAATTAATGAACGAATAAAAATGTATTTCAGGCATGTGAAAGCAAAAAATATATGTATTTCAACAAGTAAGCCAAAAGTGAAAACAAAAGAAAAACATGTAACAGTAGTAACAGAAACAGTAACAGAAGTATGCACTTATTCCTTCTCCAATTATCAAAATGAAACTTTCATTCCTGGACCTGTTGTGCTTTTCCATCTAACTATATACAATTATATATTCTATACACATTAGAATAGAACAGATCAACACTGTGTCTTTTACTGACACCTGGTTTCATTTGAGTCTGACTGAACTCCTGTTTGAAAAGTCATAACTGTCAGTCATGTAGACAGGGATCAGTGTGATTTTGCTTACTGCGGGGAATTTTGTTAATAATTATTCAGTGTTATGGTTAAATATTCACAGTGTTTTCACTTGCTGCTGCAGAAGTCAAGATCAAAAGTCAGAGTATATGAGTGCACGTGTGTAACGGATGTGCACTCACTCCACCCATAAAAGACGTGCTAACCAACCCGCCAAGTGGTTGTCAACCTCTTGGCGAAGAGGTTAGTATCGTCGCCTCCGGTGCGGGAGGTCGTGGGATCGAACCCCACCTAGGGCAGGCCGTGAGAAACACAACGCAGAGGGCCAGATATGACATCGGCTACACGTGCAAGTGATGGAAATGGAAATTTTTTTTTTGCAAATGATTAAATTCTCAAATTAGGTGGTTTGTCAGACAATTTGACCAAGAACTATTGGAAGCAATTTTTGGATTTCAAGTCGTTGCCCGATGGACCAGGTCTAACCAACTTTAATTAGAACAAAACCCTACAGTGGCCCTGATAGGTCAATTCACTTCAACCTAAAAAAAACACATGCAAAGATACACATGTGCCACAGATCAGAAAAGTCAACGTCATCAATTTGAGTACACATGAGCTGTAAAAACTCACAACACAACAGAGGTGTTAGGGACCCCAGGCTAATACTAAGATAACAGAAAAATATCTGAATCGTGTAATACTGACGTTATAATAAATAGCTACATTTTCACACCCCACCAACAAGTAGCTGTCTTCACAACTTCTAAAGTCAAGAAGCGCTGAACAAAAGGGCCTCAGCAAGGTACTTCACTTTTTTGTGTCTCCAGAAACATTCATGTGTTGTCAAATTGACAAGTTTTCAAGTTGCATGTGTTATCTTAAGCTACAGTGTGTTGAGCTCCACAATATAATCTTGTATATATGTATATATATGTATGTATAACATCAGTCACAAACCATTTATAATTGTGTTTTGTTGACTTTTCTCCAAAAAACATGTTTCTGTTTTGTGCTAAGCTGCAAGTGACACTCTGTGCTTCACTAATGGACCTTGTGTATAGATAGTTGTGTCATCTGTGCTCTCATGGCTTTGCTGTTGTGTTCTCCAGGGTGTACCTCCGGTACCAAAGAGATCCATTCCTCTGGGCTTTTCTCTGAGTGGATCTTTGCCCGACACAACTTCCCATCCAGCAGACACTCAGACCGACAAACTGGAGAGACTGCGAGGAAACACAACCCCGGTGTTGATGACAGACAGAGACTCGTTTAACGGCGTCGACACGAGCTATCCTGGGGACCTTTGTCCACCCAGTGCTACATATTCTGTGCTGACACACGTGGAGAGCAGGAGCAGATCTCTACCACACCTGGACAACCAGCACATGGAGGAGGATGAGTACTCCAACAACATCCCTAGCCCCCCCCTCACACCATCAGCGTCCCATTCACCCACTCAACTGAAGAAAGTCACCTGCCACACCTACTCCCTCCACGATCCCCGGGCTCAGAGGCCGAGCGCCTCCAGGTCGGACCAGCAGAGCGAGGACCAGGGGCTGCTGAGGTCCAACCCCTTGTACCAGGAATCTGCTGAGCCTGGGGGGAGTTCAGCTCAGCAGGGAGATGGTACGTATGCCGAGGTCCCACAGACGCCAACGCCCGCTGGTCTCCCTGATGACACCTATGAGCAGATCCCTGGGGAGGCCGCCGCCGCCACTTACGAGTCACTGGATGACATGAAGACCAAGAAGTCTAAATCCACCTGGGGGAAAAACGTAAGTCAGACACAATGGTCATGAGTTGCTGATGCTCAAAGCACAAAATATTTAATAACGACCTCTCTTGTTTTTTTGTTGCAGAATATGAAATGGAAAAAATTCCTCCCTGATTACATGAAGAAATAAATGGGACAAAATTGACTCGTGGATGATTCTGTGTTCAAATGCAGAGTCAACTGTTTGATACTGTATGTGGAAATGAAATGAGCATCACAAATGTATCAAACTATAATCATAGTATTTCATGAATTATAAAAGTACAGAATTCATACAATTGATAAACACTACATCATTTCACTTTGGATAAATTCAGCAGTAGATATCACTGATTACTATTATTCAATATTCTGGTCATCTTCCTGACATGTTTTGTATATCTCTAGATTTAGCAAACAAGATATTATCATGTCTATTGTTTTATAGCATCACAATAGTAGTAGTATATTGGTGGTGGTGGTATGTTGTTTCTAGCAGTGGTGACATTAAAGATGAAACAATCTGTAGTTATTTGTGTATTTTTTTCATGAAACTCTTTCAAGCTTCTTTGAATTTTTTTTTTTTAATAATTTGATTTATTGGTATATTTAAAAAATATGCCAATCCAATGGACAACAAGGAGAAAGCATGTATTTCCAAGAAGTCATCTCATCCACTGGGTTTACTCTCTGCTGTTTCTAATACAATAAATCATAACCTTATCGTAATCATAATCTGTCAGGATTTGACATTGGCAATGGTAAATGCACATACTACAGCTACATTAGACTAGTATATATTTGCAACATCTGTGTCTATGCATTTTTAGAACATTTCACTTTTACTTAGTTGTTGGGGAAAATTATTTAAATCACGTATTATTTGAAAAATATGAATCTTTCTAGGAGCAAGAAAACTGTAGTTGTCAAATAGGCATAAGTGCTGTAGAAAATGAGAATAAAGAACAGAAAAGTAGCCTAAATTGTGACATTCAAAACCAGGATGATTGACTGGGAAAATAGTCATTATACATTTTTAAATTAAAAATGGTGTAAACACAGACACACTGTGGCAGCTGTTACAGTTAAGGGTCACAGGTGTTTTGAAGAGAGAATCGAGCAAGGATTAAATGAGTTCTCCTGCTGCATGTTAGGTTCGGCTACACTGATCTTCTTCATCAGGAAGAGCTTCCAGGTGTATGAAGCCTCCTGTGTCTCCAGAGGAAACTCTGTGAAGTCTGATAAAAGTCCCTTGTGGCTATTTTGTGTCTCTGGGGTGATTTTGTGTCAATAATGTGTCTTCTCTTTGTGTTTGTTGAGCCTCTATTTTGGTTGTTATGATTCTTTGTGGTTGGTTGGTGCCTTTGTGGTTGTTTTGTGTCTCTTTGTGATTATTGTGTGTCTTGATGTAGTTGTTTGAATGATTTTTTCCTGACATGTATTAACACAGGCCCTATGCTGGGGCCCTGCAGAGTAAACATGACCATCACAGTGTAGTGAGTTCCCTCTGTGGCCGCCGGGGGTCAGCAGCTTCTCCGTGTGCCACCCTGACGCTGCCAGGGAAGAAGGAGAAGAAGAAGAAGGAATCACGGAAGTACGGCTCCCAAACAGATTCCCGTTGGAAGAGTAAAACACAGCAGATCGCCTTCTTCCCCCTAAACCCAATCCAATCTCGGACTATCTCAGTTCTCAATAAAACGATGGGCACCAGAGATGACGAGTATGACTATCTGTTCAAAGGTAAGCCCGGGCTTGTTCTCCTCACCGCGGCTCCGCTGCTCTGTTAACTCGGATGCTAACAGGCCAGCTGACTGCTGCCAGGCTAACCACTCCGCTCCGCCGCCGTCAACCTTTGTGCTCCGGTCCGTCTCCACCGAGCCGTCCGCGCCGTGTCAGCAGCTCCGGTCCACTCCCACGACACGCGACCGACCTCCTCTAAACTGTCCGCGCGGAAACGCTCGCGGATTCCTCACGTTATAACCGTTAATAACCGTTATTAGCGTCAACGCCAGGGCGCCCGGACCGTTAGCAGCTAGCAGCTAGCCGCCGTTAGCAGCTGTCGGTGGGCGCGGAGCAGCCCGACGTCGGTCGGACACACCTAACGACGTTTCCCGTTATCACGTTATCTGTGGAGGTGCAGCCGGACAGACGGAGCGAGTTACCGACAACAACGCACACACACACACACACACACACACACACGAGACTTTTTTTTATCGGTTCGCTCCGGCTCCTGCTGCTAACCAGCTAAAGGCGGTGGGTTAACGGGTGGTCGCTGGTTTTCTGACTAATAAAGTGAACTGGTTCAAGCTCGGTTAGGTAAACAACGAGGTCAGAAAGCAAAGTAAATAACACGTATAAATAGAAACGTTAAAAAATGGGCGATCGCGTTTTATTTATTTACCATCGCCCAGGTAATAACAGCCTTGTGCTGAATTAGCCTAAAAACGCTAGCTACATATTTAATTTGTTGAAAAGTGTCACATCACATGTTGTGTATGATTTATGACCCACAGTGGTTGACGTTATTCAGCCACCAGACTTTCACTGTGCGTCCTCCACACGACTACAGTCATCAGAACAACACATAAAATATGAACAAATACCTATGGAAACAGGTGAATCCCTGTCCAAAGGTGTCGATTATTCGATTAATTGATGCACGTGATGAATCAATGAATGAATAAATCTTCTAGTTTGTAAATGGTGCACCTATGTTCATAATTACTAATGGTAATAACAGCAACAATAATGGTAGTTAAACATGGTTTCAGAACCTGTGAATTTAATGTAATAAATAAGGTGTAATAACACATAGGGCGGCAACTAACAATTATTTTTATTATCGATTAATCTGTCGATTATTTAAACGATTAGTTGTTTGGTCGATAAAATGTAAAAAAAAATGTAAACAAGTGTTTCCCAAACCACAAGATGACGTCCTCAAATCTCTTGCTTTGTCCACAAACCAAAGAGATACTCAGTTTTATTGTCGTAAAGGAACAAAGAAACCAGAAATATTCACATTTAAGAAGCTGAAATCAGAGAATTTTGACTTTTTTTTCTTTAAAATCAATTATTCGATTATCAAAATAGTTGATGATTAATTTAATAATCAATTATTGTTCATGCATCAGTATGAAAACAATGGTCATCATAATTTACACAGGGGGTTGACATCACATGCTTTTCTGGGTTTGTATTTAAATGTGTTTCCTCCACTGTGCGTTTCAGTCGTCCTCATCGGAGACTCAGGCGTGGGAAAGAGTAACCTGCTGTCACGTTTCACCCGCAATGAGTTCAACCTGGAGAGCAAGAGCACCATCGGAGTTGAGTTCGCCACACGCAGCATCCAGGTGGACGGCAAGACGGTGAAGGCCCAGATCTGGGACACAGCCGGCCAGGAGCGCTACCGAGCCATCACATCAGCGTGAGTACAGACACAGTCCTTCTAGGCAATACAATATAGAACGACGTCTCTGGTATAGAGGAGCAGCAGAGAGTACACGTGTGTCGCATTTGAAATGACACCTCTGCACCCTTCACAGTCTCGGACAACACCTTTTTTCCATCTGAGCCCAGAATTGTAAGGAAGCACATGAGCAGATGTACAACTCATGTACAAGCTGTGAGAGTGAAACAGTTAGAAAACCAAAACTAACAGCTTTGCTTCTTGTGAGTGTCTGCTAACTCAGGCACGTCTAAGAACGAATTTCATCGGTCACTGTAACCTCAAACCATTTTTATTCCTCATAACTCAAAAACTGAACACAGAATATCAGAGGTGGGACTCCGCAACACAAGATTATCACAGTAATATATCACAATACAATATTAATGCCATTTTAAACATTTCAGGTATCCTGAGTGTTGCAGGAACATATTGTGATTGTGATTTATTTCATTTAGCTACTGTTAATGATGTCGTGAAAGGACAACTCCGTTAGTCTCGTATGTTATCTAATAAGATTAACTTCTTAGTCTGTTCAGCTCACTTAAACCATGTTTATCCTTGCTAAATGTGAAGTGTCTGTCAAGTAGACAGACCGACCAACACAGTCAGGACAACAACTCTAGTAGCCTACTTAATTCATATTTGCATTCATTTGTATAGTAAAGATTGATTCTTTGCGTCCGTGAATATGTACAATATTGCCACACTACATACTATGCAATGTTTATTTTTCCCTTCCTTCTGTTTTTCAGTTGTCCATCCGTTTACCTGTTCAAGTGAAGAAATATTTTACACTTTTACTTGATAATTCACAGAAAGAGTTCATTGATCCATTGGTAATTTAGTGTTTTGTAGAGTTTATATTCGTTCCTTAATCACTTATATATTAGTGACCTCTGATAGTAGGGTTAGTAGAGATGTAGACAGACACACACAATGACTCTGTAAGAAATCTCCCTGCGTTTTAAATGAAAATCTCCAGTCAGCGGAAACGCACCCGACTGATCTCCCGCTGCAACACAAACACAAAGACTGCCACTGCGGACGCCACTCACTAAATCACCTGTAATATTCTTGTCAATGGGCCCTGATTATAATTGAGGGCTGTTTGTTTCCTGCAGGTACTACCGCGGGGCGGTGGGGGCTCTCCTGGTCTACGACATCGCCAAGCATCTAACCTACGAGAACGTGGAGCGCTGGCTGAAGGAGCTGAGAGACCACGCTGACAGCAACATCGTCATCATGCTGGTGGGCAACAAGAGCGACCTGCGTCACCTCCGAGCTGTTCCCACTGATGAGGCGCGCGCTTTCGCTGGTAAAACTATTATGCTTTTATTTGTATCCTTCATTTAACCCTCCTGGAAGGGAATGCCTAGTTTTTCTAAGAATGCCCTGATCAAGGTGGGCGTACGGACGGCTCGAGACAGAAAATATGCAACAAAATCCCACAGGTCAGGACAAGATAACATTTCATTATAGGTTAAAAATAATATTCAAAATAGCAGTTAGAGCTCCGTACAGTATAAAGGTAGATGATGATGATGATGATGGTGGTAAAAGGTCATTTAGATTGTGAAGAGTGACTGGTTGGTTTGACGTTTCACAGTCACACGTCTGAACTGGTCAAACTGCTCTCTGTCTCTCTCTCTGGAATGCTTCATATCTGATGTGTGTGTGTGTGTGTGTGTGTGTGTGTGGTAAATGTGACCTGTCACTCAACTTTGCCCTGCAGAGAAGAACGGTTTATCTTTCCTGGAGACGTCAGCTCTGGACTCCACCAACGTTGAGACGGCTTTCCAGACCATTCTGACAGGTCTGTACTGCGTCTGTGCGAACCCACACATGTAAAACCAACCTCTCCCTAACCGTTTACGAGGCCAACGGATGTTACATTTATTGAGGAAGTGCTGCAGGTTTTTAGTGAGGGTGATTACAGAGAGAGGGAAGTCACAACGCTGCTGCACTGGATCAGCACTATTACACAAAGAGTTTATCAGTTAACAGTGTGTCCAGTTTCCTTCTGAAGACACAAATCTTTAACAACAGTTTTGCTCAGGGACTACAGTCAGCCGAGGATTTATCCAGACCAGTGTGTTCTAGCAGCGCAGTGGTGTGTCTGTTTTTGTGTTGTATTGTTTGATGTTAAATATGAAGTATTTAGTTTTTGATGTTTGTCTCTGGGCCTCATCTGGTCCAGTTTGCAGATGTTTGTCCTCTGGATGTAGGAATTCATTCTCAACATGTGGGTCATTACATAATCACAAGTATGATGGTCTATAACTGCACTCACTTAGACAACAACTGTTGATCTATTAAAAAACATTAAGAAGAAGAATCCCTTTTATTGTCATTGAGCGGTGAAGCACAACGAAATCTAGGTGCATCTCTCCCAAAGTAATTTAAGAAATATTTCATAAAAAGTAAGTAGAGTACAAATATATAAAAGTAATATACAAATATCCCATAGTTGTTACTATAGATGTAGTGCAAATTCACATTTCACATTGTGCAGGGTTTCCCTGTGGGTGTTTAAAGTATAATTAATTGCACAATTTGTTGTGATTAATTGCAATTCATCCTTATTTTTTTGAGATAAACTCACAGAATTGATGTAGAAGCATCACAAATAAATAGAAGTAAAAACTATAGAAATATTTTTCCATTTGTTTTCCACTGAAACCATCAAGTCCATCAAAATTCCCTTTTCTATGCATTAACAGTAATAACAAAACCGAGGACCATACGTTAAAGTGTCAGTTAAACTCGACGCCGTCAGGCAGTCTGGGTTTAGTGGCACATATTTAATCATTCACACGACTAAAAATGTTCACGACCCTTTCTGTCATATTCTAATCTGCCTCCTGTCGTCTCCTGGCAACCACGGCGGAGAGGACGGCTGATCATTTCAAGCTGAATCTGACAGTTTAACAGCTGCCGTCAGCAGTATGTACAGACTCTGAAGCCTAAACCACTCTGTCCCTCTGCCCCCCTCCCCTCAGAGATCTACCGTATCGTCTCCCAGAAGCAGATGTCGGAGCGTCAGGAGAGCGACATGTCGCCCAGCAACAACGTGGTCAACATCCAGGTGCAGCCCACTGAGAACAAACCAAAGATGCAGTGCTGTCAGAACATCTAGCCCCGCCGTGGACCTGCTGCTACCCCTCCTCCCGCCTTCCCCCTCCTCTCTTTCCACAGTCCACACCTAAGCCCCCCCCCCCCCCTCCCTCCCTCTCTACCCAGCTACCCTGGCTCACAACTCCTCAACGCCCCCCCCTCCCCTCAGAAAATAGACTGCCTCGGTGTACTGTGTGGTGTGGGAGGGAAGAGCCGCAGCTTCCAGGCTGTGACCCCAACTCTGCACCTGTCTTGTACCTGCCCCCCCCCTCTTCCCTCCCCTAACCTGACTCCCTCCTTTTCCCACCGCCCCCTCCTACCCTAGGTAAATATATCCCAGTATAAGAAGTCACCGCGTGGGGTGGCCCCCCAAGCAGAGCCCCTCTGTCTTTAGGTTTCTGCAGGACAGCAGGCAGTGAGCATTTCATATCACTTTAGATTTCATTACTGTAGATGCGCTGACATGTCACGAAAATGTCTTAATATATGAATGTGATTTGTTTTCTTCTCTTTTCTTCTCCTCATCCTGTTGATTTCTCCACTTTTTTTATGATCTGTCTCGTACCATATATCTACTAATAGGTATATATGAATTTAAAGCACATGTTGCTCTGAAGTGTATTCCTATATACAAGCTTCTCCTCTGTCATTTTAGGCTTCCCCTTCTGCCTCACCTCGCCTCACCCCCCACCCCACCCCGCCCCGCCCCGCCCCACCTCTGTCCTCTTTAGTGCAATGTACTGTTTTTTGAAACCATGTGGATGTATGGAGCACGGTGTAGACGCGCGTGCTCTGGTAGTGTCCCGCCAATTTGATCTGATTGCTGTGAATACGACGCTAGTGAGACATAAAATCTTTTTTTTTTTTCTTTTTTTTTTGTGTGTGTTTGTTTTTGCGTTTGCTGAGCGTCAGTTTGCGCCGTGGGGAGGGTCCGGGTGTGAGCTAGCATGAAGCGCACAGCCTCATACATGTCGTCATCACCGTCGTCATCGTCGCAGCGATAGCAGTGGGGGCGGCAGGGTCGAAGCGCGTTTGTTTTTCGTGTTTTCTTGCATGTCTTCGAGAAGACGGCCTCTCTGCTGTCGCTGCGTGTTCGTGCCGGGTGAGAGACTCAGTCTGGACTCGATCTGAACACTATCATTGCCTTGAGGGTGAGCCGTTTTAAAGCTGAACACAACTCCTGTAACATTCAGACGTTCACGTCGTCCTACTTTCAGCGTCAGTGTGGCGTCGCGACGCGTAGACAGTCGTGCTCATGCCGGGAAAGGATGCTCTGACTGAAGACACGCTCGTCCATCCTGCTCCGACACCAGGATGAAAACAGGATGCATCCTTTTTTTTTTTTGACATTTGACTACAACTATGCAGAAACTAGCACATGGCTGTTTGTTTTCTTAGTGCACTTCTATAGCAAATGAAGGAGTTTAAAAAAAACAGCAAAAGTATTCTCGTATGACATTCCTATGATACTCCATAATATGATTATAATCAAAAATCTCCTCGTAGTCAAGCAGATGCTGCTTTGCATGTAACCACAGAGGTGTAACGTTAGTTAGGACGCACTGAGAAAGTAGGAAATGGGAAATGTCACTCGGTTGAACTTCATGAGCATAATAAACCTGTCGAAACCTTGCACTGAACCTTAGTAGCTGATCTAGTAAACATGCTTTCTTGTGTAGGAGTAGATTTTTACTGCACATGGAGAATCTGGACCTCGTCTGTCGCATAGGATCTACCGTTTGTTTTAGACGGTGCCACTGTTCAAAAACCAAAACGTAGATGTTAAAGAGGCCGAGTCTCGCTCCAGCTGTTTCCTGAAGTCCTCAGGACTCTAACAGGACAGAGTAGGTTTGGTGAAGGAGACTCGGGAAAACACCGGAGAGACTCGGCCTTTTTCTCGCTAATTCCTGGTCACAGTGCCTGCTTCACCACATGTACCTGTCCCTGAACGCCTCTCATTCACCTGCCAACAACTCACCGTCATGTCCGCCTCCTCCTCCTTAACCAGTAACCTGGCTTCTCCGTCTGTCCCCCCCCCAGGAGGACGGCTCTGTTGCCCCTGTCACATAAAGCCTATGTACACCGAGCTGCCTCTGACTTCAACACAATGCATGGCTTTCTGTACGACTGCAACTCCGTGTCGTATCGCCTTGTGTAGCTGACATTGTCATTACTGTCCATGAACTCTGCTGAGGGTAAGGCTTAGCTAGCTGGACAACGCTTCTTCTCCAGGTTGTCACTTGTTAGTTGTCTGTTAATGAACACCCGCCTCGCTAACGACCTGCTAGCTAAACCCCCACCCCCGCCCCGAGAGTGTGTTCTGTCCAATCCCCCAGGTTCGTAGCCGTGTCAGTGTGTGGTGTGGTGTTAGCAGACATAGGCCATACGATGCCTGAACTCGGTGTGTGTGTATGTGTGTGTAGAGGCAGAGGGTAGATCAGTAGCTCTGGAGCGTGTGTGTGAGCCTGGACGGCAGTGCCAATGGCGTTTCCTCTCGAACAGACGGCGCCGCCAGCCGCGCCCCTCCAGACTCACTAGCTGGCAATCAGTGGACAAAGTGATTCATTTATTCTGAAAATCTGATTTCTGATCCTGTCTCATGTACCTCCATTGTTCTGTGTTTTTTTTAAAAGTGTTTATTGATTTTTTTTTTTTATTACTATATTGAATTCTAACTGACTGTAATTCCAGTGTAAACATGTAAGAGTGAAATGATGTCATTTCAATGAATTTGGAGGGTTAAATGTGAGGGGGGGTCATAATGAATGGTTTTATGTTTTGTACAGATTGATAAATTGTACAATTGTGTCTATATCTTAAGTTATCAGTTCATCTTAATAAAGCGCACCAGTCATAAACCTTTACATCAGCCTGCACTTTACTTCTGATATTAATACAACTAAGTCATTTTCTACGACCCCTCAGTTTGATAAAAGTTTCTTAAAAGACACAGAGGTAAATATCTTGGTCAGTTTCCACAAACAATTGTCTAACATTCAATAAGCAGATGTTTCAATTAGTTGTTTAGGTCAAATTAGCTCCTAATGTCGTTCAATCTTAAACTCTGCAAAGTCTCTCTAGTGACAGATGTCTAACTCAATTAATCAGTGTTTTTTGTTTAATATCAACTTTGTACTTTAAAAAAAATCAAATGTAATAACTTACATTAATTTGAAATAAAGAAAACAGGGAGATTGCTCATTCGAGGAAACTGGACACGATTGCAACATTTTGGACCAACCAACCTCTATACAGTAAACATACATCTGTCTAACACCTAAACCATTTAAAGATGATTATTACATATAATGGATCATTCACTAGAATAACTTGAATGGAAGATTTGAAAATACATAACATTTTACAAATAAGTTGTTTTATAATTAAATTATTTTCTCATCTTAAAACTTGAAATGTCTTTTTTTTTCTCAAAAATCTAAATGAAAACACTTGTCTTTTTTCCTTCATCCTTGGTTCTAGTCCTCCTTCATAGATTGCAGTTTGTATCCTTTATCAATCTATCTATCTCTAATCTGAGATCAGAAGAGGCAGATGAGTCTAGGAATGTTTGACAAACTCCAGTCATGTCAATGAGATGTAGTCACACCCAAAAACTTAGTTTGTCTGAAATAAAATTTATTTACATATTCATAGATTCTGGTTCACTGATACACGGTAACATGGTCTATTTTAAAACATGTCTTACATATATTAAACAGTGAATACTCTATCATTTTAAAGCTTTTTTGTTTTTTCTTGTCAAGAACTCAAGTTATCAACATGTCAGTAACAGATCACCCTAAAGATTTCTGCCTCAATCCAAAAACCTCTTCTTTGCCTGCACTCAAGTTTGAAGCTGTTAAGTCTGAAATGTACGGAAGCCCCAAGTGGCCATGCATTTCTACAATTAAATTCCTCTGTTTCCCTGAGATAACAGGACAATTCTGCAGGATCTGGAGAAAAGAAGCTTTGTTTTCTGGAGATAACTATATAATACACACAAGTGTGTATATTGCCTATTGAGACATGAAGCTGTTTCATCCTGTGTCAGGCCTTGATTGAAAAGATATACAGTATAACTCACTGATCAATATTTGCCTGCTCCTCTCACATTGCCACACTAAACAATGTTTCCTTCATTAAACAGCCTACATAGACTGTTGTTTTGTTGTCCACAGATTGTTGGTTGATGACTGGTTGGTTTTCTCCAGGTCTCAGGACCTTTATCATTATCTCAAAGAAACAGGGGAACTGAAATGTATAAATGTATTGGCCACTAAGGCCTTCCATAGAAATGCAATGTTATAAAGTCATCTCTAATAAGTGTCCATCTGTAACATATTCCACTTCTAAAGAAACATATTATTCATTATCATTAGCTACTATTACTGTTATTAATAATAATCCATCTGTGGAGTAACGGAACAGCACACCACTCCCCTGAGCTATGATATCTTTATTGAGTTTAGCACTGGTAACAAAACTAAAAAACTAAACTACACATTAAGACCAGCAGCACACGACACAAAGACTGAAACAACTGTGTGGATCAAGAATGAAGAAAAGACACAAGGGGAGGACAAAGTCGAAGCAAGTGGAACAAAAGTCTGGAGTCAAACATGGGAAATCAAAGCAGTTTCCATCTGATTGTCAACATGTCCTGTTATTGCTGTTTGACAAGAAAATCAATAATGATCAATAGAAAATTCACCTGCTGTGAGGAAAACGGAGTTGATTTCAGACAGTAGTACAGTAGCAATCATTTCCATGAGATTGAAAACATTTTTGTTGTGTTTGAGAATTAAAATCCAGTGCGTCTGTGGAGTTGTAACTCCTGCAACAGTTACATCAACACACGTTTCCATGTCGACAGATGACGATAATCAGTCTGCACCAAAGGACATTAGGAGGGTAATTCCTGGCTAACTATTATATATTCAATAATCTTTGGCATGCATGTGTTTTAAACTCGACACAAAGGAAAACCACAATAATAATCACTAGCGTACAGTAAGTGTACATCCAATACACCACTTTGTTTACAGTACATACAAAAAGATAACTTTCCAGAGAGAAAATATGGATCCTCGCCGGGATCTTTGAATATGTAAACAGGAAATAAGAAACGATGTGTAAAAATACCAGAAATATACAGGTTGTGTAAATCTGACCAGACTGTGGTAAGTTTGCATTTCTCTAGATCCTCCTCTCTGTCCAGAGAAGCAGAGTAATAAATGCCTTCCTGTTTGCTGCTCCTTCACTGTCAACACTCGGCAGGTCCAGTCAGCAGGATGGACGTGGCCTCCGCCTCAGATTCAGAGGGAGCTGCTCCTCCGTCACCATCTTGGCAGTGCCTGACTCCTCCCCCACACTCCAGATAATCCAGATATGGACAAAGAGCTGGTTCGTGCTGAACTGAGGTTTCAGTGCACGCTGGTTTGTGGCAAGTGTACGCACACCCACCTGCAGCCACACCCTCAATTTAACACAATTTTAAGCCTTAAAAAAATGTGTACAGTCATCACGAAGGAGGTAACCGTACCAGTCGTAGAAACAGGCTTATTTCCGCGGTGTAACATGGGAGTCTATGGGGACTGACTCACTCTAGTGGTCAGTAGAGGAACTACAGTTTTCAGCACGTCCATGGTGTTTGGCACACATACACACCAATTGTTCATTAAAACATCCAACCAGACAAATTACATGAGGGACTCGTTTGGTCAGATAGAGGTCAAGTGTACCTGAAGACTGAAGAAAGATCAGCTTGTGTGTGTGTGTGTGTGTGTGTGTGTCCGTATTCCTTCTGATGACACATTGGTTGAGGAAGAGGAATTTACAAATATGATGGTGCCTAAACTCAGTTTAGATATAATACAGTGATAAGATATCAAACAGCAGTGCAACAGTCTGGGCACTGTCCACACAAACACACACACACACACACACACAAATAAATAAATAAATAAACAAACAAACAAACATTAGTCCCAACAAAGCCTGTCCTTTGTCGCCCGAATCAAAAACAAACAGATCTTTTCCCGTCATGTCCCAACTCACAGGTTCCTGGTTCTGGATGATGTGGGAACACTGGTGCAGTTTGGCTGCTTGTGGTGGGAGTGGGGGTGGAGGAGGGTGGGGGTGGGGGGGGTCTACAGTAGTGAGCTGGTGGGGCTCCCGGGCAGCGGGGGGCTGTGGCTGTGCAGGGTGAGGCTGTGGCTGTGGGAGGGGCTGGGGCGGACAGGTAGCAGGTCGTAGTGGCTCGGGATGTGGCTGTTCCTGGGCAGGTCGTACGGGTTCTGAGGGTAGGTGGGAACCACCACCCCCCCGGCCCCCTGCACAATACTGATGGTCGGCTCTGAGGGAGGGGAGGGGGAGACAGAGAGAGGGAGGAATGAGCGGACTCATCACTCATCACTATAACAATTAAACGTTTTACGAGAAAATAAAGTAGTGTTTCCCCCTCAGTTGCACAACTCTTAAAAATGCACTTAAAGCAGAAGTAAGCGGAATATTTGTGTTAATATAAGTCTTAAATAGTTCTATCTTCCGACGGGAATCACTTGTATAGAGTGTTTGGTCCGAAACACGGGTTTGTCAGTCACTCTGCTCTGCTGTAAGCCGAGGAGAAAACTTTCCTTGTATCCTACAACCTTTATCCAATGAGGAGAGAGAACGGCATGAAGGGCTGTGTGTGCAGCCAAGGGATGCGTGTGAATGTGGTGACGTAGGGACGAGGACCACTAGATCCACGACGAGGGCGGGGGCTGCTAACTCCATTGGCTGACAAGAAGTTAGCCAAAACGACCGGATCGCTTACTTCTGCTTTAAATGATCTTAGCACTGTCACAGGCGACTGTCAGTCTGCATAATTATAAATGCAGTGCACTGCAACTGTAATTAATCCACATACAGTTGTAATATTGTATTACAGTTTTGTTCACATGTCTTTTGCCCTCACGTTGAACTTTCACCACTGCTTCCACTGTGGTTTTACTGCAAGTGGCAGATTAACTGACTCTGACTTTCAGTCGACTCATAGCTGTAAAAATTAAAATTCCAGTTAACGACCTGATAAAACCTCTTTACCCCCCCTCGGCTGCTCAGTGATGTGGTGACACGTCTCAGGGTTTCTTTTTTAACCAAAAAACAAGAAGCAAAAATGTTCTCAGATATCACACTAGTGTATCTTAATTTATGTCTGTTTTTGTTTTTGATGTGCTACAATTACAAATGTTATAAAATGTCATAAAAAACATAGTAAATATGTTTTCTCATCAGGTAGACCAAGTAAACATTATTTGTGGACGTTACCTTCAGGCAACATTGTATGACTGTGGATTAATAAGTAGTTAATCTGCATTTCATTATACTCACTTACTATATAATGAGCAGCCTTTTAATCGCTCATTAAAAACAGCATGGTGTATAATGTTCCAAAGTAATGAAATCTCATTTACTAAAATTATAGGATGTGGAAGCATTTTCACAAATTTGTACTTTTTTATTTAAATTTCTGGCAGCTCTGTCTTTTATTCAACTACATTTCCTAAATAAAATGTGTGCACTTAGAAATTTTCAGAGCCTGGAGAAGTCCTCGAATGTGATGTTTAAGAAGGTGTGGGAACCCATTATGCTTTACTCTAGAGAAGCCTTTGATACTTAAGTAATGTAAATATCACATTTTTTTTAATAAGTTATATTCTCAAAGGTGATTTTAACTTGAGCTCAGACACACACCAGTCGTACCCATGTCGTAGACGTTCTTGGTGGGCGCTGTGGTGGTGGTGGTGGTGGTGATGATGGCAGCGGAGCAGCAGTGCGTCATGTGTTCGTGATGAGCTGGCGACTTCATTTCCACGTAGCTGCTCTCCGAGTGTTTGCACACGCCCGGGGGGTCGTTGATGGTGGCGTACGGGTTCTCGCTGTTGAGGGAGCAGGTGCTGGACAAGGAGCCCTTCATGTAGTCTGCAGAGGAAACCACACACAGCTTGTTAAACAGGGATGGAGTTACAAACCACCATATTTGACAAAGACAAAGCTGCTTTTCTGTTCAACAACTCCTGCAAAGCATGTACAGTACGGCTCCTTATGGGTCATTACAGTCATATGAGACATTTCCAGCTGTTGTGGCTTTGAATTACATTTCTATACACACTGTTGCCCATAAAGTTGGAATGAAATATATATATTTTTTTACCTCTTCTCATGAAATGATTGTAACAATGTGATTTATTCTTGATAGATAAATCATCATGATGATCATTGCACCTGGTCAAAGGTGATTACTGATGTGTATAAATATGAATAAAAAGAGAAATGTGTCAGAAAACAAAATTATTCCAACTTAATGGGCAACAGTGTTGCAAGGAGAAGGCTGGTGATGTTTTATGTATATAAGAAACCATCAATCAATACATCATCAATACTTTTTTGATTGCTCTGCTCTTTGTGTCTCTAAGCTCTCAGCTTATTGATTCATACTGAAGATGTACAACTCAACAACACTCATAAATACATGGTTGCATTTTACTTTCATAGAACAGCTGGTCCCCGCAGTTCTAGATCAAACAAACCAGAGGAAATACAGCGTTTGGTTGGGACTATTTAGAATAAACATAAATAATACCATGAAAATAATAATAACAAACAAGCATCACCAGAGGAACAGAGGTGCAAGGCCGACATCAACATTCAAAACCAGCTTGGGTAAAAAAAAAAAACCAATCTGTGAAGCTGCATTTGGAGAAAATACACATTAAGTGGCAGGAAAACACACACGGCATTCAGTTATTGTGCAGGAGAGATTCCCCTGGGGGGGTGGGAGAGGTGGTGGTAGTGGTGGACGCAGGGAGGGTGGGGGTATCAGCAGTGGTGATGGGTCAGAGCAGCAGAGGGAAACACAGAGCGGGAGAGGAGGCGGATTCATCCTGCAGAGACACAAACACACCTGTTAACTCAGGCTGGTACAAATCAGCGACTTCAAATCAATAGCACATCACATTTCATGTCGACAGGGTAACGGTGCGTTCGGGTGCAAGAGCTAAGGCCGGGGGTTTTTTCACGCAGCACGAAAATATCTCATCCACGTGGGCAATTTTCTCCTCATATAAATCTCCCCCAGGCCACAGAAACCTGTTTCTCCACCTTTATCATTTTTGTCCTGGTGATTGTTTTTGCATCAACACAAAACATTAATACGACTTCTCCACAGTCCATCTCAGACGCCCCCGCCCCCCCGTCCACCCCCCACCCTCCACTAGACGTAGCTCTAAGGCTTTTAAAAACATCTCATTCCACCCCGACTGACCAAGTCATAAATTATCACATATCAGGCTGTTCCAGCTCTTTACTAATGTTTTTACACAGAGTGGTGAGATTCAGGCCCAAGACTTTGTTTCCATTAGATGAAAATATTCCAGATGTTTGTGCATCATTCCAGATGTTTAGATATTTGGTATCTTTGAGAACTTTGTAGGATGTTAAAGTCGAACCCATCAGAAAAGCTTCAGAGAGAGTTGTTGTTTTTGTCTTTGCTTTACTGCTCTTCTCCAGTCCAGTCCAGCCACAACAACAAAACCTACAA
This sequence comes from Trachurus trachurus, assembly GCF_905171665.1. Taxonomy (NCBI): domain Eukaryota; kingdom Metazoa; phylum Chordata; class Actinopteri; order Carangiformes; family Carangidae; genus Trachurus; species Trachurus trachurus. The sequence continues at coordinate 29,074,311 of NC_139893.1, forward strand.
CACACATCTGTCCTGTTGTTTCTTGTTCCTCATCATATACGCCAGTAAAAATAAAGCTTAAACTGGCTCTGGTGATTCACTGTTCTACTGTCCAGTCACACCTGGATGTTATTTCTTGTTGCTTCATGTTCAAATTATTCAACAATAGGAAAATACTTTTTTCATCCTGCATGTTCACATGACTTCTATATAAACCTCGTAAAGGCACAGAGGATGCAGCTCTCCCTCTAGTGAATAAAACAGCTAAACATCCGCAACAACCAAAATCATTTGCTCACAATCTTTTTATCGATTTTATCTTTTATACTAATACCAAACAGACTGATGAATGTGAGTGATGAGCTCATTCACTGGAGCAGAAATTAGGCATCTGACCCTCCACCCTCAGAGGGTTTTAATGAGCGGGATCTAGCCAGATGAGCTTGTTTTAAATACTGGAGCACCACAAGGCTGCGTACTGACACCTCTGTTGTTTTCAGTTTATACCACTACCATGGCTGTGCAGCAGCACAACTTAAATATGCTGTTGACATGGCTGTGGTTGGACCTAGTGCCACACCCGAGGAAGATTACTTCAGCTCAGTCACTTTGCTGCATGACTGGAGTCAGACGAGTCATTTAGAAATGAACAAAGCCGAAACAAAATAATTTATAATACAAAGAAAGACAGGGGAGGTTGTATAAGAGCAAATAGTTCAGCGGCCATCTGTGGTCTTTAACATGCAGCTCACGACAGGTGTAGTCAGGCGTGCTCCGGGTGCAGCCAGTCTGGTGAGAGATTTCATGTTGATAACTGAGCACAAAAAAAAACACGTATTCATATCTAATTATAACAACATGTGGTTTGATTCTGTTCAGTCTGACTCCAAACAAATGAACAACAAATGAAGCTGAGGTTCTAATGCAGGAGAGAAGCAGTCATTGGCTGAGGGGAACTGTTTCGAGCAAGGGGATTGGCTGGGGGAGTCAGAGGTTGATGAGGTCACGCAGGCTGAGTCCACCTCACACAGTACCTCTGTAGCGCGGCTCCACGTGGTAGCTGTAGCGCCGGTCGATACAGTAAACACCTGCACAGAGACATAGTGTAAGCAGCTTCAAGACTGGAGGTAACAACGATTATAAAAGATTTTAGACAAAACCTCCGGCTCAACATGTGAATCTCTGAAACTCTTTTTCTCAGTCACTTCTTTACTGTTAGCGACACAGTGTCTAATGTGAACACACACCTTTCACTTATGTCAGAACATGTGGTTGTTACACATAATAATAATAATAATAATAATAATACATTTAATTTAGAGGCGCCTTTCATGACACCCAAGGTCACCTTACAGAGCATAACATTTTAACAACATTAAACATTAACATAAAAGATTTGCAAAACATGTTGGAAAATGATTCAGGTTTCAGAAGAATATCACTTTAAATCTAATGGGCATTTGGTGAGTGGGTTATTTGAAGGGGGGAGGATCCTCCTCAGCCCTTCTGGCTGCAGACCACATCGTTTTTTAAAATTCATAAAAAAAACTTCCAGGAAAATATCAACAAATAAGGAATGTGCACAGCTCCACATCTGGATGTGCATCTGGGTAAGAGTTTAGAGGCAGAAGAAAGGGGGCAGGAGGTGTAGAGACTCTGACTGACCCATCTCACTGAGGTTGCAGTAGGCGCCCCACTCTGGAGCACTGTTCCTGTGTCGCTTCTTCACTTTCATCTGCAAAACACACCAAGAAAATCACCGATGACAACAATCTCCAAAAAATAACAGACACAGTCACAACCTTACAAACTCTCCAAAACAAAGACAACGTGCTTCTTCTACTCTTTGTATTTTATAGTACAGTAAAGGAGGATTAAAAAATGAATGTTGGTCACAGAAGAAAAACATGAAGATCAACCAGAGCTACAACAGTAACATGCTGCTGATCCACTAATGTATTAATACAATTTAATAATGGGAGGTAATTTTTAATCACAGTGGCTGCTGGTGAGTTAACTACCTCGACTGAGAAATGACCCACACTGATCTGCTCTCTCATCCTCACTGACAGGAAGTCTCATAGGATCTGAGCCTCCAAATGGGCCCTTTGGACTTTTTAAGGACCAGGGATCAAACCCAGAACCTTCTAGCCATGAGGTGACAGTGTTAACCACCTACCGCTGTACCCTCTACCTATTCTATATTTAGCACACAAAAGTACAAATGACTTAATATTAGTGAAGTATGATGATGCTGTTACTTGAAAAATGTTGGCTCATCTTTAAGTAGGCCCAAACCCAGAACTAGTCCTTAAACTCAAAGTATATACAATACATCCTAAAACACAAAACAGCTTAAACACAGAAATAAAGCTGTGATATAAAAGTATGAACAATGAAAATTAATCTCCTGTCATTTCCTGATTTTGAAGCATGTCGAGCCACTGAACAAAAATGTAATTATCTGTGAAAAAGAACACTCAGTGTGATTTCCCCTAAGCACAAGTGGAGCAGCTCTTGGACCCACCTTGGCAGAGCCCCTCTTGACGGGTTTGGCGTAGTGCGCGGCGTAGGTGCACGGCCCCAGGGTGCGGTAGCTGGGGTTGGAGAAGCAGCGTCCGGCCGAGCTGTTGCTGGGAGAGGAATCTGCAGAAGAGAGCAGGCCTGTGCACTGCAGCCCTGCTGTCACCACAGGGCGTCAGCGCAGACTCGCACCCTACCATCTACACAACATCGTAACACACGTGTGCACTCACACACAGACTTGATCCAGAGTTGCTGATTAAAGTGGAGGAACTCCTGCTGGAACCAAGAGGAGGAACGTTCATGTTCTCACACAATGTGGATAGGAGCTGAGACACTTTCTGATAACTGATTAATCGTTGAGGTCGTTGAAACAACAAATTCCGCTTGTTTCATCCTCTTCTCTGTTTTATATCACTTACACCTGAAAACGGAATATTTTGTCAAATTTTGGGACAAACCGACAGGCGAGGACGCCTCACCTGAGAGCGAGTAGTCGGTGGAGTTGATGTGCAGGGCCGGGGTGTAGGTGACGTTGGGCACATGGTGACCCTTCTCTCTCTGTCGGTAGCGGAACCAGACGACCAGGCCGAGCATGACCATGATGAGCAACAGCAGGAAGATGATGCCCAGCACGGCGCCGGCCGACTGCCGCTCCGACGCCAGCGCTGGACTGATCTTGGTGTAGGGGTTCAGCTCCTCCATCATCAGAGCCGCTGAGGAGGAACATGGACGGTCAATAAGTCAAACACCTGCAGCTGCTGTCAGAATGAAATATGCAAATCCTGTATTCAGTGGCTTTGAATAATATATATATTTTTTTTTTTAAAGAGATGGACTTATATGCTTTTCAATCTTTTTGCGGGTCTGTTTGCTGCATCTTAAAATGTTGATGGTCAGATCCTTTGTTTGAATAGAAAATAAAGTGACACCTGTGCATCATCATTTGTGATTTTTTCTTCTTTTTTTGTCCACTTATGAGAACGGAAACAAAACATATTGTTGCATTCTTAGTTCCTTATTTAAACATCTAGCAGTTCCTACAGTTTCCATCAGTTGTGTGTCTGCTATTATTATTACAGAAGATGGGGGATCTTACACCTTTTTACTAAAAAAAGTAGAAAAACAAACTGTAAACTAAAGAACAAACAGCAGAGACATTTCCATCCATCAGACCCTCACAGAACTCTTTGTACCTTCATCTTATAGAAACACTCTCACCATCTTATGGTGAGTTTTCTTAATGTGTGTTTATCCTGTCATCATATTTTGTACAATTCATCTGAATCCAGATCTGAAGAGGCAGCTTCACACCCATTAGCTCTCACCCTGGTCACAGCGGATGCCTTTGAAGCCGATGCTGCAGTAGCAGGTTCCCGTCACATAGTCGCAGGTGGCATTGTTCATGCACTCACACAGCTGCTGGCAGCCGTAGCCAAACGTCCCCGCGGGACACTCTGCACACAGGACAAGGTACATTCAACTCCAACTCTGACACTAATTTTATTCTAATTTCCTTGAATTATTTGCTTCATTATTTGAAGTCGTGTGAAAAAGGTGAAGAAATTATATGATTATTTTTCTTTCTTCTGCTTGTTCACGATCTGTGATTTAGTGTTGTCATTTTAATTGTTTTCTTTGGTCCATATATGAAATAAACATAATTAAAACACACATCTGGGTGTAACACTTTTTGTCTCATTTGCTTGTTGATCAACCTGACAAGGATCTGAGAGCAGAACTTTTGACGTGTTTAAATTCAAAAGCTGCCTCTAAAGCTCTTGACTGGAATATGTCATGGCCATTCATTAATATTAATGTTATTACTGATTTCTACTTTTAAAGGGAACCCGTTTCATTCATTTCAGCATGTTTATTGTTTGTTTTGTTTTGTTATATTTGATTGTTGTTCTTGTCAGCCGCCTGTAGGACACTCAAACCACATTAGCCTGTGTGTATGATTTGTTCACTGTGTTTATCTGCTGCTGCTGTGATTATTTGTGTCTGTAATACACTGGAGTTAATGTTTATGTTGAGTGAATATACTGTACAGTACTTCCCCTCCTTTCATTGTACATGATAATTCATTAGGTCTAATTCATCATCTGTGAAACTACAGAGAAATTGCTTATGGATAAAATAATAAAACAGAAACAATTCTCATTGTCTTAAAAAATTCCCATATTAAAGTTTCTCATATATAGATGCATAAAAATCCAATACTGCCATAAAGCGTCTGTCTTATATTCCTGTACTGTTGCCAAAAATGGTCCCATACACCCAGACATATTAAAGCTGTAGCTGTAAACCGTCTATATTGTCTCATTGTCTGTCCCTGTCAGCGCTGTGTGTCTGTCTCTGCTGCTGAGATTAACTCCAGTCCTCAGCTCCTTTTATTCTCTTACATGATTCTGTTAAAGCTGTTGATGGGATCATAGTGGAGCTGAAACTGAAAGCTGTATGTGTGCTGATGTACGACACAAACGTGAACACACTCACTGAGTTCACAGCTCTGTCCGATGAAACCCGTCCTGCACGAACACTGTCCGGTGATGTGGTCGCAGTCGGCCCCGTTCTGACAGCGACACACCTCAGCGCACTGGGAGCCGTAGAAACCTGTGGGACATCCTGGAGAAGGAAGCCACATGACAAGTGAACGTTATGTATCCGGCATCTGCAAGAAGGCAAACTTCACTTTCTCCAGACTCAGTATCTGAGAGATGATCCACCAATCTGGAGCTGTGTTTGGAAGCAGCTTTTCCTGGATTGGCTAATCCGCTCCGTCATGGTGGGAACAACATGGATCATCCCTGGAGAGGGAAGAACCCAGTTTGCAACTCAGGAGGTTTAAATGTCTGCCCAGAATTCTCTTTGGATCTTCCTCTTTTCGTTTCAGCAGCATCGACACAATGTTCACACATGTTGTAAAGAAAAGACAACTGTTAAGAGTGAGTTTCTGGGTCAGTTTTGACACCTTGTACAAAGCACAAACACTCAACAGCTACTCTATCAGCTGAACCTTCATACTAACAGATTTATATTTATACCATATGCTGATCATTCATTTGCTGCATGTTCTGACACTTTGTTAGATGTCATCATGTCCACGGGGTACTCTGGTTGTCTGGTAACACAACCTCACGACCCCAGGAAGAATAGTCCTTACCAAGGTGAGGACTAATGGGGATCCATAATAAAACTAAACTAAACAACCAGGTGTAGTGGCATGAATGACATCACACCTGACGAGCTGTGACGACAGCTGTGGTCAGGTGCAGCAGGATCGACCGAGGGCGGATGACACTGATACAAGACCTCTTGGTAACCAAGGTAACATGTATGTGTGATGGAGGAGGTGTGTCACTTGTGTCACTTGTGTCCTGCCACAGTGAGTGAGTGACATAAATGAAACTGTGTCTCTAACATTCAAGCAGAAAACTCTTCCTCTTCTTCTTTCCTCCTCCTCCTCCTCCTCCAACTTCTTCATCAGACTGAAGCTAATGATGCTCATAAAGCTCAGTTGGTGGAGCTCGGTGAGATGCCATAGAGTGAGTAACAAGTAAAAACATCAGGTTCAGTAATAGATGTGACAGCAGAGACCATGTGGTGCTGATGATGCAGCAACCAGAACATGAATTATCTGACTTCCTTTTTCCTCCTCTTTGTTCAATTTAATCAATTTAAGAAATGTTATTTGTCCGCAGGTGCCATTTTAAGATGAGCATGAATCATGTAGAAGTAGAACGAAAAGGAAACAGTGGGCAATTTGCTTCCTTGGTCTGAACCAAGACTTATTCACAAAGGAAAAGGAGGAATGAATGAAGTCTGCTTTTGGTATCTGCCACCAGATGGAGCTGTAGGTATGAGGAATTCCAACTCATTTACTCAAGGCAAAAAGTGAGGCTGCATCGCAACTGTGTGTGTGTGTGTGTGTGTGTTTGTGTGTGTGAGACCTACGCTGAGTACAGTACAGTCCGGTCCATCCAGGGCTGCAGTTACACTCCCCGTCTGTGGCGCTGCACTGGGCCCCATTGTGACAGTTGCATGTGTGGATGCAGTCTGGGCCCCACGAGCCTTGAGGGCACGCTGCCAAACACACACACACACACAGAGAGAGAGAGAGAGAGAGAGAGAGAGAGAGAGAGAGAGAGAGAGAGTTAAAAAAAGACGAACAAACACATACAGTAAATACGCACCATCTCCTCTTTACCACCCCAGCACATCATGTCATCGGCCTGAGGAGAGGACGTTCTGCTGCTTCATTAGCTGCTCAGCTGATTGAGTGATTGTGTGGGATGGATAATTAATGTCAGAGCCAATGGAGCAGCTGCTTTCTTTCTCTGTTGTCTTGGACGGTTCGATACGACTCGCTGAGGGGAGGGGGGGCAGAGAGGACGAGTGTGTGAAAAGAGGAGGAGGAGAGATTATTTGCTGCGTCTCACGTTTGGAGCAGTCGTCGCCGATCCAGCCGGGGTAACACTGACAGGAGCCGTCGATGGGGTTACAGGTGCCGTTGTTGGTGCACACGCACGTCTCAGCGCAGGCCTTGCCATACTTTCCACTGGGGCAGACTGTGGGGAAACACACACAGTCAGTCAGTTACCTAACAGGACTTCTTCAAGTGGTTAAAATAAAATATTAGGTCAAAACTATATTCTCCACACAATAAACTTCTGCCTGCTCATAAAAACTGAACAACGTGGTCACGATGCAATATCTCCAGCCTATAAATAACACATTAGAGTTGTCTGCCCACATCTTTACGAGTACTTTCTGTCATATTTTAAGCCTTTGTTAGGGTGTATGAAAGTAGGGGAGAGCGATGGCGATTACCATGCAACAAATGTACCTGAGTGGATTCACACTCACGATCAAAGCTTTAACCCTTAAATCACAGGGATACAATTTGTTTTTGTTCCTGTAACATCATGATGATGTGCTGATGAAAAAAGAAGCATGATGATGTTGTAGTGATGTGATGTTTAAATCTGTTTATACAACGTCTATCGCCGTCTCTTGTAATGTTGTATATCATGTCATTATAGATGACATAATATAAAAAAAGGTTTTTAAAGGTCAAAAAGGTGTTTACAATGAATTTCATGAAGTAATAACATAAACTGCAGATGAAAGTGAGCCTGAGTGATCAACACATGCAAAGACACAAAGATGCTACAAATTCAGAAAACATCTCCAACAATTTGACTCTCAACAGAGCGGATGTGTTTCTAAGGACACAAAAAAATTAACAGACATGAATGAAGCGTTTTAGGTCTTGTATTTAAAGATGTTAACACAGCTACTGTCAGTGGTGTTTGAAAATAATACCACGTGATTCATACTGTATATGATTATTTATATCTATTTATTTAATAGTGTTTAACTCAAGCTCAGTGGTGTGTAGCTATTATAAAGCAGTACCCTATTCTTTTTATTCGTTACAAATGTGATCACAGGGAGGGAAAGAGAAAAAGGAAACCAACTCTCTAACAGAAGCAGGAACAGAATGAAGCAGGAAAATACATTAAGAATCAAATGTTGTAAGTAGAGCAAATAACCTGGACGAGAGTGGAAAATATGATTCAGGCAAAATTCAAGTCTCTTACAGGAAGCATACTTCATCTAAAACAAGCCTGATTCATCGGCCGAGACCTTCTCCTTCTGTACATCATTCAAAACTTGTGTTAATCACCATAATGTTCAATTATCTTTAATTTGATGAGCACTTGGTTACAATTTAATAACATTTTCCTGTGCTTGGAAACATACCTACCCTAACTGTTGGAAATTAATCATCACTGCTGAACGTCTCTAATTCAATGAGCTCAGGCAGAGAAAACAGGTCGTCAGCAAGAAATAAAAAAGAAAAACCTGTTCAAACTTTGTCAAACAGAGCAATTAAAAGAGCCGGAAGAGATTTGTTTTCCACTTAATCATTTTAGGGTAATGCACATGTCGTTGCTTAAGGATGACATTTTTCTTCTTTTTTTTTCATTTAGATTTCACCAAATGTACTTACACTGATAAAATACTGAAACACAGAAACTGCAGTGTAGTAATATATTGATGTGCTGTGGGGTGTTTCGATTATTGCCAATTAACATGAGAAGACACACTGCTGCTTCTGTGTGTAATATTTCAACATAGCGTTTAGTTTGATGTGAAATCTGTGAGTTTATTAAGTTAAAAAAGTATTTCTACGACTTTTTATACAGAATCTCCAAAGTGTGATTCCCTAGACTGTGAGGCTGAACCATCATGTTACATTTTAAAGCGTAAAAGTTAGAAATACAATTATGAGCTGGCATTTCACTTGACCTCTCCGCATCAAACTTTAAAATGTTTTAGGACTATTTTCATTGCATTGGTATAACAGTGCATGATAAGAGATATGGTGTGCAGCCTACTGTCGCCTTCATAAAACACTGCAGCTGTATTACAGTTTCATGAATGTGTGCTTTTTCTTCCTGATGTTAATGTTTAGGGAGAAGCTGGATCAGATGAATGCATTATGTATATATACACACTAACTGTGTGGATGTTCATTATTTTTAGATGACTCCTCTCCACTAATTTGCATTTTACCACATTTTCCATCTGTTAAATAGAATTTATTGTCTTTAATAATAGGTTCAGCCTGTCTGTGCCTGTGATTGCCGTTCCCCTGCACATTGTTCCTCTAAAAGAATAAAACCCAGAGGGGGATTCTTAACTGTGAATACAGCTGCAATTAAGATCATCATGGATGCCTCAATGAAATCCCTCTACTTACGTAACAGTTACCAATGTATGACTAGTGTCTGTAAAGCCGAGTTCAAAGTAACAGACTCATGGATGAGCGACTGAAATCAAGAGAGTTTAGCTAAAGTAATTAGCAGGACAGGGACTGGTCTGTTGCTCCCTCGTGACCTGCTCTTAACTCTGCAGACAGTTCTCTTCACATTAAATGAGGGTTTGTGGTGGGGGGCAGAAATGTGGTTCAGGGGTTCATGATCCTCAGAGGATGAATTGTTTTAATGTGGGTGATACTTTGGCTTTTATTTTAACCAAGTCCTGGTGAACTGCTCTGAAGTGAACTTTCTGCTAAAGGCTCATTTATATGAAATACCATTTGGTCCAAAATGTCTACTTTGAATTTGCACATCTTAAGACAATCCAAAATAACGTCTTCTTTACGCATCAATTGTGTCTGAAGACTTCAAAAATAGCTGTGTGTGCGTGCGTGCGTGTCAGTTTTCAACATTATTGGTTGGGGTAAACATATCAACTCCTCTGGGGTAATGAGGCAACATTAAGCTGTGTGTTTGCATTTGTTGAGGTCATGAAGGCTCTTGATGGGGATTACAGTTTTTCTCGATTGTTTACACACATTTTCTGAAAGCATGCCTCATACTCTCAGAACTCTACACACAAATCCAAAAACACACACACAATGGGCAAAACCCCTAACTTCTCCTGCAAAATGAAACTTTACATTCAAAACAATGTTATTTATTCTCAAAATGCTATTTTAGTCTCAAATGACACACACAAACCATCATATGACTAGACATTTATAAGAACCAGTTGAACACTGATGTGCTCAGTGTAAAACACTATGATGAATGGAAAACACTTCTACTCCATTCATCATAATGACTTAGGCTCTTTTTTTTTTTTTTACTGTAACTACAGACAGTGCATATATATATATAAATGTGTTGTAAAATTTCAGAATATTGTTTTGATACTCAGAACACTCAAATACACGGTAACAAATGAAATGTGTGAAGACGCGACCGAGGTGGTCGTGTGGCGATGCAGCCGTGCTGATCTGACCACAAAAGAAAAAAAAAAAGAGTCGGTCAGGGTCAGCTGGTTTACGGCCGGACAATTTTGAAAGACTGAATACATCATTTTGACAAGATGAAACTACTGTAACATGTGGCTCACCTAGTAGAACAGCACTCTTTGTAGTCAAAGACTTTGTTCTAGTCTAGGTTCAAATCCTTCCATTGACATGCAATTTTGGTGATCAATGCATTTTTTTTTCTCATCATCATTATGATCTCTGCTATATACATATATATGTGTGTGTGTGTGTGTGTGTGTGTGTGTGTGTGTGTGTGTGTGTGTGTGTGTGTGTGTGTGTGTGTGTTGTGTGGCCTCTCTTTCTGTTTGGTTTCTCTCTTTTTGGTGTCAGTCCATCACTGCCTGTTTCCCTTTTTTGCTAAAGCTCTGATTGCTAATTGTAAAACTGTGTGACAGGTGTTTACCCATGTGATGAGTCAGTGTGCATAGTAGGGAAACTAACTTTAGAATTTTGAATAACAGTGTGTTACTCGTGAAAACAAGAGATTTTCTTCATGAAAATTGTGCCAAATGCAGAGAATTGTGTGTTGTGTTTTGAAAAAAGTGTGTTATAGAACTGCAAATTGAGTGTAAAGCAGGAATTGTGCTTGTAGTTTTGCAGACTTGGTTCAGGGGGTTGGTGCATGAGTTAGATGTTGAGGCCATTGTGCCTCAAGAACCAGAAATTGTGTGTAAACAATCGAGAAAAACTGTAAGTAACAGTCCATTTGAAAAGGTCATTTTAAACAGTGGTGAAAATGGTCAGAAAATGCAGATGGTAATAATGTTACCCTAAGTAAATATTGTTTCTTAATCACAATTTATACATAAATTAAGTTGATTTTTTTTCCTCTTGAGGCTCATACAGGGTCAGCCATGAAGAGAAAAGGTTCTCTCTTGTTGGATGGCCACCCCTCTTGTGACTTACACGATAATGTGAAAAATACAAGATGAAAAAACAACAACTCTTCAGTGACATTATTGTTTGTCTTGAGGACTCACTCACAAGCTGAAGGTTGGAACTGCAGGTCATGTAGCGCACACACACCAGCCAATACACAAATCACTAAGTCAGATGGGGCTGCTAACAATTAAAAAACTCTGTGAGTCATTAGGTCAGTTAAACACGAGGAAGCCTCACAGAGCTGTGACACTGAATTATGTTCATGTCATTAATGTGTGCAGCGACGTGGCAGTGAGTCGGCCAGACAAACACTTTAGTGTCCGTGTTGTGAGAGCCTGAAACAATTTATGCTTGTGTGCCTGATGTGTTGTTTTTATTGAAATGAATAGTGAACCCTCCATGAGAACAGTCATTCCAGATGTGGTCTAATACAGTCAAAAGTAAAGTGTCACATTTCACAGCCGCAGGCTGAGCTACTGTACAGACATTTGATTATAGAACTGAATAAAATCTGAGATTAGCTCTAATCAGGGTTTAGTTAAACTAGATTTAAAATGAATCAATCCAGGTTTAGAATTAAGCCAAGCTCTGTTGCACGATTTCATATTGGACCAAGTTTGTTTATTTAAACCCAATTTAAACCAAGTTTAATCAATATGGACAAATGTGCAAACTGAAGGTATCCATTGTAAAAAAACAGCTGATGTTTGAAACATCTTCCACTGGATGTTTCAAATTCAATCTTTTTTTCCATTTCAAACTAGTTTGGTGCAAACAGAACTTGAACATGTGAACCGGGATTTCATCTGGTTCCAAAGTTAAACCTGGTTTCTGTAATCCAGCCTCAGTACTGTTCAAAGGTCAAAGATCAAAGGTCAAAGGTCAAAAGTACTGTAATTATAATCACGTGAATTATTTCCTTATACACCAACGTTATCAGGCTATGAAGCCATGAGTGTGTGGTTTACATTCAACCTCAAGGACCTGATCACATTTTCAGGAACAATTTGTATGTATGTATTTGTATGTTGTGTAATGTAAAATATTTAACAAAAATGATGAAAAACCCCTGAGTGGAGGAGTTTTGGTGATCTACTTAAATTCCCACTTGTGTTTCTGGTAACACTTTATAATGAGAACACACTATTAAGCATTAGTTAAGCATGAATAAATATTGAATTCATAATTTATAACACATGAATACTCATTAGTATGTAGTTAGTAAACATAGTTATAAATGTTTTACTCATCATTGATAAGCGCTAATTATGGATTAGTAAACAGAATTATTTGCTGAACTTAAACTTCTGTGATCCACTGTTGGTGTTGGCAAGTTTTTATTCAGCCATGCTTACCCTTGTTTGTTTTACATCAACAGAACAGTTGTACAGTTACAATATGTTAGGAAGTTGCAATAAATACAATGCAATATGAACTATATTGTGTTGTGTCTCTCCTTGGTCTTGATAACCAAGACTTTTGTGAGTCAAGTTGAGGCATTGCCAGCCTTAATATCTCATTTGTAAATGCTCTATAAGGCATAGATAGTGCCCACTTTAGATGAGCTCACACAAAATACTTAATTAACTCATTGAGTGCCGCGCTCCTTTCCAAAGTTTTAGTCAAGTGTACCGGCAATTTAGACCATTTTTGACTTTTTATGTAGAGCCATGGTGTATTCTATATTATTGCCACCAACACATACTGTAGCTCAATTGAAAGGTTTACCTTAATGCTTCAAGTGGCCACAAACCGTTTGTTTCTACGTGCCTCCGTTCCTGAGAAAACTCAAGCTAAACATGGCTGGGTTTCACCAAAATCCCTCCTTTTTTTCTAGAAAAGGAGATAGAGCGTCTTTTATGAAAGGTGCGCTGTTTGTGTCTGTCGCTCTTCTGACACTCGCATTTCTGGATCAAAGGGCTCGTATAAGATAAATATATACAACAATGGTTGTTCTATTCACAAAACCACCAGCGGGGGCGGGGGGGGCGCCACTAAACAACAATAACACAGACGCACCGTGCCGTGTCACAGCTTCTCGCCGCGGAGCGTGAGGGTCTGTCGGCCACCGCGGCTCGGGAAGACCGGTCCCGCCGGTGGTCGCGGTCCTTCTGTGGTACGGGTCGGTGATGCCGGTCTGCTTTGGCCCAGAGACCATCAGATTTTACCGCGGGGGGACTTTGGGGAGGACACGGTGTTGCTCGAGGTGAAGACCGGGCGGGACTGTCGGCTGAGAGCTTCCTGGTTCTGCTCCGAGCTGGAGCAGCAGCGCGGGTGAGAGCAGAGCAGCTGCGGAGCAGCTGCGCTGCATCTGCATGCAGAACTCCGTTTGCAGAAGCCGAGTTATGATAAAAACTTCCAGATCATGAGCTGTCATGTGACTTTGATCGTCATCTATTTCAGTTCTCCTCGTCGTAGAGTCCCCAAATTTACATATAATGTGTATTAAAGTGTCTATTTTCATAATATAAAAAAAAAGCAAAAAACGAAAAATCTCGTTTTCGGCACTCAACGCATGGGAACGAAAAACGAGAAATTACGTGGTTGGCACTCAATGAGTTAACGAGTAGTAAGTGCTTTGTAACTGCCTGAATTCATGAATTCCTGCATTAATAACTGTTTATAAGTCATCCATTGGAAATTACATTTGTGAGTTTTTATAAAACATTTACTAACACTCACTAACCATTCATACTGAACGCATAAGAGCGCTTGGGAATGCTGAATCCATCATTTATATAGATGAGCTTATTAATGAAGAGTAAAACATTTACAACTGTGATTGTAAACCACATACTAATGAGTATTTACGTCAGAAACATGCTTTATAAATGATGAATTCAGTGTTTACTAATCCATAACTACTGTGCTTACCAATGATGAGTAAAACATTTATAACTATGTTTACTAACTACATACTAATGAGTATTCATGTGTTATAAATTATGAATTCAATATTTATTCATGCTTAACTAATGCTTAATAGTGTGTACTCATTATAAAGTGTTACCGTGTTTCTTTGTGTTTTTGCTGTTGTTGCTTCAGCAGTAAACAATTCAAGATTCAAACAACGAATCCTGATTTTGTTCTGACTGTCTGAAGGTAAATTGAAGGTTTTAACACCCCTGTTTAGCCGAGATGAAAATAAAACCCACAGTAGCTCAGGAGGTGATCACTGCTTCACAGCAGCACATTCCTGTTTTGTAAATTTTGCTTCTTGGACCATTTCCACTTGAAAGAGGAATTTGATTTCTCCATTAGTGGAGCGAAAACCTATTTTGTCTCAGTTAACAATTAACACAGAATGACTTGTTTTCTTCTGAGATGCAACACAGCCCTTAAGAGTTTACCAGTCAATAAGATCATTAGCTTTGTACAAAAGGGTATCCAACAAGGAGGGAGCAGGGATGGAGTGGGATTGGCTCTTCAGGCAGTTAAAAGCCCCCGTGCTGGACAACTGATTCATCCAGTCTCCTCGTCCTGTTATCTATGGGCCTGCTCAAAGATGCAGCGGCCAGCAGAATGGCTAATGTAAGACGGGGCATAACTAAGGCCATCTTCATGTTTAATGATGATGAATATTTCACAGCACACTCCTCCACTGTCTCCATTTAAAATTCTACTTGGCAATGAATCAACGAGTGAAGGCCAACTGCCTTCATAAGAGAATTAACACCTGTTTAACCTGCAGAGGAGCTAAACCACACTGAAATACAGGAGCACAGGACCAACTGACAATAAGATAATTCAGATGAAAATGAACTGGGAGAAGAAAACTTGTGCCAAGACGATCGACGCTCAAGGCTGAGACTTGAGAAATAATGGAAACATGAAAGAGCTTCTCTTTGTGCACAGACCTCGACATCTAACCTAAGGATGATTAGAGAGCAGCGTGTGAGAAGGTTCTGAGGTTGATTGTGCTGCTTTAACTGTGAACCAGCTGTGAGCAGATGTGTTGGTAAAGAACCGGCTGCTGTTTAGAAAACAGAGCGGTGAGTAGTCAAGTGTAATTTTGAGACTGTGATTACAAATGAATCAAAATGTTGTGAATAACATACAATAAGCTGTTTGATCAACTACAAAAACTGAACTCAACAGCAGAATGAAATTGGTTTCCGTGTGGATCACACTCTCGTACACAGCATACAAATCAGAGTGTATGTGCAGAGAGGAAAGGTGGTGTGCAGGCCCTGATGCCAGGTAATCACAGTGATCCTTTGCAGCCTTTGCATGTCTCACTTTGAGAGATTGGTGCTAAAAATGTCTTGATCACAATCTTTGTCAGAGTAAAACAGGGGGCCGCATGGGGGTGACAAGTTAGGACAATTCTAAGGTCTTGTGACCAACAGGGACCATGAAATATATTAGATTATTAGATTTTCATTATTAATAATGAACTTTTCCCTCCTATAATGTGATATCTTTTCATGAAACTGAAAATCCCTGGTGGTGACCCTGGAGTTAAATGTTTCAGTACAGGGGCATTGTGTCAGATTGTGAGATGTAGTGAAGAAACAACATCGGCTCACAGTATCTACAGTATCTGCACCGAGGCCGGTTTCTTGCTAGAACTAGTTTTTAGAAATCAAAATCTACGGTGGCCCTGAGAGCTCAGCTTAAGAAAGCTAATTCAAAGTCACAAATGTGAAACAAATTCAGAAAACAACTTTATCAATTGGACAAAATATGAACTGCAAAAACTCACTCAACACAACATTAGTGTTTCAAGGGACACAAAAAAGTGACAAACCTCGCTAAAGACTAATGCTAAGCTAACACTACATATACAGTAATAGCAATTGTTGCGGAAAGGGAGAGAGAGAGAGAGAGAGAGAAGTTCAAACCATGACCTCTCTCTCACCCCTCACAGCTGACCAGTCACAGCTTGAAGTAAGTCTGAATGTCAAAGTGGTACAGAAACACAGACTCCACTAATCCGACATTAGAAAGGTGCTGAAGCCGTCCAGCTGGCCGACAGGCACCACTGATAGAGTAAAAAAGTCAGTTTGACTCAAAGGCTTTAGGATTTCAGCAAAACCAAAAAAAAAAGAAAAGAAAAGAAAAGAAAATTTTGGCTGTGATGATTTGTATCAGTCATTTCAAGGTCAACGTTCAAGTTCAAAGCTTTAAGTGCCTTTATTGTCCCTGATTCACAGTCAGGCCACACAAAGACACACACAGCTCTGACACTTCAGGACATCAGTCAGCGGTGAGGTCTACACATTAACCTCACCCATGTGACATAACCCCTCCCCTCTGTCTGCAAAGCCCTCTCCCTCCAAACCAGTGAGGACAAGGAGAATGGAGAAGTATAGATTTCTCGAACCTTTTGTTATCTCATTTTGGTGAATATTATAGCAGCGGTGCATGAATAAAGTAAGTGGGAGTAATGTCATCTTAGCTTACTTTGATTTATTATTGCTCGCTCTGACATTTGAAGTTGATGTATGATTGCACTTATATTGTATGTTCAGACAATCTGTGATAACTCAGTATACTGAGCAACAGGCTGGTGGAATATGAACCAAACCAAAACTGTGAACTTTTAGGATGACGACATTTGGTCCTGAGAATTATGGTTTATATAATGTAAAAAAAATTTGGAATTGCACAGGGTTTTTCTTTAGTCAAATAAAAGCTGGGTTGGGTTATTTCTAACGTACATTATTTTGAAGTTTAGTTTTGTTGTTGTTTGCATCCATTTTTCTGATATCTGTAAAACCAAAATACCACACGTGTTCTGTGTTGTGATGGTGTCACATATAAGAGGGGCCAGACCGGCAGGACACAGACATAACAATTCACTAACTACCTTTATCGTCTTTTATGATATAACCGTGTTGCAGTGGGTAGCAAGGTTCTCCATCATCCTCTCAAAGACATGTACAATAGGTTGATTGGCAACTCTACATTAACAGTGGGTGTGTGAGGTTTTTTGTCAACATGTGGGTCCTGTGATAGACAGGTGACCTGTCCACTGGGACTGGCTCCAGCTCTCCACAAGCCTGCACAGATGACCAGTACAGCTGATGGATGCATAGGATGGATCATCCAGGAAAGTCACCCATCCACTCATTCATCTTTTAAATCACTAACCTAAACATCCTGAATTGTGAAATTTCAGTTTCTGGATTCTGTGAACTCCACCTCAGTTGCTCCATGAGCCAACACCACCACCACAAAATGCAAAAGTAAAGGAAGCAGTTTGTGTAAATGAGCCATCTCTACACAACAGTAGAACATATTACATTTAAAGACTGAATAGCAGCGGGAACAGAGGAAAACATCAACAGGAGCGTGTGTGCATCGGGTTTGGAGATTCTCAAGCCTCTGGGCGGAGGCTGGTGCTTATGAAATGTCATATAATCGGCAGCAGCAGCAGTAGCAGCGAGTGTGTGCAGTGGCTACAGTGTAGTTTCCAGGTTCAGCTGCAGAGCAATGACAGCTTCAAAGCTCCGCTGCAAAAGGGTACGTCCAACATGTTGTGTCAGCGTCTGTCTGAACTAACGCTCACACTTTGTGTCATGTGGATCAAAAAGGTCTGCAGACTCAAGTCCATCATTAAACAACAGTGGGAAACTTCAGCTTGTCTGTATGAGGAGGCTCATTCGCTCGCCTCTGAACATCGTAGAGTGAAACTCTAAAAAGTGTAAAGCTAAAGGATTTAAACAGCATGGAACCTCAGAGTGAGTTTTCCACACATTTCCACGGGGAAACTGCCGTGTTGTGTTGTTTGTCATGAATGATATTATCAACTGAGTCCTGGGTGGGAGTGGTCCAGGTACTGTAGTAAGACATTACCGTCGAGGGCGAGTCCCAGTTTTCTTTGACCACTTTCAAATCTCTCTCTCTCTCTTTAGGCTTTCTTTGTCTTTTATTTTATTGTTCTGACCCCATATTGTGTCTACACTTTCTACATAATGCTGATAGATCCTTTTATTCAATTGTAATTTGAGATGTTTTATGCAAGTGCATAAAAAAGTTCATGGTACAGTAAGTGTATAGTGTATTACTATTGAATAGGTTGTATTATGGAAAATGTAGGATCCAGCAAGAAACTAAAAATGGAACCAAACCATCACTGCACATTTGAATGATGTGTGCCATGTGTTTCTTTTTGTGAGGGTACAACAAGTGTGTGAAAACAAAAACTGAGCGACTCAAACACACGGTGTAAAGTGCTCTACCTTGTTTTTATTTTTTTGTATCCTTGAAAAACAAAGCTGCCACTGACCTTGGTTGCAGAGGGAGCCGAAGAAGCCGGAGAGACATTCACAGTGGCCGCTGACATGGTGGCACGCCCCGTCGCTGTGGATACACTGAGGACACGACTGGCTGCAGCGGTGGCCGTAGAAACCAGGCGAACAGGCTGCAGAGACACACACACACACACACACACACACACACACACACAGTTACTGTAGAAGCATGTGGGTGAGCTGTGTGTGTGACAGAGATGGAAATCTATTTCAGAGTCTATGGGAAACTTCTGATTAGTTCTATGATTAGTTCTTTGGTCATTTTAATAATAGATTTCATTGTCCACTTAGTCCCAATTTAAATTGACATACGTAAAGCTTAATATAGGCCATGTCTACAATATCTATACAATTGTGTGTGCGTGTGTGCGTGTCCTCTTGCTCATGATCTCCTCCCCTGGGTAAACCTGTTGGATGTATCAGATCTGCTTTATTTTCCTCTCAGCATAGGTCCTCCCTGGTTCGCCTTCCTTAATTTACTGTAATTGAAGTTGTACTTTACCGTGGTGGACGAGGCGGCGCAGAACCGTCCACCACTTCTCTCACGCTGCAGGATTTTCCTACTTGAGATAATTGCCTAAACCGTGAGCTGAGAGCCTTCAAATTTATCATTGTGATGCAGAGAGAGGCAAAAGGAAAAGTGGTGTATGTGTGTGTGTGAGTGTGCGTGTGTTATATTCCCATATCAACAACGATGTCAAGCTGACAGACGCACACACACACTCTCTCATTGCATTCATACTGTGAGCAACATCAGCAAGAACCCTTTGACACTATCTCAAGTAGGCTGAACAAGAGATGATTCACAACTCTCCTCCTCAGTCAGATTTAAGAATTAATCCTTCTCACACCTCAATGGACACACACACACACACAAAAGAACGAACTGAGTGCTGCTTGAGTCTGATTTTCAGGCAAAAAAAGGAAATGTGGAGATTGTTAACAAACGGCGCCGCTGCTGGAAGCTTCACTTAATAAAACCTCAGGTGTTTGTTTGCTTATTTGTCGTACTATGATGAAGTGAGCGCTCCCACAGCTGATGACTGGTGCAGCATCTGGTCGGTTTCAGACTTAAATGTCACATTAACTTTCAAGGTATAGCATTGTACATACTGTATGTTATCCACAGTACAAATTTTACATCAATTATTGATCATCGGCTATTTACACAACCACAGGTAGTGAAGGTTTATTCACTTAACCTTTATTCATACCGTCTGACTCACAAGTAACTCCACTCCACTGTTGTGCGGGAGTGGGCAGGACAGGATTTCAGCTTCGTCACAATATTCAAAGTACTAATACAAAGGATTGTAATTTTCATGAGCGCATCATGCGTCTCTCTTTCTACCCTCATTTCCTGTCTCTCCTTCACTTGCTTTCATAATAAAGGCCTTTAAGAGCCCAAAAGAAAATGGATAAGAACTGTGTTCAAACCAGCAGTACATCTTTTTGAAAGAAACTGCAATAAAAGCCATGTTAACTTCAGGCTCTCCATTTCTCTCACACAAGTCTGTATCTTTTAGTCAGTGACTGACTAATTCAAATGTGAAAAACAACTAAACAAATCAGTGGAACCGTTTTCTGTAGTCAGTGTATATCTGAGTCCATCCATTTTTTTTTTTTTTTTCATCCGCTTGGTCCGGAGTCGGGTCGCGGGGGCAGCAGTCGGAGCAGGGATCCCCAGACTTCCCTCTCCCCGGACACTTCCTCCAGCTCTTCCGGGGGGACCCCAAGGCGTTCCCAGGCCAGCCGAGTGACGTAGTCACTCCAGCGTGTCCTGG
Source organism: Trachurus trachurus (assembly GCF_905171665.1). Lineage (NCBI taxonomy): Eukaryota > Metazoa > Chordata > Actinopteri > Carangiformes > Carangidae > Trachurus > Trachurus trachurus. Next base: position 29,094,590 of record NC_139893.1, read on the forward strand.
GTCTTCCTCGGGGCCTCCTCCCGGTGGGACATGCCCGGAACACCTCACGAGGGAGGCGTCCAGGGGGCATCCTATACAGGTGCCCGAGCCACCTCAGCTGGCTCCTCTCGATGTGGAGGAGCAGCGGCTCTACTCCGAGCTCCTCCCGGGTGACAGAGCTCCTCACCCTATCTCTAAGGGAGCGCCCCGCCACCCTGCGGAGGAAACTCATTTCGGCCGCTTGTATCCGGGATCCCGTTCTTTCGGTCATGACCCAGAGTTCATGACCATAGGTGAGGGTGGGAACGTAGATCGACCGGTAAATCGAGAGCTTTGCCTTTCGGCTCAGCTCCTTCTTCACCACGACGGACCGATACAATGACCGCATTACTGCGGCCGCCGCACCGATCCGCCTGTCGATCTCGCGCTCCGTTCTCCCCTCACTCGTGAACAGGACCCCAAGATACTTAAACTCCTCCACCTGAGGCAGGAACTCTCCCCCGACCTGGAGGGTGCAAGCCACCTTTTTCCGGTCGAGAACCATGGCCTCGGACTTAGAGGTGCTGATTCTCATCCCAGCTGCTTCACACTCGGCTGCAAACCGCCCCAGTGCATGCTGAAGGTCCTGGCTCGAGGGAGCCAACAAGACCACATCATCTGCAAAAAGCAGAGATGAAATCAAGTGGCTCCCGAACCGTACCCCCTCCGGCACTTGGCTGCGCCTAGAAATTCTGTCCATATAAATTATGAACAGAACCGGTGACAAAGGGCAGCCCTGCCGGAGTCCAACACGCACCGGGAACAGGTCTGACTTACTGCCGGCAATGCGAACCAAGCTCCTGCTCCGGTCATACAGGGACCGTACAGCTCTCAGCAGAGGGCCTCCGACCCCATACTCTCGGAGCACCTCCCACAGGATGCCACGTGGGACACGGTCGAAAGCCTTCTCCAAGTCCACAAAACACATGTGGACTGGTTGGGCAAACTCCCATGCACCCTCGAGCACCCTGCGGAGGGTGTAGAGCTGGTCCAGCGTTCCACGGCCAGGACGAAAACCGCATTGTTCCTCCTGAATCCGAGGTTCGACTATCGGCCGAATTCTCCTCTCCAGCACCTTGGAATAGACTTTCCCCGGGAGGCTGAGGAGTGTGATCCCCCGGTAGTTGGGACACACCCTCCGGTCCCCCTTTTTGAAGAGAGGGACCACCACCCCGGTCTGCCAGTCCAGAGGCACTGTCCCCGACTGCCACGCGATGCTGCAGAGGCGTGTCAGCCACGACAGCCCCGCAACATCCAGAGACTTGAGGTACTCAGGGCGGATCTCATCCACCCCCGGTGCCTTGCCACTGAGGAGCTTCCGGACTACCTCAGTGACTTCAGCTTGGGTGATGAATGAATCGACCTCTGAGTCCCCAGCCTCTGCTTCCTCGACGGAAGGCATGTCAGTGGGATTGAGGAGATCCTCGAAGTATTCCTTCCACCGTCCGACGATATCCCCAGTCGAGGTCAACAGCTCCCCTCCTCCACTGTAAACAGTGTTGGCGGAGCACTGCTTCCCCCTCCTGAGGCGTCGGATGGTTTGCCAGAATTTCCTCGAGGCCGACCGGTAGTCCTCCTCCATGGCCTCCCCGAACTTTTCCCAGACCCGAGTTTTTGCTTCCGTGACCGCCCGGGCTGCCGTCCGCTTGGCCTGCCGGTACCCGTCAGCTGCCTCGGGAGTCCCCCGAGCTAGCCAGGCTCGGTAGGACTCCTTCTTCAGCTTGACGGCATCCCTTACTTCTGGTGTCCACCACCGGGTTCGGGGATTACCGCCGCGACAAGCACCGGAGACCTTACGGCCACAGCTCCGGATGGCCGCGTCAACAATGGAAGTGGAGAACATGGTCCATTCAGACTCAATGTCTCCGGCTTCCCTCGGAATCCGGTTCCACTCATGAGGGGTTTTGGAACCTATATCTGAGTCATGAAACAATAATTTAATGTAACATACAGAAAAAAACTGATGGGTGCCGACATTTATGTATAAGGTGATAATGTGTCTCCGGCTTCAAGGTTCACTCACTTGGCTATTCTCGAGGGTTGAGAAGTTCTTTGACTGTGTCTCCAAGGTCGGGACTGAACCTCCATTCCTATTCAGCGACCACAATTTCCAGGTCCTTGAGTTTACTATCCTCTTACATTGGTGTCCTTTCCCCCCTCCATATTTCCGGAGGGATATCATACATTTTTTACTCTACTAGATTTATTTGTCGGCTGTGAACTTTGGGTTATTTTGCAAGTTAAGATGTTAAATTCAAACTGTGAGCTTAAAGGCGCCCTGTGGAGTTTCTGACTACCACGCTGCCGGGCTGTACTGTGTGTGTGCTGGTTACGTGATGCACAATGGTTTCAGTATTCCACTGAACAACTGCCTGTATACGTAGGCAGGAAAAAACCAACACTGCGAGGTATAGTAAACATGGACGTAAACAATGAAGGTTTTAAAAAGAAGCTTAGCAAATGTGTTATGAGGAAGGAAATGTATTAAACAGACCTCAGACCTCAAGGATATATGCAGTGTCTTTGGTGAAAATACACATTGTAAACAAAAACTCTGTTTAGAAGAAAGCTGCACAGGGCAGCTTTATACATTCACTGCTTTACGTAGCTGTAAGGCTCTGGAGAAATATTCACATGTATTATATATAAAAAAAGAGCTTCAGCATAAACAGATCTGCACATCTTATTTCACAATATACAAGCTTTCCTAAACTCAAACCCAAATTACCTGTTGATTTGTAATCGAAAGCATGAATGAATAAATCTGTACAGGCATGTTGTATCATCTCAGTCACACTTTTCTGAATGTGTGACCGTTTCGGGCCTCCATACTTTGCAGTTCTTTACATTTAGACATTATCTTAGTGTTAAAAGAATTTTTCTCAACCTGCAAAGGAGTAATCATTTAACTGATCTTAAGGCACTACATTACCGCATTATTTGGGGGATTTTCATAATTAATGGATAAATCAGTAATATTACAACAGTCAAACAGGCTCATACATTGAGAATTGCCAAATGTGGAGGGAACATCAAGAAAAACTTACCAGTATGGTTGAGGCGGGTCAACTTTATCAGGTTACTAGACAAGTGTGCTGCTGAGACACAATCTAAATCCTACCATCCCTCCCAGTTGTTGTTTTGTGTTGTACATGGTTAAAGAGGAACTAAGCAGGATTTTTCCCGTGGCTCTGCTACATTTTTACCATAATTAAAAAGCTCCGGAGTAATTGTCATAGTTAACTACATGACTTGTGGAGGCTCTCTGCCTTCACCTGGCGTCTCAGGGCTGAAAACCAACATCAGTGTACTGTATTGTAGTACCTGGTTGCCGCCCCGGTGTCCCAGCTTTTGTCTCCGTAACTCGCAATCGTTTGTTTATGGCAGTTAAGACTACACAGATATACACATTGTAACATCGTATATGTTATATAACGTTATCCACCGGTCCATGTATGGATTTTTCGCTGGTTTCGTTGTAAACAAATGCACATGGCCAGACGGAGGGTTAGCAAAACAGCAGAAGAGTGACCGGACTTGCATAGTTCCTCTTTAAGTCTGTAACATAATTAAACAACTGTTTTACACCTTTATAATATGATAAGTAGCGAGTTAGGGTGGGGTGTAGATATGTTTAAAACAGACATGTAATAACAAAGTATTTGTAATTCTTTGTGGGAAGAGTTAGTGGTGCTTGAGGACTGTCTTTGTTGAATCAAAATAAACACAGGTGTTCTTGAAAAAGAGGTTAATACATGAAGGGAAAGAAAAATTTCAGGCACCAGCTGCTGTTTCCTAAGTGAATAGCCATGTTTAAACAAAAGCTTTGTAACCAATAAGTATTTTTTTTATCCTCAACAAGGGAATTGCTGAACTTTTCCTTTCCTGTAATATTTGATCACAGTGTTGTAAAATCTCTGGTTGTTGATAAAAAGCAAAAAAGAAGAAGAAGGTTTTAATATAGCACGACTTCATTCAGTTTCTTTCAGTTGTGCTATTTGCACATTTTAGATCCAGGTTCCTCCTGCACCTGGGACAGCAGTAGTACAGTGAACAGTGTGTGTGTGTGTGTGTGTGTGTGTGTGTGTGTGTGTGTGTGTGTGTGTGTGTGTGTGTGTGTGTGTGTGTGTGTGTGTGTGTGTGTGTGTGTGCAAGTTATTCCTTTACCACGCCTGCAGTTGGTGCCGCGGTAGCCGGGAGCGCACATGCAGGTGCCGTCCTCTGGGGAGCAGGAGCCTCCGTTCTCACAGGTGCAGCTGTAGGAGCAGTTGGGTCCCCAGCGTCCCTCCTCGCACACACTGTCACAATGGACACCTGCACAAAACACACATACACACATATATATGTGTATAAACACACACTGAAGCCTGTGATGAAGCAAGAGGCTTTGTTCTCAGCTACCAGGCTTTTAAGTGAAGTTGAACTGACTTCCTTAATGCTGCTCACAAAGTTTCAGATGTGTCACTTAGACTTGAAAGAGGAGATGAGAGAATGATGCAAAAAAAAGGAGGATGAGGGAACATTAGCAAAAGGCATTTAAAAAACCTGAGCAAGACAGGAAGGAGTGTGGAGGAGTTGTATGGAGAAGAAGAATGTGACAGATAAGACAGACACAGTGAGGAACTTCTTCACTCGGCAGCTACAGGACACATCTGTGACATCCTGTGTTTTTCTTCTTGGCAACAAAGACGACAAAAAGACCCCGAACCAATAATGAACGCCTCCCATTAACAAGTAGCTACTGTGTGTGTATTAAAACCTCATATATCCTGAACTTCTGAGCCCCAGAGCACCATTGTTCCCAGAAACTATTAAAACCACATTAGTGAGTCTCACTGTTGCACCAAGGGACATGTTCCTTCATCAGTACAGTAACACTTTATAAGACCTCCATACTATTAAGTATTATTAAATACTCAGTTCAGTAGTAAAGTTTACTTTCCATTCATTGATATCAATTAGTCTATTTTTTTTATCAACACAGTTATAAAGGCTTAACTCTGGATTAATAGGCGCATCTATAATGTGTTTAATGATTGCATGCTTGTAATAAATAAGGGATTCAGCATTTATAAATAAATATAAATGATATAAAGTATTGGTAACACTTTGCTTGAAGGTATCGTCATAAGAGTGACATGACACTGTCATAAGACTGACATGACACAGTCATGAACGTGTCATAAACATTATGTCAATGTCATAACGTTGTCATTAAGTGTCATTCGGTTAACCCTAACCCTAAACCTAACCCTACAAAAACCAAATGACACTTAATGACAACGTTATGACATTGACATAATGTTTATGACACGTTCATGACTGTGTCCTGTCAGTCTTATGACAGTGTCATGTCACTCTTATGACGATACCTTCAAGTAAAGTCTTACCAAAGTATTATATAATGATAAAAAGTATTATAGAATTATTTCTTATCTTGGATGTGTGGTTCATAAGATCATTTACAAAGTGTCAGTAAATTATCAACAAACCATTTAGATAATAATTTACATACAAAACATACAGTATGTACTGAATATACATTGATTTAGATATTTATTAATGGAAAAGAAAAGTGAGTGTGTTAATAGTTACACTAACACTAATACTACAATTCATGATTAATTGAGTCAGGTTGGTCAAGTTCTTTTTTGAAACATAGGATTATCAAATGACTGTAACTATAATATAAAGGAAGACTGATTTATAAATGATAAGTTATTTATTTAATAAAACCTAACTAATGTTCAATAGTGTGAAGTTATTATAGTGTGACTGTTTATTCTGACTCAATTACATACACGTGCTGCTCCAAACACGAACCATAACAACAAATGGGGATTAATCCACTGCTGTATAGCCCCTTGCAAATGCACCGTTTCCTCCTGTGTTAAATGAAAGTCTATTTTTAAGAGCCGTTTTAAAGATTTACATGTTAAGGAGAAACTGATGGGCTTTGGGCTACGTGGCACAGACAGAGTAGAGCAGTCAGATATTACTACGAGGCAGACTAATACATTGATTTGGTCTTTCTTTTTTTTTTTTAATGGGACTTTTTGACAGTAACAAAAATATAGAAAAAGACCAGCCCCATTCTTTAAAAACACAGATTTAAATGAGGAAGGAAAAGAACTGAAGTCATAACAGATTGTCTTCATTATTGTTTTAACTATTGATTATTTTTCACATTAAGTGAGTGATTGGTCATTTAAGTTTTGGGAAGCAGAACAACATCATCAAAGGCAATGGAAAAAATGAACTCAGATTAGATTAAACTCCATATGTCTCATTTGCTTTGATTCTGATGTTTCATGATGAAACAGAAGAAAGAGAAAACAGTGGTGAAATGCTTGTACAACAGAAAACTACTAAATTAACTGTTGATACAGATTAAATACATTTGTCTTTAGTTCTTTTAGTTCAACAAATTAAAAACACATATAAGACATTCAGAGATGGAATAAATCTGTGTGTTGCCCCAGAGCGATTTTACTAATTACTATGAGCCAGAGTCCGACTAGTATGGATTTTTGAGATTATTAATATTTATAAAAATAATTTTTGGGATATACATGAGCGTTTCTATTGACAGGCCTTACATTTGATAATTAATGAGTCACCAGCAGTGCATGTCAATATAATCTGCTGAAAGATAAACTTGTTCTCTGGAGACCAGGGCTGTTTGTGACTCATTAGTTGATATGTAAATCAATAATGACTGACGTGTGATAAACTATAATCAGCTGCCATTACAAACTGGGATTTAATGTGTGATGTGTAGGACAGTTCAGTTCAACCGCCATCATGAAACACTATCTCTGAAACGATGACGGTTTCCACAAGATGGAAAGGAACCACTTTGTATGTATTGTGCCTTTAATTATTAGAGGTCGGGCAGCAAATTCTTGCTAAATACATTTTCAATGTTCATAAAAAAATGACAAAATTTTGGAGTCACGCTAGATGATGTTTGGAAAATATCAGAATTGTATCTTAAAAGCTGATTTAAATTTTTTCTACAATTGGAGTCAATGCAAAATTTGTGTTTTTAAACATCAGTTTTTCACTTATGAAGCTAATAACTCATTGTTAAATTGTTTGAAATCTGCCTTTACACACTAACAGCTACTGTCTTGCACACAGGTGACTGACTGGCTTAGTCAATTTGTGAAGCTAGATGTGACATTTCCACTTGCCAAATAGCTCAGTGAGATAGAGGGTGGTTCTTGGTGTTGAAGATTGTGAGTTTAAGCTTCAGCTCATGCAACATTTCCATATGAGAAATCTACCCATACTTTTCACAAAGGTCCAGTCCCATGCCAGATGTTGTGTTCAACTGGAAACACAAGACAATAGCCCTGATGGCCGCGCTACAGCAAGCCTCTAAATTTCAAAACTTTGAAAATGTATAAAACAAATATATGCTATAACCATATGTGCTAAAGCTTTGGAACTTTCACTTTCAAATTGCTTGAGTTTCCTAAAATTGCCCGGCCCTGACCATTGAGATTTTTATTCAAATAGCAAAGGATCTGTTATCAGATACAGTACATATTAGGTCTTTAGTTATATGGTAAGTTTCACTGGGTGCAATTCATACACTTAACCTCTGAGTTGGACAGAAAAGATTGAGTATCATGTTCTAAAACCTCTGAATATCTCAACCCAGGCATCAAGGCTATTATTCCATGTTAGGAAGGTCACTGTGTGACGGAAGGACAGAATACATACTGGGGAGATATCAACACCCAGGTGTCTCTAAATATTTCCTCCCTGTAGTTGTCAAGCTGAAACATTTTGCTCCAAATAAACTGTTTGCGCATGTGAATGAATAAATGTCAGTTTGTCTGAACAGACACTTTAGGCAAAAACCTAAAATTTCCCAAATTCTGCCTGAGACTTTTTGCCCTTTAATCATTTGCTGAAGTGTCTCGTTCTTTCATCAGTCTTGCATGTGTGTGTTTGAGTGTGTGTGTGTCATGAGGGGCAGGAGTCTGTCTACACAAAAGCTTGCAGAGAACTATCAGAGCCCTCATGTACACAGGGGACAGTCTGGAGACCGCCGTGCCCCAGAGGCTAACATTACATTAAATTTTAGTTACACTACACGATACACACACGCACATGCACAGCAACATACTTGCCACAACATCTAAATATAGATACACAGGGTAGGAACAGTGTATGTGGAGAAACAGTACATCTCCCTCCCTGTCTTGCTGCCGTCTGGCCTTTCTGCAGCTCATTAGAAACTTCCTTTGACATAGAATATGAGAGAATATGAGAGTGGGGCGCAGGCAGCCATTATAAGTCAATTAATAAACTACCTTTGAGCCATAAAGCGAGTGAAAATCAGAGGCCCCTATTCGTTATACGCTGTGAAGTTAAAAACAAAGGGAGGGATGAAGAGGTGGAGGAGGAGAAGGTGGGGATGGGATATGAGGCACGAGAAAAGTAAAAACTCTTCTTATTCACTAACGTTTGAGAAGCTGACACCCAGGAATCGTTTTCTTGGTGACACAAGCATTGAAATAAAATTCAAAACTGAGATTTGACACAAATAACATGAATGCTTCTGACCCAGTTTAGCTCACATGATGATTTTTTTCTGCGAGTATCTTAATCTGCTGTATTTTACTGCTTTGTTTTTTGATGCATGTACACACTGACTCTCTGGGTTCTGAGAATGTTGTATGTTCACAAAATGATGAGATAGGATTTATTATAAAAGATTTAGACTAAATATTCTCTTTTCTCTTCTTCACAGACACAGGGTGTCAGTATGTTTTCACCACAATTGTATGAAAATAACACTTTGTTGTTTATTGACCCTACCCATACCCATACATTTGACTTATCTAGGCCAGCTCTGACAAACCAAGCCACCAAGTGGCCCAATCCCATTTCTCATTCACCCACACTCCCCTGAAATGGAAAAACATTACTATATTGTAATGTATGGAAGGATGCTATGGTTCAAAACATCTAATCCACATTAAGATGCTAAAATGAGATGACCCCCCAAAATTAACTTTAAGATTAGAAAAATAACCATGACTAACACCAAATCAAGGTACAGTATGAAGAATTTTTATCAATGTTAAACTTTCCTCTCTCACTAAAACATTTCTATCATGGAGCCATAGAGAGAACCCTTTTCTCCCCATGGTTGACACTAGGTAAGCCTCAAGAGAAGAAAATCTCAACTAAATTTAGCTGTAAATTTTAGTTAGGAAACAATATTGATCTAAGATGACATTATTGCCATCTGCATTTTCTGGTAATTTCCACCACTGTTCAAAATTATCAGTTGAAATGGATGCAAAACTAAATCACAGTTGTGTATAGTCTATATCAATTTTTGTCATCCTTAGACTGACACGTGAAGATGTTGTCTAAATGTAGATGTCAAAATAGACGTTTTGGGCGCTGATGCCAGACAAGAAGGCCCACATCGTGTCAGTATTGAGTCTAGTATTGAGGCTGATACTGTCATGGTGGCGCCTGCTACAGGTTCGTCAAAGCTCCATTAACAGTCAATGACCCCGACTACAGTGGTGAACTCAGTGAGTTCCATGATGGCAACGAAGATAACGTTACACACCCGTGACCAGAGTGTTTCTACATTGGATTGAAAGTTCCTCCTATCGACTGACAGTATGTAAATAAACTGGGTTTGGTTCCTAAATTTGAAGGAAGTTGAAGGAAGGAAGGAATTTGAAGTGCATGGAAAGGTCTGAAAAAGTCCTTGAATTTGATCTTTAAGAAGGTGCAGGAACCCTGAATGTTATGCTTTACTATAAGGAAGACGCAATAAGGTTCAGAATCAAAATTCAAACTGCTCACTTTTTTTTATTTGAACTTCCAATACTTACTTCCAAGTACTTTTAATATAGGAAAATTACTTTTGATACTACAGCACAGTAAATATCAGAAACTTTTACTCAAGCTACATTTCAAAAGGTGACTTTAACTTCCACTGAAGTCGTTTTCTGGTGAGACTCTTGTACTTTTACTCAGTTATTACTTTCAAGCACATTATGCAAGAATTCTCCTGTGTTTATTGTGTGGTCCTGACAATACTTCCACTGAATGGCTGTGTTACTCTCCCTCCTCCTGAGCCCTATGGCTTCATGCAAAGAGAATGATGATGTTGACTGGTGTTCTGACTGGCATTAACACTTGATTATCTGTGATCACGGTGGATGTGCTGCACATACATGCAGTGTTTTTGTGTAGATACGTTGTGGTTAGAAGCACATTCACTGTGGAAACTGTTTCATTTAGTTTTATTGGTTTGTTTCATCCACAGGGAACATGTTTTTTTTTTCACAGGAGAAAGCATGAGAGCTGCTCCAGGGTCTTAAAGCTGATACACGCAGTCTTTTTATTTCAGCTTAATGAAAACACTCCCATCATCTCATAGGACTAATTACCAATCCCGGTCATCACCTTAACTGTAATTACAGACCTACCTGTTTCAGACCAACACAAACACATCATGTTTCTTTACTTCTTCAAACCAAACTCATTTACTTCCAACCTTCAGTCTAAACTTTGATCTAAATATTCATCAATATACTGAAGTTTTCCCAATGTCAGTTCATTACCAGCTCTCCCTCTGGCAGTGAATTAAAGCGCCCCCTCCATATTCATCAGCTCTCACATCGATCATTGCTCATCACCACTGATTGACAATTAGCAGGTAAAATAAGCACAGATACAACTTGAACATGACAATTAATAAAATAACAAAGGTTCAGGGAGGAGAAACGCTGACACCGAGGAGGAGGCTACAGGAAAAAAAAATTCTCTAAACAAACACACGAGTCTGAAAGAGCTTTATCCACGGGGAACTTTTGTGCAGCTGAATTATTGAAGAGAGCTGGGCTGTCAAACTCATCCAGGCTTGAATCTCCATCAGTTTTAGAATTATAGGTTTGAGTTTGTTGTGTGTCGTATTGATCAGTTGGCTCTATTCACGTCATGGTGTCGCCCGCACCGCCCTCCCTCTGCCCTCTGCTCATTCTCCTTCACAGACTATCCCCCTCACCTCCTCCACCTGCCTCTAAGCCCCAGATTCAGGGGTCGGCCGTGGCTCGTGACTGTGTGTGTCCTCCACCAGTCCCAAAAGCCGGACTACAGGCTGATCTCCACCAGCAGTGTTTGTTTTCCTAATTCAAGGCTTTATATCATGCATTATTATTAACATCAGTTTCAATCGATACAAGCTGAGGCTTCACTGCTCATCCATCTAACAGAGTGGTTAAGCATCTAATTTATCAGATGTAACAAACCAAATCGACCCTGAGTGATGCAAACGTAGACTCGACCCCCAACGCTTTCTTTTTTTCTGTTTTTACCCTGACTGTTCAGACCCAACGCAGAGTGAAGTTTGATTATATGAAAAGTCAATGCAGAAGATACAAGGGGATGCGCACTCTCCCGCGGTGGCATGAATTGATACAAACACATGTCTGCGCGAGCTGAAAATTCTCACTTATTCCAGGGCTTTTATGAACCTGCTTTAAAAACACACTGAGATGAGAGGAGAGAAAGAGAGAGAGAGACGTGAGGGAAGGACAGAGGGAGAGACGGAGTTTGTGGTCGGAGGCCAAGCTGAACACAAACACAGACAGTCTCCCACAGACACAGTTCGTGCATCTGCTGCAAATACACACTAACTGGTTGACTGGTTAAATCTGTGTGAACGATGGACGCTTACACGGAGTCTGATTCTTTCCTGCGGTACTGTTTAAAACATCACAAACCTCCCACTGTGAACTTATTACCTAGTGTAGACACTGGCTCATCACTGTGAGCTTCCTAGAATAACACTTTTATCACTTTTCAACCTAAATTAGTCGTCAGTGCAGACAAAACGGAAAACATGATGAGGCAGAATAATGCAGATGATGCTTTACATAGGAAACAGTATTGACAGAGTTGTGGAATATAAATAATCGGGCATTTGGTTGGATCAGAAACTCTCATTTATATTTCATTAGACATTCAGGATATTTATACAGAAACATAGGCGTAGGAAACGGATCATTGAGACCCATCAATGCATTTTATAGGAAAAGGGGGATGGGCCTCTTTATCTGTGAGATGAGATTTATATTGGGAACTTGTTATTTATAAAGTCTTTAAAGGCAACATGCGACCGTACCTCAGCACTTTATCAAACTGGTCCCAACACATTCAAGTGATTATTTGATGCTCCATGTTGCTCGGGTCGGGGTTAGTTTTTGATCAACACTGATATTCCACACAGTTGTTACTTTGGGCCAATAGTTACTCTGGTTTTTAATGTCACTGTTGTTAACAGTGCTGTGTGTTGTTTTTTTGACTATGCTTTGTGTTTTTCTTCTGTGCTCTTGACATCATTAAATATGAGTATTTGCCCTCAATGACTGATGAATAAATTTTAACTCATGAATGAATACTGAATGAATAACGACATTAAACCAGTGCTGTTTCTTCCTGTACACCCCTCATGGAGCCGCAAGAACTGCTCATGCCTGTTCCCAGGGTTTTTGGTAATTGTTCTGTTCTGTAACTGTGGGTTAAAATTGTCTGTTTTTATTTTGTCTGTCTGCGTCTGTTTTGCCTTGATATTGTCTGTCTGTGTTCTGTTTTGTAATTGTCCATTGTATGATTTGTTGTCGTGAGGTTTTAAAGTCTCCTGTGTCTATGTTGTCTAGGAACCTGCCTTGGGACTACGGCTGAAATTTAGCAGTTATGCTAAGTCCGGCGCATTAACACTGATGCTTAAAGACCCCCTCCCATGAAAATCGTGTTTTTCGTGCTTTTCACATGTTCCTGTGGCATTTTTCTTGTATTAGAGGACATATCAGCAGAAAAGGAAGTGCAAAATTGCATTTCTGAGTTTTTCTGCCTTCAAATTGCTGTGAACCAATGGCAGACGCAAACTGGCAGTTTCAGGGAGACTGGAGTTGATGTGTCACGACTCCAGGGGAGGGCACTAGTGCTACAAGCTCCCGCCCCACTCTGCATCTGGCTCAGAGGTGAAAGCCTTAACAGGTATAGCTCACCTGGTAGAGCAGCTTGCACCATGAGCAAGGACTATGTTCCAGTCTGGGATCGAATCCCAGTGTGCAGTTTTACGCTAAACGCGCTAAATCGGTAAGTGTACAATGTCCAGCTGTCAGCGAGCGGGGGGGGTGTGGCTGGGTGGGTGCAGAGCAGCGCAGTCTCCGCCCACCCTCCAGAGGTACATTGCTAATGAGCTGCTGGTTTTAAAATAACCAAAAAGGGTCGCGGGAGGGGGACTTTAATGCATCAATATTGATGAATGTGCATTGTAACTCAATAAATAAATAAATGAAATGAAATTAAATGAAACTTATTTTGTCCACTAGTTTCTGGCATCATGCAGCCAGCTCCATGCACCTCCACTCATGAACTGTATTTTTACTCTTATCAAACTAATAAGAATTGTTCCACCTGAAACAACTACAAACATGGCCTCCTGTCTGTCAAGCATCTCAGTTACAGTTTGGATCAGTCAGCAGAGGTTCAGTGATGGTTTTCCATCTCCTTTTTTTTTTATTTGGTCCCTGTGCACATAAAGAAAGCTGTTTGTTTTTGTCTTTGCAATTTTATCCTTATGGATTATCTGTCTAAGCAACTCTTTAATCCTAATTATTGTTTACCTAGTGCACCTATATAGACATTGATCTGCTTTTATGTTGATTTTAAGTTTGTATCTGTATGTCTTGTTTGTCTTCATTTTTCAGTTGTATTTTTCCCTTTCTCTCTTGTGATGGATTAATGTGATATGATCTTTGTCCTGAAGAGAGAGCCATCTCTGGCAACTCTCTATAAAGCTTTTCAACACAGAGACAGAGAAGAAATACAATACTTAGAGTTAAAAGTGTCAGCCTCGGGGGCGTTGTGTGGTGCCGTTGGTAGAGCAGGCGCCCCATATACAAAGGCTACAGTCCTCGCTGCAGTTAGCCCCGGTTCGAATCCTGCATTGGGCGGGCGGCCCTTTACTACTGTCATTCCCCATTTCCTGTCTCTCAATACTATACTATCATATAAAGGTAAAAATGCCCAAAAAATATACAAAAAAAAAAGTGTCAGCCTCAGACTGTTGGTAATGAATGGTGTTATTGTTGAAAATCCTTCATAGACCAGACTGTCTCATTTCAGTTTGGCCTTCATAGTCTATGACAGTAACAAAGGGCCACAACTTTGTAGACAGCATCCTTGACAGAACGATAAGTATTTACTGTACCTCCTGCAGTGTGTTTTTAATGGATTAATCTAGTGGCTGCATGACTCACCTGTCCAGCCTGCGAGACAGCGACAGGAGCCGGTCACTGGATCACAGCCATCGTAGTTGACACAGTCACATCTCTCCCTGCAGTCCAGCCCATAGGTCCCGTCCTAACAACAGTGAGAACACAACACACAAAAATTGGTAAATGCACCTTCAATACACATCAGTCCTCATGCTGCTGCTCCTGCTGAGAAAACATGTTTTCATATCCAGTATAAGAAAACTCCAGTGCTGTTTTATCAGTTTAGTTAAAATTGAGCATCTTGTAGCTTCTTCTTCACTGTGGCCTGTTTCTCATGTGAGAAAGAGAGTGGATGGCTGAGTGGGTGACTGAGCAAGCAAATAAAGACAAACTATGGCTGCCATGGCCACTCACAGGACACGGTACGTCACAGTATTCGTCCCTCCAGCCCGGGGCGCAGGTGCAGGTTCCGTTGACGGGGTCGCACGCCGCCCCGTTGGCGCACTGACACGTCTGGTTGCAGCTCAGTCCCCAGGTGCCGCTAGAGCAGGGGATGGAGCAGTCCACACCCTGCCAGCCTGGAGACACAGGGTCAGAAACAGATCATCAGTGATTATACTGTACAACTGGATTCATGGTCACAGCTTTGGACGTTCTGGGGAAAAATCTATACAAATATATTGGCACATGACATGACAAACTGACTTTGGAGAATCACATGGATGCAGTTTGTAAGAAAACTAACTGCAATGTTGAACTCTGGGTTTACTAAATCTGTTCTTATATTTATTTTCTGAACTTGGTATGACTCATTTTCGCTAAATTGTGGGAACAACTCTCATGACCCTCTCTATGTAAAGTTCTGGCTGATCTGAGCCACTCTTTGTTCACAGCGTTCAGGCTCCGTCCAGATGCAGGAACAAACTGCCGAGACTCAGAACTGACAGACTGAAGAACACTTTTGTTCCTGCTGCTACTTTCTATCTGTTTATTTAAGAATTTCTGTATTTATCATAGTGGATTTCTTTTTGTTTGGTGTCTGTTTGAGCCATTGTTTCTGGTTGCGTGTAAGTTGTTTTGCTTTAATCAGAAGTTACTGTTTCTGATTTGTTTGTCTGCTGATAACTGCACAACAGTTTGCCCCTCCCCGGGATAATAAAGATAATTCAGCCTTCATCCTTCAGCCATCGGTTCTGATAATATTGTGATCATCAGAGTAGCTGACATCGGGGAGCACAGCAGCATCACTCAGACTAAACAAGACAAAACAGTTTATCCAGATGATCAGTCAGTTTGCAGATGATGGATATTTACAACAGAAAGTCTGGGTGATCATTTTACAGATAATCTGTCTTTCCTCTCCTCTCTCCTTACTTTTGGAAAACTTTATCGTTTGCATTCTTCGTTCTTGTCATTCTTTGATTATTGCAATAAGAACCATATGTGGCTTAAAGGGACAACGAGGAGTTTTGGAAAAGCGAAGCGTTTTCACACTACATTTATGAGCCTCCGCGCGCAATTCTTTGACCAGCGCAAGACAGACTCATGTTTTCATTCATCAAGAATTAAAGTCAGAGGTTCAAAGAGGTTCAGATAGGTTCAGATACCGTCGTAGCGATTCGGCGGCGTTATTCTCATGACTCGCCGGGCAGCGTCCGCAAAACCGAAAGTAAGGAAACGCTGGTTGGCTCGCTCAGCATTTCCGCCACCACTAATAATAACAAAATAACGATAGAGACAAAACAATGTATTTTTATCGAAAATTGGCCCATTAACAAGTTTGGGTAACGTAGATTCATCTACATTAATATGAGACTTTTTTATTGTCGCAGAATTTTTCGTTCTGCCGATGGAGAAACTCCTCGTTGTCCCTTTAAATTCATAAATGATACAGTCCAACTGACTGCTGTGTATGGAGTTATTCTAGTCAGACTGGTGGTGAATTTAAACACATGTAATGAGTATAATGTGGTTTATTATTTTGTGGTTTTGTAGCTATATTTAAATGTAAGTATCTAGAATTGTTTAAAGGGACAGTATGTAACTTATTTGGCTTTTTATTAGCAAAAATCAAATATTGCTTTCATGAATACGTATTTACCGAAGTCTAATCACAACCGCATACAAATGAAAGCTGTCGCATAGCTTAGAATAAGTTGTTTACAAATACACAGGTGGCCGGTGCACCCACCGGAGGCTGTCATGTTGCATCGCCATCTTTGAATACGGTACGCAAAAGGAGAAAAACTTGGCTCAAACGCTCTATTGAGTGTCTGTGACTCGGCTTGTGCCCGGAGGATGATTGACGTAGTTGTTTTTGTTTTTTCTGCCGTTATAAAACACACACAGTGCTACAGCTAAGCAGCATTAGCAGCTAGATCTTACAATGTTGAACTGTTCTTATACAAAGTGCAGCCAAACACCAGGCTGAAGAGAGAGGGACAGCAGAGGCTCCTCTGACAGCTGTGGAGCTGCAGCTGAACCGGCTGGAGTGCACAGCGAGCAGTGCCATTGTTACAGCTGATCATACTGTATCTAGGTTCGAGTATGTTTGTCCTCTGATCTTCCTTCATGGGATACCGTGGGATATTTTGAGATATTGGGCAAACTCAGTCAAAATTTAAATATAAGCCTGGTGGTAAATATGAATATTATGTTGAATTTTCTATGATCAGATGTTTACTCTTCATGCATCTTTAGTACACAGACTGTTACAGTAACACAGCAAACACACTCTTGATAATCAGTCTAAACTTTTCCCCTTTAAGTTCCGCCCTCAGTGGCTTTAAAGGAGAAAAAGAAATAAGGATTTACAGGGTTAAGACAGACACCCACTTGTTCTAGCCAAAGCTCTCAGGCCTCTGGTTCTGCGTTCTCTGCCTCAGATGTCTCTCCGCTTTAATTACCCATGTTCCCCACGAGGTTCAGTGGCGCATTAATATTTAAAGATGCTGATATTGAGAGATATTAAGAGAGTGAAGTGGAGAACAAAATAGCAAAAAGGAAAAAGTTCTGAGGGCAGGTACTTTTACAGTTTTTCAGGGTCAGGAGTTAAAGGATAGCTTTGGGTCTCTGGCTGTCGAGAAAACAATAATCAATATTTAAAACACCAAACACAGTGTTCAAAGGCTACTAAAAAAATCCACTCAACGATCATAAATAACCTTATGGTTTTACAAGTGCACTGACACAACAGAATGCAATCAATGATTTTGGTTAACTGATTCACCTACTAGTTAGATAATTGCTCATTTGGTATAAGAAAAACTGTACAATCGTAATTTACGAAAGCCACATAACCTCTGTGCCAGTTTATTTTTGTTAGACTGTCGATAATCCTTGATCAATTTCTTAAACAATCCTACTGTAGCCTACCTCTCTACCAGCTAATAGCTACAACTTATCGCTTCACTGACTAATTGTTCTAACTAAGCAGAGAATAAGAGATTCAGGTAAAGGTGAAAACAATGCAGGAAATTAAAGGAATTTATTTTCCCATAAAGCAGATAAGAAATGTAAAATGGCAGCTGTGATGATACTGAAAATGACTATGGTCTGTAAAATGGTTAAACTCCCATCTGAATCCCTAAGAATTAAAGAGCAAAACAAACCGGAGCAAAATCTATGAGGAGGTGGAGACACAATTTTCAAGCTAGTAGAAAACAGCCTGAAAAGCAAAGTAGTTTGAGGTGAAGTTGTATTTTAAATGAGAGCTTGAAGTCTATGCTGCTAACACATGCAAAGAGAGAAACAGACCAGAAATTCAGGGAAAAACTTAATTAGTTCTTAAGTAAATGTGCTGCAAAAACTTACAATACAATACAGGGGCACAAAAAAGTGGTGGACTGCCTTCAGCCAGGTCCGTCACTTTTTTGTGTCCCGAAAACATTTCTGTTGTACTGTGAGTTTTTGCAGCACATGTGTTGTCAAATTGATGATGTTTTCTGAATTTGTAGCAGGTTTGTGTCTTTGCATGTGTTTTTTTCCTAAGCTGCAGTGCGGTGAACTCTCAGGGTCACCATAGATCTGAGTAAATCTGTGATTCATTTGTTTGTCTGAGGCAAATTCAGTGAATTGCATCATAGACCCTTTGTTCTGTATTTTGGTGTGAGAAAGTGTTGACCTCAAGTCTTCCAAAAAAAAAAAAAAAAACTGATCTTGACTTCAAAGTGAATCCACAACGCATCACCTTTGGGAGTGGGTGGAGAGGGGAGACCACTACATGTCATGTTTGGATTCCCTTGATCAGGAAATAGACACAAAAGGGAAACTTCACCACCTGCCAAAATCCACCCAGTATCATACAATAAGTTCCAACAGTGTAACTGAGGATCACTGAGCTTAACTGCACCTTCTCTACAGATGCACGAGCCGTCGATGTGCGAGCAGGAGATCTCGTTGTGGCACGAACACGACGAGGTGCAGTTGATCCCGTACAGGCCTGTGGGGCAGCTGATGGAGCAGTCGTCACCCTGGAAACATTCGACACAAACAGAGAAATCGATACCATCAAATGTAACAAACTCCTCAACATGTGAAACTGACTAATTTTTCTTCAATGTAAAGTAAACATGGTTAAATAAATTATAGTTAAATGAATTATAACACACTGTTCTGATCTCCGTTTACTCTATGCTCACCTCCATCTTAGGAGGAAGGCTGAAAATCAAACAGTCAAAATGGTATTGCACGTATCTCAAATTAAAATTTTGTATGGTCAGAAACTAACGTTTATAACTAATTACCTTAACGTTAAAGCAGAAGTGAGTGATATATTTGTGTTAATATAAGTCTTAAATAGTTATATCTTCCGACAGCAATCACTTACATAGAGTGTTTGGACTGAAACAGGGTCTCTCAGTCCCTCTGCTCTGCTCTGAGCCGAAGAGAAAACATTTATCGTATCCTACAGTTTTTATCCAATGAGGAGAGAGAACGGCATGCAGGGCTGTGTGTGCAGCCAAGGAACGCCGTGAATGTGGTGACGTAGCGACGAGGACTGTTATGGTGCGTTCAAGGAAACTCGTATTTTTCCGACCGTGAAGTGGTACCAGTTCGATCTGGTACGAGTTCACCGGTCGGAAGTTACGAGTGGCCGTTATAGTGACTTTCACCGGTAAAACAGGTCGGAAAAACACGAGTGGGTTGCCTGGAACGCTACAAAGTCGTAAGTTGTGACTTGAAGCTGTAATTTACGATTTCAAAAGCCTGCCTGGAACGCAGCATTAGCCAAAACGACCGGATCGCTTACTTCTGCTTTAACACTGTAATGTCACAACAAAGCAGTCACCAAGCCCCACCCACATGGACCCACCATCCAATACTTGGAGGATCTGTTTTACCTGAAATCTGCCCTATTTTAATTTGATCAAACTGTAAACAGTCAGCCAATCAGAAGAGAGGCTCAGAGCATCCTCTCTTTTGACTGGCTGTATATGAATGAGAAATGAATCAGAATATGAATGAGAAAATATAACAAATATCAATATCAGAATTGGCCTCAAAAGTCATACATTTATTTGTTTGTACTGGTCTCATTATGGTATAAATTCAACAATATTCTGTAAAACAACTCAAGTTTCGAGGGAACCACTAAAATTTAATGAATGTGATGCTGTGGTCAAATCATGGCTGTGTCTAAAATCAATCAATCAATGTAGTTTATCACCTACTCTCCATCTTATGTCCAAACTGAGTGGGAAAGTTCTGCTCCATATATTCCTCAAATATTCCTAAAAGTCTGTGACTTTCCATTTGGCACTCCATCAAATAAATACATATATTTGAAGGAAAGTTGGAGGATGTTTTATACACTTGCTTGTGTTTCCTTTAGCTGCAGTGAGCTGAGGATCAGTCACCATTAATAACAACCCGATGACCTGTTTCAGGAGGGCAGTGCCACTTCTTCACTTTCTATGATTCTTTTATTCTTTATGAGATGACTGGTTCAGTCAAGTTGCCCCCCCCACCCCACCCTCCCCCCTTCACGCAGCTCAGCACCAGGGAAGCAGGTATTGTTCAGAGTCCATCATTAAATCAATTATTAAGTCCACAACTGCATTATATCTGATAGTAAGAACAGACAGGCACATTTATAATGGAGAAGAGAGACGATCATCACCAGTGGCGTCCCTGCAGAGAAACAAGACATGGATGCTCGTCCAATCAATAAAGGACATGGTCGGAGCAGCAAGACAGACAGCTTGGCATTAGCGGGATGTCTAACCTTATTCTCTGCTGTTAGCATGCTGTGAAAGCAAGTACCACACAACCTGAACCTCCAGCCCGCTGTCGCATTGATCAGGACCTTCAACATATAAACTGTGCTAATTAAAGCTGCCTGCTTCCAACCTGCTGCCTTTAAATTGCTATTAATCTAATATTCACAAAGCCAGCCAAATGTGCAAAGACAGGGGAAGAGAGAGGCCTTATTAAAAAGTTGGAGAATTAAGGACTTTTTAAAAAACTTTGTTAATAAATAACGTGTGTGGGCCCAATAAGGAAAACCATCAGAGTTTCCCAGGGGAAGTAGGAGCTCTAACAAAGTGACCCCTGGAATAGTAAATACATGTGGATCGAAAGATCCTTGAATACAGTACCTATATCACACACCTCTGTATCCACTGAGGCAGAGTGTTGTTTTTATTTTCCTCCAACTGAAATAATAATAATAATAATAAACGTGTTTTGTTTTTTAATCTATATTCAAACAGGATCAGATAAAATATCATTTCAAACACAAAATCAAAGATGAAGTCATTTTTCATCTTATTCATTATGCATTCAGATGTAATTAGGCCATGAGGCCTGTGCACTCAGCCTGTGTGAGAGAAAAGCTGCCAAACAACCTTGGTTAGATAAAGATTACAAACAACAAGATGAGTCAAGTTTATTATTCAGTGGAGTCTCAGGAGGTTCTACCCATAGACGGTACAGATGGATGTAGCCACCTGTCACCCTATCACAACTGCTCAATGGACTAGGTCATCTGTGTAATACACATTAAGATGGATACAGCTTCTGTGACGTCACCCACAGGTTTCTAAAGAGCAGTTTTGAAGCTCAGAGTGAGCTGCTCCACCAGTGCTGTGTTGGCAGCACTTGACTCTGCCCCTTAAATCCCAGCTAAATAAAAAATGGACAAAGAGGAGGGGCATGTGTGGAGCAGACACTTAAGTACAAGTTGATTTAATAATTACAGCAAGAATAAGCTCCTGTTAGCATTGTTAGCACAGCTGGACACCAAGACATTAAAAATGCCTTCCTTTGCTGGTTAGGGTTAGTAATGAGCTAATCTAACAACCTAGCTTTGATGAGAGTAGACACCGATACGTGTTGATTAATTGGTGTGAACAAATTGTTAACCCCATAAAAAGGGGCCCAGACTTCATTTGGTGCTTGAGTCAAACAGGCGCTCATCCGGCTGTCATTCAAAGAGGCCATGCCCTCAATTCTTCATAACTTAAGTCACTGATAAAGAGTTCATTTCTGCTGTAAAGTTGGATGTTTTACCATGGGAGTCTATGGGACTGACTCACTCACTGTTGAAGACAAACTCTAGTGGTCAGTATAGGATGTGCAACTTTGGCTCTTCAGTGTTTTCTTCATTTTTCAGCCTCAGATATTACAGTAACTTTATTTTATCTTATTTTTTGCTTTGATCATATTCTCAATTGTAAACTTTTAGTGCCATATTCTATTTATGACATACCATAATTGTCATGTGCAAAGATTGTTTCAATTTAGAAACAGAAGTTTAGCTAGTTTTAGTTTCTTTTGTGGCCTGTGCAACTATTATCAACAGAACCCACTTACAATTTACAACTTGAGATTTTCTTTCACTGCACTTTATAACATGTTTTGAATTCAATGGATTTTTTAGGTCACGGATTGAAAATCTAGTTTGTTGACAATAATATTTTTGTTTTTCTAACCAATATTTGTGCACTGGTACGGTTCTTGAATGATTGCAATACATGGACTGAATCTGTTTTTCTAATCAAACTTTTGATTATGAATTCCACCAGAAACACACACACACACTGGAACACTGGGTTTTTTTTTTCTCTGATGCAGAGACTTGTTTCCAGGAAAACCTTGTGCAACTCTGTCCTTCCTGGTGAAAGCACTTCCTCCTGCTATGACAGATTTGTTCTGTAGATTTCAAACCTTGGCTCAGAGTTGCACATGTTTACAGATATTGATCCAGCTGTCCAAATTGGCGACAATACCATGTATAAATTCTGTTTAAAGGCGGACTCTTGTCTACACACTGACACACAGAGTACCAAACTGTGAGTTACCAGCGCAGCATAAATTCCCTCTAAATCAATACTGCTCCTCTGAGAGCACCATCTATCTGAATTTAGCTGCTATAAACCAAATGGACATTCATCTACAGCGCTCATCCTACTTTCATCTGCTGAAAATCCCTGATGTTCTCAGTCCAATTATCAAAGTCCCTGTCATCTCTTTGCTCCGAGGTGTCTCATCTCCACTCTCCGCTCAGTCACTGCACAATCACTTAACATGCCAGGAGGGCACCGAGCCTCACCAGCCATACTACTTCACACACCACGGAAAAAACAACACTCACACACACACGCGTGACTCTACTCAACTTTGCCTGACCCAAATCTATTAAACATTTAATTTGACCTTCAGGTCTGTCATCTTGTGTCACAAGACACGGACACCAATTGCGACTCTAAATCAAGGTTGTATCCGTAACAACCTTTACAAATGCACTTTGCACTAATACCTTGATATAGCCAATGTCACATTAAAAAAATTATTTAAAAAAGATGACAGTGATGGTGAACAGTATTAACTATGGGAGCCCTGATAAATTAAATTGTGCCTCTGCCAGGATCAAGTCTTGTTCATCTGTAAAAACAATCCCTAGAGGGCAAAAAGAATGAAAATAAAAAGATTTAGAAAAATAATGCTGACAACAGAAAAAAAATCCCTTGTCTCTTGGGGGTGCAATGCACAATAGAAATAACAAACAAACAAAGACACCAGGCGCTGAGGATGAAGCTGAAATGGTTTAAGAGGCATTTTTGAAAAAATAAAAAAGCAAAAAAACAAATTAGATTTCACAGGATCACTCTGAAACGACATTCACCTCTGTCTTGGCTGTAACTACACAGTATGTTTTTCAGGAGTTTTAGCAGTTTGTGTTAAATTGGTGAGAATTTGCCAAACAAAAAACTGTTTTGAGTTCATCCAAATAGATGATGTACCAGTAGATTATGTGTTCCAAAAAAGTTAAACTGAGGTTTGTACTTTTTGTTTCATCTTGAAGTGAAGATTCCAGTGAAACCATAATCGACTGAAACAGTTTAGAGAAAGAGTCAGACAGCGATTCATTCTGCTGTGCTGTTGTGCTGCTCATAAAAGAACATTAGCTCAGTTTATTACATTTAATTCTCAGGGGCCATGTACAAAAAGACATTAATCTCATTCTATGAGTTAAAATGAATTGCAACAGATTTAGCTACAATGTAATTCCCATCTGCAGCATCTGACCAGTTGGCACGCACCTGATGTGATTAATACAGCATTAATAATGAGGAGCTGTAGCTACATCTAATTGTAAAATAGTGACTATAGGGTGACAAGCGTGGGTGTCTTTGTGCAAAAACAAAAATGCACATAACTCTGGTTGAACAAGCAATTCACTTACTACTGATTAGACAATCAAATTATGCCCCGTCCACAAACAGATATCAGTTAACGAAATATAACAGAGTGGCTCTTTGGTCTCAATATGCAGATACAATGTGAGTGAAATGTCTCTCAGTAAATGGCCACACAATGATTCTGCAGTGGCAACAAAAATTAAGAAACACATTTGTCATTTTTTGGTGAAAATACCCTGATGTTAAAATGAGAAGTTGGTGTCAGTTCAAATTTCCTGTATACACATACAGTATTTTTGCACACAACTTGATTACTGCTTACATGCACAATAACATACTGTACTCATGACTCTGACCCGCTCTCTTTCTCCTGACCTGTCTCAGGGGGTTTCCCACCTGCAGTCGCCTTTCTCCATTAATAGACATGTAACTCTACAACTGAACTTGCCGACTCAACAGCATCTAATAAATTAACCTCAGCATGTTACAGAGCACATTCTGCACCTGCTGCTGAAAAGCCAACACACGTTATACTGTACTCATATGTTGGCTGCAAAATCCTTCACTCAACCAGGAACTACAATAACTCTTCATTATCCACACAGCAGCTGCCTCACTGTTCACTGAGGACTGTAATGCAGATTTAATACATATTTGTCATTGTTTGGATATCATCCTTCTTTTCTTATTTGGGAATGAAAAAGATTCATATAACTGTTCCTTTTGTATTTACTGTATTTTCTATAATTAGAGATGCTGCATATACTTGTCAAACAGCAGCTCCTGAAGCACCACACTAACTGTTTAGAGTGGCATGTGAGGCGTTCATATAACATCTGTAACTTACATAGTCTACATGTCAGTGGTGTAGGGAGTATCTGTAAATTATAATGGTCATCTTAGTCTGCAAAAGAGATGCTCAGGGGACATCTGGAGACATCTGTCTCAAATTGTACCGTCTCATGTTGTCTGCATGCGAGGCGTTAAGGGGTCATCTGTCAATTATACTGTCTAACTTCACAATTGTGTACCCCTGTTAATGATTGATGGTCTTCTTTGCCTGGGTTTCACTGAACCAAGAGAAGTCACTGGTTTTAGCTCGTAAAGGTGCATTCCACCAGTGTCACACACTAACATCAGTTCACTGTTGACGGGGAGCTCTGCTCAGGCAGTCAGACACAGCTGTATAATGTCTTCCGTTGCTCTAAAGGACCTTTGTCAAATGTCAAATGTAATGTCAGCTGATAAGTAACAAGAAATTACAACCTTCATTTGTCATTACATAAATGCCAAGAGAGAGAGTGTCAGCAGCAGCGGGCAGACAGGTTGAGCTTCCTGTTTCCCCTGCTTAGTTTGTGTGTGTGTGTGTGTGTGTGTGTGTGTTGGTCACAAAACACACATCTGAAAACTTGTATCAACTTTGCTGATGCAAGTTATCCTTTTATGTCTCATATCTCCAACACATTTATATCACCCATAGAAACAGATTTTGAAACAGAAAACCTGTGTTACAAGCTGAAAGTGAGGAATTTGAAAGTCACACGAATTCACCAGGCAGAGAGTTGCCTCATGGGAAATGTAAGATCATATACTAGGGACTGGGAGTCAGATGATTCTTCTGCTTTGCATTCTTCTCATAAAGAATCTCTCAACTGTATCAGGGTGTAAAAGCTCTGAGGTACTTTCAGACAGAGGGCGCCTCCATTGTTTCCATTATAAACTCAAAGGAAGCTGCTATGCCAAGGTTAACAGTCAGAGCTGTCTAAGCTGGAGTCGGCTAAATTTCTTTTTTGTAACTTGTTGCTGAGTGACCACAGCAGCTACACAGAAATGATCTGAAATGAGAATTACTGAGTGATACAATTATTGTCATTACTGATGTATTTCTTTGGTTGCCTGATTATTGTAAGTACATTTTCGTGTATTGTAAAACAGCTAATAAATTGAGCAACTTCTTTTGGTTTTATTTTTCTATTTGGTTTCCTGTTGAGATGAGAGCAAGTGAAAAGTAGCAACCTGCAGAACATGGTGCAGGTTGTTCAGATGTGTTTGGTGGCTGTGTTGGTGGAAATGCTGCTGTGCTCTGAGTGGAATTTCATTTGCAGAGCTCACAGCAGTAAAAAATATATATATCAAGTAAAAAAAAATCCATGGAGAATATTGTCAACAGCTTTCACTGAAACAGTCTCTACCAGAGAAATGTTCCCTGTGAAAACTTTATCTTCAAATTCCCTTATAAGTGGATCTGTGAACAAACCTGAGGTTTCCATGATGTAACTGGTCCATTTACATTAACACAGAGGTTTAAGAGCAGATGAACGAAACAGCTGCGACTCTATACCACCTGTGTTTCTGCACTTACTATATATCCCGGTGCACACACACATGTTCCCATGGTGCCGTCGCAGTCGGCCCCATTAGCGCAGGTGCACAGCTCTCTGCAGCCCTCGCCGTAGTAACCCGCCGGACAGGTCTCGTTGCAGTAAAGCCCCGTCCACCCTGCTGCACAAGTGCACTCTCCAGACAGAGGGTGACAGCTGAGAGGGGGAGGAGGTCAGAAGTTGTGTTTTTTTTTAGATTTAGTAAAAAATATTGAAACATTTAAAAAAATCCTCAACACATCTAGTAACTGAGACCAGGGGCACAAAACACGTGGTCTCTCTAAGATTCACATTATCACTTTTATTGTTTTGGTATTTAAGGTTTTGTCCTTATCTTAGCCTTTTACTCCACTTAAAACCAGTCTTCTGTTAGCGAAGAAAAGAAGGGTTGATTAAACTAAAGCTATCCCGACTCTATCTACTGCAACATGGCTGAACTTAATGAAGACAGTGAACACATTACAGGACAGTGCTGAGCAAGTCTCCCCTAATGATGCAGCAGAATTTTACTGCTGCAAAATCTCTTTCACCTTAACTTTTCACCTAAATTAAAGAAACCTTCAAAGAGATTTTCTGCAACACCCTCAAATAACTCCCTTAGATAAGGGGAAATTATACCTTGTATGTGCGTTTACTTTAGTGGAAACTTTAAGGTAAGTTGTGCAGCTGGCCCTAGGCACCTGGTCCAGGCTTAAACTGTATGTGTCAATACATAACATGATGGAATTTCAAAGGAAGTTGATTCATTTTGTGGTTTAAAGGTGAGAGTTAAGTGATGCACAGATGGCGGCCTTCCTGACTCAGGGTTGAAGCAGTGCCAAAACCGATTAGAGGCACAACTGTAATGCAGAATACTTGACATTGGACTTGAAAAAAAGTATTCATTAATTATTTCAACATTTACAAAAATGGAAAAAGCTACAGTAATTCAAATGCAACCTCCTTCTATCCATTCAGTGTTGTATAGCACAAAAGCATGGACATGTTCCTGTATCCTTGACCGACAGTTCAGTACCTGAGTGTGTTGCCAGCTTTGCAGGGGCAGTATTTGTCACAGATGAGTCCGTACAGGCCGCTGGGGCAGAAGCGGTCCTGGCAGCTGGGGCCCTTGAAGCCCTCGTTGCACAGGCAGGCCCCGTTGATGTGGTAGCACTTTGCCCCGTTCTGGCAGTCACATTTATGGGCACACTGCGGTCCGTAAGTGCCGACCGGGCATTCGTCCTGGCATCTGCGTCAGTGTAAAAACCAGAATGGAGGAGCAGTGAGAAGAGCTTGTAGAGACTGTGTGTGAAAAAATGTGAGTCTTTGTGGTCAGCCAGTCATTGAACCGGGTTATCTCTTAGAAAGCCAACAACAAAGCATTAAAGCTACAGCGATGTTACACTGATTTCCCAGCGTCATCTCTGGAAACTTGTTGTATTTTTACCTGCTACATTCAGAGAAACAGTTATTATCTAACAATTTCCTGACTTTTACTTGACGCTGGATTTCATTCAGTTCCAGTTGATGAAAAAATCTAATTTTAAAGATAACATATCAAGAAGGAATCCAGTCCTTGCAGATACGTTTCTCCATTTTTTATTTTAATTTTTTGGGCCAAACATTTACCTCACACAACAAAAAAAGCCGACTCTATGAATTATAGATACAGTGGTTCCTACTCACACAATGGTCCAAAAGGTATGCATGTTTGGGAAGGTTATGTTGAGAAAAGGGTTGTGAAGAGCTCTGAGTCAGGCTGTGATCAGATTGGACAGGCTACAACCTAGACAATTTTGGACACAATTTGCTCCCTTTCAACAAACATGTTTGATTTTTCCGATTCCAGTCCGCGCTGCCTCTGACAAAAATACCTGCAACAGCCAGTGAGAGTGGATATTGTGTATCCTGCGCTGCAAAATGTTTCAGCCACATACCATGCAAGTTTCTGTGAGATCTGCTTCTCTGTGAAATCATTACTGTAATTGGCAGGTACTGTATGTGGTCCCGTGGTCTGGACGATCTTCTAGTGTGTCCAGAGGATTGTAATGTTAAAAGTCAGTTGAAACTGTCTCATGTATGTGCATAAATTGGTTAAGTTTTGAAAATCATCTTATGAGTAACCGTCCTCAGACTCAGATCAGGCAGAATAGAGTCAGGATGCTTGACGTTGTCCATCTCATCTGATCATGTGATGTGTCATCACCATCACACTGATTTTTTACATAATGCTGATCATTCTCTGTTGCCACTGTTCGTGGTATTTTCTCTCTCTGTCTCTCTCTCTCTCTCTCTATCTTAAAAATATAACGTATCACTGGTAGGTTTTGCATCTCTCTCATTGTGTTCAAACTGTTGGAGGACTGAAGACTCTATAGATGTGTTGTAAATGTAAATAAAGTCAGACTGCAGTCATGCTCTAGACAGAACTTGTCACTCATCACCGACTTCCTCTCGTTTGAAATATGTCTTCTGAGGAACACATGTCGAAGAAATCTTTGTGTCCTTGAGAGAAACTCCTCCTGATTCTCACCTCATGTATCAGCGTATCAGCTCACAGCTGTCAGTGTGTGACTGTGTCTGTGTGAGAGGCTGAATGGGAGCAAACCTGATAAAAGTTGTATTTAAATGCAGCCCATCGAGAATAAGGGACAAAGAGTTCATCAGTCGGTGAATTTAAAGGGCAAATGTTTTACACTTCGCCTGTCCTCTGATTGGCTGACTGTTTCTACTGTAAGTTATCCAATAGAATAGAGCAGATCCCAGATAGAACATTCAGAAAAAACAAATCCTGCAAGTGTTGATTGGTGGGTGGTGCTTGGTGAGTGCTTTGTTGTGACATCACAAACTAACGGAGAAGCTCAGTTATGATGAAGTATATGTCTTTAGACTACACTGTTGTCCATAAAGTTGGAATTATTATACAGTTTGTATATCAAGAATAAATCACACTGTCACAATCATTTCATGAAAAGAGGTTAAAAAATATATTTCATTCCAACTTTATGGGAAACAGTGTATATGGGAGCTTTAAAGGGACAACGAGGAGTTTTGGAAAGCAAAGTGTTTTCAAACTACATTTCCCATGAGCCTCCGCGCGCACGGTGAAATTCTTGGACCGGCGCAAGACGGACGAAAGCAAAAACATTTGCCAAGAACGTTTTCATTGATTCATTTCAACGAAAGTCGGAGGTTCGAAGACAATCACATACAGTACCGTCATAGTTCCGATCATAAATGGCGATTCGGCAGCGTTATTCCCATGACCCGCCGGGCAGCATCCGTAGTGGAAATACTGGGCGAGCCTACTAATAATAATAATAATAAAATAACGATAACTACCAATAATAATAACAAAATAACCATAAAGACAAAACAATGTATTTTTATCGAAAATGGACCCATTAACAAGTGACGTAACGTAGATTCATCCACATTAATATGAGAATTGTTTATAACCAAATACAAACTCCTCATTGTCCCTTTAAAGGCTGAAATTGGTTTATTGGAGCAGAAGTTAGTGGTGAAACAAAATAATAATAAACAATGTGATGAATTCTAATTAGACCTCTGTTTTCCATTAGTGATGATCAGATGATGAAGGCAAATCAGGCAGAGCAGTAAACGCTCTGGTCAATTAAACTAAACTGGTCCAGGGAAGTCAATTGGAGATGCATATGGATCTACATGATAAAAAAAATCTGGACCTGAGACAAAAACCCACAGATCACAAGTTTCTTTCAAACATTAGAGAAAACAAAAAAAGAGTGGAAAAATATCCGGGTAATGTTAGAGTGAATGAGTAACCTGGCTTTTTGTGCCATAAAAACTTGTTAAAAACAGATTTCCACATTCACCACTCCCTACAGTACACTATCCTATAAGCTCATAATTACAATTGAGAGAATGATGTATGATGCTTCTACGACTACCTCACAATAAAAGCTGGGTGATATTATCCCCGTCTGGCGGAGAGCACTCCATTTTCCTCAGAGATGACATGCGCTCCACCGTCACATACACTCACACCATTATAGGGTCAACAGGCAACCCATTATGCTGAGACCCGGAGTTGAGCTCAAGGTGAAATGTAACAAAGTGTCTGTATGGATTATAATGAGCACGAGTGAACGGACAGTGGTGAACTGAATAGGAAATTGTTTAAGTTGAGTTAAAATCAGGCCACGTCCCTCGTCATTCCCAACACGTCCACAACTTGGAACCATTAAGAAATAGACAAATCACTCAATTAAAATGGCTCAACCAGGACTTATGTTTAGTGTCACGTTTAAATCAAGCCGACTTCCTCAGGACTCTTATCTCGTCTAATTCCATTAGAACGTGGACGGAGCAGAAGAGAACTCAGTCTAGGAATTATTCCATGTAGGCTAATTCACCTGTCTGGGCCCTAAATGAATGGAGGTAATTTGGCTCAATTGAGAATAACGATGGAGAGGGAGAAACAGAGAGATGGGCAGAGTGGAAGGAGGAGAGAGGGAGAGGGGGAGGGGGGGGGGGGGGGGGGGGGGTCAGAGCTGACCAGAGGGAGGTGAGGGTGGAGGAGGTCTTTTTCCACCAACACACACTGTCTGAGATGATGGAGGTAATGATGCAGAAAACTATTTCAAATGGCTCTTGGTTAAAATCTCTCACTTTAGGTGACGCTGGCATGGAAAAAAAGAGAGAGAAAAGTGCATAATTGCATTCTATGAGCATTAGTAGGAGGCAGAGAGTAGGAGGGAAGAACATTGACATTTAACACTGGACATAAAATGTAATTTGGAAACACTTCATACAGTTCACATGTCACACTCTATTTCTAATTTGGAGAACACGCTGGGATGCGGGTTAACTGTTCTCCAAAATAAAACATACTATGTTAAAGGATAAGTGTCAACTGAGAAATAGCTGGAGTTTTTTTTTTTTCATAAAAGTAACACAGGTCATCAGTGAATGTACCTCTGCTTTTAGCTCTGCTTTGGTCTCCACTCTCCCAGTCACTCAAATTAAATCTCACTAGCTGAGGTGAGACAGCCAAATAAAGCAAATGTTTGTGGCCTCATATCACAAAGGGGCCAAAAACTTCCCCTCCCAGTGGCACATTTGTTATGTGTAAGTGGAGCTCATGATAATACTGTATACTGTATAATAATAATAATGTGCTCTATATACTATAGCTAGGTTTATGATTGCACATGAGGCACTCAAGGAATATCTGCAAATTGTACAGTCAGGTGATAGTCTGGATATGAGGCATTCAGGGAACATCTGTAAATTGTAATGGTACCAGTAGTCTATATGTGAGGTGTTTAGATCTGCATGCAAGGCGTTCAGAGGTCATTTTGGGGTTCTTTGATGGCCCTACTTTGCCTGGGCCGTCTCCATCTTTGGTGATTTTCAGGTAGTGTTGAGTGTTCTGGTGCTCCTGCCTGCCTGCAGAGTCTGGGTGGGTGGGTGGATGAGTGAATTAAGACTTTCAGACTGTATAACCCGAACAATGAGATAAGAGTTGCTAAATGCTCTGACTTTAGGGGAAGTCCAGAGTTGGTGATCTTTTGCTTTTCACGTTGCTGCATATGGTCACTCATTGTTACAAAATAAAATAAATATTGTTTAGTTTGGTTTTAAAAGGTCAGGGTAACCACAGTTAGAGCATTTCTAGTTTCTATGACATTACATTTTAAAGTGGGCAGGTCATATTTGTTTTGAGATTGGCCTGATTTGGTTTTTACTGCATATGGGAGTTAACTGAACACCCCAAATCACATGGAATAAAACTGTGTATTGGTTCCCAAATGCAGGATGAGTTATAATAAAATAGTTGTATTTTAAAGCCCCTGTACAGAGCTTTTAACTGGATACGCAAAAGTCTCTGGTTGTGTCTCTGTTACCTACAACAGCAAATGAGCCCATCAGTGTGAAGATACGCTATTTCTAAGTAGTATAATTCTATACCTCTGGAAGGCATGGTCGGGTCAGGCCACTGACGAAACGATACGAATACATACATTACGCTGCTAAAAAAAAAGAAAAACTAATATTGTGTTTTGAGTAAAAAAAAGTTCAAATTTGTTATTTTGGAGGAATAATATATATTTTGTCCTTTTTATTCCTTAAGATGAATTATTGTGGAAATTAAGTATGAGGAAAAATATTATTCACATGTTTCTCTTACAGTAATAGTGTGGTGACTAACCACATATTCAGTAAACAAACCAGAGACAAGGCCACATGTCTCCTGATGAAGAAAAGAATGCTCTGAATGTTTTTAGGGGTTGTGTTTATGCCACCGTCACACTGTATGTTATGTAAGACCTACTGAATGTCAGTTATTCATTCAAATGCGAATAAGCAGTTGATGTTGCTGTTACATCTGTAGGTAGTGTTGAATTTTGTGTTTTCCACATAAAACGTTATACTCCCTCTCTGTATTTACCACTAATATTGTGACCAAACATGTTTTTGTAGTGCATGATTGTTTCTATTAGTTTCCCCACTGCTTTTTACTGTTTATCAATTACATTACTGTCTTCTCATATTCTCCCTGTTAAATTCTGCTCATATCTGCAGCTGCAACAAACTAATTTCCCTGTGGAGCCTGATAGAGTTTAATATAATCAGATAATGAGAATTACTATGAGATTACTAAAATGGGCAATATTCAAAATCGAAAATGCAGTCCAGTGTTACTACCATGTGTTATAACAATAATATACAATTCTTAAAAAAAACTAAATAAAAACCGGACCAACTGCAATTGTACTATGATACTATACCTCTCTCCGATGTAGCCGGCTGTGCACTGGCACTGACCGCTGATGTGGTCACACAGTCCTCCGTTACGACACGTGCACTCCCGAGAGCAGTTAATGCCGAATGATCCGAATGGACACGGCTGTGCACACACTGGGCCCTGAGGAGGAAGTGTTTCAGATTATACTACATGACAGAATAGGTTCTCAGATTCAATAAAACTGAGCTACTTTTCTCAGTAAACGATGGCAGTGACATTACAAGTGTCAGAAAACAATAACTCTCCATTTTAAATAAAAACAAACAAACAAACAAACAAAAAGAAACTGAAATCCTCCCAATTTATAATGAGTTTTCAGGGTGTTGTGATTTAATTTACAATAACAATAATCTACCACTTTAATCAGCCAGTCCACTGCAATCACATTACTTCTATGTGTATTACAATGTTGGATAGTTAGTTGTGTGGTTCATTGTGAGTCTCAGCAGGTGCAGCAGGATGAGACAGCTCCTAACCTTATGAAAGTTTCATAAGTGCTGGTTTCAAATATATTTGGTGTCCCCTGATGAAATTAAATGTCATTAAGGAGATTTTTGCTTTTGCAGCCTGAAAAAACAAACTTCAGGGAAGAAATACTAAGAACTAAACTTTCGTACACTGAAAATTTGTCAAAGCAAATGCCTGTGTATATTTTCACCCTCAGCATGGTCAAGCACAAACACAGTCATCTCAGCTTTGGGCTCAGAAACTCTCTGTTTGTTGATCTCTGACAGAAATGCACATTAGCTGGTGTAGTTGTGAATGTAGTGCAGGTCGTACCACCCAGCCGGCGGGACAGGAGCACTCTCCGGTGACATGATGGCAGGTTCCTCCGTTCTGACAGGGACAGTGCTGCTCGCACAGGGAGCCATGTTTACCTGGAGGACACGTCTCCTCACAGCTGGATGGGAATGACAGAGGAAGCAGATGTTCAGCCTGAGTTAGTGAAGCAGCAACATGTCTCCATATAGTATGTGTGAATATAATATGTTATAATATAATATGTCTTATTAAAAGTTGTGAGTTTACTTTAGAGAGCAGTGAAGTTGTCGTGCTTATACCATCTGTACTACTGTGCCACAAATGTGCAGTGTTGCAGTGGCCACGGCTCCGAAGCTGTTCACTTAACCTTAAATCATCTCTGGTTCGCTGCACACATGTGCGCGGTTTACACAACATTTAACACAACTGCAGACACTGTGGGTGGAGAGGTGATTTTTCTGGTCTTGTTCCTAATAAAGAGGAAGCTGTTTCTGTTGTATTGACCAAATTACAGTGTGAAATAAGACTTTGGACTCCATATAGACCTGGTGTGTTTGGAAGGTCGATGCGATTCAGAACAGCAATGTGCGGTGACGGTTTCCTTTTTTTTTCATTGTGATGTTAGAAGGGTTACAAACTCACAACTCATATTTGTATCTATTTGTTTTGTAGAAACAGTGTTGTGTAAAAGTTGGAATATTATTGGTTTTTAATCATCACTGACAAAACTTCCCAAAGTAAAATTACTCTACGGTATATACAGATCACAAAAATGAGCCTCTGGGTTAATGTAATAAATAAGATACCTTATTTGTTTTGATGTTAGACAATTACCAAAGGTGCAGCAAAAAGTAAAACTTACACTCATTTTGTCTAGGCACCTTCAATGTCTGCACTGATAAATTCTCTGTAGGTTTCTCTGATGAGTTGGAGCTGTATTTCTTATATAATAATAATATAAATCATATTATGTGTTAACCATCCATGGGTAAACCTTGGAAGTGAATTCTAATTAAGTCTGTATTAATAATATGTCACCAGGTGTCAACTAAGTGAAACAACTGCTGTTACTTTCCTGACCACTCGAGTTTGTCTCCAACAGTGAGTCAGTCCCTATAGACTCCAATGTTAAAATGTCCAACTTTACACAGAAATAAACATGTTTACAGCGTGGTACAAAAACAGGGTAACCCTTTAATTTACAGGCTGCTACTTACATGATTATGTCAAGAAATAGCCAAGAAATAACAATTAATTGCGTAATGAAAAGAAATAGCCTAGAAATAATGGTCAATTTAATAGTAATGTCATGTTTTTCATGAAGGCAAAAGATTACACATACTTTTCATGCTTTGATTTTTTTGGGAAAGGCCAGAATTTTTCTCCCCCAAGTCCTTGCAATTGACTGTCATTTCTGGGCTATTTCTACGCAATCTTTTGTTATTTATTGGCTATATTTCTCAACATTACTATGAAATTGACCGTTATTTCTAGGCTATACTGTTACTGTATTGATAGTGTTTATTGTTTGTTTGGTTTGGTTTGGTCTTGTTGAATTGTGTCTAATGTCTGGTTTGAAATAAACTAAAAAAACTAAACTATTTCTAGACATTATGACGTTATGACATCTTTGGGTAACAGGTGGGTGAATATTTGCCGCAAACCAGCATGCAATGAGGTCTCAGCACAACACATGTCCCTACTCTCTTCCCATACTTACAGCAGATTAGCAAGGAGTTAGGGGGCGGAGTCAGACACTGCCAAAATGGCAATGGTGGAACAGCTCACTCTGAGCTTCTAAACATCTCTTCAGAAACACGTGATGCCAATGTCAGCTGCGTCCAACTTTATGTGTATTACACGGATGAACCATTACAATACGCTATTGCAACATACATTTGATTTTACCTAATTTTGGTGATAACTGAATCTCTCAAACAAAATTGTGATACTTAAGAAAAAAGTCCATCACTACTTTCATGGAAAACTTGGAGAACACCACACTCACAAGGCCCCGGTGTATCCAGGCGCACACAGGCACTCTCCAGTCTGGTGATGACAGGTGGCACCGTTGAGGCACTGGCACTCCAACAGGCAGTCTTTACCGAAGAAGCTGGGGTCACAGATCTCCTCGCAGCGCCAGCCCTGGTACCCATCAGTGCAGACGCAGGCTCCGGTGATTGGGTTGCATTTGGCCCCGTTGCGGCACTGACAGCGGTTGGTGCAGTGGGGACCCCAGAAGTCAGTCTCACAACCTGCACAGAGAGGAAAGAGAGCGACGCAACATGTGATTTAATCGTCAAATATCTGCATGAGCCGTGAGGTCTGAGGCTGAGGAGGATTCATGGACGTCTGAAAATGAAGTAATCCATGCGAGAGTGTTAGCGTTTCACAGAGAAGAGGAGAGTGAGGTGAAATGAGGTCAGCTGAGATAAGAAGAGCACAGGACCCATATTAATCAAACTTGTAAGAATTACACTAACTAAAGCTCTGACAGCTAAAGAATAAAAGAAGAAAGTTCTTCCCTGAAACTGAGAAATGAAGTGGCCCCTGTCTGTCTTCGAGCTAAATGTAAGAGTAATAGCAGTACAGCAGCATTCAACTGGTCACATAATTGATCTGAGACATGCCCCCCATTCTTGGTTATAACTTTTGTTAAAATTAAGTTAGTTGTTAGGTTATTTGCAGTGTAATACAAACAATGATTGAGAGAATCAGTTTAATAATAAAAAAAAAAAAGTGTCTGAAATGGGAAAATAAATTAAAAGAAAATTGCAGCAGGAAATAAATGCTGTTCCTGCTCATCAGAGAAGAAACCCAGAAGGAGAATTTATCACCACACTAACAAGTGCAGACAGTGAAGATGTTTAAACAGTGATTGCAAACAAAATGAGTGCCAGACTTTCTCTTTACTGCACCTCGGATAAATGTCTGACACCCAAATAAATGTTCAAAATGATCTGTGTTCAGATAGCACCACCATTAAATTGTTTTAACTGGCATCAAAACTTTTATTCTATGCCTATAAGTTTAGCTGTCAATAATTTTAATATCAATCTCTAACGGAATCATGATTTAAAAAAAAAAAAAAAAAAAGAAAGAAACATGGTAGAAACTTCAATGTATGTATAATGGAAGAGGAGGCTCAGATCAATGTGAAATTAGTTTAAAGTGTATCTGATGAAAAATTGGGGGACTACTGACAAAAAAACAAAACAAAACAAAACAAATAACGCCTAACAGCTCATGGACTACTGAACAATTAAAAAAAATTAGACTATGCCTGTGGATGGATGAAAAATACAGCTCGGTTGAAATAAAAAGGAAGATATTTTTGGAAATTTTAAATGATTCATGTGCACTTTTCTAATGGTTACTTTCCATC
Organism: Trachurus trachurus; assembly: GCF_905171665.1. Classification (NCBI taxonomy): domain Eukaryota; kingdom Metazoa; phylum Chordata; class Actinopteri; order Carangiformes; family Carangidae; genus Trachurus; species Trachurus trachurus. Next base: position 29,131,825 of record NC_139893.1, read on the forward strand.
TACTGATGATGCATTAGAGTCACTTGACCATATAATATAATAGTCTGAGATGTTCAGGTAGTTTCGTATCAGTCCAAAGCCGTATGTGGCTTTTAAAGAAATAGCGGTCTTCACTGGTGCTGTGAAAAGAGTTGCCCACGAATTGGTGGGGCCCCATGAAAAGACGTCCATCAGAAGACTGTTGAAGACCCTCCCGATTCAGACTATTGGCTAATGCTGCAATTTACAAATGTCGCTTAAATGCTAAAATGCCTAACACAGACTCTCTCGGTAGATCCTGCAATTTTCAGACATCCACTAAACATCTCAAGTGCAGTATAATTGGTAAACAACACAAGTTAGAGATGTTCCCTCTATGTCTCACATGGCATCAGGAGTAACAGCAGTGCACTGTATTATGTCTTTACACTAGAATTACAGTATATTTGTCATTGTCCCAGATGTTACCCCCCCAGGCAAACCGGGGGGGGGGGGGGTAACTCTGCTTCTTGTTGGCTCTGAGTGTCAGTGAGAGGTGACAGGCTGAGGGATTTAGATCAGTGAGTCCTGACATCAGTTAACTCCACACAGCATGCTGTTTACCAGCCCAGCTGGTCTATGATCTATACTCACACCAAGACATAGCTAAGTGCAGGGAAGCCAAGTTTACTTAAAAAGATATTTCAAAACTATAAACCCGCACAGACCGAAGATACACAGCAAAGTAGAAAAATAGATTTAGAAGAGTTTTTAAGTCTGAGACAATCTGATGCTTTACTGCAGAGTAAAACACAGTGTTAGTGCAGCTGTGGCAAAAATCCTGTCAAAAATGAAGTAAACGACCCTCACTTCACTCATAAGAAAAGCAATTAGTTTCTACACTTGCTTCATACATTTTAGCAGAACACGTCAGACAGGGGTTTTAATAAAATAAAAGCACATCAACGTTGCTGGCTTCTTCTGCTGTGCTTTACTACTACATTTTCAACATGACTTGAAGGCAGAATAAGACAATACAAAACTTTAGTTTTAGTATTTTCACCATGTTTCACCAAGTGGTTAAAAACTTTTGGCCTCACATTTCAATTTGTCACTTCCTGATCTTGGTAAATGCCAGCGTCTGGCACCGTGGGCAATTGGAGAGAATCTGCTGAATGTAAAGTAGAGATGAAAGTAACGTCTGTAATTTTAGATGATTAGTCTGGTGTATTGACATAAAACTGTTGCTTATGTACTTTCATCTTGGCTAATACTGAACCATGCAGGTGTGAAGGTGATCTTATCCAAACACCTTGGTGATCTCCACCTCAACATGCATCAGTATGTTCCAACTGTCTGAAAACAAAAAAAACTGTTGTGTTTTCCAGCCCTTCTCTTTGATGTCCAGCTTTTCAGTGTGGATGTCTAGAATAGATATAAACGCTTAAGCCTGCTGACATGACCCACAAATTGAGGGTTATGTTGCCGTACAAACTACTTCATCTTAAGTAGCCTAACCCCATCTCAACAGCATTAACCCATTATAAAACTCAGTAGCACATGCTTCTGTGAACTGAAGTGTTGCAGTGCTCACAGTGCCTATAGCTAGCTGCCAAATAAATTGTATGCAGATAAAGTCTTGCAACATTTCCTTCTAAAACATATAACACTATTTGAACTTAATAATCAGATAATGTTTGACATTTTATATTGAAAAAGAAATAAACCAACACCGGGGTGTCAGACTCCCACAACCCCCCTCATACTGTAACTTCATACAAAGCGCCTCTACACTTTCTAAAATCATCTCAACTGTTACCCAGACCCACTTTACCATGAGATAAGGCCAGTGTGTATAGAAGTTATAAAATTAAGAAGATTTTGGCTCTTGAAAGCGCTGCTCTTTATCAATCCTCCACTTCAACAACCTGTCTGAGATGCCTGAGGGGAGAGACTGTCCAAACATACAGTAGTTATCCCTATTTCTTTGATTCATCATCATCAGAGTTCCTGGAGAGGTACTGGGGAGTCAGAGGGATGCAGCCAAGATGAGGAAATGATCGTGGCTTTTCACCCCACCCTGCAGCCGTTAGGAGCACATCTGCCTTTGGACATTGTTGGGTGACTTGTTGTATAAACTCGTTCTTAAGCAGCAGAAACAGCAGAACAGCAGCATTTAGCGTTTTAATTATCTAGGTCAGTGGTTCTCAAACTTTTTACACCAAGTACCACCCCAGAAAAAACTTGCCTCTCCAAGTACCACCACGCCGGGGGGGGGGGGGGGTTATCTAACATGTATCCTAACAAAGATCATATTCTGAAATGACTCATATTTCACCCAAGAGCCTGCTCTTTCATCTTATACAAGTTACCTAATTTAAACTTAAACGGTAGGCTACTAGTCAAAATTTAGGTTTGGTCCAAACTATTAGTTTCTGACCTAAAAAATGTTTTTGGGCTCCTACCATAAGCTACTACACACTTACTGACACAGCCATGTAAATTCACATGCAATGTCAGGGAGGGAGTGGGTGATATTGAGCACAAAACTCTAATGTTATCCCTTATTGGTGAAAGGGATGCTGTTACAACCATCCCCAGTCTTCCCTAATAATAATAATTCATAATTCATAATTATAATGGCGGTATACAATGATACATTGTTTCATTTTTCAGCTCACGTTTGTTTTCACTCAGGCCCAAAAGCCACACCACTGACAGAGCGTCATGTTTCCATGACGACTGACCGGAAAAGATTAGCAGTGCGTCATGTTTATATGACCCCCGATCGTAAAAATAAAACTCTGAGAAGTAACACTACACTTTAACATCAAAGACACACGTACGCAGTACACAAGTACGCAGGTTATTTGAAGCGCTGTTCATTTCATTTTATAAACGAGCCGCTCCAGTTGGACTGTAGCCGAGCTAACGCAGCTAACGGAGCTAACGCAGCTGACGGAGCTACAGAGCTAACGGAGCTAACAGGTAAACAGATACACGTGTGGTCGGAGCGGTGCCTGGACTCCTTTGTTGATAATGATGTCGGCATTTTCGGCAGGTTTTTGCTTGTATTTCTCTATTCTATGCTATCATCACAACATCCTGCAAATGCATTTTTGGTCATTTTCGGCCGAAAATATGTGGTTGCCCAATTTTTGGTGCATCTGAAATTTATTTTATTTTATTTATGTTTAATTCAGTGAGTCTTTTGCGTACCACCTAGAGGGAGCCCACGTACCACTAGTGGTACGCGTACCACAGTTTGAGAATCACTGATCTAGGTCACTGCCTGCATACAGTGTTTTGCTGAATAGTAGAAGTAGCACTGGACAATGGATTATGGGTCGCTATTTCTATCTTTTTCCAATGGAGTCTTATTTTACAAAAATTAAATTTGCAAATGATCACCGTCATTTTTACATGGACAAAGTTATTTTCAGCCTCTTTAGTTTCTAGACTAAAAAGACTAGATATTTTTTCTTTATTTCTTTAACTCTGTATCCTTTGCAGACATTGATGAAAGTGGAAGAGATTTTCAAAACCATCATTCAGAAAATATATCACAGGTCTGTAAATGGATGAATTGCTCGTATCAATCAGAACCTGAAGAAATTTGTTGAAAACAAGTTTAAAAGAGGTAACATTTTATTGAATGTTACATCATCTGAGATGACATAAATCAAAGGACGATTACCTGTCTGACTCTCAGGGTGAATTGCACTCACCAGCATCTTCAGACTGAATAGAGCTCTGAATGAATGGCCTTAATTTAAAGGAACTAGGATTAAACTTGTGGTTATATTCTTCCACCACCAAGTCAAGCTGCAGGTTACATCAAGTCCAGACGTGTATACAGTAAAAACAAATTTAGTAAAAAATAAATAAATAAATAAAAAAAGGTTTGTAAAGCTTTGATGCAGTACTATGTAAATCCACTGCAAGAAAAACAGACTCAAAACTGACAGAAAACTGATTCCAACAAATCACAAAGATGGATGCTACAACTAAAGCTACAACTACAGAAGCTACACATCACAAAACTGGCAACGCAACAGATCAAAATCATGAACATTTTACCAATAATAGTGTCATGACTTCAGTGTCCAACCAGATGTGAAATATAGTCCCATTCACCATTTCAGGGGGGGGGCACATCCTTCAGAGGAAGTGGTTGTGGCCATACTGTTGTGTCACAAACACCCTCTCCTAGCAACCTTGACCGCAGAAACCTATTGATTACCTTTTCAAACAGTCACAACCCTGTACTTACATTTTCTTTGGACTCTCTGCCATATCATTTTCATATATGCGCAGTGGCTGTTAGGATGAGCCACAAAGGATCCAACAGATGGATACCTCAAAGCCCCAGTGGGACGTACGGTAGTGACCTTAATCTTAGACCTTTGACTATCCTTGAGCCCAAGGGAGCGTTACACGTGATGAACCTTCCTCTGAGCGCTCCCGAAGACGTCACCCTCACAAGAGATTTGGACGACCTAAAAGCATCCTGCCTCCAGCCCTGACTGCTCAGACATGAGGAACTTTTCTCCCCTAACGTGGGTGGTCGTCTCACAGATATTATTGTGTTAAATGTTTCATCAGTACTGTGGTGGACGGAGCTATGAGCAGACAAAGCATGAATCAGACTTGCTCTCCCTCCCTCTCAATCTCTCTCTAATTTACTCTCTTCCTCTCTCTCAGCTCCTCCTGCCCCCTGTCTCTCTCTCTAACACGCTCTCTTCATCCCGGCTCTCTCTCAAAGAAGGGAGTTCTCTTTATTTCTCTTAACTAGTGAGCCAGCATAGTCAAATCCTTTATCCTCTCACAGCCTCAATTATTCAGCAGCAAAGAGTCCAAATCAAGTGACTAATGACTTTGATCAAGAGTAGCTCACTGGCACTAAGCAGAACTTTCTGCACTAAATTAAGAGCTGCATAATATACTTTGGCAGGGGCTAACACTTTAAGGAATATTTCTAGGTTTGTCTATGGTGCAGTCAGCTTTACTAATAATAAAATCTGAACTCGTGTACAGTAGGAGGCTCACCTGTACTCACCCTTTCACATCTGAGAGAGAAATACAGACTACTGTACATCCTGAACCTGACACTTTGCTTCTGTGGCATTTTCACAAACCAAGGCTGTTTTTGTCTTACAGAGGAAAGTTACATCTGGATTCCTTTAATCTATAGACAAAAACTTCAAACTGTCACTTTTACATTTTTTTTTTCATTTCTGTTTTTATTTTACAGCAGGCTAATGCTAGTGGTGGTACTGAAGAGCAGATGTGTTTGATTATTTCATCATTAAACATGGTTAAAATCAAAATAGATCAAGATGCTCAGGGTTAATATACTATAAAATGTTAATACGAGCTGGCAGATATTTCAGAATCTGGCATCTGACCAGACAAAATTATTGGTTAGATGGATCATAATTAAGTCTGACTTGAAAGCACACCTAAACCAATTTTACTAGTCTCTGCTCTGAACCAGAGGTCATCAACCTGTCAATGATGATCTTCTTGCAGACCTTTAGAACTTTCTGGATACAATAGAAAAACTAGTCCATACCTGGAGCTATGTGCACCACAGGTACAGACATTTAACTAGCTACATGATGACAAAATCTGCATCTCTTCAGCGAAAGAATGTAAAAGAGGTGGGGCTTTACTTCGGTCATTCAACTGCTCTGAGTTCTATTGTGGTTTGCAGAGTTACAGTTGTACTTTCTAAAAATGCTGAAAAATTGTAAATGTGAGCATGATCTGCAACTGCAGCTTCAGTGATGAAGCAGAACATTTAACAATGGGATGTAATATGATTTGTGTTGTGTACAGCAAATGTTTTTGTCAAATACAAACAAACCAGTTTCCCCATAAAAATGTAAATGTAATGTGAAATGAAATTCAATATTTAGTGAGAATTGTGATGAAAGAGAAAGTGTGATGTGTTGTGAAATTCAACAAACAAGTTGTGTCTTTCAGATCATAGTTACGGTTCATTCATGTGAAAGCTGGACTGAACACTTAATGTTATTCAAATACAGTTAGAGCAAATAAAGAGGCCTCAGGTTGGAGACAGTCTGAGTCTTTCTCTCTCTGATGTTATAGATCATGATCTTCACTCAGTACCAGCTCACTTAGCTTTGGCTGAAAAACATTGGTGACCACTGCTCTAAAGTGCTGGGCCACAGTTTCCATTCAGGTGCAGACATTCTCCTGTCAAGTTTCTTTCCGCACATCCCAAAGTGGAACAATAAAATAACTATTTGAGACAATATCTTTCAGGTTCAGGTGTCAAACAGGTACTGTACACCTCTTTTTACATGTGATGTACAGTACATTGTATATAAGACAGCTGCCCAGTAGTGTACTGCCAGACCTTATAGGTTGAAGTCAACACCAACATCCTCCTTAATGGTGACCTCAGGGACCAGGATCACAAAAAAAGATCATATTCTTGAGCTGTGATTGAGGACTGAGCTGAGAAAGTCTCAACAGGCTGAATGTGGTATTTTTAACACGGTCGCAAGCAACAAACACACACACACACACACACACACAATGAATAAATGATGAAGATTCATACTTGATGCTATTTTACACTCACAGTATGGATCATTGCTGTTTTGTAAACTCTGCTGTTTAAAGTGTATATTTTCAGATTTTCTCATTCAAGTTTAATTTAATTTACACACATGATTCGCATCTTGCAGTTTGAGAACAGGAAAATAGACACATAAATAATGTAAGTTACAGTACTTTGCACAACAGTGAGAGAAACTTCACAATAAACAGGTGTTGATGCTTTTATATACAGTAGAGGTTGGAGTTTTTTGTAACATTTACAAAGACGATAAAAACCTGTTTTGAAACCTTGAGCCAACTTGGCAGATTCAATAGGAAATCTTGTGACAATAACATTTCACTTTGAAAACTGGAAGAAAAGAAATTTAATGTTGCTGTCCCTGGATGGTTTTGCTGCATGTTTGCTAAGTGTTTGTACCAGAGTATTCCCATGGTTGATTTACAGTGTTTTATATATTATAGTATGGACAGAGGCTGCTCTTACTGATGTTTTTTATTGCTTTTATAGAAAGAACTCAATAGATGACAACCTACTGGATCTTAACTAAGAAAGCAGATTGAGAAGCAATTAGAAGCTTCCGAGTCCATCATTGCTTTTACCCTTCACACTCACATACTGAACATACTGTACTGAAATATTGATGTTTAAAACTTGCTTTTTAATGCAGCAGCTAATTGGAAGATTCATAGACCAACCTCCTACGCAGGAAAAAAAAAATCTCATTCTTTGCTTATTATGAGTGTCCTTTATGACAGACATGTACTGTACTACTTCAGAAGAAAACCTGACTCTAAATTTGTTTGTATGAGCTTCCAACTTTAGAGAGTAACCAGGAGACCAGCATAAAAACAACACAGGATGAGATAGAGGATAATTATTTTATTTTGTTTTTTAAGACATGTGTCAGACTCCAGCATAATGAACTCGAGGCAAAACTGGAAAAACACTAAAATGACCCCCGCTGCAGAGGCTAAAAGACTTGGCTGAGTCAAAACACCAAACATATGAGAACACTTCAGCTACGTGACTCACACCCACTTTAGTCTCTCTAATGGCTTAAGCTAAAATTATTTGCTAGCTGTGTCAAGACCACTAATGTACATTAAGGCCAATATTAAGTCAAGGTGTTACAGGTTTTTTTTTTTTGTATTTCCTTCTTGTACAAACAGCTGCACAATGGATTTTCTGTTCCCAGCTAACAGACAGATATATGGCAGAATTGTTAGAGTGAAAGCAGGTACAAACAATTTGTCTGACTCTCAAAAGTTCAAATAAGCACATGAAGGGAAATTATGCCATGTGGCTGTAGCAAGAACAAATAATTTATCTGAAATAAAACAGACATACAGAGATGAGTGGCATGAGAGTTGTTTAAGTGCTACATGTGCAGAGGCAAAATGATGTCACTATCAAAAATTAGTTAACCATTATTATATAAAGATGTATTCAGCATCTAAAAGACGCCAGTGGTTCATAGGAGTCAGTAAATGATCAACAATATTTAGATGGATGGATGTTTTATAAAGTGTCTATAAGTTGAGCGTCTGAATAATAAAAGAAAAGGATCAAAGCTTCACTGAGCATCAGTATCTATCATGCCAGTGAAGATCTTTAAGACAAGCATGAGTTCATGCTTACACGTCTCAATACAGAAGGGGGAAGACCCCACTGATCCAGGACATCAGATGAGACCTAACCAATGGATCCATAACACACAAGCTCAGTGGAACAGTAACGACAGGACACCATGAACTAGAATCACTGACTGCACAGTCTTGGTACGACAATATCTGTTCTTGAGAGCACCAGTGAGCGTCACTGGCCGTCTGAACAACAGGGCTGCAGTGCAGAGCAGCTACCAGGAGGCTTTTTGAGGCTTCTCAAAATTAAAAAAATTACGACGTTATTCAACAGCAACTGAAAATCTTTTTGAATGTCGCAACAACAAAAAAGGAACAAACATCAAGAAGCAGACCCTCTGTTCAGGCCTCCTACAGCGAGCCGGCAGCAAAGCAGAGTGAACTCAAGTGAACTAAAATCAATTGAATAATAATAAGGATTAAAATGTCTCCTTTGTGAATACTGTCCTTTAAGACATACAGAGCTAATAAAGCTTTAGTAGTGATGGACTCACTTGGTTTATGATTAATTTAACCAGTATTTTGTCAGAGTTAGAAAGATGTGGTGAGACTCACTTTCACATTTAGCCATATGTTTGCAAAAATGTAATGAAATGTCAACTCTTATTATTCCCTGACCACATGGTGAGAGACACAGGGACAAAGTCAAACAGGCATAGTTTCAGCCTTGTTCAGAAAAGAGGTTACAGAACAAACAGATCAAACTACAAAAAATGCAAATGTGTGTACTAAACACGTAGCATGTTTATTGAGGAGCCGTGGCTCACATTTCTTTTTTTTTAATCTTTCCCCTACAGTGACAATTATCTGAATTCTATTTTCAGTGGCTCAAGTATATAGGCCTACAGCCCGTATCCAAGAATGCATTTCCCACGACCACTAGAGTTCACTCTCTGTCTTTTAGCTCTGTGTTTTGGCTCCACCAGCTCCTGAGGGTTTAGCAGCCATGTACAGCTGATAAACCTTCTGTATTGTTCTCTCGTCTTCTTCTGATTTGTGTCACTTCCTGAGTTGTACGCCTGATAAACTTTTCCTTTTTTGCAGCTGAAAATCAATGGCAGAGCTAACCCACAGTTTTGGATGCTTCATAATATCCTATAAGCTTTGATCACAAGTATCATGTCATGACAGCGTTCATCATGTTGTTTACTCATGACTGACAGTTCAGGTGGTGGAGTTTGGTTTTTGTTATTAAAGTCTGCTTTTTTTGTTAGTGTGACAATGATTGATAAAAATATGTCATTCACATACAGTATTCTGCTGCACCAGAAAAGGAAAGGGATACTCCTCTCTTGCAGGGCACCTCTGTGCATTTTGTACCCGAGGCAGGCAGATGCCAATGTTGGCCGTGCCACAGGTCAACCCGGGACTGTGTTCACCAACTGCTCAACACACAAACAATGAGATGAAACTCACACACAGCAGCAGGTTAATCACTTTGTGAGACACATTGTCTCATTGTTTTCACGTCATCATTTAATACAATAGTATTTCATATTGATGATGGCCTCTAAAAAAATCCTATTACCGTTACTTTCTACTGTTGTTGTATATTTCTATTAGGTGCAACCGCTTTATTTACATTAACTTATTCAAGAGGAACTGCTGCTGTAATATTGCCACAACTCACACTGGCAGGTCTTTTTACATTCAGCATAATAAGCTTATAATACATTATGTGCTAAACACAGTAAAGAGCTATATCTCGTGGGAAAATGAACTTTTCCAACATTATTAGAATTTGACGTACATGATATGATTAGGAGCCAATATAAAAAATTTAATACAGGTCCTATTTTACAATTGTGTTTAAAAGCTTTATATTGAATAATCCTGTGAGGTGCTTTAGGTAATGTGTGCACACATACTGTGCACGGCTGATTGATGTCGTCGTTAAATCGTCCGAGGCACCTACTTAAAATGCTGTTCTCTCTTGTCTCTCCAGCCGTTTGTTTAAAAAAAAAATGGGGAAAAAAACCTTAAGGGTTTCAGTGCAGAGTTTTTTCATGACACAAGCAAAACTTATGCAAATGTAATAATCATTCATTAGTCATTATCAGGTGGAAGCCAGTTAGTTGAGTTGTTTTGTGCTTTTAAGGCTTTTTTCAGTCGAGTGTGCAGATGTGTTTTTGGTCTTCCATCTATTCAGGAAACTCTACACATTTGGCTACACAGTTCCAGACATGTAGCAACCACTTTTTAAAAGGTATAAAGTTTATAGTAAAGCTCCATACAGTGTAAAGGATGATTTACATGTGTAGTCTTATTATAAAGCAGGTCTATGTTTCATATTAATACTGTAAAAGTATTAAAGTTTGAGGCTGTAGAAAAATTCACACGACTTGTATTCAGAAATTGGGCCTTAAAACCATCCATCAGGACTTGTGTGACTTTGTGATGTCACAACAAAGCAGGCACCAAGCTCCGCCCACTTGGACCCATCATCAGTGTTTTACCTGAAATCTGCTCTGTTTTTTTGGATCACTCAGAAACTCACAAACAGTCAGCCAATCAGAAGAGAGGCTCAGAGCCTCCTCTTTTCTGACACTGACTGGGTGTTACTAAAGCTCCAGAGAGAAGCTTGAGAGAGGAAACTTGTTTGTTCTTTTGTTGGACTGACTGTTATTTCACGGTGTGCTACTGCTAATTTCTACTTATGTGGGGGTTTTAAATTATCATTCCTATTTTCTCGTCATATAAAGCTGAACTTTTGAACTCATGGAAGGTGCTATAAAGTTTATATTATAATTATTATCAAAACCACTTTATATATCTTCTTGTGGATCAACACTTCACTTTGACTTCGTAAAATTTACCAAAAAAAAAAAAAACCTACAGTACCAACACTAATCTACTGTTTCTAATCAGTGGGAGTTAATGTAATACCTGTCCAGCATCAAATATCTAAATATCTCTATCCACTCTTCTAACCAACACAGACATCTGCTTGGTGAGTGTTTTTCATCTGCTCATGTCCACCAGTCGCAGGCTGGGGCCGGGACACAATACTGGAGTGATTAACTGTATGAAATAAAAAATAAATAATAAATAAAAGAAACACATTTGAATTAACTGACCTTTTGTGACTTTTGAGAGTGGTTTGTTTTTCAGCTGACTGTATCAGAATTAAAGTGGTGGACAACAAACAGAGAGAACATTGATTGTTGACTTCCAAAGGCCCATTTGCACAAAACTTTGTCTCATTATTTATTTATTTGCACGGCTGTGTATTTGTAGGAACCAAATTAAATCTGAATCGCACAGGTGTTATTACCTGATAAACAGAGCAGAGATATCAGTGTGATTTAATGAGCTGGACCCAGAAAGACGGCACAAAAAAGACCAAACTACTCATCCCACAAACTATACGATTTAGTCTGTGACAAGACGAATCAGTCACGTGACGAGAAAATTAATTGCCCCCCCATAAAAAACAAGCTCCCAGTGAGAGGGTGATGGACGAGCAGCCTGATGGGACGGGAGCGAGGGGGAAGACCCTGCCAATAAGCGCAGCAGACGGATACTGCTGAGTGGCCGAAAACACAGCAGCTCTCCCTCTGCCACCACCGGGCCGAGTGTTGATCTATGGCGCAGCAACCGCAATCATTTGTCTTGGTTCTGCCCCACTGATCTCATTGTGTGTGTGTGTTGGGGGGGCCGGACTCTGAGCTACACTGTTTTATTTATTTAGTTTATTAGTGAACACCTGGATAAACAAGAGCATGTACAGTGGGTGGGTTGGGGTGGGGGTGGATGTGAAAGTCTGTGGAGGTTATGTGTTGCTTTATTATAGCTCTGTAAGAAGACCAGATTCAGGGCAGCATTAGAAATTATGAATGAATTATAATTGCTTTTTCAATCCACTGATTAGTAATTACTTCTATGGTATTCTCAAACAGCTTGTGACGTTCAGTTCACAATTATAAAAGAGTAGAAGGAGAAAATAATCTAATCTGAGGAGCTGGAACTGATGAACAATTATTCAACTCATCATTTCAGCTCTAAAGAAGGTTCATATGTCCTAAGTAATGGATTTATTCATGGTTAATAAATGATATCCTTTACAAAGAGTACAAGCTGAGACCCTCTGAACTGAACTGTACATTTAATAAATATGAATTTTCATTAGATTCACTATTTCAATTTAACTAAATACAATTTAAAGCAAGTTGTTGCCAGGATTCTCACCCAGTCTGGTTTCGGCTACAGGTAAAGACGCTGGTTTAACTTTAAAAAAAAAAAAAAAATGGTGGTCAATATTTATCCAAGATTTTTTTTTAAAAACTTAAACCAGTGTTTTTGGTTTGTCTCAACATGAAAACAGATTACGGTATGCTGCACAGAACAGATATTGTAGAAAAATCTAATTGAATACACTGTAAGATGTGAAACATTTTGTCACTTAACAGGAAAGGTGATGAAAATGCAAAAAAAAAACAATTTACTAATAAATAAGTAGCAACAAACTGGATTTCCAGGAGCCACAGAAAACAACTTATCTACAACTGCGAAATTTAGAGACCGATGTGTTGATCACATAATGGAATTCTTTCTGTTATAGCAAAGTAAAAGTAACGTCAACAACTCCTCCCACACTGGAGCAACATGGCAACCCAAAGATGATTCCTTGTGATGCGTTAGTCAATTATTACTGTAATCAACTATAAATAATAGTTCACATGACATCGTCAGGCTCGTATTCAGACTGTCTTTGTTCCAGCTGCAGACAATCAGCCCCATTCTGAACTCAGCCACTAAATGGTCTGATGCAGGATGAATAAATGATTGTGAAGTTGTTCTGAGTCCGTCATCGAGCGCCACTCAAGATTTCACCCTGACGAGATGCTGCAGATCGATGCTGCTGACAGCCAATGAACACCTTCTAAGCCTTCTGCACTGTTGGGCAAAAGCCAGCGAACTATCCAGTCAGTTCACGTACACACACACACACACACACACACACAGCCTGTAGATTAATTCATTCATTTTTAATTCAATGGGATCTTTGTTAAAAACCTGTGTGAGTCCGACGGGAGAAACAATCTGTAGGATTCTTGTTGTTGCTGACTTTGACGACACCGCAGTGATGGGCAGTTTGAGCAGTTGCTGCTTTCGTGTTTTATATTTAATGTAGGCTTTGGCCCAATATAATGTATTATTAAACGCTGCTTTCTTGTATTTATTCCAAACAAATTGCTATTGTGGCTTCCATAACAAAAAGACGATAACTTCCTACAGGCAGCAGCATAAAGAAAGTGAGCCACGCTGCTGAATGGTAATGCTGGAGAATTCAAAACAACTTATTCGTTGATGTGTTATCGTATATTTGGGGAAAAAAAAGAAAAGCTTATTTATATGAAAGAAATACAAATGATTACTTTGAGGCGCAGCAAATCGCACCCAGGTGGCCTTTTAAATGAGAAGTCCCACAGGCGGGTGGATAAAGGTCGACACCGGGGACAAGCTGTGCCTCTGCAAGCTTTACAGTGGCGAGGCCCACATACAGTACATTTATATTTTCAACAGCAGTAGCCGCTCAGTGCTGCCCGGCAATGCACCACTTTATTCAAGGCCACACTGCTTGCATGAGTGAAACTATTTTCATCAGCACACTGTCAGACAGCCACTGTGCACTCCCTTGACAAATGAGTAAACAATACTTTATAAAAGAAGCGGCAGGGGTAGGGGTGTGTGTGTGTGTGTGTTCTGTAATATGCCACTTTCCCTCCGAAACAAACTGATGAAAGTCGCTGCTAACAAAACAACTGTGTGTGTGTGTGTGTGTCTGCGACTCCAGTCTGTCAGTAGACAACTGTGTCAAGTAGGGCTGAGTTATTAGCAGACAAATGACCCAAATTCACACACAAACACACACACACATGCACGCTTGTGTTTATTTCAGAGCTATTGATTTCCTATTTCCAATTAATAATTGTAATTAGTGGCGGCATATTTCAGGCTGTACGGGACGCGGGTCGATGAGGGGGAGGACTGTGATGGAGGACGGGCCAGATGGATGACACAGTTTACTGCCCACGACCCCAAATAAAGTGTCAGTTTGCTGTGACACCGACCGACTCCATGACGGCGTGTGTGCGTCAGTGTCAGTTTGTGCGTCTAAAGGTGATTGAGTTTTTTGCAGATTTCCCCTTTAATGAGGCCATTTTCATGTCCAGATAATAAGGCAGCAAAGTCAATCAATGCAGCAAACGGTCATTTTAAGACCTCGGGGGTAAAACATCAGACCAAGACTTTTCACCCACTTCTAAGCTCTGCACTTTCCACATTGTTGTTGTTGCTTTTTTTTTTAAAAGACTAAATAATTGCTGTCATTAATGACTGTCAACAACTTTGCTGTGAAGTGATGCATGAGATGTGGCAACCTTTCAGTGGATCACTTAATGTCTGTGTGTGTGTGCATTGGACTCGATCAGGCGTGGTCCGGCTTGCTCTTCTTGTGTGGTAATTGCATTTTAATGATCTCCTTTTATGCAAACTTGGGGCATAAATTTGAGTTCAGGTCTAATGGCTCTTGGCAGGTGGTCGTCCTCCATCCCACCCACACCCAAATATAAAGAGGTGAGAGGTGCACATCGGTCATCTGATGGCTCCATTTGGCTGGGGTCAGAGGTCAGAGCTTTATCCTTGCGCGTTTCAGCAGTAGAGGGTGACCCAGTCAGCCCGGGTGTCACTGCTGTCTTCAGGCAAGATGTCTAAAGTCTGGCACAATGCACTGCCACTTCAGAAAACACACAAACATGCAGCAAATTCAGTCCCATAACACAAGTGGACACAAACATTGGGTGGGAGTCTCAAGATACTACGCTCTGGGAAATGCAGGCTTGAGGATATGATAATCCTCCCCTGAGTGTGTTGTAGAAAGGAATTGTCTTCCAACACTCACGGCAAGTGGATAAACCAAAGGGAAACTGAACAGAGCAAGAATACATCTTTTTGTGGTTTCAAGGCTCAGTCTCTGAATACACTCTGTGTATTTCTCTGTGGACTGAGGTTCGATACTTTCACAGTATTATTAAACCTAGAGCGGCTACATAATCACACTACACATGGCCATCTAAGGGATAGTTCAACATTTTGACAAATTTGCCTATTGCCTTTATTTGTCGTTGCATGTTATTTTGAGAGAGAGGCGCAGAGACGCGGCACGCGGTACTTTTGGTTTTCCCTAAATACACAATCCAACAACTCCAAAATGCTCGAGTTGAGAAGTTGTGACCTGCACATTCACCATGCTATGAAATAATAATGTAACTACACTCCAGACACGCCTGCTGGGCGGAGTGATTTCAAAAGCGTAAGTTCAGAGAATTTGCTTCATGTGTTGTAATGTTACATGGATTGTGTATTTAGGAAAAACCAAAAGTTCCATGTGCAGCGTCTTTGAGCCTCTCTCTCAAAACAACATGCACCGACAAATGAAGGTAATTAACGTACTCCTATGACTACTGGGATTATGGCAATGGGCAAAATTTGCCCAAATGTTGAACTATCCCTTTAAATATTAACATCTCCCTTTAGACTGAGACCTTTAATGTATCATTTCAATCTTCTTCATAGCTCTCATGTGTTGTTGCAGAAAATATATTTTCCTCCTTTAGCTGCTATTTCTGTAATTAGCACCATGATTACTTCTTACTTACAGCTAAGTCATTTACCTTAAATGTGTTACGGAGGAAAATCGTGCATAAAGAAACTGCCAGAAAACAACAGGTGTTTTCAGTATCCTTTTGAAACCACTTGTTTTTTTTAGGAGAGGTTCAAAAACAGGTCTAGTGATTTGATTTTTTTTTTCTAGCTGTTCGTCATGACTCTAGATGTTAGACATTGATAAGCAATGTTATCTGCATAACATTTTTGGCAAACGTTCACAGACACAGAGCAGCTGTTTGAGCACAGCTGGCTGTCACAGACAAAGAAGATAATGATATTCAAAAACCTCAGTTCTACTTTGTCTTAACTACTGATTAGCAAATTTGAGCATGCCAACACAATAAACTCAGATGGTAAACATTATCAGTGAGGATCCCCGAAACTGCTGTGACACTGATTAACCCAATTTCACAGCTTTCATTTCATATTCTTGCTCCGTTCCGTTTCCCTTTGCTTTATCCTCTTGCCGTGAGTCTTGGAGGATGATTCCCCCATAAAGGACTGGTGAAGTGTCATCTTATCCTAAACCTTGAGTGTGCTCTGAGTCAGTCCTTACGCCATCCTCGAGAGCAGGCTGGCTTTAGGGGATCCTTTAGGAATCAACGGACCGAACTCCTCTCTTGCTTAGAGGTCGGTGCAGCTCGCTCCTCTGCACTGCGAGGCCCTTTGAGAAAGGTCAAGACGGCTTGAAGTGCAAAATGACTGAGGGAGAAGTGGATGAGAAAATAAAGAGAGCGGGGAGGCTGCGATTGTGCTCCTCTTCTCCGAGCAAAAGTAAAGTGGAGGAAGACAGTCAATGAATAATTCCTGGCCATTTTCAAAGTCAAAGCGAAGTCAGTCACATGGGGAGGAAAAGGATCTATTGTACCGGCCACTTCAGCTGAAAGGCAGCGGTGGACGATAAACAAGTTAGTTTGGGAATTAATCAGAGTGCACAGAGAGAGAGAGAGACTTTGGAGGAGGGGAAGGGGGGCAGAGCGGACTGGGCGAGTCGTTATATTCCTTAATGGGTTGTCTGTCATGAGGTTTGGCCGGCGTGGGCTCACGTGGCATTAGAAGGAAAATGGGTAATCAAAAGGTTTCCGAGGTGAGGTGCCAGTCCATTTCCCCTCTCACTCTCCGGCGCACAAGATTGATGGTGTACGGAGGGCGAGGGAGGCGGCCTCTGAGGATTTGATGGGAAAACAGCAGACTGGAATTTGTTTGCTGATGGAGTCTATTTTCTCCAAATCTGTTAACAGAGCAGCTGAAACACAAAACTATACAGTTTCTGAAAAACACACAGCTTAGCTACTTCACTATGAAACTCCTGTGGAATAAATGCACTACTCCATACATTTAAATCTCCACTTGCTGCTGCTGTTTGATTTCTAACACGTTCATATTTTATAAGCCCTAGTGGATTCAAGCTACAGCCCTAGACAACAATTCATCACAATTCAGAGATTTTCACAGTTGTGTTTCTTATCAAATATATCTATTGTTTCACTATTATGGCAATAATCACTGGCTGATATTCTCGATGTCATTTTTTATTTTTATTGATGACAATGAGTCTGGCGGGTCCATGAGAAGATCTAAAAACCATTTCATTGTAGTTTCTCATCTCTCTCAGGCCTCTCTCTGAACAGGTCGGTGTCAACCAATCAGAAGAGAGGAGGCTCGGAGATTTCAATATACACATCTACCTGATCACTTCCTCCTTTAGTTTTTATTTCTGTAATTAGCACTCCAAATGTTTCCTCTTGGCCTGTCAGCTCCAAATCATGTTACAGGGGAAGATCATGCATAAAGAAACTTCCCTCTTGTTGAACGTATGTTCCTTCAAAACCACTTGTGCATTTCTTTTTTTCCATTTTTATTCAGGAGAAGGGTTGAGGACAGGTCTAATGACTCCATTTATCCCATCACTGTCACTGACACAGGTGCTGCGGTGTACTCGGCTGCAGGAGCTGTTTGAAGCAGTTCAGCCAGTTGTCCCGCTTACAGTAGTTTCACATTTCGGTTTGCAAACAAATCACAGAAAAAAAATCAACAAATCTTTCGTCTTTACACATTAAAATTATCTTAATGGTTAATCACGCGGAAACGAAGCCAATTAATGTGTGAGTTTATTGATTCCTATTGTGCCATTGCTTTTGGAAAATATTTCAGTCGTCAGGGCAGAGGAAGCATAAATGAACCAAACTCTTCTGCACACTGTGGCCAGGTGATTCTCAATCAGACAGCTTCATCCAGAAGTGAAAGCAAAACATTTCTATTGCATAGAGATGGATGCATTAGGTCCGTGAGCATTAGCATGCGTCAGTCAGTAAAGGGAGGCAGGCAGAAACACAAAGAATGAGCCTTCAAATTATAAACCTGAGAATTTTCGCCACATCAAACACTTTTCAGTCCTCTTTAGTCATTTACTCTGCTGTAGCCTTTAAATACATTTACACTTATAGATTGATGCAAGAAAATGTAAAATTAAGCCCATAAACCTACATGTGCTCATTAGATTCACCACTAAGGCCCAATCCCATTTCACCCCTTGGCCCTACCACTTACCCCTACCCCTCCGTTTTGCGCGTTCACGTGTAGGGGTAGGGGTGTCCCAATTCCCTTAGGACAGAGGGGTAGGGGGAAGTGGTAGGGCTACATAGCCCTCCAAACGGAGATTTTTCAGAGGCACACTCCAAACGGAGGGGTATGAAAATTTCCCAGAATGCATCTTGCGGCAGCCGGCAGCGGTGGCTGTAAAACGAAAAGCTGTTTTATTTCTCACTGTAGCGCGGTTATTACGTCACTTTATTAAGTTTTTATATTTTTTCTTGCGAGAAAGTAACTATTTAGGTCCCAAATGTGCGTTTAGTTTATCCAAATGACGGCGGGTTAGAAGTTTGCTCCGACGATTTTTCGGAGAAGTGAAGCTCCAGGAGGAGCGGCTCCTCACAGAGGCAGCAGCCGGTCTGCAGCGCTGCTCCACCGGCCAAATTACGTACTCGTCCCGGTCCCGCCGGGAGAGAAGGCGGTCGTTAATTAACTTATCCGCGGGTTTTTAGAGGTTTACCACCAGCATGTTAAATTCTTTTCAGCATTTAAATGTTGGTCTCATTGATGAAATCTGACAATTGTGACAGTAGCATTAGTTTATTTGGATGAAAAGTTATGCTTCATGTATCAGACAGAGGAGCAGGCAGCGCTGCCTCTGGGCTCTGTGTACAGAAATCACCACATTTACATCAGTAAATAAATGTTTTACAATGAACCGATCAGTCTGCATTAAGTTGTATCTTATTTTATTAAGTTATATGGAACACGCTATTTGATTTCTGGGAAAAGCTCGCCGCATCAGCTTACGTAAAAGCCAGTGAGACTACGTGATGACGTATGTGATTGTTGAAGGGGTGTCCCAATTCGGAGGGGTTGACTTTCTACCCCTACCCCTTGTAGCTCCGTTTCAAGGGGCGAGGGGCAAGGGGTAGGGGAAGGGGTAGGGGTAAAAAAGAGAAATGGGATTGGGCCTTAAGAGTCCTCAAAGATTTATGATGGTGCACATCTCATGGACGTGAGTCTGTGAATGAGTGGGATTAAATATTCTTTACAGCCAGAAAGCAGCTCTCGACCCACACTTACACTTTAGCCACAATTAGAGGTCACCCAATTAATCGTTTGGCCGATAAATCAGCTCCGATAGGACATTTTCTAAACCATTGTTAATGCAGACGTTAGGCTCCGATAGTGGTCCATGGCTGTGTGTGCACCAGATCTGCACACGGATTTAAGCCAGGGAAACACCTTAGTTAATAAGATGACTTTGTTCATAAACTATAAGCATGATAAGGTTTCAGTTTATTCTACAGCATCATTTAGGAAGATACAGGCCTATCCATCAGTGGAGACCAACAGCCAGACACTGAGGCATATCCAGCCAGCTCCTCTCCTCCTGTCTGGGAAACTGAATTTTTATAGATGTGAAACATCATTATGTTTTTACAGCTTAAATCAGGACCGCTTGTTTGTTGATACTTTGACACCAAATTATATTAAAAAAAGACAAAAAAAACATCAGGACGTCTGTGTCGGTTGTTGTTAGTGTCATGAGCTCGATGAGGTGGAAGCATGGAAGCATTATCCCTCTCTTAAATGATCAAGAAGACTGAAGATTACATGTGTAGACAACCTAGATGTTACTAGCTACAGGATACGGCACACAACATAAATGGTTTCATTTGAATTTAGTAACTCTGACTATTACAAGCAGGGCAAACGCTGGCTAACCAGATGTCATTAAAAATGTATGACACAGCCAGGAGGGGAAAACAACACCTGAATAGGCATAATGTTAATATTGCCAAATTCCCCAGATGAATTCAAGGTGGGAGTAAAGTTAATGCTTTTTTCCCTGTTTTTCTTGCTCTTCTTTTCTTGTTTTTCTACCCTGAATGACCAAAGAGAGATTTGCTCACTTTGGCATGATGAAAGATGCAGCGTGTCACTTCAAATAACTTGCAAACAACCTCAAGAGAGCAGGTGAAA
This sequence comes from Trachurus trachurus, assembly GCF_905171665.1. NCBI lineage: Eukaryota > Metazoa > Chordata > Actinopteri > Carangiformes > Carangidae > Trachurus > Trachurus trachurus. The sequence goes on from NC_139893.1 coordinate 29,152,207, forward strand.
TGTAACAAGCAGGTGAGAGGGTCAGGCACTGGCAGAGACATCTCCATTAATAGGCCTCTCCATTTCTTAATAGGCTTTGTTATGTAGTTACGGCATGTTGTTTGTGTCAGCTGATGTAATACTTCAAAATGTAAGTAAAGAGGAGAAAAAATTGTAAAAGTTCAACATTTAGTTACTTTTCTAAGAAAAACACATTTTATGAAAATAGTTTGTTAATTGATGACTATCAGTGACAGATGTAGTCTGGCTGCTAATTTGTTTGTTTACGCTCACATTGTCTATGCAGTCCGTTGTGTTTAGTCTCTTTCAAACTGTTCACCACTGGTTTGACATGTAGCACCGAACCCCTGACTTCATGAACATTATAAACTCACTGACATTTGAGCACTTTGTTTTCCACTAGAAGACAGACGGTGGCTTTGACTGTGTGGTTAGCTGTAATTTAAAAAAAAGTGGAAAGTGCTAAAGGATCATTTTTCTTACACTCACAACAGGGTAAAAAAAAATACTATATGCTTCTTGGCTCAGGGCTCTGTACTGTAGAAGCCGGACTTCGAAGCACCAAACAGCGGCTTGCAGAGAGCCAATCACCCCTCAGGGCTCGTGGTGAAATTTGATTAAAAAGTTTGTTGGTAAATTAATTTTGACCAAACACGAGGGGCATGCTGATGTGGCTGTAGCCGTTAATTGGACTTGGCAGTGGGGCAAGTCCACTTGTCAGCATTGTGTGTGTGTGTGTTTGCTTGTGTGTGCGTGTGTGTAGCAGTGTTCGTGTTGAGCAGGACAATCAGTGTCCCTTTAGAGTGTGTATTATCATTGAGGGCCTGAATGAAGTGCCAGGATAAACATCCAGAGGAGGTGCAGCACACACACCTACACACACACACTAATGACTTTCGATGGAGCCATGACAGCCCTGAGTGTGTGATACATAACAAGCTTGTACACAGTAAGAACACACACACTTTTCTACTATACATTCCTTTGATCCTGATCTCCATACAGTACGTTCAGCCTCTTTCATTTTAACTAATTATACATTTTATGATCCTTTTCTCTTTCCCCTTCTCTCCTCAGCGCTCCTTGTGTCTCTCCTGAGAAACTCACTGCATCACTCCTGCACTTAATGACTTGCTGAACTCGGCCAGTTGGGTAATGAAAGATCTACTTTGTCATAAGACGCCGGCCGTCTCCTGGAATGGGCTTCAGAGCAGGACGAAGCCTGGCGGACACCAGCGGCTAATGGCTGCTGACCCCTCAGACTCACCTCTCTCCAACGATGGCAACAGGTATAAGCTGCCTAATGAACTTGATGCTAATGAAGAGCAGTGGGACTTCACAGTAATCTATTGCCAGGGAAAGCTCAGGTGATCTGGACTCAAACTCACGGTGCTGTCGTGACAGAGCGGCAGGCGCAGAGCATTAAAGGGACAACGAGGAGTTTCTATTTGGTTATAAAAAAGTCTCACGTTAATGTGGATGAATCTACGCTACCCACGCTTGTTAATGGGCCCATTTTCGATAAAGATATTGTTTTGTCTCTATCGTTATTTTGTTATTATTAGTGGTGGCGGAAATGCTGGTCGAGCCGACCAGCGAAGGTTCACTCCCCATCTGTGGGCAGACTCTGGTTACATGTAAATAATGTGTGCAACTCTGGCTGTGTTATGGCCGCTGAACGAGTGTGTGCATGTGTCTATCAGCGGGAAACTAGAAGCCACAGCACTGGGTAATTACAGCAGTGCACCAGAGCAGAAAACAAGAAGAAATCAAAGAAGCGCAGAGATAAAGATGAGGTTAACAATACCTGCACATTGACGAGAGCAGCTCCGATTAAAAAGAAGGTTGCTTGTACAGAGGGACATAAGGGACATAAGGGGGAAAAAAACCTTTGGCCCTGGGACCCGAGGATAAACAGAAAAAAAAATATGAGAAGAATATGTGAGGGAATAAGTGAGACTGGTGAGTTTTCATAGATAAAATCATCAGTCTGCTGCTGAAAGAAGGACTAGACGGCGGCGGACTGCGCCAGCTCAGGAAAATCCTCTACATTGTGTTGTGTATTCACGTATTGTGCAACCTTGTAAAAGTTGTGAGTGGACACGAGCATCTGAGAGTAAAGACGGTCTACGTACTACGGTCTGGAGTACGCACAAAACAAGAGATATACGCATCCTCCTCCTGATAAAACTTAGATAGAAATCCACCATACAATATGTTTTAGCCCTGGTAGACAGGAGACCTGATTCTTACACTAATTTGCTCATGTACGAAGCTTCATAAAATCTTCCATCCATGTTGCTATGGTTCCTGGAAAATAATACGGTATATTCCACTTGAAAGATTAAATATACTCTTGGAAATGGATGTAACACCTTTCTTGAGATCCGATTGCCCTATGTGACCTACAGTATATGGACACCTCGCCAGCCTCTATAGCAGATCTGACGTAACAAGCTTATCAGACCTGAATTGACTGGTCGTACAGCATCTCTCCAAATTCACCCTTTTGAAAATGACCACCTCCTTTTGAGGAGGGTCTTTGTTAGTTTGGAATGGGAATTAATTTGAAGTAAGCTGTGCTGATGTCCACTCCCACAATCAGACATTTAACAGATGAAGTCCCTCCCTTAATTAACCAGTTTACATTAGTAACAGTCCTGTCTTTGTGTTTGTTTGTGGTCAGAATAACATGTGTCTATAAGAACCAGTTCAAGAGCAGGCACTTATATGCATTTAACCCCTGGATCCCTCTCCCTGCTCTTACGATGAACTTTGCTCTGTTTGCTCAACCTCAGCTTCCAGTTTCACACTGCATTTAAGTTGAAGTTTAAAGTAACACCACAGTGTGAGTCCTGTGGTCTAAATGTACAGTACCACCACTGAAGTCCTTGAAACAGTAAATAACAGGTGAGTGAGCCCCGGTGTCTAAGTGTAATAAAGGTAATCTTCATGAAAGGCCACACTGCACATCACCGTTCCCCAGGTCTTTAGTTTCCCATTGAGTCTGTAGCAGCCTATCAGCTCCTGACTGGGGCTTAGTTCATCCTTTCCTACAGTGAATGGCCTCCAGGCAGCCTCCACTTTGTTCCCTCTTGTCTCCCAAAGGAGGGATGACCTTCCCATCCCATTCAGGATTGCAGAGTCACCGCCTCGGTACCGGTGGGGATTGAAAAACTCATCTCGTCTAGAAGCATGTCACGTCCGTCTCTGCCCTGCCTCCCTCTGTCTTCCCCCAAATCACACCTCCACTTCCTCGTCTTGCTCCTGTCTCCTTTCAGAGAACTTAACCTCTTACACCTGCTGCTTTTTTCCTCCTTCAAGTTATTTACCTGGTAATATCTCACAAACAAGCATTTTCCACAAGCAATCTAAGTAAGATGAGAAGTGGCCGGGAGCACGTTACCGTCTGCAAATGTTTCTGGTTGATGAAGATGATTAGGTTTTATATTGAGGTCTTTTTTATACATTTATCACTAATCTTTGATTACTGATGAAAAGCTGATTATTATTGACACGACAGTACAATATAAAAGAAATGATATTTAGAATCGAGCATTGGTATGTGAAAGTAATTCAAATTCAAGAGAAGTAAAACAAGATGACTTAAAAACAAAGAACTGGCAACTCTTTTTATGAAGGTGACATAAACACACGCACAAACAGAATATTATGCACTCAACAACAGACCTTCAAAAACACAAAGTAAGGTCATAATAATCTATCTGATAAACAGGTTTTATGTGATCAAATAGAAGTAGATAAGTTGTGAATTGAAGTTATAAATAAAGTTAAATTTGACAAATAATCTGAACTCAAGGTGTATTTAGTGTCCTCCCCTATACTGTAGCTTTCAACCACAGCTGTCAGGCTTCATCCAGTGTTCTAGACAGAGTTGTAGTGCCGCTGTTAACAGAGATCACAGTTAACCCATTCTGTGGGTAAACACACAGTTTCTATGGTGACAGGTTTGCATAGACCAGTCGACTATGATCACATGATCATGTTAAGAACAAGATGCCGCATCAGACAAACATCCCGCTCACTGATATGAGGTGGAACCGACTCTGTTATGTTTCTGTTAAAAGAGGGAAACTGTGAGAGGGGTGGAGGACGAATGAAAGAGTCTTTTCATCTTAACTAATAAACAACTTAATTTACCGCACAGGCAGCTGCTGCACACTTTTAGCTGGATGTTGTTTTTCCTTGGGTTTCCAAGCGACTCTAACGTCAGTATGGCAACTAGGACCATTTCATTTTCTTTTAATTTTTCTCATTCATTATTTGTATATGAAATACACTTTATTCATGATTAGATGTCAAGGGATTAAAAATGTAGATAAATCTCAACTACACCTTTGTTGTCAAGTAATTTCCAAAATTATAACGCAGGAAGACAACTAACTCACTCGGGGCTAAAGCTGGACGTGAACTGTATAGTTTTAGAGCGTGGTTTATTTCACTCTCATACTGTTTGTTTGAGTCCAGGGTGTCAAACCAAAGCTCAGGATTTATGTCTCTGTCCGAACATCAGCAACGACCTGAGTGCTGGAACTACATGTTTGAACAATGCTAACAAGACAAAAGACGTTACTGCTTTGATAATATGTGTAAAAACCTCAATAAAAGGCAACATCTTCTTTTCTCATTCATATTTGCCATGATGGGAGGAGGAGGAAATATCAAACAGAAAGCAGCTGTTACCACAGCAACACCAACCAGACCTCCATATTTTCCATCCAGCATTGCGTTGCTATGGCGTCTTCTGACGTTCAGTTCAGCACTCTGAGGAAAAAAAGGCTCTGACATTGAGAAATGGACTCGTGGCTCCGTGACAACGTCGAGAACCACGAGTCCTGACGTCGGCCAACATTTCTGACGTGTCAGAAATCCATCCAACCAGGAACAGAGAGTTCAGCCCTCATTGCCCTCTGTACAGTACACGACGAACAACACCTAACGAAGCTGAAATTACACCTCACTCTATAATGAGTCATGTGGTTTAAAAATTGACTCAAAAACAGGCTGTTCACTGACAAAGGATGGAAGCAGATGCCTGTGAAAGCTTCGGAAAAATCTACAGTAAGGAGTGGCCCTTGAGTTCAGATAATGATTTAGTCAACAGTTTTAAATTACAAGGATAAACATTGAAACTTCAAGGCCTGAGGAGGGAGGGGCCGTCACCTCAGCATATATGGCGTAGATTATCAGAGTGGGTCAAGCTGCAGACTAGCTGCTCTTTGACTGGGTGACGGTGGGATGTAAAAGAGGCTTAAGTTAGGTCAAGGTTAAAGATTGGTGCCACATGTTGGAGGACCCCACAGTTTTCTGATATCGGAACCTGATCCCTGGTGCAGGGCTGAGTGAGAGGTCAGGAGGTCAAAACACCATTTAAGATGAGTGTTAACTGTCTCGCTGCCACACCCTGTCTGTGTGATTTCCTTCTGCTGAGGATGCAAATCCTAAAAATGATCTATGGTTTAATTTTTATAAAAGCCTCAGTAATTCTGTGAAACAGCTGGACACTGCAGTTTTAATCAAACCATACTCAAATGAGGAGTTTGTTGGGAACTGGTTTTGGAAACAGTGGAGGCTTATAAAAGTAGAGGTGGCCAGGATCTAAACCTCCTGTCGTATCATTGGGCGGCTCAGATTAGCATTCCAAGAAAATCCCTCAATCCTCGGGGTCACGGCAGAAAATGCCACTACATTTCAATTACCACTGAGGCTCTATCTGAATTCTGATACATTGAAAAAAGTGCAAAAAAAAATATCCTATAACCCATTTGTTAGGAATAATTTAAGAGTCTGGTACAAAATACAAGCACACTTAAACTCCATGTCAGATTTATCAGGTTTAGCTCCAGTGGGGAGAAAACGTAGATTTCCTCCAGGCAGAGGTGACCCCAGCTTTAGACTCTGGGCAGAGACAGGGATTAGTAAAGTTATGGATATGTATGACAACAATGATATACAAGGATGTGCAAAGAATTTTATAACATCCCCTCAAAACACTTTTTCAAATATCGACAAATTAGGAGATTTACATTTGAACAGCCCCATGTACTCCAAGGTCAGGTTAGATCATTGTCATGGTCATGTCCACGTTTCCCTTATCTATAATGGTTCATCTAAATAAAACTTGAAGGTTTGGTTTAGCAACTCAAATGACTGGATTAAAAACTTTCTGTATTATAAACAACAAATATTCCAAAATACTTTTAGGACCAAAGCATTATTTTATTCCTTATCTGGATGCTGTGACTTCTTAGTCCCACATGCAAAGAATACATTGGGTGTTGTCTCTGTTTGTGAGAAATTACCATTTATTCTGTCACTCTCAGGAGCAGATTACAACGATGTGAACTGTAGAAACACACCATGATGAATGTTTGAATAAAGTTGGTAGTAAAGAGTTTCTGAGTGTCAGGGAACAAACACACCACAAAAACACAAATCAGAAGCAGAAGCAGAGGCAGAGTTACACTGCGATGGATCTGTATGGATTTTGTACAGTGGAGCTGCAGAGTGGCACCGGGAGATAAGCTCGGAGGAGACAAACAGAGGAGCAAGGAGAGGGAACAACAGCAGAGGGAAAACACTGGCTGCACATTATGATGCTGCTGCACACCTTGACAAGCTTTACGCCAGCAAGACGCATCGTGTAAAATTTGGCACTTAGGCTTTGAGAGGAGGCAGCAGAGGCAAATACATCACTGCAACTCTATGAACGTGTTAGTGTGTGTGTGTGTGTGTGTGTGTGTTGGCTTCATCTGCATGGGTCCAGCTCTGACAAATGGATGTCTGTGCAGAATGGTGAGTGAGTGTCCGTGTTGTTACCTTAGCGGTTCACACAGGAACCAACTCGACCTTCACGTATTATAATATTTATGGGAAGTACAAAGAGCTCAAACATGGATGAGTACAGCGCATTGTTGCTTTACACAGAGTGGAATCTGAAAGAGTTTGACCCAGGGGTTATGGATCGGAAAACCTACATTTCTTAGTAAGATATTACTTAAATGGAATTATGACTGAGGGACTGGAAAAAGAAGACAGTGAAGGCTGGATCACAGCAACAAGGTTTAACTTTTAAACTACATTGAATCATTGTTTAAGTTGGAATTCTGTTGCATCAAAATATTGTCAAAATTATAAAAGATTGAACTCATTGTCCCGTTTAGTTTTCACTTCACAAAAAAGGCGACAACGAGGAGTTTTTATTTGGTTATTTAAAAGTCTCACGTTAATGTGGATGAATCTACGCTACCCACACTTGTTAATGGGCCCATTTTCAATAAATATATCATTTTGTCTCTATAGTTATTTTGTTATTATTAGTGGTGGCGGAGATGCTGGTCGAGCCGACCAGCGTTTCTTTACTTTCGGTTTCGTGGCGAGTCATGAGAATAACGCCGCCGAATCACAGTTTATGGTCGGAACTACGACGGTATGTGATCGTCCTCGAACCTCTGACTTTAATTCTTGATGAATGAAGACATGAGTCTGTCTTGTGCCGGTCAAAGAATTTCACGGTGCGCGCAGAGGCTCATTAATGTAGTGTGAAAACGCTTCGCTTTTCCAAAACTCCTCGTTGTCCCTTTAAAAAAAGAAAAAGCATTCAGAAAAATTTCAAGGACAAAATTAATAAATGGCACAAAAGAATTGTTCAAATATGAGACATCATTATGTCTTCCGCATGTATTTAAATGTGAATGTATGATTCCTAGACTCTCTATGCCCTCCTTGAAAAAAAAAACACCGACTGGCTCCATGTGCTCAGTTCTGCTAATTATCTAAAGACAGTTCTGCTGTTTTACATGCTTTAAGTACATCCAGTACAAGAGACACCAACAACAGCATTCTTTTGCAGGTAGCTAACATTGAGAGGCATGTTAATGTAATGTGCTGGAGCATCATCCGTCTCCATGACAACAAATGGAAAACCGGCGCCCAACTCGTTGTTTATGGCTTGGTGAAACACAGACAGAAGAGAACCTGAAAAGGACCTGATTGTTGCCACATGGAGCCACGGCAGAGCTCGACATGTTTCAGGGCTGAGCTGAGGTTATCTGGGTCCAGGCTGAGCTGAGAGCACCGCCCTCAGTTTGGCCAAATGAAATGAGATTAAAAGCAAACACTTCAGATAAAAACCCTGCTCCAGCCGTGCTCCTGTGATGAACACAGACTGTTCTTGTGTGTTTGCAGCCATATTTTGTTTTCGAACCTCAGCTTAGGAACTGCTCCTGTGGTCAGGTGGGTGGAGTATCATTCGGCTTTGAATATGACTAGAAGGCTTTGCATTCAGTTACAGCAACAAGTTCTCATGTGCATACATCAGCTCTTATTCATGCTGAATATTAGAAAATAATATCTATAAGAAAAAAATCTGTGCAACAAAAAATATTTAGGTTTTGCTATATGGCTGCAGTGCATCAAACTAGAAACACAGCACTGACATTCTGTACAATCTTAATGGAAAATGTATTGGCTAACCATTTCTTGTTCACACACCCCGTGCACACAACAGGATTAGTGCTGATTTGTGACAATCTGACAATAATTAGCCATAACATTAAAATGTATGTGTAACTTTATATTCATCTTATTTTTTTCTATTCATTAGATTCACATGACGTCACTGTGTTTCTGCGCCGCCATATTTGTGTCTGAATCAGGGCAATCTGGGCACGGATCACAGCATGTAACGTTACCAGAACAAGTGGAGTAGTAGGAGGAAATCAGCAAGAGACCGAAAATTGACGTTATTTGAAAGATGCCAGGATTATATTGTGCTGTTGACTGTGATAGCAGTCGCCAAAGAAACCCCGGACTGCAGTTTTATTCCATCCCAAAAGACGTAAAGTTATAGGCGGAATAAATGGTTGACTGCAGGCAGTCTATCAGTCGCAGCGTGGCCGTGGGCTGTGACAAGTCTCACAAAAAGAGGGGATTCACTTTTTTTTTTAAATAACATGGATATATTGAATTCTGCATTTTGATTACTTTCTTATTAATTACTCACTGATTCTGCATTCAGTCTTTTATTTCTGTATAACAGACCGTTGCTAAGTAAAACAGGCCGTTGCTAGGGACGCCGCTCTGATCAGCGGAGCAGGGCAGAAGAACTATCAAGGATTTTTACCTTGTGTTTCATTTTTACCAGCTTCAGACTAATTGTGATGTTAGAAAAATGACTTGTAGCTTGTTAGAGGGAGAGTGGAGGCTCTCTGCCTCCCTCACCGCTGCTGGAACCAAACCTGCGATCAGAGCGGACAGAGCGGACGGGCCAGCGCAGTGTCACAGCTGTGCCCAGCTGTGTCTGTGCCACCGCGAGTCCCTGACACAAACGTGTCCCGTAACCGTAATCTCTTATGACAGACAGGACTACATAAATGCGCATATCGTAACATTTACATGATAATTCATCAATCTACTGATTGATTATCAAAAGCCCATTGAAAACAACTACACACGAGTCGACCGAGAGGAGGGTGAGGAGCAAACAGCGGAGAAGTGACCGGACTAGGACTTTGATCAACATTACGTCTTAAATTAATTAATTTACTCATAAACTGTGTAATAAGTGGGATAATATAGAGTTTGTCTGTTGTTATAGAGATATAAACCCAGACAGGATGTATGAAACCCTGTCATTTTGTCAAGAAACTGTCATTTCCATCCTGCGGTTTGCATGCTGTCATATGAGGAGACCTGTCAAATCGGACACAAATATGGCGGCGGTCCCTTCGACGTGACGTCACTGCAACCCATGAATAGTTCTGAGGGTTGTGATTGGGCAGATTAAACCCCGGGTTCACGAAAATGTTTATTTTTATATTCTTTACTTTTGCCATAACCACAACCTTGACCAAGCCTTTAACTATACATGTGTTGCCATGTGCCAGTGTAGGACATATCCTAGCTCTTTAACCTTGATGGTGTAACTACATACTGAAATAAATTGTATTGGATGTTTAATTTGCATAATCTATGCAGTGAAATGAAGGTAAGTATTAATAAAACTAACATGACTTTAATAAAAGTCAGAGGACACAGACATAATCACTACTGATCAAAATGACTCACTTCTTAAACTGTCCATGTGGCAGCTTCTCTGCTTAATTATTGAATCTTTATCATGTTCAACTGCGTCTTTGCGATGCTCATCCACTATCTCATCCTTCTTGCTCTCAGGAATCTCTCTCATCACACAACAATTGTCCCTACATGATCATTTCCATCTGGGTTTGTCCTTATCTACTACTTTCTCTTCTTCTTCCTGTGTCTGCTCTTTTGTCTTCGCCATCACATCCTTGTCTTCCTCTCATTGCCTCACCACTCCTCTGTCTAAGCTCTTTATATATCTCCTGGCAAAGCAACAAAGTTCTTCCACTGGGCTGGTGTTTGAGGAGGTGGCCGAAGCTCACACTCAGCTAATCTGGTTAGCTACACCAGGAGACTATGCAGAGGACGCTGCTGTGGTCTTCTCTTCCTCACTCAAGGGCAACCTGGGTCATTTTAGCTGTTTTCTATGATTGTAAATTGTTGTTCTTTTGACTCAATTGAACTCAAAGCAACACCATAGTGGTGTGCATAGCCAGCAGCAACATGCTTACCCGGCTCTCAGTGCTTGCTGCAGTCTCTGTCTCCGCAACCAAAAACTTAAAAACTGTGGTTCAAAGTCTACTGCACAGAAGGAGTTTTTGAAAATATCAGTTTTTAAGGACCTAAAATGCCATTTAGGTGTGGATGAGAGGCCCAAATGCATAAAAAAGTATCTGGTTTTAGCCGTTAACGGGGAGACATGGTCTGAGTCTGGGTCTGACTGAGGCTCAAACTGTGGCAGAGTCAGTTGTTTCGTCCTCTAACTGTATTGGTGCTCTCTGCTCTCTCTCAGCATGTGGTGGGCAGAGCTCAAGGCATCATCCAGGTTTAACAATCAGGAAGTCAGAAGAGATGAGCTTCAGACACAGTTTTTATACTGTATGTGAAACCAAAATAATAATCACAGCCGATGATGTCAACATCCTCTGATAGAATGAGCTTTAATGAGCTGGACAAAAAATGATCATTGTAACCTTTATGAGAGGAGAATGTACTGCAGAAGTCTTAGATGGGACTACATCAGTACACCAGTTACACACTGCACCTAATCAACTGCAAACTGAGAGCTTGGTTTTTGGATATATTAAGAATGTATCCCTAATTCACCAACCACAGCTGGGTTTTATCTGGATCTACTTCCCTCTGTGAATAATTACACCAAACCTCTCTCTATAATAGTGGAGGCTCCGCTTTACTCATTAGTATTAGAGGAGCAGGCGCCGATCCACCTATCAGGATCCTGCACTGTGAGACATTAAACTTTCAAATTCATTCAGCACATGCCACTGTCGACAACTTAACCACAGTTATTTTACAAACATCACGCTGCTCTCACCCTGAGCCATAGTTTATTAGAAAACAAAACAATGTGGGACCATAATCTGCTACCGTTGGCAGGATTTGTTTCCTCTGACCAATCAGGAGAGAGTGTGCATGAAATAAAGCACAGCCAGTGTAAGCACAGGCTCAATATCCCCATGGGGGACAATGACAATTCAGTCTCACTGTGCAGCATCTTTATAGCAAATCACATTCTCCCACAAGTAATGAGCAGATGACAAATTCTATTGTAGGGATGTGAGGATTCAGTCTTCACACTGTGCTGTATTAATCTGAGATGGGACATTGGAAAAAAGATGTGTTTTTTTCTCGTTTTTTAATTTATTTTCCACTCTGTGTTTGTGTGTAAGATTTATTTCACCATTACAATAAAGCAGAGGGAAATAAAAGGAGGCTGATGGGTGGACGATAGCTGCAGCACATTAAAGACAGGAAGTCAGCCAAACTTCCAGAGTGACACACTTAACTCTTCTTGTGTTTATCTTTGCTCCTCTTCTTAAACAGGGACATTACTGTGCAGTCAATACTTTATCCTCCCTGTCCCCTTTAGTCTAAGTGCTGGAGGATTTACCTCACCTCCCTGTCTCAGCTTGGCCTCAGTCCCCCGGCCCCCAGGCAGCAATAAAAAGAGGTAAACAATGAGGCTGAGAGCACACCAATAATAAAAAGGGGGTCTAAGGGGGTTGTTTAAGTCGTTAAGTGTCAATGGCCCTTCGAAAGCCAAACTATCCCGCCATCACACACGCTGCACTGGACTCCCACAATATCAGCGCAGGTAGTTTGAAGAGCTGAGGAGTGGAACCTGATGGTGGAAATGAGACTGATATTGAGATGCAATACCTTCATTTCAGGTCCAAGGTTGCAATCAATACAGGTCTTATTGTTCCATAAAACAACACTGACCTAAAAGTCTCAGTAGCGTCTGACAGAGCAGCTGATCAGTGACCATGACTCACTGTTTACTGACATTTCAGCTGCTCACACTTTTAGCATTCAAGACTCATTTTGGTCCTCCATCATCTCATCAGTGTTCAGCTTCCCGGTCAGTTGGACACTTGTCTTTAAGTCTCAGAGGACAGTCTCACACATCCTCTGATTTGAGACTGTCCTCTGGCGAAAATCGACCACAGGTCATCTCTGTCCAAACCATCATACCCGACTGAGGAACAGCAGTTATTCTAACCCTCCTCCCTCCCCCCCTGCCATGTGCATTTGTTTTCAACGAAGCCAGTGAGAAGGCAATCCATGGAGTGGTGGATAACGTTATATATGGTAATGGTAATAGTACAGTATAATAGCTTTTCTTTTTTTTGCCTTTATGGATAGTACAGTTGAGACAGACAGGAAACAGGGGAGGCAGAGAGAGGGGGAATGACATGCAGTAAATGGCGCCCGACACGGGCCTCGAACCAGGGCCGACTGCAGCAAAGACTGTGCCTCTATACATGGGGCGCCCGCTCTAACCACTACGCCACGCGACGCCCCGTAAATAGCTTTTCTAGTCTCTGGGACCACTCAAAGTGCTTTGCACCGTTGATCAGATTCACCCATTCACACACTGATGATACAGTACATACAGTAGGGGGCAAGTGTGAGATCAGTGTCTTGCTTGGAGAAGCCAGGAATCGAACCACTGACCTTCTGGTTAGTGGACGCCCTGCTCTACCTCCTGAGCCACAGCCGCCCATCATATACTGTATGTTTTATGATGCGTGTATTTGGGTAGTTTTATCTGTCATAAAGAAGAGATTATGGAACATGGGGCGTGTTTGTGTTGTGGCGCTGCCAAGACAAGATCTGGGACACAGGGTCGGAGGCTCTGATCTTGCAAGGTTGGTTTTCGGCCAAGAGATGCTAGGTGGAAGGCAGAGAGCCTCCATTCTCTATTGACAATTACTTTGTAGCTGTTTAATTAAGGTAAAAATCTTGCATAGTTTCTCTTTAAGTTATATACAGTAATACGTTACATTTCTTTTAACATAGCTTTTATTGTGCTTTGTGTAAATGTACTTTCTGTTTGACTCTGGCTGGATTTGATAGGCACATTTAAGCTGAAGACAAATTTCTGCCTTTCGAAAATGGTAGACAATAAGGAATTTTAGATTCTATTTATAACTGAAGAACAGCTGCAGAAAATGCTGAGGCTGATGAAGACAAATCAGGAAGTGACTGTGGGGCCAGGAATCAAACCCTGAATTGCTGACTCAGCATTTTGAGTCATAATATTGAAATAATTCATTTTGTCCAAAAAATAATTTTTATGAACGAAAATGATGTTACACAGAATCTGCCCGAGGTTCATTCTCATTTATTTTGTATATTATCAATGATTGATGATTGTTTGAGTTTTTAAGGATCCTTGTCAAATAATAAATATTTATGTGTTCTGCGCATTAAGACTAATCCAAACAGACAACTTTAAAATGTTATTATTAACAACTTATTGATACATGTTCGGCCCGTGAATACATGGGCTCAGACAGATTGTGCACAGGCTCTGGCTGGTTTGGGCTGGATTTCTTTGGGCCCAATCTAAACTCTAGTGTGGACGCAGTCGGTTCAGAGGTGGATGGATGAGTTGTCAGCACATGACTCTTTTCTCATTTCAAACTGATAATCAACTTTGACTGTGTTTATTATTGTAACCATGGCGACGATAGCTCTTGACTCAGTGCACGCTTGTGCATGAAAAAAAAAAAAAAAAAACCTGAGCAGAACAACATTAAACTCAAAGACTAGAAATCACGACCTCGTCAACCAGTCAAGTGCTCGTAAATATGGTCAAAACCTCTCCCTCCTGAGTTACAGCATAGCAAGGTGTTACTGAGATATCACATTCATGAGACCTGAGCACATAAAGTAAGATGAAATACTGGGTTTCTTGGCTCAGACTGTGTCAATAAAAACCAGATGCAACAAAATCACTAGAAACAGACTTAGACTAAGAGTAAATCATGACGAACATGTGACCGACACAAGCTTCTACTGAAGAGAAGCAAGGCGGCTGCAGGTGAGATCAGGTGTGTGTGGACTAATGATGAGACACAGAGAACAAATATACAGTAAATACATGTCCATTAAAGGTATAATGTGTAGGAATTACCCCCATATAGCGGTGCAGTTGCATATCGGAACGTATTCTCAGAGGCGGTCCTGGCTAGTTTTACGCCCTGGGCGAAACCATCCCGTGGTGCCCCCCCCCCCCCCCCCCGCCCCCTAAAAAAAAAACCCCACCAACGAACAAACACAATATTATAATCAGTGTTGGGGGGGTTTCTTTTAAAATGTATTCCCCTACAGATTACTGATTACATGTCCCAAAATCTGTAATCTGTAATGCATTTCGATTACTCAAGTAAAGTAATGTATTCTGAATACTTTCTGGATTACTTTTAGCGTATTTCAAAATCACCTGCCTTAGCGCCTTTAACACTGAATTTGATCTTACACATTATCTTATAGGCTACCGTGGTTCCTCTAAATTAAATCATCAATAAATGTGTTTGAATTTGTCAAACCACAGTTTAATTTGTTATTGATCATCCATTTAAATGATTTTTTTAAATAGCCAATCACATAAAATTATAGGCTTAGGCTATATTAAAACTGAGCAGCTTGACTACAGCCTCTGAACCTGTAAAAAAAAATACACAATTTAAAATAGTTTTTGTTTGTGAGTGTAGGGCCAGCAACTTTATATTTTGAATATAAAGTAATGACAGGAAGGAACCACTGTTCCATCTGTAGGCTAAACTACAAATGTGCTTAAAGTCACGTCTCTGCTGAAGTCGGTGTGGTTTTGGAAACAGCGTGACGTTAAACTACGCTCATTATAAACATCATGACAGTCTAGGGTCCGTTTAACAACGTGATCCTGTCGCAGTTCATTCATGCTGTTTACCAGAGACCGGACATTGAAGAGGAAGAAGAGGAATATTGCTGGGCATCCCATAGCAACATTACCAAAATGAAGCGAACTTCAGGGCGAGGAGTTTAGCGCTTAACCCTCCTTTCTTTCCCCGCATGAGAGCCCTCTGGCCCGGCGGAGCATCCGACGTGAGACCTCAGCAGTCGCAAGTTGATCCCCCCCGCCCCCTCCCCCTTGCCTCCTCTGACACACACTCTCAGCAGCAAGTTGACGTGACATAGGGGCGCCCCAGCGACCACTCCACTAACTTGACGCCAATTTTTGTTTTGTCTTTTTTTTTTTTTTTTTTTTTTGGAGAGCGCTCGTGCGCCCTCACAAAGATTGCGCCCTGGGCGGTCGCCCATATTGCCCATAGCTAAAACCGGCCCTGCGTATTCTTGATGTAGCATTCACGTGAAATCGGGCAGATGTCAGACAGACAAGAGACGCTGCATGTAACAGGATAAACAAGCGTCGATGTAAACAAGTGGTCCGCCAGCACGAGGCAAAACAATACAGGCGTGATTATACATGTATGTTGTCATGGTAATGTCGTATTGTTTACCTGACCCACGTTTTACCGTCTTTCTCTCGTCGAGTACAATGACATCCGGTTGGTTTGCCGACGGTGTCATTCAGGTGCCTGACTGCAACATCAGTGCCTCCGTCCTTCCTCACACTACACAGTGGTGACAGTTTTAACAGGCGCTACCTGGAAAACTTTCTCTCCGAGCCGACAGCTCACGTGAGTTTCTGTGGTTACCTACGGTCACGCTGCCACTGAACGTAAAAAATGGCGATGCAACATGGCAGCCGAGGTTCGGTGCGCCCCCCCCCCTTGTATATTTGTAACGACTTGCAACAACTCATTCTAAGGTACGAGAAAGCTTTCATTTGTATGCGGGTGTGATTCAACTTCAGTGAAATATTTATGAAAGCAATATTTGATTTTTGCTAATAAAAAGCCAAATAAGTTACATACTGTCTGGGGCTTTAAATTGTCTTTTCTCATTCTCAAAATGAGTCCTGCTATGGTTTGACTGGAGAATCAAATCCAGCATCTGTTTACTTCTAAACTCCCAGCTCAGACTGGATGGAAAACATTTTCCTTCCCTTGTGCAGATTCTCTGAAAATTCAGCTAAGGTTTGTTCTGCATTTGGATGGAAGCTTGCTTCTTGTCATGACTCTAATGTCCTTTTTACTTCTCTTCCAACATTCATAAAGTAGGTACCCACGTTGGCTGACACCGGTCACAAAGCTGGAACAACAATAACATTAATCTTGTGCATGACGCTGACTCTTTGTCTTCATCGACCTTTTTTGAACAGAAGTGTGTGTGAATTTATTCAAGTCTAGTCAGACTGTGACTGTCAATGGAGAGAAGAGTGAGAAAAGGAGGCAGAGTACAGAGTCAAAGGTGACTGTGGCTGAGAGGATCGGTGACTTAAGTCTGTCAGTGAGCTTCAGCTTTATTGCTGTCAGCGGAGACAACAGCATCAGTGCAGGATCTTCTGACAGCAGCCAGGTGGGAAATCAAAGTGTGGAGAAACTGCTCGCACCGATCAACAGCGAGCCAAGGTTCTGACAAGTGAGGTAATCAAACCAATCATTCAACGGCCACATCGTTTATTGATCCTCAAGACTGCAACTGAGCTGGAACAGAAATTCAGCACCAATTATAAAATAATTTAATAATTATTTTTCGGTTAAAAAACCATTCAGAGCTGAACTCTAGATGTTTATCCTGCTGTGTAAAGACCTTCTACATCTACAGCATCCAACAAACTTCCAATTTAGCAGCTGAGCAGTTTCCAGGCTGCAGGTCAACACTTTCCTCTCTCATGTACTGTATCTGCTGCATGTTTGTGTTTGTGCATCATAATTATGACCACCAAATAATAATAATAACTTGCATTTATATAGTGTCTTTCAAAATACCCAATGCCCCCAAGGTGTGTGTGTGTGTGTGTGTGTGTGTGTGTGTGTGTGTGTGTGTGTGTGTGTGTGTGTGTGTGTGTGTGTGTGTGTGTGTGTGTGTGTGTGTGTGTGGGGGGGGGGGGGGGGGGGGAGTGACAATTTTCCCAATCGCTCATTAAACTCTGCCTTCATGTGCCTGTATGAATTATCAGCCTGACCTCCACTGAGAAAATGTGTTTTCGTTGTTAACGTTACATGACGTCATGTCCCTTTGAAATCCCACACTCTGATCCTTATGCTCTGCCCCTGTCACCACCAAACATTGAACGCTGCTGCAGCTGCAGCTTTGACTAGTGCACAGGTGAGCTCCTGCATGCCAGTTACTAGGGATGCACATTTTGAATTTTTCAACCGACCATTAAACGTGAAGTGATTAGATTAAAATGCTCTATTGAGCATCTGTGACTACTGTAGGCCTGTGCCAATCGACAATCTGATTGTCTCTTGGCCATTGAGAGGAGGAAAGACGATATTTTTTTTCTTGCCAATGTTATAAAACATCTCCCTTTCTCCCGTGTAAAAAGAAAAATACGTTATAATTTCTTAAAATAAATGGCAAATAGTAGCCCTAGCCTATATCTCCTGTGTATCAAAATATTTTATAACTTATTAAAATAAGCAACAGCCAACAGATTAACAAAACATAAACACATATGAATCCTCTTGCCATTGCAAAAAAAACCAAAAAAAACTCCCCCGCTCTGCTGATTTAAAATCAGCCAACAGTTTTTTTGTTTGTTTTTTTTAACAAAAATTTCAGACCTTAAAATAAAATAATCAGGCCAGGCCTACCTCAGTCCTCTCAGACTGGTTTTTATTAAGAAATAGTAACCTACACAGTGTCACACTACTCCTTTTTTGCTTGCTCCATTTTGGCTGGGAAATATGGCTGCAGGCATGAGGGTTAGTCTGCACGTGTGGGCACGGCATGCCCCCATAAATTGATTCATATAAGCAGCTAATCTAAAAAAGAAAATTCTGATAGTATTAATCAGTGAAAGTGAAGAGCTGGACCAAGGCTAGTTGTTTCACATGCTACCTTCAGTAGAAAAAAATAAGTGGCAAAAATAGAGTGCAGCAGAATGAGAGCACTTAGTATGTTAGCATTTAAGCACTTCCTGTTCCCTCCTCCTGAAGCCTGTGGGTGTTGTGAAGGCATTTTTAGTTAAATTACCTTAATATAAGGCATTTTATATTCACATATTATTTATATTTTATTCTCTGTCAGAAAATACCGCTGGCTTCAAATTTTATTCACAAACCAGGAGGTTGTTATCAAGTGTCTTAATGAAGCATCAAAGGTTGCTGTGGATGTTACATTGAACATGGAAGCCAATCTTCTCACCAGTCCACTAGTTGTGTTTATACAGCCTGTTACTCTCTTTGTGTGAGTAAAGGAGTGAGGCTCTGTCCTTTTATTTGTTGGTCTTTAATTTGACCTTTTGACCTATGACTACTGAAGAGAACATTCGGTACTTTTGTAATCTTCTTTTCTTTGTCGGTGGACCACACTCACAGGTCCCATTTCTGCAATAATCTAAAAGAGTGTAAAAATCCCTCTGTCTTGTTGCTGAGGGAACCATGATGAAGCCAACTCCCAGGTTAGCCTACAAAAATACACCATCCCTGCAGCGCTGTGCTGCAAGCAAGGCTCTTTGCACTCAGCTTACAGTGATATTGAAACAACAGGTAGAGCAACATCGAATATGACCTGGCTACATCTACATTACACTGAGATTGCGGCTGAAAGGGAAGTGAACTCACCACTGGAGCAGTCCAGTCCTCCCCAGCCGGGCTCACACTGGCAGGTGTCTGGAGAGACGCAGCGTCCGTGGACACACTCCTCAGTGCACAGAGCTGAAGAAACAGGAGGAAGTCACGATTACCATCAAAAACATCAAATGAAACACAAGAGAAGAGGAAACTGAAGCTTTAAAAATGAAGTAGATTTTTTAAACTTGTTTGTATATTGTGTCTGATGGCACACTTTGTCACAGATATGTACAGCACCACTGCTGTGAGTGTGTAGTGCCTCCTCAGAGAGAGCTGCTCAGGGTGCTCTGTGTGATGCAATGAGATAATAACTGGAAGTCAAAAAGTCAGTTTATATTATCAAAAGTCATTTTGATTTGCCATCGGGTTTAATGTTTTAGGCGCTTGCCTTTGAAGTCAGCGGGAGCGACGTTTTCAGATTCACTTTTAGGTCTTAATGTGATTTACAGAGGGAGCGAGGTCTGTGTCAGTGTGTCTGTGCCTTTAATCTATGTATTTATTGTTCTCTCTCTTTTATCAGTTCCCCCTTTATTTCCTCTCTTTACTTTTTCTCCTCCTTGCTCCCACCTTCCTGTGGCATCCTGCGGCCTCCAGGTCAATCGTTGCGCTAGATAATGACTGAGTGAGACGTGGCAGCCTCGTTCATTATCCTGTGATAGACTCATTTGTTTTGAAGCTTCAGATACTGTTTGACAACTCTCTACTGTAAGGTCGTGCCATGATGAAATATTACACCTGCTGTAAAACGCTTAGGGTGAAGATGAAGATGAAGAGTGGCCTTATCTGTGCGAAGCCGATAACGTGTCTTTCACCCTATCAGGAGGCTGCTCCTCATGTCTCCCTGTATCTGAATCAAGGTGATTCCTTAAGGTGGATGAATATATACATATTTACAGCAGGTCAGAGAATTGGCCCAAACACAACACACAGCTTCTCTGAAGAGGTGGGGTTAAACTGACAATGCTCTGGGTTAAGGCCTTCATCTACTAGGTCCGTTATTTTTCAGTGCCTTTTCATCTGAAGGGCTCTTTGGAGTCAGTTTGCATTTTTCATTCTTTCATTTCTACTAAAAATTCTGTTTTTTGGAAATGTTGAAACGTCAACTGATGCAACTGTTTAACAGAATACACACTGCAAAAAAATGCAGATTTAATGATTCTTTCTCTGCATTTTCTTTACTTCTTTCAGCCTTGAAGAATGTCTCCTCTCTGGCCTCTATCAACAAGACAACACCAACACAAACCAATAAAGTTTGGCTGAACCTAAGGTTAGGTGCTAAAAATTCCAGAAAGGTCTCAGAGGAAGCAGCGAGCCTGGCTGTGACAGGGGCAGCTGGTAGTTTGGTTTAACGTCATGACCTGCAACTACTCTAGTTCATGTCTATTACCACTTCTACATGTCACCCCCATCAACTCACGTTTGCTTCCTGGTATCTCTCTACTGTCGGCTGCCTTATATTGTAGTATGAAGCAAAAAATATAGTAATAAAACCCATTTATAGCAAAGGCAAAGGTTTTAAGCATTTTAGATGGTTGAGCAGTATGTATTGTAATCTACTGTGTGTCTGATTGGTCTCAAATTCACTCTCCACTGGGACAATGAGCCCAAGCATCCAGCCAAAGCCGTAGAGAATTGTCTACAGAGACAAGAAGAAGACAGCCATGGGCTGCAGAGGAATACTTTCCACAACATTTCTCCTCATCCCTGATTGAAACCATCATGGGGTCAAGGAAAGATGAGGAGGAGAGTTTTGAGAAAACGTTCAGCCACTGAACATAGATTAGATAATAAAATAATAATAAAATAAATGTTACCCTGACTTCATCCTGAGTAAAATTTACAAACCCTTTCTACGTGGAAATTATTACTGAGCTTTTTCTCAAGTAAATGTCTCTGCAATTTCTTTTCAGTGTAGAATAACTCAAAATGTATTGTTTTGTAACCATTTAGACAGCAAGGATTTGTAAGATCAGTTGACATAACTTGATTCAATAGTTTTCTTTAATGTCTTTATTTAAGAAATGAAATGGTCAAAAGCAACAGCTGCACAAAAAGGATGTCTTACACGAGTGAGGATTTAGCAAACCAGTGAGGTGAATAGCTGCTACTAGTTAACAAGTCAGAGTTTCTGCAGCTGATTAGTTACCTAATAAGACTTTGAGCATTGCTAGTTCAGTCCAGTGGGCCATTAATATGTCAAAAAGTTGAGAAGTTTTGGATTTGGTGCTACTAGTGCAGCTGCTGGTGTCACTTGTAGCTTAAGTTGGTACTAGTTTGACAAAAGAGTCACGAGTGGGAGACTGTTTAACCAGTGTGACCACATGTTCAACTAGTGTTGACAACAATCGAATATTAAATAACACTGACAGCTGATATCAGCGATATGGAATACATGTAAATGCTCAAACTGCTTGCCATATTGGCCAGGCTTTCTTGCTCATGGGGCAGGAATGACAGGGAGTTGGTGAAACGTGGGGAACAAAACAACGGTTAAGCCTCTCACTGCTAAAATCACTCCTGTGAATCACAATTGGGCTCCAGACAGCATTGATATCCTGCCCCCTTTGCTGAGCTTTGTCACTCAAACAATGCTAGAGAGTCTTGATGCAGCATTCTGAGATGACTATAGTTTTTGACCCTAAAGTTTGTCTGGGCTGGTGGTTGCACACACTCATCCAGGGGTGATCCATGAAGCACAGGAGCTGCAGGGTTGAAACTGGGGTAATTCAGTCCCAGTCCAGACCTGATGAGGCGGCCAGCAGATGTGGAGAGCCGAGGCATCACAACTAAAGGGGGGTACACACTACAGGATGTCCCGATGTCTCCCTTATGATCTAAGTCAGGAAAGGCCAGATTATCTGATGTTTGCAAACAACATTGTGTCTGATTTTCCTGTGGTGTGGTGTGGTGTGTTAAGAGTGACTTTGTCCGGTCTGGCCCACTTGGAAGGCTTCAGAAGGAGCATAATGAACATTATAACATGAGCCATAATTGCTCTGTTTGCGACTAGGAATCCTGTAGTTTGTGTGGGGTGTTCCCATGGATGTTCCGAGGAGAGCCGAGCACGCACAGTGTGTACCGGACCAACAGCCAATCGCGAAAGACGCGAGCTGAGTCAGCTGACTGATGTCCACTGGATTAAAATGGAGGCTCTGCCTTTTATTTACCTGTTGCAATGGTGACTCGCAGTATCGGGGCCAGAGCACACAGTGCTGTATGGCATACAGCCCACATTCCTGCCCTCTCCATGACTTTTCCATAGTCGTTTTGTTTTTTTGTGTGTTTTCTCAGACAGTAATAGGCCGAAAACAATCACCATTGCATCTTTCTGTTCGTCCGCCATGTTTGTTTACACTGAAGTCACGTTTAACCACGCAAGATTTGGAATATTCAGCGTGATGAACCTGATACTCTGCTGAAGAATTGGTTAGTGTGTGGTGTGTGCTCCGTAGTGCACACCACACACTATAAGATCAGAAGAGAGAGATCCTGTGTGATCTGTCTTTTGTTATCATCAAGTGTGTGGTCTCCAAATCTGTGAAGGTTTGAAGAATCCTGTAATGTTTGCCAGCCTTAAGCCAATCATTAAGATTGGCATGTTGGCAAATACAGATGATCGAATATCCTGAGTACTTCCTCCAAATATTATCCAAATATCGCTGACAGGGTTGAAGAGAAGGAAATCAATTCCTCTGGATCTTCAAAAACTAATTCAGACAAGAGTTGGTAGCCATAGCTACTTGGAATTCTGATGTCACAGCTACACACGAGGTGTTACATGCTGTGATGTAACACCTTGATATGTGTAGCTGTGACATCAGCGTTCCATGTGTGACATCACAAGTGTCCTGTGATCTCCTCACCACTCATTGCTTTGATCCTTGTCATGTAGGTAGGGTTTTCAAATTAACGGGCGGAGCGTCTAGCGCGAATGACGCGATGGACGCGAATGATCCAAAATGACCAAGCGGCGCGAATGAAGCGTCTGGCACGATTGTATTCGCGTCTATCGCGTCCGGTGTGAACGCCGCTTAAAACTAGTGTTATGTGTGTTATGTAGTGACGGTTTGTTCAGGAAGAAATCAGATTGAAATACGGGGCATCGGTGAATTTAGCGTGACTTTTGTGGGTTTGATGGAGGATTGACACTGTACATCTGTGCCACTGCTTTTAGTTCGATGAGAATAAACATTAGTTTAACATGTAAGGAGCTAAAACTGCAAGCATACTATGTTTGCACATAGGCTGTGAACCTCTCCCTCTCTCCCTTTTCACCTCAGACCATCCAATCTCCAGAGCAATTGAGTTCAGATCTGCAACTGCCGACCAACTTCTGCTTCCTGATCCTGTCTAAAGCCTGTTACAAAACTCTAGTATCGTTTAGATTATTGATTGAATATTAGTCTCATCATATTTTGTCTGTAGTCGTTGGAATTTCACCCCCATTCCTTCTCTTTCTCCCCCTTTCTATCCAGGTTATTTCATATCCAGAGTTATTGACTTCAGATATGCAACTGTGGACCGACTTCCACTGCTTGGTCCTGTCAAAGACCGGATACAAAACTCTAGTATCGTTTAAATTATTGATTGATTATTAGTCTTTTCAGATTTTGTCTCAACTTGTTGAACCTTAACTGCACTTCTTTCTGTTTCTCCCCCTTTCACCTCAGACCATCCCATCTCCAGAGCAATTGAGTTCAGATCTGTAACTGACTACCAACTTCTGCTTCCTGATCCTGTCTAAAGCCTGTTACAAAACTCTAGTATCGTTTAGATTATTGATTGAATATTAGTCTTTTCAGATTTTGTCTCTACTTGTTGAACCTTAACTGCACTTCTTTCTGTTTCTCCCACTTTCGCTTCAGGTCATCCCACCTCCGAGCAATTGAGTTCAGATCTGCAATATTGGACCAACTTCAGATACAAACTCTAGTATCGTTTAAATTATTGATTGATTATTAGTCTTTTCAGATTTTGTTTGTAGTTGTTTGAACACTCACTCCAATTCTTTCTCTTTCTCTTTTTTCTCTCTTTCGCTTCAGATCGTTGCATCTCTGGAGCTATAGCCTGGAAATATGCAACTGTGACACCAGTGCAGAAAAAATCTGATAAGACTAATTATTATCAAATTTCAGTCTTATCAATTTTTTCCTGGACTTGTGTTACACTCCCCCACTTCTTTCTCTTTCTCCCCTTTACTCTCCAGGTCATTTCAACTCCAGTGGTATTGAGTTAGATTTACAACTTTGGACCAACTACTGCTTCCCAATCCTGTCTAAAGCCCGTTACAAAACTCTAGAATCGTTTAAATTATTGATTGATTATTAGTCTTTTCAGATTTTGTCTCAACTTGTTGAACCTTAACTGCAATTCTTTCTGTTTCTCCCCCTTCCGCTTCAGACCATCCCATCTCCAGAGAAATTGAGTTCAAATCTGCAACTGACGACCAATTTCTGCTTCCCGATCCTGTCTAAGGCCAGATACAAAACTCTAGTATCGTTTAGATTATTGATTGAATATTAGTCTCATCAGATTTTGTCTGTAGTCGTTGGAATTTCACCCCCATTCCTTCTCTTTCTCCCCCTTTTTATCCAGGTTATTTCATATCCAGAGTTATTGACTTCAGATATACAACTGTGGACCAACTTCCACTGCTTGATCCTGTCTAAGGCCGGATACACAACTCTAGTATCGTTTAAATTATTGATTGATTATTAGTCTTTTCAGATTTTGTCTCAACTTGTTGAACCTTAACTGCACTTCTTTCTGTTTCTCCCCCTTTCACCTCAGACCATCCCATCTCCAGAGCAATTGAGTTCAGATCTGTAACTGACTACCAACTTCTGCTTCCTGATCCTGTCTAAAGCCTGGATGATCGAATATCCTGAGTACTTCCTCCAAATATTATCCAAATATCGCTGACAGGGTTGAAGAGAAGGAAATCAATTCCTCTGGATCTTCAAAAACTAATTCCGACAAGAGTTGGTAGCCATAGCTACTTGGAATTCTGATGTCACAGCTACACACGAGGGGCCCTAGTTTGCTGGCGCAGCGCAGGTGGCGCAAGGTAGCGCAGCCGGTCTAATGCAAGTTTCGACCAGCGCAGCCGAGCGCAAAGTCAGATTGGGAGATTTGTAGATCGCGCTGCGCTGAGATAGGCGTGGCCGCGCAGCAGGGGGAGGCGTCACAGATTCAGCTTGGTGCAGTGGAAGTTTTGTGCGAAAATGTCTCGCCGAGGTTGCGCTGAAAGCTCGCCACCTCCAACCAGGTCTATTCTCAGCGCAGAGCGGAGCGCAGCAGGTGCAGTGGAAGTTTGGCTGACTGACCTGCAGTGCACACACGTCACCAAGACCTCACAGGCAGATCTCCACAGTTCCAGACACATTTCAATGCAATAAATATCCACAATAACCACTATTTAATGCAACTAATGGAATCAACACGTGAATTTATATCTATATAGATTGTCCCGTCACATCTGACGTCAGATCAAAGCAGAGATCAAAGGCTGTCAGCGCGTAAAGGAAACTCCACCTGAATTAACACAGCAGGGACGAACTGGCACTGAAAAGCAGCTGTGGATGTCCCAAGCAGGACTGAGGGTGGATGACTGCATGTCGCTGCCGTGTTGAGATACCACTCTGCCCTTGTGATGATCGCTTTATTTATTTATTTACTTATTAATTCATTAGCGCATCAGGCAGCCGTACAGTAATGAAAAACAAAACACAAATCTTCATCTCTCTTAGTCCACCACAGCCTCGGTATCAGATAGTCAGTATATAGCCGTATACTCAGCATCTCTATCACAGAAAAAAAAAGAGAAAAAAAGAGACGGACAGAGAGAGAGAGAGAGAGGAGGACAGAGAGAGAGAGAGAGAGGAGGACAGAGAGAGAGAGAGAGAGAGAGAGAGAGAGAGCGTCCTTTACGCTGATTTTATCCGTTACGCATGGTGTTTGTTTATGTTGTATTATACCTCTCATCTTGCTTACAGGGTTTGAATAAATGTGAGTTTCTTTATTAGTTTATTAGTTGTTGTTTCTTTCATTGGGCAGGGGTTCTCAGTGTATCAGATCAAACCTGATTAAGGATATTTGTATTATTATTAGTAAACTCATTATTGGTCACTCTGAGCTCAGACCTCCGGGGAAACAGCTGTTTCCTCCGGGGAGAGGTTCGGCCTCTGGCGTCGCTGTCTCCTCCGTCCAGTCCAAGTATAAAATGACAAACTTGCAGCGCGCATCGCCCTCCGCGCAGTTAAAGGTGAGGAGAGGAGCTCATTTGATTGGTGAAGATCTGACTCGGCTGTGTCAAACCCACCCCACGCCTTTCTCTCCTCCTCCTGTCTTCCTCCCGCCCTCTCTCCTCCCTCTTCGCCGTTTGCGCCGGTGGGAGGGACGAGGGGAGGGTTTACGCTGGTCTAAGTCTGACTGCGCGGCCCACGAATCTTGCGAAATGGACCTGGTCCAGCCCCGTTGGCGTGGCGAAGCTGCGCTGCACTTAGACTTCGCTCGGTCAACGAAACTAGGGCCCGAGGTGTTACATGCTGTGATGTAACACCTTGATATGTGTAGCTGTGACATCAGCGTTCCATGTGTGACATCACAAGTGTCCTGTGATCTCCTCACCACTCATTGCTTTGATCCTTGTCATGTAGGTAGGGTTTTCAAATTAACGGGCGGAGCGTCTAGCGCGAATGACGCGATGGACGCGAATGATCCAAAATGACCAAGCGGCGCGAATGAAGCGTCTGGCACGATTGTATTCGCGTCTATCGCGTCCGGTGTAAACGCCGCTTAAAACTAGTGTTATGTGTGTTATGTAGTGACGGTTTGTTCAGGAAGAAATCAGATTGAAATACGGGGCATCGGTGAATTTAGCGTGACTTTTGTGGGTTTGATGTAGGGTTGACACTGTACATCTGTGCCACTGCTTTTAGTTCGATGAGAATAAACATTAGTTTAACATGTAAGGAGCTAAAACTGCAAGCATAGTATGTTTGCACATAGGCTGTGAACCTCTCTCTCTCTCCCTTTTCGCCTCAGACCATCCAATCTCCAGAGCAATTGAGTTCAGATCTGCAACTGCCGACCAACTTCTGCTTCCTGATCCTGTCTAAAGCCTGTTACAAAACTCTAGTATCATTTGAATTAATGATTGATTATTAGTCTCATCATATTTTGTCTGTAGTCATTGGAATTTCACACCGATTCCTTCTCTTTCTCCCCCTTTTTATCCAGGTTATTTCATATCTAGAGCTATTGAGTTCAGATATACAACTGTGGACCAACTTCCACTGCTTGATCCTGTCAAAGGCCGGATACACAACTCTAGTATCATTTCAATTATTGATTGATTATTAGTCTTTTCAGATTTTGTCTCTACTTGTTGAACCTTAACTGCAATTCTTTCTGTTTCTCCCCCTTTCGCCTCAGGTCATCCCACCTCCGAGCAATTGAGTTCAGATCTGCAACTGACGACCAACTTCTGCTTCCCGATCCTGTCAAAGGCCGGATACAAAACTCTAGTATTGTTTAAATTATCGATTGAATATTTGTCTTTTCAGATTTTGTCTCTACTTGTTGAACCTTAACTGCACTTCTTTCTGTTTCTCCCCCTTTCGCCTCAGGTCATCCCATCTCCAGAGCACTTGAGTTCAGATCTGCAATATCGGACCAACTTCAGATACAAACTCTAGTATCATTCAAATTATTGATTGATTATTAGTCTTTTCAGATTTTGTTTGTAGTTGTTTGAACACTCACTCCAATTCTTTCTCTTTCTCTCTCTTTTTTTCTCTTTTGCTTCAGGTCGTTGCATCTCTGGAGCTATAGCCTGGAAATATGCAACTGGACACCAGTCCAGAAAAAATCTGATAAGACTAATTATTATCAAATTTCAGTCTTATCAATTTTTTCCTGGACTTGTGTTACACTCCCCCCAATTCTTTCTCTTTCTCCCCTTTACTCTCCAGGTCATTTCAACTCCAGCAGTATTGACTTAGATTTACAACTTTTGACCAACTACTGCTTCCTGATCCTGTCTAAAGCCCGTTACAAAACTCTAGTATCGTTTAAATTATTGATT
Source organism: Trachurus trachurus (assembly GCF_905171665.1). Lineage (NCBI taxonomy): Eukaryota > Metazoa > Chordata > Actinopteri > Carangiformes > Carangidae > Trachurus > Trachurus trachurus. The sequence goes on from NC_139893.1 coordinate 29,180,401, forward strand.
ATTAGTCTTTTCAGATTTTGTCTCAACTTGTTGAACCTTAACTGCAATTCTTTCTGTTTCTCCCCCTTCCACTTCAGACCATCCCATCTCCGGAGAAATTGAGTTCAAATCTGCAACTGACGACCAACTTCTGCTTCCCGATCCTGTCTAAAGCCTGTTACAAAACTCTACCTTCTCGTTCTCTCCCTTTCTATCCAGGTCATTTCATATCCAGAGTTATTGACTTCAGATATGCAACTGTGGACCAACTTCCACTGCTTGATCCTGTCTAAGGCCAGATACAAAACTCTAGTATTGTTTAAATTATTGATTGAATATTAGTCTTTTCAGATTTTGTCTCTACTTGTTGAACCTTAACTGCACTTCTTTCTGTTTCTCCCCCTTTCGCCACAGACCATCCCATCTCCAGAGCAATTGAGTTCAGATCTGTAACTGACTACCAACTTGTGATTCCAAATCCTGTCTAAGGCCAGATACAAAACTCTAGTATCGTTAAAATTATTGATTGAATATTAGTCTCATCATATTTCGTCTGTAGTCGTTGGAATTTCACCCCCATTCCTTCTCTTTCTCCCCCTTTTTATCCAGGTTATTTCATATCTAGAGCTATTGAGTTCAGATATACAACTGTGGACCAACTTCCACTGCTTGATCCTGTCTAAGGCCGGATACACAACTCTAGTATCGTTTAAATTATTGATTGATTATTAGTCTTTTCAGATTGTGTCTCTACTTGTTGAACCTTAACTGCAATTCTTTCTGTTTCTCCCCCTTTCGCCTCAGGTCATCCCACCTCCGAGCAACTGAGTTCAGATCTGCAATATTGGACCAACTTCAGATACAAACTCTAGTATCATTTAAATTATTGATTGATTATTAGTCTTTTCAGATTTTGTTTGTAGTTGTTTGAACACTCACTCCAATTCTCTCTCTTTCGCTTCAGGTCGTTGCATCTCTGGAGCTATAGCCTGGAAATATGCAACTGTGACACCAGTCCAGAAAAAATCGGATAAGACTAATTATTATCAAATTTCAGTCTTATCAATTTTTTCCTGGACTTGTGTTAGACTCCCCCCAATTCTTTCTCTTTCTCCCCTTTACTCTCCAGGTCATTTCAACTCCAGCAGTATTGAGTTAGATTTACAACTTTGGACCAACTACTGCTTCCCGATCCTGTCTAAAGCCCGTTACAAAACTCTAGTATCGTTTAAATCAGCCGTATTTAGTTCAGATACGCAACTGACGACCAACTTCCACTGCTTGATCCTGTCTAGGGCCAAATACAAAACTCTAGTATCATTTAAATTATCGATTGAATATTAGTCTCATCCGATTTTGTCTGTAGTTGTTGGAACTTCACCTCCATTCCTTCTATTTGTCCCCCTTTCTAGACAGGTCATTTCATATCCAGAGCTATTGACTTCAGATATGCAACTCTTCCACTGCTTGATCCTGTCAAAGGCCGGATACAAAACTCTAGTATCGTTTAAATTATTGATTGATTATTAGTCTTTTCAGATTTTGTCTCTACTTGTTGAACCTTAACTGCACTTTTTTCTGTTTCTCCCCCTTTCGCCTCAGGTCATCCCATCTCCAGAGCAATTGAGTTCAGATCTGCAATATCGGACCAACTTCAGATACAAACTCTAGTATCATTCAAATTATTGATTGATTATTAGTATTTTCAGATTTTGTTTGTAGTTGTTTGAACACTCACTCCAATTCTTTCTCTTTCTCTTTCTCTCTCTTTTTTTCTCTTTCGCTTCAGGTCGTTGCATCTCTGGAGCTATAGCCTGGAAATATGCAACCTGTGACACCAGTCCAGAAAAAATCTGATAAGACTAATTATTATTATCAAATTTCAGTCTTATCAATTTTTCCTGGACTTGTGTTACACTCCCCCCAATTCTTTCTCTTTCTCCCCTTTACTCTCCAGGTCATTTCAACTCCAGCAGTATTGAGTTAGATTTACAACTTTGGACCAACTACTGCTTCCTGATCCTGTCTAAAGCCCGTTACAAAACTCTAGTATCGTTTAAATTATTGATTATTAGTCTTTTCAGATTTTGTCTCAACTTGTTGAACCTTAACTGCAATTCTTTCTGTTTCTCCCCCTTCCGCTTCAGACCATCCCATCTCCGGAGAAATTGAGTTCAAATCTGCAACTGACGACCAACTTCTGCTTCCCGATCCTGTCTAAGGCCAGATACAAAACTCTAGTATCGTTTAAATTATCGATTGAATATTAGTCTCATCAGATTTTGTCCAGTGGTTGAACCTTCACGGCCATTCCTTCTCGTTCTCTCCCTTTCTATCCAGGTCATTTCATATCCAGAGTTATTGACTTCAGATTAGGGATGGAGTGATTTTCGATCGGATCGTCTATCGGCGATCGAAGGGACGATCGTGATTTTTTTTTCAAATGGCGATCTTTAAGGCGATCTTTAATTAATTTACTGCCATAAGATGTTAAAGAAATAATCTCTAGAACCTGCGCTCTACTGTGTACTTAAATGTTAAATGTTTCGTGGAGCGACATGTCTATACAGAGCCCTTGGATCTGTGCAACAGAGGAGTGAATATTAAACTCTTAATTACACACTCTGTTGCATCTTTTTTTTTTCCTTCTCACTTTTTTTCGGAGGTGCATGCCGCGGACGCAGGCTGTGCGGGGTGGGGCGGGTCATTAAAAACACTGATGATGAAGTCCAGAGTGTGTTATCAGGGGCGCGCTGATGTTGACGGGAAAGCCGGCGGAGGTGTGAGGGAACCGGTGGTGAGACGCCGGCTGGGCGCATCAGCAGAGCGGGGTTGCTTTCACCAGAGAGCAGAGAGCAGACCGGGGAGAGGGAGAGGCGGCCGCCGCGGCTGCTGCACTCGCTGCACTGTGACTCTCCCTCTCCTCACGAGCTCCACACTGACAAGCTACCGGCAACACAGCGCCTCTGTCTGCCCTTTCAAAGTAAAATGCCGCTGTCTGACGTTTAATAGCGGCGGGGCGGAAAAAAACCCCGACCCGCGCGTCATTGCATGCGCGCTTGTCTGTGTGTGTGAACGACAATAACGGAGAGTGAGCGCTATGCGGAGATGAATGAACGGAACTATATAGCAAGTTTTTTTTTTTTTTTATAAAGCTGACGCAATTGCACCCCCCCCCCCCCCCCCCCCAGCGATTGGATCGCCTATCGGCGATCGACAGTGTCCACGATCGAATGATCTGAATATAGGGCCGATTTCCCATCCCTACTTCAGATATGCAACTGTGGACCAACTTCCACTGCTTGATCCTGTCAAAGGCCGGATACAAAACTCTAGTATCGTTTAAATTATTGATTATTAGTCTTTTCAGATTTTGTCTCTACTTGTGGAACCTTAACTGCACTTCTTTCTGTTTCTCCCCCTTTCACCTCAGACCATCCCATCTCCAGAGCAATTGAGTTCAGATCTGTAACAGACTACCAACTTCTGCTTCCTGATCCTGTCTAAAGCCTGTTACAAAACTCTAGTATCATTTGAATTAATGATTGATTATTAGTCTCATCATATTTCGTCTGTAGTCATTGGAATTTCACCCCCATTCCTTCTCTTTCTCCCCCTTTTTATCCAGGTTATTTCATATCCAGAGCTATTGAGTTCAGATATACAACTGTGGACCAACTTCCACTGCTTGATCCTGTCAAAGGCCAGATACAAAACTCTAGTATCGTTTAAATTATTGATTGATTATTAGTCTTTTCAGATTTTGTCTCTACTTGTTGAACCTTAACTGCAATTCTTTCTGTTTCTCCCCCTTTCGCCTCAGGTCATCCCACCTCCGAGCAATTGAGTTCAGATCTGCAATATTGGACCAACTTCAGATACAAACTCTAGTATCGTTTAAATTATTGATTGATTATTAGTCTTTTCAGATTTTGTTTGTAGTTGTTTGAACACTCACTCCAATTCTTTCTCTTTCTCTCTCTTTCGCTTCAGGTCGTTGCATCTCTGGAGCTATAGCCGGGAAATATGCAACTGTGACACCAGTCCAGAAAAAATCGGATAAGACTAATATTTATCAAATTTCAGTCTTATCAATTTTTTCCTGGACTTGTGTTACACTCCCCCCAATTCTTTCTCTTTCTCCCCTTTACTCTCCAGGTCAGTATTGAGTTAGATTTACAACTTTGAACCAACTTCTGCTTCCCGATTCTGTCTAAAGCCTGTTACAAAACTCTAGTATCGTTTAAATTATTGATTATTAGTCTTTTCAGATTTTGTCTCAACTTGTTGAACCTTAACTGCAATTCTTTCTGTTTCTCCCCCTTCCGCTTCAGACCATCCCATCCCCGGAGAAATTGAGTTCAAATCTGCAACTGACGACCAACTTCTGCTTCCCGATCCTGTCTAAGGCCAGATACAAAACTCTAGTATCGTTTAAATTATCGATTGAATATTAGTCTCATCAGATTTTGTCCAGTCGTTGAACCTTCACCCCCATTCCTTCTATTTGTCCCCCTTTCTAGACAGGTCGTTTCATATCCAGAGCTATTGACTTCAGATATGCAACTCTTCCACTGCTTGATCCTGTCAAAGGCCGGATACAAAACTCTAGTATCGTTTAAATTATTGATTGATTATTAGTCTTTTCAGATTTTGTCTCTACTTGTTTAACCTTAACTGCACTTCTTTCTGTTTCTCCCCCTTTCACCTCAGATCATCCCATCTCCAGAGCAATTGAGTTCAGATCTGTAACTTACTACCAACTTGTGATTCCCAATCCTGTCTAAGGCCAGATACAAAACTCTAGTATCGTTAAAATTATTGATTGAATATTAGTCTCATCAGATTTTGTCTCTACTTGTTGAACCTTAACTGCAATTCTTTCTGTTTCTCCCCCTTTCGCCTCAGGTCATTCCACCTCCGAGCAATTGAGTTCAGATCTGCAATATTGGACCAACTTCAGATACAAACTCTAGTATCGTTTAAATTATTGATTGATTATTAGTATTTTCAGATTTTGTTTGTAGTTGTTTGAACACTCACTGCAATTCTTTCTCGTTCTCTTTTTTCTCTCTTTCGCTTCAGGTTGTTGCATCTCTGGAGCTATAGCCTGGAAATATGCAACTGTGACACCAGTCCGGAAAAAATCTGATAAGACTAATTATTATTGAATGTCAGTCTTACCATTTTTTTCCTGGACTTGTGTTACACTCTGCCACATTCCTTCTCTTTCTCCCCCTTTCTCTGCAGGTCATTTCATCTTCAGTGGTACTGAATTCGATTTACAACTTTGGACCAACTTCTGCTTCCTGATCCTGTCTAAAGCCTGTTACAAAACTCTAGTATCGTTTAGATTATTGATTGATTATTAGTCTCATCAGATTTTGTCTGTATAGTGGTTGAACCTTCACGCCCACTCCTTCTCTTTCACCCCCTTTCTATCCAGGTCATTTCATATCCAGAGCTATTGACTTCAGATATGCAACTGTGGACCAACTTCCACTGCCTGATCCTGTCTAAGGCCGGATACAAAACTCTAGCATCGTTTAAATTATTGATTGATTATTAGTCTTTTCAGATTTTGTCTCTACTTGTTGAACCTTAACTGCAATTCTTTCCGTTTCTCCCCCTTTCACTCCCATTCTTACTCTTTTTCTCCCTTTTTTCTCTTTCGCTTCAGGTCGTTGCATCTCCGGAGCTATAGCCTGGAAGTATGCAACCGTGACACCAGTCCAGAAAAAATCTGATAAGATTAATTATTATTGAATGTCAGTCTTACCAATTTTTTCCTGGACTTGTGTTACACTCCCCCCAATTCTTTCTCTTTCTCCCCTTTACTCTCCAGGTCATTTCAACTCCAGAGGTATTGAGTTCGATTTATAACTTTGGACCAACTTCTGCTTCCTGATCCTGTCTAAAGCCTGTTACAAAAAATTTGTGATTTAAATAAATGATTGATTATTAGTCCTTTCAGATTTTGTCTGTAGTGCAACTGTGACACCAGTCCAGACAAATCTGATAAGACTAATTATTATCGAATGTCAGTCTTATCAATTTTTTCCTGGACTTGTGTTACACTCCCCCCAATTCTTTCTCTTTCTCCCCTTTACTCTCCAGGTCATTTCAACTCCAGCAGTATTGAGTTAGATTTACAACTTTGGACCAACTACTGCTTCCCGATCCTGTCTAAAGCCTGTTACAAAACTCTAGTATCGTTTAAATTATTGATTATTAGTCTTTTCAGATTTTGTCTCAACTTGTTGAACCCTAACTCCAATTCTTTCTGTTTCTCCCCCTTCCGCTTCAGACCATCCCATCTCCGGAGAAATTGAGTTCAAATCTGCAACTGACGACCAACTTCTGCTTCCCGATCCTGTCTAAGGCCAGATACAAAACTCTAGTATCGTTTAAATTATCGATTGAATATTAGTCTCATCAGATTTTGTCCAGTGGTTGAACCTTCACCCCCATTCCTTCTCGTTCTCTCCCTTTCTATCCAGGTCATTTCATATCCAGAGTTATTGACTTTAGATATGCAACTGTGGACCAACTTCCACTGCTTGATCCTGTCTAAGGCCGGATACAAAACTCTAGTATCGTTTAAATTATCGATTGAATATTAGTCTCATCAGATTTTGTCTGTAGTTGTTGGAACTTCACCTCCATTCCTTCTATTTGTCCCCCTTTCTAGACAGGTCATTTCATATCCAGAGCTATTGACTTCAGATATGCAACTCTTCCACTGCTTGATCCTGTCTAAAGCCTGTTACAAAACTCTAGTATCGTTTAAATTATTGATTGATTATTAGTCTTTTCAGATTTTGTCTCTACTTGTTTAACCTTAACTGCACTTCTTTCTGTTTCTCCCCCTTTCACCTCAGACCATCCCATCTCCAGAGCAATTGAGTTCAGATCTGTAACTTACTACCAACTTGTGATTCCCAATCCTGTCTAAGGCCAGATACAAAACTCTAGTATCGTTAAAATTATTGATTGAATATTAGTCTCATCAGATTTTGTCTCTACTTGTTGAACCTTAACTGCAATTCTTTCTGTTTCTCCCCCTTTCGCCTCAGGTCATTCCACCTCCGAGCAATTGAGTTCAGATCTGCAATATTGGACCAACTTCAGATACAAACTCTAGTATCGTTTAAATTATTGATTGATTATTAGTATTTTCAGATTTTGTTTGTAGTTGTTTGAACACTCACTCCAATTCTTTCTCTTTCTCTCTCTTTCGCTTCAGGTCGTTGCATCTCTGGAGCTATAGCCTGGAAATATGCAACTGTGACACCAGTCCAGAAAAAATCTGATAAGACTAATTATTATCAAATTTCAGTCTTATCAATTTTTTCCTGGACTTGTGTTACACTCCCCCCAATTCTTTCTCTTTCTCCCCTTTACTCTCCAGGTCAGTATTGAGTTAGATTTACAACTTTGAACCAACTTCTGCTTCCCGATCCTGTCTAAAGCCTGTTACAAAACTCTAGTATCGTTTAAATGATTGATTATTAGTCTTTTCAGATTTGTCTCAACTTGTTGAACCTTAACTGCAATTCTTTCTGTTTCTCCCCCTTCCGCTTCAGACCATCCCATCCCCGGAGAAATTGAGTTCAAATCTGCAACTGACGACCAACTTCTGCTTCCCGATCCTGTCTAAGGCCAGATACAAAACTCTAGTATCGTTTAAATTATCGATTGAATATTAGACTCATCAGATTTTGTCCAGTGGTTGAACCTTCACCCCCATTCCTTCTATTTGTCCCCCTTTCTAGACAGGTCGTTTCATATCCAGAGCTATTGACTTCAGATATGCAACTCTTCCACTGCTTGATCCTGTCAAAGGCCGGATACAAAACTCTAGTATCGTTTAAATTATTGATTGATTATTAGTCTTTTCAGATTTTGTCTCTACTTGTTTAAAGGGATAGTTCAACATTTTTGAAAATTGGCCCATCGCCATGATCCCCCTAGTAATAGCAGTAGGTTCGTTACCTTTAATTGTTGGTCCAAGCTGCTTTTAGATCGGGGGAGAAGAATACCGAGCGGCGCAGCTACACTATGGAGGCTAATGGAATTTCTTGGTTTTGCTCATCAAACTCAGCAAATACACAACCAAAAAACTCAAAAACGCTGTGGTGGACAAGTTGTGACCTGCACATTTACCACGCTATGAGATAATAGCGGAAAGTTAAGAGAAGTGAAGCAAATACTCGGAACTACTTTCTTCAGTGAACCACTGGTCGGAGGGACACAGTGTGCGCACCTCAGCCAGTGCCGTAGTATACGGACGTATCTGCAGTAAACAGGCGCTTTTGAAATCACTCCGCCGAGCAGCCGTCTAGAGTGTAAAGTCCGACTTTGCCTCTAAAACAACTCCATCTCGCAACTTTCCGCTATTATCTCATAGCGTGGTGAATGTGCAGGTCACAACTTGTCCACCACAGCGTTTTTGAGTTTTTTGGTTGTGTATTTGCTGAGTTTGATGAGCAAAACCAAGAAATTCCATTAGCCTCCGTAGTGTAGCTGTGCCGCTCGGTATTCTTCTCCCCCGATCTAAAAGCAGCTTGGACCAACAATTAAAGGTAACGAACCTACTGCTATTACTAGGGGGATCATGGCGATGGGCCAATTTTCAAAAATGTTGAACTATCCCTTTATCCTTAACTGCACTTCTTTCTGTTTCTCCCCCTTTCACCTCAGATCATCCCATCTCCAGAGCAATTGAGTTCAGATCTGTAACTTACTACCAACTTGTGATTCCCAATCCTGTCTAAGGCCAGATACAAAACTCTAGTATCGTTAAAATTATCGATTGAATATTAGTCTCATCAGATTTTGTCTCTACTTGTTGAACCTTAACTGCAATTCTTTCTGTTTCTCCCCCTTTCGCCTCAGGTCATTCCACCTCCGAGCAATTGAGTTCAGATCTGCAATATTGGACCAACTTCAGATACAAACTCTAGTATCGTTTAAATTATTGATTGATTATTAGTATTTTCAGATTTTGTTTGTAGTTGTTTGAACACTCACTGCAATTCTTTCTCGTTCTCTTTTTTCTCTCTTTCGCTTCAGGTCGTTGCATCTCTGGAGCTATAGCCTGGAAATATGCAACTGTGACACCAGTCCGGAAAAAATCTGATAAGACTAATTATTATTGAATGTCAGTCTTACCATTTTTTTCCTGGACTTGTGTTACACTCTGCCACATTCCTTCTCTTTTCCCCCTTTCTCTGCAGGTCATTTCATCTTCAGTGGTACTGAATTCGATTTACAACTTTGGACCAACTTCTGCTTCCTGATCCTGTCTAAAGCCTGTTACAAAACTCTAGTATCGTTTAGATTATTGATTGATTATTAGTCTCATCAGATTTTGTCTGTATAGTGGTTGAACCTTCACGCCCACTCCTTCTCTTTCTCCCCCTTTCTATCCAGGTCATTTCATATCCAGAGATATTGACTTCAGATATGCAACTGTGGACCAACTTCCACTGCCTGATCCTGTCTAAGGCCGGATACAAAACTCTAGCATCGTTTAAATTATTGATTGATTATTAGTCTTTTCAGATTTTGTCTCTACTTGTTGAACCTTAACTGCAATTATTTCCGTTTCTCCCCCTTTCACTCCCATTCTTACTCTTTTTCTCCCTTTTTTCTCTTTCGCATCAGGTCGTTGCATCTCTGGAGCTATAGCCTGGAAGTATGCAACCGTGACACCAGTCCAGAAAAAATCTGATAAGACTAATTATTATTGAATGTCAGTCTTACCAATTTTTTCCTGGACTTGTGTTACACTCCCCCCAATTCTTTCTCTTTCTCCCCTTTACTCTCCAGGTCATTTCAACTCCAGAGGTATTGAGTTCGATTTATAACTTTGGACCAACTTCTGCTTCCTGATCCTGTCTAAAGCCCGTTACAAAACTCTAGTATCGTTTAAATCAGCCGTATTTAGTTCAGATATGCAACTGTGGACCAACTTCCACTGCTTGATCCTGTCTAAGGCCGGATACACAACTCTAGTTCATTTTTCTATACCTCTTATCCTGCACTAGGGTCACGGGTGAGCTGGAGCCTATCTCAGCTGACTTCGGGCGAGAGGCGGGGTACACCCTGGACAGGTCGCCAGTCTATCGCAGGGCTAGCACATATAGACAGACAACCATTCACACTCTCATTCACACCTATGGGCAATTTAGAGTCACCAATTAACCTAACCTGCATGTCTTTGGTCTGTGGGAGGAAGCCGGAGTACCCGGAGAGAACCCACGCATGCACGGGGAGAACATGCAAACTCCACACAGAAGGGCCCCAGCCGGCCGGCGGGTTCGAACCCAGAACCCTCTCACAACTCTAGTATCGTTTAAATTATTGATTGATTATTAGTCTTTGCAGATTTTGTCTCTACTTGTTGACCCTTAACTGCAATTCTTTCCGTTTCTCCCCCTTTCACTCCCATTCTTTCTCTTTCTCTCTCTTTTTTTCCCTGTCGCTTCAGGTCGTTGCATCTCTGGAGCTATAGCCTGGAAATATGCAACCGTGACACCAGTCCAGAAAAAATCTGATAAGACTAATTATTATTAAATGTCAGTCTTACCAATTTTTTCCTGGACTTGTGTTACAGTACACTCTGCCATATTCCTTCTCTTTCTCCCCCTTTCTCTGCAGGTCATTTCATCTTCAGTGGTACTGAGTTCAGATATGCAACTGTGGACCAACTTCCACTGCCTGATCCTGTCTAAGGCCGGATACAAAACTCTAGTATCGTTTAAATCAGCCGTATTTAGTTCAGATCTGCAACTGACGACCAACTTCTGCTTCCTGATCCTGTCTAAAGCCTGTTACAAAAATTTTGTGATTTAAATTAATGATTGATTATTAGTCCTTTCAGATTTTGTCTGTAGTACAACTGTGACACCAGTCCAGACAAATCTGATAAGACTAATTATTATCGAATGTCAGTCTTATCAATTTTTTTCCTGAACTTGTGTTACATTCCTTCTCTTTCTCCCCCTTTCTCTGCAGGTCATTTCATCTTCAGTGGTACTGAGTTCAGATATGCAACTTGTGATAAACTTTTGCTGAATGATCGTGTCTAAGACCTGGTACAAAACTCTGGTACATATTATTGATTGATTATTAGTCTCATCAGACTTTGTAGCTGTTGAACTTTCACCCCAATTTTTCTCTTTCTCTCCTCTACTCTTCAGGTAATTTCATTTCCAGAGATATTGAGTTCAGATCTGCTGATCCTGTGTAAAGCCTGACACAAAAATCTTGTATCCTTCAAATCAATGATTGATGATTAGTCTCGTCAGATTTTGTCCATAGTTGTTGAACCTTCACACCCATTCATTCTCTTCCCCCCCTTTCTCTCCAGGTAATTTCATATCCAGAGCTATTGAATTCAGATATGCAACTGTGGACCAACATCCGCTGCTTGATATTATTCATACATGGGTTGCTTGGTGGTCAGGTGGTTAGAGCATATTCCATGTTGGCACAGTCCAAAGCAGTGATCGCTGGTTTGACTATCGACTGGGGGGGAAAAAAGGCCATTCTCAACAATTGCCTAGTAGTGAAGGTGAATTTATGTTGCTTCCACAATGGGAGTGGATTTATATCTGCTTGCTCTTAATGATGACTAACTGGACACATTTTTGACAAAATTCAGGTCCCTAGGATCCAGGAGCAACCTACCTGTGTGCAGGTGTATATGAGGAAAACTAAAGGCCTTAAGAAGACAAAGTGTCAGCTGACAAAAATAAATAAATGGTGTTATTCTGAAAGGTTTCCCGCTTTACTTCCACAGCCTAAAACTTTGTGCGCTGCTATGAATATGCCTTGATAGCTCACTAATTAACTCTTTTTCATAAGTTTTATATAACCAGTGAAGTATTGCAGAGAGGGTCACACTTTATCTCCAAGTTAGATCTTTTTTTATCTGCTCGCAAAAATAAAAGTTGAAATAAGACCTACTGTACTTTATATCCAGGTTGTTATTTGTTGCAACTGATTATTGGCTCAGCTCAGTGACCTTGTTCAGACTTATCATAACTGTGAGACATCGCTGAGTGTAAGGGTCCGAGTTGCCACAAGGTCCAAGGTGTACCCGTCCCAGCCCAATGCATTGTGGGTAAAGACAGTGAATGCACTTCTTTCTGTTAGTTGTTAGAAATAAAAGACTGTCTGAGACGTCTCCCTGTGTTATAATTAGGCTACACACAGACATGCACACGGCTCAAAAAAGGATAAAAACTGTAATTTAACCTGTCACACTCAAAGCCTCATGTTGCTTGATGGAATGGAAATCAAAGCAAAAAAATCTGTATTATCATCTTGTTGAAAGTGGGAGGCTCAACTTTAGCTAACATCCACTTTGACTCCTTTTGTGGGAATCACTAGAATGAATAGTTAATCATACATCAGGTAGTGATGGGGCTGGGAGGGGACGGGCTGACAGCTCTGAGACTGCATGATGTGCAAAGGAACAAATGAACATCACATAAATGAGGAAGAACTTGCATGCACACCTGCAGTGCAAGCATGTGTAAACTGGTGGCGTTTTGAGGCTAGCAGTTGTTACTTAAAATCAGTATTGTGCAGAGGAAGTGAAGAGCTGAGTTTTTAGAGTTGTGGAACCAGGAGTGAGACTGGTCTCAGTAAAGCCAGGTTTTATGGGTTTTATGGTACTTTGGCTGCAGAGGGGTCGTGCACTCTAAATTTATAGTGGCAGTGTGTTAACATTTTACAGGTTTTTTTCGTGCATTAGGACAGAAAATCCCCACAGCCACACACTTGGCACCGCATGCTGAGTTAAGATTTACTGTATACCAAAAGAGTTTTTCTGTCTGTGGTACAGATAGCTTCCCGTTTTCTCAAAAATAGTGTGATAAAGGTGTTGAATTATCATCACAGTCCTTTTGTCCCACTTTCCATAAAGGCAGAGAAATGTTGAAGAAAAGGCACATTAAGAAGAATCTTTTCAATATCATTCCCTTTTTATATAGAAATTAACAAGTAAGTAGGTTACCGATGGTTAGGTAATGGGTTAGCTGGGTAAAATTGATCTATACAATTTCATTCCTGGGTTGATGCTCCTGTCAGAGGTTTCAAACAGTGATTATTTTTAAACTAATTTGTGTCTGCATTTAAGCCCGGAGCTCAGTGTACAGCTCCTTTTCCGCTAGTCCAAAACAACTCTTTGATGACCTTCACACTACAACTTCAGAGCTCCGTTCAGATTTCTATCTTGATCTGATTTCTTAATTCTTCTTAATGTAGCTATTGGCATTATCTTTAAAAAAAATTGGGGCAATATTAAATTCCATTTTGAACTGGTTATGACCCTGATTTGACCTGAACAACAGGACGTCACAGACAGCCTCTGTGCATGACAGAAAATAAGGAGAAGTTGGGAATAACCAACATGGGGGCTACAGATTCAGTATGTCACATAAAATACTGATTAGTTCTAAAACTTCACTGTCCCTGTACTTTGTTCCTCTGTCTCTGCTGTCAGCCATGTTTGTCCTTGTTCATTTGTGACTCCTGCCTACGAGGTAGAGTGACGTAAAAGATGCAATGAATCCTGTTACTTGTCACAGGGCTGTTCGGACTGAGGGTGCATTTTGGAAAAATCTGATCTGATTTATCTGATTTTGATGAAAGTGGAGGACATGGTGACTCGCAGTGAACATATGTATTTGTCCACTCTGGTTTCCATTATCACTGACAAACTAATTCCCTCCCTTTTCCTGCTAATAATTTATTAGAGCTCAAACACTGCAAACATACCTGTCACTGTGCCGTTAGACTAGAAACACCACAGCTACACTTACTGAGAGTGAGCTGCACCCTCGAAATAAGTTATAAAAATACACAATCCCCAATGGAGGCATCTCACACAGAGACTTTGACACTTCTACAGTAGCAACAACCTGGGGATGAGATGCAACAGAATGATTTTACCAGTTTGTTCAGCAGCTCCAGCGTGTGCGTGCGTGCACATGCCATGCATAAAACTGCATGTGATGACAACACTAATTGTGTCATCAGTGCAAACAAATAGGCAATCTCAGGCAGTGAGAAAGGAGTCAATTCGATTTTATTATTTGGCTGTGTTTTAAAAAACACTTACATCCAAATTGGTCGTTAACACAGTAGGAAAGGAAGTAAGAAATATTAAAGAGCTTTAACTATGTTTTAGTTCTTCTATTAAAACACCAAAACAGGCTGCTTATCTCCTATAGTCTCAGTTTCCTCTGAACTAAAACACATCTATGGTCTGTGGTTGGCTCAGGCAGTGGTAGCAGGTTCCCACAGACCAACACTGATCATAGAGAATCTGAGATTTGTTTCCACCCGGGGACATTTGTCACACTTCAGGAAAAGGTGCAGCAGCTGCTCTCTCCTTCTTCACAGCAACTGTGCTCACATGTTTAAAAAAAACCAAAAGGCATGTCACCTCAGGTTTCGCGCACCTTCACCTTTTAAATCATTTTTATCTTTATCAATAACCTGTTCTGTACATTTAGACTGTGGATGAGATCTGTGTGTAAACTTCTTCATAAACTTATGGTTGGGATCTTTGTGCCATCCAGCACATTTTTCAGAGCGACAAAGATAAAATTCTCTCACAGACGCAGCCTCAGATTTTAATAAGAGAGCCAAAGACACATGCTCTTGTAATCCTGAAGGAGAGTTGATAAATCATTAAACGGGTGCCTGATCCTTTCATCCTGCGGATTGGAGCCGAAACGGCTACAAGGAGGATTACATCAGCAGCGGGTACAACAAGATTAATAGATATCAAATTAAATAATCACTACCTAATTCCAGCTATTGTCTCAGCAGACTGAAGCAGCCTTTACTGCCCTCGAATCTTTTGATCTGCTGCTGCAGGAGGAATGAGAGCAGAGGTATGAGCACCAGAGACAGAAGCAGTGTAAGTGCACACCTGACATCTTTCTCCACTCTCTGATCTCATATAAAACTGTCGACAGTTTTATATCACGACACCCCGGGGCCACGCGGCCTGAAAATGAAATCGCTCTAAGTTTGTATTTCTTTTCTTGCACTCTGGACCAAGGTTATTATACAGTAGTTTTAAATTTTTCACAATTTTCTATTTTTATTTAGTTTTTCAGTTGGCTTTTTTTTTAAATTTCAGTTTAGTTTCAGTTAGTTCAATAAGTGATTAAACAGTTTTAGTTTAGTTTTTAGTTTTGAGGAATTGACTATTTTTTGTCTTAGTTTTTCAGGTATTAGGAGAAAGTTTCTGTGAGACTTCTGAAGATGAACTTCCAAATTTGTGGGATTTTTCCCTTTTAGTTGCATCCCATGAATGTTCCCATCAGTCCTCATCACATTACATTCACTCTATCTACCTGTGGGTCGTACTCGAAGTCGTCCCTATTGAGCGGTGATGTTTTCTTCCTGCGACTTTAGCCATCTCTAAGAAAACTAAAACTAAGCTGATGCTATCTGCAATTCAGTTTAGTTTTAGTTAGTTTTGCTTTGTTCATTGTAGTTTTATTTAGTTCTTGGAATTTTTTTTATGTCAGTTCACTAAATTATTTTTTCCCTGCTAGTTTTAGTTAACTAACCCTGCTCTGGACACAACAACGTCACACTTTTTTGCTACAAGACTATGATTCTATTTCTGAAAAAAATAACATTTATGAAGATATTTGTGTACAGATACTTTATTAAGCTTTGAACAGATAATGCACTCTAAATCAATTAACACAATTTTCTGTCACACAATGGATAAGATTTGTCACAAGTAAAATTTCTTCTCAGAATTGAAAGTCCTAGTGACTGTTTTGTTGTGACATCACAAAGTCACAGAAGTCCTGACAGTTGGCTCAGTTTCTGAATACAGGCTTTGACACTTTTGCAGTATTAATATTGAACCTAGAGCTGCTTTATAATCACATTACACATGGACATCTACTTTAATCCTCTATGGAGCTTTAATATAAACATCTACTGTGATATAAAGTGATGCTGAAACCTGGCTGACACATGATTTGACACGAGACTGGAAATAATGATATGACGTTCTTTCAATTTCAAACCATCTTCATTACCTTCCTATATATAATATAATGTATGGACCCCATCCTGTCATATAAAAACATGTTTTTTTAAAGAAGAATCACATTTCTTATTTAGACTCTTCAGATTCAAAATTGCTTTTGTTTTTTAAGTCCTCTATCATCCGATTGGTCGATAATATCTTATTTTTTGAAAATTGTCAGGGGAAAAAAATCTTAAACACAAATAATCAGACAGTGCAGACTATTTCCAACCACCTGTGGTGAAAATCCAAACAAAGATATTTTTGTAAAATCAACTCTGATAGTATCTTTCATTACACTCCTGCTGTGCACGTAACTTTGCAGTTCTGACACAAAGCGACAGAGTGTTTACTGGAGGCACTGATTACAGAATGAATTTGTTTGTTTTAGGATGGGATCAAACGTCATGTTACAACAGATTTGCTGTGAATATGCAGTGAGAATCAGAGGGAGGAGGGTAACAGAGGTGGCAGGGAGTGAAGGTGGAATCCTATTGGGCTCAGCGGCCAGTGAAAGATCCAGAAACAATAGCCTACTATACCCTTTCCCACTGGCCAAAAAGCAACGCGGGTTAAAATTGCATTTTGTCATAACTAGAATTGGAGTTTTTGAATTATGGTCAAAAGTGTTTTTAATGAGGTCACATTGACCTTGACCTTGAGTCCTACTGAACTTTTGGGCAGACAGACAGGAAGCCTCAGGCTGCAAGGAAAGAATGAGGTGGACAAAGACCGAAGAAGCAAACAACTGAAGGAGACATTTTTTTGTGATGAGAGATAAAACGACCTCAGGCTGAGCAGAATAAAATGACAAAAGGATTCCTCCAGCAGCGAGCCAGGGAGCATCATGAGAGATCGATTCAGGGCGTCTGCCTAAACATTCACAGTCCAGGAGCAAACACGGTGGACGTGTTCTACATCCTGCACATAACCGCATGTTTATCTGGGAGATTCACATTAACAGGAAATGAAAAATGGTGCCTACACGAAAGCCAGGAAACGCAGAAAGAGGAAAGCCCTCTAATCAACTTATCAACCCTCCCCCCATCCCCCATTACTCCCCCCTCCCACCCTCGTCCTGTGCCAAATAGGAAACCTTTCAATTAGCTCAAGCCATGCATGTCCCACAACAAAAGAGCCGTCCGAGGCCGTTAACGTTAGCGGGGCAGGCAGGCGTCTCCTTGTACGTCGCTCGTGGCGTTAGCGCTACTCAGCCGATGGGAGGGAACTGTGTGTGTGCGTGTCTGTGTGTACATGTGCGGCATCACACAAAGGAGTGAGGGGTATTTGTCTCTGTCCCCCAGGAGAATCTAATAAAGTTGTTTACAAGCAGATGTTAAATAAAGACACACAATACACTCCCCTTTACCCTCCCCACCCTCCGGTCCCCCCAGGCAAACCCATTCACCCCCTCTCTACAATAAGAAAAGGCAACACTGCTCTATAGAGTTTACCATCTAGAGTGAATAATTGATTTCTGTTGCTGGATCAGGGAGGATGAGGCAGCGTGAGATAAAGACTGAGCAGGAAGACACTCTTTACATTTCTCTTACAGAAGCTGACTTCTTCTCTGACACGTTTTAACTTTCACAGTTGATTTTCAGTGTCCCACTTTTGATCTAGTGAGCATGTGTTTGCTTGCAGGTAAAGGGACAAAAAGGAGAGGGTTTGTCTTCGAAAACAACATTTTAAAAACTCAGTCTGTTTAAGGATTTGTACAATCACCTCCAAACTCCACTTCCACCCTTGTCACAGGAAATTCAGCTGCTAGTCAGAGCTCCTGCTTTGCACTTGTAACTGCATGAGGAGATTAATTCACACAGAAATGTTCAGCCAGTGTACACTAATCATAGCTGGCTACAGACTAAATAAAAGGATGAACCATCTTGTGCGTAACCTTGAACATTAATATTTCTGTAAAGTCTTGAATAATACATTTACGGCAGATAATCAAGTATTGTAGCTGTTCCTCTCCACTGAAACTCTCCTTCCTCCTTCAGTGAAGCTGTTTTGGAGAAAAATAGGTTTTATTTTTAACTTTAATTGTGGCACAAACACTCAACTCAAACTTACCTAGTTGAAACTAACTAATCCTCCTTCACAGAGGTAATAATGTTCAGGTTTTGTTCTAACACGTTCATCAAGGTGTTAATTAAACTGCACTGTGAGGCGATGTTGTTATACTGACAGATAGTTTTATTATTTTTCCAGTGATAGTAGGCTTGGATTAATAACAGAAATGCATGCACTGTTCAGCAGCATCACTAACCAACTATCCACAGTTGAATCAACAGCTCTTTTCATCGTCTTGTCTTGTCAACTGTTGCTATGTTATGTTATGTTATGTTATGTTATGTTATGTTATGTTATGTTATGTTATGTTATGTTATGTTATGTTATGTTATGTTATGTTATGTTATGTTATGTTATGTTATGTTATGTTTATTTATTTGATATGGACATCACAAATACATTAAGACTGTTCCAGTGGACAGACCAGATGCTTTGCTTGAGTGTGTTTAGCACAAGGGCTAATTTTCAACACCAGTCCATAGGCGGCTAATCTAAAAATACAGAACATATTATCAACAGTATGAGATAAAACCAAGTGCATGACACTACATCATGACAGTAACATACTAAAAAATACAGAGCACAAGATCAACGAGAGGAGATTGAGTAAACAGAAGTTTTACCCATGTGTACCTCATCAGTAATTTGTCAGCCTGTGTTATTTAATTTGTGCTCAGGAACGAGTCATTCCTCTACACAATTGCTGAATTTATAGATTATATAGAAATGTATATTGTAGGGATGGGAACGACACGGGATTTGGAAAATCGATTGTCGAGGCCCATATGTCGACTTTTTGTCGAATTGCCGGCCCTTTTTTTTTAACAGCAGCAGCAGATATGCGGGGGGGGGGGGGGGGGGGGGGGGCTACACGTGCTTTTGTTGTAGTTTATTAACGCTGCTGTCAGCACGAGCGCACTAGGCAGCACGCATTCGGTTTCTTTTTTTTTTTTTTTTTTTTTCTTTGTGCATGTCGGCGGTCCTCTACGAAGAATGCAATGCATTGCATCCACCTGTTTTGTCCATGGTTTTGCCCTTTTTGCGGACCCGGACTCGTCATCAACAGCGCACCATCACCTGAGACTGCAGGGAGCCTCTTGACTTTGTCGCTTGTCAGCATGAGCGCACGCTCCTGTCACATGTGAAGTAGAATGAGGGTCAAGTAGCTATCCCATTTAGAAAAAGTGGATTTGCTTTATTTAAAATATTTTATTTCATTAGGGGAAAAGTGGCACTTTCTGCTATTTATTTGAATAGGAAATATTGAAAGACAAAATGCAATTTACACATGGAAATCCCACAAGCCCCGCCCCCTTGACATGTCGACACTCTATTTTTTTTGTCGAGGGGAGCATGTGTCGAATGTCGGTCGTTTTGTCGACAAAAAGTCCCATCCCTAGTATATTGTAAATAATGTGCATAAATATCCCATATTGAATTTCCACACTTATTTTGAATTAACATACTCATATATATATATATATATATATGAATATAAATCATATTGTTATATCTTATATCTTACACTTCTTGAACACATTCATATACCGTATACAGTATGTGATATTATCACTCGTGACATGTACGTATATGCATACATACATGGGAAGGCTGGGATCAGAAGCAGCTGTGAGTAAACATCTGTTGCCTCTACCCAGCTCTTCATTTCTCTTTGACTGGGCAATCACCCAGCTTCAAACAGAAATAATGGCGCAGAGAAATTTTGTTTTATCTCACTGACCAAACTTTTCATCTTTCAAAGATCCTTCCCACACAGCGGCAAATGAAGAAGATCACACCTCCTTTTCTGTAGAAAGGACAACATTATGTGTGACACAAATATATTTAGGTTTCTTGTTCTTAACATAAGTGGCAAAGTATGAGCAATAGCCTGATTTGCCATGTAAAGCACTGACTCCACAATACAAGACAGCGCTGCTGTACAAACAACATATCTTCAGAGTGCAGATATCTGATGTCTAACTCTTATTAGCAGACATTTTTTTGCTTGCAGCTTATTTGAGGTTGTGTTTGAGACCTTTTTTCTATTTTTTTCTGCCTGTGAATACATTTATTTCAAAGCTCTGTGGTCAAACTTTAAGTAGAAATGGATCTAGAGCTGGATTGATCTAACTTTGACAGCTCCAACAACAGATATAGATAACTGCCTGGCGCAAAGTGAAAAGATAACGACCAAGATTGAATCACTGTTCCACAAGATACACTGCAATTTTAACAAGCCTGGATACTTTGTGTGTATCAAGTGGAAAAAGTTTGAAAATAACAATGCAGATGACAGAAAAATGATTTTGTTTGTTGCAGATACGTTATGCAGAGCACACGCTCCCCTGTGGTGGGAACCTTTCATATCCAGCGGTAGGTTTCTGTCTGATAGGAAGCAGCAACGTTGGATGCATTTTTGTTTAAACACAATGTGCATCTGTAGCATTAACAGAGCAGCTGTATTTTATACAAAGAGTGCAATATGTAAAAAGATCTAATGAGACCAGTGACATTTGGTTAGGGTTACTAGGTCTTTGTTGTTTTTATATTAGACCTCAGCAGCTCAAATATTTTCTGCTATTTGTATCCAGTTGTGTTCTACTTTAATGTGTTTCCATCACCCCCCCCACCAAAAAAAAAAAAAAAAAAATCAAAAGAATGTAACTACAGGCAACTGCTGTTACCTGGTATTAACTGAAGGTAGATTAGAAAAAATAAGGAACATTTGAAAACAAGTGGCTCCAACATGCAGATGAGGAGCACCACAATACATCAGTGGTGAAAAGTAAAACAATGACTTTTCTCTGATAATTCATGTTACTCTGTCTGTCTGTGTCTGTTTGGGTTTTGCAAAAGGATTGGGGAAAACGTATGAACATCATGATTAAAAATCTGTTGACCAAGGTTGTTATTTGACGACATATTGTGTTAAAGTTTGTGAGTCTCCTCTATATTTGCATAAATGTCGGTTTAGCCAAAACTATAGAAATTGAAAAAGTGACTCAACACAACTTACGAACACACAGGTCTCCACTTTCAAAAAAGCCCGGGCAGCACTGGGAGCGTCGTCTGTACATGGTCCTCACACCTCTCCTGTAGGCCGTCTTATAGCTGATCCTGCAAGTGTGACAAGAGAGAGAGGATTAATCCTAACACAAGGAAATCATCTTGCTTATCTAACAAATAAAACATCTCCACCAGAAAATTTGATGTGTTAAAAGTGACAATGTGAGAGAAAAGTAGATGTTTATATTTAAAGGTAGAGTCTGTAGGTTTGATCATTGCAGTTTGTAAACACAACATTCAAACACACATAAGTAGTAAGTATGTAAGTCTAGTTTTTTAGAAAAATCCTAGACTCTACCTTAAAGCTAAATAAAAGTAGATGTCCCTGTATGGTGTGACTATAAATCAGGGAAGTATCAAAGCCTCAGTCCACAGAGAATTGTACACAGCCTGTATTCAGAAACAGAGCCTTAAAAAACAGTTCTCACTTCTGTGACTTTGTGATGTCACAACAAAGCAGTCCCCCCAGTCACCCAAATCACCCCCCCCCCCCCCCCCCCCAACCCAACCCACCATCCAGGAATTGGTTTCAATTAGTGTTTTACTTAAATCTGCTCTATTTATACTGTATCACCTAAACATAAGAGGCTTAGAGTCTCCTCTCTTCTGATTGGCTGACACCGACCTGTTGTTTCTAGAGCTCCAGAGAGAAGAGAGAGGAGATGTGAAACTACAATATGATCTTTTTATGGATCATCACTTCAGATAAAACACAAAAGGATCCTGGATCTTAAAATTAATTTGTGACACTGTCGCACTGTTTTTCATGAAAATGAAAAACTTTTTTTTCCCCCCTGAGCATGACTTACCAGGTCACATTCACTCTACTCATGTCACAAAGCTACAAATTAGCACAATTAAATATCTTTCTACTTGGCATATCAGCAGATTTAAAGGTCCGGTGTGTAAAATGGGGGGAAAACCGTGACATCTAGTGTTCAGATTCCAGAGTACAGTGCTCACTAGCGCTCACCCCGCTTGTCGGCAAAGTGACGGTGGCCTCCGAGGACAAAAAAAACTTGTGCGGAAATGGCATCTTCCACGACTGGGACGACTGGGAGTATTTCAGGAGCATTAAAGACCCACTCCCATGAAAATCGTGTTTTAGGTGCTTTTCACATGTTCCTGTGGCATTTTTCTTGTGTTAGAGCACATATCAGCAGAAAAGGAAGTGCAAAATTGCATTTCTGAGTTTTTCTGCCTTCAAATTGCTGTGAATCAATGGCAGACGCAAACTGGCAGTTTCAGGGAGACTGGAGCTGATGTGTCACAGCTCCAGGGGAGGGCACTAGTGCTGCAAGCTCCCGCCCCGCTCTGCATTTGGCTCAGAGGTGAAAGGCTTGACAGCTCGGTGTAGCTGTCAAGGTATATCAGGTATAGCTCACCTGGTAGATCGAATCCCAGTGTGGAGTTTTACGCTAAACGCACTGAATCTGTAATTGTACAATGTCCAGCTGTCAGCGAGCGGGGGGTGGGGTGCGAGGAGGTAGCTGGGCGGGTGCAGAGCAGCGCAGTCTCCGTCCACCCTCCAGAGGTGCATTGCTAATGTGCATTGCTAATGAGCTGGTTTTAAAATGGCCGAAAAGGGTCGCGGGAGTGGGACTTTAAGCGATGAGGTGAAGATGTAAACCATATTATGGTATGCAGTGTTTCCCACAGGTTTGCAAGGAGACTGTGGCGGTAGCGGATAGTCCGAAAGGGGGGGTGCGAGCGGATCGATTACCACGTACAGATTATGCATGCGCGCTTCTCTGTGTGTGTTTAAGAGGACGCCAATACGGAGCAGTGCTATGCGGAGATTAAAGTCCCTGGAAAGTGAAATTGGAGTTTTGTTTCAAAATATATTAAAAGTGTTCGAAATGTATTGATAAAAACATGCAAAAAGACTCATTTCTGTGCAGTGCTTAATTTTAGAGGTTAGGGTTTCACAGTTTCACTCTGCTTCAGTGGTCTTTGTTTTTAAGGGCAGGCTTACAGAGGGGGACGCCGTGACGCACTGGCGTCCCTACTTTCATAACTCCTCCCATGTGCACAGTAATATTATAAATACTTCAAGAATGTCAACGAGCGTTTGCTGCCACTACCCCTGGAGCTACCAGCGCTGCAGGAGCTACCAGTCCACTAGCTTGGTCTCTGTCTTAATAAAATGTAATGCAGACTTATCAGGTCATTGTAAAACATTTATTTATTGATGTAAATGTGGTGTTATTTGAACATAGTCTATACAGATCCCAGAGGCAGCGCTGCTCTTATGTGAAACATGAAGCTCCACTTTTAATTCAAATAAACTAATGAGACTGCCACAGTGGGACCAGCCGGCGCCCGGTGGCAAAACTCTAAAAGCCCAAACAGCCACAGTCCAGGTGAACCTCTGCAGCGTCCGTCCCACAGCTCACAGACACAGCAACTGCTACACCGGCAACAAAACTGAGGGCCGCCGCCGTCAGCAGATGAATCTCCGCTTGCCCTGATAGCGTTAGCTCGGCGGCTAGCGCTAGGCCCGTCGTCCTGTGCTGACGGTGGCGGCCCTCATTGTTGTTGTGGTGTAGCCTTCAAGGCTCCCGCTGCTGTGGCGGTGAGCCGTGGGTCCGATGCTGCAGTGGCTCGGGACCATGGAGGCTCGGGGTGAACGGGACTAACGGGGCTAGCCGCCGAGCTAACGGTTAGCGCCGGGCTAGTCGAGCTAACGCGTTAGCGCCGGGCTATTAGCCGCCGAGCTAACGCTATCAGGGTAGCGGAGATTCGTGTGCCCCCAGCATATTTCCCTCACTGCTCAGTGTGTATCCGAGACATTCAGATAAGAGCTGGACTCAGACTCAGGCTCAGGCCCGTAGCTGCTCGGGTACGATGTGACAGTTAGCAGTAGGCCATTTGATTGACAGTTGAAACTTGATGAAGCTCAGCAAGTGGGCGGGGCTTATGTGCCTGCAGCAGACATCCAGAGCTGCGAGAACTGCCTCATTTAGTCATGATTTTAAAACCTAATTTCACCTACTAAACAAATTTTTCTAGCATCCAAAATTGGCAGGATGGTTAATAGGACATATGTCTGGGATGTGATTAACTCAGAAAACGAATCCAGTGTCACTTTTCAGGGACTTTAATGAACGGAACACTCGTCCGACTGGAGGGTGTGTCAATTTGTGGCGCTTGGCCTTGATTCTGTGGCGCTGCGCGACACGTTGGTCTACGTATGGGAAACACAGGTATGCTAGATGTTATCAGTGAGAAGTCTGCCCTCTTCTTCGTTAGTTTATTTATGCACGCAAAACTCACTCTCTGGCTAGCTGGATTTTCCGTTTCCGTTGCTATATGTATAAAAGAATAATTATAAGGCTATGAAAACCAAATTTATTTTATTTTATAGCGATTATACACTTATTCATGGGTAGTATATTCTGATTTTGCCAATAAACCTTGCCAAATGTTACACACTGGATAAAACACAAAGGATAAAGGATCCTGGAGCTCAAAATTAATTTGTGACACTGTCACACTCTTTTTCATGAAAATGAATATGAAAAACTTTTTTTTCCCTGAGCACTTAGCAGGTCACATTTACTCTACTCATGTCACAAAGCTACAAACTAGCATAATTCAACATTTTTCTAATTGGCATATCAGCAGATTTAACTCAAATTCACTTAATCTTTACAATAAAATAAGTGAAGTACATTAAATAACTAAAGAAATAAAGCAGCAGGTCATCATTTCCTCAGAATGAGTCTGCAGTTCTGAAAATATGTTCCCATCCCTCCACTTCTAACAGACGAGCAACACTTAAGTGTTGAGGAGAGTTTCTCCCACTCATTCAAGGACGCTGATGTTTTCTGACATTTCAGTTTAAGATCAATGACTCAGCTCTCAGCTGGAGGAGCTCAACTCGTAGCTATAAAGCTTAATGTGGTCATTAAAGCCTGCTACGCTGACAGTCGCTCATCAGAATGACCACATCAGGCAGAGCTGAACTGTCAGTGTTGGGTAGCAGACAGTGGTGAGAGCGGCTGCCTCTGATCCTCAGCAGCCGAAGAGTTTCACATCCTCTGCATGAGACTTGAGCTGGACTCAGACTGGTGATATCTCAGAGACATCAACGAACAGGAAATGTCATTACATTAAGAGTTTTGTTTGCATTTAATCATCCATACTTCAGTTTAAAATGTAGTTACTTTATCTGAAAGCTTTATTTTACCATGACCTCCTCAGTGAAATCCACAAAACACCATTATTCAGCATTTATAAACAGGAGGATATTAACATTTAATGATTTAAGAGTTAATTAACAACTATGAAACCTCCTGTGGACACACATAAACATGGGGCTGCTATATTAAAATTTATTACACGGCTCTATTGAATGCTGCAACAGTCCGTTGTCAAGTATAATGACCGTTGCTAGGGACGCCACTCTGATCAGCGCAGCACAGAAAAGAGAAACTATGCAGGATATTTAACTTATGTTTCATTTTTACCGTCATTAAACAGCTTCAGACTAATATTGATGTTAGATAAATTACTTGTAACTTGTTACAGGGAGAGTGGAGGCTCCTTCCACATCATGGCTGGAAACCAAACCTGCTGATCAGAGCCTCTGACCCGGAGTCACAGCTCTCCTCTCGTCTCGGTGGCACCACGACTCCGCGACCCGCACCCCGTAAAAGGCAGTTTATCTCTTGTTTATGACAGATACGACTACACACATCTTAACACGTGTATGGTAATTCATCGATCCACTGATTGATTATCAAAAGCTTCAAATGCACGACCGGGAGGAGGCTCAGCAAAACAGCGGACGTGACCAGATTCGCTAAATTATGTAATTATAAATCGATGAAAGTCGTATTTTGATCAACATTATGTTTCAAATTATTTATTTCACTCGTAAACCGTGTAATAAGCAGGATAATGTATAGTTGGTCGGTTGTTATAGAGAAATAAACCCCTTCAGGTTTTATGAAACCATACAACCTGTCGGGGTTTATTTCTCCATAACAACCTCCGAACTATACATTATCCCTGACAAACTTTATTCTCTATAATATGAAGACTATAAACTTTTTTCTGCTCACCTTCCCAACTGCTACATATTACTCCTTATATTGTTTCATTTACATTGATATTGTATATTTTTACCATCATCTATAAGGACATAATGGACATGTGATATTCATATTTAATTTTTTTTTAAATCTAAATATCTTATTCTCTATTCTTCAGGGAGCAACTGTAACGCAGCCTAATTTTCTCCTGGGGATCAATAATTCTGATCCCAATGATGATATAAACAGATCATAATAGTGTCCAATATGTCTTTATATGTGAAATCATAATAGCTGACAAATATTGTAGATCAATATACAACAACCACAGCTGCTGACAACTAAATGATACAGTCATAAACCATTTATCAAATGTCTGCATGCTGCGTATACAGTTTAATTACTTGGAAAGTAGAGAAAATGAAGAATTGCCAGAATGCATCATTCCTGTTCACTGCAGCTCATTACTCTGAGATCTAGGTGTCATGGTCGTTCACTCTGAACTCAAGTATGGATAATAAATATCTTAACAACTCAGACACCTTGGCTTCATTAATTAAAATGCAGGTGTGACGACACCTTCAGGATGTCAGTGATGACCTCTGACCTTTTCATGTAGCTCACAGCGAAGAGTGCCTTAGGTGTCTGCAGTAATTGGTTTAACAGCTCTGTGGTAGTTGACATTAGGAGGTTTGAGGTTGTGGCGCTGCGCTAAGTAAACAGGACATCATCCAGAGGAGAAACAGGTGAGACGTCATGGGTTAAACAAGCTCTTTTAGTTTTAAACTAAAGTGTTTAACAAGTGGTTTGTTATTTTTCTGGAGTCTGGAAGTCAGTGAGAAAGTTGTGGAGGTCATTAAACAGAGGCGACGTCCACACTGATAGGTTTTCATCTGTTTTAAAACTAAAAACCTTCTTTGTACAAATGAACAATTCAGCTCCATATTAGAAAAAAATCTCCGTCTGTTCTCGTTCCCTGGGCATGGTTGGAGTAAACTGAGAGCAGATCGTCGACTCTGCAGAATGATACAACAGCTAAGACAGCTGTGGTGTTAGGATGCAGACTAAAACTGGACTGGAGGACTGAAACCCTCGTAATTCATTATCTACTGTAAGTTACATTCACCACTGTCTGTAGTTGAGGTTGATGAGAACCAATCAGAAGGCAAGGCAGCTGTCTGCATCATCGTTTCTTATTTGTCCAGACAGAGACATGAGCCCAGAGCTTCAAACTGAAACCAGCAGAGTTTCTGAAAGTCTCATTTTTGTCAGGGGCAGAAGAAGGAGCTTAACATCAGAAAAAGAGTATGAAAATACGAGTGTGAATAGAACCATATAAACTATACCTTATTGAGACCAGGTTTAGTTATTGATCAGTTGATTGGTCAATCAACCAACAATTAATAGTGAACAACAGAATTATTTATTTTGCAGGTTGAAACCCTGTTCCTACAGACAGTGGCCCTGAGGGCTCAACACACTGCAGCTTAAGAAACACACGCAAAGACACGAAAGTGACACGGCTGACTTAAGAAGAAAAAAGTTCAAACTTTCTCTGGTTTAATCTTCTCAGACATGATAACTTTCTGCTTGGAAATCAAATATTTCTGGATTTTCAGCTGTTGGTCAAACAAAAGGAGCAACAGAAGAATGTCACCTTGGGCTTTAAGAGACTGTGATCGGCATTTTTCAATATGTTCTGGTGTTTTGGGTCAGGGACGAAGGTGTGCTGCTGCCAGGGTCCGTACCTGTGTCTGGTGCATTTGAACCAGTTGAGGATGTCGGTGCAGCGGGTGTAGTAGACCTGGTCGAAGGGATGAGCATAAGACTCCTGCACAGTCACTGCATAACTAGAGAGACAAAATAAAACAGAATTAGACAAAAACACAACTTTGACAGGAAGTGTAGAGGCATCTGATAAAACAGATGTATGATTCAGTTCCTTATCTTGAGTCATTAACGAACCAGCCTCAGGGACTCTCGAGGGTTTGATGGTCTCCACTGCGGTGGAGTAATCGGGCAACGTCAGGATCGTATTAGTAATAATACCAGGACACGACCATTTTCTTTCAATGAACTTTGACTTTATTTTGTATGAAACCTCAAACTTGCAGGATTTTCTAAAACCTTTGGGTCAACTCAACTGTTGATTTTTAAACGACTGTTGTTTGCTGATTTAATTGCTCTATAACAGTAACCACTGGACACAAAGAGCTTGAATGAAGGTTACAGAGCATACTCTAACCCCGAGAGGCGGAAACTGTAATGGTCGTGAAAAAAAAAATCCATTTCTGCAATTCCCTCTGATTACGCTGAGAGATTATCGATCACATCACCTGCACTTGAGTTGCTCTCATATGAAATGACAGTGTGCTTTTTACTCAGCAGAGCGCTGAGTGCTGTGACCACTCAAGCAGTCACATTACCATAGGTCTGAATTTACAGCCTCCCCGCGTCCCCTGGAGTAAACCTTCTCCTCTCTGCTTTTGATTACTGCCAACCCCTCAGTCTTGATTTGTGGCCGCAGCACATTAGTTCACCACACAGATCCCAGACATGTTATTTCACGGTGAAAACTGGAGAGGTGATTGATTGAATTCGAGGAAACTGACCTCTCCCAGTGGCTGCACACGTTGGGGTCATCCGGGTTGAGGGGCCACACCACCGACATTGAGCCGAACAGGATGAGCCACAGCAGGGCTGGGGGGGGGACCCCACCGGCCCCCATCGTCCTCCTCGCTGTGTCCTTGAAGAAGCAGAGCCAGACAGTGAGGAACCAGATTTGACCTTTAAAGCTGAGGTGATGTGTTCATAAATCAGAGGAGAGATCAGAGCCCTGGAATAAAATCACTGATGGAAGGAGGAAGAAGAGGGCAGAACGTAACGGCGGCATCAAGGATTAAAAACAGGCAGCCATTTATCTCTAAAATAACGAGACAAAAAAAAAGAAGAAAAACTCAAGAGAATGAACTTCACTCTTTCTTTCTTTTTATCCCATTTTAGGCAGCAGGAATAGGATGGATTTATTGTGTGATATCTATCCCAGAGTACAGTGCCATTAATAATCTGCAGTGGCGTGTTCAGGGAGTGGCCTTGGGTGGCACGGGCCACCCCTGAAATCTGATTGGCCACCCCAAAATATGATGGCCGATATGCCCAGTCAGAGGCATTATACATGTACGTATACCTGGTTTTATATTGCCCTTTGTCAAGTCATTTTTCAAAAATAAAATATTGAGGTTTTCTATCACAATTGTCTGTTGCCACTCCTGTATTTAGACTAGTACGTCTAGTTTTTCTAGCAGTGTTAGTAATTTAAGTAGATATGGGTTTTGCAGACAAAACTGGGTATGGCCAAAACCTGTGTGGGTGTGTGTTTGCGTGTGCACTCATGCTCACGCTTGATGCCACCCACCCATAAGTCAGTGCTCCACTTTACATACATTTGGAGAAACCTAAATCTAATTAACTAACTTCAAATAACCCACATGAAGCTTGCTCAGGGAGGCTGACTGTTGTTGGAAATGAAGCGATTTAAAAACCCTTTAGTAACTTTTTGCATCTGGTGATTCATTTCAGTAAAAAAAAAAAAAAAAAGCTCTGATGTGGAACTGAGGATTGACGATGTTTGTTGGTCCGACCCATCCACAGCATCTGGACCAATTCTGGTGCACACAGACACAGACACAGACAAAACATACATACAGACAGAGACAAAACACACACACAGACATACACAAAGACTTGTTTTATTGTTTATGTGCTTTTACCATTAAACATTTTATTTACTTATCTTTAACTATTTTTTTTATTTATTTCAGCTATTCATGTTATTGCTGTCAGTGTATTAGTCAATAAAAAAAAGCCCATTTTAGTTTTTTCACTCAATTGCTTTTGACTTGTATGACAGGTGTTATTTAAATAAAGCTTGATTTATTCAATTTACTGTATGTTTGATTATACTTTTATGTTGTCTGTTTATGGAATACAAAGCAATTTAACAAATAAAAGCAGGGGTTCCTCACTCGACCTGGGCCTTCTTGTCATGTTTCACTACAGACTGTTTTCCCAACTTAGCTTCACATTTCCACAACTGATGGAGATCTTACCAAAAAAAAAAAAAAGTTACTTGTCTCACAACTCCTCAGATATTTTGTGAATCTTTGGAGGGAGGGGCCTGACCCCTGGATTACACATCAGATTTATAGACAGGACAGGATAAAGTTGATCTTTGGTTGGTCATTCTGCTGCAGAATAAACAGACTCAAAACGAACAAACTAATTCTTAGTGTTTAACTTAATTACATCCCATTTCATCACACAACATCACAGACATCCAATTAAACCTGATACTGAGCCTGTGGCAAAGATGAGTCAGTCTCACACCAAACTTGTTGCTGCACTTTAGACCTTTTCAGACTTTTTTTCTTGGAGACAGGTGAAACTGAGATGGCAATCCCCGTCCTCCTCCACAGTCGAAGTCCTGACAGAATAAGCCTTGATAGCATTGCAATTTTGTGACACTGGTCATCATATAACAAATCAAAAGCTCACATGCAAACTAAAAATTGCACGAAGGAAATCATCCACATTCATCCTGCCTGCCGCATTCTTTCTTTACAAAAGAAAAGCGTGTTGGCATGCTGCGCTGCACCACAGGAGGGGAGCTGTGATAACTGTAATTCACACGAGCAGAACATCAGTGAGACTAATGAAATAAAGCATGATACAAGCAGGAATTTAAAAAAACAAACAAAAAAAAAACCATCAGCTGGCTGTGTTGCTGTCAGTTTGAAAAGTCACTGTACAAAGAGCAACAGGGAAAGCATCACAACTGGGGTGTAATTATGGAGATTCCTTCAACACCTGATTCACGAGGCAGGGAAAGTTCTGCCTCAGGTGATTCACTGTTATTTTCCCGGGGCGGGGGAAGCTGAACGCACGTCAAGAGCAAACACTGCTGAAAAGGTGAAATCTCCTGTACTTAATGCAAAAAAATAAAATAGCAGGGCGCATGTGTACTGCTGAGAGTGCCAATCAGGAAACGCAGCTCTGTAAGCAACAACTCAATGTGGGGTTGTGTACCTGACACAAGCAATCTTGTTTCCACAGAAATCGCTCACTGCTTTACATACACATTAGCTGTAACAATAAAAGGCAGCCGCAGGGAAACATCAGTCAAAACTTAAACTGTCAATTTTGTTTTCTCTCAAATGGGCAAAACTGCTAAATCTGAGCAGAATACATATTTAATGTAAGATGTAGATGCTCTTTTTGTTGCATTGATCATCACCTCGAGCACCAGGAGGCAGGGGGAGGATTTATGGTGATGCAAATGGAACTTTCTGACAAAATTATTACCACGGACTGTGTTTATTTTTTTTATGTCATTCTGAATTCAAAACAGACTGAAAAGATGAGCATCTGGTGTCTACGTCTTCAAATTGTTTGCACAACGGAAGTTTCCTGGGTGTGTTGTTGACGGCAGCTGTGGGACCTGACAGTGACATAAGACTCCACAGTGGACCTGTTCCTCATTCTGTTCACACACACACACACACACACACACACACAGATACACACACAACCACTGACAGCCCTGGGAAATCACGGTGATGATGAATAAACCCCTGAGTGACAGAGGAGGTACGAGGCAAACTCTCCCGCCCACACTCCGTCCCGTACAGGAATGACACGATGATGTTCGTCTGTGGACGACTGATGGCGTGTTCTCATTAAGTGCAATGTGAGGAGACACCGAGACACTAAGTGTTGTTTTCTCCTACAGGTGTCGTCTCCGTGGAGACAGGCTGCAGACAGACGCAGCAGAATCAGCCTCCACAACATAAACTGATAGCAATGGTGAGTTTGACATGAGCAACTGCACCACTGACAAAAGTGCAATAATGACACAGACAGAGGTGTGTGAATAGGGCACACTACCATTTCTGCCCTTTGCCCCACCCCTCCGTTTTGCATGAAAGTCAGATAAAGTTTGGGGGTTATGATACATTTCCCACAATACTCCAGAAGAAGCACATAAATGTAAAGGTTTTCACCATGAATTGGAATTTTAAAATTAATATTCCAGTAATTGTTGCTGATTTTTACAACAGTCCCAAACTTTTACATATTTTCAGATTCAAATTCATAATTTCATTATTGTCTTCTTTTTTTTAAAGTATATTTTCTGGGCTTTTTGTCTTTAACTCATTGAGTGCCAACCACGTAATTTCTCGTTTTTCGTTCCCATGCGTTGAGTGCCAAAAACGAAATTTTTCGTTTTTTGCTTTTTTTTTTAAATTATGAAAATAGACACTTTAATACACATTATATGTAAATTTGGGGACTCTACGACGAGGAGAACTGAAATAGATGACGATCAAAGTCACATGACAGCTCATGATCTGGAAGTTTTTATCATAACTCGGCTTTTGCAAACGGAGTTCTGCATGCAGATGCAGCGCAGCTGCTCTGCTCTCACCCACGAGGCTGCAGCAGCCCGGCGGGACCGGTGAGAGCGAGCCGCTGTGGCCGACAGACCCTCACGTTCCGCGGGGAGAAGCTGTGACACGGCACGGTGCGTCTGTGTTATTGTTGTTTAGTGGCGCCCCCCCCCCCGCCCCCGATGGTGGTTTTGTGAATAGAACAACAATTGTTGTATATATTTATCTTATACGAGCCCTTTGATCCATAAATGCGAGTGTGAGAAGAGCGACAGGCACAAACAGAGCACCTTTCATAAAAGACGCTGTATCTCCTTTTCTAGAAAAAAAGGAGGGATTTTGGTGAAACCCAGCCATGTTTAGCTTGACTTTTCTCAGGAACAGAGGCACGTAGAAACAAACGGTTTGTGGTCATTTGAAGCATAAAGTTAAACCTTTCAATGTATGTGTTGGTGGCAATAATATAGAATACACTATGGCTCTACATAAAAAGTCAAAAATGGTCTAAATTGCCGGTACACTTGACTAAAACTTTGGAAAGGAGCGCGGCACTCAATGAGTTAATTGATAGCGCAGTGAAGAGAGTCAGGAAACAGGGAGGCAGAGAGAGGGGGAATGGCATGCAGCAAAGGGTCGCCCGAGTTGGGATTCGATACGGGACCAGCTGCAGCGAGGACTATAGCCTCTGCATACGGGGCGCCTGCTCGACCAACGGAGCTAAACGACGCCCCGATTTCATTCATGTCTGATGCAGAGGTCTGAATTAGTTGACGTTTTTATCGTTCATCTGATACAAGTGCATCCTTACGCAGATGATGACATATTACAGATGAGTAGCGGTGTCTCTATTCATGAGGGAGTATTTCCACCCCTTGTTTTGATACCTACATTATTTATGTACCTTGTAAAAATGATTTATTGGGGAAAAAAGGGGCAGTTTCTTTCTGCTCCCTTTCATTCAGGACTGGAGTTGTTTTATTTTGCTTTTTGTATTACACGGTTTTTATTTTTCATCTTTTTGTAGATGAATAAAATAAATAAATGATACCAAACCAAACCTCTCTCCAGGGGGGATTGAAGGGGTATGGACGAGAAAGGGAATTAGGCCTACATGTGGTGAGTTAAGGTCTTGAGGATAGTCAAACATAAAAGCTAGTTTTCCAAATACAATATTATTCATTTATATGGAGCTTTAATCTAATTATTTGATTCTGACAGAATTAAAGTACAGAAAAAGTGGATTCTCAAAAATGAAATGATATGGGTAATAATTAGTCCCGCGTGAAGCTTAAAAATAAGTATTAAAGGTGGACAAAAGCCATCAGAGACACAAATTACAACACTAAACAGTCAACAGACAACAGTCATTGCTGAATTGAGAGGAGCAGACTAGACAGACTGATTTGTATCAGTGAGCGTTTTTTTATTGTCCCAGAATGAACTCCAGCGTAATAAAGTTAATGTCTGTGAGGAATACATCAAACCTCTGGTCCGAGTCTAGCAAATATTTACAGTCCCCTCTAGCCTGGAGTTACACTGACATAGATCAGTCGACCATTACTGTTTCATATCACACTCTCTGTCTTTGTCAGAGAAATGTGGAGGACGCCACATCAATCCAACCCAAACGCATTACCCATAACATACAACTGGAGTAAAATGATTCTGGTTATGATAAGAAAAAAAAAAAAGATTCACAGTGCATCAACATGGCTGCAAGACAGGTCCATCACCATTGTAAGATGCATTTAATGAACCCTAATACTCATAGACAAGTGAGTTTGCTGATTTGAAGGCAGAAAATAACACAACAAATCACCAAATGAAAAAAGTAAGTATGTATTTCCAGATTTGATTTCTTTAAGCCCAGAAAAACTGGAGTAGAGCAAAATGTCTAAATTCTGTTTACACTGGGAGCCAACAATATTATCCAGAGACAGTGAATGCAGCATCTTACCTGGAGCCAAAACAAGTCCGATGAATCCTAATCTGCTGTGACACTGAACTGTATCAGGAAAATACGCCTCACAGGGAAGGACAAAGGTGGCACTGGACCTCAGGACACCTGTGTTTAAGACAAGAGAGGACAAGTTAATATATTTGTATTTCACATCAAAACTGAGAAGTGTGTTTTCACTGCTTTGGCCAGAGCACAAAATTACCACAAGAAATAATAATACATCTTAAAAAAGTATATCCCTGTTTCCTGCTCCAAGTTTGCATCCCACATACGTTGGTTTTCTCCAGCAACATCTTAATCATCACCTCCTCGTTAGACTCACCCGAGGACACCAAAACTGCAGTGAATTCACTTCCTCAAATTAATTCAATTTCAGCACAAACAGGTGGAAGCTCGCATCTGATATTCCCTAGGATTAAACCCAGAGATAATTCAGAGCCATCAAACATTCATTTTACCTGAGCTCTGCCATATTTTATCGCTGCAGCTCGTGAGAAGGAGAAAAAAAACAACCCACAGATCTACAAAGGTTTGTAGTGATAATGTGTGTGTGTGTGTGTGTGTGTGTGTGTGTGTGTGTGTGTGTGTGCAGTATGTGGACGTGCATGTCTGTGTAGGCTGTGTGTGCAGTGGCTGCTGGTTCTCATAAGCAGCAACTCACAGCGACAGAAAATCAATAAAAACACTGTTATTGTTAGTCAAACAATATTTCCCTGGCCCTGATGAATGTCTGTGCATTGGGGTTTTTGCAGTGCGGAGCTGTCAGACAGTGAGCTTACACAGAGCTGCCAAGATGTGGCACAGACACTGGTATTATGAGTTTATAGGGGAAGGGGATATGATGTATTATAGAGCACTGGTGAGGAAGACAGCCATAAACTGTAGTTGGAATAACTCCATTAAAATGAACCGCCAGGAAACAGTCAGACCGGCGGTTTCCCGACTCGTCTTACCCTGAACTCAGTGCATTTGCACAAATACCTCTGACAAAAACATTACAACCCTGAATTTTTCTCTTTTTTTTCTGTGAGCAGAAAATACACAACTTCCTGTCACAGGAGGAATACAATAGTTTACCAACTTTGGTGCAGAGGTCTGATTTAAACACTTAAAAAGCCCTTCTTGGGCTTTCACCACCTTGTATGACATCTATACTGAAGGACTTGTCCAACTCTTTGGCTTTGTTCCCCGAACACACAGATTTATGTATCTACTGCTTATCTACTGCTACAGTTATCTGCAACACACCCTAAAGTTCTTAGGCCGCATGAATAAATAATGTGTATGCACAAAAAACATGTGTACCTTTCAGGATGATCACCATGATGACCTGATTAAAGATTCTAATAATTGCCAAGGCTTTGGTTAATTAGTCTTAACATTGTGTTTGACTCCGTTTGGTTTTGTTTTCCTTGGGGTGCTGGCCACGACTCTCTCCAAGCCTTGAGGACAGTTATGAATGGGCATTAAGGTGAGCAGAAGGTGGCTTCATGCAAGAAAACATGAAAACCACACAAGAAAGCCTTTTTAGTCCTTACATAACAACTGTCTGATTTGTCCAGATGTAATAATCAAAGGAAGTCTTTTGAGTTTCTCTCCTCTACCAACAGCTCAAGGACGCAGTGGTGCTGCTACTTATCCTCTTCTTTAGCAGCCAGTGAGGTACCACGGTCTGAGCTGAGCCACTGCACAACTCAGGAGTGAAAACTACTGAGATCAGATTCTTTCTTTTTCCGTTATTTACTTCTTAGGGCTTCCATACTGTATGAACCAATTTGTTTCAGGATCATATCTGAGGACAAATGTCATTTTTAAGACGTCATGAGTCTCATGAAGTGTTGGAGTGTTGGACTATGGAGTGTTGGACTATGAGGCTGCAACTGAATCATCCACATGGCGCATTTATGGTTGAATTAATATGCTGTTGTTGTTGTGGTGGTTTGTTAGCAGGAGCCCGTACTGTTAGACTGCCACCAATTTATGTTTGAGCCACAAATCATTTTATTTACAATACATGGTCCAATATCACATCATAAATTTGCCTTTGGAGGTTTTACATCTGTACAGAGCACGACCTCCATTTACTGAACATTAATTTACTTTAACAGGAGAGAAAAAAACAAGAGGACAGGAGGAGCAATGGGACAGTTCCTTTTCTTACGACATATGAGCATGCAGCAGATGATTCAATGTTTCATTAATTGTGCTTTATTTGTTAAGAGATATTGCGACTGCTTTAAAATCAGTGCATTTGTTACAGTCAAATAATGACGACAATGATCAATCTGATAAACTGATGAATAACAAAGACATTTTTAAAACTGCATTGCTGCCCTTTCTACAGTCATCTTCTGCGTGAGCATGATGATCCAATAAAATTTCTGCTCAGTCGGCTGAATTGGCCACAAGTGAAGACCAAACTATGTCACCGAGTCATCACAAAGGTACCAAAACCAAACTACTTCATGAAGCAACACTACTATGTACTATGTAGTTTTTTGCCCTTAAAACAATGGGCCTCATTCACCAATATCTTCTTAAGAATCTTCTTAGATTCTCTCTTAAGTTGTTCTTAAGAAGTTCCTTAAGAAAACCCTACGTCAGATTCATCAACGCGTTCGTAAGCCTCAGAATTGTTCGCAGCTGTGTTCTTATGCCATCTCCTCGTAAGTTGAGGGCGTGTGCCAGGTGAGTCTAATTAACATAGGATTAGCATAGGTAACCGCCCCATCAATGCCCGTAAAAGGGCACGAGACCGCAGGGCTGTGTGCACACAGCACCCACAGGCACTGAGCAGAGAAGGTGAAGTGAGAAAGAAAGTTGAAATGCTCAAATGAAAATCTAGGAGGGAGCACCAGACTCCAAACGTAAAAAGAACTTAAGTAGTGAAGTGGCACTACTGCGGCAGGAATGAAACAAAGAAACAAACTAAAGGCTTATATTTAGTTTATATTTTTGTATTTATATTTAGGCTATATTTAGTAGCATCAGCAGTGGATGCAGCTCTTCGGGTTGTTATCAGAGAGACCACACTCTCATGTGTGCCATCATAAATATCATCATATTATCACATATGAAAAAAAACAGTTGTGTGTAGTGTGACTGTTGCAGCCAAAAAAAAAAATATCGGCAGCTGGATGTTGCGCACAACAACAAACAACACCTTTACCCCCCCCCCCCCCCCCCCCCCAAAAAAAAAGAGAAAAAAAAACTGATATGAATTAAGTGTCTATAATGTTTTTTTAAGAAACTGCAATGATTTATCAATTATTATTATTAATATATGATTATTAAAAACATCATAAAAGATAAGAAAATTATTCTTATTTAAATCATATAATATCATACAACTGCAGAACAAAAGAAAACGCTATAATCGGTTATTTTTGCAGAAGTCTCAGCACTTAAAAGTGCGTAAGTATACTCCTGACTGTTCGTAGATTTTGTTCTTAGTTAAAGCAGAAGTAAGTGATATATTTGTGTTAATATAAGTCTTAAATAGTTATATCTTCCGACAGCAATCACTTAAGCGGCGTTCACACCGGACGCGATAGACGCGAATATAATCGCGCCAGACGCTTCATTCGCACCGCTTGGTCATTTTGGATCATTCGCGTCCATCGCGTCATTCGCGCTAGACGCTCCGCCCGTTAATTTGAAAACCGGTCTCAACCTGCTCTCTTTCCATGTCGATCGTGGCTGATATCACCACCGTTGCTGCACTGTACTTGCTGTACAAGTCTCAGAAACACCGGAAAACCACCCGCCGTCGTGTCTGGGTTCACTGTGTGTGTGTGTGTGTGTGTGTTTTTTGTTGTTGTTGTTCACTCTGTGTAGAAGAGGCAGCGGTGCCCACACACAGCTCATATAGGCTACAATTAGCCTCTCCTTCATGTTGTTCTGAGTGTAAACAACCGTACAGAAAAGTGACGTCGTCGGCTTGAACTCGGCGCTGATTGGATGTCACGGCGCGATGCCGCCTGAAAAGTTCAATATTTTCAACTTTATTCGCGCCGCTCCAGACGCACCGCTCCAGGCGCTTCATTCGCGCCGCGTCTCATCGCTCCAGACGCTCCATTTGCGCCGCCTCCGCCTGCATCGCGTGTCATCGCGCCATTTACATTGATTTTCAATGTAGAGTTGCCGCTCCATTCGCGTCTATCGCGTCCGGTGTGAACGCCGCTTTACATAGAGTGTTTGGTCTGAAACACGGGTCTGTCAGTCCCTCTGCTCTGCTCTGAGCCGAGGAGAAAACATTTATCGTATCCTACAGTTTTTATCCAATGAGGAGAGAGAACGGCATGCAGGGCTGTGTGTGCAGCCAAGGAACGCCGTGAATGTGGTGACGTAGCGACGAGGACTGTTATGGTGCGTTCAAGGAAACTCGTATTTTTCCGACCGTGAAGTGGTACCAGTTCGATCTGGTACGAGTTCACCGGTCGGAAGTTACGAGTGGCCGTTATAGTGACTTTCACAGGTAAAACAGGTCGGAAAAACACGAGTGGGTTGCCTGGAACGCTACAAAGTCGTAAGTTGTGACTTGAAGCTGTAATTTACGATTTCAAAAGCCTGCCTGGAACGCAGCATTAGCGAAAACGACCGGACCACTTACTTCTGCTTTAAGAACAAATTCTGGATAAGAAAACATTCATGAATGCCACAATCTTCGTAAAAACTTTGTAAGTAGGACTTAAGAACAAATTTGTTCTTAAGAACGGTTCATGAAAGAGGCCCAATGTTTCTAAACTCATTGAAGTGGTAGAAAAATGATTAATAAGACGAATGGTGCCGCCGCTGCAGCCTGAGCGGGGTCGCGTCGGCTGAAACTGCACTATGTAACTTCCCTGCACGGGGAGGAACACCGTGTTGAGCTCCAGAGACCGAGATCAAGCCCGGTCTCCCTGCTCCTCTCACCCACACATCAGCGCCCTGTGCTGGGCTGTACAGTAATGACGGCAGCAACGGCACCACCAGCTACTGTGCTTCTCTGCGAAAGACACAGTAGCGGACAGTTGCTCTTCTCAACCAGAGTACCGCGAATCCTACATAGTGTTGCTTTAATTTGGTGTGGTCTCCTGTCAGTAGCATTGGAGGCTTGAGCAAAATATGTCTTATATTTTTAATGATTCTGCAATTTGTTTCTGATAATGAACCTCCATTTCTACAAACTTGCAAATGCAGAAGTCAAGGGGGTTGTGACATACTGTACAGTAAAAATGGGATGGACCTGGCTGGGCTTTTGTTCAGTGCTATTTTACTTCAGAAGTTGTGAAGACGGCAACCTGTTAGTGGTGTTTGAAATTAATGTGTGTATTTTTGTGCCTTTGAAACACTTTTTGCAGCTCATGTGTTGTCAAATTGATGATGTTGTTTTCAGAATGAGTGTTTGTGTGTGTGGAATCTCAGGGCCACTGCAGTTTTGTGCATAGGATTCATTTATGCATGTGGCCCCGGGTGTTTGATGAACATAATGAAGATGCTGTTACTGCAGCGAGGGAGGGGGGAAATGGGACAAAAGACGACACTCAGGTCCCAAGTTAATTTACTGGACTCAATACAGGCTAACAACCACATCTTTCCCTGTAAGAACATCCTGCGTGACACAATGGAAATATCCATCCCATCTATCCTGTAATGAATCCTCAGCAAAGGTCATCATCCTCCACAGTTTAATTAACAGTGTTGATCCAAGGTTTTCCTCACACACGAGCAACCGATAGTGAGTTGATTCACATCCCCAACCGCCATCTAAAATGTGTCCAAAGGCTTTCCAGCTTTCAAGCTATAAGCCATACTGCGACCATATACAGACTTTTAATATGTGACTCAAAGCCTCATTGACCTGTTTGTTCCCAAGTGGCCAATATTCAGCTCATCCTGGTGATGGAGAGTTACAGCCTGCTGACAGCAGCAAGAGACCAGTCGATCTCCTCAGAGGTCTCCCAGGGCTCTTTGGTGATCTCAACTCAAAAATGATGCCAAAGCAGCGCATCAGCATTACACACACTGAAATACGCGTTAAACGTATGCTGTAACAACGCAACACACTGAATGAATGAATTCAATGGTTCAAAGAAATGTTGCACAACCTCAGATCGTATTGGTGGAACAGAAGTATATAGGATCCTGTTATCTTCAAGCAGTCAATAAATCCTCAGCGCAGTCGAAATAATTATTTTTTCCAGCACGAGCATCACACAACCAGAAGATGACTTTTAGTAGGAAGAGATTACTTGTTTGTAGATAATAGAGTCATTTTAATTTTAATATTAGAGCTATTTCACTAATCGACACTGTTACGTCTTCACTTCAGCCGCACACTGGCTATTTCACCATTACGAACACGTTAAGGCTTTACTTTTTAAAAACCAGCATGAGCCTCCGTACATCAGCAGCTGTTATTAGGTGGAGTCAGTGGACAGTAACCTCAGTGACCCACATGAGGCTGCGCTGTGTCTTTAAGAGCTACGGTCAATTGGCAATGCACCAATCTGTGAAATCACCCTAATCCGCCCATTCACCCTTCATCTCACTGTGATCAATGGTTACCTATGGGCAAAGGGGAGCTGAGGATGGAGGGATGGTATTGACGGTCATGGAGCCCCGTCAATAAATTGATCGTTGTAGTTAGGGCATTCAAGCTTAAAGATCTGCTACTTTTGTTGATTAAGAGGTTTTTACATTTCACTGCAGATGCATTTCAAATATTAACTTAATTTATATTCAACTTGCAAAACAGACTCGCCAACAGCTCAGAAATCTCTCTGCAGGTCACTGAACCTACAAAGAGACAATTAATATGAATAATTACGCACTCCTGCTGAAGCTTTAATGAGCTAAATGATTTAAAGATCAAAACTGGTCATCCTCTATATTTCTTTACTGTCAACACACTGAAGGAAAAGACAACAGGGCGCCTTAAAATGCAATGGCTTCTATCACTAGCACATTTTATCACCAGAGGTCACATGGATGGCCAGGATTCAAATGAAGATGTCAGATTAACGCGCTAACCTTGAATGTCACACTGATAACTAACAGACCTAGCTGTGGCACTTTTGATCAGTGCTTCTTAACTTTAATTGAAGACAGCTACCTATAAGTGGTGTTTGGAAATAAGGTGATTTTGTTTGGTTTATTATAGCAAAAGAGGATAGAATTTGTACTTTGTGTGATCTCAAAGATGTGGAGATGGAGAACGAAATGCATTTTGTGTATACTGTCCATTCTATGACTCTGTCAGACAAAGACTGTTTAGTAAGGTAGACCCAAAAAATGAATTTGTGTGGTTGGACGACATGGAGAAGTGTCTTTTTCAGTTTGATATGTTTGCATTTACTCCGTCTCTTGAAAAGGCCTGGTCAATGAGAAGAAGACCTACAGATGAATGTTGTTAATAGTCTTAAAGCAGAAGTAAGCGGAATGTTTGTGTTAATATAAGTCTTAAATAGTTCTATCTTCCGACAGCAATCACTTATATAGAGTGTTTGGTCTGAAACACGGGTCTGTCAGTCACTCTGCTCTGCTGTAAGCCGAGGAGAAAACTTTCCTTGTATCCTACAACCTTTATCCAATGAGGAGAGAGAACGGCATAAAGGGGCGGTCCTCTCTGTGTGTGCAGCCAAGGGATGCGCGTGAATGTGGTGACGTAGGGACGAGGGCGGGGACTAGGGATGGGTACCTTTTGCATTTGAATCGATACGATATCGATACTCGGTACCTGGGAACCGATACCGGTACCAATCGGTACCTGTTTTCGGTACTTTTTGTGTGTGTGGTAATTAAAAAAATTAAATAAATAAATAAAAACGCCTGAAATTTTAATATTTACCCCTTAACAACATCACAACTCCTCAGCCTTTAAGAGTATTTTATGTTTTGGGATGGGCAATGATTTTCATATAATGGAATAGTCATTCAATGAAAAAAAAAAAAAGTTTATGAGCTCAGCTGACAAGAAGTTAGCCAAAACCACCGGATCGCTTACTTCTGCTTTAAGTTGTTTATGTATGTGTCGTATGTACATTTGTGTGGCGGGTAATGCCAACAAGAAGGATTGTCTAGTTTCTTAGTAAATGTGTCTTGTGATCCCATATATGGGATGGGCCACAATGGTGGCATGACACAAAAATAAAATATTTATTCATTCATGTAACATCATTATAATATGTTTCAGATATTATTGTGTTAGCTTAGCATAGTCTTTAGTCAGGTTGGTCACTTTTTTGTGTCCGCAGAAACACTTGTGTTGAGTTTTTTGTGGCACATCTGTTGATGAATCAATGAAGTTGTTCTGAATTTAGAGCACATTTGTGTCTGTGCATATGTTTTCTTAACTTATAATGTGCTGAGCCTTCAAGGCTACCGTATAAAAAGTTCCTGTACATGAAACCAGCAAGAAAGACCTGGGTCAGGCCTTAGAGGTCCTGATATGCTATGGTGTGGATGTCATCTAATTGAGTGATCCAGGGTTGTTGTTAAAGGTGTAGTGGAGTGCATAACACTCCACCTTGACACCGGAGCAGCCACATGATGAAAAGATTCACTCTCTTGAATTGTGATCATCACAAACACCAGCATTGCATCACTGTAGCCCAATGGAACACAGTTGTTGTTGGCAACCTTCACTTCTTAACACCAACAGTCATGAGAGAAAGTTGTGTGGAATCAGAAACTGACTGAGTCTCTTTCTCATAGCTTTATCGTAAGAGACAGACTCAAGCCTGAGATTCAGTGTGGCCAGAAAAAAAAATCAAAAATAGAAACCGAATGCAGTCCTTCCTGCCTCCCATAACCCCTCATACAGAGTAATGTATTTAGCCTCTGGGGCCATTTAACTTGAACTTAATGTATAATTAGCCCCAGGAAAAAAAACACAGAGCCCTTCTTGTTTTGCGGCTCCCTCCTGGTATCAAGGACAAAGAAGTAATAGCATCTTAGGAGGAACACAGTGTGCATGGGGGAGCTGAGAAAGCATTTCTGCCTTGCAGGACAGACGGGCCGTACAGGGACAGTGGGCAAGAGAAAAGCACTCATCACCCATGTAAACATGTTATTCTACAAAGCAGCACAATCTTTTACATTACAGTTAAATTTGATCTCAGTGTGAAGACCCCTGTTGCTGGATTAGAAAGGAAACGTGTCCCTTGACATTCAGGAAATTCTGCAAGTGCAGCTGTTTGAATATAAAACTGGAGGCTGAGGGAAATGTCCTCCAGCTGAAAGGGTTTAGAAACTCCGGCACCGATGCTGAACGACACTCGCCCGAGCAGCGACATATGTCATATTTTCTCTTCTTCACATAAACAGTTGCCAACAACATGAACTAATAGCTTTCCAAAATACAAGATTTCACCAATCATGCCAGGCTCTATCTGAAAAATAGGAGCTCTTTGGGGTAAACGGACCTCGTTCCCCTCTCAGGTTTTATGTTCCTTCTGTGGTACTTAATAAAGAAGGATGGAGCGCCCAATGGTGTTTTTCAATGATGTTCGCCTTGCAGACCTACGTGCCCTTCATTGTGTTCACTTTCACAGAATCAGAAGGTCCCATTTAAATGAAAACACTGCCACACAAATATAAAGTCACCTTGCTGCACTCCTCAAACAAGCTCCACTCGAAACTGAACTTCCTTTTCTTTCCGCTGTCCTTCAGGTTGTTCGTGCTGATGATTCACACGGGAGGAAGATGAAGAGTGTCATCGTGTTTAATCCAATAACAGGCACGAGTAGTAGATCTTTAGATGTGTAGATGCTTTAACTTGAGCTTGAGGCTTTTTGTGAATATGACTGTAAAGATTTGAGTTAAAGGACACGTACCCGTTACCACTCTTTATCAGTATCTTAAAATGTTCTCAGGGTTTGTCTGTGTTGGATTCTTGCACGAAACGAAGGCTGCTGATTTGGTCCCCTATATTTTCACTCCACATTTTCACTTTTTCTGTGTTTTATTTTGAAGTGTTGATTTATAAAAAATTAAAACCCTAACCCTAACCATCTCAGTATAGTGTTACATCTCCTCTGGCACGATAGGCTTCTCTCTGGAGCTCTAGTAACAACAGGTCAGTGTTCTTCTGCTTTAGGTTACACATCATGTGCCTACATGTTTTATCATTTTAAAACTAAGTTAAGTGTACTAAGAGCACATCGCAGGAGGCAGTTG
Source organism: Trachurus trachurus (assembly GCF_905171665.1). NCBI lineage: Eukaryota > Metazoa > Chordata > Actinopteri > Carangiformes > Carangidae > Trachurus > Trachurus trachurus. Next base: position 29,225,209 of record NC_139893.1, read on the forward strand.
CGAGGTTGTCATTATAGTGTCGACTGAAAGAGGATATTAGTAAGTCTTTTATTCTCACCTTTATTTCAACTTATACGGCCAATTAATCCGCTGTGGGCTTCTCTCTTGTGTATAATAAGCAACAAAGGTTCAGCAGTGTACATACAACCCATGACAAGTGCTCTACATCTATAATGGTTTCCATGGGAGGCCGAACACGTCATGAAGATGGCTGCTTTACACCCCACTGCCTCCAGTTTCACCAACTCTCCTGCTCTGTTCAGTTGTTGTGCTTTTACCAACCGTTGGTTATTGTTACCAATTGACTGTGTAGCTGTTGAAAAGGTGATACGTTCACCACCATCTCCCACTACAGTCTCAATAATAATTGGGTGTACCTAATAAAGTGGTCATTGAGTGTATTTGCCCACTCTGTGATCCTTTTGCCAACTGTAATCCTGCCAAAAAATTAAGTTTCCTTCTAGTAAATCAATTCTGCTTAACACTTAACCCAAAATCTGAACTCCTGCCAACAGACAGCTCTGCTAATTCCAGTTTAGACCACAAATCTATCCACTATGATTAGAAAAATAATCCCTTTAATAATTGACCTGCTTACGCAGATGACATATTGAGCACGCTCAGCATGATGTATTACTAAAAATCTTCAATCGTTCCAAGTATCTTGCTGCGTTAATTAATACACAAACTGGTACACATCCTGCAAACGAAGGGAGGATCAATGTACAATACTGCATAATGAGTACAAGCTGTATAATGACTGCTGGTTACTTTCCCTTTGAACGTATGTCTGAATGAGGTTGCGGTCTGCAGAGCATGAATAGTTGATGTGGCCTGAGTCCCGCACATACACACTAAAGGGTTTCTGAAACATGGGTGCCCCAGTTTCTGCTTCTCTATTACGGAGCCCATCTCCAGACCAAAGATGCTGAGGTGGACTGACTGGGGTGTGGCGGTCTGGTCCACAGTGAGCCGTCTGGACAGTGGCCGACATGTCTGAAGGGACCTTTAACGCAATCACAAAATGCTGTTGTGTCACGCAAAAACTTAATCAAAGCGATGATATCTCAGGAGGCCACACAGCCCACACAACCGCTCAACAATTCACACCACAGCCTCTGCTCTTCTTTGTTGGGCTACTATATTCAAATCCGAACACACAGCCCAGACTTGAAAGGCATTTGTGTCTTAAAGTACAGTCACAGAGGAGGAGGTGAAGGAGGCGATGAGCTTTTATCAAGGTCTGCAAGAACAAACAACTGATGCAAACTCCCGACACCCCCGGCAGGAACTTTTCTCCTGAGGGAGCCGCGATGTCGGCTGCGTAATTCATGAGTGAAGCCTGTCAGGAAACTGAGGCGCTGTGAGGTTATTTCTGAAGCCCAGGCGCAACTCACACAACTCACTCTGTGTAATTTGTCGGGGAAGCTGCCCCCCTCCTCCACCCACCTTTACATTGATTAGAAGCCGAAGTACGATGCTGATTAAGCACAAGGCTTTAAAGGTTCAATCAGGAATGTATCTCTCCATATAGATTTTGTGTAGACTTGCATAGTATGTTGTGGAACTATTTGACTTTGACTGGAAATACTACTTTTGAAACTTCTTGGATCCATCATGAGTTAAAGCAGAGTGCCACTTGGTTCTCCTCATAAGACACAGAACTGCATCATTAATGCCTGTGCATCATCATGACAACATAATGCAGTTTTACCATTATGGAGAAATGTTGCATTCAACTACAGTATATTCTCCTGAGTAAACATATCACAAGTATGTTTTATACGCTCATATGTGCATCTGGTGTTAGAGGAAGAAATAAATCTAATGTGTGTGAAGGAGACCAGAAATCTGGTTATTGTCGAAACACTAAATTAATGCAAATCGGAGAAACTCAGTCACAGTTTGGGGGAACAAATACAATCATCTATAAGGTTAAAGGCAACAACAGAGAAAAACATGTGTCTATTTGCATGCAGTTCTCCAGAGAGTAGATGTGAAAACTACACTGAGATGGGCTTTGGTTCTAAAAACCACAAATATATCTTCCTATGGATCAAGAATTCATATTCCAACACAGAAGAAGAGGGAAATATGCAGCTTTTATGAGGCAATCAGCACCAGGAAAAGTTAACAGGAAATCCCTGTAGCTGCGGAAACGTCAATAACGGGAGCCTGATGGAGTTCAGGGTATTAGCCATTTAGCTGCCATTTTCTCTGACATTACAAAACAGCATTAAATGTCAGGCAACACTCACAGTACAAATGCAACAGAAGACAGGTCTCACCAGTCTGCTCACATTTGAGCAGACTGCCGTGGCTCTCAGATGGTACAATGGCGTATTATAGCCATTGTAAGTAATACAAAATAAAATTAAAAAAACGAAAAAAGAAATACAGATGTTACTGGTTCAAATTTGCGGACTTCACGCGTGGTCCACGCGAGACGGCACAAGACTCAGGCTTTTTTTTTCTTTGGCGAGACAAGAGGTTTTAATGAAAAGCCTCAATGTGCCAAAACAACCACCAGGTGGCATCTGTGAGAACGGAGGACGACAGGCGGATGACTCAGTGATCTGTGCAGTAATCCACAGCTTAAACTCTAGGCTATTAAACTAGAACTAACTACTGTATACTAGGGATGCAAATTATCGAGTAATTCATTAATCGATAGTTGATAGACCTTATCGATCGATGATCGATTAATTGATAAGCGGCGATTTTCCTGAGAACCTAAATATTAGGGGAAAATTTAAGATCAACATTCCTTATGGACAACACTAGTATTTGTTAGTTTATTTTAAGAGCACAGCACAATGAAAATGTTTAAGTAGCACGTTATTGGGACATAGAGCTCTGAGGTTGAAGTCCTATCATAATGAGATGAGATGAGAGACACCGCTGCGTTTCCATTACAGATTTTTGCAAAATAAAAGCGATATTTCTGAAACTTCGAAAAAGTGCAATTGCCATTTGCGGGTGTTTCCATTGAAAGGTATTTTGCTAATGAGCCGTAATGCGTCTTGCGTTTCTATGGTGACGGCACAGCGATCTCAGCTGCAGACAGCTGTTGCTGTTATTGTTTTTAACATTGACAAAAACAGCGCTTGATTGCTGAAAGGCAAAGCCCGTGTGGCGCTGCAGCGGCCACAGATAAGGGCGCACTGACACTAGGGCCAGTTGTTCTGTACCACGCTGAAGCTCTAATGCCCCCTCCTCTGTCCCTCGCTGGCCCGCACTCACACCACCTCCAACCCAAGCCTGCAAGCACGGTTTCCTCCGTTGATACAGAGGGACTATTTGTTTACCAACACGGCGGATGTGCGCTTTAACCTGACTGCAGAAAGAACGGAGCCTTTTAAACACCAGCGGTGATGAGGCGCTGACAACAATATAGGTGGTTGTGTCCACACACCCGTACTGGTTTATGTGACTTAAGGTGACATGTCGGCGCAGGAGGGAGTGGGAGTGTGGATGCGAGCCAGTCTCCTTCAACCATGCACGGAAAAGGGGAATGATAGGAAAGGGTTTTCTAATTTAATGAGAAACAATGCCCAGGTCAGCAATGCATGACAATAAATATGTGGTTCATTTGTCCCCTCAAGTTACATAAACCTACACAGCGTGGACACACGCGCTGTTCTCCGCGGCTCCGCAACGAGCGCTTTTTTTTTCTTTTTTAATTAAGCTCCGGTAGCGACCGGCTAAACTACGGAAGGATACTGTAAACCAGCGCGGATCCGGTGTGTTTATCAAAGCTTGGTCGCCGTGCTGAGGCACCGTGGGTTTGAGCTGCGTTCAGGCTGCATTACAACTCCTCAGGCAGCTCCGTGTCGGCGGATTTTTGACTCGTTACTCACTGGTCGTCTGTGTGTTAGCGATGGTACAGCCTGAGTCCCGTAAAGCTACAACAGGTGTTGTCTCTTTTCACCTCCTCTCCCTCTCTCCCTTGAGTGCTGCAGTGCGCTGCGCTGCACACGTTTACACAGAGATCCGCTACATTATGTCGGCTTTGCTTGTTTACATTTCACAGTAAAACTCCCATTGAAAAGGAACGATTAATTGCAAGTAATTTAATTTAATCGATTAAATTCTTATTGACAATTAATCGATAGTCGATTAATTGTTTGCATCCCTACTGTATACCCTGCCTAAATCACAGAAACTATTGTAATATGATAAAGCCTGTCTTGCTTTATGACTTGATGATTATGTATCACAAATTATGAAGGATCATCTGCGCAAGGCAAAGATGATAGCATCAACAAACCACGGCGTAACACACGCGGCTGTATGGGACAGGCTTTTATTTAATTCAGAACAAACCGCTTAGCAAAAATGGAAAATATAGTCTATAATAATTAATTGATCTGTTGTTTGGCCACTGTTTGAAAATAACCCGAATTATGAGCAAATAATCTGATCCAGAGCAGCAGTCATAATCAGACTTCTTCTAAATAAACCTAAACATTCAATAACTGGGTCAGGTCGGACCATGGGATTCTTTTTTCTCTTCTTCTTCACAGGAGAAAATGAGGTGCGCTGCGCTCACGGACGCGTTGATGTTTTGTGATTTATCTGCTGCCTTGACTCTGCCCTTTATACACGTGCGTTCAGATTAACAATAAGACAAGCCATGGTTGAGTTTATTGAGTTAATAATCAGCATCTTAGTACCTCTGATCCGGAGCGATAGTGTTATGAAAATCGCTACAGTTGAACTGGTCTGGTTTTTAGCTGCTCAATCTCATTGTTTTAAAGAAAAGGGATTGATTTTTATAACGAAATGAAACGAAAACAATATTATATTGATACATTGTTGTAAAAAAAATCCAAAAGAAACGAAAATGAACTAAAGAAAATAACTTTCACACACACATTAAAACAGTGCGATTGGTTGAAAGCAAGGGGGCAGTTGTCGGTCTGAGAAGTGAAGCTCACTTCCGCGTTCAAAAAACTGCAATCCCCCCGGCTTCCTCTGGGGGCTGGTGTCAGAAGGGAGCATTCCCCATAGACCCCCATGTTAAAATCGCCGATTTTACATCCTCAATAAACATGTTAAAAGCCTGGTGTCAGAACGTTTTTTTGTCTCAATCGATAGTTTCTACCCCCGCACACACTCTGAGGGGGGTGAATTTTTTTTAAACTCTACCGTTTTACTGTTATTAGGTTAAAACCCTGGCCAATTAGGGCGCGGAAACGTTGAGTGACAGGTCCGAGCAGCTCCGGAGACAGGCTGCTTCGAGGCCAGTGGGCGGGTTCTCGGCCGGCCAATCCAACATGGCGCTGTTCAGGCCGCCATATTTGAGTCACAAAAACGACTCCCCAAAACCAATGGGTGACGTCACGGGTGCTACGTCCATTCTTTTTACAGTCTATGGTTGAAAGCTGATAATTAGCCATGTGCTTGCTGATTGGCCGAAACCAAGAACAAAGCCGCGTGAATGGCCAATCGCCATGTGTTAACGGCCGACATGTAAATCAGCTGTTTCGATGGGCGTTATATGAATAGAAATGTTAATGTGTCTCATAAGGTAGTGCACATAGGCTACTTTCTGTAACTGGAAGAAAAACAGCCAGCTGGAAGAATGTGTTGCCTAAATCTTTTACTGTGTGGGAGATCTCCACCAACGTAGCCGGGGAGAAAGCAAGTGGGACCGTTCTGCCCAGTCTCTGAGCAGCGCACGTTTCACAGATAAGCTTCATAACGGGAGTAGCCTAATGTCAGTAGTTTCTGTTTAAAACATGCTGTTTCAACCGCCCCTCCTCTGTGTCTCAAACGACCCGCATAGGTGGGACGTTTGAGACAAATAACAACATACGTTTAAAGTTATAAAACACACACACACACACACACACAGGAATGAGTTTTGAAGCGGGCCGACATATAGGCTAGTGAGTGTAGATTCATTGATAAAACTGTAAGGCACACACAATGCCATAGCCTACAGTACACTATTTTCAACATATGTAATGTTGTGTGTCGTTTTTTTAATGATTATTATTATAACTCTCAGTTAATGTAGGCTTAATTTCCACTAATTTATCCATAAACGGACGATGGACGATGTATTTCACCGGCGAGGAGCTGTCATTACGCGCGCGCGACTATTACGCACAGCGGAGGTGATTCGTAGTGGGAGGAGTAGGGGCCGGGGTGGGGGAGGGGGTCTTTCCCATATACATTTGCAGAAGTGACAGAACAACTTATAAAAGAAGCCTCACCAAATGCAAAATAATTCAGAGTCCAGCACTCATGAAAATAGGAATGGGGGCCCGCTTCAAAACTCATTCCTGTGTGTGTGTGTGTGTGTGTGTGTGTGTGTGTGTGTGTGTGCACGTGAGAGAGAGCGACAGAGAGAGAAAGAGACTGAGAGACGGTGCGCCGTGTTTGCCTGACACCAATATAATAGGAAAACAAAGGACTTGCATGTAAAAATCCGATGTTCAGCAGCAGGGAACAATATAGCCAACAGCATTTTGCCAATATTTTAGACCCCCCTCGCCCCCCAGCCTACCCGTAGTTCGCACTCTGCATACACACACACAGACCCACTCTTCCTCACACTCGCGCCAGCTCAGTTTCTCATCGAGTGCTGGATTCTGATTTATTTTGCATTTGATGCGGCCTCTTTTAAGTTGCATGTTCTGTCACTGCTGCAAATTTCTATTAAGCTGTGCGTAATAGTCGCGCGTAATCCTCGCCGGTGAAACACTTTGTCCATTTATGGATAAATTAGTGGAAATTAGTTAGTAGCCAACATTAACTGAGAGTTATAATAATAATCATTAAAAAAACGACACACAACATTACATATGTTGAAAATAGTGTACTGTAGGCTATGGCATTGTGTGTGCCTTACAGTTTTATCAATGAATCTACACTCACTAGCCTATATGTTGGCCCGCTTCAAAACTCATTCCTGTGTGTGTGTGTGTGTGTGTGTGTGTGTGTGTGTGTGTGTGTGTGTGTGTGTGTGTGTGTGTGTGTGTGTGTGTGTGTGTGTGTGTGTGTGTGTGTGTGTGTGTGTGTGTGTGTTGGAAGCGAACTTCAGCGTCGTTGCTGGCGAATCAGCTGTTGTCCTGATACACACTGTGACATATTTTTTCATGATGATTCTGAGAGCTTATAGATGACGGCGTAACGTGTGAGGCCGTTCAGTCTAACTCTGAAGGCTGATGAAGACCTGATGAAGTTTGGTGCGAGTATGACAGAGGTTTTCCTCAGACCATATACCTTTTCATCTGAGGTCTGACACTGAAGTCTGATCCTGAGGATGTCCTAAAATGTACACCGTACCTATGTTTTATCGCCCAGCCCCAAAGTGACACAGACCCGTTCATTCACAAGAAATCATCCAGCTGCACTCTCAAACAAGGTGCGGAGTGAGAAATCTGCGGCACTACTGCACAGTCTGTAGTTGGCTCATTTTAAAAACACATTTTGGAGATGACGAGACAGATGACCGAAAAAAGAGAGTGAGACGTGGGCTATAGTCTACTGTAGCTGCCGTCGTTACATTTTGTCATTGAAAAACTAGGCTACTATATTATTTACTGTCTGCAGCTAGTTCTCCTTTCATCCTCTTGTATTCTGTATCATGAACAGCGCCACTCCTAATCGCGGCTACATTGTGTGACGTGTCAGCATTGGCCCCAAAACGTCTGAGCAGTATTTAGTACGGTGCTGCCACCTAGAGGAAAACAGTTGTGGTGAAAAGACACGCGTTCACGCGATCCTGCAGTGCAGGAAAAACCCCGCAATTTTGAACCAGTAACATCTGTAGCTGGAAGAGCATGTTTAAAGGTAGAGTCTGGAGTTATTTCCGTTGCAGTTTGTAAACAAAATATTCAAACTGGGCCCCTCCTCTCGGGCTAAACTGTGTAGCCTCCTGCCCCAGACAGCAGCAGTTGTCAGGACTGCAAAGGAAAGGAAATACAGTCCGATTGAGGCGCTGAAGCCGTGGGCCAAAAACCGGCCATCACCAACAACAGGAGACTCCAGTGTTATGTGTAACGTGTAAATATATTGTAACGAGCAGGAGGGCCATTGTGGTGAGCTGGGAAGAGGGTGTTAGCAGCGGATGCTAACCGCAACCGCTAGCCGAAGTAAGCATCAAGCTAGCTCACCCCAACGGTCCTAATACTTGTTGCCAGTCGAGGCTTTAGTCGTCGGTGACGGCCGGGTATCAGTCCGCGGCTCCAGCGCTTCACTCAGACTTTGTTTATTTTTCTTTGCGGTCCTAACTGCTGCTGCTGAAAGAGAGAGACGTGCTAGCACTCAGCAGCATCAGAGACAGCTAGTGCGGCTAACAGCCCTGAGCCCTCCTTCCCTGAGCTCTGCCATTGGCTGGAGAGAAAACACAGACTCTCGTCCACCCAGAAACGTCCCCGTGCACAACAAAACAAAGCAAAAGACAGGCAGGGGGAGGGGGCGCTGCAGACACAGTCACCACCACACAGGACTAGAAGCCCATAGGTGATGATAAGACGGATTTCATTTGTATACGGTAAGTCTAGTGTTTATTTTTGAGCAAAAAACTCCAGACTCAACCTTTAAAGTAGCAAATTTGCAAAGAAAAAAAACTCACAGAAATACATGGCAAGGTTAGAAGAGTAAAGCCTTCATAATGATCTGGATAAAATAACAATCCAGCTGAAAATCAGAGTTTGAAAGAAGTGAAGTCTGTCCAACCTTGCAAAATAGACATTTCCTAAATGAAAAAAAACTCCCCAACAAATTTTCAGGTTTGTCACAAATGTAAGATTTTAAACTTAAATTAAAACTTTAAAAAACAGCAATTTGTCCTCCACTCTACCAGTTCGGTTTTTTCCTTTACCTGCAATGGCCTTTGTACACACGCTCTCAAACATTACACCTGTAAAATGACTGACATTTCCAAGAACAGGTCAAATTAGTATGTTGTTTCTCTGCAGCTACATCAGCGTCTCTGTTTAAAAGCTGCATGGGAAAACATTTGTTCATTGTCGTCTTCAATAATGAAAGATGTGAGAATCTCCACTACAGCTGATGGATATTGACAAACACCAGCAAACAACATACATTAATATGCTAAATCGATTTGGAGCCCAGGTGTTTATAAGAACCAGGCGAGTATTTGCAACAGGCTACAATTTATTCTTGCAATGACCAGCACCAGACCATCATGCAAAGAACAAGGTCACCGTAGGACCACTGGAACAAAACTACCTTTTTCCCCGACACATCTTTATTGACATCAGACAATAATTACAAAGACAGTTTGTCTGTGTTACCGTGACACAGGGAGCTGATCAGAGCAGCCAATCAGATCAGTGTTATGAACGATAACAGGGAGGGGGGGTTAATCGCGGTAATTTCAACACTGTACATTAACGCTACATTTATCTATTTGTCTTTGTCTTTCCGCAGTCCAGCGCGACCTGTCCCACTAGCGCGCCTGTGTTTGTGTCTGTGTGTGTGACTGTGTGTGCGCCTGCATGCGAGAGAGAGGGGAAAAGGAGGGCTGACTGACAGAGGTGAGAGCTGGTGAAACACTGTTAAAAAAAACTTTTTTTTTCTGTGCAAGACTATGGTAAACACTTAATTGCCCGGGCGATTAATATGCCAAATGAGGTCGGACCCCGCCGGGTGTTAGAACACAAGCACCTATTTGCACGCGGGCGACTATTTAGTCATCTACGGTATTTTCATTATATTTCCTTTATGGTTTGGTCTCAAATTTGACTACATACTTTGTATAAAGATGCTGTTTCCGCCCCACAGAGAAAACGTGGACTCAGTGTTTGACCCGATGTAAAATAACAAAATGTACAACTTTTCCCTCTCTTTTTTTCGTCTTTTCTTAGATTAGTCTTTCATCCTCACCCAGCTGGAATCGTTGCTCTGAATGTGCTGTCTTATATGTGAATGACTGATTTAGACCGGGAGTAAAACACACACACACACACACTCGCAGCGGGGTGTGTATAAGAAGAACAGTAGTCACAGTCAGCGCAGACTTAAAGTGCTGAAGAGAAAGAGATGACAGATTCAAGAGAAATGTTTCCTCACATGTGTCTGTGATTATGTTTTCACACTCACACTCTCACACACACACACAATAGAGTCAATATGATCCCATCCCTGCACAATAACCAGAACATCATGGTGCATATGTGGGTAGATATTACAATTGTGGTTTTGAGTGTAAATTATCATTTTTACTTCTACTTTTCACTTAAAATATAAAATTGATGATGTGATGTTTGTTGGGTCTTGTACCAAGAAAACATGTCCTTTTATGTCTTTAGAATATGATTTGTTGTCCTAGGCATCTCTGTAGCAACAAATTAAAAAGCTCCTGTGATTTGGAAAACACCTGATGGCATGGCTATGAAAGAAAATCCTAAATTATCTCCAGAAAACTAAACTGTTACCTAAAGTTAAGAGGATGAAAGATTTGAGATGCTTCCATACTGTATTTGACAATATGGAGACCACATAACACCTATCACCTATATCTATTTTGATACTCATTGGCTTATCAGTGAAATTGCATCTTTTCACCAAAATTGTATTGTGTGATTTGTCGGCCCACTAATAACTTTGATTGGTTGTGGTGGTATAATTCAAATCATTTCCTTTTTCATAGCCTGTGAGTGTTATGAGTCAGCCGACAGCCGTCATGTCAGAAACTACACAAACAGGATTATTAGTGTTGGACTCTTCTCACTGTGAAAGAGTGAAACTGTCACCAGCTCGGTGCTCAGAGGTTGATGTCTCATCCTTCATCATAATATTTGAAATCAATCTGCCCTTTACAGTCAAAATTCATCAGTTTTACAACTTTGTAAATAAATTGATGTGGACAGCGATTTAGAAAGATGTTAATGTGGCAATTTATCTGAGAAGATAAATCTTTCAGCAGAACAGAGTTAAAGCTACTGCAGTTTATCTTCAATTCAGTAATTTACTCAATGACATTTTATTGTAATTACATGAAATAAAAAGGCACAATACTTGCCTTTTCGACTATATCGAGTATGAAAGATGTAAAGAATATGCTGGAAAGATGGAAAACAGAAAGTCAGAAGCTATGTGGAAGAAGCTTCTATAATTGACCTTTATGACCATCACACTGAATGCTATGTCTGGTGCACGCTGACCCTTGAACATAAAGTATTTGGGAAGTGGACCCTATCTCTTCTGAAACCGCCCCTGGAATACTTGGGGAGGTAACAGGGGCAAGAGGGTAATGTCTAAAGCCATAAAATACAGAGCAACGCTGGAGGAAAACCTCCTGCAGTCCACAGCAGGTCTGCCAGTCGGGAGAAGATGATTGATCTTCCTGCAGGAAAACGACCCCGAACATAAAACCACATCCTCACAGATCAGACAGTAGTACTTTTAATGTCCAGCAGCAGCGTTACAGCTGGAGTTATAGACGTCTCTGAATCTCTGCCCAGTGACTCAAACAGGTCTGCTGTTTAGATTAACTTTCAATCAATCAGAGCGTTTGCGTGGAATTACTTTTGTCACCATGCAGTCTTGGCTTGGTCAGGTTCAGGAAAATACTGATTCCTCACATTAGTTTTCAACCTAAACAGCTGGTTGCACATGAGAATCAAACCCCTCTCTCCTGTGTCATCCATCCATCCAAACACTGCATATCTCCAAAATCAGGCAGGTTTCCAGGATGCCAAGTAGCCTACTCATTTTAATGTAACAATTGCCGATGAGAACCGGTGTCAAAAAGGAAAAAAGGAAAAACAAAAAAAACAAAAAAAATCGATCACGGACTTCATGATCGATTACCATGGCAACGAACGAAGCTTCGAAGCTTCGAATTTTTTGGGTCAGCCCTAGACATTACAGACGAGCAGCACAACCATTATATGGACAAATACTGCTGCACGGAGCCCCCCGTAACTCCGAGAAGGCACGGAGGACTCTGAAAATTCTCCCAGCCCTTAGTCGACATGAGGGTGAGTAGATAATGAGTGAAATTTGAATTTTGGGTGAACTATCCCTTTAACTTGGGGTTGTGACAAATGATACTCTGCTTTTGTCTCTGTTTTGGTCTCCACCATCTCTGCCGCTCTTTGCTCAGAAGTCACTGTTTGTCACGACAGAGATTACTGGGACAAACTGGGAAGCTCACTCCAGTCCAATCGGCTTTTCACACAGACCACCGGCCCTCTAATGTTGTACACTAAAACTGTATTTGTTGATATAACGGTTAAAATAAATCTGGCCACCCACCATGTTAATGGAGGAAACTTCTCCAAATTACAAAATACATAAATCATGACCTGTTTGCAAGACCAACTTTATCAGGTGTCATTAACATCACTTGTACATGGGCAAAAACAACAATAAAACTTGTGCTATTGATCTGAGCTTCATCACTCTGTTGCATAGTAGACTGCGTTAGTTATTCTGCTGTGGCTGTGTGCTGTGTGCTGTCAGGCTACACACTTTCCCCCAGTGCTTATGTGTCAGGACTGAGTGCTGGCAGAGCCCATTTTCCTATTTTTTTTTTTTTTTTAACCAGACAACTCCAACGTTCCTGACTGACCCGCCCTCCTGGAGAACATGATGCTGATTCTGCAGTATTCAGCTACATCAGTGGGAAGGGCTTTTCATTTTCTCTCCCCCTCTGCTCCACCTCTCCTTTTTTCTGACCTCTCATTTCCTGAGACTTGCAAGTAAACACAGGGCTGCTGGGCTGTGATGTGAATGACTGCTGTGAGGCCTGATTATGCTGGTTGTCGGATAAGTAGATTTGTTTGGTCTGTCTACTCTTTCTCGCTATATTTTCCCTGGTGAAGTTCCCTGTTCAAGGTCATCAGGTCTGAAGTTCAGTCCGCCAGTGATAGCAGCGCTTTTACATTCACGCATAATCAATGTAAAAACACTGATGGATGCAGCTTTAAGTTGTGGAGACAACGCAGCTATGTGGAAACGTGCAACTTCCACCTTATTGGAGCTAAAACTCCTGGCAGCTCTGTCTGAACACCTCCCACCCAGAGCTGCGCTATAAAGTTCATTCCCCTTCTGACGGCAGCCTCCTGCGCCTATTGACAGAGAGTAAGAGGACTTAAGCCAGGAGGCTGTGGGTTAGTGGGGATGCTCCCCCGGGTGAGCTGGCAGACATAAGACATATCAGCACTATTTGTAAAAAGTCACACACAGCTCTGCAGAGGACGCTCCACCTGTCATTTAGATAAACTGGGTAATAATTGATCGTCACAGAAATGAAGGCAGGGCACCGGGGTTAAAGGAAAAACCATTCAGCTATTTTGCAATGCACGTTTGCATGTGTGTCCTGTGACAGGACAGGAAAGAGTTTGGTTTAGCTCTGGCCGAGTGTGGGATGTCTTTAATGGGAAATGCACTCACTGCATAATAATGCCTATATCTCCAAATGTTCTCTCAGGCCAGCTGCACGGTTTTCAATTCTATCTCAATTTCAAACTTGCTGAATGCATCTGCTGCCAAAGCACGTGGTATTCAGATGGTCCAAAGCGTTTTAAAGCAACGTGACTCAAATTCTTGGCAATAATTATTAAAAACAACATTTGGCCATTGTTTGTTTTAAACAAGACCTTCCACCTCATGTTTTCATATCTATCATCCCTTTGTGGTAAGAATGACGAGACATTTATCCTTTTTATCCTCATGGCCAGAGGCTGCTGAAGCCATTGTCAACTAAAGATTTGTCCAAAGATATCTCATGGTTAAAAAGGTGCAGTTGGTAAGGCCAAAGCCATTGAATTTCCAGCACAATAGCACAACAGAGAATGAACAAACAATTAATCTTTCATTCTATCCAGGTCTCAAAGGACATCATCACTGGGCTGATTAAAGAATGCCACTGTCTCCACAATGAGGGTTAAATCTATGAAATCTATTGAAGCTACAGAAAAGTGATTTTTTTTTTTTTTACTTTAGTTTGGATGTTTGGGCACAGAAGAAAGACACTCATTCCATTTAATGAATTGGACCGACCATGCAAAAGTTTAGAGGAGAGTGAATTGTTACGATACAATTATTAAATATCTCTTGATGTTGTATTCATGTCGAGAAGTTGTTGAGGGTTTTTTTTACATCAAAATTGATGTATTTCTTCTTCTGGTAGAATGATTTCCAACGTTTGACGACTCAGATCCTGGCAGTCACTGTCACAACGTCCATGCTGGACCTACGAGCTGGTTTGTGAGTTTTCCAATGCTTTGTCTTTAGTTTGTGCTGCAGAACTGCTTCATTCAACTCATATGGTTTCACTTTTTTTTTTTTTTTTTTTTTTACAGTTTTCATCATCTTGACCCATTTCATCCCCGCTTGATTCATCAATGAGGTCAAGAAGGGTAGATGGAGGTGGAGGAGAGAAGTCTTTCACAACAGAGTGCAGTTACCAGCAACTCGACGGGGGTGTTGCTTGATGTACTGTACATTCAACACTATTGGGTTCTGTAAACAATTATCAATATTTATAAGTCCCTTCCTAGCTTTGTTTTTGGTGCTCCAACATGCTTACGTAGTCATAACCGCAGCAGCCTGGGTTCAAATCCAACCCGTGGCCCTCTGCTACATGTCGGTTCCCTTCTCACTTTCTCCCCAACTTTTTTTTGTTGTTTTTATTACTTTATTTGACAGTAAACATTTCTCTCTCTCTGTAAGCTGAAAACGGCAGAAAAAGTCAATTTCAGAGAGGAAAGAACATGGTAATTGGACATCCTGTCTTACTTTCGGCTGTATCCACTCACTGCCATTATGAGTCTAGATTTATGAGAAGAGCAGAAGATAAAGGAGATGTTTGACAGTGTTTTCATGCCCGATGTTGACACTGCAGATGGGCCTCACTGATGAACATCAATCATCATACTGGAATTAATGCTGAGGCCGTTCAGCAAGAGGCTCCAATGAATGTCTTTTTATTATCTCAGTAGTAACTTGGTTTGGTCTAGCTGTTGCAAATCTTAGCAGTTAGCTGAGACAATTGTTCTCGTGAAGATGATGCTAAATGGATGAATCTGTTGTTTAAAGTTGACTTTTACTGCATGTTTCCCTGGGCAATTCAATAAAGTATGAAATAGTTTATTGTAGCTTGTTATTTAGCTGCTGTTGTTGTTTTTCAGGCCTGATGGTTGAATTGAAACACATGTGGAATGATAATCAGTGTCTTATTGTGGTGTCATAACTGTAGCGTTAAACACACAAATCTATAGGCTATATCACTCTCTCACTCGTTCAGTGAGTAGATAAAAAGTATGTGTGTGTGTGTGTGTGTGGGCGGAGGAATCTAAATGAAACCTACTGAAATTCTTCAGCACTGATAAAGCATATTGTTATAGTTTGGTTTGCTTCAATAAAATGTCCTTGTCCTTTTTGAATTGACCCCTTTTCAAACACCAAGTGAAATACAGACATCTAATACAGTATTAGTCAGTCAATTACTAGTCTGTGATCCATTTTTTGTAAACTATAGTTTCCGTTTTTCCAGAACAATACAGTGATTTGTACATACGTTGAGGTCGACACATGACCTAGCATGAGAAAAGTGTAAATTATGGCGTCCAATAAGTTATGATGCTTTACTCATTGCATATTGATTTGAGGTCAGCTACAGCTTTTACATTCACCACATCAAACACTTCCAGGTTGCTATGGTTGCCTTTGAGGTGTGAAATATGTACATTGTATTTATGAAAATGTATTTTTCGAAAGAAGCCATTTGCACAAATTACTTCTTAACATCATGGGGAAAAAGTTAATCCTTAACTAAATCTGAACAAACCCTTTAATGCTATCAGGGCTTTATCACCCGTCTCCTTATTAAATGAATGCGCATCTACGTTTCCAAATCCACCAGCATTTTAAACCTCTGAGGATTGTCAGTCATAATTAGTATGTTGTTGCAGCCCTGCTGCTAACATTAAAGCAAAAGAAAGCAAATTTATCTCCAAAGTTTCCTCAGATATTCGCTTTAGAATTCACATCAGAGCACATGAAGGTGTTTCCAATGCGCAGCAGCACACGGCAATCAGCACTTTCCTTCATTAGCAGACTGAAGGTCATCTTTAGTGTCTTAGCTCACATAAAAATGCTTCGGCAGAGTCTCAGATGAAATGAGGTGCAGCAGCGGCACTCTTTAGGTTTAGGGAAGCAATGCATGATGGTAAATGATTCTGCTCACAGAGCAGTGAGAGTTTCACGTTTTTTCCCAACAAATGAAAGACGTTAATTATCAATGTTTACCCCACCCAAGGTTGGATTATCAACTGGGCAGACAGGGCATCTGCCCCGAGGCCTCAGACGCTCAGGGCCCCTGAAAGTCCCCAGTTGTCTGTGATAAATGGATCAAATGCAAATGTGTTTGGTAATATGCATCAACAAAAAAACTGTTAAAAAAGAAAACTTTAATAACTCTGCAGTCAAAGCTGCAACATTATGACTGACAGTCCAGGTGGCTTTTGCCAATTATTCAGTGTTGAGGCCCTGTGATGCACAGTGCAAAAACTGACAGGTTTTGTTTATAATTAAACTTTTGAGGGATCATAAATTATTCTCTCACGTTCTTGGAAAAATCGATCACATAACTAAACCATTCAAAAGAAGTTTGAAATATTCAGCTGAAATGTGCAGTACAATGATCTTATTTGGCAGAGAAAACGTATTAGATTAGATCCACTGCGGAACAGGGGCCTGTTGTTCGAAACCTAGATAAGGGATTAAGCCAGGATATGTTGGTTATCCTGGCTGAATTTAGCCTCAAGTCGGTTGTTCGAAAGCTGGATACCTTTATCCTGGTCAAGTTACTATGGTGATTTATTCTCTGCAGCTAGCCTGCTCCTGACCAGGCTAACAGCCAGGCTAAGTTGATTCTGTTGTCTTTATCTGTGAAGTCAGCAGCCACTCTGATCAGAAATCAATGTGTTTCATATAGTTATTCCATGTTCTTACTATGCCACTATATTGGCCTGATTTCTAAACAAACTAAATACATTTACAATAATCAAATAACATGAAACATTTACAATATTTATTAGGTTTTTTTTCCTTTTCTTTTTTTCATAATTAGGGCTATTCATGTGCTTCTCACACTGAATAATTGCATCTGCCAGCGCTGCCTGCTTCTTCAAATGCAGGGCATAAAGATGTCTGACGGTTTGTGAAATCTGTAAAACACATTAGCACAGAATTGTGCACACTGTTCTTGAGACAATACAAACTATTTTCGATATCTGTGACCCATCTATGATATTTTCTATGACCACTAGTACTACATGGCTTCTCATAAAAAGCAATGGAGCAAAAATAGCAATAGATTTATTTTTATTATTATAAAATATGTTACAAAATACAGTATATTGGCCGAATATTGGTTGAGGGAAGAAAACAAGAATATAATTGTTTGAGCAGGCACCTTCCAAATAATTTATACACCTCATTTGAACATTGTTATCGGCAATTTATTGAAGCATCAGACTGCATGATGTTATTATATTTAATTAATTTTCACCTGTTGCACTTTTGGCCACTTCTATTTGTGCTGTATGAACTTTACTTTAGATGATAAGAGATGAGTGCAATGTATCAACTTCCACTGCTCATCATTACGGCAAAGTGCACAGCTGTTAATTTGTGAAAGGAATTTAAATTATGATTATAATTTTGGATTAGGCTACTTCCACATTCAATCAGTCCGCAGTTGTCCACCGCGCTCTCTCTGAGCTTTACAACAGCAGCGGTGCTTTTTTTTTTTTTTTTTAAAGAGGTGTGTCACCTTACGTCAAGATCCGCTGTTGATTGGAGGAAAGTGGCCACACCTGTCCTCTCATCGGTGAATCTGTGATCAATCTCTGTGGTCTACTGACGAGAGAATTAGTTACACCTGGCTTGACAAAGCTGCACCTCCTCAGCCTGGCTCGCCGTTCCAACAACCAATTAAGCCAGGATGGACTTATGAGACTTTGTCCAACCTGGCTTTTCCACTTATCCTGGATATCTTTATTCTACTTTCGAACAACGGGCCCCAGGTCTGAGCCTGGCTGCAAGGAGTCTGCCCTCTTGTTGCTGTGACACAGCGACGGTTATGTTAGTACTGCACTTCCTGTGCCCTCTTAACTCTTTCGCAACCACACTAATCGCTCATCATCCGCTCCGGATCGCATGTTTTTGGCTATTTGTTTACCTTTTTTCTCACGTTGAAGCGAACTCTGTACATCACCTAGAAACAAACGGTTTTCACGTGGTTGAAGAGTGGCTTTCCAACATGCTCCTCGCAAAAAACGGCAAGTTTTTCTGCCGTTTCGTTCGTGAGTACAAAGGAAAAGAAGAGAGCTCGGTTTCTCCAAAATAAAGGAGCTCCCGCTCTAGTTTCAGAGAAAAATTCACTTTTGTGTCAAGTGGCAATCCGCTCATTTGACTGGTACTCTGCAGTGTGGCATGTCTCCCAAATCATTTCTACGGCTAAATAAGTATTTTTGTAGGCAAATCTGGGGGGTGCGGCGGCGAGGAGTGCAGCGGTGCGGGTCTCTGGCCGCAGCGGAGACAGCTCCGTGACACTACTGTGTGACTGACCGGCGGTGAGTGCTTTGGGACGGGGCAGCTGGCTCACAGCGCCCGCTGCACAGCACCCGCTGCGCTGCACGGTGAAAACAGCCGTGATAACATGCTTTCAGGTCCGAATCTCCAAACCAGAAACGTTTGTAACAGCACCGTAAAAAGTCACTAGATTTGTCGCTAGTCGCTTTTGACAAAAAAAAAGTCGCCAAGAGGGTTTGGAAAGTCGCCAGATTTAGCGAGAAAGTTGCCAAGTTGGCAACACAGTGTAGTTGACAGCCGTACAGCACGCTGCACGCCGTCCCCAGAGCAGCATTCAAGGAGACCGATTACAAAACCAAGATCACACAGTTTATAAAAACCATTAGGCTATGTTTTGATTGTAGTTTAAAACAGTTTTTACATATCAGAGGACTACCATATTCACACACAAGGTACCTGAGAGTTAGCCAGGCTAGCGCCGCCTACTGGTTCCGGCAAATTTAATTTGCCTCAACCATGTAGTCAGGGAACTAGCAATGCGTTTCGGTTTGCTCCGTCCGCCAGAGCGGACGGACCAATCAGCGAACAGACGGGTAAGTGAAGGCGATGACGTTGAACTCAAGCGCTCAAGATTAACCTATGAGCTTAACCGGTGTATAGCACACGTGACCACCAAGCAGCAGCGATTAGTTGAAGCAAATGTAAGCAACCGCCTCCCGGAAGCAAACGAATCCCTATGGCTCGTGTTCAGACGCTATATGAAATGTAATGAAGTAAGCGGCTGATGCATCAGGCTACCTGAGAGTGTCTATTATCATAATCTGTAAAAAAAAAAAAAAACGGTTTTGACGAGTTAACTCGCCAACGGTCCTGAACGTTCGGGTGGGAACGTACGAGTTTACTCGTCAATGGTCGCGAAAGAGTTAACAAAAGCAAAACTAATGAGTTAAAATAATTCAACCCTGACTTGTAACAATTAAGTCACAAGTGAAATCTCTAACTTTGATTCATTTTAGAGACAAAAGTCAAAAAATTTGCTCAAATTTCGTTATTATTCACACTTTATGCAGTAACTCTGCTTGGGTGAGGAAAACATTCATACTCACTGCTGCATAACATAAAGTAAATTCCTCTTAAGTTACACGGGTACAAACAGGGCACTGGTTGTAAAAAGTGAATATCCAATTATTGTCTTAAATATTGGATTAAGTCAAACCAGATCAGACCAGACTCGGTATGCAGCGAGATTAATTCATCTTTGATAATACTGTGTATTTTGGTACAACAATCCTCCATAAATATAATCATCACCAAAATGTAGGTATGCATTCCTGGTGATACTGAGCTGCAAGATCTTCAAAATCAAATCATCACAAACTCAGTGACATAAGCCGAACATGGAGCAGGTAGCAGAAACTGATTTGGGCTTCAGGAAGTCAGAATGAGTTTGGGGAGTTGGTGTGTGTGTCAGAGTTTGACAGCAGCATCAAGTTTTGATTCAGTTTATTCAGCTTTATAAAAACGCTCATAAGCAGAACACAATGCCAAATCACAGTAGCTGGCTATAGTAGCTGTTTGTTTAGCAGCTGTCACAGTGTGGACAGTAACTAACCCCACTGAGACTCTACAGGCTGTTGAGTGACAGAAAAGACATAGGATCGCTTTACAACGAGCGGGTCTTGCTGTGCTCTGCTGGACTTAGTATAATCCACTATAATGCTTCCAGCTCTCGGGGTCTTCTATGAGGGAGGCCGTCAAAGCTGGTTAGCTCCAAGTCGACAACTTCGTCTGAAGACCCAATCCAGAGGAAAAGTATCTGAACACCAGGACGGAGAGGCTGCTCAGACAGCCGGCACTGCTCTAATCTGACTCGTGTTTTCTTTCACTGACAGCTGCTCTCTACATGAATAGGAAACAGTCAAAATAAATGCAGCAGCAGATTTTAATTCTTCCCTCGGTCTGAAGCAGCAGCAGCAGCAGAGTGTCTGTCGTGCACTGATCTCTGCTATAATTTGGTTCCACTCGTCTCCCGGAGCCGGCAAGGTCATTACTTATTACAAGGAACATAATGATAGGGATTGTTCGTCTCCAGGCTCTGGTGTTTAATGAAAGCAGTGGGAAATGCCACAAAACTCTCACTCAAATTCCCAGCTGCCATCATTTCAGGGTTTTTTGGTTACTGTGATTACTCCACTGTTGTGTTCAGATATGCTACTTGATTTATAGTCCAGGGAGCCTGATGAGTCCCACAGTTAGGGGACCGCCTGAAACGACTTGGAAACCACGTGTTTTTACTGGTTTGAAATTGCAGCCAGAGTACAGATTGGAATTTTGTATTTCATTAATTTATTGTTTTCAGGATGTTTTAGTAAAATATCAAATTGCTGAAGCAGAGTGGGGGGTTGTCTTTAGTGAACTTTAGTGATGTGGCTGTTTCTAAAACCTTTTCAGCCGGTCACAGGGTTAAATTTGTTGTCATTCAACTGCACAGTCCACATCTTATTACAGTCCACCTCACGCCAGAGTCCTGCATCGGGTCGGATCCCCGCGGGTATCCGACGGGTACCCCGCAAAAACGGTGTTCAACGGGTGGATAAGCTGTCTTGTGAAAATTCACGGGTCGGGCACGGGCGGAACTCAAATGAACGCGGGTGGGTAGTGTACGTGGGTGTATGTGTAGGCCTACAGAGGAAAACTCACGCGCAGCTGCATGAACCAGCGCAGCAAATCTTTTTTTTTATCACTCACGGCAACAACAGAGCATCATCTTGATGTAAATAAACGATCTTTGGCCGCTCGTGTGACCGCTCACAGCTTTCCCTGGAGTTTATAGCCTGTCATGGCTTGACTGTTTGGCTTCTGGGTGAGCTACAAACACACCGATGGGATCAATGTAAAGGCTGAAGTGTCCTGCTTTCATAAAAAAAAAAAGAATTACGTCGCTATCATTCTCCGTTCCGGAAATAGCCACGAAAGAGTACGCCCCCCCCCCCCCCCCCCCCCCTCTCTCTTTTTTTTCTTTTTTCTTTTTTCTAAAGAGTACGCCTATATCCCCGTTATCGCCGGTGATGACGGCGATCTAACGGGCAGCGGGTCGGGCAGCGGGTCTTAATATTGACGAGCGGGTCGGATCCGGGTTGTATTCAGAAATAATCACGGGTGACGGGTCGGGACACGGGCTTAAAAACCAACGGGTTGGGCGGGCGCGGGTTTCCGAAAATTGGACCCGTGCAGGACTATTGGCTTTACAATGAAATTTCATTTCTGTGACCAAAAACTAAGGCTGAAAAGATCAACACCAAATGCACCATGCACAGCAGGAACAGATGTGTGAAGACAGCAGAGTGATTTAAGCTTCCTCACTGACATCTGATTTTTAATTAGACTCAAAACAATTGAAAATCAAAACAGCTGATAATCTTACTTTTTTGTCTCAATGTTAGCATACATTTTATTTTGGTCAATCACTTGGTTTCATAATTTTACTTGGAAAACAAATAAAACATTATTTGGTTAACTGGCAATTCACTTTCTGTTAATCCACTGTTAATTGACTGAGCACAAAGTGAAATAATAATTAAACTCAGTCAGATAAACACAACAGCGATGGATCGACAAGGCTGTAATGTGTCTCGACAGAGCAGTGAGGACAGGCTCCATCATATCATGATATATAATTTATAAATAACATTATTGATTTAAGCTCTAGAAAATTCAGCCTGGATCGGATTCAGCTCTGTCAGATACCAGATCAATCTGCACATTTACATCATGCTACGTCTCACTCCCTCTCTAAACACTATAAAACCTCAATTCACCCAGACTGAAAAAATAACACGTTTTCTGTTATTGTATCAATCCATGAAAAATAATTATGTTTTTTTGTATAATATCTTGTCTCTTATTGTCTCTTCAGATTTATTCCTCCAATACAACACAAAGCAGCCCAGCATTAGTGCAAAAATAATATTTAAAAGAATAAAGAGAAAACATCTTGTTCCAGAATCGGTGTCCTTGTTATTGCCACTCTAACCAGGTTCAATGCTACGAAACTAGTTTCCATCAAAGAAACCGTCTCCTGAAACCACTACAGGTATGATTTGGTACAATCCGGATGAAACATTCATCTGCACGGTGCGACCCATTTTCCACCACTGATGTATTTACCTATTGATTTTGGTGGATGATTTCTGGGACAGACGATCCGTTCGTCCAGTTTAAAGATCACAGTCCTCCAGACCAAGCCAACAGGACAACACCATCTGTTCATCTGACCGTTAGAAAACTGTGCCATCACTGCGGGTGTTCTCTGTCACGCAATAATATTACCATTGACACTGGCCTGAGTAGAGCTGCAACAGCTAGTAGATCAGTCAATCTGCAGGAAATTACATGGCAGCTATTCATAATTTTCAACGTTGGTAGAATAATGCTAAATGTTTGCTGGTCACATCTTTGGTGCTTGTATTTAACTGAGTGTCTTCGAGATTCAGACTGTTGGTTGAGCAGAACAAAACAAGGTGTCAGCAAGTACTTTTCATGTTGTTGAAAGAACCATTGATTGATTCATTGAAGAAAATAATCAACCTATAAAACAGTCATTTGTTGTAGCCCATACAAATGAGATGCAAAGCAATACCGGCCCATCCATCACCCTCAATCTTTTCCTGGACCCCTCCCTGTCTGAGATGCATCAGGGGAAATCTTGAGGAGTTGTGACGTCATTGTGCCAGATCTGACTTTGCTCCCAAGATATGAGCATCATGATCCATTCAGCCATTACAGATTGTTGATAGGTAAAAAAAGAAAAAAAAGAAAAGGCTTTTTATAGCATTTGAACACTCTACTAAATGTATATTAATCATGAAAAATTCATATGATGGATCCTGAAGATCACACAAACAAAACTTAACCGGAGACGACAGGAAATTGTGATGACCAAACAATTCAAAGATTTATCATCATAGTGCCGTTTGTCCTGATGTCACAGTGCAGGAAGGATTCATGTTCTGCCTGGGGCCACATCTAATAATCATTGATTCATCTGTCAGTTATTTTCTTGATGAGTTTTTTAGTATATGACATGTCAGAGAGCAATGAAAAACAGCCTTCCAAAATTGCCCGAGCATGATGAATGAAATGTCTTATTTTTGTCCAAAACACAAAGATACAGGGAAAAACTAAATGTGACCACTAGGGATGTATACCGTGGACCGGTACTTTTTGGTACCGGCTCATAATTGGATCGGTACCAGAGTACCGTTAAGATTCTGGACAAACGATACTCTTATCGGTACTTTTTGAACGTATCCCTAACCGTCACGTAATAATGACACCGCCGCGACAGCTGCTTGTCACCCCCCAATTTCAACCGGGTCCATCAGCGCCACGGAAAGGCTACACGGTGGTCACCGCAGCTGATCCCTGCCGCTCTAATCAGCACTTGGACCGGGCGAGCCTCGGCAAGTCTCAGCAGCGTCTCTCGGCGCTGCAGCGCCGACACACGGCCTGACGGTGAGTGTGGAGCGAACCATGATACGAGTCCGGCCCGGTCCGTTCGCGTGTGTCGGGTCGTCATGTGTTTGAAGCCTCGCACCGGAGACCCAGCAAGTACTTTGATTAGTGTCGGAGGACGGAGGCGGAGAGTTGAGTGTAGTAGCCTACAGCAGCAGGTCAGTGAGGAGACAGAGGAGGTTCCAGCAGCTTCATGTCTGCTGCTGAGGAGCAGAGTGTCAGAGCGACCTGGTGTCACTCCGCTAAGAAAGGAGGAGAAAACTCAGACTGTGGAAACACTGAGCCGCTTGTGTCGTTTATTCTGCGGTAACACGTCTCATAAGTTGACTGGTCTACGGCGTGAAGAACATGGACTGGCTGCTGTATGCAGCGTGTGTGTCAGCGCTGTACACAGACACACACGCACACACCACACGCACACACAGGATGCAGCGTCGGAGCAGTGAAGTGAAACAACAACCTGCAGATCACCTGAGCTGACGTGAACTGTGAGTAGGCCTGGGACGATAATAAATTTTGCTGGACGATATATTGTCCCACAAATTATTGACGATAAACGATATTATTGACACATTTTTTTGAGAACAAATTAACCACTAATATAATAATAATATTTCATAATAATGCAAGTAGACCCTTTTAAATGCGATCAACTTTTATTTCTCATGAGTATTTTTTTTAAACCATTGTAATTGGAATGACAAGAACTTATAGCTATCCTAAATAAATAAAATAAACAAAAAATAATCAACAGTGCAGAGCAGCTCTTCTGTCCAATAACGTTACACACCTGAAGCTCCACTTTTCATTCAAACAAACTAATGTGACTTCCACAGATGTAAGATTTCATCAATGACCACTAGCATTTATCTCCTAAAAAGTATTAAACCAGCCGGCGGTAAACCTCTAAAAACCTGCTGATAAGTTTTCTTAGTCGTTTTCTCCCCCAATGACGGAGGTTGACCGGCCCGTGAGCTGCTGCAGACGGCTGCAGACTGTGGGAAGCCCCGCTCCTCCTGCTCGCTGCTACCACATTAGCTCCAAAAACGTCGGAGGAAATCTCCTAACAGGCGATATGTGGATAAACTGACCACAGACTGGGATCTAAACTGTGACTTTCTGGCATGAAAAAATAATAAAACTTTAAAAAGTGACGTGTTAACAGCGCGGCAGCAAGAATTACGGTAAAACAGCTCTCAGCTGCTTAGCTTTACAGCTAGCGCTGCCGGTTGCTGAGAAATGCATTCTGGGAAACAAAGATCCTGGATGACTGAAAAGAGGGTTCACTCCTTTCATTCTGCAAAACAACCGGCCCAGGTGCTGAGACCGATGCACAGAGTGAAACCTCTTGTCATCCAGCCTGGTTGGAGGGAGAGACCAGGAAAACAAATACGTGCGCATGCACATGGCGATTTATCGAGGCCGGAAAAACTATCGAGTTCATTTTAATTTATCGTGCGATTAATTGATTTATTGATTATCGTCCCAGGCCTAACTGTGAGTCAGAGCAATAAAACTTTAAGAGTAAAAAAGCTAAATATTCATCAAGATCCATAGAAGGAGATCCTATTTTATCATGATGACAAATTAACTGCAGCTTCTGCAGGTTAACTGTTGACTTGCTCAGGGTTTAAAGGAGGTGTTCTTCTCTGCTGTCAATTTTTTTTATGTTGCTGGTGTTACCCCCCTAATTAAAAATACAAACAAAAAAAGAAAACGGTTGAATCTTTTAACATAATATGTTTACACTAAACTACATGTTGTAGTATCGATAAGTATCAGTACCAATAAGGAGTATCGGTATGGGTATCGGTATTGATAAAATCCTAACTATATCCATCCCTAGTGACCACTAAGCAAAGGTATCCAAGATACGAGCTACCTGCGGCCGACTGGTGCTGCTCTCCCTCCAATCTTTTCCATTTCAGAAAACCAAAATAACGCACCCCATTGTCTCTGCGTTTGCTATGCCAATTGTGGCGCTTAATAAAATAAAATTTCATATTGACTTTTCTGTTCATTTTAAAACTTAGTGACGTCAATGTGGTGATTTCTGTACATACAGAGCCCTGAGGCAGCGCTGCTCTTCTGTCCAGTACAAACATGAAGCTTCACTTTACATTCAAACAAACTAATGTGGCCGTCACAGTTGTAGAAGACCAACATTTATCTGCCAGAAGTAATTATATCAGCCAGCGGTAAATCTCCAGATCAGATAGGTTTCTCCCCGGGATGACGACGGAAGTTGAGCTGCCGATCAGACCGGCTGGTGACCACAATCAGTGGGTGGTCTGCAGTGTTTACACGTCACATTTTAGTGACTAATGGAAACTCAAAAGGTCGAGTCAAGCCAGTTTCACGTAGCAGAAACGCGGAATTAGATAGATTAAAACAAAAACAATGAACGCATTGCTGTAGTACAGTATAGTGGTCGGCACCAGTAAGTTCAAAATGGCCAAACAAACAGGATGTCTTAATATTTTACTTATCAATTCCTCGACTTTGTATTCAACCATAACTGTGTCAGGCCACATTGGGGTATCACATCTAGATATTGAAGCTCTCACCACAAACTAAACAGGTTATAAAAGTAAGAGCTCTCTTCAGACACAGGTGAAACACCGACATGGCAGCAGGAGATGTGAGGAGTTCAGCGTCCCCTCAGTCGTCTGGAAGTGGTTTGTGGGGTTTCCAGTGTTCGATCTGAATCAAACCACTGTCACTGTAAAGCCTGTAAAAGTCTGTGCAGACTAAAAGCAGCAGCCTAACTCATTTACTCAGCGTCAGAGAGAGGCACTAGCTGAGTGGAGCAACTTGTGGCACTGACAGCGGTATAAGACGACCACTGCTATCAAGAAGCAGCTAACATTAGCAGAATAATTTTCCTACAGTGTCCCGTAAGAGAAGAGCAAGACGATGTGGTGGTGTTTCATGTTGCCAAAGACATGGTGCCGGCAGGCCAAAAACATGTCGTTTTGTTTTAAGAAACAAATAAAAAATCTGGTGTGTTAAATTTTTATCATCACCCAGCTCTGGTATAACACCCCCAAAAGCAAACATACATAAAGAAACCTCCATCACATCCATCAACCTGCCAGAAAACAGCCCCTGAAACCTCAGTGGCCGTTCCCTCAGTGGCTGCTGCTCGAACACCAGCTCTGTAACTAAAGCCCTGTCGCTCTGTGCAGCAGCCACATGCTGAAGCCCCTGTCTGGTTTATGTATAATGTGTTACTTATCCATTTGCCCTGAGGAGAGCATTCGTGTTTTGTAATGGTCAGCTCCATCACCCTCCCTCCTGTCCACTCCTGAGTACCCACCAGGCAGAACCACTTAAAGGTCTTTCATGTTGCTTTTCTTCCTTTTCTTTTTTCCTTTCTCCTCCACCCGGCCTTTGTTGCCGGATGAATAAGATGCTGAGAGCCCATGGGTTGCTGGCCTTAATGGTCTCTCCCTTTTACCTCCACCTTATGAGCTATTTGAATTTCATGACTGATGTTTTGCCATTGCCTCATTCTGAGCATGAGAAGAGGGTTCAAACTTCTTGACAAAGTCTCTCCATAATTCATAACACACCCCTCCTCTCTCACACACATACACACATAACTGTCCTCAGCTGGTTCAGCTCTGGAAGACCATAAATAAGGTGCTTGATTTTTATCTCCATCCCTGACATCATAAACAAAACAGATGAGCAGCTGAGAGAGAAATTTAAGAAAAAACATTTAGGGACAAGAAACTCTAACAGTAGTTTGTTCATGGGTGTAGAGTCATTTTTACGTAACTGGAAATCCTCCTATGTCTAACTTTGTGAGTTTTTGATGTAAATGGCCTCATATGAATAGGTGACATATGAGCTGTTTGTCAGAGGGTGTTATCTACAAAGCTGTGGCCCTTCATAGTCATCATCAGTGTTGTAATGGTACAAAGCACTGTTACTGTACTTAAGTAAAATTTTCATGTACATTTTACTTTATATATCTGGCAACTTTTACTTACTCCACTGCATTTGCTGTTTACATTTAGCCTACTCCAGTATATTTCTCCTAAGCATCTTTCTTACTCGTTACTACAAAATAAAATCTGAGGTAATTTGTAAAGACTGCATGAAAGCTGGTTTGGTGAATCAGCGCTCTAGACTGCAAGTTAATGCACCAATTCCAGCGGCTGACGTAATGCCTGTCTGTTTCCAAAGATAGGCAGATGGCCCTTTTACATCCAATACTTAAGTACATTTAATATCAGAAAATTACTTTTGATACTAAAGTACAGTAAATATCAGATAATTGAGGGAGATTTTTACCCACATAATATTCTAAGGGGTGACTTTAACTTCTACCAAAGTCATTTTTTGATAAGATAATCGTTCTGTTATTCAAATATTGCTTTCAAGTACTACAAATGTCGAACCAAGATGAGTCGCCTGGTCCATGGAGGATTTATGCTGTGCTCGATGTTCTGCCACCGCCATCTTGCCGGTGCCTGACCAGACCAAACTCTTAGCTAATCCAAAAACAGGCAGAGACAGAAACAAGACTGACCATACCGTGACACAACTGTCAGTCAAAGCAGCAATTTATTTGGCAATTTCTGAAACTTATTTTAGAGTTACGAAGTGGCTGATGTTGCAGAGTCTGGTCTTGAGAGGTTGAAACTCTCAAAGATCAAATCACATTACACCCGGAAGCTGCTTGCTATTAGTTTTTTTTCCCCCATCTCATGTTAGATAATGAGGTATAAGAGGTTGGGGCAAAACTTGCTGTGCAGATGCAGCCTGCTGCAGGCGCTGGGAACTCCAATATAACACGTCCTTGAGAAACAACAGCCGGCGTTCTCCCATTTATCAACACTGATTACATGTATTGATCTGACTCCAACATGGAGGATTCCCAGTTGAAAGAGCTCAGCAGACTGGAAACACATCGGCGGCTGCTGCTGCCTCCACCGAGAATAACGGTCCGTCCAGACTGAAATGGACAGACACATTTCAAACTTTGACACAGAGCAAAATCCATTCACCATCAGCTGTTACATGAGGTCGATGTCCAGCTGTATTATCCCGGATCTTTATTGTGTCATCTGGTAAATGTGGAGTAATGATTTGTTAATTCAGACGGTTTGAATTATCTTATAATAAAAAACAAACATAATGTTTATTAATGTTGAATGATTTTCATTCAAGGGTATGGCATCAACATAAAGCAGCATTCCACATTCCAGCTCAGTTTTGAATCCCTCCCAAGACATTTGGATATGAAATAGAACATTTCTTTGTGCTCGGAACCGTTTATCTTTTGCAAATATTGCCTGACGTGCTCCAGGCGGCCTTATTTTTTTCTCCAAAATGAGCATGAATATGAAAAACATTTTGGAATGAAAAAGGAATGGAAATGGGAAAAAGTCCAGTTTAATGTGTTGGGAGTCTGATAAACAGTACTTCCAACCCTCTGCACATACATCATTGAATTTCATGGACAAAAACGCCTCCTATGTGCCGACAAAAGCCCGGAGGGGCCAAGCACCGCTTGCTCCAATATTCCCCCTGTATTCTCCACCAAATCAGGTGTTTAATGGCTTTGTGTTGTGGTCTGCTTGGTTTGTATGCATGGGCTGGTTGCTGGCCTGGAGGAACCATTTTCTGCTGGCGACACACTTCAATACTCTGCCCTCAACAGCCTGTTATTCTTTAAACAGTGATTGGAATTATGTTTACCGTTAAAGGGCTAAATCACAAGTGCAGGAGAGCGCGGGGAACAATTATTAAGATGTGGCTCGCAGAGCAATTTAAGTGTTGTTTTCACATGGGCTCGAGAGCAGATTCTGAATCATAGACTCCATCGTTACTGCAACAGCAAATAATTAGCTAAAATACTGAAGAGTGTTCAAATCATAATTAGATTGTATGCAATTCTTCCAAAAGAAAGCCTGTCCATTTAGATTTTCACATTCTAGTCTTAATTTTCTCCAACAGCCTCTGGTCACTTCTGTTTCATTCTTCCACGGCTCATATTATGACGCTGGTGCCTATTCTGTTTAACTACAACAGCAGCATTTCGTCATATTATTTTTATGCAATAATACATTTTGTATACTTGTACTTGTATTGTATTATATGAATGGTTTGCAGACCCTTTCTGGGTCAGTCGTGAACAGCTGGTCAAAAAATGAATAAATAATATTTGATGTGCATTTGGTTTTATATTTTTGGGGAGAAAAATCTTATTTTGAGATGCATGCATCAGACACATGCAGCAGTCTAGCGCAGTGGCCATGGTAACCATCATTTGATTGTTCAGTTTAAGTTTGTGTTGATGTTTGGAGATGTGAAAGCATCTCATGTTGTGGGTCTTACTTTTTGTGTAGGTTTTATATGAACTTTATTCACTTTTTTTGTCCTTAAGCATTCTCAGCACTGATGATTAAAAACTTGCAGATACATTCAAATGCACGTCACCTTCCTCTCTGCTTCATCTCACTTCAAGTAGATGCCACGTGCTCCAGCGATCCTGAGTCTCAACTCTCAGGTCTGCTCCTCAGAGACACTGCGGCCACCTGCCATCACTCTCATTTACTTTCTGTGTGTGTCTGTTTCATTTCTATAGGTAATTGCAGCTTTTGTACTTTACACATCTTTCGACCTCTTTTTCTCTCATCTCTCCACCACACACACAGACACACAAACACACACACTGCTGGCAACTTGAAGGCCCTGAAATGATTCTTTAACTGAACCGTTGACCCACCAGCAGCACCACTTCAGCCACCCACTCAGCATCATCTTAAAAAGTAAAACACATTTAATTAAAGTAAGAGCTCGGGAGTCGTCAAAGGCTGCATTACTATTATTGCGAGGGGCACGTTTGTGACAAGCGTCTCTGAGACATATTGCACAGCACACACTCTCCGACTATAGCAGCACAGTAAATGGAGCTACTTGAGGGGAGAACACACAACAAGAGATTGAATGGCACGTTTCTCTTTCTGTCTCTCTCTCTCTCTCTCTCTCTCTCTCCCCACTGTTCTGTACAGCCTTGCTTTGCTCTGTCATCCGGCTTTGAGCTTCACATGCTCAGGTCATCGAAAGCAAATGTTCTTTATTTCATGTTCAAACTACTTCATATGATCCTCAAAGAAAGAAAACATCGCTTGAACCCTCTGCACTGTACTCACATAAATGACAGAACAGAAACACAGCTCTGGCAGACCAGGCCTTGCTCAATATCGCCATCTAGTGCTGACACCGTGTGAGTCCCTGTGTAAAGTCCGGCTGTTATGTGGCCTCAGGGGGAAGCAGGAGAAACACTACAACAGCAATGATCATCTTGATGCATCTAATTTACAATAAAACCTCTGATCAATGTAGACTCCACACTTCTGATCGCAAAATAAACTCGGTAAACACCAACAGCTTTCTGCCATCAGAAGCCACAGTCACTCCTTGTAGTTTTTGGCGGCAGCTCAATGTTTTTTTTTGTCCTACACCAGCTACTTGAATACAGTTAATTGCATTCACCCGTCGGCCAAGGTCGACTACATCCCGATTAGATGACTGGGGTGAAAAAAGAAAACACATGCACACACACAGCAGAGCTCTGGGACCTGAGAGCTGCACAATAAAGTGAGGAGACTGAAACCCACAGTGATTTCTTGTCAAGACAGCAGTTTCATAAAAATGAGTTAGTAGGAAAAAAACTTTTTCAGGCAAGCCAGTCTCAAACACAGAGAAACATGGAGCAACTATAGTGATACAATAAATAAATCCCAGTAGTATGACTACTACTGACAGGATCTGCCAACCACATGTCATGTTATATTACAACTGAACTTACCCTTACCCTCTAATAGCATTACATTTGATTTTTCTCGAGTGGCACTGATTTCAATTTTGCCCATTTGTCTAAATTTTGAAGGGCTTCGCATTTTAATTAAGGTAAGAATTATAGGCTACATTAACATACCAGTCACAGATACATTTATCTAGGTGGTGAAAACCCAATTAATATTATCTTGTTATAAACTTCAGCAGTGGATAAACGGATATCACGGCCAAGAAGTACTCAAGAAATAATATGAATGCTAATGTGAATACATAAATACACATAGCCTACACACACATTTTAAAAATATCCAGATTGCAATATCACGATTAAAAATGCATTCTTCCTCTGTGTTATATATATATTATTAATAAACAATTGCAAGTGAAAGAATAAGCGACTAAAACATGGCAGTGTCACCAGTAACAGCTGTGAAGCTTACCTGCAGGAGTGATGCGTCCTAAATAAAGTTCATTCTAGTGAACGGCGTGCAAATAACTGTGCTTTTAAAGAAAAGGCCTGATAGGAGATGCGCAAGAAATTGTTTAAAAAAAAAAAAAAAAAGATTTTGTCTGAACAATGTGGATCCAGAAACATAAGTAAAGTCCTATCATGGTCCGTGTCGGTGTAGTTACTAACTCTCTGCTGCTGCTCTGCTGCAGCTGCTCCGCACAGCGCAGCCAAAGAGCAACACAGGCAACGAGAGGACTCACCCCACATCACCGCCGCTGACGGTTTGTGGGGAAATGGCTTATATTAGGCTGCCCAGAAAAAAAATTAATAAAAGTCCTCTTTGCGCCACTCCACACAAACCCCAACGAAAAAAAAAAAAAACCCAACTGAAAATAGTTTAGAAAAGTGGAAAAATACACCCTCCATGTTTGAAGATTGGTCGTTTTGATGTGCAGGTGGCAGACAACCGTTTAAAGCTAATTTAGGTTTAGCTAATGTTAACAAAATTAAAAAACTAAAATTACTTACATGTCAGAGTAGACAGGACTGCCTCAATCTTCAGCCTCCTGTTGATGTGATGTCCAACAACTGACGACATGTTTTGACTATAGTTTTGTCCCTTTGGTAACGTAAAAGCTAAAAATCGTTTGTAAACCGTTTGGTGCCCGCCAAAAAGTTAGCTAACGTTAGTAGAGTTAGCTACTGGTGTGGAGCATAGACTGTAAAAAGAAGGTGTGGAGTCGCTGACAGTTTTTTGTTTGGGGTTTGTTGGTCAAACCATCCTTACACACGAACTGGAAATGGACGGTAACGTTAATCACCACACAGAAGCCGTGGCGATTTACTTTCGGTAGTAGTAGCTGGTGTTGCGTACTTCCGTGGTGATGTCAAGGGGAAGAATCATACATCCATGGGAAGAACACCTGGCGCCATCTTGAATCTACCTGGATTTTTTCTTTCTTTTTTGAAACAAAATATGGAGACGAGTCTGCGCCGTAACGTAATCGTGCGGGGGCCCCCCGCGGCCGTCCGAAGGTATGGTGGTGGTGGGGTTACGCGAGAACGGCGTAGGAGCTGTCCATAGTTACAAAGCAAAGACGGAGTATCTTTGCCAACAGTCTCTTGACATATCAAGACAACTATGGACTATGGAAGTTTGAATAGTCAAAATACATAAGTTATCATGACGTGAAGCGTTTGTTGCGGTGCCGGGCTGCGGGGGTATACTTTACGGCCGGTGTGTGTGTACCATAGACTGTAAAAAAAAAAAAAAAAAATAGGTGTGTATTTATGGCATGACACCATGGATCTATTATAAGACAAGATAATATAATACATCCATGCATGACACACACACACACAGCTTTAGGAAACAATCCCGCCTTTCTGCGTTACTGACAACCCTTGAATGTAGCATGGGACTGACGCACGGACCTATTCGTGCGTCATGACGTCAGCGGGTTTGACAGAGCCACACTTCCCTGAAGTTCGCAGTGTTTACAAGTGTGTTTTCCCGCGTTAGGACAGAACAAGTGATTGAGACGAAGAGGCGAATCAACGGGACTCGTCACTGGGTCCTAAAGATGATAAAGACCGAGAGGATTCTACATCTGAAGAGCTGCCGGGGCCGGAAGGTCCGTGTGGTCCGGGAACATTATCTGCGGGAGCGAGTTCCCTGCTTCAGCAGTGTGTGTCAGGCGGACTGTGTGAACGGTACAGCCCGCTGCTACACACACACACACACACAAAACAACCCTTTATTTTCCTGTACAATGGACTCCTACACACCATATGAACACACTGCTGCTCATAATATAGCTACCAGCTGACGTGACAATAAGCTATCTGTAGCCATCGACTTAATCAATCGCTCTGAAATTCATGTTGTTTTGCTTGTATTTACTACTTTACTTTATAGGCATTGTTGCCTGCAGTATGTTTTATGGGATTATGCAACGGTTTTGATACAAAGTTTAAAGAAAAATCTCAGCTTCAGATGTCTGGATTTGGCCCAGCCCTGATCCACAGTACAGTGTGTGCCAAAGCTGTTAGTTTGCACCTGGTGTTGAACAGCTATTGAAATAGACAGCAGTGACACTTTATTACAAGCTAAAGGTGCCTGCTTCCCTTTGTCTGAAAGTTACTCTAAAATCATCATCCACTTGACAAAGATTCACCTGCTGCACAAAACAGCACAAAGGCAAAAAAAAAAATGTTGCACCATTCATGCAAGGGGCAATGTTTGCCCCTTGCATTAAAGTTGATGTAGTAGCAATAGACCGAGGGGCAAAATCTCAGACATCTTTGCCTGTTTACTTCAAAACCAGATGGGAAGGTGCTGCCGGGAGACCTGACCCACTATGTGGTGCCTGATGCCGGCGTGGTCGTCGACTACCTGGAGATCTTGGAGTTCAGGGAGCTGCAGGGCATCGTCTTCACCCAGACCGCATGCCAGGCTGTGCAGCACAGTAAAGGACGCAGGTACACTCACACCAGCAGGCTCAACATGCACACACACACGTATCGTTTAACCTCTAATGCTTAATGTGTGAGAGTCCTGTCAGTGTTGTAAATTGTCATATTTAAAAATGAGCACGCTGGTTTATTATTCTAATGGCAGCAAATAGAAAAATCAGAGCTTCAGGCACAGTGACAGCTCCTGTGGTCAAGACATTTTGAATTAAGCCTCTAATGACAACCTACCTGCACAGGAGCGTAGGGAGTGGGCAGGGGGTCAACCTCATTATATCAAAGCTCTGCTGACGAAGCTAAACGAGATCCGGCCTGTGACTTGAAACACTGCTCCCTCACAAACACGCAGGAGTGCTTTTGACAAACTTGATGAACACTGTAAGGAGTCCCACATGACCTCTGCTTTTGATTTCTGCTTACACCGCCTTTTAAAATGTTGCATCATTAATATGATGAGGCTTCACTTTTGATAATGTTAGGTAGACTTAGTTGGTGGAGCATATGCTGATGCCATACTGTGTCAGTAATTGCAGTTTTCTGTTCACTCCAACATACAGGGGGCACACAGAAATGAGCTGTGCGTGAGTGTGTGTGTTTTGACACAATATGTGTGGATGATGACCTTTGAGTTTCTCTGCAGCTTTTGCTTTTTTTATAAAGCCCGAATTTGATATCTAATTTATAAATGTGGTGGCTGCGGTTCAGGGGGTAGAGTGGGTTCGTCTGGTTAATCAAAAGGTCGGCGGTGCAATTCCTGACTCCACCAGCCTCGAAGTGCGTCGAGTGCAGCAGCTTCAGCTTCATGTTAGAGCTGCACAATTAATCACAATGTAACAGAAATCACACTGTTTCTGTTACTGTATCAAAATTGCAGGAGCTGTAATGTTTAAGGTAAAAGGTAATAAACCTTAGATAATGTAGTAAAAATGAAAAGTGATCATTCACACTGAGATTATAATCACAATATCTACCCCCATAATTGCAATATGCTATTTTTTGCTTCTCCTGCAGCTCTACCTAATATCTATCCAACAGACACCAGAGTGGTGTCAATCATCTCATCCAACCGAAGAGAGTCAGTCTGTTGTGTTTCTTCTTGAAGTTATTCAAAGAGATGGATGAAGGTGGACTTCCTTTCCCTGTCCTCTGTTTTTATGCAGGCAGTACAACCGACTGAGAAACCTCCTGAAAGACCCTCGACATGACTGTGTGCTGTTTGCCAACGAATTTCAAGAGTACTCCTACTGTCCACGAGAGAAGGGGGAGAGTCAGGAGAAGTGGCAGACCAGGTCAGAGCACATTAACCCCCCCCTCCCCACACACACACACACACACTAACAAACGTCCTCCCTGAAACACCAGGCTGCATGTGGAACCAGCTCAGGGTTTATAACAGGAGTCTTAGCGCGTGTCATGTTGTTACACAGTAAATATTTCATAGGATTTCATAGAAGCTCAGTTCAAAGAGGAGAGGGGCTGATCGGTGAGATGATGTTGTGTGTGTGTGTAGTTGCTGGTTGAGCTCAGTACAACCCAGACCAACTTGAAGCTCTGTTTTCATAAAGGACAGATTTTGTTTTTTGTTTTTTTCTCCTTGTTTTTACAAATTTTAACTTGTTCAAATAAAAAACCTTGATGAAAAACTGCAGGTTTTCTATATCAAAGCATTAAACTGCACATGTAAATACTGTAGAGGAGGTTTCAAAATGTAAATATTGTGAATCACGATAAAGACTAAAAATATCATATCCTGAGTATTGTACCAACATATTGTGATACATTGCAACTATAACCTTCTTTGCAGCTGCAAAAGGTAGGCTAATAGATCACAGCTGCATTTTTAGTAATATAATAAAAGATGAATATCTGGCATCGGTGTATAGATACATTATTGCCACTGAAAATACTAGCTTAAAGACTGTAAACCGGGTAAATGGGTTGTCTGTCTCAGCCCAAACTAAAGGTAACAAAATCTGCAGCACCAGCATCTCCAAAGCTTATTAATCAACTCTGTTTATCTTATTTGTTGAGTCTGCCCAGAAATCATACACAAAATGTTTTGTAAAGTTTTTTTCTTGACTGGTGCACACCAACAAGAGACTCCAGGAAGTCACTGCTTCCAGCTGCTTACTCTGCAAAATAAAGTGTTTCTCTCAAAATGTTAAAACACAGGATTAACTGACTGTGTGAGAAGTGACAACAACATGCAGGTTCCTGCTCCTCTGGTTCCTTCAGCACATTTTAGATTGAAGTGTAAAAATACTCAGTTATAAAATCTTAGTTTTGTACAATGTCTGAAATCATTGAAACTTTAAAGCAGATATCAGTGGAATGTTTTTGTTAATATAAGTCCTAAATAGTCCTATTTTCCGTCAGCAATCACTTACATGAAGTATTTCAGCCTAAACACGAGTCTCTCCGTCACTCTGCTCTGCTGTAACCCGAGGAGAAAATTTTCCTTGTGGGATACAAGTGTTATCCAATGAGGAGAGAGAACGGCATGAAGGGCTGTGTGTGCAGCCAAGGGATGCGCGTGAATGTGGTGACGTAGCACGAGGACCAATTGATGCCTGACAAGGGCGGGGGCTGCTAACTCATGGTGCGTTCAAAGAAACTCGTACTTTGTGTTTTTCCTTCCTGTGAAGTCATACCAGTTCGATCTGGTACGAGTTCACGGGTCGGAAGTTACGAGTGGCCGTTATAGGGAACTTTCACAGACAACAGGATGGTAAAAACACGAGCTACGGGTTACCTGGAACGCTACCAAGTCGTAGTTGTGACTTGAAGCTGTAACTTACGGTTTCAAAAGCCTGCCTTGAACGCAGCATTAGCCGAAACGGCCGTGAAGCTGATATCTGCTTTAAGTGAGCCACAAGATACTATAAAGTAAGTGTCTAGGTGTCAGTAGAGCTCACTTCTCCTCAAGATCCCAACACATAAGATAAAAATACAAAAAGGCAGAGCACTGACCAACACCCAAATAATAATAATTTCAGCACTGCTGTGGTATCTGCTGCACATACCAGTGAATTAGATCCTGGCACGCAACCTTGGCGTTATCCTGGACCCCACCCTCTCCTTCGATCACCATGTCAGCTCCGTCGTCAAGACCTCCTACTTCCACCTCCGCCGCATCGCCAAAATCCGACACTGCCTCTCTCCCCCTGCTGCCGAATCCCTCATCCACGCCTTCATCTCCTCCCGCCTCGACTACTGTAACTCCCTCCTCACCGGCATCACTTCCCATTCCCTCCATAGACTTCAAATGGTCCAGAACTCTGCTGCCCGCCTCCTCACCCACACTCGGTCCCGTGAACACATCACTCCCGTCCTCCACTCTCTCCACTGGCTCCCCATCAAACAGCGCATCAACTTCAAGATACTCCTCCTCACCTTCAAAGCCCTCCACCACCTTGCCCCCCCCCCTACCTGTCTGACCTCCTCATTCCCCACCGCCCCACCCGTGCCCTCCGATCCTCCTCCACTCTCTCCCTGACAACACCCACATCTAAACTCAAATCCTTCGGCGACAGAGCCTTCTCCCGTACTGCATTCCGACTCTGGAACTCTCTCCCCCCATCTGTCCGCGACTCACCCTCACTCCCCACATTCAAGTCCCGGTTAAAAACATACCTCTTCTCCCAAGCCTATGACCTCCCCTACCCATAACCGGTCTCTCCATCACCTCGCTCATTAATGTCTCACTGTGTACTGTCTCTCCCTCGTCTCCCCCTGTATGTCTCTACCCTGTTTTTTTGTGTCTTTGTAAGCGTCTTTGGGTTATTGAAAAGCGCTATATAAATTAAATGAATTATTATTATTATTATTATTATTATTATTATTATTATTATTATTATTATTATTATTATTATTATTATTATTATTATTATTATTATCTACCTGTTGTCTACACTTCGTCTATATTTCCAACCCGAGGCCTCGGGTTCTAACTGTAATTAAATTACATGAAGTACTTCAGTCCAGCTTTTAGATGAATGACACCAAGAATGAACTGTAACTAGAATCTGAAAGACACAGCTTCTTGTTGTAAGACACTCATCACACTTTTAATTCTCGCTAAATATTAAATTTCATTCAAACTGAAAATAAAAACAAGTGGCCTGTTTGAGGAGAGTAATTTGTTCATATTAGACAAGAAAACTCTTCATGTTTACAGTGAACAAATTATATTAAATCCCATTCTAAACTGTTCTGCTTCTTCACCCAAGCTTGTAAAATTGCAAATCATGATTTGTTTAGTGTTTTTTTTTTTAGAAAGAAAACTGTAACTCTGCAAACAAACAAAACTCCTAGAGCAGTTAGAGAAGTGTGTTTTCTCCCTCCTCTGTTATGGTTGGGTAAAAACTGCCAGGTTGTGTTTGTTTGTTTATTTATTCAAAGAGTATTGAATTATTTTTATATTATTGCCTCAGTGTCTGCCTGTGTGTCATGTAGTAAAAAGTCTGCATGTACTGTACTCATGCTGTGCACATAAACCTGGGTATGGACTAGTTCTTGTATTGTTTTCTAGATCTACTAGGAAAGTCTTAAAAGATTTGCCAGTAGATCATGATCAGCAGCCCTGGTTCATAGATACTGTCTGAGTAAAACTAGCAGTGATACAGAGGGAAGCTGTAGTTGTTATTACAAAGATCCAGTCATAATACTGAGGTCCACCAGTGCTGTACAAGATCTGCTGTCATCAAATGAATCTATTGCATAAAAAAGACACAGTTCCCAGAGCTGTGAATTATTTATGTCTAAGTGTTAATTTATGTTCCAGAGAAACTAAATACAACACATTCAAGTTTAAATCTTTAACAAGCCAGCTGTTTACTGTACATGTACATTGTGCTGAAATGTGTGTGTATGTGTGTGTGTCTTTAGGTGTGTGTACTCTGCAGCGGTGTGGTACTACAACCACCTGGCAGGTATGATGGATGTAGTGATGATCACAGAGGACCAGGAGGCCGTGGCTGAGTACAGCAGCCTAAACTCTGGAGTGTACGTCATCTCCGTCCAGGTACATGCCACGCCTGCACGCCACCTTTCTGATCTACACCTCAGCCCATAAATATCTGGCTCCAGCTCTTTGGATCTGACCTGGCAAATGTCCGTGAGGTTTAAGAGCCAACATTCACCTCTAATATTGTTGAGTTGCAGCTTTGTGATTGTGCTGTTGCCTCGTTCACCCTCAAACACCCTTAAAGACGAGACTCTGCTCCTCAGTGTCGGCTGCTGTTTTGTGTGCTGAGCCAACACAGTGGAGAAGTGTCACTGTTCAGATGCTGCATGTGCTGACCTAAGGCGGCGTCACACTACTCAACAAGATTTTTCTCGAACAGTTAAAAAACACGATTGAAATCAAGCAGAAGCAATTCAAGCTGAATTTAGCAGCCACTTTGAAGTTGACAAACTCATTATCTTCTGATGGAGATTTCATTCGGTATGATCGAAAGCTGCAGAACTGATTTGATCATTTATTTTTTCACAAGTCAGTTATTTACAGCTGTGTACAGATTTACCTGCAGCGTATTCACTGTTAGCTCAGATATGATGAAACCCAACATGTGACGTAATTGTGACCTCTCTTCTTACAAGGGATGATGAATTCAGATGAGGTGTCCATGGGAACCCAGCATGTCAGTATCAGCGTCTGCGTTGGTCAATAAGAACTGATGTAAAGATTTTTTTTTTGTTCCTTCAAACTACCCAGGTGAACTGCAAACTGTCTCGGTTTCATTTAAAAATGGTGTCCTTGCATTGGTTGATCCACTGGAGAAAAATACTGTTAGTGGTGTGTTCATTCAGTTTGTGGTTCACTCATTTCCACACAACACTGTAGGACTGACAGGGGCTTGTGAAAAAAGAGTGTGGAATTATTAATGAAAGACTTTTGACCTTTTTCTAGTTATTTCTATTTTATTTTTTTCACATTTTCCAATAGATTATTGCAGTGCTGCACTGAGGCCATTTTGAATAATAAAAATAATTTATTGTTATACAATATAATGTTGAGCCTCCAACGTCATACTGTATTTGTAACAAGTGTTTGAATCATACCTGAGGGGTCATTGCCGAAATGTTGTGTTTCTGTAAACATGAGGAATATCAGCCGATTGATCAGTTGTCATATTTTCTTACTCCTCAATATCGGCATCAGCATCAACCCTAAATAAATCCCACATCGGTTGGGCTCTAGTTGAGAGACTTCTACTGTCGGTGTCAGTTGGTGTTATAAATAATCAATGGTGGTGAATAGAAAAGTTGGAGAGAGGTGAGCACAACAGGACACAGGTCACTGTTGTTATTTTTTATTAATTGATATGTTTGGATCCTCATTAGACACACCGACGTACCAGTGACTCCTCCTGGGATCCACTCAAGTCAACTCTTCGTCATAATGCAAAAAAAGAACAGTAATGAAACTACTAACAGCTATATCTAATACCCAAATCTAGGCTGTTTTGATTGCAATACACCAAATCCACATCATCTCATAACTTAACAATTCCTTTAAGTAACTCGGTCAAATTATAGAGAGCATCACCACCAGAATTAGATCTTCAAAGCAAATTATTTTTCAACCATTTTCATCAATAATCTATTAAGTTTGTCTCAGAAGGATCTCACTTATTTTAAATCCTAAATCTTATTTACCCAACAGAATGTCATGGACTCTTCAGGCTGCTGAAGTGATTGTATTTGGCCTAATTGTCTTGCATTGCCATGCCGTGTATACGCTCCATATCCCTCCACTGAGCTGCTTGACAACTAATATGCTACTGGTGCAGTGGAGGGAAAAAAATGTCAGGAAAAAAAGTAAAGTTGTATGGCTGGTGTGAAATCTTGATGAAGTGGTAAAAGTATGAGTCAGTGGAGCGTTGAGAGTTGTTTCAACACAATAGAGGCTGTGATGAATCAGAGAGAGGTTCTGTAAACAGCTGATTCACTTGAAAGTTATTTACCTGCTAACAGGACATCATAGAGATGAGAGACTGGTCTTTGCACCACTGTCAAAACATCAATATGGAGTTAGATTTCAGGATGCAGATCACACTTTGTTAGAGCAAGGTTAATTGGGCACAGTTTTACCTGTTTCATTCTGGCGGACACATGATTTGAATGTAACCAGCAAAGGTTAAAAATGGAGAACAGAACAGCAATGAAAGGAAATAAGAGGGTTAATTTGAAACTAAATTATGAAATTAAAAATTGCTAAAATGTGTCGTCCTGCCTCAGTCACCATTTTCACAAATTTTAAAAATACATTTTTGTACCAACCCTTCCACTGCATATCCAAAATGAAACTGATAAAGGTCATAAGTGTCCATCTTTTTACACTTGGACCGCGTTAGTGCGCTGTGGCGTGCAGGTATTTTTAGTCAGGGCCGACTAATACAGGATTTTTGGGGCCAGTGCTGATACTGACATTAGGAAGTAAAAAAAAAACAGATAAATTATTAATTGGCTGATATTCCTCACAGAATTTCTGAAATGACGTCTTGAATATAGTTTGAACACTTGTGACAGATATGTATAGAAATAAAAAGAAAAAGGGTTAAAAGCCTCTAATGAATAATTACACACTGGGCTTCACAAGCCCTCATTAGTCCTACAGTGTTGTGTGGACCAAACCTACAGTATAGAAATGAGAGAACCACAAACTTATTAATCAGTTTGGGTGCTGTTCATAAAAATGTCTTATCACAGATCTTAGATATCTGATGCTGAGTCACTCTTTTCTGCAGTTTTAGTTGGTTCTCTGTCAGATAAAGTTATCAAATATCCTGCTAAGCTTTGTTCCTGATCTGCCAGCTCTGATTTCTGTCTCTGATTAGCCACAATAGAGGAGCTGAGCATGATGGTTATTGTAGTGTTTAAATGCTTTTGACATTCAGAATTGACAGAAACACTTAAATATAATTAAAACACAAGGCTTGTCAAATTCAGGAGTAGCAAGCTGTGAAAGGCAAATGAAAAATGTTTTTTTGTTTTTGTTGTTGTCATCAAAAATAGGATCATTTATTTCCATCTGTGAAAACAGGTAATTTTTTTCCTGTTCATTTTTCTAAGGTTTTTTTTCATC
This sequence comes from Trachurus trachurus, assembly GCF_905171665.1. Taxonomy (NCBI): domain Eukaryota; kingdom Metazoa; phylum Chordata; class Actinopteri; order Carangiformes; family Carangidae; genus Trachurus; species Trachurus trachurus. The sequence goes on from NC_139893.1 coordinate 29,268,084, forward strand.
TGTCAAAGCAGGTGAGCAGATGGGAAGAAAAAACAACAACCACAATTGCCTTCATGGCTTCTGTATTAAAAATAGTCAAAAGAAAACCTGCCACTCATGGTGGACGTTGAAGGCCTCTGCAGGGATGTTACTGGGACTAGTTTACTGTTAACGTTAACCTGCATGGTTTTCCCCTTGTACAGCACGGGGGGGGGGATTATTACTGTCAGATATTGTCCCCCCTCTATTAAATATGAAAGGAGGCTCCCACATCCTTGAGTTTTACACTGCTGACTTGTATCATCAGAACAGACATGTCCTATGATGTTTTATATGTTAATCTGTGAATTTCTTCACCCCTGCTCATGTGTCTTTGTCTTTATTCAGGATTATTTGCAGAACTTCTGTTCGGAGCTGCAGGTGGCACATGAGCTGTACGTCTCCATTTCTCAGGCGCTGCAAGAGAAGGAAGGTGAAGGCAAAGAGAGAGAGTACAGCGAACATCTCCCTGCTGAGGTCCTGGAGGTTGGAATCAAGTCTGGACGCTACTTTCAGGTACACTCTAAGGGCGCACTCACACTAGGCAATCGTACCGTTCCCAAGCACGTTTGCCCCATCTTTATCTTCACCGTGTCAACTGGAAATGTGTAGAATCAGTTAATTCAATGAGCAGTAGGCTACGTGTATTACCAGCAGTCAATGGTAAGAATTCCTTCTAGGATCAAAGAGGTCGCAAAAGAAATGAGAAAGTGTTTAAGGTATCATCTCTGAAGCTGTGGGGCTTACTGAGGAGCGCTACACTCATGCTGCATCAACGCACCAAGAAGAGAATGAATATAATTTAACAACTTGGTGATTATGTTTTGTTTTGTTGTCTGTCTCTCAGGGCACTCTGAATGTCAGCAAGCACCGGGCCCAGACCGAGGCTTTTCTCATGATGGAGAATTTTTCTAACAAGAGCACAGGTGCAAAACTGCAACGACACAATCACAACCTGTTACACTGATGGGATGTATATTTACCAAAGGCTAAAGGCCACATTTATTCACTACTAATATCATTGTCTCATCACTGGTGACTGGATTTGTTTCTTCTTTTTCATCCGCTCTCTTCAGATATAAGCTGTGTGTTGGTGCACGGGGAAAAGAATCGTAACAGGGCTGTGCACGGCGACGTGGTTGTAGTGGAGGTCTTGCCAAAGAGCGAGTGGAGAGGAAAGGTCACGGCACTGACGGAGGGTCAAGGGGAGGACAAGAGTGGAGAGGACGGACAGAGCAAACTGCTGCCCACAGGTGGGACGTCTGTTGAGGAGCTGGAGACGCTGTTAACACTGAGGATGTTGTTTTCTGTCCTGGGTTGTTTGTCTGTTTGCTGCTTAGGCTGCCACACGTTAGGTAAATCTTACCTGATTGAAAACATATGGGAGACCACAGACATGAGGACAGTTTCAACTGATTTTGAACATTATAATCCTCTGAACTCACGCACAGGACGATTCAGCCGGACAATGAGACCACACACCTGCTGATGTGATCAAACACATGAAGTGAAGTGTTTCAGGGGGTAAAAAACCCCATCTCAAGACTAATACTAAGCTAACAGTAGATATTTGCAATATCTGAACCTCATGATATATTGACATAATAATAAACCAAATAAACTAACAGGTAGCCCTCTTCACAACTTCTAAAGTCAAAAGTCTGTCCTGCTGTGCTCTCTCTTATGCAGTGAATATCAAAATAAAGAGTGTGTAGCCTCAGTGAACTCCCTGGCTTTGACCAATATTCAGTCATACTGAATATAATCACATTTCATGCCCAATGCAATACTCTTGTTTAATGGCAGCATCACTCACAATATCCACCATCATATATTGCATTTTTTTTTGCTAGATTGTGTAGATTTTCCATTTTTTCTCACTTCTGAATTCCTTTGTGTCTCAGTCTGTTCAGATGAATCAAGATGTTTCACCCACATTGTTTTAATGCTGTAATGTTTTGTTTCCTCCTCTCTTCATCTAGTTTTTAACAGTACGTTTAAAAACATGTTTGGATGAAGCCTTGAAAAATGAAAACTTTTTTTTTCTTAATACGCTAAAGGCACCGCATCAGGTTTTCTTGAAAACAAAGTTATGTTAATTCAGTGTTTTTCACCAAAAAGCAACATGAACGCCTTGAAACATCCTGAGTTGTTTACATCCAGCCATCCAAACTGTTGCTGAAATCTACATGAAGTCACTGACATGTTTTTGTGCTTGATATAAATAAATCAGGGTCCCAGTTAGCAGGTTACTCAGGGTGTTGTATTAACAACCTTTAATACGCATTTTCATATTTGGAGAATTAAGAGTTCAACCAACAGTTTGTCCAACTCAAAGATCCACCTCCAGTGGTAGAGATGAGATTATTCGCTTCCAGAGGGTCGTCCATTAATCAGAAGAACGTTTGCTGCGTCCCTTCTCCCTGGTGAATGACTGTCTCTCAGTCCCTACAGTGTGTTGTTATTTAATGTGAAATAATCACTCGCCAGGATGATTTTGAGTGAGCCGATCATCACTCACTGACCCTGCTCAGACTCACTGCGTTGCATCGACTGTTACCATCTGCTGTTCTGGGAGAAGCGGTGTTACTGTGCTGATCTCTGCTTATTTTAACTTGCAGGCCGCGTCGTCGGGATCCAACAGAGGAACTGGAGGGACTACGTGGTGACTTTCCCCCCCAGGGATGGGACTCAATCCCAGAGCAGGAACTCCCAGCGCATCCTGGCTGTGCCCTGGGACCATCGCATCCCTAAGATCCGCATCAGTACTCAGCAGGCTGATACTCTACAGGTGCAATTCGCCTTCCACTGGCTGCTCATTCATTCATTCAGCCACAAATTTTGCTTTCTTAAAAACATGTAAGGATGTAATTGGATATATTGATTTTTCATAATGGATCTACTGTCGTCTGGGCCATTAATAACAAAGTGGCATTGTCATAACTATAAAAAAAAATCTGATCACCTCAGCTTGATCTTTAACCAACATAAACACATGTTGGCGAGGTCTTGTGATTCTTCTTGTGTCTTCTTCTCCAGGATCACAGAGTGGTGGTACGCATTGACTCGTGGGAAAGCACGTCGCTCTATCCCAACGGCCACAGCGTGCGGGTTCTGGGTCGGGCTGGAGAGCTTGAGACGGAGGTCCAGACCATCCTCGTAGAGAACTGCATCCACGTGCCTCCGTTCTCAGAAGCACAGGTGAGAGGAAGAGCTTCTCCTTTGTGGTTGCAAGTAAGAAATCTGTTACTAGACACTGGCCAAACCCAAGACCACCTACTATTGGAAGATTGGCAAGGAATAAATCTGGAATAGTTGACAGATTTCAGATTGAGATTTCCCTTAATGGTCATTTTGACCATTGAACATTAAAATGAAATAACGTTTCAATAAAACAGCAGACACAAATAAAAACGGCACACTGACTGATTCAGTCACAAAGAACAAACACAAGGGATGTGAGCAAACACGAGGAGGCACTGCCACCCAGAGGCCCCTGAACACAGCGTCTGTGTGTGTGTGTGTGTGTGTGTGTGTGTGTGTGTGTGTGTGTGTGTGTGTGTGTGTGTGTGTGTGTGTGTGTGTGTGTGTGTGTGTGTGTGTGTGTGTGTGTGTGTGTGTGTGTGTGTGTGTGTGTGTGTGTGTGTGTGTGTGTGTGTGATGAAGCAGCCTTGTTTTTTCCATCTTGAATTTGTTTACCTCCCTCCTCTTGTTCATCAGATGATCCAAGGGCTTCACGTAGTTAAAATCATGTTTTCTTTCCAGTCAGATTCATGTTGTTCATTTCGTTCTGTAGAAAAGAGTCACTGATGAAACTCACTCACTCAGTATCCAACTGCCTCTTCTCAGAACAAAGCGCTGGCCCAATAAATAATTCATACATGTCCCTCCACTGTGGCACAGCTGCATCTGTGAGATCTCGAATGCCTAATGTCACCTTGTGTTTTTTCTTTTTTCATGTTTTTTTTTTTTTTACCTGGTGTCTGTCCGTCCTCAGCTCAGAGAGATGCCGGTCAACTCCCCTGAGAGACCGTGGAAGGTGGATCCGGCCCAAGCGACAGCGCGGCGGGACCTCAGGGAGACTCACCTGGTGTTCAGCATCGACCCAAAGGGCTGCGAGGACGTGGACGACACCGTGTCGGTGCGCGGCCTCGCCGGCGGTGACCTGCTGGAGCTCGGGGTCCATATCGCCGACGTCACCCACTTTGTCACCGAGGGATCGCTCACTGACCTGGAAGCACGAAGCAGGTGAGGTGGAAAAAAATCAGGAGCATCTTCCAACGGGCAGAGGCTTTTATGTCTATCATGAATGAAAGGGGGGATTACGTTGATAAGAGGAGACATAAGAATAGAGGATGATTATTCATCCGAATGTAATGAGGCTGTGGAATTTACAGAGGTCAGTTTTACACCTCAGATTCACATGAGCCACAGGTTTTGGTTAGAAAATAAACATGAACCAAACATAGACCTGTGTGTGTGTGTTGTTGATCAGGCGTGTATCTAATGCAACAAACCTAACTGACAGATTAAGAGGACTCAGCAGTTACATCTTGTTCTTGTTTATCAGGCTAGAGTCACACTATCTGGCTTCATCAGGTTATGTGCGTTCAAGACTAAAACAGAATAATACATGATATCTCAAAACATACATCAAGTCGTTCAAGTATAAAAACAGAGTATATAATATCCCAGAACATAGTCAATTGTAACAGTACCAGTTATCAGAAAGAGAAATCAAGCAATTAGGTAACTGGAATATTTTGAATCATGAGGAGCTTGGTCTGTAAAATCACCTCAAGGTACAAATAAACTTCAAATCAAATCAAATTGTATTTGTATGGCAATTTTCATGCATAAAAGCAACACAAAAAAAGAAAAAAAAGAAGTAACCCAACCCTCCCACCCACACAAATACACACAGAGACATAGAGACATACAGGCACACATGCACACACACACACACACACACACACACACACACACACACACACACACACACACACACACACACACACACACACACACACACACACACACACACACACACACACACACTCACACTCACACTGACAAGTTTACAACCACACGCGCTAGCTGTCGTTAGAGAGACATGGCCGGGCACCAATACCTGAGGCGAGAAGAAAGCCACCTCGGGGGGCCGACCACCCTGAGAGGGCTCTCGGCCCACAACACGGGAACGCTGCCACGGAGACAACCCCGAGCCAGGCAGACAGTAGACCCCACACCAAGGTGTGGAGCCCTCTAGCCAACAGGGCCGGAGCCATCCACAGGACCAAAAGCAACTCCCAGTGTGGTTGGCCCCCATTAGGAAACACTGGAGATAAAAACTAATGGACTAAAACTACTAAAACAGCAAAAGCTAAAAGACTAAAACAGTAAGATAAGATAAAAGGTATAAAATAAACAAAGTACAGGCGTAAAAACTTCATTAAAACATGTAGCTAAAATCATATAAAACAAAGATTTAATATGATAAGAAACCTGATTAAAAGGAATAAAGAAATAACAGAAATCAATTAAAAGACTGAAAAGGTGAGTCTTGAGCCTCTTTTTAAAAACATCAACAGTCTCTGCAGCTGTTCCACAATCAGGGGCCATAATAACTGAATGGCGCCTCCCTACCCGTGTGTTTTGGATCTGGACCTCAGGGTCCGCGAGGGTTGATATGGTAATAGTAGATCAGATAAATAAAAGGGCCCAAGGCCGTTAAGACATCTAAAAAACTAGTAAAAGAACCTTGAAATCGATCCTTAAGCGTACGGGGAGCCAATGAAGCGATTTTAAAACTGGTGTAATGTGCCGCCCTCTAGTCCTCGTCTTCTGTAGTAACTGAAGATTAGAGATGTTCTTTTTGGGAGCAGGGCATTACAATAATCTAAACGACAAGAGATAAGAGATAAAAGCATGCATTAGCACCCCCGTGCTGGCCTGAGAGAGAAACTTGAGACATAAAAGTGTGTTGTGTCTGCAGTGCAAGAGCCGTTTTCTTAGAAAATCAGAGCCTGAACATTCAGCTCAATGAGAACAGGCCAGAGTGCTGTTTGGTTTTTCATAGTGTGAATGTTTGTCCTTGTCCAAGGGCTGATCTTACACTCACCAGCCACTTCACTAAGTACACTTTGCTTGGATCCCTTTTTACCTTCAGAACTGCAGGCTGCAACTGAATTCTTTGAGGCAAGATTCAACAAGGGGCTCAGAGTGAGCCAGTAAAGTATCCCTCACAGCAGCAGCCTGAACTGATACGAGGCAGGATGGATCCATGCTTTGATGTTGTTTACCGCAAATTCAGCAGAAATTAGGACTCATCGGACTGGGCAGCTTTTTTCCTTTTTCTATTGTCCAGTGTCGCTGACTGTGTGAAGTGTAGCCTCAGTGTCCTGTTGTTAGCTGACAGCAGTGACACCCGTGTGGTCTTCTGCTGCTGGAGAACATCTGCTTCAAGGTTCCACGTGTTGTGGTTCACAGATGTTCTTCTGCAGACCTCGGCTGTAACTAGTGGCTATTTGAGTTACTGTTGACCTTCTATCAGCTCCAACCAGTCTGGACATTCTCCTCTGACCTCCAACCTCTGACCTCTGGCATCAACAAGTCATTTTCTCCCTGAGAAACTGGATATTTTCTCTTTTCGGACCACTCTCTGTTAAACTCTAGAAATGGTTGTGGCAAAAAATCTCAGTAGATCAGCAGTTTGTAAAACACTCAGACCAACAACCAGAGCTTCCCCATGTCTACTTGACTAAATGCACTGAGTTGCTGCTGTGTTATTGGCCTGTTAGATATTTGCGTTAATGACTTGAATGAATGAGGGTACAATTGATCCAGAATTCAGCAGCATGCTCTGTTTGGATCCTATAAAGGTATAGGTTTACATATGGACAGTAGGGACGTTAAAAAATGACCCTGAATCAGATGAACATTAATTTATTTCAGTGCTGAAGTGTAAATGGTCCCAGACTTACCTATAACTACAGTGTAGACATAACTGATGATACAGAGGATGGGGAAATACCACAGGCTATCATTGTGAATATTTCATGATTCTGTCTCCTCTGTGGAGGAAAGAAACAGATGATGCCGCTGTTTTTCCTTCACTTTCTTCTTCTTGTTTCTTCCTCAGGGCTACGACCTACTACCTGGCAGACCGCAGGTACGACATGTTACCTGCTGTTCTCAGCTCAGACCTCTGCTCTCTGCTGGGGGGAGTCGACAGGTGAGTGGACTCGTACGTCTCCGCTGTGCATGTATCGTGTGTTGGTCGGCTTCTAGCTTTTCTGTAACTACTGCCTGTGTGTTCCCGCTCAAATCCAGGTATGCGATGAGCGTGCTGTGGGAGCTTGACGCGCACACGCTCGAAGTCAACAAGGTGTGGTACGGCCGCACCATCATCCGCTCCTCCTACCAGCTCCACTACGAGCTGGCCCAGGCGCTCCTGAACGGAGAGTCGGCGGAGGTCCCAGAGCTGGCCCCACTCAAATCCGAGGAGAGGGATGCGAAGCTGGCCGAGCTCACTCAGGCTCTGGAGACGCTCACACACGTGGCCAGACACCTCCGAGCACAGAGGGACAGAGGAGGAGCGCTGGAGCTGGAGGGGGTGGAGGTACGTTTGTCGCTCCATCCACCTGTTTCCTGTGTTTTCAGATCTTTAGCATTTAAATAAAACCCGCCTCTCTCCCCTCAGGTGAGGGCCCAGCTGGACGAGGAGAGGAACATCACCGCTCTGGTTCCCCGTCAGCCCCTGGAGGTCCACGAGACCGTGGCCGAGTGCATGATCTACACCAACCACTGGGTGGCGCGCAAGATCCAGGAGGTGTTTCCTCATCAGGCGTTGCTGCGGCGTCACCCGCCGGCTCGGCAGGAGTTCTTCAGCCAGATGGTGGAAAGCGCCAGAGCCAAGGGCTTCACCATCGACACCAGGTGACCGAGTCAGGAGAGACAGAGTATTAAAGTGAGTGTCAAAGAGTCACACATTTGAACGGGAGATTCTGTTCCTCCAGGTCCAACAAAGCTTTGGCCGACTCTCTGGACCAGGCCATGGACCCACAGGACCCGCTGGTGAACAGGCTCCTGAGGATGATGACCACCCAGGCCATGTCAGAGGCTCTTTACTTCTCCACCGGTGCCGAGTCTCAGGACCAGTACTACCATTATGGTACTCAGCCAGTAAAACTTTATTTGAACAGTACTTTTTTTTCATTTGTAGTGTAATTAACATCACAGTGTGCCCAAGTGCAATATCCCAAAATCCAAATCGCATTAGCTGCAATTTATTTGATGAAGGTAAAATGTGTGTGGTGTGTTACTACAGAGACGCCCTGGACAACAGATCGTTTTTTCAAGACATAGTATCTGCCCACATAATCAGGATATGCTTTTTGCATATTGTGCAGCCCTTAATATAATGCAGTCCTTTACAGAATGAAATTGATAAGAGAACAAACACATCCTCACATACATACAGACCCAGAGAAGAATAAGTGACCAGGTAATAACAGGAACTGAAGACTGGAAAGCAAAGATATGATGATAGAGCAATAAAGATTAAAAATAAAATTATAAAATAGAGGAGAATAATAAAAGTAGAGATTACATTTTTTTTTTAAAACAGAAACCAAACACTTGCAATTCTGGGGAATTAACTGGATCCAGATCTAGATCTGGATGAAGGATCTGGTATTGGTTCTGGTTTTGGTCAGACTAGATCAAACAAGAATTTATCCTGGTGATGATTAAGAGTGGAGGGAAAAATCAGTAAACTTTAAAGCATATCATGATATTTTATGTCACAATATTTTATTGGTACAGAGATGCCAAGTATCAATCTATCAATAGGAATTAAATTTTTAGTACTATTGAGTACTTTACACGAATGTTAGTCGTGTGTTCGACAGTCACATTATGCAAAAATAAAAGTTGGGCCTTTCAGGATACCGTTAGTGGTAAAAGGTAATAAATCACTGTTCATCACTATGTTACTGCAGTACTCGCCACACCATAAAACATTTAAAATCACAATAACATCATATCATGCTGACATTACACCCTGGGGCTTCTGGGGATTCCCACCTCTGGTGCTGACCTCTTATCTGTCTCTCAGGTTTGGCTCTAGATCGATACACACACTTCACCTCGCCCATCCGTCGCTACGCCGATGTGGTGGTCCACCGCCTCCTCACTGCAGCCATTGCCATGGAAATGGAGGCAGCCACTGGTAAAGCAGTAGCTGCTAACAAAGAGCTGGAGGAAATGGCCCAGCACATCAACAGCAGGAACAGGGTCAGTGTCGCTCTGTGGCTCTGTGGCATCGTTATTCACATCTTCCTCTGTGAAATAACCTGTGACCTTTGTGTGACCCCCGCAGGCGGCCAAGCGAGCGCAGAAGTTGTCCACGGAGCTGTTTCAGTGTCTCTACTTCAAGGAGAGAGACCCACAGACGGACCAGCGCTGTGTGGCCGATGCCATCATCTACTCCATCCGAGATGATGGCGTGTTGGCGTTTGTCCCAGAGTAAGAAACTGAATAACTAGATACAATATTCTTTATTTTCCTCCTCATCAAATCCTATTTACAGACCAAAACACCTTGCATACTGTATATAGTTACATTTGAATTTCTTCAAACAACTACTTCCTGTAGAAGAGGTTAATTTGTTAAGGACCTAGCCGTCATGATGATGATGAAGTATAAGCACGTTACCCAGTGTAACCAAACACTTGGTAATTCACTGATGTGTTTAAATGAACAGAGGTAATCAGAGTCACTTAAGGCTTTGGTAGACCCTTGTTAGTAGGAGACCTTCAGTGAAAATGTAACATTTTACCCAGAAGCTCTGATTTGCTGCTCTCAGCCATTAGATGTTTGTTTTAGTTGCATTTTTGTCACTTTGCATTTCCATCTCCATCACAGTTCAGGGCTCCAGACTAACGTTTTATACTAAGAGCACAGTGACCCCTAACTTAAAATTTTAGGAGCGTAAGCAGAAGATTTAGGGGTGCACACCGTAAATTGACTTTCACATTTCTCACATTATTCACCTTTTCATTCATGATCCTCACACACACTGGCCTGACACCTGTAATGACAGATTCCAGATTCTTTGGGTCGGCCCTTCCACGTTTCACCACTGTAATAAGAAAAATAGCAAAATGCCCCCCATTTAGGGTCAGACTGGAGCCCTGCAGTTTAGAGTAAAACAGAAGTGAATGGTCTGTGAATAAAGCTGTTTTTTCTCCTCTCATAAAATCATTCTAATTAAAGGCAAGGCCAGACTCACATCAGGTCCAACAGGATCCAGGCTGTGATGCTGACAGTTAGGCCCACTTAAAGTTTGGGTCAATGGTAAAAGGACGGCAGTAATATAGACTTTTTCTAGTCTCAATGACCACTTGAAATGCTTTACACCACTACCGGTACTCACATTCAACCATTCTCACACACATTCATTTCACTTGGTTCAGTTGTAGGTTGTGTTTTTTTCTTTCTTTTTTTTGCGACTTGATTTTTTTTGTTGCCAACTTCTGCGTGTTTCCATTATTTGTTTTAAGGTTTTAAATTTCAAATTGCATAGAAGGCGAGTTAATGGTATGGAAGCCAATAGCAGCAAATACTTTGATACATTTTATTTCCTTTGTTTTCCCATGATAACAGGATCATTTTCCTGAGATCTCTGGTGTCTTGTTAACAACATAACTGACCAGCATCAAGGCCCTGGGCATCACCATGGTAACTGGATTATGACATACTGCCACCTACTGCGTGACAAAAATCTCAGGCACATCTCTAATTAATAATGTCGTTTTAAGGTGGAAAACTGAGACAATAAAATGTATGAACATGTGGCCACACCACACAGGCCTTCTGTATAATGGAAACATGCCTTATTTTTCAGTTTATTCTCTATTACGGTGTCGGTATGTATCTGTTTTATACTCATTTACAGTATATTGAATTACGTTATAAAACAGCACACATGTGTAACTTTGATCATTAGGAAATATGTCGTCTTTAAAAAGTCTTGACCTCTGAACTCAGCTCCACTTGTGCTGATAATGTAAATTCAAAATGATGTTAACACAAATCCAGGTTTGAACCATCCTGACGACACCCGCCCTCTCTCCTCAGGTACGGGGTGAAGGCGCCAGTGTACCTGAAGAACAGGGAGGGTCAGGTGCTCGCTGCTGTGCAGGACGGCAGCTGCGAGTGGCAGAGTGGCTCGGTGCGGCGCCACGCCGACTGCATCACCACCTCCTCCGGCTGCGGCACCACCACCTTCAGACTGTTTGACCACATCACTGTGAGTCACAGCACGGATCATTATTTAGTCACAGATCTGTCTGTTTACCGTTGACTGATGTTAGGTGAAGCTGTGTCTTTGTCCTCTGATTTTATGATTTATGAGATAAAGTTTATGGTCACTTTTGTTTATTATATTGCTGTCTTTTTATCTATTTTATTGACACTAATATTTTTTTATCATTATCGTTTATTTCATGTAATTATTTATTATTGAATTATGTTATTATTAAGCTTTTTATTTATTTATTAATTTGGTAACACTTTACTTGACGCCTATCTCTATAACGCATTATAACAATACTTATAATGAGTTATAATGCAGTTATAGCAGTTTATAGCAATAAGCATAAGACATGGCTTATAAGGTCTTACTATTATAATAGAGTTATAATGCTCTATAATGTGTTATGCTTATTGTTATAGAGTCTTATGTGATTTATGAGTGTTTATAATGATAGTTATACATGTCTATAAGACAATTATAACACATTATAACTATATTTATAATGCATTATAAATGTGGGCATTGTCAGCCAGTTACTAACAATTATAACATATTATAATACCTGACCTTATAAGTCATGATAAAATGCTTTATAGTGTGTAATGATTATTGTTATACTTATGATCATTTATGAGTGTTTATAACTATAGTTATACAGTGCTATAACTGCATTATAACTCATTATAAGTATGGTTATGTCTTATAGAGATAGGCATCAAGTAAAGTGTTACCTATTTATTTATTTATTATTAATAACTTATTTTACCATTTGAACTATTCACTTGTTATTGCTGTTGTTGTGTATTAGTCCATAAAACTGATATGGGAATTTTCCCATATTATTAAAGTTTAATTGATGGATTAATTGATCAGGGTCCAGTTTGAAGAGGCTGGTGCTCACATCTGTCTCCTCTTCCCTCCGCAGGTCCGTGTCTCCGTCCAGTCCTTCAACTGCCACGCAGACCGCTTGAACCTGGACATCGTCAACAACAGGCCGTACCACAGCGCCGAGCCCCAGAAGCCACTGTCCCAGGGCCGCTGCCAGCTGGTGCAGGAGGTGGTGCGTCAGGCCGAGGAGGCGCAGGAGAAGGCGGCGCGGCGACCCAAACTCTCCAAAGAGGAGAGAGAGTTCAGCCAGAGCAAGACTCCAAATCTGTACTCGCTGCTGGAGCAGGTCCGAGAGGAGGCTCTGATGGACCTGAACATGATTCCTCAGGTCTGTGCCTCGACGGCCTAGATCAGCTGCCAACGGGTTTCTGAACATCATGGACGCCACAGAAGAAACCTTTTTAATGGAGATTTGTAGTTATTTATTATCTGATCACTTTCTATCCATAAAAAAGATGGAAACCAGAGACGTTGGTTATAATGAATAGACATGAACTGTAGTGGAAGTTGAAGTAATTATTGAATAGTTTGTGTTATGAGGAGTTGATGATGATGGGACATTAAACTGATCTCAGCACTGTTTAATAAAGCTGGTGACATTTGAGGAGTCTGACAAAGCCACAGAATGAGGAACTGATTTGTGTCATGACTGATGCTGGAGATTTGAGGTTGAAAGCAGCTTCGATTTCAGGGTTAAAACATCAATAACATGAACAAAGAAAAAGCTTCATTCATTTGTTTGTTCTTCATTTATTGTTTGCTTTAATACTACTGAGTCATGTGTCAGTCTCAGGCCTGGATTGCACCAACAGGGTTTAATTTGTAAACCAAATTAAATCAAAGTTTAAATTATGTTGCACCGAACCAGTAAAAATTAAAAAGATCACAGTTAAACCTCTCAAAAAAAGTTCTGTTTCACCAAAGCCTTCAACTCAAGTTTAAACTGTGATTTCTGGTCAACTCCATACCTCCAGGCGAGCAGGTTTTTAAGATGAAGCGACCAGGATACAGTTCCTCGAAAATAACTTTGAGACAGACTTAACCCACTGTGTTTTATGATAAGGATGAATTTTTGTCTAGACACCAGTTCACAGAGGAAACTGTCAAACATGGCAGCCAGTGACACAGACACAGCTGTACACTGATAATCCAACATCACCACCAGCACTGTTTAAATTATATTTTTCTTCTTCTAATTAGCTGGCAGCAATATGACGTTTTGTTTCAAACTGCCATAAACAGTTAGTTAGTGCTGCCTCCACTGTTCATTTTGAATTGTTGAATTTTGAAAATGGAGTTTGTCTTAATTTTAACCCTGGTTTTACTAAACTCTGATTAGAGCTGATTAGAAACTAAATTAAAGCTTGTTGGTGCAAAGCCAGGCTCAGTGTTGTTATGGTCTGTGGTCAGCATACATACAGTGTGTCTGTGGGTGCTTTCAGACAGACACAGTTGGTGCTCTCTGGTCAACCCGCATTCACACCAGTTTAAGTGGAACCAAAGTGGGAGTATGTTACTCTGTATTACTCAATTTCTTTTGCTTTTTTGCTCTCACAAATCCTTCTCCAGTTTTTTAAAGTTTATTAATTATTTTGTGTGGCATTGGAGTGAACCCAGCCTCAGCCATCAGTTCAAAGATAAGAATTACTTTACATCATTAAGCCCTAAAGGGAAATTCATACAACAAGCTTTTTTGGGAAATTTGTAGATTCCCAAATCTCCACCAAACATTTAGTTAATTCAGCAGACCACTGCACGGTTGTCAGTCGCTGCCTTTTAGCCTCCTCCTTCCTGCCCGTCTTCACAGCCTAGAATAAGACACGCCCACTGATGATGTCACCATTCTGAACCTGTTATTTTTTTGGGCTGAACGCACCACTCGGTTCAAAATTGGGTTCGGGAACCAGAACCGGTACCGAGCCCCGCCGGTGTGAAAACACATTAAGACCCTGAGGTAATTTGAAAACATTTATTTGCATTACAGATAACTGATGATTCATCAGCAATAAAACCACACTGCTGCAGAGTCCAAAAGTCCAAACGAAGACAGTTTTAACATGTTACTCCACAGAGTTTTCTTTCAGCACGTTATCAAATGAACTCTAGAAATCACAAACTTTAACGATGCGAAACCTGGAAACATCAATTGATGACTTCTAATCAATAATATGAATTAACTGTTACTAGTTCCAATCTGTGACTTTTCTCTGTTTTAGAAACTGAAAATCTTTGGGTGTGGACTTGTGGAGCTTGGTTATAAAATGATTGCAACATTTTTACAGTTTCCAATGTGTTTAGAAAAAATAGTTGATGAAATAAAATAATCAGTGTGCACTGCAGGCTATAATTTCACAAGCTGATTTCAACACCTTACACAGGTTATGTGGAATCAATGTGTTATTGTGGATTTCATTTCAAACACTGAACTGGTGTGAACAACAAAGCAGCAGATGTGAAAACAGGACGTTTACATGTGAACAGTTCTCAAAGATGAAGCTGATGACACGGCTTCATCCCCACAGGTGACACTCCTGACCAACCGAGTGTGTGTGTGCTGCACCTGCGCACTATTCTGCATCCTCACACCCGTCACTGGCTTGGTGGGTGGGTTCAGTCTGTGTCTCCTCCTGCTCAGGCTGACTGGACTCAGCTGGAGGTTCAGGGTCTTTGTTTGGAGGCTGCTCTGCTCCTTCAGTTCTGCTGCTGCTGCTGCTGTCGACCGGCTCCAGGTCCAAACCCTTCGCCTCCGCCTCCTCGCTCTGATGGTCGGAGCCACTCAGGACGGAGGTGGGTTCTTCTCCTGTTGTGGGTGTGTCAACAGTCTGAGAGTCTGGGAGATCTAGACAGGAGGACAAAATTTGTAAAATTAGAGCTGCAAGATAAGTATTAGGAAAATTATTGTGCAATTATGGAGGCAGTGTGACATAATCTGATAGTATCCACATGCAATATAGACTTTTAATTGACAATAATTACCAGTAATGATGAGGATATGATGATTACAGGCTACAGATTGGTGTCTCTTACCTGTGGTCTGCTGCTGCTGCTGCTGCTGCTGCTGGCGGGCGAGCTTCCTCTCCATGGCTCTCTGTCTGTTCATCTCCATGCGTCTACGCTGCTCCTCTGTCAGAGAGGGAGGAACTGGGGAGGGGGCAGGTGGGGTAGCCGGAGCAGCTGGAGCAGGGGTGGAGTGGATCGGCCGCTCTAGGTCATCAGGGAAGCTGCTTCTACTGAACGGATCAGGATCAGGTTCTCTGAATACCGGCGACCCGGGCTCTGCTGCTGCTGCTGCTGCTGCTGCTGCTGCTGCGTCGTCACCTGCCGAGCAAAGATTTACACTGAGACTGTGGATATACAGTGTCGATCTGAGCAACGTTCACGTTCATATAAGTACTATTCTTGTGTGATGGCAAAACAAATGACATCTGGACAAGGTCTCATCACTCTGACAGATGTTGATCACTCTCCCAGGACATTTTCAATGAGGGTATAAATGTCGCTAAGTAGCGTCACATACTAATTAGCATATTAGTGATGTTGTTGCGTAGTATTCACACTCATGAACCTGTTCTCATTCACAAATTTTCAGGTGACATACATTCTACCAGCAGTTTGAAAGCTGTTCATTTCAACCTCTGACTGCACAGCGTCTACATGTCATGTTTAAATCACTTACGCACACAAAACATAGGCCTGTAGTGTTTTTAATCTTTTACCATCTTTACCTATGAAGTCCTCGTCTGTCAGTGGCATGTCCAGTCGTATCCGTTTCAGACAAGTCTGCACACACACAAACAAATAAAACAATTACTACTTGGGCTCTCTGTGCAGAAATTGTGTACACATTGTGCCACTGTACGCATCTTCATCCCACCTGCACTTCCTTCTTGTTGCCAAGTTTCTCCACTTTGTCTACGAAGTCCTCAAACTGCAGTTTGGGATACAACCTGTGGGCCCAGTTCTCCATCTTCTGCATGAGCTGCCGCAGGTCTGAAGCCTGATGGGACAAACACAGACACCATTAGGAGCCTGTACTACAAAGAAGGACTTGAGATCAACCAGGTGACTTCAGGTTACAACTTTGGGGTTTCGGTCGTATGATGGTGGTTCAAACTGACTCATTATTGCTACAGGATCTTGAGTGATGATCCACACACTGATCAATATTTCTCATCATTATAAATCCGATTATTAACTGGTTTTACTTCTCGCATTAACTTAGGGACAACGAGGAGTTTTGGAAAGCAAAGTGTTTTCACACTACATTTCCCATGAGCCTCCGCGCGCACGGTGAAATTCTTTCATTCATCAAGAATGAAAGTCAGAGGTTTGAAGACGATCAGATACCGTCGTAGTTCCGACCATAAACGGCGATTCGGCTGCGTTATTCCCATGACCCGCCGGGCAGCGTCCGCGAAACCGAAAGTAGGAAACGCTGGTCAGCTCGCCCAGCATTTCCACCACTAATAATAATAACAAAATAACGATAGAGACAAAACGATACATTTATCGAAAATGGAGCCTTTAACAAGTGTGGGTAACGTAGATTCATCCACATTATTATGAGACTTTTTTAGAACCAAATACAAACTCCTCGTTGTCCCTTTAAGCTTTTATCTTCTGAAACACAGTTGGTCATCATCAGATACAAGAGCCAAATATTCAGAAACACATTGACAATATATTACCTGTCTGACTCTATATATGAAATAATGCATATATTATTTTCTTTATCTGAGATCATAATGTTTACATTTCATCTTGTTGATAGACTGAAATCATACCCAGGATTACTGGTTAAACTTGCTACATATTACAGGCCTCTGGTGCACTGCCTTTAGCTTTGCTCACAGTTCTGACCTCATGTCCTTTGCCCTTAAAATGGACGTCGTCAAACAGAGTTCGCAGAGCTGGTAGTCCTCTGTCCGAGATGAGCCTGAAAAAAATTTAACAAAAGTTGGCCAACAGTTTCCTCATTACACATCAACCAGACCAAGAACAACATTAGCATTCATTCAGTGCTGTGTTTCTGATTAATGTTATCGATTCTCACTTGTTTTACTCCGGGGGGAAATATCTGGCTCTTAAGCTGTTTAATGCTTCACTATGTTTACCAGCTGGCTGCTGACATTGTCTGACCAATCCAATCAATCAATCAGTATATATATTCTGCATTTTAATATATCTAATGTGACAGCACTGATGTGTGAGGCACCTCTGAGAATCCAGCTTGGGTTGTGGCCTCCTCACTCCTTTCCTTTTAGCAGCAGGGACCTCAGCTAGCTTGGACACGTCACCTTCTTCCTCCCCTGCAGCAACAACATGACAACAGGGCCGGAGGTTAACATAACTTTGTTGACAGTTACTCTACAGAAGAGCTTCAGGAAGGCAGGTTAGAAACTGGTTTAGCTTAAAGTCATCCAGTCGCTCTGTACAGCTGTAGTCTCGTCGCTCCAATAAACTTTCATAAGACTGCCATTCTTTTCAATATCGCACACTAGTTTACAGTGAACTTTGTTAAAATGTTGAATATTCTCCTATTCTCACCAAATGGATCTCCCTCGTCTGGTCCCCCCTGGCCCGGAGAGTGAGGTGGTGGGAGAGGAGGGAACGCTTCATCCTCGTCCATGCCGCCATAGTCAGACTGGCTATTTTCCCCTGGGCCACGCATCATGTGTAACTGCTAAAGGAAAAGTAAAAGCTGTATCAGTACCCATCACCTTTATAAGCAATGTTGGTATTAAGTTCATGACTGTTACAGTCCAGGTCAGACCTGTTTACACAGACAATACATGCTTTTTTTGTTCTTCGGGCTCATTGTGAAATGAGATAGCCGTTTATTAGTCCCACAGTAGGGGAATTAGCAGTGTTACAGCAGCAGAGAAAACATCAATAGTAGTAATATGTACTATTTAATATTTGTATACAAAAAACAGCAGACAAAATGTACCTGGTCAACTTAGGCCCACTGTTTTTTGTCACAGGAGCTTTCCCAAACGGACTGGGAAAACTAGATGGTACTATGATAACTTTACCATGGTTCAAACCACTTTCACCCAGTACACATCTAAATATTCTAATGAAGGGTGTATACAGTTATGGACAGCAGGAGAAAATCATTGATTTCACAATCATTTAGTTTTGAGATGCAAAAATGGTTATTAAACATGTCTAAATGGTGCATAAAACCAGACCTTATTGATAAGCTGCTTCAGGGAGCTGCAATCAGCATTCTTCAGTGTTCAATTATTGGTCCCGATATCACCTGTCACTCCCCTCAGCAGTGGTATCGGCTGAGGGTGGGCGGATGAATCAGTGCATCGATATCGGATTGATGCTAGTTTCAGTTTCTCTGTAAGCATGGTAAGTCACCCACTACAACACACAAGAGTAGAACTGTGTGTGCAACTTGCTGTCAGAGTTGTGTCATGTCAACATAACTTATCAAATTTAGTGGTAATGAAAATGTTTTCAGATTTAGCCTATTAATGCTTCATTCACCTCAAAAATCATGACACACTGCTCTCCCACTATACAAGGTGTTTTTAAAATAGTATCGTTATTGGTATCGGGCTACTGGCCCTTTATTTACTTGGTGGCTCGACTCTAGCTTTTTTGCAGTAACGTTATCGGCCGTGGAGCAGCAGATATCGGTCACAGCAGCAGGAAGGCGGCAAACTCAAGCACCGCGCCGCGTCAACAATACAACCTGTACCAACTCCTATTCCTCCCGTTTCACCGGTATGGACGGACCGACACCGTGCGTGACGGACATTCACGTCTTTATCTGAACGTCGAAGCGAACACAACTTTATTGTGTTAGTTTTATCTGTTTGAAGCTGTTAGAGAGTGAGCGCCGCGCTGTTAGTGCCGAGCTAACTACGAGCCGAGCCAAGTCAGCAAACATGTGAAGCTAGCTGCTGCCTGTCAGCGACACGGTGAAACACATCTCACAGTACAAGTCTACTGCGTTGCGATAGGATGTACAACACAGGTTGGTTATTGACATGAAATAGCAGTAAACTGTCTTACCAGATACGAGCTGTCCGGCCAGTGGAGGAAGCGGTGCAACAACCAGCAATACTTCCACTTCCGGTGGAGGCTGGGCTTCACTTTTCAAAGTAAAGTCCAGTAGAAATTAGCTCAATCTAAGAGAGAGTGCATACTGGATGCGAATGAAGCTTGTGAGATAATAACATAGCCTATTTAACTGGAGATATGAGGTTAACATAACAGCAATCAATAAGCCGTTGATTGAAGTAAACACCAGTCAGTGTAGCAATGTCAGAGGAGCAGGAAAATATTGATTAGTGGTGCATCATTCATCTCTTCAATCAAGGCCTGACAGACTGAAACAGCTATGCCAGATGAAATACACCTTCGCGTGCATCATCTTAGAAGAGATTAGGGAGGCTTGAACAGAACTGAAAATGTGCAGCACACAGCTACAGTAGCTCTACAGAGGCCAAAGGCAATCACATATAATGCACATTTTACATATTGACATTTAGTTTTTAAATGTGTCAACTTTTAGGCCAAAAAAAATGAATTAAAACCTTGAGATTTGTCTGTATTTCTATCATTATTATGTCCTTAACAATGTGAAGAGCTTTGAACGTGCATAGAAAACATTTCAAATGTCTCCCATTTCACATTTTTGAGGCTCTTAATTTGAAGGGTAAAATGCTGCTGTGGAAACAGTTTCTGTGAATCTTGTCTGATTTATTGCAGCTTCATCATCCTACTAATGTTGTCTAATTGAAGTTTTTTATAATCCACAGAGAGGACGACACTTTGATCTCCATCATTCTTGTTTCTTTATTTTACAGTTTGGTGACAATAAACCAACCTCTCTCCGCAGTCAGGATGAGTAGCCTATAAAACTTAGCTACATCAAAAACCACACAAGACCAGTTTGTTATAAAATAAAAAATAATTATAATAATCATATATCAAGCTTAATTGATTCTTCCTGGATCACGACACATTCTGGCTGTTTTGACTTCATAATAACAACCTGGAAAAAAAAAAGTCTGTTTACTCCAAACAGAACAGCAGGACAGTTAAATCAACAAAATTCTCACGACAGGATGAAGTTGTACAGCAGTGGAGTCACTCTCACTGTGTGTGTGTGTGTGTGTGTGTGTGTGTGTGTGTGTGTGTGTGTGTGTGTGTGTGTGTGTGTGTGTGTGTGTGTGTCTCAGAGGCGTCCACGCAGCAGGAACATGAGGAAGACTGCACTGAGGAGGATGCAGAGAGTGCAGACAGTGGGGACCACAATCTCTGTGACCATCTCCATGTGGCCAATCAGCGGATCTGAAACATGAATACAAATGTACGGTAAGTAAATGAGTGTTATTGCCTCTATTTACGTTAAATCATAAGATAATGGCTCCCATGAAACCGGGGCTGGACCACCAACTGGGCAAAGTGGGCAACTACCCAGGACCCCCGACCCTCACAGGGCCTAAGAGCCCCAATTTAAAGGGATAGTTCACCCAAAATCAAAATTTCACTCATTATATACTCACCCTCATGTCGACTAAGGGCTCGGAGAAGTTTCAGAGTCCTCCGTGCCTTCTCTGAGTTACAGCGGGGCTCTGTGCAGCACTGCATGTCCATATGACGGTTGCGAACGGAGCTCATTTTTCTTTGTCCAAAAAGACACACCAAAAAACATCCAAATACCTCCATACTGCTCGTCTGTAATGTCCCTCTTGTATTGAAGCCCCAACATGAGAAATTGTTCAGAAAAAAATTAAATAAGTATATGTTTTAAGCTTGTTTGTAGCGGAAGCTCCCAGCACTGCTCTTCCTGGTCAGTCCAAATCTCGCGCGGTTTGCACTGACGCCCAGTTCATGGCTCCGCAAATCGCGCGAGATTCCGGCAGAGCAACACTGGGAGCTTCCGCTACAAACAAGCAACAAACAAACAAAAAAATATAGACTTATTTAATTTTTTTTTGAAACAATTTCTCATGTTGGGGCTTCAATACAAGAGGGACATTACAGACGAGCTGTGTGGAGGTATTTGGATGTTTTTTGGTGTGTCTTTTTGGACAAAGAAAAGTGAGCTCCGTTCGCAACCGTCATATGGACATGCAGTGCTGCACGGAGCCCTGCTGTAACTCAGAGAAGGCACGGAGGACTCTGAAACTTCTCCCAGCCCTTAGTCGACATGAGGGTGAGTATATAATGAGTGCAATTTGAATTTTGGGTGAACTATCCCTTTAACAAATGGCTTACATACATACATAACACCTTTTCCAAACAAATTCTCCAAACACAAGTCATTTGGATCAACTGATGACATATCTTGAGTCTTTGTCTGGCTTTCACCAACAAGGTTTAACTTTAAAATTTGAAATTTGAATTTTGGGTGAACTATCCCTTTAACCCCCTGTTATGTGGGTCTACATCATTTGATTGATTGCAAATTTGTTAGGAAATTGCACCACTGAAATACAGTACAAGTCATCCTACATTGTGACCCAAGTCTGTAAGAGGGTCCCTGTGTGAAAAACAACAATCAATTTCCACTATCTGACAAATATTTTTTTTAATAATCGGATCGAGTTTTCTAACATAATAAAATGGGAAAACAAACAACTAGAATTCACACATTTAAGGCTAGTTCATTTTGTATTTTTTTCTTTTGAAAGGACTCACATGATTAAACTGACAAACTCGTCGCCATTTAATCTTCTGTCAATCAAATATTCAGGTAATCTGGAATAAATTGGTTGGTTTCCTGGAGCCTTGTGAAATTGCCATGTATGATAGGAAGGAAACTTAACTAGGAAATTAATGGAGCCATGTATGGGCCATAAAAATATATAGAAAGAGGTGTGTTATTGTGTTATTTCCTTTTATCCCTACCGTTAAAACTTCTCAGAGTAAGTAAGATTTTGAATAATCAATTCATTTAGGGCTACATTTCTTTTTGTGTCAGATTTTATCCTCCATAATTAAGATGATGGGAGGAAGAAATGTTTTCAGCCTCTAAACTTTTTATATATTTTTTAATAATACAAAGTAAAAAATATTTTTTATTTGTCAACTAATCCATGAAAAGACCAAAACCAATAATCAATGTTTTCTGCTTTATGAATCAGAGGAATAACATACAGACCTACACTGTTCAAACTGTGGCACTGGGTGACAACACAAACATACACAGTGTTATTTCATAGTCACATATTTTCACTACCGTACCCAGGATGTCATAAATTCCGCTTCACAAATACTCACTCTATTACTAATTCTGGTTTAATCCACCAGTGAAACGTATTTCTTTGAGTATTGTTTGCTGAACTGAAACTCTTTTTTTGATGATTTACTGCAGCAGGCGGCACAGTGTTGCAGTGGTTAGCACTGCTGCCTCTCTGTCAGGTTCTCTGTGGGTTCTCCAGCTTCCTCCCACTGCCCAGATGTTAATTAGGCTCTAAATTGCCTGCAGGTGTGATGTAGTTTGTCTCTGTATGTCAGGCCTCTGATACAAGGATGGCGACCTGTGAACCCTCATTGAATATGCCCATAGTTACTGCACTCCAAATTGAATGAATCAATTTACATAAATATGAATGTGTTCACATGAGCAACAATGAACGCCTGTGATGTTTTACACCAGGTTCATGGCATGCAGCATGATGATAGAGACGGCCCTGCATCAGTAGTAGGCTACATTGCTGCGATACAGACACATCTTCTCCTGCTTACGTCTGTTTATTTTGGTGTTTGAGGCAATGCCGCCTTGTGTTTCCATATACAGTATGCCTTAAAGCAGAAGTAAGCGATCTGGTCGTTTTGGCTAATGCTGCGTTCCAGGCAGGCTTTTGAAACCGTAAGTTACGGCTTCAAGTCACGACTTACGACTTCGTAGCGTTCCAGGCAACCCGCAACTCGTGTTTCTCCGACCTGTTGTCTGTGAAAGTGCACTATAACGGCCACTCGTAACTTCCGACCCGTGAACTCGTACCAGATCGAACTGGTACGACTTCACAGGTCGGGGTTACGGGCTGCCCTGAACGCACCATAACTTCTTGTCAGCCGATGGAGTTAGCAGCCCCCGCCCTCGTCATGGATCTATTGGTCCTCGTCCCTACGTCACCACATTCAGGCGCATCCCTTGGCTGCACACACAGCCCTGCATGCCGTTCTCTCTCCTCATTGGATAAAAACTGTAGGATACGAGAAAAGTTTTCTCCTTGGCTCAGAGCAGAGCAGAGTGACTGACAGACCCGTGTTTCGGTCCAAACACTCTATGTAAGTGATTGCTGTCGGAAGATATAACTATTTAAGACTTATATTAACACAAAAATATCGCTTACTTCTGCTTTAACTACACCTGTTCACTTTCAGCAGAATAAATAATAGAAATATACATAAAATACATATCTCAACATCCTTTTTCACTGTTTAATGTAACTCATGTCTGTGATTCTTGGTACAATAATTCATTTAGTTCAGGAGTGGCAGGTGGGCTGGTGATGG
The DNA here is from genome assembly GCF_905171665.1 of Trachurus trachurus. Lineage (NCBI taxonomy): Eukaryota > Metazoa > Chordata > Actinopteri > Carangiformes > Carangidae > Trachurus > Trachurus trachurus. Next base: position 29,291,803 of record NC_139893.1, read on the forward strand.
AAGAAAAAGAATAGCTGTTTATGTAAAATAATAGAACAAATGAACATGAACTACTTATTCTTTAACTTATCTATGAGCTTTGTCATGAACAAAATAATGGACTAAGAATGCAAACTACTTTGTTTTCATTTGTATGAACTGAACTTGGAAGTGGATCTTTTAAAGAGTGAATTGGGACAACTCTAACCATCACCCTAGGTCAGCTGGTATTGGCTCCAGCCCCCACACATGACCCTGCATACATGAGCTGTTTAACCAATGGACGGATGCTCATCTGCAGCAGGAACCAATGATGTAAGGGGTTGAGGAGGGAAGCACTGATAGGCAGACTCAAATACAAATGTTGGTTTTGGTCTTTTCATGCAGCAAGAACAAAATGGAAGCCTCATCATTTACTGTAGAGAAGTTGAGTGAAGGTGAAAACTCTGTTGGGAGAATCACGTTAATCTCACAGGGCAACGTCTCAGCTCTTGTACCTAAACTTCATCATGCACTGGCCAAGCCTTTTGCATTCCTGCATGTTCCTGATTTCCCTGGGACTGTCTTCTAGCTGGAGGGGCAAAACAAAGAAAAAGCCTGTTAGAGAGCAGAATAACAAGCTTGAGACAGAATTTTCCTTTGTTTGGCCCCCGCCTAGCTTCTCGCAGCCTGCACACACTTCACAATGCTTGACGGTACTGACCTGCTGCCAGGAGCTGGTTACTGGAGGAGCAGGTCTCCACAGCTTTCCTCTTCCAACTCTCCACCTGCAAACACGCGACAACAGTTTCCAGTTAAACATCATAGTACGTGTTTCAACCAGAAACTAAAAGGCCCGTCTGGCTCATTGTTATCTGTGTTTCCCCCATGACCTAAAGGCCAGAGAAAAATGAAATATATTGGTGTGTTTGTACAGGAGCTCACAGGCAGAGCTGTTGTTAAACTGCCCAACAAATTCAATCAGCTTTAGGTTCTCAGACCAATGAATAGCAACAAATATATTTCAAATCTCATCAAAAATTGAATTTCATATTCCAGAATGATTTTTGTCAGATATTAAAACTATATAAACACAGAGCCAACAGTAAATTAACAAATGGCTTCATACATAACACCTTTTCTGCCAGGATGGCAGCGCACACGTCAAAAACAAATTTTCCAAACACAAGTCATTCGGATCAACTGATGACATATCTGGAGTCTTTGTCTGGCTTTCACCAACAAGATTAAATCCTGAGTTAAATTGAAATTCTATTGGACCAAACTAGTTTAAAATTATGAAAGATTAAATTTATAAACCTCAGATTAGTTTTTACTTTAAAACCAAATTGAAATGTAATTCTGATGCGCCAAAACGTTTAACTTTAAACCTATAGCTGAGGTTTAACCTGTACAATTGCTGTGTTTTTTATGATGATGAATTGTGTCCAGATGTGTGGAGTGTGCTGTTGTTGTTGTTGTAGTTGTTGTCTACCTCTCTCTGGTTGGGGAAACCATTAGAGCTGATGATGCGTTTATAGAACTGGACCGAGGCCTTCGGGTAGCGTGGTTTGTTCTTGTTCCTAAAGTCCACGTAGAAGAGGCCAAACCTCTCTGAGTATCCTTCATCCCACTCAAAGTTGTCCAGCAGAGACCAGGCCGTGTACCCCTTCACGTTTACACCGTCCTTAATTGCTGCAAAATGAATCAGGGAAGAAACGACATGAACCAGATGGTAAAATCTGATCACTGCGATGCTGTCTGTGTGTTAGGGTGTTAGGGTGAGTTGTTTTTTCACCTTTGAGCATTTCGTTGATGTAGTCTTTGAAGTACTTCATTCTCCAGTCGTCACAGAGATCGGTGCAGAGCATTTTCTCTGAAACGCCATTTTCTGTCACGTAGATCATGGGATTTCCGTACTGAGTCTGTTGGAAAGATGACATTTGTATTTCATTCAGGTTAGCTTGATCATTTTAACATTTCAGTTTGAGAACAATTTAAATAAGTATTTCTGGACAACACCACTGTGGCTTATGCGGCCTCTGCCTGTTTCTCAAGTTTATACAAAACTAAGCTGCATATTATTAATCATGTAGTTTTAGGAACTGGGACAATCTAGAGCTGAATACTTCATACTCCAGAGTGGTGTCAGTTCTCTGATCTAAAATCAAGAACTTACATTCATCTCTGCGTTATTTGGCTAGAGGTTCTGTGCAACAGCTGACTTCACTTATTCAGCCTCTTTGGAGATACATTGTGCAGTTTTAGAAATCTTGTTGTTTGATTCCATCTCACATTGTTTAGGTAAACTGTTTGCGGTGGGAAGTTCAGAATTTATGTGCTCATACTCTTTGGTCCGTTTGTCAGCCATGACCTGTGGGCCGTCCTAGCTGTGGACAAGATTTGTTTCAGAGTCCTGTTGCTGTCTTGATGAAGGTCAAATTCAGGCTCAAAAATCAGAACGACATTGTATTGACTTTACTCTTGATACAGAAACTTCAGTTTCCCAACAGAAATCGAAAGAGTTTCATCTGATATTTTATAAATCTTACAAAGCAGGAAATGTCATACCTTGACGAAGTTTAACAAGCGTCGGAAGCCCCAGGGTACAGAGTAGAGCCATTCGGAGCCGGGATCGGGCCACTGTGGGTCAACCAGCTCAGCGAGGTCGCGGTCTGTGAAGTAGCTGTCTCCGAGGCCTGATGGGAAATTCTTCTGGGTGACATAGCGAGTCGTGAAGTGGCCAAGGCCCAGGAAGTCACAGGTTCCTTTAATGTAGCTCTTCTCCTGAGGTGAGAAGACAGGCAGCCGTGAAGCTCCCAGGCCCTGCTGGCCACTCTTCCTGCCTGAGGGTGAAAGGTTGAAAACATTTTGTGGTGATCAGCAAACGTGCATAGAAAAGTCCAGAACACATTCCCCGAACAAATACCTAAATGGTTGATCACATGTGACTGTGACTTACCGATGTAGTCTTTCATAACCTGGGGATAGTCTCCATTGAAAATTGGTGTTGCAAACCAGCCCATGTAGAACTGGATGTATCTCTCTGCAGCTTCGATGTCCCTCTGGTTGGTGATGTCCACAGGTTCACCCCAGTCAGCTGTTAGCGAGATCCCAACCAGGCCTGGGCACACGTACAGCAGGATTATGGTCTGATATGGCGGACATTTGTTTATCTCTGACTTGCAATACAAAAAAAATAACTGAAACCTTTCTCTTTTTTCTACCTTTTTGCTTGCTTCGCCACTGCATGTCGTAGGTGTGCCAGACTTTAGCATGTGCCTGTTACAAAGACCGAGAGGAAGAAAGAAGAGTTAGTTGGATTTGTTCGTTTTGCTCAGGTTAGCTTAATTCTGTTTAGTTCACATTAGTTCAGTTTAGTTTAGTTCGGTTGAGTGTACTTCCAAAAAGGCATCATTTGTCTTTTTACTTTTACTTACTACTTACTTTACTTTTTTGTCTTTTACTTGTTATCATAACGTCAGTCTGCAGTAGAATAAGAGGTGGGGCCTGTTGTTGGTTGTTTGGTGACAGAATAAAACACAAACCTTTCGGTGGCAAGTCTTACTTTGATGATGTGATGAGCAGCTTTGTAAGCTCCTGTTCCCCTCAGCTTCAACCCAGGCGCATGTTCCCCTGTTTCATATCCCTCCACGGCAATTGACTGGAAATACAGCACAATGCTGTTTGATCCACAAAGCACATGAACACTACAGACCTGTGAATACATCCTTTCTCTTCACCCCCCCCACTTACCCATGGGTTGTTGAAGGTGATCCAGTACTTCACTCTGTTCCCAAATCTCTCAAAGCACAAGTTGGCAAAGTCATTGAAGTAGTTCACCATGCTGATGTTCTGCCAGCCGCCATATTTCTCCTGTAACACCTGCACAGGTGGAGGGTAAAACCACATCAGTGTCCACGCTGTAGCCTCCAATCAGCAGACAGAAAGAGTAAAGATAGAGTGAGGTCAGCTCTCACCTGAGGTAAATCCCAGTGATACAGAGTCACAACAGGGGTGATCTTGTTCTCCAACAGCATATTGATCAGGTCATCGTAATATTTGAGTCCTTTCTCATTGATGTGTTCACCTGACAAAGAAGATTATTTTAGTTTATTTATCGTGGAAGCCAAGAAAGGCCATACTTGCAAGAGTTTTTTTTCTGCCACGCAAATGTGTGAGTTTTTTCTTGTAAATTTGAGAGCCTTTTCTCTCATAAATTGGTCAGTTTTTTTTCTCGTAAATTTTTGAGTGTGTTTCTTGCTAATTTGTACGTTTTTTCGCTCGTATATTTTAGATCTTTTTCTTTTCAATTTGCGACTTTAAACATGAAGATTTTCAGTTTTTGTATGAGATCTTAGCTTACTTTTCAGTCCACTTGGTAAAATCCTTGGCCAGGAGATGGAGAAACGATAATGATTCAGCTTCATGTCCTTCATCAAAGTGATGTCATCCTTCACAAGAAACAGCAAGAAAAATTATTCAAATCACTGAAGAGCAGGGTGTAAAATTATCTTCTTAGGTAAGGTGTGAAATTTCACCGGCGTAAACATGTTTTTACCAGCCACTGAATTGCTCACAACAAGGTCATTAAAAACAGCAGTGTTTCCCCAGTTGCTTTATAGTTAGGTGGCCACCTTAACAACACACACACCTTCCCAAAGAACATAAAAATTTGGTTGAGGTTATGAAATTATAGGAATATGTTATTAAAAGCATTGCATTCGAACCAGCAGAAAGCTTAAACTGAACGTAACGCAAAGAACTGATGTGAACAATTTTAGCGTGACAGACTTTTCAGTCATAACCCTCACCTCCTGCAACGTGTTGCCACGTAGTTAACCTAAACATGTTACTACAAATTTACTTTGTTTGCTTCTGAGCACTTCCTCTGACTGACTTGACTGAACAATGACGTATTGCAGATAACTTGATACATTTTCCAATGTTGAATGGAAGTGGCCAGCCAGGGGCAACTTTAAAATTCAAAATATAATCAGTAGATCCGCTGTAGCCGTAAGCTATGTCAGTTTTCTTTGGCATTTATAATGAAAGTTATATGGTAAAGGTCATATATTTCAGCAGCCTGCCAATGGCAAGTGACCTAATTATTATTTTACTCGCCAGAACATTCACATGCAGTTGGTGTGCGACATGTGTTAGTTCTAAACCTTGCTGAAGAGAAAATTAAGTTTTTTTGTTAGCATACCTCGCGGGCTAGTTTAATACTGAGGAAGAAGCTTTTTCTTTTAGATGAAAAGTTAAATGAGAAAATCATCACGTCTCTCAGAGCTGGAGCCAGGATGTTATTCATCTCACATCTAAACCTCTGATTAATGTTTTTTTTCTGTCTCAATACTTTTGAAAACATCATCATCAGTTTGACACTTTTGCTGCTGTTAGTCATAAAGCAACCAGAGACAGAAACCTGCTCACCATGTTAAAAAAGTTGAAGGATAAATGAACCCCCGTTGAGTTCATTGCTTTCTTTTAGTGTCGTTGACAACTGTGCTATTTGCAGTATGTTTCTGTATTTGGTTGTTGTGACTACTTTCAGCAAATGTGAGCTCTCAGGGCCACGATACTACACAGACATAATAGTGAGAATCAATCTAATTCATGGCAAGAAACCAAAAACTTAAATTCCAGTGCAGATGCAAAAAAATGTGTCCAGATCCTGGAAGGATTTAGAGGCAGGATGAGAAATAAGTGTCTGAGTGTCACCTTGAATTTGTAGTATCCCTCACACGAGAAGTCTCCGGTGTCATTTGAGAATATTTTCCCTTTCTTGTGAGCAAATGCATCCCAGATGCTCATCCCTTTGCCATCTATGTTCCAGGCTCCTTCAGTCTGATAGGCAGAGCTGCCAGCTCCCCACGAGAAGCCTGAAACGTAGAGTTTATGATCAGACAAATACTTTCACTGAAAGGTAGCTTTTCTGGAGCTTTCCATCATATTGCAATATAATCTACAGTTTGTGAACTGTAACAGTATGTCTTGTTTTGTCTGCAAAATCAATTCTCTCAAGTATAATTTTAATAAAAACACTCAATTTGAAGAGATTATTAATTAATATTAGTAAAATTATCCATGCAGCAAGATCATTTTACGTCATTTTGGGTGTTCAAAGGTTTGAAAAAGGTAGAAAGTCCTTAGTCTGAAAGCATCCATCTTGAAACAGGAAACATTTTCCACATAGAAATGGGTCCAGGATAAAAATGTATGTAATTTATCACGTAAATTTGAGTAGTGAAAATTATTGTCTCTTCAGTTCCTGTTTAAGAAACATGTGGAGTCATAGCCATTTAATAAAATTAATAGAAATTTGTACAAATTGGTACTCTATTGAGAATAAATCCTGCATTCAAAGATAATTAATCTCATATTTCCAGATCTAAGGTTTTAAATCTTGACAAGCACAGGATCATTTGTAGTGTACCGGTTGGAAAAGTGCCATAGTAGAAGGATGTTCTCTCATTCTTGGTCCAGTCAAAGTCCTCACTGGCTGAAACACACAGCACCAGTGCAAGCACATGGCATGTCCTCAGGATGCACCGCTGCAGCATCATGGTCTTTGGTAGAGAGCTCGCTGTCTTCAGTTACACCTGCAGAGAGAAAGTTTGGTCAGACTTGTTTCACATCACAGGATCGCGGCGAATCCAACGCCTGCTGCAAGGCCGCGTCTCCCGTCAGTGCACCCTGAGCTCACTCAGCTGAGGACAGACCCCTGACTGTAGAGACATGTTGGAGTGAAGGACTCAGGAACTCACGCTCAGGTGTCAGGTGTCCACAGGTTTTCAGTAAAACCATCCTAAACTCAAACCTCAGGCTCATTCGTTAGAACCAGCCAGCCATCGTCAGACCTCGTGGATATAAAGGAAGAATTTAGTTTCATTTCAGCCAGCTGTAAGACACACTGACACAAAACGCTATCAGAGACAGAAAGTACGCTAGCTTGTCCAGCACAGTCAGGATGAGAGACATCTCAAGCTGCTGAATCCTGTCAGTGCTGCAAAATAAAAACAAGATTTTTTCAAAATAAAAAGCGGGATAGAAATAGTAAGAGTTGCCTGTGAGTCCTCCTGTGCTGCTTCTCTCCCTACACCTGTCCCTTTGCTCAGCCTCTGTCTCAGCCCCCGGCCACCTCACTCAGAACCACATATAGATGTCTGACCTGCTGCATTTGTCTCTGCTGGAAACTGCTCCAAAGTGCAAGAAACGTCCCCACGCTTCTGGATGTGGTCAGTGTTCGTCGCCGTCACCCACTGGTCCGCTGCCAAACTTACAGAAACAAAACCGGGTGAAGCATCCAGGACATTTTCTGCTATTCATCAGCCCACATGCAGCAACAACACCCCCACCCCACCCCAACCCGCACCACACCACACCACACACACACACACACACACACACACACACACACACACACTGAATACCTCTCCATTTGAAGTCAGTGGAGTGTGAGCATGAATTTGCTGGGGCAAACAGATCTTTTGGAAAAAGGAGACACAGTAAGCAAAGTTAATGTTAATGAGTCTGATCCATGAGCATGAGCCTACGCTCATATGATGGCCCTGCACTGTAAAACACAGCAGACACCAGTGAAGGTGCACGTGTGTGGTAGAATTTACAACATGAACTGATAGATCTATACAGTAGTGGGTTAGAGCTGTGAAGCACAACATTATGTACACGTAAAGTGCCACAATGCACAATAAACACACATTCAAATGCAAAGTTCTATCTATCAATCAAGCTAAATAACATAATAATAATTATTATTTTCTTTAACTAAATATTAGGTCAAAGGAGGGTCCTGCACAAGATCTTAACTTGCATTGTAGTTTTAATAAAAGCACAACGTTTCGGACCTAACAAAGGTCCAAGGGACCAAAATGTTGTGCTTTCATTAAAACTACAATGGACAGGGAGCCTCCTTTGATCTAATTGTTTGACCGTGCTGGTCTTCTCCTATGTGCATACGTTTTTAGTGCTTTGACTAAATATTGAAATAATAAAAACTGAAATCAGCGCCTCATGTTTGTTTCCCTCCTCCAATCAGACTAGTTTCAGGTCAGGATCAAATAAATTATGAACCGTGTGTCCATTTTCACCATTATTGCCGTGTCTCGGCTTAAAACATGTTTTGGGCCACCACACCCTCCCTGACCTTTGACCTTTGACCACCCAAATCTGATATGTTAGTCTTTGAATCCATGTGAACATTTGTTCCAAATATGGAGACGTCCCCTCCATGTGTTACTGAGACGACATCATCCCAAGAGTCATAAAAGTCATAAAAAGTGATGAAAAAATCATTTATTCTTTACTGACTTGTAGTTTGTAATCAGTGCTTTAGCTGCAACAATGACTCTATTAAAGCAGAAGTGAGTGATCCGGTCGTTTTCGCTAATGCTGCGTTCCAGGCAGGCTTTTGAAATCGTAAATTACAGCTTCAAGTCACAACTTACGACTTTGTAGCGTTCCAGGCAACCCACTCGTGTTTTTCCGACCTGTTTTACCGGTGAAAGTCACTATAACGGCCACTCGTAACTTCCGACCGGTGAACTCGTACCAGATCGAACTGGTACCACTTCACGATCGGAAAAATACGAGTTTCCTTGAACGCACCATAACAGTCCTCGTCGCTACGTCACCACATTCACGGCGTTCCTTGGCTGCACACACAGCCCTTCATGCCGTTCTCTCTCCTCATTGGATAAAAACTGTAGGATACGATAAATGTTTTCTCCTCGGCTCAGAGCAGAGCAGAGGGACTGACAGACCCGTGTTTCGGTCCAAACACTCTATGTAAGTGATTGCTGTCGGAAGATATAACTATTTAAGACTTATATTAACACAAATATATCACTCACTTCTGCTTTAACTGTTTTCATCAGAACAGAAACAACAGAAAATTATTTCTCCACCATTTAGATGATCAATCAATTGTTTTTGTCACGTTTGAAATATTCCATTTCACACGGGAGGATTTGATGTCATGTATGATCATAAACAGAATATCTGTGGGTCTGAGTATATCACTTTGAGACTGTCAGAAATGACTTGTCATTGTTATTATGTGACATGCACACATGCAGTTAATGAAATATGTTTTCCCAATTATATCGAATTATCTTGGAATGTAGTCCTCCTCAGCTACCATCAGGAGGATTTTTTTTCTCTATCAATTTCTCTTCCTGTTCAGTGTTTCCTCCTCCACACTGAAGCCTGGTAGTGGAAGATAATCACACTGCTCAACCAGTTACAGCTTTTCATTATTCTTTATTATCATTTTTGGCTAATTTTGCCAAACAGTCTTTACATTCTCTAAACTGTAACTGCAACAAGTTTATCAAAATACTATTGCATGTTTGCAAAAGGTTGTAACAGTTCAACCAATACATTTAATCTATGTTCCAAAACCTTGTTTTTGTGCCACCGAAATATAAAGTTGTTTTTTTGTTTTTATCAGTAGAGCCACACTGGTCAAAATGTACAGATGATTTGTCACCGTAATAGTCACAAATTGCATCATGATTATGACTGAGACCAAAATACGTACTTGAAAAAACTGAAAAAACTAAATCAAAAACACAAAAACATCCAGTGGCAATGAAAAAACGCGTGTCATGTTTAGTAATAAGACGAAACAAAAACCTTTGTTCCTCTCTACAGTCGGCAGTTCTCATCTGCATGTGAAGCACGCTGCAGTAGGACTGGATCCGAGTGTTCGGGTTCATAGAGGTGACACAGACACAATGTTTCCCCCCACTGTGAGTGCAGCTCCCCTCAGGGTCATGACCTCTTCAGTGAATACAGTGTGCTGGAGCTGGCCATGCACAAAGCATGAATACAACCATTAACATAAGGTGCATTGTTTACACGGCACTGTGGTAAAAAATGCTGAATTGTTCAAAGCCAAAACTGTTGGCACTGCACTCTGTTACATGTTAGTGTGCACTTTGTGTGTGTGTGTATTTCTGTGTGTGTGTGCAGGAACTTAACTCCCTGCTTGTTGTGTTTGTTTGCATGCCCACATCTATTTCAATTGCTCTGTATGCGATTGTGTGTTTGTATGTTTTTTTGTGCTCTGCATGCAGTTGCAGTGTTTGCAGCTGCTGTGTATGTGCTTGTGGACACATGAGTGCTGTGGCTGTGCGTGTTTAGCATATCAATGAGGTTCAGGGCCCCGACGCCCCTGGTGCAGAACCACTCTGAGCTTTCTAGTACCTGTCGGCTCACCTCCACTCGCCGTATTTAAGGGGCTTTCTTGTGGCCTCGCAGAGCTGACATGAACATCTTTACTAAGGTCCCAGGATTAGCCCAACAAACCAGGTATGTTCAGAGTGCCGTGCACCAGCCGGGCTCACAGAGTTTGAGGTAGCGGAGGTAGGTGGGCCCATGGCTGGGCTCCACATCCCGCCTCCTGCTGGCCCTCGCGCTCTGCTCTCTGTGATGCCTCCAACACCAGTTTCCATAAATCACCTGGAGAGTGATGATGATTGTAGGAGACACGCACACACACGGCTCAGGTGCAAGATGGTGTTTTTTTTAGTTTGAAAGACCGAAGCATGACTGAACTACTAAACCTATCAGTCTGAATCTGGAACAGTTGTGGACATAAAAACTTTAATGAAACTCTCAGAAGCCACACTCTGCGATTTAACTCGCATAAGTTTATGATATTAGCCCAGTTTGTTTCTTAAATCTCCTTGTGATTGTTCTGTCGTTTGTTTTGATAACTTTGGGGTTTAATAACTCATTAAAAATGCTTCTATATCTGCAGCAAGCTGGGGTCTGTGCTCCAACGTGCCTTCTACGGGTCCAGTGGGAGGGTGAGTCAAAAAATTATGTAGATATTGTGATGGTGAAGCCAGCTTGTAGAGATGGGTCACATCATCTAAAATGACCAGTGGCATCAACTTAACTGGTTCTGTGGCGCAGCAGTGTGAGTGGAGCTGTAACGAGCAGTTGTTTGATTAGGAAATAGATTGACAGAAAATGTATTTGTTTGTTCCGGTGAAAACGTTTGCTAGTTTCAGCTCCTCAGATGTGAGGATTTTGCTGCAAACAAGCCCACAGGTCGTTAGTGCAGCACGTTGCCATACGCCTTAATTAGGTTTTGGTGCTAGGCGACATCTAGTGGTCATAGTGATTATAACAGGAGCAGAGGGGAAAGTGCGCTGGTGCGATTCTCTTAATTGATGGCAAGAAGTGTAAGTGTGAGAGTAGCAGCTTCAGCAAAGCAACTATGGAAACCAAGTTTGTTCTGGTCTGGTCCACCAACTTGTGTCCGCTGTTTACAGTGTGTCGCAATGAGTGGCTTCTGTTTGATTCAGGTTAACCTGGTGGGTCTGGATGATTTATATCATTATATAGGCTATAGTTTAGTCATTTGAAGCATAAAGACTCAGGCCAACCCAGCTACCCTTTAAAGTAAATGAAATAGAACTGGTTAAATTTATGTTTTAAAGGGTCAGTTCACGTGGTAGAAAACACATCCCTTTGAATTCACATATCTCTTTATTAATGCATTTGTCTTTAAAAGGTCATTTCTTAACACAGAACTGACAGTTTGGGGAACAAACACAGTCTGTATAATCAAAGCTCAGGTCACTGTGAAATAAAGGGAAATATACGAATGACTCAGATGAGACTGAAATTACTCAACCAGGTCAACCTACTGTATCTTGGCATCAAAGAGGAAGCAGGGGAAACAGCCAGCTTGGTTTGTCCTAAGTTTGATTAAAAAAATGGGAAGAAAAAAAAGATACACTTGCTCACTGCTGCTCACTGCTGTACAGGTGTTTAGTTGTCACGCCTGTCGCCTGAACACAAACACATCCGATTAGTTCCTGTAAGATCAGTTCACTTACGACAAAATATTCCAGATGTTCTAAGTTCTTTATGTGTTGAGTTATATAGATACAGTATCTGGAGGCTTCACCTCCTTGGAAACAAGTTGGACCCATTTACACAAGTGGTAGATTTGAATATTACCTGAGTGCTGAAGTTTGCCCAACACAAGCCTTTGACCTCTCTGCCATCAGGTGACCCTTTTCGAGCAGAGGAACTTTGCCGGCCGGCGGCTGGACCTGAGTTCTGACTGCTCCAGGCTCAGTGAAAAGAACTTCCCAGAGAGATGTAACTCTGTGCAGGTGGAGAGCGGAGCGTAAGTCATCACATCACACACACTGCTGTCCAAAAGAGAAAGTCGAGCATCCACCAAAGTAGAAATTAATTTATGATCAATTCTATTCAAAGAAAAAAAACTGAACAACCAGAGCAGGTCTTAGAGATCCTGACTTTAGATCCGTGGGATCAATAAAAAAAATTGAACTCAAGGATTACGTATTTCATTAGTGATGTTATGTAGGACTGCTAAACGTTTCTGCTTCGGTGAGTATTTTGTTGTTGTTGCTGTTGTTCTGTGTTTACACATCATTTGGCTTTAGAATAAAAGAGCCACATCAAGCTTCATGCCCATATTTATCAAGGTCAAGGTTAAGGTTACTTTATTAATACCCTTAGGTAAATTTGGCTTGCAGTGAGTCAGCCTCGTTATACATAAAACATTTACAAACAGCACAGGACATATTAAGTGGTGACAGTACTCAGGGCTAAATAGGAAGGACCCTGGTAAAAACAAGTTGTGGATAAAATAAAAATGAAGGAGAGCTAGTATTAAAAACGGAGGAGTAAGAACAAGATGAAAGAAATGTCAAATAATCAATTAAAAAAAACATAGATAGATAAGAAACATACATAAAACCAAGTTGGAGTATAAGGTATGTGAGCCATCAGTTCTCCAAGTTTCTTTCTAATATTTATTTAATTTATTTAATTTGTTCATTTTTAATATCTATTAGGCTTTTGGATGGTTGATCTACTTATTTAAAAGCTATTTTCTTTACCATTTTTATTTTACTGCAATTCTATCATATTTTCATTCATTATGTTTGTCTTTCATGGCCTTACTGTACTGAGCACTATTTTGCGTGGATGAGCACTCTGAGTGACGTGTGGTCAGACTGCTGATGGGTTGTCGGGTTGTATGTGTGCTTCAAAAGATAAGAGATAAATCCCACTCCTTCCTCTTCTTCTTCACTCTCTTACAGATGGATCGGTTACGAGCATGAGAACTTCCGGGGCCGTCAGTACCTGTGGGACATGTCCGACAGGGGAGAGTACAACTGCTACGACAAGTGGTGCGCTCAGGTGGACCACGTCTCCTCTGTCCGCACTGTCAAACAGGTGAGAATACACACTACAGTATAGTGACTACAGATGCAGACACACCCACTGCACTCTGAGTGTTCGCACTCACAGCTGTAAAACATGCATCACTCAAAGCCAGCAACATGACACAGTCTACAGACCTGGATAATGCTCAGACACTCCACAAATCTAAATATTTTAAATTACTAATCAACCTAAAATCACTTTTATATCATCAGGAAGCTCTGTGGTATCTATCTAATCTGTGAAAACACTACACTCATTGACATAATGTATTCCCTAGCCCCTTGCCCTAACCTTAACCATCCAAAACAAATGCCTAACCTTAACCATTACTCTTAACCTAAGTTAAACCTAATTATAACCTAAAGTCTTAACCCTCAAACAGCACTTGGAAAAAGTGAGGACCGGCCAAAATGTCCTCACTTCCCTAAAATGTCCTCACTCTGTTGGTTAAAAACTCTTTCCAGTCCTCACAACGTAGTATGTACAAGAACACACACACACACACACCCACACACTCACTGCCAGGTTTACTGTGTGTCTCTGTGTCCTTAGGACAACAACCCGGCTAAAGCTCAGCTGTTTGAGAGAGCCGGGTTCTCTGGGAAGAAGATGGAGCTGCAGGACGACATCCCCAACCTGATGAACCGCTACAGCCTCAACAGAGTCGCCTCCATCCGTGTCCTCGGAGGAGCGTGAGTAAAACATGTTGTTGTGTTTTATTACCTGTAACTACCACACTTCATTCTTATGGGTACTGATAGGATTTACAGCAGTAAGATTGAGCTTTTGAACTAAGTCTCATTCTTGTGACTTGAGACTCATGAAATCAAGAATCCATGATTCAGACCAAATCAATGACTCACATACTAACATTTGCTTTTCTTGTTGCCATAACTGTTAGTTGGTATTCATGCGAACAGACACACACTGTTAAACATTCATATATTGAAATGTATTATATATTTAATGACCTCGTCTGTGTGACCTGCAGATAACACAAATTATTGTATGTGTATATGTGTGTGTGTGCAGGTGGGTGGTGTATCAGGAGCCAAACTACAGAGGGCCTCATTATATCCTGGAGAAGAAGGACTACAACAACTTCTCTGACTGGGGCAGCCAGAACAGCACCGTTGGCTCCATTCGCAGAGTCCGCTTCAACTAAACACCAGCAGTAGTGCTGAGCCTCCAGCTACTGCCAACATGGCTGTCTCATCGCCACAAATGCACAAAACCTGTCAGCTTTACACACACACACACCAAAACCTATTTTTAGTAATAAATGGTTAAAAGACCAAAGGTGTTTTGTATTTTTTTTATTCAATGAAACTCTCTTTGTTTGTTCACTCACTGACACAATCTTGGTTTGTTTTGATTTTTTTCTAACAAGAGGCTTCCAGTCATTCGTCTCTAACTGAACGTTTTAATATTCTGGAAGTGGTTGCAGCTCTGCACATTTAAAATAGATTTACACCTCACTAACTTTAAAGGTCTCATGTTGTTTCCATGTGTCATCAGATTATCGATCAGGTCTAGGTTCTATATTGTTACTGTGAAAGTATCAAAGCCTCAGTCCACAGAGAAATGCACCCAGCCTGTATTCAGAACCTTAAAACCAACTGTCAGGACTTCTGTAACTTTGTGATGTCACAACAAAGTAATGATTTATTGATTGATTCATTACCCTGATGGATGTTAGACTGTTGGCCTAATTATTTTGACATTATTTATTTATGATTCCAGTTCTCCCCCTGCTGTCCTTTAATATGTATTGCATCTGTGGTTGGGCGGTGGGAGTGGCAATTCCTATATGAACAATAGAGTAATTAGAGACAGGTGTGTTGAGCCCATGATGCGCAAACTGGTTAAGAAGACAAGACACCCCCCACATGCTTCTGATAGTACACCCAAGTATCATTGACATCAGTAGTATAACAATTATATGCAGTCATATACACAATTAAGTTGTGTAGTCTGTCTTATGTCAAAAAAACAGAAAAAGAAAAATCAGATATAACACAAAACAGGAAAATCTGGAGCATTACAACAGTTGTCACACAAGCTCATACTGTATGTATTTAGTTGTAAAGATATTGATTCATGAGAAATTGCTCAGCCATAAAGCTGCATAATAGTTTGGCACAAATATGAGTTGTACAAGGCAGCGAAAGAAAGAATTTGGTAAATTACAAGACATTTAAAACATTTTCATTTAGCATTATAAACAAGGTGGATGTGAATTGACAAGATAAGTGCAACTATGTGTAACATGAAAGCAAAAACACATGATTGAGAACGGAAAAGCAAAGTTTTTACCCAAGAGAAAAATAAAATTAAAAAAGGCAGGTGAGGTAGACAACGATCAGAATACACACAATCTACAAAGGCTATGGTTGATTGATTTAAAAAAAAAAACACTACACAGCTTCACAGAAGGTGATGATAAACAGCCTCTGATTGAAAACCAGTTTCTCCACTCAGGTTTGATCGACGGTGCAGTTCAAGGTGCACTGAGGAAAACACCACCACAACAAACATCCAAACAAACCAAAGCCTGGCTTAAGATAACATTTTTTTTAAACCCTGTAGAGAAAGCTTCTGTGGCTGTGATCAGTTTAAAAATAAAGTGCCAGTGAAATGTCCACTGATGAAACATCAAAGTCGGCCTCAGGCGTCTTTGAGCAGAGCTGCTGCCATGTTCTTGACGAGCGCCGACTTGAGCTGAGGGATGAGGCTGATCTTCATCAGCTTGCTGCTCGAGTAGCCTACTTGTTCTTGATGGCCTGAATGAACAGAAACACAGGGTTAACGTCACGGTTCCACGGTGCTGCTGTGTGGGAGACTGAGACAAGAAGGACAGAACCAGTCAGTTGGTTCCCAGCAGCACAGACACAATCAGAAACATTAACAGCGAGTGGACGTCAGACTGACCCAGGACAGCCCTTCAAGCAGCAGCTGAGACAGACACAGAGCGGCAGCAGCCACCTCAGAGGGACGGTAGTGCACCATGTTGTAGTCGAGGAGGGTCAGCTCCATCAGGTACTTGGCCAGTGTGTGTCTCTCTACATCAGACTGACATACAGGTCAGTCTGATAGAGAAGACAGGGCCTTCTCTATCCCCTCCCCCCTGACATCCGTTTCTCCCCCACTCTTGACCCCAAAAAGGGACCTTAAAACCTACTTCTTCTCCGTAGCCTTTATATGCCTACCTGATTTTGTCTCTCTTACTACAGTAGGCCTATAATTCATTTTCTATTCCTTCCTCATATTACTTGTGTCAAACTCACTGACAGCTTTTATTCAGTTTTTCTTTTCTTTTATAATGTGTTTAATTTCTTTTTGGGAAGCACTTTGGAGCAATTTGTCTTATGTTTAAGGTGCTAACCGTGCTATAAAGATGACTTGACTTGACAAACAGCCACAACACACTGAGCACATTTCATAAACACTTCTGCAACCATCCACTCACGTAAATTTCCACATATGCCTAGCTCTAGCATTAGGAGATGTGACTTGGTGTGTGTGTGTGTGTGTGTGTGTGTGTGTGTGTGTGTGTGTGTGTGTGTGTGTGTGTGTGTGTGTGTGTGTGTGTGTGTGTGTGTGTGTGTGTGACCGCAGCAGACGTCATGTTGAACGGCGGCAGGACTGACGTCTGACAGTCACTGAGAGGAACCACTCGGTCGACCGGTAGCTTTCAAATAGCGCTCCGTGGAATCTGATTGGACAGAGCCTGAGTAGGACGCTCCTGATTGGCTGACGGGTTTACGTCAAAGCTTCCGTATTAGGGATGTTTAAAATTTAGTAGGAAATACATAGGCTACTTATTTGTACCACTTCAAATTCATGGCATGTGTAATTATGTCTTGTTTTATTTGCAGCTTTTTTCTTGCTCTGCAAAGTTCCCACTCTATTCTCTCAATTAAATTTCGTTTTTCTATGATGCTCCTTATTCATTTATTTATTGACTTTTAAAAAACTTAGTGTCAATATGTTTATCTTTCCATTTAATCAATATATGATTACATTTTCCTTTTATCAGTAGAGCTTGTAATTATTTTGCAAATTATTTTCTCAAATAATCAATTGGTTGTTTAATGCCCAATTTAAAGATTACCATAGCCCAAGGTGATGACCTAAATGGCCTCAGACCTAAATATTTTTGATAAGTCTATTTGTTAACCTGCAGATTTATTTTCTGGCTATTCCTTTTAAAGAGACTTGTGTGTGTGTGTGTGTGTGTGTGTGTGTGTGTGTGTGTGTGTGTGTGTGTGTGCGTGTGCGCGTGCGTGCGTGCGCCTAATGAATGGATAGCCTACCTATTCCTGTAACTGTCCATCTTCATAGCTGTTAACTCCATAGTAGTGCGTTCATGAGTGAATAAAACCAAAGTTGTAAGCACCTTATAAGTTGTAAGCACAGAAACCAAAGCAGCAGCGTGTGTTTCACACTGGAAGAAGCTCACTGAGGTTTTAGCTGAGAAATTGACACTAATACCTCCGAGAGCCTCATTTAAAATGCTCTTTACTTTAAAATGTGCAGCCTTGTCTGATTTAACAGTTGTTGAACACTCTGTTAAAACCCAATTAGATGTTTCTCCTTTTAAAATGAAGCCACTGATGAACTCTTTAATGCTTCTCTGCTGTTTTTCTGACAAAGAAAAGTCTCTCAGTCGGCTCATGAAAAGAACAGAACCACTAATGAATCTCTCCCTCCCACTATAACAAGTCCTGATCTGTCTCTGAACCGTGAAGCTCCAGCGTTTCTCAAAACTATTTGAGCCATCACTGTAGTTTCATTGACTCAGAGCTGTGCGCTACAGACGGGGTGGGGAAGCAGGTTTTAGTCTTGGTCATGGCGTTGGGAACAATGTAGAATAAAACTAGCTCTACGGGTAAGATACAGCCACTGTATTGCAACTGTTTGCACTGTAAGTTGGATTCTGGCACGTCCTAAATCCAGACTACATATTAATTCTAAGCAGGAAAGGTGTCAAGGTGAAGTATATTCAAAATTGGACGGTATATTCAAGATTCAATCACCTTGTGGAGCGCCACTGTGATGCATCGAGGAAATGAAGAGGCTGTGTTCAGCTAGAGAATAAAATGAGGCTGGGTGAATAAGATCTTGCAAGCCAAGAAAATCGTATATCTTTGAATTAATAAAAAAGATTTCCATGTCATATAAACTCAATAGTTATTAGTATGGATTTGGCCATGGCTCTGGTTCTCTTTATATTAACCAAAAACACACTTTTACAATAAAACTCTAAAAGTCTAAAACAGGCTCAGGAAACAAGAGTCACAAAGAAACTTTATATAGTTTTCAAGTATTCAAAACTGTTAAATAAGTACAAGATGTGTTCACATGATTTACATATTGGACAATATATGCACTGCCCATTTTTAATTCTCTTTACATGTTTCCCACTACCCACGCAACACGCTAAAATGTCCGCAAACTATTCACATTTGTTTTGCCTTTTTTTTTGTACTTTTTCTTTTGTTTTTTTGTGTTTTTTTTTTTACTTTTTGAATCAGTTGGAAATCTTGACAGCTGTCTATTGGACAAAGACCACACAGACGGTACACCTGGAACAGTTTACAGTGTAGGATGGAGACGTCCAACAAAAGGGGGAAGGACAGACTGAGCCAGGTTCAGAACGGTGATTAGCTGCTGGTGATATGAACAGTACATATTAACACAGGAAAAGTGGGTTAACATTCAATCTCTGTTGATCCCTTTTGTCTGTTGGGCAGTTCCACGCAACAAACATAAAATAATATACAGAAGGACTAATGGTGGACTTGTGTTGAGTTGGGTGTGAGAGGGAGCAGATGGCTTAGCATTTTCATTCCTCATTGATTAGGTGTTGTAGAAATTTGGTCTAAATGTGTCAAGAAGCTCTCTGTTAAGGCACCTAATGCTGTTGTGGATAGAGTTATTTTTCTTTTTTTACTATTATGCAAACTGACAAACTGAAAGATTGTGTGCTCCTGCGAACAAAACAAAACAAAACAAATACAACTTAACTGTGTGTAAAATATGAATTACTGATGTAAAAGATGCATCTGTACAGAATTTGGGCCTTTTCACATTAATGCTGCCACCATCTACCAACACAGAGTTACACAGGACAGAAATTCAAACAGAGAGTATGGAAAGAAAAAGTAGCACCACAGAGATAAAGTATACATGATTCTATGCTAGAAACGTTTCAGACATGTGATGTTTCCTCCTCAAAACTCTAGGCTTGACGGACACTTCTGTTAACTTCACTAACTTCGGTGACTGCAACTGGCAATTTTTCTTATTTCTTATTTATCAATTAAATCATTTAGTCAGTGAGATGTCAGGAAATTGTGAGAAATGCATATGACAATTTTCCAAAACCCAAACTGTCAATCTTCATGACATTTTGTTGTAAACAAAAACATACAGTTTAGTTCACTGCCATGGAAAACGACAACAGCTGAAGTTATTCACATGTGAGGAGCAGTAAACAGAGAATTTTGACAAACTTTCTTTGAAAATAACTCAAACAATTAATGTTCAAAATAGCTGATTATTTTCCTGTCAGTGGAGTAAATGATTGATCGATCAGTCGTTGCAGCTTTAGTTAATTCTCCAAAAAAAAGAGAGATTTGGGTAAATAGAAGTGAGATTTCAGCTGGGGGTCATGAGCCAGTCTTTCTGTACATTACTTTGAGAGACTTACAAAGCATATAAGTTGTCTTTATGTGTGGATTTGGTTTATGTTCTCAATTGTTTAATAGGGTTGAAAAAACCAGATTTGCCATGTTGCCATTATGCAGTAGCTCCTCTACCCCCCCACAAAACAAACAGACAAACAAACAAACACTGGTCCATTTTAAAAACCTTGTGTGCTTTCATTTCTTGGAATTTTGCAGCTTAGTGACTTTATTTACAGCGCTCCGGACAAACTGCTGGGAGTCGAGACTGGAAAATATTGTGCAACAACAGTACAACTGGTTGTTCTTTCATGGTGTCAATGTGTGACGACTGCAGGCAAACACACATACACACGCACAAACTGTAGGCAACATGCATATTGTTACTGCTCACAATTCAGCCTTAGTGCATGTTCTCCTCTTCAATGAAACCTACCTGCAACACTTTGACCTGTTTTTGGTGCACAATATAAAAGAAGTGTAAATTCTGCTTGAACAACTCTTTCTTTCATTATTCACAGGAGGATCATACAAAAGGTTTTACATGATATGATTGAATTCTACAGAGAGACATGTGATTAACCTGCGCTGATCATTGATGAATTACTGAAATTCAAGTGTTTCTCTACCAGGAAAACTACTGGGATAATGAGAACATGGCACCTGGATCCAAATGAAGTGACTGACTGAAGTTCTAATGCCTCTTACCACCCCATACTGCATGTTCAGCATGGTTTGCCACACAAAGAAATTACAAACTATGAGACAAAAAAAAATAAATCAAAGTTCAATAAAAACCTGCCTATGAGACAGAGGGGATAGTCACCATACTGTACACTTTCTACAATATCCATGTCCATTATGAATATAACAAGTGCATTCACTAAAAGGAAGAGTTGAACTTAAAACAAATTCTTGTTTTTCACTCGTGATCAGGGAAAATTATTGACAAGATGTTGCAGTTAAGATGCCAGAGAAAATATGAGTGAACTTTTGCCTGATCACTGTAATTTGTCTTTGTAAGAACTAAAATTACACTTATTCATGAGTACAACTGAAGTGAAGAACAGAGATTTGTTTTAGGTTTAACAGCACCCTCTAGTAACGATCATTCAGATTCTTAATTTTTCAGCAATTTTTTTTTTTTTTTAAATTACTGTACTTCTTTTACATCAACACAACAGTTGATTAGCGAGTCATCGTTATATACAGGGGGAGGTGGAAGTGATGAGCTCCACAGCTTATGCATTGAGCCTCAGAGACTGATCCTCTCTCCTCCTGGAGGAGATATCGATGTCTATGGAGTCTTTGCCCACAATGAGTCGGAGCCGCTTTGCCGGAGGAAGTGGAATGAAATCGTCGTCAAACTCATTGTCAAAGTAGTCATCGTCGTCGTCCTCCCCTTCCTCGTCGTCCTCCTCCTCAGATGAAGGGTCTGCCAGGATCTTTTGGGTCCGATGTCCACCGTTCCTGGCCTCCAGACTCTGACCCATGTCCCCATTATAGGACATCTGTTCTGCTTTTGTCTGGGCTATTCTCCGAGCATCGTCCTCTCTCTTCAGCTGGATCTTCAGCTTGGTGGAGTTGTGGACCACAGGAGCGTAGCCGTTATTCAGTTTGGCTATGTACGAGCTGCCTTTGTCCTTGTCGTGGTCCTTGCTGAACTTGATGCTGATTTTGCTGGAAGAGGCCGGGTTGACCGTCGAGGCAGGGAGGTTGGAGGAGCCAATGGGATCGCTGGGGTCATTGGTCTTGCTACTGCTGCTGTCCCTCCGCCGGCGGAGCGTCAGTTTGGGGATGCCCGTGTTGTTCTCGAGGATCAGCTGGGCGTCGTATCGGGTGATCTGACGTTTCTTCTTCCCCTTGTCCTGCGATCGGCAGCTGCTCTTGCTCTTGTCCCTGCGGAGGGATTTGCTGCCGTTGGCGACCCCGTTGTAGTCCCTGTGTCGGTCGGCGAAGCTCAACAGCACGCTGCCGCAGTCTGAGAAGTTGGTGGTGTGGCTCGCGGCCACCGGCATGAACGGCTCGCCGTACGAGTCCTCGCATTTAATTGTCCGCTCGGTCCTGACCCGTGTCAACCGTTTCCGCCGGGTGCAGGAGCCTCTTCTAACGTAGCCGGGGTCCAACGCCGGCTGCTCCAGGCCCACGCCATGGTGGAGATACTCCTCCATGTCAGCTGGCTCTGTTTTAATGACCACTCCACCGGGGACTGGGCTCAAGCCGTCCATGGCACTAGGCTCAAGCTTTACGCCAGCTGCTGTTTCCTGGGCTTTCCCAAGGGTCCTTGTGGACCTGCGAGTTCTGTACGTTGAACACTGGCGACCCTCGCTGCTTTGCACCGCTGGTAGATTGCCGTTCTCCTTGGCAGCATGACGGGTGAGACAGCCCCGCTGGCCCTGTGTCTGCTGCACCAGCTCCTGTCCATCCTTCTCCTTTTTGACGGTGACACCTTTACACAGCGCCACCTTTGAGTCCCTGAGACCTAGCTGGCAAGTCTCTCCTTTGGCCAACGTCTTGGGCTCTGCACCCCTCCTGCGACACCGCAACTGAACTTTACTTAGTGAAGGCTTAGATTGGGATTTTAGTCTCTTTGGTACCCTGTTATTGTTTACACGACCTTGTTTTGAACATGAGGTAGAAAGGGCTCTTGACAAAGTCTGTCTGGTTTGAGTCCTGTTTTTATACTTCAGGCCAGATGAGGATGATGTTCTTTTTCTGGCAGCTGGAGAGAAAAAGTAAAATGTTAATAAACAACATGTCAGAAACTGACCAGCATGACGATATCCATTTACCAACACTACATCTACATCTATTGCCCAGTTTCTACGGTATACGATTAACGTGTACAGCTGTGCTTTTGCTTTGTTACATCGGCTTGTCTTCTTTCCAGTCTTCCAGAGTGTGTGATCTGAACTCTCGCAGGAACTTACATTGATGTGTTTTTGGCATTTCCTGAGTGTCTACATCGGTGTGGGAGCCCACAGAGTGACTGTCCGAGCTCCGGTTTCCTTCCCCCATCTTCTTCAGTCTGTTCAGACGCTTGTCCGTCTCCCGCAACCCGTACTTGCTGTTGATCACCGGCACTTCCACTGGCAGTCCAGCTTTGGATTTGAAAGCACCAGTACCCCGTCTGCCCAAAAACAACAACAAAACTTTTATCATCACCCCAGATAACAAAGGAATGTGTTGAGAAACCACGGGACAGGATTTAAATTCTCCATGAACCACATCACTTATAAATTCATGCTGCAGTAATTAGTCACTTTTTTGGGGGAAATCGATAATTTTTGTCAATTTTCAGGTAACAAATTTTGTTCAATTGGTTGTTGTTTGTTAGATATGAGATGAAAAATGAAGAAGAAATTGGGAGGGTTTTTAATTAAATTGCTCTGGCAACATTTTAAAAAAGGAGAATATGTAATGATCGAATCGTATAACATTACTTTTGAGTGACTATTTATTGTATGAAGTTAATATTAACATCCATACAGCTATTGGTGTGTATTGTTTTAAATCAACACTGGCTATCTGCACCTTTCTACACAGAGATTTTACAAGCATTTTACTCTTGCATTTGTTGTTACACATACCGTTCACATGTATAGCATTCACAAAATTCATTGTTTTCCCCAAAAAAACCATCTCCATAGTAACACGAGATTTCCTCTCCTGGTTCAATGTCTCTCAACACCTTCACACAGGCTGTGTCCCGTCCTGTCGATACAAACTACAACAGAAAATATAGATGTGTTTGTTAATGCGCTGATCTTCAATAATGAACAGCAACTGATCTGATCATTTTGTGGTTTCTTGAAAAAGATCTTCAATAGGAACTCACCTTGCAGTTTGGTCGACAATCTAGTAACAGGGGGGCAAAAGAAAGTCCAATTAGTCAAACAATTCATCACATTCAAGCTGTCATAAAACATTGAGGTATAGTTACAGTGCTAATGACACCGAACTACTAGAGGTTACATAGACCAATACCATGATTAATGAAGGCAGCTGGCCCCAACCACAACTGTGCACAGTTCTTGCGTGTTGAATACATGACACTGAAGTCGTTCTCCCCGTGCCGCAGCAGCATGTTCTCCTCGCTCTCTGAGAGCTCAGCGATGCATCCCACCAGGTACTCGATCTTGTCATTTCTCTTCCTGTAAAACGATGAAGTGTAGGAGGGTTAATTAAGAGCTGCATCATTAGGCTGCATTAGTCTGCAGATACGAGTAAATCACAGACATTGGGCTTTTATCTGCGCAGCTTAAACAATTAGTCTGTAGAATGAGCAGTTTATCATCAGAAAATTTATGGGCAACTTTTTTTGATAAAAGATAAGTTGTTTCATAAATTCCACCAGATCTAAAATCCTCTGGTTCAACTCGGTCTGTCTTTATAACTGTAAATGGAACATCAATGGGTTCTGGATACAAGTAAGATGAAGGCAGTCCATGGCGTTAGAAATGCTTTCAGTGGATGTGATCAAGACAAGAGTATGACAACCTGTGGTGCTGTTATAATCAGATGGCAGTGTGTTCTCACCATTCCTTTGTTGCCACAATTTTGGCTCCATTTTGCTCTGATGAGTAGCGATTACAAGGAAGAATCTCAAACCCGCTGTCTGTGGCAAACATCCGCAGATACACAAATACCTGTGCAAAACATTAAGTCAGTTATCTGTTTGTTTTCTCAAATGTGGTGCTGTGGAAGCAGAATAGGGAAATTATGTGATGACTATTTACATGTTGCTTGAAGAGCTTTTCTTGGGATTTCGTCTTGTGGAGAAACAGATTACGGGACCAGTCTCCTGATGTCAAAGATCTGAAAGCTTTCTCCAAGTTATCATGTTTCTTGAAGCGCTCAATGATCTCTTTCAGCTCCTCTTGTCTTCCCTTTATTGGTCGAAATCTGCGGGGACATAATAACGGTAAAAACTAAAGCAAAAAACGACATTAAAAACCAAAAGGAAAAACAAACCTAATCTAAACAAAGGACTTCTATGCATTTGAATAAGAAAGCTTTAATATGACTGTGAAGGGGCTCCACTGTGATGAATCTTCTGACCTGGTGTTCATTTTGTGAGTTTGAAACCCCAGATATGGATCAAGGATGAGACTTGTGGTCAGATCATCATTCTCACACAACTCCTTGGCCGTCATTCCTGAGGAGGGCACGTAGCGCCTCTCTGCCTCCAGACTGGCTGCATTAAACCCTGTGAAAACCAAACACATGGTAACGTTAGTGTGTGTGTGTTTGTGTGTCTGATCATGAATTTAGACATTTGCCTTGATGTTGTATAAACTCACTGCGGCTACATCTTCGGTTTCTGGGGTGGGACTTGTTGTGGCGCAGGGATGCTCGCTGAGAATGTTGAGAGCGAGTCTGGCTCTGGCTCACAGGTTGCTCGCTGGTCAACTTGTTTCCGTGTCGTCTGCCATTTAATACCATGTTCTTGGATTCGCCCAGCCACTTCATGCCCACAAGCCCCCTGGTCCAGTTGCATTTAGTCTCCGAGTTGAGGAAACACTCTTGAGTGGGGAAGACTGGGGTCTAAAGTTTAAAACCTGGAGTCAAAGTAAAAACAATAAACATTACCACATGCACAACCAAGAAATTGTATTAAATGGTAAGCTGATCTTCCTCAAAACAGATTCAAGAAAATACAGAACAAAGCAGGTGGATGAGTTGCCAGCCCAGACTGACCAGGGAAAAAGATTTATTTGCCAAACAGTGAGAACGAGAACTTTTCACACAGGGACATATTTATTGCCTCTTTATTTCAAACTTCATCTTGGCTGAGATTACAGTGGTCAATGAGAAACACATCACATGACTGCACCAAAATGACATGAGAATGCACTGAGATGGTCAGGAAAATACATTTTCACAGATGCAGTGCAGTGGTTACACATAAACTGCAGCTGCAATGGGGACAAGTTTGTTGTGGTCTACATGCAGTTACAGCCATGGCCACGTTAATACTCCATGGCCACTGAGACCTGCTGGCTGGTGTTGAAGTGCAAGATGTGAGCAGCCTGATGCTACTCACATCTTGCACTTCAACTACCCAGTGGTGGCGAGTGCTGTTGTTTACACGATAGCAGCTCTGTGAAAACAAATTTAAACTGACCCTCCAGCGCCGCTTGGTGGTAACCCCAAATAACACACTGGCTTACTTGTCAAGCGCAACAGTAACGTCTCCGGAGCTATCACCCATACGTACAAAGTATAGCTTTGTTAATTTATTGACCACACAATCACGTCACAACACGCTCACATTTAGGACTGCACAAAACCCTTGGCACACCGTTAATACGCCTCTCTCACGGGTGATGTAGTTTCCAGTCCCTAAATGCGTCGCAAGAAGCTCCATCTAATTTGTGATCGATGCATAAAACGCTTCGCAAAAATGTTTCACATTGTAGCTCTGAAGCTAACGCTAGCCGTGATAAAACAACACGCCACGGGGAATGGGGGAAAACGCCGTGGAAACCCGGAAGGCCACACCAACAGATGAGGCCGAGATTGAACGAGTTATCAATACAGCTTGCATTGTTTGCTAACAGCTGCCGTCTCTCCACCCATCCACTGCGTTAGCATGAAGCTAGCAAGCAAAGGCAACGCCAAGGAGATGCTCGGCCGTGGTAGTGGTGGTGGTTAGCTTGCAGCAAACACCGGCAATAAGCCATCATGGCAGTGTCCGGGCAGCAAGTTGACGCTGGCTACCAACCCGAGAAGCTCTAGCAGTTTAAACTACCAATACAAAAGACTGAAGCCCAATATAAGAAGGACGACGATCTTGTGATGGTGGTATTTAACATTATTACCCCATAATACACCAACTCCTCCACAACTCAAGCGGCGTCGATCATTTTCGCTATGTATACAACAACAACAACAACCGGACACACAAAACAAAAACCACGGCAGCCATTGTTTATCACAACTCAGATAAAAACTTGAGCACAAACCTGGATGAATTGTCCTACATTAACGTACCTCTCGGTTTCTGAGAGCTAGCATCAAACTTCAGCAGGCTGCTAACTTAGCTCCACCAGTGAGCACAGTCAATAAAACACCCACAGTAGCCAGTAGATACACAATGCAGTTACCCCACATCTCAATAACAACACCACGTCGACTTGTGCCCGTCAAATACTCGACGATGGTGGTGGGTAGTTGGTTGCACATGTAGTACCACAAAGTGAGGTTAGCTGCCTTCATGCTAAGTTACCTACCTGCAGACCAGTGGAGCTCGGCGGCTGCTAACGCTGCGCTAGCTCGGGCTGTCTGAAGCCATTAGCCAGCTTAGCAGGCTAAACCTCTAACCGAATTAAAAGTTAGTTTGCGTAGCTGTGTCGTTCAAGATGCGATGTAAGTGTCGCTATTACAGCAGTAAGATAATGGTCGGCGGCTCGGTGCTGGTGATGTTATTGATCATGATAGGTGGCAGTTAAACAGCAGTCAGCTCAGAGCGTTTTCACGCGCTGGGAGCGTTAAATGTCCTGAGTCGACAACAGAGACAGAACAAACACAAACAATACTCACTGGGTGGTTTTTGTGAAACAGACGCGAAACAAAAACACCACACCTTCAAACTAATCCAAATTTGGCACGACACCCTACACGAAAATATCACAGGAAACACATTTTTTTTTTTTAAGAAATTAACATTAAAATTCAAGATGGCGGCCTAGCACAGGAGAGAGGGAGAGAAAGGCGCAGCACAGCCATCCTGAAGAAAATAGATCCGATAAATACGCTATCGCTTTCGTCCGTATGGACCGAGATCAGACACGAGACCATAACATTCCATCTGTAACTTGAAAAGTGGACGCCGTGAGCCACTTTTTGTAGCTGTTGTTGATCAAATGTCGAAAATCGCTATCTTAGTTTGTGTCGGTAATTGTCGGATGTACACAAAAGTAGTGCTGCATAAACAAACCTCTTTACGCTTCCTAAAGAATCCAGCGGTAGTGGGCAGACAGTCGCCAACTGTGGGTTCTCCTCTCTGTCTCATGGAGAACCCCACCAGAACAAGCTAGAACAAGTCAACTTATAGCCACAACTACACAAGAGACCTTATGACTTCTTCTCTTCACTGCACTGTTGTTTTGATGCCACCCCTCCTAACTCATCACTTGTTAATGTGGGTAGTGCAGACCTGTAAATAGGCCATTCCTCTGTTTTTTTTCTTCTTCTGCATAACCACATCATGTTCCATTGCATAGTCAGTTCCACATCATTGAGTTATCCATTAACATCAATTTACTAAAATGAAAAAACAGCCTGATATTCATTTAACAAGAGTTACTACTAGTTTCAGTTCATGAACGCCAGTGTTAAAAGTCTATATTGCTGTCAGACTTGATAATGTGCGGCTTACAGTTCAGCTCAAAATAAGGATCAAATAAATGACATTATAAAATATACAAAATAATTTTGGAGTCCAATTTAATTCATACCATCTTAGACCATTTCAATTCTGTGTATTTTATTTTTTATTTTAAACGTCAAGGGGTCTAAGTCAGGGTCAGAGGGTCCAAAGGAACCAAAAATAAGAGACAAAAGAAGTTACAAAATCACATGCAAAACAGTCTTAGAGTTAAAATGCATCTACGAAGATCCATATAATGTCTGAAAAGAGATGCAAAATATCCTCAACAAGATGCAAGACATTTACAAAGGGCCACAAAACATGAAAAACATTCCACAGCTACAAAGAGAAGCAAAGCAGCTAAAATATAGCAAAATGTCATTAGAAAGCCTCTGTTAGCCACGGACAAATAAAACATGGGACCAGATTCTTTCCTTTCAGTCTTAAATCCTATTTAAATGTCCCTATTCATACTGCATTTCTTATCCTAATACCATTTATGTCTCATGTGAATTACTTCATCCTGTTGTTAAGAGGTGCTATATGAATAAACCTGTCTCGTCAGAACGCAAGCACTTCAACAGCAATACTATTGAGTGGTCCTTATAGCTGCTCTTCAACATCACAATGTATTGAGGTTCAGGTCATTGTTGCGCTACATCCTTGGTTTAATATCCGTCATGGTCAATCAACTGGAACATCAAATTGTCCGTCCTTTGCTGATTTGTAGGTCTGTCTGTCTCCCTGTCTGCTTCTCTCTTTACAAAGACATTTGTCATCTCTACCATACAAACGTTCACTGTTATTTTAGAGTGCATATGAAGTAGAAGTAACTACATGTTCAATAAAATAGATATAGGAGGTATACCTGCACAATTATCTGAATGAATGCCGGTTTATGTAACTTGGAGTCTGTTTCAGGGTTTCTCTTTTTTCATTTTTCTACCGGTTTGTGGATCTGTTTGATGCAACATCCTGCACCTTTAAGCTGCGCTTATCAATGTTTTATACCATTATTACAATGGAAAGGTTAGGTGTTGCTTATGGCAATGAATCTACAAATGAATGCAGTTTCTCTTCACTCAATGGAGCAACTCTAAGCTCTTTGTTTTGGTTTCATGGTCACCTGTCAAGCTGTGACGTACATGAAATGTATGGTCACATTTTGTGTAATTTTTTTTTTTTTGAAAAAGTCTTTGTTGTAAAAGAACAATGTATTAATATGAGACAAAATTCATTTCAAACTCAGTCATTTATTGCCACTTGGTATGAATAATACAGCGTTTTAGTGTTAGCAGCAGGAGGCCATCTGGCACTTTTCTTCCCCCCCTTGGACTTTCTTTAAGTGCAGACAGAAGCAACAGTCACCTGTCTCATTATTTATCCTGCTTATACAGGAACCTTATCTGTATGAGTTCTCAGACCTGTTACACTGACCACAAAATTAATATAACCGGCAAAGTTACGGTCAGGATGGAGAATTTAACACCTAAAGGGGGATAGAGGTTTCTCTCATGAGTTTTTGCAGACAAAAACAGAAAGTAAACATTGGACATGCATTTGTGGACAAACACACAATGTTAAATAGATGATAATGTTGCTCTGTAACTGCGCATGCGGGACCAGGGCATGTTCAAGAAAAGACAAGCAAACTTTGTGTTAGCATTACAGGTGCGATTTATTTGCTCACATCAGTTTTGCTAACAGTTTTTCCACAATTTGCTAAAACACATTTCTTTCAACCCTCCCCGCTTTTCTCAGAACTGTAAACACATAGTTAAATACTTTCAGCAAATCTCTGTGTTCAGACTTTTGTGTTGCTTTGGTATGTTTATACTTTATAGCATTTTATTGCATATTCACAACTCAGTGACAATTAGGTTACAGCACGACCTACTGTAAATATTGTAAGCAATAGAGTATTTCATATTTGGACCAAAACTGTTCACATTTTTTATTGACCTGGTGATCAAACCAATATAAATCAGGTCGGAGGTCAACCCTTTTGACCAGGTCACAGGTTGTTTAAGGTTGAAGTTTGAATGAAACGATGGAGGACGTGGAAGAGGAAGACCAAGAACAGTTACGATAAATAGTTCAAGTGAATTGGAAAGTACAAAGGTGTGATACATGGGCGGCTACATTTACAATGTAATATATATATTTAGCAGTGAGCTGGTTTTGACGTCCGTGGCAGTCACTCTTGCGTGTGCAGCAACCTGTGGACATGTCAGATGAACACAGTGGAAAAAAGTGTTGTTGCAGTGATTGTTTCAACAACACAGATAAGCTAAGCTGAGGTAACTGTGTTACCCTGGAGTGATGCCCAGAAACAACTACAAGAAGCTTGAACTCGGTGGGCGTATACATTTGCCTTTCATTGCATAGCCTACTGTACAGAGTGGTTTACAGTGAGTGGGCTGCACTGCCCTGCTGCATGTGCAGGGGAGCCAGCTACCATGGTAACCACCTAAACACCCCCCACCCCCCACCCCCACTCCCCCACCCCAACAAACCCTGACCTTCTCCACTGTGTTTGTAATGAAGGTGTAAACTGAGCTGGAAGTCTGCCCAGTCAAGGAATTTAATAGTCATCTGCACACTGCAGATAATGTGTAACCGGGCAAGTTGTTCCATTATCACTTTAATGCAACCTTTTTATTTAAGTGTGTGTCGGTATAGTGTCCATATAGCTGGATTTCTACCCAGAATGACCTACAAACACAAATTTAGTCATTAGTGACTTCTTTAGAATCACCTCTTAAAAACCTGCTTTTATTTGGTGATGTCCCTTTATCATCCTATTGTCCTTATTAACACTATGTCGTCCCTGTAACTTTACATTATTTCTGTTCTTTTGCCTTATCAAATAAAGTTACTATTATTGATATCATTAATTGTTGGGCAGCACCTAATCCACTCTTCACCCTCCAACCCCCACTGGAAACAGGATGATGCTCCTGAGACCCAGATAAACAAACCTCTTCCGAAGGGGTGGGGAGTGTTCTCAAGGGTATCTGACCTGCAACAGGCCAGTAACCTCCCCACGGGTCTGGATGCGGCCTAAAGCAGGGGAGAGCAACTAGAAAAAAAAGGGGGAAATAAATATATAGATATATTATGTACATACATACCGGTATGCTTGTATGTGCATGTGTGCATATCACTCCTCCCTGACCCAGTTGTCCTGACCCACCCAGACACCCCTTTTATTCTTGGGACCCAGTCAGAGATGCCCCCCGACAGCACCAGGGTTTCCCTCCTCCAATTTTTTTTCTTTTTCTTTTCCCTCCCTCTCATCTCTCTCCTTATACACGCACAAGTCTAACAACATCCACACACACACACACACACACACACACACACACACACACACACACACACACACACACACACACACACACACACACACACACACACACACACACACACACACACACACACACACACACACAGTAGTATAACAAAATTGACTCACTGAAATGTTATCATTGCCATAATTATTATTTTATTTATGTATTATTATTATTTTATTTTATTTTATTTTTTGGTTGTTTGTGTGTTGGGTTTTGTCCATGCTGTCTATATTGTCTGGTTATGTTGCTCCTCTTGTTTCTACTGTCCTGTGTCATATGTGTTGTTTGTTAATCACCGAACTTGCACAATAAAGAGTAAGAAAAAAATCATAAAAATCATTTATGGCCATGACCATGGCCATAAATCATAAAATAGTAAAAAGTGTTAAAGGTCCAGTGTGCAATAATTGGCAACGTTTATTGGCAAAATCTGAATAAACTAGGCTACCCATTAATATATTCGTATAAGTGTATAATCGCTATAAAATAAACCCTTAACCCTTCTTTTATATAGTAAGGGTCTTGCTTTAGAGAGTGCCGCCATCTTGCGCTGCCATATTTGTACGGCTACGGCAGCCCGAACGGATTAATCCAGCCAGCCAGAGAGCTTCATGAGTTTTGCGTTTATAAATAAACCAATGAAGAAAAAGGCGGAAGGAAAGAAGAAGGAGTAGGAAACAACAGACATATCGTAAAATGGTTTAGATCTTCACCTCATCGCTCCATGCTCCTGAAATACTCCCAGTCACCCCAGTCCTTGTAAACATGTTTTTCGTCCTCGGAACAACAAAACAAAACAAAACGAAACAAAACGAAACGAAACTAAACTAAACTAAACTAAACTAAACTAAACTAAACTAAACTAAACTAAACTAAACTGTTTGTACCTACAAGCATTGCACCACTTACAGTAACAGCTGCTTTAAAAAAAACGTATTTATGATTTTCAATCAATGATATTGCATTCATATTGATGGTCTTTGGGTTGTGGGTAAACAATCAGTGTACCCACACGGAAATGGAAAGAAGTCAAGTGTGGTTTTTATGGAGAGATGGAGAGGCTGTCTGTATCTCGACACTTGCCGCTCATTGATGCAGGAATATTATTATCGACAGAAACTCTTTATGGAGATGCATCTATCCCCACTGCATTTGAACTGCAAATTCCATGTTTTAGTCCCAGATCATTGCCACTGGCGTGATGACCAAAACGTCAGGGGGACTCTGTGTGAACAACAGGGAAGGACGCCACCCCAGCTCATGCCTCCTTGGCCAAACCACTTAACTGTGAAATTAAGTCCCAAAATGCTCCCCAGAAATCTCACTTGCAGCCTTTTTCAAACAATAAATGTAACTGGACCCAATGATACCTTTGATGATCCTGATCTTCTGTCTTCTGTTGTCCGATTTGTTGGAATAACTTTGTAAGGATGATGCCTTTACTTCCCTCTGATGCAACTAGACTTGACAGCTAACTACAACTAGACAGAGCTATTATGAATGAAATGTATTGGTTACTTAGAGAGTATAAACTCTGGTCACAACCAAAGGATAGGGGCGGAAGCTTTGTCTTATATATAGCCCCCCCTTTTCTTACATATCCATAAAAAAAGCATAGCCTATATATTAGGATCTGGAATATTGTCTATAGGCCTACTCCCATGATGATTCATCTCTCAATCTGAACCAATGTACTGTTTGCAGGCTTAACTGCAGCAAAGGAGGCTATATTTTCATTGTAATATAATCCCAATATCTTCTTGATTCACCACTGGGTGGCATGCTACCAGAGTATATCTTCTTCTATATCTTGAGTGTACAATGCCACATCTTACTGTAATAAAGTCAGAATTGTACAGGCATGGTCAAACATAGCTGTAGGCCTATCCATAAGAGACTATACCTCAAAAAGAGGACCTGGAGCGCTCCAGCTTTAGCAGTTTGAAGAAACAGATAATCATACATAATGGTTATTTAATTTCCTTTTCCTTTCAGTCCATTACCCTTTATACTTTGTCAGTGAACATGTCTCTTGTTTATGACAGACATGATTCTTGTTCTGCAGAATTCCTTTATGCTCTTGTTTTTCTTTTCTTTATCTTTGCTGCCTTGTTGTTTGTTTCATTTGTGTGTGTTTATTTGCAAATAGAAAATGTTGATCACAAAAAAAGTTGGTCTCTGTTCCTTTTTCTTTGTGTAAGTGCATGTGCTCAATCTCCATGGCAGAGCCACTAGGGGGCAGCGCCGCAGCGCCGCAGACATCCGGCTGCCTCCGACCTCAGAGCAGAGAAAGAAGACGGTCTATGGTCACATGAGCAGACGTTCAACGGTGGTGGAAGCGGAAGTACAACGACAACAAGAGGCCGCGATTTGTTAAATTTAAAGACAGTTATCCGTAAAATAACCCGTTAGGGCAGCAAGACAAGGCGCTTGAGGTCGCGCTGCTCGTCGCCGCTTCCCCACCAAGAGCCACCATGACGGCGTCGGTCTTCTTCGGCTGCACCTTCATCGCCTTCGGCCCGGCCATCGCTCTGTTCCTGTTTACCATCGCCCGGGAGCCGCTGAGGGTCATTTTCCTCATAGCAGGGTGAGACTTTTGATTAATACCCATCCAAACATAATTGAGAGAACACCAGTCTATATAACAGCTGGGTGATATCGACACAGCTTCATGTTTAATACAGACAAACAGCTTTTCTACTAGAGCTAGCGTGCTAGCTAACGGCACTCAACATTAGCTTGCTAACTTACCACCGATAGTTCAATTTTCTGATACCGCACTGAACTTTTCTTTACGAGTTGAAGGTGTAAGGTGTTCAGGCTCTCACACACATCCACTAACACCACACGCAGCTCACGTTTGAGACCTGACGTTATCACAAAAAGATAAACTTTTACACTGACCAACTAGAAACATGGCAAACGAGCAGAAATGGGAGTAAAGACTTGGAGACGGGGTCCACGATGCTGATGATCTGAAGACAGTAACACAATTAACCTACAGCAGAAAAGATGTAACTACAAGATGTGTGTCTCGAGCCAAAAGTCACAATTGAATTGAACTGAATAAATGTATGAAAATGGATTATCAAAGTCCTCTACAGGTGTTTTATAACAACTTTGAGCCCACCTTTTTGACTGATGACAGTGTTAAAGTCCAGTTGGGGGAAAAAATAACAACCAGAAATCAA
Organism: Trachurus trachurus; assembly: GCF_905171665.1. NCBI lineage: Eukaryota > Metazoa > Chordata > Actinopteri > Carangiformes > Carangidae > Trachurus > Trachurus trachurus. Next base: position 29,326,619 of record NC_139893.1, read on the forward strand.
AAGAAAGGAGTGCATACTCTCTTTTTAGCTTTTGTTTCGATGATAATTAATAAATTAATCAGATTATTATTCCGGTACAGTTAAACTCATGTTGTGTACAGGCAAGGCAGTAACTAACAAAAGTTGACGGGTTTCTTCATTTATTAAATTGCTGTGTGGGTAAAACATTATTCGTATTATTATTATTTTATCAGTGCAATATAGTGTGAAGACATACAATCAAATAGTAGCCTACAGGGATGCAACATGGGTTATTCACCCTTGTGAGTAAAACATGATACATTGGTATTTTTGAAGACTGAATCAGGGGAAATATATAAAAAGACACATATATATACAGGAACAACAGAAATGCAGTGTGTGATCCGTTGCACAGAGTTATTGAATTAAAGCACAAAACACGGAAGAATCAATAACCAGATGAACTCCAGACCTGTCTGTTGCTAGGCTTTTGTATCATTACTGAATGTATTTCTTTTGTCCTCATCAGGGCGTTTTTCTGGCTGGTGTCTCTGCTGCTGGCCTCTCTGGTCTGGTTCATCTCTGTCCAGATCAGTAACAAGGACAGTGAGGCGCAGCAGAAAGGTCTGCTCGTCTTTGGCGTGGTTCTGTCTGTCCTGCTGCAAGAAGCCTTCCGCTTTGCCTACTACAAACTGCTGAAGTAAGTCACTGCCATGGCTGCCTGGTGGTTTTACACACAACACACACTCTGCTGTAACACTGACAGGGTCTGTCTTACTACATTCATCTTGAATCTTTACTCAGTGATGAGTGTTGGTAGATCGTTTTCACACCTTTTCAATTTAGGCTTTTTCCATCATGATTTATTGGCTTTCATGCATTTCCACAAATCTTTGTTCACTGTTGCTGACAACATGAGAATTCTCACAATTGAACAAGTCAAAGTGTGTGTAGATATGATGCAGATATACTGAAGGGGTCTGTGTTACATTTGGAAATTGTCATTCATTTAGTGAAAATACGACAGTCCTTTGGTTGTCGGGGCAGCAACTGAACTTTCATATTGGAACACCTCATGAATAAGTGACAGTGCTTTCCAAATGAATGGGCCATATGAAGTGAGAGAAGCGAAACTGGTTGTTAATTCCTTAATTCAAAGACAGCACTGGTCTGGGTTGATGAATGGTGGAGAGCGTAGTGTGAACAAACACTTGAATGAATCCTCAGATGGATCACAACTTCCAGTTTGGACTTTCACACTAAAATCAAGGAGGATGCAGAGATTGGTGGGATTTGTGCCCATCTGCACAATTCATCATGTGATCACACAAGTTCAACTTTAACTTGGTTGGAAGGCTCGTGATGCAGACGATGGATTATAGTGGATTACTATATTAAAAAAACGGTCCTTTTGATCTTTTGACCAGAACGCCCACTGGTGGCCTGACCACTCGTTCCCAGCATGTTTACCTTCTCTGGTGTCAAACTGTCCCAGTTTCCCACCTCCATGTCTCTTTCTGTTAACGGCTCATTGTTAGAGCTCAGATCACCTTCCACTTGCTGACATAGATTTTTGTATTATTCTTGTTCTTGTTTACAGCATCACAGTGAAACTAGGAACTGAGATGCTGATGTGCGTGTGTGTGTGTTTTCCTGCAGGAAAGCCAATGAAGGCCTCCTCGCCCTCAGTCAGGAGGAAACCATGCCTATCTCCATACGGCAGCTGGCCTATGGTACACTTCCTCTGCACCACACACACATATACTGTATATAAACAGTCTATGATCCATATCACAACCTATTTGATATTATTAGTGACAGGTAAAACAATTAAATAATGATTTAATTACCTGCTTCCTCTGTGTTGTCTAATCTCAGTGTCTGGCCTCGGCTTTGGCTTCATGAGCGGAGCGTTCTCGGTGGTCAACATCCTGGCCGACTCCGTGGGGCCAGGAACTGTCGGCATCCACGGGGACTCGCAACACTACTTCCTGTCCTCAGGTACTGAATAGTTTACTGGGTAACTAGTGTCCAGACATAAATGTGTTTACTATGTCATCTCCATCTCCACCGATGCGTCAATCCAAACTGAATAAATTGAGGCAGGTTAAGGAGAAGTAGTTACAACAATAAGGTGGAGTCCTAACACTCTTCCTGTTTCAGCCTTCATGACCATGGCCATCATCCTGCTCCACATGTTCTGGGGAGTCGTCTTCTTTGACGCCTGTGAGAAGCAGCGCTGGTGGGCGGTGGCTGCTGTCGTCGTTAGTCACCTGGTGGTGTCCTGTCTGGTGAGTGTGGCTGATGGTCAGGGTCGAGTCCATATGAAGACAGTTGGATGAACTCAGCTCTTCAGTATGGTTGAGCTGATTTATAATATATTTCCTGTCTCATGCAATATTTCATTGAAAAAAACAATACAGTATTGTAATTTAATGTACTATTAAATTATATTAAAAAAGATGTGGAACTTTACAGAAATGCTTAAAATGATGCCATTATAATATCCTAATAACCTGCAGTTGTGGACTGTTTGCAGGTGTATATTTATGTTTTGTGCTGACCTCCATTCCCTCTCTTCCCCTGCAGACCTTCCAGAATCCCCAGTACGTCGCCAGCCTCGTCCCCACCTACGTCATCCTGTTCCTGATGGGCATCTGGGCGTTTTACTCGGCCGGCGGCTCCCTCCGGAACCTCAAACTCTGCCTGACCTGCAAAGACAAGGACTTCCTGCTCGCCAACCACCGGCCCAGATAACGCAGCATGCGGGGCAGCGAGCGTGCAGGACTCTATCCAAAGATCCCCGGGTTTCACACACACACACCTACACACACTAGATAGAAGGAACGGGGGAGTGTTAAACCTGTGTTAATCTGAAAATGACCTGCAATCTGAAAACGATAGTAAAGGAAGTGCGAGTTTGTGAAAGAAAATAACGAAGCTCAGAGGCTCAGTTTGTTTGTATGTAATGAGACGGTTTTGTTCAACAATCCAAACTATCTTTATTTGGCCAATAGTGTCCCTTGTTTGTCGCCTGGTGCTCTCAAAGAAACAGATGAACAAATCTGCAAAAGATGTTGTAAGCCTCACAGAGACCACGCTCTTTACACCCTTCACTTATTTCAATGTTTCCTGAGGGTGGATTTATCAGTTTGGAACAAAACAAATTCTTTGTGTATATATATCGATGCATTTTTGAATTCCCTGATGTGTAGATAGTTAGAAATTTTAACCTTTTTTCAAGTTGTGATACACCATCTGTAGTGCGTGAGAAGTTGCCTTTGACTCTAAATGAGCGCAGATTTACACAGGAGCCGAGAGTGGACATGGCTGGTTATTTATTTATTTTTTAACCCGGATTATCCTCTGATCAACACTCAGTTCTTCCTCTGAGACAAAAATTACACCATCACGACTCGTGGTAGTAAATGATTTTACTTTGAAATCAAACAGCGCAGCTACTAATTTGAACAGGTTTTTCTCCTGTTGTCTCGAATCACCTGAGCAGTAAATACATAAACATGAACCACAAACTCTGATCAGTTCCGATTTCTATATTGAGCGTACGGAAATCCCAAGCGGTAACCATGTTTTATCTTAACCTCAGAATAGCGTACCATTTATGTACTATTTTCTTTTTCTCCTGCGTGCAAACACACACACAACACTGTAAACGCATTAATGAGAACATGATCAGGCTCAGTGATCTTTGAATGTTTGATTTCTTTGTTGCCTTTTTTTTTTTTAATGTTTAGTTGTTTGTGTGCGAGCGCAGGAGCCGACGTGAACAGTGTCCAATACTTTAGTAATTCCACAGTATGAATGTTTTCCTTTGCACCTGGTTTTTGTTTTGCTGTCGGACTCCATGTACAGTTTGTATAGACCACAGTCTGCTGTGGTTCATGATGGGGAGGGGGGCTGTTAGCAACGAGTTAAAGATGTAAATTTAAACTTTCTGTGTTCAGTGTCTCTTTTTCTATTTGGCCTTTTCACACAGGTACAACAGAGAGGAACATTCGCCCAGTTCAGTTTATTAGAAGCCCCAAGCTGAAACTGTCATATACAACAGTATCTTGCCCTTATTAATGCATATGAGGAGGACATATTAATAAAAAGATATGTCCTAGGAGGATTGGGTTCATGTTTCCTGCTAGATGATTTGTAAAAAAAAAAAAAAAAAAGGTTGTCTGAAATAACTCAATGTCACAGGATTGAGTGTAGTAAGTAGTAAGAGGTAGTGAACTCTTTGGGTCATTCTCTGCACTGGTTTTCTGTCTTTCAGTGCAAGCGCAATGCATGATGATGTACTACTTGGTTACTGACCATCGGATAGTAGGAGTCTACGATGTAAGGTAATTTGTTGCTCCACATTAAGACAGCACAACAAAAAGGCAAACTCCTTTTTCATTGAGTGTGCAAGTTAAAATTGTTATACATGGTATTTAAAAAAAAATATTTTTTGACATATTAATGTGGAAAAGTTACATATAACTTAAAGATAGATCTGACATCTCAGCTCTGCTGCTGCTGCAACATCTAACTTAATACAGAAAACATAAATCTAAGGAAGACAATCAGTCATTTCATGGGAGCTTTAATGAGCTGTCTGCAGGACACAAAGCAGGCGCCAGGTGTCCAGTGGTGTGTGTGTGTGAGAGAGTGAGTGAGAGAGAGAGAGATGTGTTGTATGCTTAGGAGAGATGCCTTCATGTCTGTGCAGAGGAGGCGCTGGAGCAGTGGTGGCTGAGACACTGCAGAGGAATCAGAACTCACTTTTTTTTTTAAAGGTTCCTTCTAAAACTCCTTTAACTTCCCTCCATCCCACCCCGACCTGTTCCTTCGTTCCTCCCGTGGTCCTGTTTCCATTTATGAAAGCAGACACCTCCCAGCTGGGCCACACAAAGGCCGTCGGGGGTCTCTGAGGGGTTCAGTCAGTCAAAGGCCTTTTTTAACCCAGACAGTGGACAGACAGACGGACGCACACAGGAAGTTTCTCTCCTGCCTAAATCCGGACTTTCACATGCAAATGCAGCCGGTGACTCCAGGGTCATTCACCACCAGAAGTGAGGGATTCACTCCTGAGTTTTGTGTTTCCTGTCTCGAACCAGAAGGTCATGTGTTTGAGTTCAGGTCAGGTCGTCTCACCTGAGCAGCGACCACAGCGGGTAAGTGGTGTTTGGTATGATGGCCCCGAGAGCTCGATGCACAGCTGCTTAAGGAGACGCATGCAAACACAAATGTAGTACAGATTCAGAAAACAACTTCATTAGTTTGACCACACATGCAAAACTCCCAACACAAAGGAAGTGTTTCCTTGGACACAAAAAAGTGACACACCTGGCTAAAGAGTAATGCTAAGCTAACAATATTAGCAACAATATCTGAATTGTGTGATATTGACTTTATATTAAAACCAAACAAATTGATGACTTATTTTCAAACACTGTTAGGTAGCTGTGTTCACAACTTCTAAAGTCAAGAGGCATTGGATTAAAGTACACCTGACATTGTCTTTGTTCATTTGTGGAAACACTTGTGTTGTCAATTGATGAAGTTCTTGTCTGAACTTGTAGCGTTTGTTTCTTTGTATGTGTTTTCTTAAGTTTCAGTGCATTGAGCTTCAGGGCCACCACACAAAACAGGCTGGAACAGTTTGGGGAAAAGAAAACAGACTTTCAACTACTGTAGGCTGCACCTGTTTAATAGCAAAGTAAAAATGACAGTAATTTTCTCTAATTTTTATTCTTGTAGAGACATAAGGTTGGTGGGTAAATCGGTGTTTAGGAATTACACTGAAGTGCGTTTAGGATAATTTTCCTCCACAGGCTCTTTTGATGCACAACTTATTGTGAGCCAGGAGAGGGCGCTGTTTTCACGGCTGCTGCCCCATTTAACCACGACTCAAAAGGTGTAATAGGCTACCGGTACACAGGTTTGATTCCTGCTATTTCAAGACTAGAAGCCTCCTCACTGGGTTCAGTGTTTTTTTCATCAATATATTATTATCAAATTCAACTTGTTTCTTATTCAGCCTACATTTTCTTCAAATTAACATTTGTACAATCAGCTCAAATAGCCTACATAAAATTTAAACAAAAGAAAAAAAATGGTAACACATTACTTGACGGGTGGCCGCATAGATAAGGTGTAGATTCACGACGGCTTCATAAGGCATGACTCAGCATTCATAACATTCAGCGTTCATCAGGTTACATGGCTATGGAATAACGAACTAGGACATTTTTTCAAAATAAAAGTCCCCTAATTGCGCCTGGAAATACAAGAACAATATCCCCCAGTTCAGTATTCTATTGCAATGGTTCATGAAGGCCTCATAAAACAGCTGCGAATGCATAGTGTGTTCTCCAGATGTTTCATCAAAGTTCCTTTATAGCACCTGGAAGTACTGGGACAAAATAGCAACTAGGCTACACTGTAATTAAAGTCATATGCAAAATGTATACATTGTTTGCTTCATTCCTGTTACCCAACCATTTAAGTGGTATATAGTAATGTGACAAAGTAACATTCATAAACCATCCATGAATTAACAAATAGCTATGATGCCTTCACTGACTGTATAGCCTATTACAAAGTGACATACAAAATAACATTCATAAGCGATTCATGAACCATTGTAAATGAATGCTTAAAAGGGATATTTTGTTCTTTTATTTCCAGGTGCAATCAGTGGACTTTTATTTAAAAAAAAAAAAAAAAAATCCCAGTTCGTTATTAGCAATGTATCCTGATGTATGAATGCTCAGTCATGCCTTATAAATCAGTCGTGAATGCATTACGCAACACCTATGAAAGGTCTGAATGTGCATCCACCACTCAATTAAAGTGACCAAAAAATACACTTGGAAAAATGGATCAATAAGTCGGATTATTGACTTCTTCATAAATCGCTTATGTGTTTATAACCAACAATGTATCAATAATAAGTTGAAAGTTTGTAGTGAAAATTATTTCACTTGTGAATATTAAATGTTCCTAGTAAAATTTGGAGGTATCCTTGATCTCCTACCCTGTCATCAGCGTTACCTTCACAGTTTGTGTTCGGCCCCGCCCACCCGAGCATATTTTATGTTAATGAGCAGGTGCAGCGGTTCTTGAGGCGCGCGCCGGGCCGCCTCGGGGATGAGCCGGATGGAGCAGCGCAGGGAGCAGCGGGAGTCCAGCCGGAGGGTTTTCACCAGGTGATGCTGCCCAGACCCGACTGACTGCGGCGGATCCGCGAAACACGAATGGATCCCTATTTCAGACGTAGCTGGAAAATTCTTCTCCAATTATTATCTTTGTATTTTATCCTAATTTATCAAGGTGAGTCGCCTCTTTTTTAATTGAAAGTGGAGAAGTTTCAGAGAAGGCTACTTTATCTTCCACCTGTGCTTTATGTGGAAGCTCAGCTGTTTAAACTGTTTCTCATGATTGTTTATTTAGTTTCTCCAATTACATCAATTTTTTATTTCGTAGTCTTAATTTTCTCTCTGTATATTTATTTTGATTCCAGCTCATCTTTCCTGGGGTGTTGAGACAGTGAACGTTTCTAACTGGGATGAATTTAATAAGTGAGTTATCATTATTATAATGTATTATTCCTTTTAATATTTAGCAATTGATCATTTTGTTATTTTATCATAATTTGTATTATTTTAGTTTGGTGTTATTAACATGATATCCTTTTTTTTTTTTTTTTTTTACATACCTGCATAACTACATTTGTGTGCAAAAGTTTTAGTCACTAATAGTAAACTATAAATTAGTATAATAATAGTCTAACAGTTCTTGTCAGTGAACTTAACACAAACCTAAATCAGACCAGTGTTTGCCATTGAAGCTGTCTCTGTTCTCCTCAGTTCACCTGTTGTTCAGGTACGTCTCAGCACTTAGTTTGCTTCAGGATCTTGGAGAACTTTATTTTAGTCTGGAACTTAATTAATTTTAGTCTGGAACTTGATTTAGTCTGTCCCAGAGTCTTCTGTCTCCTCATATGATCCCAGCCTGTCTCCATGATGTTGAGATCAGGGCTCTTTGGGAACTAGACCAGCTGTTGCAGAACTCCTTGTTCTTCTTGTCTCTGAAGACAACTATTTATGTCTCTGGTTGAGAGTGGACTCATTGGACTTATTGGACTCATTATCCTGTTGCGCAATGAACTTTGAGATCAATCAGGTGTTTCCCTGATGTTACAGAGTGATGGATGAGAATCTGAAGTGATTAAATCATTTACACAGCGCTTAAGGATATTCCCACAAGATATGATCTATAATCATTTGAAATTGTAATAATCACATGATCTGAATTAATGTCAGAGGCTAAAGTGCTGGATTATGTTTTTAAGCAAATTTAACTATTCTGCTCATGCAATGTGAATATTTCAGAATTTATTTCAAAATGAGCGATGGTCAGTAGTTTCTGACACCAGATGATAGTGGCTGATTAATTGATTATTAAACTACTCACTAATTGACAACAGGTTGTTTGGTTGGCCGGTAGCTTTTTATTTATTTATTTTTTTTGTAATTTAATTTAACTTTTTTATTGTTGGCTGTTTGGTTGGTGGTGGGTTTGTGGTGTCCTGTGGGGGGTTGGATTGGGTGGGTGGTTGGTGGGGGGCTGCCGCAGGAACAAACCTCTCCTTGTTCTCTCTGTCCCAGCAGCGGGAGCAGCAGGATAAAGCAGCAGAAATGGGACACCGCTTCCCAGGGAGGACAGGTAGGCAGCCGCATTGATCACTGATGGAGCTGCTTTAGGTGGCAAAACACTCAGCCAGAGATGACCAAAAAATCTGCACCACTCATAAACCTCTCAGAAGCTTTTATTTGAATAATTTGGACTCAGTATTCCCATTTTAAACATCCAGTATTTTCATTATTTGCTTATAGAGTCACAGACGGTGGCTGTTTAAGTATAGATGTACAGTAAATTATATACATTTAGATATACACAAGGACGCAATCATATGAGGGGTAGCTGCAGGTTTTCAACAAGCTTTCGGAAGGATAAATGCACCATAGAGATTTCCGGGGTCATATTTTGATACCTTAGAGGTATGGTTTAGTTTTTATTGTAAAGACTTTGACCTCTAGGAAAAAATACAAATTTCCCAAGTGCTTTGGCTGAAACTGAATCTGGATGACATATAAAGATACACAAACATACTTATGCAATCGTTCCCTACATCAGCATGTAAGGTAAAAGTAAAATTTGTGCGTCATTTTTTTGTTGTTGTCCCTCCCTCGGAAACAGACGTGTAAGGGAGTCCCAGCAGGGATATACAGTGGCTGCTCTGTTGTCTCACCCTTCCTGTATCAGAGCCTCCATCAACCTGAATGTTGTCCCTCCTTTTGTTTGGTTTTCCTTTGGCTCAGGGAGGCGTGAGAATCCTGCCCAAACTATGGTGGCTGGTAAATGAACAAAGCAATTAGTAGCACAGGTCACAGGTCACAGGTATGGAGAGTGGCTCTATCTCATGTTAGATCTCTTAGCACACGATGGGTCGCTCACAATTCAGTCAGTGCATCTGGGTTGTGTCCGTGTTTGACCTTCTCAGTTTCAACATCTTTACTGATATGATCATAATTTATACTCACCCACCCTTCACCTCTGCCATCTGCTTTGTCCCCACTTTTTGAGATTGAAGATTTGGTTTGAGAACTCAGAATCCAGGGAGGCTCAAACTGTAGAAACGGAATGCTTGCCAAAATCTTTAAACCAAAGCTGCTAGATTTCATTAGATATCTGAGGAGTATCAAAATCTAACAACTTTTGTGCCAGAAATATTCCAGATAGCCTGTTTTTTCCCCCTGGTGTTTTATCCCTCTGAGATCTCTTTCAAAAATGTTTTAATTTTGCCAGATCACAGGAAAAAAAGATCACAAAAACACACAAGGCAGGTAGGGTGGGGTGGGGTTGGCGGCTTGGATGGGAAAGCGGGGCTGGAAGTCACAGAGGAGTCGTTAATGAAGGGTGGATGACAGGTCTTTTCTGTCCAGCCTCTTCTTTTCCCAGCGCTGCCTTAGTTCCATCTTCACCGGTCGGGACTCTAGTTTGGCAACGACCTACATAATTCTGAGAGGAATTTTTTTCCTTAACAAAACACAGAATTGTGAAGGTTTTGGGTGTCCTATGTTTTAATCAAATCTTTATTAATCTGTCACCTGAGAGCTGAGCTTCTTTTTCAGATTTGCTTGATATCATATGAAACTCATAGGATTAATTAAAAATATCCACTGGCTTAGCAGTGTACAGCTCCAATGTGAAAATGTCAGTTTTAATATCTTTGGTTGGAAGAAGCTCCGAGACATTGCTAGGATCATATTATGACTGTGAGGTTGTGTATGAGTTACCTGTTGATGGAATTTCTCTCTTTGAAGGACGTCCAGACAGAAGTTGCCGCATTAGACACCAATACATCTTCCTCCGGTCGTCCACTGGTTGGCCAGTACACTACATCCAACATGACGTCCAACGTGAGGACACCAACGCCCTCATGGACCCTCAGTTCGGACCAGTCATCTACAACCACAGCTAGTCAAACACCATCAAGAACACTATCAGACAGTCAGTCACCAGGCAACACAACACAAACCAGCCAATCACCAAGAAGAAAAACACAACCCAGCCAATCATCAGGCAACACAATGCCATCCAACCAATCACCAACAACCTTGGCACCAGGCTGGCAACGACTAGGCAGCACGACACCTGCCATTAAATCTCCAACAAAGGTCGGAGTCCCTAGCCAATCACCAACCACCACAGTACCAAACAGCCAATCAGCCACCAGAACAACACCACTTAACCAATTACCAACCACCACAGTACCAAACAGCCAATCAGCCACCAGAACAACACCACTTAACCAATCACCAACCACCACAGTACCAAACAGCCAATCAGCCACCAGAACAACACCACTTAGCCAATCACCAACCACCACAGTACCAAACAGCCAATCAGCCACCAGAACAACACCACTTAGCCAATCACCAACCACCACAGTACCAAACAGCCAATCAGCCACCAGAACAACACCACTTAACCAATCACCAACCACCACAGTACCAAACAGCCAATCAGCCACCAGAACAACACCACTTAACCAATTACCAACAAGCACAGCACCAGCCAGAAAACCATTTGGCAGCTCAAAGACAACCAGTGCAACACCAAAATCCAGCCAATCAGCTACTTCTTTAGTACTAGCCAGCCAATCACCAGGAATCACTGCCCCAGTCAGTCACCCTCCAGTGAGCAAGGCGCCATCCAAGACCTTATCTGACCATTCAGGAGAAAGCCAATTACCCCAAAGCCAATCAACAACTGGCTCAGAAACATCTAACAAATCACTGCTCACCTCAACATCACATCATCACTCTCCTACCAATTCATCACAAACTGGTCAATCAATAACCACCACCACATCACACAGCATAACGTCTCATAACCATTCACTGTCAAGTGCAACACCATTCGACCAACCCCTAACTAGCCCAGAATTACCAAACCAATCATCACATGGTCCAGTGTCACCAGCAAGTGGGGACTTTTCACCAGAGGAACGTCCAGTCAATATTTCACTACTCACCAGGCAGGCGAAGGAAGCCCTGAGGTTGTCCCGTCGTAGGATTTCAGGTGGGTTTATACAGTGATACAGATACTGCGAAATACCACTCTCTGTGTGTACAAGTACATGAGTGATTGTCTGTGTGTGTGTGTGTGTGTCGGACCTTGACAGTAAAGTAGGTGATAATCACCACAAATGTCCAAATGCTTCTAATAATCTGATTTAAAACACCTGTGTGTCAGCCTGCCCTCAGAGGTTGCCATGGTGATTTTACCTGCTTAGATAGATATGCAGCCTAAAAGTACCGCTCAAACTAATGCTTACAACTGAAAACATCTCTAACTGTAATCACATGAGGTGGTCTGTGTTTGTGTGTGTGGGGGTTAGAGAGAAAGAGAGAGATTGTGTTTCAGAAAGACATTATATAAATGTATGGGAAAAAGGTGTCAGAAATATCAGTGAAGCTGATAAAGTGCAGAGATATCAGAAGTCCCTGATTAATACGTGTATCTCAGCTGTGGTTCTGGCTTGAAGCTCAGAGATTGCCACAGCAAGGGAAATATAGAAAACACACGCAGAGACACGAACATGCTACAAATTCTGGTCAATGCAACACTTTTGTTCAATGCTTCTTGACTGGGAAACTTGTGAAGACGGCAACCTGTTAGTGGTGTTTAAAAATAAGGTGAGTTTGGTTGGTTTATCATAATGTCAAAATCACATGATTCAGAGCTATATGAGCTTAGCTTTAGCCTTTAGCTAGGTCCATTACTTTTATGTGTCTCCAGAAACACTTTTGTGATGTGAGTTTTTTCAGCTCATTGTCAAATTAATGTTGTTGTTTTCCTGAATTTGTAGCATGTTTGTGTTTTTGCATATGTTTTCTTACGCTGTAGTGTATTGAACCCTGAAGCCGAATTTGAATTTAGCACCTGAGAGTTGACTAATGTAGCTTCATCAGAGAAACAGGCGAGCCTTGTGTTTAACTCGCCTAGTAAGAGTGAACAGAAGGAAAATAGCTCTTATCTCATTCATCGATACCCTTTACCCCCACTCCCCCATCCCTCCAACCATCCCCAGCACAAACCTCCTTATCATACCTGTGTTTGAGTGGGACGTGGCTGACTGGGCAGACATGCTGTAAGCCCACTGAGCAGATGTTGTTACAGCAGAATGAGGAGCCGTCGTTTGGTGTCTGGTGGTGCGTTCAGTGACTGGAACATTTGTTGGGACTCAACAGTGCTGATAAGTCGGGGGTGGGGCAGACAGATGGCGCCTTAAGCTTAAAGTTTTGACTGCAAACTCTCTAAGTCATTCATGTTTTCCAGTGGTTCTTCAGGACAAAAAAAAGAGAGACAAATTTTGTTGACACAAATGATATGATGAAGTACTGCTGTTTGGGACCTCCAGGGGTCTGGGGCTCCTGGACATTTGCCCAAATTGCCAATTTGGTAATCTAGCCTTGATGTACTGAGACAGTTTCTGACATTTGACACAGTCAAATTTAAGTCAGATTCAGGTGAAATTTAGATGATATAGCTGAAATATGTATCAATGAAAGACCCTGGAAACGTTAAATGATGCCTTGCGTTGCAGATGAGCACCAGCAGTAACAGTGTGTCTGTTTTCTCTCAGCGGAGCGGTGTGCCCTTCCCTGTCTGAACGGTGGACTGTGTGTTCAGACGGAGATGTGTGACTGCAGCTTGTATCAGGCCACAGGACACAGATGTCAGACAGGTGACTCACACACCTGATGTTCTTCTTTTTACAGTCTTTACAATCTCACTCACTTTGAAAGTTTTAAAAACAATTGTCTTAAACCGTTATAATATATAAACTTGAAACAGCATCAGGAGTCATCTTCACAGCGTGAAATTAAAACAGATGAGTGAAAAATAGTAACAGCTTTGCCAATTAAAATAGATTAAATTTTAACTTTTTTGTTCATTTGTTTTTGTCCTGTTGTAATGTGCAGAAACATTAATCAATGCTGCACTTAATTAAGGAAAAAACTTTTTTTTTTAAGGGTTGCTCATTTTGTGCACAGGGGTGTGGACTTGTTGGTCCTTCCAAATTGAAAATGTACTTAACGAAATGCCCAATTAACAGAGTCTCATTTTCACTAACAAGGGATTTACCTCCAAATCTTACACTTTAAAAGCAGGAGATAATTACATGTGCTTGCATTACAAGGTTACTTCATTGTCATTTTCTTGATAGCGCAGTTGATAGAGCAGTAATCCTTTGCATTTTTGCATAAACATTTAAGTTCTTTTAAGACTCTTTTAACTCATTGTTTAATCCTGAACCCAATTTCTGATTTAATCCAGTTGAAAGTAGGATGAGTCCAAATAAAAAAAAACACACTGATCCACTGTTTACATCTAAAAATGATTAACAGACCATTTAACAGTTAATACTTCATTTCTTTCTTCTTGAGAAAATAATCGTGTTCATTATTGAGGAAGCTGGATTGATGGAGTGTTTGCTGTAGCAGCTCTCTTGTCTGAGGTAAATGCATAATTTCATAACCATCTTCCTCTTGTCCAGTTCCAAATCCTGGCTTCGAGAGGGAGATGACCTGCAGGACGTGGGGTCAGTACAACTTTGAGACCTTTGATGGCCTTTACTACTACTTCCCCGGTCGATGCACATACACGCTGCTGAGGGACTGCGAGGACACCACCCAGGCCAGCATCGTTGTCCAGGTCAGTCCAGACCCGTCTGCACCAGGACGAAACAAATCCTCCAGACTTGAAGCTGCCCAGAAGGTTTCGCTTCGACGCTTCCAGTCGAGGAAAGTTTGGGCTCCTGCTCTAAAGCACACTCTCCTCACTGATTTCAGCCCGAGCCCGAGGAAAAGATTTACCCTGAAGATTAGTGAAAGCTATCTGGTTATTAGAGTCAATTACCATTAAATACTGCAATTACCCACTATGCCTTGAAAGCATCTGCAACAGACTGGGACTTTGTTCCCCTAAAAGGCAGCAGATACTGTAGCGGTGTATGGGAAAACCAAACCAGCCAGGGAACATGAAAGGAGCCTTATGCATTATGATTACTGATAGAAGATTAATACCAATATTGATAACAATGAGCATTTCATGAGCAGAAGTAAAATACAGAACAGCACTGATAAAATCTGACAGCCTCAACATGTCAGACCAGAATAAGATGACATTTTCTTTTGTAGTAGTCAATACCACACCTTGCTCTGGAATGCTTCAAGATGGCAAGCTTGTGTGTGTGTGTGTGTGTGTGTGTGTGTGTGTGTGTTTTAGGGTCAAGTTTCAGCATTTATACCAGTCCTTTAGGGAGCTTCAGTTCTGGAGTAACTGGTTCAGTATTTGTACCTGCTGTTCACAAGAAAGACATGACAGACACAACAAGATCAAAATCAGAGTTTTCAAATGAGAAGGTGTAATGTCAAAAAACATCTGTCCATCTCTCAATACTTTGTGATTTCAATCCCTTCTCTGTGGCACCAAGCCCGTTGGTTCCTGCTAAAGACAGACATCATTCAAACTGACATGCATATACAGCATAGAAAACTGCTGTGACTGACGATATTGGTGCATAGTGCTGCTAATTTATTATGGACTGTTTTCAGGGATGGATTAATCTATTTTAACTGCTTTAGTCTAGCTGCCTATTGTGTCATGTTGTCTATCCAGCCATTGCACTCCAATGGGAACAGTATCTCAGTAAAAGTAAAGATGGAACTTCATGGCAGAAAGCGCCAAAGTTGGCACAAACACTCACCAGGATTGAGAGATTTTAGGGGGTCAAAGGTCAGAGATCAGGGCCACAGTGGCCACACACAACATGATTTTTGCCTTGTTAACGCCTTAGCTCAAGAACCCTTCAAGGATATTCCTTCAAATTTTGCACAAATGTTCATTTGAGCTCAAGGACAAACTGATCCCATTGCAAAATGGTCTGACAATATGTTAGACATGAAGATAGATGAAGAAAGATGTGAAAAGAAACTTTGTTGTACGGGAGTATGAGTTCTGATTTATCTCCAGATTAGAGACCATGCAAGATGTCCTCACGCTGTTGACCCACAGGTTGCAACAATTCATTCTGGTTTCCAACAGGCTCAAGTAGCATCTTGTTGTTTGCAGGTCCACAATGATCCGGACTGTGGCTCCGCCCCCTACACCTGCCAACGATCAGTCAGCATCTTCCTGCCGTGGGAGGGTGAAGTCCAGCTGCATGCCACCAACGTAACCTTCAAAGGCCAAAGGTCAGCAGTTTAACACAAGGCATCAAAAATGTTTTATTTCTGCATCAGGACAGTCGTTTATTTCAAAGGTCAGTGGCATATCCATTCTCACTGTGGATTCATTGTCTCTGTCTTTAGTTTGCAGCTGCCTTACCACATACATGACCTGCAGCTGGAGCATATCTCGCAGTATGTCCTGGTGACGCAGGAGCATGGCTTCACGCTGGCCTGGGACGGACGCAGTGGCTCAGTCTACATCAAACTCAGCCCAGAGTTTGTTGGAAGAACCTGCGGCCTGTGCGGTAACTTCAACGCAGACGTTCAGGACGACCTGAAGACCAGCTATGGTAGGATCATGTCTGTCCATCATGTCTGACAGTTAAAACCTAGTTAGATCCTGCTTCATGCTAAAATCTTTTAAATGCAGAAAGACTTACTGTTAGTCGCTTACTGGAATTATCGCTCGTAAAATCTGCCCGTGGGGCGTGAGACCTGAATCCAACTGGATCAGATTATAATCAGTCAGCACTTAACCACAAACAAATCCTGGTGTACACACATCCAGACAGATTGTAATCTGATCAACACGACCATGTGAGGATGCATTTTACTTCATTACCAAAAAGGTTAATGCAAGTCTGGAAGTCCAAGTACAGTAGCTGTGATGACAGAAATAACCAATAAGCAGAACAAAGAGTCCCCATTGATCATTTGTAGCTCTTTAAGCTGTCATGTTTTAAATTCCTGATACTTTTTTTTTTTATTATTTAATAAAAATTATCTTTAGTTAACAATCTCCCAGGTGACACAATCATCTCAATTGAAGAAAAACAAATAGGTTGTTTTTTGTGCCTCACACCAACCAGTCTCTCAGATTGTGCAATGTGCATCACTTGATTAATACTCATGACATTCAAGTCTTGTGATATAATTCTTTCAAAGCACTGAGATAAACTACATCCTGTGGCTGCATGGCAAGTTATTGTATCCTTTATGCAAATGTATAGCATATATATAAATGTAAAACATAGTACATGTATTTTTAATTAATGCACATTATATATGTAAATAACACATGGAGTCTATTATTCACATTTATATGATATATGTCACACACATATATTGCATATATGCGTCAAAAGGATCTTAGCTATTTATATGGTAGTAGTAAGTTTACAGTATATCCATAGTTATTTGTATGCATAGCTCATATTGTACAACAAAGCTCAGTGGCATATGACTGTTAATATCTTATATGTAATATAAATAAAATAAATATATGAAATATAAAAGACAGGCATATCTCAGAAATAACATAAGTACTATGTAGTATTAGTATATATGATTTACATGTAAACACATCTGCATATGTGTTCACATATATGATCAAAACATGACACAAAGATTCATTATGTATGTTATGTATTTTCCAAAGATGTATACAAACTCTACAATGGCTATATCATATATGTTATAAAATGATATCTTTATATATCCACTGGATGTATATATGTGATATTGCCTTATATATGACATACATGGCAACATATTCCTCTATATATGCCATATTTTACATTTCCATGTTGTATGCTTTGAAAAATATTGCACGTTGGAGTAAATAAATACAACTTGTTCTTGCTATTGCTTCACAGCTCTCTCCATTATAGCAGTTCACTTTCTGTCTCTCCCAGGTGTGCTGACCCATGACCTAGAGATGTTTGGGAATAGCTGGGTGGAGACGCAGCCACACCAGGCCCGATGTCCCATGGTGCCCTCTGGCTTCGCTTCACCCTGTGCTGCAGTTGAAGCCCATGTCCTCGTGGTAGGGAGTCTGCAGAAAAATAACTAACAAGCACAATAAAAACAACACAGAGATGTGTCTGACAATGGGCTCATGTCAGTGACGCTGTGGGTAAATAAAGTGAACTGGCAACTGGCAGTGGAGCTTAGAGTCAATGCTGGACCTGAAAGTTATGGACCCAAATTCAGATGTATTTCAGATGACATAACAGAGTAATAGTTAGTTCCTTGATTGTATATGTTTGAACAAATATATTAGGCTCCATTGTTTCTAATAAAACTTTAATAATATTTATCCTTTAATTGTATTTATTTATCATGCAGCTTAACTTATTCGATTAATTAAAGGAAAACAGTAGCTTATTTAGGCCCCAGAAATCACATTGTCGTGATTTTGTGTTTTGTGTCTTTAGTTGTAAATGACCATGTTGAGTGATGAGTGAAAAACTGTATATGTGTGTGTGTTTGTGGCTGCAGAAAGTGGAGGAGGTGTGTGCGATGCTTCTGGATCCACCATTTGAGAGCTGCCATGAATTTGTCAGTCCACTGTCCTACATGGCCAGCTGCTCCAACGACCTCTGCACGTAAGAACAACGCCCATCACCTACCTTATTAAGTTCTGGCTTTGGTGCCTCCTTTACTAGTATTGCAGAGAGGAATGCATTTAGAAAAAAACAAGTTGAAATAAATAAATATCCAAAGACCTGCTTGGTGCCAAACTAGATTAAGCAGTTACTTTCCACAGGACATTCATGTCAGGTAAGTTATTGTGGTCATTTGAGATGTGTCTTAAGATTTCTGCCATTCTGTCTATGTCCACAAAGAAGATTGATGGCCTTAATCCATGATCCTGAAGGTGCCCTTCTTCTGCAAGTAACATCGGCCTTGGCAGTCTATCACGCCTCTGGCCGGTTTGGAAGAGTTTCATTCTTCTGTTTCTGTCTCTGCAGTTTCAGATACAGCTGCCTACACCACAACAAACTCTTCGGGTTTAGTTTTCCATTTAAAGCCATCATGGACACAGCTCGTGGGCAGATATTTGTTTGAGTTGCACAGTCAGTTCTGAGTGTACCTGGCTCTGTGGCCTCAACTCTCCTGGCCCCTCTCAAAACGTCCTTTTCTGTTTGTTTCTCTGTTGAAGGTCGGGTCCCAACGGTGATGTGGTATGCCAGGTGTTCAGCGAGTACGCCCGGGCCTGTGCCCACGCTGACCACCCACTGCACGACTGGAGGCAGCACATTCCTCAGTGTGGTACGTGGTTCCAGGTGTTTTGCTGCCGAAAACATGTGTCAATAACTACACCCAAAGAAATACATTTGGAGAGAATATGTATGTTATGCAAGATTTCAAAATGCAATTAACAAAATTATTTATTTTGAACAGCATATAGCAGCCTTCCTAACAATAGCTAAAGAACTATTAGCTAACTCTTGCTAAGGTAATCTCCAGCTGTGTTTTTAGTTGCTAGCTTACTTGCTGAAGGGCCTCAAATAAGTCAGTGGAAATAACGAAAATCTGATTTTTTTTTCTTTCAGTGGTGTTTGGACACCTACTAAAATTATTTTAAAGATTAGATATTCATCATAGCCTACCTAATATTTGCTAAACAACTGTTGCCAAGGCACCTTGCAGCAATTTCAGGTAGATGGCTAGGACGTCAAATGAAACTGCAGGAATAGCACACTTTTTTTTTTTTTTTTTTTTAATCTGTAATGTGTAGCTACAAAATGTAAGTACATTACTTTTATCCACTAAGTTTTATTGATTATGTTTATATCTGTTTATTCAAAAAAAAGAAACAGAATTATCATTTAAATTCAGCACTTTCAATGGTGTCCACTGTCCAGATACAGTAAGGATATTCTGACCAAACGGTCAATTAAAGAAACCATTAGCTGTGGCGAAATGTGATGCAGTGGTTTCATTTCAGTACGTATAATCTGTCAGTCTTTGCTGTAGAAAGTTTGAAATTTTTGACAGCTGTGTCATGTTTATTTTTTGCGACCAGTGAAGCAGTGTCCTCTAGGTCTAAACTACAGGGAATGCATTAGTTGCTGCCCAGAGTCCTGCAACCTGGAGCGAACATGCATTGACAGCAAGCTGGCCTGCTTAGACGGATGCTACTGTCCAGATGGTGAGTTCAGTCCATTGCACTAGAAATCCACTTTTTTCTTTCCTATCATCACTTTTCTTTTACATCCTTGAAACATCTTGATTATTAACTGAATGCACATGCATGAAAAATCCTGTCCTCCACCTAGTGTATTTCCCTATGTTGGTAACTCCAGTTGGTATGAGACAGTAATCCTCGGCCTGTCTTGACATATGCTTCTGCTGTTTTTCGTCCTCAGGACTGATCTATGAGGACGGAAGCTGTGTAATGCCCTCTGACTGTCCCTGTGAGTACCATGGCATGTTTTACCCCACTGGACAAACACTGCAGGAGGAATGCAACAACTGGTGAGCAGTGTTTAATTTCTCTCTCACCTGCTGTGCCATTATAAAGGGTTAGGGTTAAACAGCTGGATTACAGCTCTGATTTACCTGTTCAAATACTATTCTACTGTCAAATTCAATAATGTCTCTCAGTGAGAAATACCAACATTTCTTGTTTTCCACAATAACCTAATTTCAATGGCTGCCATTGGACGTTTAATGAAGAATAGGTCGGTGGTTGTGAGACCTTGTTGCATTACATGTCGTCATCATCACGTCTAAAAAACAGCATATTGTCCTGGAGACTCAATGCAGTCTTTTAATCTTCTCAGATCTGACCACCTGGGCTTAGTGTGACCAGTTTCTGTCAGTGATCCTGCTGATTAGCTTAGCCTTTCATGTTTTCAGAGCCACCTGCGGATGTCTCTGCTTTCTGTTTCAGCACATGCGTGGGTGGAGTGTGGAACTGCACCGAGTACAGCTGCCCAGGTTTGTGAGCCTCTATCTGTAGGGGGTTATCCTCTTTGCTATAAAATCAAACCTGCTGATATGAGGTGATCATTTAATTTTATTAAAAACCGAAGATGCTTATAAAAAGTAATCTTTTCCTCTAACCTCAATGTTCATCTCTCTTTCATCTTCACTATAATGCAAGAAACCATAACCCTAACCCAACAAAGGTTGAGGAAGGAAAATTGCCTGATAATTTAAGTGTCTGTGCATGTCTGCTAATTGTGTGTCAACAACGAAAGTAGCTGTTTCTAAGTGAAAAGAAATTTTTCCTTGCAAGGAAGGAAGGAAAAGAAGAACTTGCAAGGCAAGCAATGAGGAGGCTTCTTTATTAGGGAACAAGAAAAGAAGAAGCTTTCTGTCTAAAGCACCTGCCTTACCAAACCTATTCAGGGAAGAAAGGAGAATGCATAAAATTACAATCAAAATTAAATGCTAATTATCATGGAATATCCTCCTAATTACTGTGTTTCCATCTACTGTTAATTGGATTATAACTTGTGCAAATGAAGATTAATTGAGGTGTTAATGCTCTGGTTCGATGCCATTACACAGTGACATAATCAAAAGAGAATCCGTCAGCATCGAAGGATGGAAAACATTATAGAAGTTTGACATTTACCCTTGTTTCATGAGTTCTTGTGTGACTCATCTTCAGGAGAGCAGGAAGCCTAGTGGACGTTCACATGCTACATGCATGTGATTGATTGATTGATTGATTGATTGATTGAATAAGATGAACAAAGGAAATAGGTGAAAAGACATATCATTCTTTCCACAGGCGAGTGCTCCGTCACTGGCGATATGTATTTTCAGACCTTCGACGGACGAATCTACAACTTCCCTGCAACATGTCAGTACGTCCTCGCCAAGAGTCGCAACTCAGGGAAGTTCACAGTCACTGTCCAGAACGCCCCCTGTGGAGCTGTGAGTAACCTTTAATCTGCTTTGTTTATATCTAATTAAAAAATGTCCCAGTTATGAGTTTTTTTTTTTGCTTTTGAACAAAACATCTCTCCACCTGTTGCACAGCTCCTTCACTTTAGCCTTCACAATCAAAAGTGCTCTGCTGGCTCAGTTTACAGGTTTATGCAATTTGTCTGTCATGTAGATCATATCATTATTTAAGTGCTCAATAATCCCCGCTGAACACAGGTCATTTTGTTGATGAGCCACGCTGCGGCTTAGACAAGCGAACGCCTCGAGGAAACGTCTCGATCAAACTTGGGCAGATAATGAACATGAAAAGCGACAAAAGACTGAGAGTTTCTTCTCCTCTCCGAGCCTCCAATTTCCCAGCAGCCTTTGAGCTGTTCAAAAAACTGGTGGGGGGGGGGTTGAGGTGAAGGGGAGGAGGCGAGATATAAGATGTCCCACTCATCAGAGCAGAGGCCTGAGACCCCTAACAGCCAACTGAACAGGATTACCTTATCTGGCCTGACTGACAGAGCTGTGGACGGCTTTGTAGTGAAGAGGGAAGTGAAGAGAGGGACAGGAGGGGTGGGGGACTTGGACAGAGAGAAGGTTATGCGAAAACAGGAGGTGAATGATGGGAAGAGTAGAAGGAGGAGGGGTGGGTGAGGTGGGTGCTAAAACCTTTCGGCTATGGGGCTCTGCCACTTATGAAAGAGACGATTCATAGAGGCAGATCACTTACGTACTGTCACCAACACAGCAGAGGAACTAATCATACCTTTACTATAGTGATGAACTCAAGAACTTGTATTTACATGACACACTAATGTGCTTTAAATCAAAACAGTAAAATATGGTCACGCAATAGAATTTTTCATAATTAAATTTCTTAAACAAACCTCAGGAGGCTATAATTAGTGTGTTGAATAGATCAGAAGAACAGACGTGTGTATGGCTCCTCACAGTGATTAACTATCACTGGACTCTGTTAGCTCTGTTCTCACTGAGCTTCACAGCTTCACTTTCAGTTTATCCTTCATAAAGGTTTCACCCAGCCTAAAACAGAGACTTTGCAAAGCTACAAACCCGATTATAGTTGAACAACTCCAGGGTTGCGTTGTAGTGTGGGCAGGAAGAAACACAGACAATAATGTATCACCCATGGTCGGATCCTGATTGGGTCTTATAAACCTCGACCACAGTGATGATGTTGCTGTTGTTCTTGTTTTAATTTTAAAACAAAAAAATATTGCGAGTCATGTTGTGTGACCTGTAGTGTGATTGCTGCTGTTTGGGAAAATGCTGTCATGGTTTCTGAACCCGTCTCCCCTGAATTGCAGAACCTGGATGGGGCCTGCATCCAGTCAGTTACCCTGGTTGTTGACGAGGATCCGAGGACGGAGATAACACTGAGTCACGTTGGTGAGGTCTTCATGGCTGGGCAGTACCGCATCTCCCTGCCCTACTCTGATGGTAAACCTCCTTCATCTTTTACCACGTTCTGGGGTCTTTCAGTCCTCTGCGGTCATGGCAGGAATGGAGGAGAGGAATTGTGACAGCTTTGTTACTGAACAGGAATTTTCCCAATACTCAACTGCATTGTGTCACACAAACTGAGCATTACTTTCTTTTCACAGCAATGTCTGCGTCACTCTGTCGATCTATTCAACAGCCTTTTGTGTGTTTTGTGCTGAATTGTGTGAGAATAATCTGACATTTTGGTCCCTAGGGAGTAAAAACAACACTTAAAGCAGATATCAGTGGAAAGTTTTTGTTAATATAAGTCCTAAATAGTCCTATTTTCCGTCAGCAATCACTTACATGAAGTATTTCAGCCTAAACACGAGTCTCTCCGTCACTCTGCTCTGCTGTAACCCGAGGAGAAAATTTTCCTTGTGGGATACAAGTGTTATCCAATGAGGAGAGAGAACGGCATGAAGGGCTGTGTGTGCAGCCAAGGGATGCGCGTGAATGTGGTGACGTAGCACGAGGACCAATTGATGCCTGACAAGGGCGGGGGCTGCTAACTCATGGTGCGTTCAAAGAAACTCGTACTTTGTGTTTTTCCTTCCTGTGAAGTCATACCAGTTCGATCTGGTACGAGTTCACGGGTCGGAAGTTACGAGTGGCCGTTATAGGGAACTTTCACAGACAACAGGATGGTAAAAACACGAGCTACGGGTTACCTGGAACGCTACCAAGTCGTAGTTGTGACTTGAAGCTGTAACTTACGGTTTCAAAAGCCTGCCTTGAACGCAGCATTAGCCGAAACGGCCGTGAAGCTGATATCTGCTTTAACTCAACAACCTATACTTTGTCCATTTGATCGGTGACTACCTTAAACACTCAATCAATTAATCCATCTGTGTTTATGTCAAACCTTTTATACACTCTGGTGATCTCATGGTGCCCTGCTAACTCTGTGATAAACTAATTTATTTTGATGAAGCAAAAAGCTTTTAATGTGATGCAGCCAGAGCAGGAAAGGTTTTGTTTGTATTAGCGTGACACAGCACAGCTCTAAGCATAGAGTAATAAAAGTCAAGTCCTGCTCATGCATCTGCAGAGAGCAAGAAGAATTGATTGAACAGTGTAGGCTGAACCTGCTTACATTAACTTAACCTCATATGAGCTGAAAGCCTAAATGACCTCCTCCCATGTGTCTTGCAGACATGTTCCACATCCAGGAGCTGTCGTCCATGTTCCTGCAGGTGAGGACGGCGTTTGGCCTGCATCTGCAGTACAGCTGGACTGAGTTTCGTCTCTACGTTCAGGCCAGTGAGCTGTGGAAGGACGACACGGTGGGGCTATGTGGCACTTTCAACGGCAACATTCAAGATGACTTCCTGTAAGTGTGTGCCAACAGACTTTGAACCTCTTGGTTAGCCCCGCCCCTCGACTCACCCACCAATAAAAAAAAAGCACATACTCCTGTTACAGAGGCAGAGAGGGAGGTGATGGTGAAGTGGTGAAGTGCTTGCTCTCTCTCTCTCTCTCTCTCTCTCTCTCTCTCTCTCTCTCTCTCTCTCTCTCTCTCTCTCTCTCTCTCTCTCTCTCTCTCTCTCTCATACTCACACACACACTCACTCTCTCTGTAATGCACACTGGTCGGCGGCTCGGCATCAAAAGCCTCGCTCTCTGATCGGCTCTATTAGGCGGGCCAGATGAGCACCCAACTGGACACACCACTTCAACAAGGAATTTACTGTTAGTGGAATAGGGGCTCCACTGTACCGTGTCGTAATGGCCGACCATAAAGGGCGGATGTTGTCTCACAGCTGTAAATGGATATACATCACAGTTAGTGACTAAAGTGGTCGTATGCTACCAGAGAGAAAACTGGAACTCACTTTGCCTGAAGCCTGAAAGACCAGAAAAGATCCAGTTAAAGGCCCCGTTTGATATTTTGTCTTAAACTTTTCCTTTTAGCGCTGACCTCTGCTGTTTCAAAGTTTCTGTGGTTGTACTTGCCTTAAGGCTGCAGTAGTTTTTCAGTAGTAATTCAGTAGTAATAGTTAAAACTTTGCACGTTTATCCCCCAAAACAAACAGATGAGTCAGAACAAGAGGTGCTTCCTCTTCTCTACTATTCTTGTTTCAAAGAGGAAAGGTTTTAATGGTTGTCTGATTAATATTGTAAGTACAGTGACTTCGAGAGCTCAGTTTGAATTAGAGTGTTTAAACAATGAATAATATATAAACTTAAGTATATTATTCATTGTTTAAAAATCTTTATATTATAAAGAGTCCAGTGCAGACCAAAACATCTAAAGCTGAGCTTTTAAGATCAAATCGTCCCAGATGTGGATCAGTGTATTCGAAAAAAAATCACCTAATTTCTATGTCTTTATGCTCTATGTCTTTAAATCCATTTTAGAAACTTTTTTCCGTAAACACTTGCCTGACAAACAGACATTTCATGAATTTGTAGGATCGATAGTTTGACTGTTTGTATTGATTTCAATGCTGACTAATGTGAGTTTGGGGGTTTGCTCTCAACACTGATGAAGTACTGTAGCTTGTAGATGAGAAATCACACACTAGTAACATGTCAGAGATTTCAGAGGACAAAGTGAGACTAATGAGTCTGTTAACTGGTGACTGTTGTTGTGAATGAGTCTGTGTGCTGGTCTTCCTGCAGATCTCCGTCGGGCATGATAGAAAGCACTCCTCAGCTGTTTGGAAACGGCTGGAGAGTGTCGTCGGCCTGTTCTCCCACTCTGAGTACACCTCAGCTCGACCCCTGTGACACACACCAGCAGGCCGGTCAGTCCCTCTTCTTTCTCCTCGCTGCATTCACAGTTTTATACCTGTGAACTTCACTGCATTTATGTCCCCAACACATGCCTGTGATCTTGTGTGTTAACATCAGCTCAAATCACCTCCGTTGCAGCTGCAGGATGATTTGAATTCAGAGTGAGGTTACTCTGCTCACACTCACATTCGTAATTGTCCTCCGGGGACATTAAAGATTTTCAAATCAAATTCAAATCAATTAATTTGTGTCTTCCACAGTTTATAGCAAATTTTAGTTTGGAGATGATTCATTAACTTGTTATAGAAATAGAAACAATTGGCAAAGTATTTTGCTTTTTTACATTTTTTATTTATCAGAAACATCCATTTACACAGAGTGACTGGTAGGCAAAAGTTAATCTGAGGTCCAAGATTAGTACACTTATACTTTCCGTAACATGTAGGCTAATACAAGACAGTAAAGCTCTCCACAAACTGATAATTGTTGGAGGACTTACAGTTTACCAGTCTGACCCTCACCGGTAACTTGATGGTGACCTGCTGGTTTTCCCCATTCAGTGGTCTACGCCTCAGAGATGTGTGACGTACTGAATCAGGACCTGTTCTCCGCCTGCCACGAGTACCTCAGCCCGACACCTTTCCACCAGCAGTGTCGCTCAGACACCTGTAAGTGCGGGACGCCCTGTCTCTGCTCCGCTCTGGCCCACTACGCTCGCCACTGCCGCAGGTTCTCCGTCATCATCGACTTTCGCTCACAGATACCCGACTGTGGTGAGTACTCAGGGAGGATGTTTTTGTTTTTCCCAAAATTCACCCTCCATGTTTTTTTTGTTTTTTATTTCTTATCACAAGCAAATTCAAGCTTAGTGTTACTTTACGCTACAGTCAACCTTCAGAAAACCACCAGAAGATATTTAACAAAGTTAGAGATCATATTTTATCCCAGTTTGAGTTCTTGAAATCTCTCGGAGAAATGTAAGTTTGGGATTTCTTATGGTTCCAAGGCTCCGTTTGGACAAATTAACTCTCAACTGTTCACTCTGTCTCTTCATGCATGGGTTGTCAAACAAACTTTACTCAAACAAACTGTCCAGCTAATAGATATTCAGATATTTTTTTTTAGATATTCAGATATTTTATTCATGTACAAAGAAAATGTGTTA
Organism: Trachurus trachurus; assembly: GCF_905171665.1. NCBI lineage: Eukaryota > Metazoa > Chordata > Actinopteri > Carangiformes > Carangidae > Trachurus > Trachurus trachurus. Next base: position 29,353,463 of record NC_139893.1, read on the forward strand.
CAGATGAGCAGTTGCAACAGATGTACATGAAAGGGAACCCCAAAGAAGCAGAAACTGCTCATAAATAGGGGACCCAAGGTTCAGACGTGATGATGCAAACAAACAAATGTCTCTACTGCAGATGTTAGTGGGAAAAGCTGTGTTGAAATGTGAGTGAAATGAAATTGTGTGCGTGAAACAGACATTTTCGCCTGTTTTTTCACTAGGCTGGTGAAATGGTAACAAGTGTAACCAGATAGTATAGATTTGTTTGTTGTGTTTAGATGGAGAGGCCCAGGACATCGTCCAGTCCAATGTGATCATGTGTTTTAAGTTTACTTAGTCACTTGTCAGCAGCTCATTCAAAATAAACAATTATAATTCTAGTGACTAATGATAAACAGTAATTATACTGGAGTAATAATAAATTACACTATTTAATCCAGCAATGGAACTTTTGAACGTAACTTGTTAAATGCTGACAATCTCCCATAAAGAACAAGAGTGAAAGGGGAAGAGGTAAAAGTGGGGAGCCCCCATAGTATTGAACATCAGGACACAGAACGTGATCGTGGTGGGGTGACATGTAATGGCTTTAGATCTTAACACAGGTTTTGTGTCAATATAAAACTACACTGCTGTGTGACCATGTCTGAGATTGATGTTGTGTGTCCTCGCAGCGCTCACCTGTCCTCCCACCATGCAGTACGGGACCTGCGTGTCGTCCTGCCAGCGCCGTTGCTCTGCCCTCTCTGTCCCGCAGCACTGTGGGGAGGAGTGTGAGGAGGGCTGCGTCTGCCCTCAGGGCTCCTTCTACAACCACCGGACACACACCTGTGTGCACAGGTAAGGGATCTTCATCAACCTCCATAGCAACAAGGCAGAGAAGTTCAATGAGTATCACTTCAGCACACACACTTGTATAACATCAAATGTTTTTTTTTTTACTGTTTGGAGAGGATACTCATGCCGCGTTCAAGTTCGTTATGTCAGTGTTGAGTTCACCAGCGTCCCGTTGTCTCTGTTGCGTATCGGAGCAGCTCAGTGTTGTGGAAGCTTGTGAATCCCGTTAAATGGCTTAACTGGCTGGAGTCACTCCCCCCAAACAATCCCCTCAAAGTGATATTTGTATCTGCTCTGGAGTTTGGGTCAGCCTTAAGTGGAAAGCACAGTATTTTCCCTGCAGACGCAACAGAGACAGAGGACCTCAGTGACTGAGCTCTCCCTTTCAGCCTGCTCTGCCCTAGAAGACATGCAGCTTAATTCCTCCTAAATGTCCCAGGTTTTTACATCCTAGTGCAGCGCAGTGCCTTACTTACCATGTGATAGAGTTACATCAAGGAATTCTCCGTGAAACCCCCCTTTCATTCCCACTCGGGCCGGGGACGACACAGATATCTGATAACCAGTGAGAAAGAATTTGTAGTACAGAGGCCAATGTGTGCCGCTGGCCTATATGTTACAAAGGCTTTCAGCCACCGCTAAAAACACTTCTCCACAATGTCAATACCTTGTAGTATTTTTTTATTTTTTGATAATAACTTTGTCTGAAGAATTGATGTTTTTTGAAGCAGGTTTGTTTGGTTATGGATACAACATCTCTCACACTGATTTTTATCTTATCTGTCCCCTGTCCACTGACCTGTAGTGCTCTGTTGAAGGAAAGATGAGACCCACTTAAACATCATTATTTACACAGTAACAAACTCAGCAGCATCTGCTCTGTATGAGCCAGTGCCTGATGTGGTGTTTCGAGAAATGGTTGGACATTATCAGGAGCTTCCACATCTGTCGAATTGATATTCACATAACTGGATCACTGATCTGACACAGTCTTGTGTGTGTGTGTGTGTGTGTGTGTGTGTGTGTTTTTGTGCTTTGTTTTCGTGTCCTGGTGACTTTTTTCAGGAGCGAGTGTCCCTGCAGTTTCCTGGGAGCAGATTACGAAGCAGGAGATGTGATCATGACGTCAGCAGGTGTTCAGTAAGATCCTCCTCCTGCTCTCTGTCTTTACCCTCAAAACATCAGGCAAACCAAAGGCCAATATCAGCTTCTTCTCATGTTTCAACCTCTAATAGTTAATTAAATGATGATGATTTAAGAGGTTTTAATGCGTCTGTGCAGTGTTTCTACTTGTTTCTTCTCTGTGGTTACATGAAGCTCCTGTCAATCACAGCCCAGAGCTGCAGACACAGTGAAAACCCTCAGAGGAGCTTTAAAAGTGATGGTAGAAAAGCTGTCATGATCTGGATATGGGCAGTTTGCTCAAACACTTGTAACACTTAACTTTACAGGCACCACACTTTCCATATAGTTTCCTGAGAGACTATCTTTTAATAACAAAAGACTTTGACAGATATTGATAGATACATCAATTTGTTTTGCGCAATTTCCTGTTTCTTTCTTTAAAACTTGAGGAAGTTAATTCTTTTGAGAATAACAAATGTTGGTTGACCTGAGGAAATATGCATGATTTCTAGCTTAACTATGCTACATTTTTACCTTAATTAAACAGCTTTGGAGAGAATGGAGGCTCTCTGCCTTCCACGTAACGTCTCTTGGCTGAAAAACAACATTGCAAGATCAGCGCTGCTGCCCCGGTGTCCCAGCTCTCGTCTCTGTGCATCACGACACAAATGCACCCCGTGACCCATAATCTCTTGTTTTTAACAGATAAGATGACACAAATATACACAACGTATATGATATATAACTTTATGCACCACTCTATTGATTGATTTCCCCGCTGGCATCGTTGTAAACAAATGCACATTGCCAGGAGGAAGGTTAGCAAAACAGCGGAAAAGCGATCAGACTTAGTTCCCCTTTAATGTGCACAATTGTAATTTCTGATTCCGTGTTAAATGAAGGTTCAAGGGGTGACTAAACATGTTAGGATTGACCGTCTGGGATCAGCATAACGAAAACGCAAACAGAAACTAGAATTATACTAGAATTATCTTTGAGACGTAGTTGTCTGTCATGTCATGTATTACGTCAAATCATCATGTAGTGTCTGTGTTTACCTCCGTCATGTAAGGTCTGTCTATTTCCCCCGCAGGCTCTGTCTGAACGGTAAACTGGTGTCTCAGACTCCAGACAGTGGTAGGTCACTCATTCATAATGTTTCTTTAATGTCTTGTCTTCCTATTTTTTATTAAGCTTAGAATCAGTGGGAAGATACTTTATGATGCTTTGGTCAATATTAAACCAAAGGGCACTGTAACACAGAAGAGAAGAGAATGCTCACTCCTGATTCCTCCTTCTCCTCTTGCAGACAGGTTGTGTCCGCCAGGCCAGCTTTACCAGAACTGTTCAGACGGGGAGGATGGCTTCCTGCCGGGAAGAGGCGTGGCATGCGAGCGCACCTGTGAATCCTACCTGCTCAACCTTACCTGCTCGACACATGAGCCCTGTGTGGCTGGATGTACCTGCTCTCCTGGGTGAGTGACATCTGGCAATTCTTCTGTCAATCACTCAATAGTTTTGTATTGAGAGTCATGGCTGCCTTAATTACAACAAAATAATTTAATCAGACTGAAGTACAGTTTTTTTTTTTGCACAATGACAAATACAGACATTTGATGTGAAAATATCACTGGCAAAATACATTTTACATCAACAAATAATTTTTAGTGCACTACCAATTACTTCTGAGAGATTTTGGCTGACATCACTTTCAATTGTTCAGCTTGGTCAGAAAGGTTATTTGAAAGACACTCGTGTTGATATGTGGGGATTAAAGTAAGTTACAACCTCTGGACAAAAACTTGCCCAACACCCAAGAGTCCTTAAACCCAGCAGATGATGATGATGGACAGACATGATGGAGTCCATTACAGCCATCCGATCCCTCTAATCCCCACTGGCTGTCGGCCTGAATAGAGGGTTAAGTGGTGTTTCATTCTGCAACATCCACCAAGAGTCATCCTGATGAAAATATGAACAGGTGGGTGTCAGTTTAAACATGCTGCAGCCTCCGCAATAAAACTTTTGCACATGTTTATCGCTGACTGATGGCAGCTCTAAACCAGGATATGCAACAGCAGCCTTGTGCTACAGTACAGTATATAATCATCCGATTGCAGAACTTGCAGAAGGAACATAACATGGCAACAAGATAAAATGTAAAACCGAGCGGGTGAAATTTAATCCAACATAAAGAACACAAAATAAAAAGTAAAACAGAAGAAAATTCAATACATGTATCAATATCTTAAATATAATTTTAAATATATTGAACTTAACATTTGAATACGCAAATGTGCATAATAGTTTTACAATCCATGAAATAATCATGAATGACTTTTATTCATAACACATGAACAGATATTAATCTAAACAACAACAAAAAAGACTAAAAATGATAACATAAGTCAAGAAGCTGCCCTGATGCGTAAATTGATTGACAGATGCACAAGTGAAGTCTATCACTGTTACCACTGATATTTTAAGCTGAATGTAAGCATGTACTGTAAATAAAAGAGAGCATATAAAAGCTAAATATCCTGCAAGTTGGAGATGTTTAAGTCTGTGTTAAATTTTGGAACCACAATTAAAAACTGAGAGGTTTAAAGCAGAAGTAAGCGGAATATTTGTGTTAATATAAGTCTTAAATAGTTATATCTTCCGACAGCAATCACTTACATAGAGTGTTTGGTCCGAAACACGGGTCTCCCAGTCCCTCTGCTCTGCTGTAAGCCGAGGAGAAAACTTCTTGTATACTTCCTTGTATCCTACAACCTTTATCCAATGAGGAGAGAGAACGGCATGAAGGGCTGTGTGTGCAGCCAAGGGATGCGTGTGAATGTGGTGACGTAGGGACGAGGACCAATAGATCCATGACGAGGGCGGGGACTGCTAACTCCAATCGGCTGACAAGAAGTTAGCCAAAACGACCGGATCGCTTACTTCTGCTTTAACAAACAAATCCCTTCAAGTAAAGATGCTTTCTAGCTCCAAATGAAAATACTACAACAGTCACGTAATGTATGGTCTGTTGAGAAGTACATGATTTTCTATATACATTATGCATATATGCATAATTTCTGTATAACTTTAAGTTATTATGTTATAAATGTAAAGTTTTGTCTGGTGTTTTATGAAAAACACATGCATCCTGACTGAAGTTCCTCTTTGTCTTGCCAGTCCTGGTCTATAAATAGCAGCAGGTCGGTGCAGTGTGTGTGTGGTCCAACATCATGAAGCACAGACACAGAGAAAGGGTCAGTCAGGTGCAGAGGTCATCTCGATCCTGCGTCACCTCTGCCCGCTTCACTGCTGTGATTCATTTAATCCCGTCCTCCACCTAAAGCATCATCGGCCTTAATGCTCAGCTCTGACATACAGAGTGCCAGTCGGAAAAACTCCCTGAAACATGAGACTTTGTGAACTAAATTTGTGTTAAACATGGACACAAAGGTCTAATTCAGGCTGATGACTGCCGTATTAATAAGTGCAGTGGTGTGGAGACCATTTAAAGGTTAACTGTGACATCAGGCAGGAGTCATGATGGGATTTATACAGGTTTGTTGTTCATAGTTCTGTGGGAACTGCAAGACTTGTTTTCAGAAACACACTTTGAGTTTGGACCCAGTCTAAGAAATTGAGCTGGAAACTACGTCACAATTTGAATTAAGGAAAGAAGATGAGCAGTGATCTTCAGATGAGCTGTCCCCAGTCACAACTCAGTGCAGTGGTTTGAGTGTGTTTTCTACAACACTGCTGGTGAGGCATAGCATATCCCATTTAATTACGCCACTGATGCAAAACACTGACCCTCCTTGGCATCGCTGCTGGTCTCTCGCCTGCACTCCCAGTCAATCCCATTCATGGTCAGTGACAGAAGAGCAGACTGCTCCTTCTCCTTCTCCTTCTCCTCATACTCTGCTTGTCAGGTTCCACTCTTGTCCCCAGCTGCCTGATCACCCAGCTCCCTCATGTCCCTAATGGTCCTAAACTCTGCAGTCACTCAGTCGCTCTGGTCTTGATGTGTCTTGGCACTGTACATGTTTCCCTGAGGGGTCTATCAACCGGAGCTGGAGGTCGGGGCAGTGGACTCCACCTTCCTGCATGCTGTAGCCTTGGGGCGCCGGAGAGGGGAGAATAAAGAGAAGAATTCTAGGGGCCTAATATAAGGCCCCTAATATAATTACAATAATGACAAAAAAATATATGACACAACGTTATTAACCTATAATCACAGATATTCTATTTACAATGTAATGGTAACATGAGTTAGGTTAGGTTCAGTCCTCTAGATCAGGTACAGAGCCATCATTTATCGTTAGACACAGTAGGTAAGGAGGTGGAGACAGTAGGTGGTCCAATTAAAAAATGTGCCTCAAAAATCACAAAGTCAAAAAAGAAAATAAAGGAAAGAAAGAGAGGAGAGGAAAGCAAAGGGGAGATGATGTGTCACCCAGTTTTTCAAGAAGCAAGGTGGGTTTGTTAGTGGTTCATCATCCGTGAATTAGTGGTGGAAAGTTCTGGACCGTTCTGACCCGTTAACCACTAAAGTCCCATTTAAACCTTAAGAATAAGTATTACTTTATGAATGAAAAAAAAAAACTAATTGTTTCAGCTGTACTTATATACAGTATATATTATGCTTTCATCATTAAGTAAATTCTTATGCAAAGCAATAAGCATACATTTTTTCCCACAATTCTTCACTTGTAAAGTTACTGTGAGTGAAGTTATCAAATAAATGTAGTGGATTAAAAACAATATTTCCCCCCAAGTCATAGTTGAGTAGAAGTAAAAATAAAGAAAAAAGACATCAAGAGCATTAAATAACACTATAATCAATAGCTAAATAACAACATGCTAACTTTTACATCTTCAGCTACTCCTCATCTTCAGAGGGTTTTTCTAAATTTATTTTTACCTGTCGGCCTGCAACAACTTCAGCACCATGTCTACAGCACTGAGATGATTACCATGAAAACAGAAAAAAAGAGATCCCAACTCAAGTCAACTACGAGGAATTCATCTGCAGCAGGACTTAAAACCTCTAATGGGAAATAATTAGCTGAGGTGCTGACAGAAGACCCCATTGTGTTTTCATTCACAATGGCACACTTTGTTTATGATCAAAATGTAGACCATTCATCCATTCCTCATTCTGTGTCAATTAGCCCGGCTGAACTCGTATGAACCTGGAACTTTCAGGTGCAACGCAGGACCAGCATGCAACGTTTCAGAGTTTGGTTCTGGTTACAGTTTCTACAACAACCTGTTGCCTGCCTGGTGGAGACCGATCCACAGGGGTTTCAGACCTTAGAAATACAGAGTGATACAAAGCACAATGTAACGTCTCCTCTGAGGAGATACAGTTGGGGGATGATAAAGTTGACAAAGGCTACAACAAAACCTGGAGAACTGAAATACAACAGTCTTATTTCAGATCAGAAGAATTTAAACTTGCAGAGTGCAAAAATATCTATCACAATTCCTCAAGCAAAGACGAGGAAAACAACTATTACTACCATTTCTCTACTGTAACAAGGAGAGAACACATTACTCCTCCTTAGTGTCTCTTTGCTGGCTTCATTGATGATTCGTTTTTTACCGTACATCACTGTATCACTTCTCCGTGATGTTGTGAAGGCTTTAAGTGTATTTCTTTAAGTTTATATTGTTCTTTCTCAGTTACGTCTTTATTACTGTGCTGCTGAGCTGAAATCATAGAAACCAAGAACAACCAACACTTCAAAAACAATGAAGCTACAAAAAGACTGATGACAAGATTTCTCAAAGTTTGACAGAAATGTTTTAAAATGTCCCTGCACTTCAGCCCATCACTGATGAGCCAGTGACAGTTATGTGACGCTTTCCTCCTTCATTACCTTGTGTAATTACACCTGTGGCCTCCGATGGGTCTGTATAACCTGGCGCAGCACCACACACAGGCACAGCACAGACTGCATTCAACCCAGCACGCCGCCTGACCGCCAGTCGCCACACTATGAAGCTACATCTCCCTCAGTCACTTTTACATTGTCCGATAAAATTAAATATCAAAATGAGCGCCGTGTTTCTGAGGATTTATTCATAATGTGCACATAGGTTGGGGAGAAGGAATGATTTTACAATCTTTGATCGGAGTAATTGATACGGCAGCTTGGCGTGGGGATAAAGGAAGCTGTTAACACCATTTTATCTAGGGTGTAACTCTACTCAGATGAACCCGAGTTTTGTGGCGGGACCATTCAGTATGTCACTTCATTGTCTGCAGCCTCGCCAGTGGATATAGCTCAACCTTGGATATTACAAGATACTTATCAGCTTCGTCTCGCAGAGTGGAAAGAAAATGGAGGCATCCAGACAAAGAGTGTTTCTCTCTCTATCTCTGAGAATCCTAATTGTCTGGTTTTCTCATGTAGCCAACGAGTGTTAGCGCTTTTCATCCACAGTCGCCCACCCCTGAAATTCTCTCTCATTTCCTGGCATGGCCTCTGCTCTGGAAGCTAACCTGTTTTGGCTCTGCCTCTGTCATTCTCTTGGCAAAAGACAAGTCCTCATATCTGGGTTAGAGATGAACACAGGAGCTCCAAATGAACATTATAACTTGATAGCATCCTGTTAGACTGTAGTTCTTGGCCACACAGCGTTGTGAGATATGAGGCTCTATCATCGGCCCATTCATGATTTGAATCAACACCTCATCCAGGTGTATTGTCACTGCTTGGCTTTACATCTCAGACCACACATGTGCTGGCTACCTTTGTTCCATTAGTGAGAGGTTCAGTTCATTTGGTTGAAAGCACTTTGTTAAGGTTTTGGAATAAAGACTTAATTAAAATCACGTTGACAGGACAGAGATTGGGTCTCCAGTGTCATTCCCACTACACTTTCACAGGATCTATACGAACGTTTTTGCTGTTGGCAAATATTAGCATTAAAAGCTGTACTTGCCTTTACTGCACTTTCTCCTTTGTGAATTCAGCATCGAAATGCATGCATTTACTCACCAACAGCTGTATCCAGAAGTGGGAACAAACCACGTGTTTCCTTAAACATCACTTCTTAGCGCGCAAAACCAGCTAGCTGTGGTCAATGTGCCCATTGTCATATTATAACCTCTGACGTTGTAGACACAAAATTTACTGAAGCTCTTGTTAAGTGACAGTCACTCCCATCTGTTCACAGCAAGAAACTACAGTATATCGGCAGAGCATATATCGCCTTTAACAGTTTGATTAGTCATTTATTGATCAACAGAAAATTGATGGGTTGGGGTAGCTACGGTTTTAATGAGCAAAACAAGTCAATCATATCCTGGGTCCTTCTTTTTTTTAATGTGAGCAATTCGTGATTTTTTTTAAAGACATCAAATATTTTATGATAATGTTGTTGTTCATAATGTTTGATGATAAATGTTAGCAGGATGAAAAACCTTTATAAAAGCAGTGCAAGATGAAAAAAAAAATTGTCATTAAAAACATACAGAACATGCCCTCTGTAGATTAAGGAGCAACTGTTTCAGGGTCTAATCCAAGAAATCACATTTGTGCATCATCACCATCAGTTGATGTCAAACCACAACAAGAAATTGATTTTCAGTTGACACAGAGCTGCAAAACAAGTTCATCCTTAACCAGGTTCGTGTGCTTGCTCTCAGGTTGCTGAAACATGGAGATGAGTGCTTTGAACCTGCAGATTGCCCCTGTCTGTGGAAAGGAAAGGAGTATTACCCAGGCGACAGAGTCTCCTCCCCCTGTCATCAATGGTACGTTCATTCATTAATGGGGACATAGCCACAAATAAAATCAGAGGAAGTTTTATTACACAACATATTGAACTAAAATACAATGTGCGGTCTTGTGTTTGTGTTTCCACATGAGCTCTACACTTCAGTTTTTGGTTCCTTCCTGCCGTGGGTCTTTATCCATTTTTCCTATACTAATTTGCCCTCACCAATTTTCTGCCAACAGTATCTGTCAGGATTAAGACAAGTTTCCAACAGCGTTACTAATTTTTCAAAGTCAGGTCCTTGCCTGAAAGCGATGAGACCTGAGATTGTCAGAACAGCAAAAGTGGCCACCTGATATCCATAATTCTCTGCTATCACAGGACATAAAACAGGCCTGGAAAACAGAGCGGGCCCTTGTATGACTCTTTGATTCCCTCTGCTTCAGACTGTTCATGGCTGGTGAAAGGAAACACTCTCCCAGCGATCTCAGTCATTCTCCCATCCTTCCAATTCTTCTTCAAGCCATAGCCAGGGAAGTAGATGTAGATGACAGCCTAATAGCGGAATGAGCAGTGATTCAGCCTTTGACAATTCACCGGCCACTTTTCTGCCGGCTGTAAACCTGAGGCTCGGGACAAAAGGAGGCCATTAGATGTGAAAATAAATGTCCTTGCACTAAGTGGGAACAAGTTGATGCTGAATCACTCGAGCTTTGCTGTCTTTGTAGTGTTTGCCAGCACGGGACCTTCCAGTGTGTATTTAGTCCGTGTCCATCCATGTGCACGGCTTACGGTGATCGTCACTACAGGACGTTCGACGGTCTGCTGTTTGACTATGTTGGAGCATGCAAAGTCTATCTTGTTAAGGTAAAGAAAGTGTTTACACATGGTTAACATGGTTGTACATACGTATTTTAACTCATTAACTAATCATCTGTAGGCCTACACATACTGCGTATGGTTTTTGGATGAAAAGCTGAAGTAAAAAAATAAAAAAGCAGCTTATCTGTCATTTCAGCCATCTGAATTTCTCAAGCATCTATCTGTAAATGTAAAGAGATATCGAGTTGTGCAGTTAAATAAACTGGGCTTTTTATCCTGAAGTTACTGTCGTTGTCTGATTGTCTTTCCTCTCCTCCACAGAGCAGTGCGGATGTGATGCTCAGTGTCTCCGCTGAGAACATCGACTGTTACGACAGCGGCGTCATCTGCAAGAAATCACTGCTGATCAACATCGGAAGATCCTTCATAGCGTTTGATGACGACACTGGGAAGCCGGTTAGACTTATCATCATATTTATTTCAAAATAAGAATAACACCTGAGAATATTTCTGTAAAATTAAACTTTCCCCCGTAGAATCCATCCAGTGTGATTGACAGAAAGCAGAGGATGTTTATCTGGCCGGCTGGATACTTCACAGTGATTCACTTCCCAGATGAAGATGTCACTGTCCTCTGGGACCGAAAGACCACCGTCCACATCCAGGTTGGACCTCGCTGGCAGGTAGGAGCCTGGCTCTGACTCCTCTGGTTCTGCAGCATGCAGGGATGTGATGTGTAGTGGTAGTTGAAGTGTAGACGATGTCCACAAACATGGGATACAGTTGAGAGCTTGTATCCCATGGTCATCAGCAGAAGGAGTTTGTTAGTTTCTGTCATGAGCAGTTACATGACTTAGTTCCCATTCATACAAAAATGTAACATACACACAGTATGTTGCTATATGTATCACTCATACAGTATAAACATACTCCAGATTAATGAAGATATACGTACATCTATAGAACATGAAATACCCATAGATGATATACATCACATGTGTCAACCATATACACTAAATACTATTTATCAGCTCCATATAGAAATAATGTCAAATACAGTATGTGCACACATTACATTTGCATATGGGCAATTGTTCTGTCAAACTCTTCTTCTCATCATTTATTCTTAATGAGAGGGTTCTTCAAATCTAGATATCTGACGTATTTGTTGTTTGCTTTTCTAGCAGCTATCAGAGAAATCCACAGTGTTTTAGTGACAGCCTCATCTCTGCTGTTGCTGGTCAGAAGTCGTACTTCACCAGTGCACTGGCTTTTATTCACATCGATGGACTGATGTTATGATGTCAGTGGTATTATGATATGACAAGAGGTGTTGCTGATGTGTTCAGGGGAAGTTGAGTGGTCTGTGTGGAAACTTTGACCTGAAGACAGTGAATGAGATGCGGACGCCTGACAACATCGATTCCCCGACACCACAGGAGTTTGGAAACAGCTGGACTGCAGCAGAGGTGAGCGCACCTGTTCACCCTATTAACCTACACCACCTATTAACATTTTTATTGAAGAAGCTTTCAAGTAAAACAAGTTTCTCAATCTGTTTGCTCCATGACCAAAGAGCAGTGTTAGTGTTGGTAAGAATTTAGCTGTTATTTTAATAAGATAAGCTCTTCATTTGCACATTATTTTTTTAATTTTTTATTTTTTACAAACTGAAGCAATGTAATTACAAATTTCCTCCTTACCTCCCTCAAATTGGATCAAGCTGAAACAAGGTATGAAACTTCAGAAGTGGTGTATCTTGGACCAAAGATTCAAACCAGGAACTATTATGTCAATTGAATTTACTTAAATTTCTATAAATCAGGGACTAAAATGAGGCAATACATGGACGCGGTGGAGGCTCCACAGTAACTGATGAACTAGTCGGAACTAATAAAGAGAAAAATTCAAGAATCATGTATCAATATTTACAATGCCATGCATATAGAAACACTACTGACTTATTGGCCTTATGTGAGTACACAACACACATTAAATGAAACAAATGTACAAAGTGCGATGGAGGGAGATTAGATTTTCTGTTGATGTGAAAAGATGTAGATGTTATATATTACGAGATTCCTAGAGACAGTAATTTTAAAAGTTAAGAAAACTATGTTTTTATATTGTATTTCCCCTTCCTTTGTTAAATATGCTTCATTGAAGACAAAGAGTGTGAGGAAGAGGAGAAGGAACAGCAATCTAATCAGACTTTTCAATCCTTACTGCTCATCCTCAATAAAAAAACATGGCATTTTACTCCACTTTGTGTGAATGTGTCTGTGTGTGTGTGCAGTGTGTGAACAGTCCAGATATCAGACACCCCTGCAGCCTCAGTCCACTCCGGGAGCCCTTTGCAAAGCGGCAGTGTGCGGTCCTGCTCAGCGAGGTCTTCCAGGCCTGCCACCCAGTGGTGAGTGGCTGTCCTGCAGCTGACCTCTGTCCTGCAGCCTTGGCTTGTCACAGCTCTGTCATGTCACACTGATATGAAACTGTCTTTTGGAGCTAATGAACGACTTTCAACCTTACTCTCCATCTCATGTATTTATAGCATTTTTTATGACCAATCTTTTATTGAGGAAATCACAAGGAAGATAAAACAAAACAAACAGACCAAACAAAAAACATTTTCTCATTGTTTTTAAACCCACCAGCCCCTCTATAAACCAAGGTTACAAACTGTAAATAACTTCCCACCTTCTCAATCTCTTGAAGAAAATACATTGCAGTCTCTTTTCACCCAAATTGTAAGCTGCACATTATTCCCGGTCCCGGAGCATCTTTTGACTGGCTTTTTGCATTCGGGCCATAGGCTCCTCCATCGGGGCAATATCGAGTAAAAAACTGGACCGCTGTTGCCAAGCCAGGGAATGTGGTTGTTGCAACCTCAAATACAACATTTTCTTCTACAGTGAGTTTGAAAGAGGAGTCATTGATAAAGGAGGAAAGTCTGTGGAAGTGGGGTCATTATGCTGAGCGTATCACAGGCTATAGTCAGAGATATCTGCCTCCAGAATGCAACGACATCATCCCAAAACGTGTATAAATGACATTAGGCTGTTGAGCGGACACAGGTCACAGCTGAGACATGTGAACATGATGATCTTCATGTTGAGGTGTATTAATAATCTTTTTATATGAATGATATTTTATATCAATACAATAAATGGATGATTATGGATGAAATACAAAGTCCAACCAAGCATTGTACTCTATGAAATGTCTATTTTGAGTGTTTGAAGTTTTTCTTGAAGTTTTCTTCTTGTGCAGGTGGATGTTACCTGGTTCTACATGAACTGTCTGGCAGACACGTGTGCCTGCAGCAGGGGCGGTGACTGTGAGTGTTTCTGCACCAGCGTGGCGGCGTACGCTCAGCGCTGCTGCCACCAGGGCGTTCCTGTGGACTGGCGATCGCCCTCTCTGTGCCGTAAGTCAGAAACAACCTTCATCATTCCTCTGAATCACAGGAATTTGTAGAAGTCCGTTTTCTTAAGAATTAAACTTAACAACCTTCGAAACATTGATAAACCATTAACCACTAATAGAGCCTTCAGTAGTAGCTTATAAGCACTTTATAAAGAATGATGAGCCACGTTGGGTAAAGAGATGTTCCTTTATCATGAAGCTCACTGTAATCTTGTAATGTTTACTACTGTTATATTGTTATTTTATTCTCATTATATTGATATACTATCTCTTTTCTCTCTGCAGCGTATGATTGTGAATTCTTCAACAAAGGTACGACAGTTCCTCCACTCACCTGGAAGAAGCTACAACATTATTGATGAGACTCGATTATCTGGCATTAATCAATAGGCGGCCATCGTTCACTGTATTTATTAGTGTGATGTTGTCCTCATTGAAAATTCATGTGTGAATAAATTTCAAATGGCTGATCAATCCATCAGTTTTCTTCTTCATGAGTGACAGATGTAGAGTGGATGTGATTTGCTGCACTAACGTTGCCTCCTGTCTGTAGTTCTGGGTAAAGGCCCCTACAGGCTCATCACCTTCAAGAATCAGACCACACTGTTGGCAGCCAGCACATCCAGTGGCTCTGTGCTCCTGCAGCAGGTCAACACCACCATCGCTGGCATCCTGTCACAGTTCATGATAACGCCAGGCCTCAGCAGAGCCCGACCACATGGTGAGTTTACTTTATTCGCATGGCCAGATTCAACTGTTCGACTGTTATGGGATTATTTATTTTTTATTCATTATGCATTTACTTTCTTCTCTGCATCACTCTCTCTCTCCTGTCAGCAGTCGTCGCCTTCACTTTCACTCTGGAAAAGATTAGATTCATTTACTTTTGCAGCTGATAAAACAGTTTGCTGGAGAACAAACTAAGTCTAAACCAATGACCTCAAAACTTTCTGCTTGTAGGTGCAGATCGCATAGTTACTGGTTTGCCTCATCTCTCTTTCTCTGGGAGCACAGATGTGTTGTATGTTGCCATAGCAACAAAAAAATTGAAACAGCTTCAAACTATTTATAACATTTTCTTTTCAAATGTTATTCTATAAATGTTTCTTACTATTAAACATCAGAAAGAAGTTAAGTATAAAGTATAAATTGCCACCAATTCAGCTTCTGGTCATTATGTTTATTTTATCTTGTTTAAAATCTTTCCACGTGGACAGAAGCACAAGACACAACTGAAGATTCATTGTCTGTTAACTTTGCAAAAGCAGTCTGTGGGAGCTTCTTGAAAAGGACTTTGGAAACATCATGGAAACATCATTTAATATGACGTCTGAGCGAGTGTGGGAACCTCGCTGTTAGTTGAGAGGTTTTTTAGTTTTATTTTACAGTCATTTAGTGTCGCTCCTGATAGAGTAGATACAGTATCAGGCCTTGAAAGAAAACTTGTGTAGTGGAGTTTGGGAACATTTGATCGGTGTGGAGATACTGCAGGCAGCAATGTTTTCCCTCCGGCAGGACAGAGATAGAGGGCTGCTGAGGGAGAGACACAAGGATATTGGCCTCCAGGCAACGTGACTGTATTTCTGTTGGCCTGTTGAACCACAAGCCTCTTTACACTAATGACAAAATGACTCACATGAGTGTTTTCTGATCTTCCCTTTCTGTAATTAAGTTGAGGCAACTAAACCACTTTGTGAGGATGATTCAGTGTTCGCTGTTGCTAGGAGACAAGATGAGAACTGTGATCTCTGGTGTCACACACTTTGTGCTCACACCCACTCATCCACCCTGACCTTCTCTCCGTGAGCTACACTCATATCAACACAAACGACAGAGGATTCACATTATTCAACATAATTAAAGATGGATGAAATTACTTTTTTCTCTCTATTTAAAGTGATTCACACCAGTCGCTGTGCTCACAGAAGGAAAAATTAACTGACTAGGTTATTCAGATGGATTAGATATAAGATAAACATCTGACATCTAGGTGAGCTCAATTTCATCCACAACAGATCCTACTGTTCACTGCCTTCCTCTCATTTTTTATCTCTCTTCCTATTGTTGAACAAAGCATCTCCTCCTCCAGCTAATATAAAAAAATCTGAGAGTTAGAGAGAAACTCTTTCTGCTGATGCTCTCCTCTTCAGTGTTTGGAGTGATCTGAGTATCACAGTGAAAACACTGATGGAGGAGATGACCCTAGATTGACTTCCAGTAGCAGATAATCTGATGCCAAAATGCTAATCTAGCAACCTGAGCTAGAGGCTGTTCAGAGGAATCCAAGAGTGAATCAAGCTGCTCTCACTGTTTACTGAGATCCCACTGCACTCTGGATCCATCACAGAGAAGTTCAACCAAACTTTGTTCCATTACATACAGTTTATATTCAGTATATACTGGGTGTATAATCTACTTCAATTCAACCTTTTTTCTAACCCAGTGATACATTGAGGTAGAAACAGAGGAAAGGGTAAGTTAATAGGATCTAGACACAAGAAACAACCGTGTGGAGCTTACATGAAAGAAGGACTGAATTACAATTAACAACAACATTAAGAATGAATAAAAACCTTAGCAATGATTCAAATATTGAAATAAAATAAGATAAAATAGGAACATTTGGATGTAAAGTGCAATGTAATTGAAGATTTAATGTGGCCTGGATCTCCCTGGTGAAAGCAGTCCTAACCTGCTGAGTGATCTAATCAACTGGACGTATCTAATTACAGCCTGCAATTAAAAGAAAGCAGTGCCGTAATGTAAGGGGGTAAAAGACCAATATGAGCTTTATAAAAGAGGGCTACCCAACCTTGGCATAGAGGCTGCAGTGTTGTATATGTGTTATAACTACCTCCAGTAATAAATCTTAAAGCAGAGTGAGTGAGTTCAGGGGCTTCAGAGTCGCAGCTGCTAATATGGGCTATATATTATATCATATATATCATAATAGATTCATATTTCATACATCAGACATACGTGTGATACTTTTCCTGGCCCACTGATGAATCGTCTTTGTTTCTGTCTACACAGACACATCACGGGTTTCCTTTGAGGCAGCCGACAGACCAAACTACTTCCTGTACGCGAGCCCCAGCGGCCAGGTGAGGCTGGCCAAGTGGAAGGACAGCGAGGCATTCTGGGATGGAGCCACCTTCGTCCTCCACAGGAACACCTGGATCCCTGGCTATGACTCGCTGGAGGCCCACGCCAAGCCGGGCTTTTTCCTGCACGCCACACTGCTCCGCCTGCTCAAATACAGACACACCAGCAGTTTCCGAAAAGCCACGCTGTTCAGGCTGACAGGTCAGCAGCACAGTGAACCCATCACACCACCAAACAGATTA
Organism: Trachurus trachurus; assembly: GCF_905171665.1. NCBI lineage: Eukaryota > Metazoa > Chordata > Actinopteri > Carangiformes > Carangidae > Trachurus > Trachurus trachurus. The sequence continues at coordinate 29,370,733 of NC_139893.1, forward strand.
AACTCTAGTAATATTTAAAATATTCAGCAATTCCTCTGTGTCCTGCAGCCTTAGCTTGAATCCAGTACCATGTCCACATTTCAAATCTACATCCCCTCAAATCTCCACAACTTTTTAAACTAATTTTCACTATTTTCATTAATTTTTAACTTCCATCATTTGCAACTTAAATAAGGCCAAAAACTTACAATCAATCAACATGGATGATGATTAAGTCTTATAACTTTCACAAGCTGCTGTTGACTTGAAATGAACTGAGCAGCAGGAAATATGAAGAGAAGTGTAGTCAGACTCTTCTGTAAGTAACCTGCTACGTTCAGTGGTGGTTGTAGACAGATGTGAACGACTGATTTGTCTCAGCCACAAATAATGTTTGGCAGAGTCCATTTAGCAGCTTGGAGAGAGCACATGAACCAAGATAACCAAGAGGACTGCACACACATTTGCTATTTTAAAAATAAAAAAAACCCTTGATACCTTTTGCACACCATGGGGAATGTTTCCAGGAATTTAGTTCATTAGTTTTTATTTCTCTAATTTTAAGAAGTTGTCAATTGTCATTATGATACAGATGATTCATAATTATAGGGAATAAGTCTTCAGTGGTTTTGTCTATGGCCAGTTGAGTGTGTTTATTGGTTGACAAAGGTTTCACCTGATGAGAATCAGAGACGTTGTCAGTATAAGATTTTTCTTAGTGTCCAGCCCATCTCCCGTTTCTGGTGTCAAAGGTCAAAACCGGCGGTGTTCATCTCCGAAAGCATCCAGGCTAATCGCTGATGCTAAAAATACGAAAGCATTTGTTTTACTTAATGGAAAATGAGCAGCGGCCAGCAGCAGATTGGATTTCATGCTGACAGCACTGAATGCCACAGACCTACAGAGCTAGAGCTGAAGTCCAGACATTGGACGGATGTTAATGGCTTTCTAAGTTCATCACATTACTGGTCCGTGAAAACATTTCTGCAGTCTTTTCAGCCAGTATAGATTAGTAATGTGATCTACTTTTCTTATGAAACGTTGCATGATTTATGACTCATATCAAAAGGATACTAATGGTCAATAGACCATTTTGATCCTGCTGCAAACACACAGGGCTTCAATATTACTCTATGAATATTGTTCAGAACCAAATAACTTCATCTTACTATTCAATCAAGTTTAGTTTTTCCAACTGTTAACCTATTAAAAAGTGTTAATTTCTATATTAAATCTGATATGAAACAGTTTTACTCAAAAACAAAAGGGCAATCTTTGTAATGTCATTGTTCCTAGAAGATCAGAAGAGCGTCCCTCAAAGGTGATTATTTGTCAGTCTGATGCATCTTCTTCTTCGGTCCATAATAGCGCTTTATATGTTGATCGCTCAAAAATGCCAGTTGAGAATTAAAAAAACACATATGTTTGTGTGTGATCTTGCAGTGAAAGTACAAAGTAATTGTTTTTCATCAGGGCCCCACCCAGATGCCCCTCCAGCCCCTCGGTGTCAGTGGAGGTACGACTCCTGCGTCAGCCCCTGCTTCAAGACCTGCAGCGACCCGTCAGCCGAGGCTTGCACCACCATCCCACAGTGAGACCTTTGACCTTTCCCTTCCCTCCAACAGCTCCACCAGTTTGTGGACAGTTTGTCTCTACCAGACATTTTCTTCTTCTTCTGATTTTTTTCTTGATTTAAAATCAGCAATGTATTCAACAATGCATCTATCTTTTTCTCAGTGGTGTTTTTCTTCATTATTATTAATAATAGAGTATATTGTTATTCATTGCTACATTACCTGGGAACCACAAGTTATATCCACACATGTACAGTATGAACCATATTACTAGTGCTGGTGTTTTTCCCTGATGACTGGCTAGAAATGCAGTGTGGGCCTCATGACCTGGGTTCAAATCTCCCAAAACTCTTACTCAACAGTGATATAATCATAACCTTCAAGTAATGATCTTTATTGAACAGTTGGCATGCTGTAAGTTATACGTTCAGGCTGTTTGGGGGAGATAAGACCATACATCAGTACTCACACAGCTTCAATCTGAAAACACAAGCAGGTATCTCTGACATTTGCTGCTCTCTGTGCAGAGTGGAGGGATGTCTTCCTGTCTGCCCCCCCCACATGGTCCTGGATGAGGTCACTCGTCGCTGTGTCTACCTTGAAGACTGTGAGTAACTCCTGATAGATTTCTTTCCTATTTATTACTTACTAGTTTAAAAAACTTACATGTGTCAATTAAATACTAAACTAACATACACGGTCACATGTGTGGTGACCTCACTGATACATGTATTCCAATACGAATATGTCATTTGTTATATATATATATATGTTCAGTGCTCCTCTAACACACACACCTGTTGTTTGTTTGCTCTCAGGTGTTAAAGCTGTCGTGCAGCCTGTGACACCGTCCACTCCTCAGGTGTCTGCAGCCGTCACCTCTGCAGCCACCAGTACTGCCTCCATCACCCCTCTTAAGACAACACTCTCCACCTCATCCTCCACTCCTCCACTCAGTGGTCCCACCACTGCAGCCCCCACCGTTCCTTCTGTTATCAGCACACACACCACCACACACACCACCTCCACCGAGGCTCCACCCGCCCCGGACGAACCGACCCGGACGCTCCCCACCTCTCCTGCAGCGCCTGAACTGTCCACAACAGCAGGACCCCCATCTGCCCCGACAGCGCCACCTGCTGTGGAGCCAGAGGTGGTGGAGCCGCCGTCTACGGCCAGAGTGACCGAAGCCCCTCCCACCACTGTGACAGGTACGAATGGATGGACGTCCCAGGCTCTGAGCTCCAGCACGTTCAGCTCCAGCACGTTCAGGACCAGCAGCTCTCCTCATGCCATCACTGCTCTGTTCTGGCTGACCTCATCCACCAAGCCCACCGACGCCCTGCTGCCAGCTACGCCCCCAGCACCAACCGCCGCTCCCACTGAGTGGCCAACCACCGTCAGTACTCCACCTTCTGTCGTCTCGCCGACCAAAGAGACCACGGAGGCTACAACACACTCAGCAGCGGTTCCTCTGACTGTAACAGCTGCTCCTCCGGGTCCCACTCCGACCTCAGAGACGTCCATTGTCTCAGACAGAACCACTGTTCCCAGTACGGCCACCACTGCGTACACGGACACCAGCACACGGACTGTAACTGTGGAGAGACTTCCCCCAACTACTACTACACTGTTCACTCCTGGTTTACGAAGCACAGCGCATACAACCACTACACCTCTCCCATCCCTGACCCACCTGGAGACAGGAAGTGTGTCTTTGCCCACAACCACTTCAGCAAAGACCACGGAGTCGGTCATACCAGTTACAATCACCAGCAGAACAACAGCACACACCAGTCCAGGGACGACAACATCGCCAGTTAGTGCAGAGAGGCTTCACTATACCACTACTCCTGAACTGACAACCTCCACTACAGCAGCTCCTGAGGTACCAACGTCAACCCCACCTCATGCAGCACCGACCACAGCTGCACCACCTCCTCCTACCTCAGCTGCTACAGACTGGAGAACAACAATAAAGAAAGAGGAAACTACTGTGTCAGAAATACCAGTAGCAACCACAACAACGGCTGCACCACCACCTCCAAAGATCACAGACAGGACGACTTCTCCCACCTCCACCTCCACGACGTTCACCGAGAGAACCTCCTCGTCCGCAGCCGTCCCAACAACAGAGAGAACCACTCAGACTGCGACTCCCAGACCGCCAGAGCTTCCAGAAACCTCCACCACATCCACAGCTCCTCCTGCGACAACAAAACCAATCGAAACACCAGTGTCCTTCACAGAAACCACCACTGTACCACAGTCACCAACAACAGAGAGCACCACCCATCCCGTTTCTACTATGCAGACCTCTGAGCCGTGGCGCCCCCCCCACCCGGAGACCTCATCCACCCTGGACCACAGCCCCACAGCGAAGACCACAACAGAGGTCACGTCTGAAACTGTCAGCCCAGTGGTCGCTTCCACTAAAACCACTGAGGTCCCTCGTCCTCCAGAGACAACGACGAAGCCTGTTGTCACTTCTGCAACGTCAGCCGTTGTCACAGCCTCCACCGCCTCCACGGCCTCAACAGCCTCCACGGCCTCCACGGCCTCCACCGCCTCAACAGCCTCCACGGCCTCAACAGCCTCCACCGCCTCCACGGCCTCCACAGCCTCCACGGCCTCCACGGCCTCCACAGCCTCCACCGCCTCCACCGCCACGGCCTCCACAGCCTCCACGGCCTCCACAGCCTCCACGGCCTCCACGGCCTCCACAGCCTCCACCGCCTCCACCGCCACGGCCTCCACAGCCTCCACGGCCTCCACAGCCTCCACCGCCTCCACCGCCACGGCCTCCACGGCCTCCACAGCCTCCACCGCCACGGCCTCCACGGCCTCCACAGCCTCAACAGCCTCCACCGCCTCCACGGCCTCCACCGCCACGGCCTCCACGGCCTCCACCGCCACGGCCTCCACGGCCTCCACGGCCTCCACAGCCTCAACAGCCTCCACCGCCTCCACCGCCTCCACCGCCTCCACAGCCTCAACAGCCTCAACGGCCTCCACGGCCTCCACAGCCTCAACAGCCTCCACCGCCTCCACCGCCTCCACCGCCTCAACAGCCTCCACCGCCTCCACCGCCTCCACCGCCTCAACAGCCTCCACCGCCTCCACCGCCTCCACCACCTCAACAGCCTCCACCGCCACGGCCTCCACAGCCTCTACGGCCTCAACAGCCTCCACAGCCTCCACAGCCACGGCCTCCACCGCCTCCACCGCCCGAACTACAACAACCTCTCTGGACATCGTAACAGCAGAACCTGCCGCTGCTACAACCAGGACACTGGTCACCCCCCCACCACCTGCGCCCGGCGCTCCTGAGACGTCTCTCACCACGGCCTCGACGAGAGCTCCACCAGGTGTTGTTGCCACGTCAACTAGACCTGTCGTCACACAGCCCATAACGGAGACAACGCGTCCAGTGACGGGCCGAGTGGAGGCAACAACGAGAGCAACAACGAGGGCCACGACCACTCCGCCTCCATCCTGGTCTCCAGTGCACACAACCACTTCCGCAGCTCCGAGGACGACGGCTTTCCCGGAAAAAGTCACCACCCGGCTGGTGTCCACCACCAGAGCCACGGCCACCACGACAACCACGACCGTCACACGGACGACCACCGTCAGGACGACGCCCAGAGTACCCGTGACAACGAGAATCACAGTGACGGAGAGGTCAACCATCAGGCCTGTCACTGCAAGGGTTACCATGGCAGCAAAGCCTTCAACAGTAACCACCAGATCGACTGTTCCCGGCCAGCCGACTGTCACGGCAAGTCTCGCCACGACGACCACGTCGACCACGTCGGGAGTGTCACCTGCAACTGTTGCGACATCTCCTGAGTCGATCCCCACAGCGAGCACGACCCAACGCACTGAAACATCGACAGCTCTCCCCGGCCCGACCACCACGACCAGCTCAGCTCCTGTTCCTACCTTAGCAACCATCACAACATCCACAGCCGTCCCCATGACAACCACCACAGTGTCACCCACAACGAAGGAAGCTCTGACAACCAAAGAGACTGACACGTCGCCTTCAACGTCGCAACCTGTGACTCCTCCGCCTGAGACGCTCATCTCCACCCGGGCGCCCGGTGCGACCACCACGACCTCACACCCAGCAGTTACCACGGCAACTCCTGAGTTGGACCGAGTGGATCGCACCAGTCCAGGTGCAACGACTCCTCCTGCACCAGCGGAAACGACCACACCAGCAGAAACGACCACAGCTACAGCGGAGGACACCACGTCCATGGCCACGTCCACCACTAGGATGTGCACTGTATGTTCAGTTATATCAGTTCAGTCGTTTTCAAAGAGTATCCAGGTTATTTTTAATTTTAAAAAAATGTCTTATTTCCTTCCAGCCTCCATATGCTGAAATTGTTGATGAGTGCACGAAGTACATCTGTGTCAACAACCAGCTCGTCCTGTTCAACAAATCCAGCAGCTGTCCCTTCACCGCTGAGCCCCCCAACTGCGGCCTGCTTGGCTTTGCCATCCTGGTCAATGGAGACAAGTGCTGCCCTCAGTGGGACTGCCCATGTGAGGAACACACACAGAAACAAATCATATCGTAGGAGTTATAGTTCTTCTCTGGGGTCACTTTCATTTGACTGGACAGAATGATCAGCGTCGTATTTGGTTGTTGCAGATTTGTATCTTTTCTTAGCTTTCTTGTTTTCACCGTCGTCTTTCCCTGATGTTCCAGGTCGCTGCTCAATGTTTCCAGACCTGAATGTGATCACGTTCGATGGGAACAGCGTCGCCATCTATAAGGCTGCATCATACATAGTGACCCAGCTGCCCAACGAGACTGTCAGTGTCCTGGTGCAGGAGTGTCCTGCTGACTCAGAGTCACCAGTAAGTCAAGATCCCTTAAAGAAGATGTGACCCAAAGTCACTGTTTGGATTTGTCTCTGATTTCGACTGGGTTTTCTTCTCATTTCTCAAGCTCCTCTGGAATTTCACCAACCTTTGTCTGGTGGTGCTGAACATCACGCACAAGTCCAACCACATCGTCATCAACAGGCTGCAGAGGAGGGTAAGAGGCGCTGACGTCCTGCTTCTTGTGTTTTTATGTGGCAGAACAGCAGATTGACACTGTGTCTGATCATCATCACTTTTAATTTTCTTCCAGCTCTACGTCAATTCACGATACGCCAAACCTCGATTCAAGAAGTACGGCTTTGAGGTCTATGACACGGGCAACATGTACCTGATCCGCAGCCCTGCCGGTCTCAAGCTGCAGTGGTACCACAGCACCGGCATGATGGTGATTGACACTGACGGCATCAGCAACAAGCTTCCAACCAAGGGCCTCTGTGGTAAGAGTAGTAGTAGTAGTAGTCTTACTCTTGCAGTCAAACTCCTGCACAGATGCTTTTAGTTCTGCTTTCGGGCTGTATTAGCCTTATGGTTTCCTCAAACTGGGAAGATCACACATAAACTAGACACTAAAACCAGTGTCTCCACTGCTTTGATCATTTTTGGAAGTTTTGTAAGTTCAAACAAGTTTATCAAATATCATTTTATTTTAGAAGTCAAACCTGTAAGAGCTGAAACATGGACACAAGTTCCAGCCACAGTTGTGCTGACTGGTGAGCATTATGTGGACAGTTGACAACTGTAGCGATCATTTATTGAGATATTTATTTATCACATTTAAAACACTCACCAAAATGGATTAAAGGGAGAAGAAATAAAGTGATCATTCAATTGAGAAATTCATAAAACCAACAAGCAACACTGGCATTATGCGGTTGGATCTTTAGACAGGTTTTTAAAACATGGGTGCTGATAATTGAGTAATTATATCACTAAATATTGTTATAGATATGACAAAAATAGAATATAACTGTCACTGTTTTTTGTCATTCTGCTATGGACTGTTATGACTTTGAAATCATCTGTTGTCGTGTTTTTGTGACACGTCACGCCCGACTCAGGTTTCTGTGACGGAGATCCGACCAACGACTTGACTTTGGCCAACGGCACCACGGTGGGCGCCAACGAGGACCCGGCTCTTTTCATCGACAGCTGGCAAGTTCCCAACACCACCAGTTACATCAGCCACAGCCGCCGCCGCGAGCTCAACTGCTCCACCAGCGACTGCTCCAGCTGCCTGCTCATGTTGCAGAATCCCACCTTCTCCACCTGCCACGCCTTCGTACGTTACCCATCACTGATGTAGTATCCAGGTTCATGTCCTCTTTCTCCACAGGATGAAATATTTCAAGCATTAAATCTGATGTGTTTAATTCATGTGCCATCATTGCTGTTGCACCTTTGTTGATAAACTACATGTTTGACAAACTAGACACAAATCAAAAAACACATACAGTAACATCCACCTGGTGTGTAAAACTAATAAGAACAAAGCATAGATGATGAAAAGTCTCTCTGCTTTGTTTTCAGGTCCCGCCCAGCACGTTCTGTGAAGTTTGGGTACGAGATGCAGAGTATGTCAATAACCAGTGTGTGGCTTTGGCTGCGTATGCAGCTTCCTGTCACAAGTTTAATATCTGCATTGAGTGGAGGAGCCCGGATTACTGTCGTAAGTCAAACATTCAAACTGCTGCTCTGCAAATTTAATATCATAAGAGGAAATTCAAAGTTTCTCAGGCTGGCAGTGAACTCCAGTGCCACACAGGCTAATGTTGGATCTGTTAACAAAGAAAGTCATACATGAAACCTCAGTGTATTTTAAAATTGCTGTAGTAGTAGTAGTAGTGAAGAGGCTGTATCACTGAATACTAATATGAAATCACCCGATAAAACGTCAGTCAGAGTCCCAGTGAACCCTCCTGTCAGTGCTGTGTTTACAGACCATGTTTGAGTGACGTCCCCCTCCCACTCTGGGGCAGATGCAGCGCATGTTAAGATTGTTATTTCAAGTGGAATTTGATGGCAAATGTGAACTTGATGAAACTTAACACTAGTGTGAATTTGCATAGTCTGTAGACGGTAGAGAACATAACAAGGGCATGCTTACTGTCCAGTGAGTTGTGTGTAGGTTGGGCTGAATCATCCAAGCAGTGCAATCTAGGATTTGTATTAGTAAAGTCTAGACTGTGAAGTTAATCCGTGTTTGTCTCCCGCAGCCTTCCTGTGCCCCGACACTCTACGTTATCAGGCCTGTCTGCCGGCTTGCACCTCTCAGTCCTGCCCCAACCACGACTTTGACACTGACCCAGACCAGTGTTCAGGCCTGACAGAGGGCTGCGTGTGTCCTGAGGGAACACTGCTCCACCGGCCGTACTCGGCTCTCTGTATCTCACCTGAGAAGTGCGGTAAGACCTCAGTTTTAACCTGAACTGGAGACTACAACATTAAATTATGAAGGCACGAGGGAATCTGAGAAATACATGCCTCGGTTAACTCTTTAATCTTTCTGTCATCTCTTTTTTTAATCATTGAAACTACAGTGTCACAAATCTGGTTGCAGAATCAAAACTGTTTTGAGAGCTGTGTAAGTAGAAATCATGGCTTGTTGTGTGTCTGCAGCCTGTACCGACAGCTCCGGCCTTCCTCGTGCGAACGGTGAGGTGTGGAAGGCCTCGAAGGACGCCTGCTGCATGTACCGCTGCGACAAAGACACCATTGTCCCTGTGGAGTACAACTGCTCCAACGTGGCGGTGCCCATGTGCCAGCGGGAAGGGGAGGTGATCATCAGCCTGGCTGACGACAGCAGCTGCTGCCCACAGAAAGTCTGCGGTGAGGCGGCAAGAGTTCCTGAGCACTTTGAAATATCTGCGTCAACAAAACCTGATGTGATTTATCCTTATGAAGTGATGATGTCATTTGTGTCCGTGCAGTGTGTAACCAGAGCCTGTGCGACCTGCTCCCTCCTGAGTGTAAATACGGGGAGAAGCTGGTGTCCTACTACAGATCAGACTCCTGCTGCCCGGACTATGTGTGTGGTGAGTTTCCATCTCTGTGCGCAGACACTCTGTTCAGTGTCTCTGTTAAATCATCATCACCACATCTGGACATAAGACGATAAGGTTCTCTCTGGAAATGAGGTTTAAAGAAGTGGTTGGTTGTCTTATATTCAAGAACGATCATGTGTTGAGATTTTATCTTTGAATGGAGCGCGTTTCAGGAGTCAATATTGCAGAATTAGTGTTTTTAGTACTTATAATGTTGACATTCTTTCAGACAAAGGTTTTTCTGAGTTGGAGCTTGCAATTTCTGACTTCCCAACATGTTCTGAATGCAGTACTTCTCCTTGGATTCTCACTACTTCATGGAAATGTCCCCCAGGATGATTGTCAAGGACAAAGTGTTTTCTATCCTTAGAAGGAGGGTTAGGAGACAAGGAGTTGTGTGACACTCAGGGCCATTCTCTATTCATTGGTGATACTTGAGCTCTATAGGAGCTGGTAGTGGGCACAATTTTACCTGTAGACAGAACCAGGTGCGACATGGTGACCCACGACGAGCTTCATGCTAAGCTAAGCTAATTGCCCCCTGACTTTTATTGATGTTACATCAGTGAGTGTCTGTGCGTTGCAGAGTGTGATCCTGAGCTCTGTGAGTCCGACGTTCCCATCTGCAGAGAGGACCAGACTCTGATCGCCACAAGAGCCGACGGCAGCTGCTGCCTGGCCCACATCTGCAGTCAGTTCACACACAAACACAGTCACGGTTTCTAACTTTCAGTCGTCTTTGAATCAGTGTGATGATGAACCATGTGTGTGTTTCCCCCTCAGTGTGCTCCTCGTGTCCTGACGCGCCTCCTCTCTGCCAGGACGGGGAGGTGCTAACAGTGGACAGCAACACCACTGACCGCTGCTGCCCAGCCTACCACTGTGGTCAGAGCACACGCACACACACATACACATCTGACACAAACATATACTCTCTTAACCCAATGATGATAATAAAAATGATAAAAAATCACAATGATAGTGTGTGTGTGTGTGTGTGTGTGTGTGCAGTGTGTGAGCCCTACAGGTGTCCACAGATCAGCTGCCCAGTTGGGATGTCTGTAGTGTCAGTGTCCAGTCCAGGTCGCTGCTGCCCCAACCAGACTTGCGGTATGACTAATAACAGTCAGTGATGCGTTCAGGAAACGTTGGTCAACCCCAGATTGTCTGTGTTTTCAATATTTTTGAAGGCTTAGATTTTAAATTATTACATCAAAGGGTTTTAAATAGTTAGTAAATAGTAGTTTGTTTTTGTTTAGGATGATGATATGTTTGCTGCTGTCATCACTCTATAGCTGAACATCTAAAACAGTTCAAGTGCAGAGATGTTGAACATTTCTGTTTTGTGTTTTCAGAGTGTTCCTGTGAGAAGATTACCTCCCCAAAATGTGGCCTGGTGCGTCCTGACTTTAAACACTCACTCTGTCTGTTTAAAGACATCTAATTGTGTATTTTCTCTTTAATATATTGTCTTTGTAGAACACACTGAGTTTACGCGTAAAACCTCTTTTGCTGATTTTCAGTCAGTCTGTTCCATCTGATAATGAGCATTAACAGACAACACATTTTCAAAGCAGCTGAATACACTGATAAAACAAAGGTTTTTTGTCCATCACTAGGCAAAAGAGCAGAACTGAGTACACTTCATGAACTGTTTGTGCTGTTTGCGGCTACAAATGTGTGCAACTCAATGTTTTTATGCTGTCGATTCTCTGTGAGCCGGTCAGTGTGTTTTCAGAGTGTATGTGACCGAGGTATGGTTCTGTCTGTGTTCTGCAGGGAGAAGCCGCCCAGCTGGACCGGGCCTTCCTGTCCGACCCACAGGACCAGTGTGCTTGCAAAAGATACAAGTGTGGTGAGCGCTGCCGAGGAGGGAGGCTGCTTCCAATTCAGTGGTTTAGACTCTAGCTGCTGCACATTTAATCAAATGTATTTAAAAGGCGGAAAATGAAGTCAAATGCTGTTCTGACCTCTCTTCTGTGTGCGTCCAGTGCGGGAAGCGGTGTGTGTGTTTGGCGAGCGGGGTGTGTTGCGACCTGGTCAGACACTGGTGGAGCATGGAGACGACGGCTTGTGTCACAGCAGACAATGCAGCCGCAGCCTCGACCCGGCGAGTGGCTTCCACCTGCTCCGTACGGCCAGCATCAACTGCTCTGCCCACTGCCAGCCAGTAAGAACACACACACTCACACAAACACACTAGTAACACACTAGTAACACACTCACCACAGGATCCAAGCATGCAACACTTGTTTAGAAAAGAACCACAGACTCCAAGCCCTCCAAAAACACAGGTAACATCGACTTCTGTACAGACAATAGAGATGTCCTGCCTAGTGATGTTTTTGTATAAGATAACGAAAACACAAGTTATTAATGTTTCACACCTCTGATCTGTTTGTGGTTCCTGACATAAAGATCATAGGTTATTGTTTAATTAGTTAACTCTCTGTCCATTTATCCAGCCATAGTCCACTTCCCGTCATTAATCATGATATTATTATCACCTCCTGGTGTCCAATGGTATCTCTTAAAGTTAGGCAGAAAGACCAGGAAACAAGTGTTAATTCATTTGATGTTAAAATGCCACAATGCAGAAACATTATACACACACACACACACACACACTACAGACATCTAACTAAACCAGTGTTTTTCAACCTTGGGGTCGAGACCCCACGTGGGGTCGCCTGGAATTCAAATGGGGTCGCCTGAAATGTCTAGTGTCTAAAAAATGAATTCTGATAAAAATATTCAATACTTTCACTTTCTCGAATATAAATCGGGATCAAATAAAATGCAGCATATAAAACTTTCTGAGCTTGCGCATCTAAATTGAGGGTCACCAGAATTTTGTGATGTCAAAATGGGGTCATGAGCCAAAAAAGGTTGGGAACCACTGAACTAAACTCTGTGTCCAATCTCCTCTTTTTTCTTATTTTTCCTGCAGTTTGTGTCTTTTTCTGAATTTTTATTTACAGTTTTTTCCAACGTTGAATGAAACTAATCTTGAAGCTTTGTTTTGTTCGTTGTTTCAGAATCAGATCTACGTCCCTCCCAAGGACCAGTCGACATGTTGTGGTGTTTGTAAGAATATCTCCTGCCTCTATGAACATGAGAACGGGACCACAGTTCTCTATAAGGTAGAAGCCTGTCCTCATCAGAGTTGTGAGTCTTAAATTACCAATAGTCCAGATGCTGATGTTGCTGCTGTGTTTTCAGCCGGGGAAGTCCTGGGTGTCCAACTGCATGAAGTTTGACTGTACAGACACTTTGTCCGGACCGACACTCATCTCCTACTCCTTCAGCTGTCCCCCCTTCAACGAAACAGAGTGTATGAAGGTCAGCATGCAGCAGTATAGACGCACACAGGCACCTACAGTTACATACATGCATACATGCATCAGCCATTTTACTTACTTAATTAAATCCCTCTCCTGTTTTCATCCAAACTTAAATTGCACTATTTGTTTCTGTTCTCGTTTATTATTGTCAGTATGTAGACAATACATACATCAGTGCAGAACTTATTAATTTTCCTGCATGTTGTCAGACTGAACCCTGAAGTTAAACTCAACTTAAGAGAACAACAGTTTTCAGAGGGAGGAAAGACTGTGTAATGAACTGAATATAAAAACAAGTAAAACTAGTTTTTATGACATTTAATGTGATATAAAGCAAAGAGGGAGAAAGAGTGTCTTTTCTGTGCTTCCCTGGCTGGAGGATGAGTGCAAGGCTCAAACAGAGCAACATACACAAGATGGACAGAGTCTTGAGAATAAAACACATCACTGATATCAATGAAACAAGATGAAGTCTGCCTCACTTTGGAGATCTGTCAGTGTAGCTGGAGGGATGTGTCTTCAGTGTCTAAAAACTGTAGCACATTCAGTTAAACCCATATTTTTCACTGTTTGTTGTTGGCTTTCCTGAAAATACTGAATATTTGGCATCAGGAACTTAGAGAGAAGAACAGTTTAAACTATCTGACTCTCATCTGCTCTCAGATCGGTGGAACTGTCGTAAGTTACATGGACGGATGCTGCAAAACATGTGAGTATGTGACCTGAGTGTAGCAGCAGCTGTATGTAGTTAGTGTAGCGCTGTAGGTTGACACTGAAGAGCACCTCCACCTGCCGCTCAACATGTTTCCAACATGTTTGCCCTTCAGTTTGTCCGTTTTCAGTCCAAAGTCTTCAACCACGTTGTCTGAAGTGACTCCTGTCTGGACGCCAGCTGCTGTTTTCCATGAGATTTATCTGCTGTGTATTCAGATTAGAGAGTCGTTGTGCTTTTCAGTGAATTCACCTTCATCAGTGTCACAAACTGTGGTGCCAGAAAAACTTTTCAAAGTGCCACACCATCGATGCAGCTTTCACTGAAAAGCATCCGGCGACATACGTTGTGGTTTGTGTGCTGCAGCTTACCATCATGTACCAATCCCCCCCAGGTACTGGATTCTCTCTGTTCCCTTTTCCCGTTAGCCCCTTGACTCCCACAGTAAACACAAACTGTGAACGAGGTACTAAAACAACAAGGCTCGTCAGTGCCATTGTTGATATTCAACAATGTACTCGCTCTAAAACAATAAGGCTGAAACCCCAAAGTTTGACAGCCCCCCCCCCCCCCCCCCCCCCCGTGCTGTACCAGTCCTCTCAACTGCTGTCTCATTTCAGGTCAAATTCAAAGTTACAGATGCAACAAAGCAAAACAGGCCGCAGATTTAAATTTATATATGTACTGTATGTACTCCTTGCTGCCGCTCAACACCCTGGAGGGAGGCGAGACACTCTTTCATGTGGGCCAAAAAATGACGCCACACTTGAGAGGACAGAAACATGTATTTAACCCCAACTCCCCTCCAGTGGATCATGTACGCGTACACAACGGCGAAACTCTTTCCCCATTTAGCACTGTCTGGGCAGTGCATTGTTGATTGCCAACAATGTACTGTTGGTAGTGGCCCAGTAGTCGGGCTTAGACGTCTGCATGTGTCATTAGAAACTGATGTGGGCTGGTGTCGGGTGTCGTTCCACTCATCCATGCTTCTGCACCACCAGGGGGAGCTGTGTGGAGAAGTGAAGCTGCTGTGTGAGGCATTTTATCATCACAGACTCAGCACAAATAATCCATATAAGTAATGGTGAATTCACAACTCTACTTTCCTGTTAAATGACACTGTCTAACGAGTGAATATGAATTCAACTTTGATCAAATATTACTCATCTGACTCTGAGTTTCTGGTGATGACAGGAGCTGAAGGAAGAACAGGAAAAGGGTTGATGGGATATGTGCCTCACATAACAGCCTGTGTTTGTGCTCTCTTGTTTTTTGTTTGTTTTATGTGTTTTATGCCAAATAGATAAATGCATATAGATTCATGTCACTTCCTATTTGACAAAGGCATCTCTGGTGCTGCCATATTGGCTGCAGCAAAGCTACAACTATTCACATTCAAGTGTTGTACTAATAAAAAAAAAACAGACAGGAGGGAACAAACACTTCACAGCTGAGAAGTTACTGTATTCTACATGTACATCACAACAAGTCAATTATTCACTGACATAAGTCACTATCTTGATAACAAGTTCAGCGTCTAAGACAGCTCACCTTTATATTTTATATCAGAAATATTGCTGGTAATATTTATTGATATTTAACAAACCAAACAGCAGTAAACTCAGTTGAGGATTCAGATGAAGTGAGTTTTGATTATTGTAATCCTCATGGCAGCTGCAGTGATGCATCACTGAATGTATCTGTGTGTTGATGGAGCATGTTTACACACACTGTACTTTTGGTCCACTCATCTCTTTAGAAGCCATTTTCTGTGCATGATAAATGCATGATCGTTCTAATTTTGTTTCTCCTTTTCTGTCTCATTTGGGTGAAGCTCTTTGTCTTTCTGTCGCTTTCTAACCATGAAGCCTATTCTAACTCATCCATCCACTAAACATCTCCACAGCCTCAGTGCTTCCCTCTCTCTCTCTCCATCCTCCTACATTTAACAGGTCTCGCAGCCTTTTTGTCTGGATGTTTTTTCACTAACTTTGTTGTGGCTGATTTGTTTTGATCTATTGTCGTATGAACAGGCAAAGAAGATGGAAAGTCTTGTCAGAAAGTGACGGTGAGGATGACGATCAGGAAGAACGACTGTCGCAGCAACAGACCGGTATGTTTCTGATCTAAACTTTTGACAGGGGGCAATCTGACAGTTTGGTGTTTTTCCCAACAATATGTTTATTTGATTTTTGCTGTTTTGTTTGAGGTTTACAAAAGTAAAAGGTTGTTTAGAACGGTAGAGGCAATTCTGAACAACTCGGATCATCCACTTCATAACACCTTGATGGACCAAAAAACAGCAGTGGTGGACAGCTATTGTATCGTATCGTATCGTATCGTATCGTATCGTATCGTATCGTTCGTATCGAATTGAATTGAATAAACTTTATTGATCCCGAAGGAAATTCTCGGATTCCTTCCTAATGACGACTTTTTATTGAACTCATCAGTTTTCACTTTAGTGAAGCGAAGGAGAATTGAGGGTGTGACTTCTTTGAATGACAGGTGGGTGCAAGTATGCTTTGCACAATTTGGCATACAACACAGTGATAAGTCCACACTTGCCCCTCCTCACTGAGTTTCAGAAACCTGTGGGTGACGTCATAGAGGCTACGTCCATCTTTATTTACAGTCTGATTGAAGGATATGTTTAAAAATAATAGCAAAATGAAGTACATCTACTCTACTGATTGTCTCTGTCCTGCAGGTGAACATCGTGTCATGTGATGGGAAGTGTCCGTCTGCCAGCATCTACAACTACAACATCAACACATACGCTCGCTTCTGTAAATGCTGCAGGGAGACGGGGCTGCAGCGGCGCTCAGTGCAGCTCTACTGCAGCGGCAACGCCACCTGGGTCAGCTACACCATCCAGGAGCCCACTGATTGCTCCTGCCAGTGGTCCTAAACACACACTCTCTCTCGCTCTCTCTCTCTCTCTCTCCCACACACACACACACACACACACACACACACACACACACATGAGGACTGCATGACTGACGTGGCAAGTGTAAGTTGTTAAATGATGTGACAGTAAGTTGTGGTGGTG
The DNA here is from genome assembly GCF_905171665.1 of Trachurus trachurus. Taxonomy (NCBI): domain Eukaryota; kingdom Metazoa; phylum Chordata; class Actinopteri; order Carangiformes; family Carangidae; genus Trachurus; species Trachurus trachurus. The sequence continues at coordinate 29,387,343 of NC_139893.1, forward strand.
CCTCTGCTGGCAGGGATGTGGTACTGCAGCTCATACTGATTTCCAGTGAGAGCCTGGTGGAGCAGACTGTTGGCCCCTTGTGATAAAAATGAATCCTCTCGAGTCTGGACTGTTCACAGGTTGATCAGCTTTTTTTTTCATCTTCAGCACTTTCTGAACTGCCCCCAACCCACATGTGTATGTGACTTCTCATTCTGTGCATTTATACTCTATATCACAGGTGGGAGCCAAAATAACCACATAGGTGTTCATGTGAACCAGTTAGTTAAAATGTTGTCAGAGAACAGTCTGAATTTCCATTCCAAATTTCCATGGCATTTGGTGAATGGACAAACTCCAAAGGATTTTGGTTTGATACCCATTTCTCAACAAAAAGAACCACATTTCCTTGTTGTCCATCTTCTCTCCACATTCTCCTTTTTGTCCTGTGGTGAACATGCTGATACAAAACAACACATCAAGACCAAGTAAAAAAAAAAAAAAAAAAATCTTTGTTTTTATTCGACAACAAACTAAAGGTAGGCGTTCATGATGACCTGTTATCACCCTTGAAAACTTATGAACAGCCCCTTTAAGAATAAGATATGGATAAATGAAGTGCCTTGCCACCTCCACCTCCCTGTCAGCCTGCAGGAAAGAAAACATGTTCAGTCTGATTTCATTCATCCTGTAGTTGTCACAGAGCTCCTGTACAACTGCAAAGACTAAATAATAACAAACATATTGAAAATTAATTTTCAAAAGCTGCAGACAGTTGAGCCCTGAGGCGTGACTGTGTTGTTTTTGTAAATAACTTAACTTTTAAAAATGATTTTCAATATCAAATTCCTAGATGTTTCACCTCTAGTATAACAAGAATAATCTGTATATCTATTGATTACACATTATATTTTGAATAATCAGTGCTAGTGAGGTGTATTAACTGATTTAAATCCAGTTGTATGTGGAGCACTTTATTTATTTATTGGCGTTTGATAGAGCACAGCCTGTTCTGAGTTTGATGATGAGAAGACAAGAAGCTTTCAGCCCAAATGCAGAACAAACAAATCAAACTGGGTCCAAATCTTTAATTTGGTTTTATTCCCGATGACAGAACACCGAAGAAAATATAAGGTTGTGCGATATAGATGTATGTTTCTCTATGGACTAAATTTTTTAATGTATTTGTTCATATCAAACAGACCAACCTGGATAGCAGAGTTTAAGAGGATTTGTATCATATAAATGTACATTTGCATTTTCAATAAATATGTCCTTTGGAAAACTAAACATTGTTTGCTATGATTATTAGATATTGGGACAGTACACAATATTGTCTGGTTTTTATTGCTGTCCTCACTTCAACTTCCTCTCCTGCTCCTGCACAGCCAGTTATCACTAACAAACTGGAAAAAGATAAAAATAAGTATTAATTTTAGTTTTGAGAGTTGCATACAACCTTAAAGCTCCCTAGACATGTAAATGTAGAGGTCTACAGTGTTTTACCCAAAACCTGCTCCATTTTTATTGGATCACTTAAAACAGCCAACCAACCAGAGGAGAGGCTCAGAGCCTCCTCTCTTCTGATTGGCTGGTCACCAACTTGCAGAGAGCAGCTGACAGCTGAGGAGATGTGCGACTAAATTGATATGTTTTTTCTAATTCAGTATATCTTCTCATGAATCAGCACCTCAAAATAAAACACAAAAAGAACAAACATGGTGCACTATGCATCATGTTGAGTTGCGTAAACACTCTAACATGGTGAAGTCTTTAATATGACCCCAGACTCCAGAGCAGATGTGATACTGTTCAGACTGTTGATGCCACTGCTTCTTTAATTTCAAATTTCAGAGACTCAGTGTCCAGTATCAATCAAATACTAAACCAGATGTGTGAGGATGGATACTGAGAGCAAGTCAGGCCAGTAAATCAGGCTCAGACTCCAAACCTGCTGGCTGGTCTCAACACACACGGCTTATTACATAAAGCATGGTGTTGGCACGGGCAGCTGGGAAAATGATACTGAGCCTTGAACCCACAAAATCCAGGGACTAACAGTTTATGGCAGACATGTAAGCTGGGCTCTCACACTTATCTGATGTTGTCCCGACAGTGTGAGCTGCTAAGACCTGAGACGTGGTCTTCAAGTCAGACTGACAGGGAGTTATCAGTGCAAAATAATCCTATGAATTCTTATTCAGCTCACGTGGCCCTTATGAGAGAACTTAGTTGTTCATCTGTAAATTATTTCAGTAGAGGAAACACAAATATTTCTGCATTGTTGCTGCTGTCATTGGTTTTACATCATGTCTCCCCACTGTTTCCAGTGTCATGGTTTAGCTTATGGAATTTATTTGTCAAAGATCATGTGCAAAAAGCATTTAAATCACTTAGATAAGATGAATGAATGAAACATTACCGTAATCTCTCAAGGTCTCAGCTTTATTTGCATAAAAACGTGCAGCGCAGTGAGCTCTGAAATGAACCGAGGGGAATTCCTTTCATTGATCCAATGACAAATGTTGCTTTTCTCTGCTAAAGGTAATGTCACATGTTCAGGCTTCATTTGTCTAATGTTTGGACACAGGACACGGGACTGTCAACATCTTGTCAACTGTACCACAGCTCCAATTACTCACTGATGTCACCAAACATGTTTGACATATACAGTAACTGCGGTTACCAATGGATGAAGTTCGTATCATGTTCGTACCTCTGTAGTGGCCTGCTGACTGATGCTTTCTAGATGAAGTCATGGTCTGTCTTTGTTTTGTACAACACAGCAGCCAGCCACTAAGGGCCCACCAGACAGTGAGACAGGAAAGTCAGAAAGAGGGAGAGAGAGAATGACATGCAGTAAAAGGCCACCAGTGGGATTCAAACCCACGGCTGCTATGACAAGATGAAGCTCACCAGGTGATCCCCTGAAGCAGCACTTACCCCAGTTAAAAGACTGTAAGTCATAAGTATTAAGAGAGTCTCAAAACCACCACAGACAAACAAAAAATACTAAAAGATACATGAGTTTGACCGGACAAAAAATTACTGAAACACAAACTCACAAAGACAACAGACATCTAAACAATGGTAAATATCTAAAAAGTGACCAAAAAGAGAAATACAGTGACCCAAAACCCCCAAACCCCCAAAAGACAAACACCAAATCACACTCAAGTGGCAAAATGCAAATAGGATAGTGGGAAAAAAAAGGCAAAATCACCAAAAAGATGCAAAACAACAAAGAGACAAAATTAGTTTGACAAAATGCAAAACCACCACAAAGAGACAAGATGATAAAATAAAAACAAAGTGACTAAATAGATGAAAAGATGAACAGAGATAGAAAACAATCAAAGACATACATTAAAACTGATCACTGATCTTGAATCAAACGTCTCGTGAGGTTGAGATTTGAGCTATGACTGTGATATGATGCTCTTGAATGCACCACGACGAAATGAGACAGAAAAATATTTAAAACGTATCAGAGCCAGTGTCCAGGTTGTGTTGTGGCTGTGAAGGTAGGGTTGGAGAAGAGGGCTGTGAGGGATCAGTTTGCCCCGGTAATCCTGCTACAACAGCTGCACCCCCCCCCCCCCCCCCCCCCCCCCACTCCCCATCTCCACCCCCACCCCCCACCATCACAGCTACATGTTCGTATTAATTCTGTGAACCAAACAGCTTCACAGCTCGGACGCAGGAGCTGGTGACTGAAAACAACATGTTTAGAGAGAACAAACTCATCTTACAGTACTTTCAAACACCACTAACAGGTCCAGTACAGTAGCTGTCTTCACAACTTAAAAGGTGGAGAAGCACTGAGCAAAAACATGACCCAGTCAGGTCCATCACTGTTTTGTATCCCTGGAAAAAACTAAAGTTGTGTTGTGAGTTTTTGTAGAGACTGTGTCATCAAACTGATACAGCTGTTGTCTGAATTTGTGGCATGTTTAAATTTAATTAAATCTAGATTGATTCAATTGACACATTGTCTGAATTTGATTTGATTTCTCTATCTTGTATTGAAGACTTGGCTTTGGATCCATAACTGATTTCAATGTTTATTGCATTTTTTTTAATTTTTTTTTTTAGAATATTCTTTTGGGCTTTTTTGCCTTTAATAGACAGGAGAGTTAAGAGAGAGGCGGGGGGCAGAGGGGGGGTGACATGCAGGATAGGGCCGCTTGACGCAGGATTCAAACTCGCCTGCAGTGAGCACCATAGCCTCAACACATGGGGCGGGTGCTTTACCAACTGAGCTAAACACCGCCCCAGAATATTTATTGTATTTTGAACTCGTGTTCATTGTGTTTTGTATTGTATATGATTCAGGTGAGGAGCGCTGCAGATACAGACTGACAGTGACGGGTCAACCGACGAGTCCATTTTTGAGCCTCTTCCTTCCTGTTCAGGTCAGAAGCTCATAAACACATCAGCGCCGTCACCACTTCAACCAGCTCCTTTTGCCAGAGTCTTTGAACAGGATGGCTGAGGAGGGGGAGGTTGAGGAGGGAGGGGGAGGAGTGAAAACACAGCTGATGACCATAGGCCAGACCCCCGGGCCATCAGGTGACGTCCTGGGATGGAGAAAGAGAGCTGGACATTTGTCCCCACTACAGGAAGTGACCTGATGGCTTTGTCATAGCAGGAGCAGATAGAGAGAGCAGGTTGAATTGATTTAACCTTTGACTCCTGAGAGCAGTGAAGACCTGATCTGTTCTCAAGACCAAAACACAGTGAAGCGTGGCGAGGGTGGGGCGTGGGGTAGGGTGCACACAGATTGGGTGCACAGGATTATGCAGGACCCTGTAATAAAAATAATGATGTGAAAAAGGCTCCAACTAACAAGTCAGAATGAAGGTTAGACACTGAACTTAGTTACAGAGATCTAAACATGGCAGACGTGGAAGTCACAATTCAGGTTTTCTTTTTCTTTGCTCACAAAATAAGAAACACATCTGAAGTAACTAACTAAACCTGTTGAGAACCATGTACAGTACATATTTATTATTTATACATAACATAAATCATAGTTTCATCTATTAGCAGAAACAATGTCAAAGGCAAGTTTTTTTCTTTGATTTCTGAAGCATTTGAATGAACAACAATTTAATAAAAGTTTACAACGAACAGCTAGATCCTACTGCGCAGTGTAAAGAAAAGGAATAGACTAAAAGTCTAAGTTAAATTGTGCATTATACAAGTTGTTAATCAAAGCATAACAGAGAGTTAAACCAACACAGGTAAGAGAAAAAGTTCCTATTCTATGTGTGAATAAATGCATCCTATTATTTGATAATGGGGTGTTATGTCATCTTCAACTAGAACTCACACAGGTTTTTCTGTATCTGTGACCCTGCATTGTTTCCGTAATTCCTTTGTTTTGGGAATCGGCAGTGACTGGGAGAAGGAGGAGGTTTACTGAGAAAGAACAGCTCATTAAACAACAATTTTTATAAGAAAAAAAAAACAGAAGAAGGGTGGTGTAACCAATAGCAGAGATACATTTGTGTGAATTTCTTACCACTTCTCTGCAGTGATTCATAACTCCTGCTGTTTCACAACAGAGGGGAAAACCGAGAGAGCTTTCAGGAACAGTGTTGTTTTAGTAGAAAATCTGCTTTTCAGCGCAGCACAGAGAAGTCACACATGAGTAATCAGAGTCACCAGCTGCTGCTGTGTGTCGACCTGCAGCCAAGGTCACGCACAGATACTGTGCTGCCTGCTCTCTTACTCTATAGTGTGTACAGTGTAGTACACGTTCATTCATGTGTTACAGCCGCAGTGCATTTAAAATCATTTACAACACACCTGCAGCAACTAAAGCAGGTTTACAACAATGTTAACATTTAGCACTAAGGTGATGCAGACACCAAACTGTCATATACATTCTATTAGTTGTGTGCACCGTGGCACTGAGGACATCTGACTTCATTGTTTAAATCTAACAATTTAAGACCACATAGAATTATATACGACACAGTGGTGCAGTGGTAAGTGCTGTGGGTTCAATGCATTTTCTGTGTGGAGTTCATGTTCTCCATGTGCCCATTGGTTCTCTCCAGGTTCTCTAGTTTCCCCCACAATCCAAAGACATGCACCCGGTTGGCTGGTAACTGTAATTTTCCTGTGGGTGTGAATGTGAGTAAATGTGAATGTTGTTTGTTTCTATAAGTTGTCTTGTCCAGGGTGTAACCCATCTATAAGGGGTGGATTACATAACCTTGAATAAATTCAAATCCACTGTTCAAAAGATGTGAAATAGCAAATAGAGTGAACAAAGGAAAAAAGGGTCTCCCGCACACTGTCAAGTCACTTGCAAAAGACTTTAATAAAACAAACAACGTTTAGGTCCACAGGACCTTTTTCAAGCAGATTTTAAAAAAAAAAGACATTTCAGGCAAATATATGGCCTACTATAACTAAGATAGCCAATCACAGGCTGGGTCAGTGGGGGGTCCCAGAAGGTCTGCTCAGCGCCAGAAAAAAGAACAGCAAGAACTTTTCCTTTACTTGCATTACTACGTACTCCCCTACTTCATATGTGATCAAATCAGCCTTCAAGAAACATTGGCACATCATAAACTCAGATCCAGAACTGACTCCTCTCTTCAAAGATCCCCCTCTATTTGTGTTCAAGCGGGACCGCAACCTTAGAGATCACCTGGTGCAGGCCACCTTCACACAGGGTGGCTCACCTCAGTTTGCCCAGTCTCTCTTGAGTCCCCTTCCTAATGGAAATTACCGCTGTGGCAGTTGTGCACAATGTAACAATATTGTGATTTATAAAAAGTGTGATTACTTGTGCCTCTACCCATGTTGTGTATTTGTTAAAATGCCCCTGTGGTTTATGTTATGTGGGTAAGACCACCAGAAAATTATAAGTGAGAATTCATGAACACAAGAGCGCCATTCGCAGGCAGGACAGAAACTCACCAGTGGCCTTACACTTCAATGAGGCCAAACATGACATCGCTACCTTGCGATTTCATGGCATTGAACTGGTTAAATCACCACCTCGAGGTGGTGATCATGACCTTACTTTGAAGAGACGTGAAGCATTCTGGATCTTCACCCTACAAACTTTATCCCCTAAAGGCCTTAATGATGATTTTTTATTAAATGTGATGCTGTAATTTTGTATTTAGTGATAAATGGCATGTATTCTATGATCAGCAAATACTTTATTTATTATTATCTGCTTATCATTGCATGCCTCTATCACCAGATATTGAAGCCCTGCTGGACAAACCCCCCCCCCCCCCCCCCCCCCCCCCCCCCCCTCTCCCGACCCCTATCTTGCTATTAGGATGCCAGGCATGGTCTTACTATGACTATTTTCTTCTTCTCCATGCACTGTAAGGTTTTTTGTTTAAAATTAAAAATATAAAAATATATGTATTTTTAACTTATGCCAGGCATGGTCTTACTATGACTATTCTCTTCTTCTCCATGCACTGTTATGTTTTTTGTTTAAAATGAAAAATATATATTTCTCTTGGTATAGTATACATTGTAGTGTTTTTTTGTTGTTGTTTTTCTGTTTGTAAATTGCTCTTTGCCTACTATTGTATTGATATATATTTGTGGGTGTCCCTGCCGTTACAGAGAGACACACATGTGAGCACTCACATATACTGTATGTCTGCCTGAGGTGAAATTAACTTTACAGGCTCACTGCCTATCCAGCTACTCACTGAGTCTGTTGGCACACCCCCTGGGTGGAGCTGCACAAATCACCACTAGTTGACTACAGCTGTAGGACCTTCTGGGACCCCCCACTGACCCAGCCTGTGATTGGCTATCTTACTTATAGTAGGCCATATATTTGCCTGAAATGTCTTTAAAAAAAAATTCTGCTTGAAAAAGGTCCTGTGGACCGAAACGTTGTTTGTTTTATTAAAGTCTTTTGCAAGTGACTTGACAGTGTGCGGGAGACTCTTTTTTCCTTTGTTCACTCCTAACCTATGCTCCAACGCACCTGTTTTTCAAGATTTTTTAGGTGTGCATCAGCCTCCACACCCTAAATAGCAAATAGAAAAACCAATAGAGATGATATGGCCTTATTGCATCATTTAGTACTTCCAAGTCTTAAACAAAAACAAATAATGTTATAAATTAGATTAAAGCAACCTGTGAGAGATCTCATCAAAATTAACATTTTGACAGTGATGCTCTATAACAACTACAAGCACTATTAATACTTAATAATCTACATATACGAATTAGTCTGTATTCATTATGAATGTTTAACTCTGGATTAATTAGTTTATCTATATTGTGCTTAATGATTGTATTTTAACACTTAATAAATGAAGGTAGTGGTAGTAACTACTATACTATACTACTACAGTAACTTTATGTTGTTGGTATAGTTCATTTTCTCCAATACACTTTATATGTGTGAGTGTGTGTGTGTGTGTGTGTGTGTGTGTGCGTGCTTGTGTGTGTGTCACAGCAGGCCATTTAGATCCTATTAGAGCAGTTAGTCACGCCCATCACAGTGTGTCCAGAGGTCAACACACTCTCCACACAACAGGAAGTAGTAACTCACAGTGTCACTCAGGCTGATCAGAGCTGTACACCTGTCCAGCTCCACCTCCTCCGTCACGTCATTACGACGACACCTACAGCTGTCTGTGGACACTGCCTGCACTTCACTTGCTTCAGCTTGTTGCAAATGATTTTCACCCAGATTGTGATTCTGTTTTCCCCGTTCGCCTCCTACACACAGATCAACACTGGTCGGTGAATGAGATCTGACAGCTCACTAATGGCATCTGGAATGAAGGAAAAACTGGATATGGATATACTGGATATAACAATGGATATACTATACTGCATGTTACTACAGTATGACTGAGAATCTGATCATTTTTTGTTTTTATTTATATGTTTTAGTGTCTCTACCTGCTCATCTCCAGACTAGTAAACAGGTTCATCAGCAGAGATCTACCGGCTCTAAACCTGTTTATCTCAGATTATTCACCTCTTTGTCACATTTTAGAAATATATGACTAATCAATGGCTCAGCCCTGAGCGTCACAAACCTATAAATATATTGGTAATTATATAATTTTTCAGTATTTGATGTTGTCCAGTATAAATTAACATGATCATTAAACCAGTTATTCATATACCAAGCTGACAGTAGCAGAGAAGAAATTAAGAAATGAAAAAATTACTTTGGAATGATGAAAGGATTCAAAACAACTAAACTAAACTAAACTAAACTACTAATCTCAAAAATACCTGCACAACTACAGTAATCAAGCTGTGGCCACAGTGCTGATGCAGCTTGAAGGAAGTTGTACTTTAAGATAAAACAGACCAAATAAAGACAAAATTAAACCAATAGCTGCTTGTATTTGCTGCTCTGCATTTATATGTAGGTACATTTTATATTTAGTTAGTCCAGTATAAATTACTAAATGAAATAAATAAACAAAAATGCCCTGGCAATGTAAAACTTGAACCCCATGCAAAGATAGTATGGGATGGATAAGTCGCAATTTTTCTCTCAAATATTTTTTCTTTTATCACAGAGTCACGGTTTGTTTTGTTTAATTATTGTATTTATTTGTAGACGTGTTTCCTACCTCACAAATATTGTGTTTCTCATTTTTGTTAGAAAATATTCACATTTTCTTCCTAAGTTTGTTTTTGTTTTTGTTTTTTGTTTTTTTGTTTTTTTGTTTTTTTGTTTTTTTGTTTGCTTTCTTTCCTGGGACATGACCCTATTTTTAAATGAATATGAGGATTTTTATGGAGAATACATGATAGAATGGTTGAACATATTAAAGGGATATTTCAGCATTTTGGCAAATTCGCCTATTGCCATAATCCCTATAGTTTTAGGAGTAGGTTCATTACCTTTAATTGTCGGTGCAAGCTGTTTTGAGATCGGCGGGGCAGATCTGAGCTCTGCACGGTGCACGGTATTTCCGATATCTTCCCTCATTGAACTCATCAAATACACAATTCAACAACTCCAAAATGCTCTCGTGGACAAGTTGTGACCTGCACATTCACCACGCTATGAGATAATAATGGAACGTTACGTTAGCGTTTTGGAGTTGTTGGATTGTGTATTTAGTTTGATGAGGGAAACGTAGAAATACCATGAGCCTCCATTGCGTTAGCTGAGCAGCTTGCGTCTCTGCCCTGCCAATCTCAAAACAGCTTGCACCAACAATCAAAGCTAGTGAACCTAAGGATTATGGCAATAGGCGGATTTGCCAAAATGTTGGAATATCCCTTTAAAGAGGGAAAATGACAAAAAAGAAACTCAGATTTTCCGGGTCTTTTACAGTTTCAGGTCTGAGGGTTTAAGGCCTTAAAGAAACAACATGAGTGTTGTCTGAACACATCACAAGGCAAAAGTCATGGACAGGAGTCATAAACCAGTGGGGAGGAAGGGGGTAGCTGGTGGGAGTGTTTGTGTTTGGAGAGTCCCTCTGAGCCCCGATCCATCTGGAATCCACATCCAGTTCCAGCAGGCTGCAGCCCTGCTCCGTGTGTCCCGACATGTCCGATCACATCAGACTGAAGCTCCATGGTTTCCTCGTTTGAGCTTTGATGATGATGTCGACGACAGGTGAATGGACCCAGGATTTACTGCTTGTTGGTTTTCACTTTGAAAAAAAACAAACAAAAAAAACCAGCAGAGACAAACTTAATCCAAGCACGTGAGCTGACTGAGCTAATTAGTGATCAGAGCAAAATCTGTCAAATCTGTCAGTTACACAGTGGATAAAACTAACAAACAAATATTGACACCTTCTGAAAAGTGTGTTTTTGTGGCAGCAAAGAGAAACATCAACTCTAAATGGTGATGTGTATCAACCTTCAAATATGATGTGGTGAATCATATGATGCTGAATCAGCTATTTGATTCAGCGTTGAGAAAGCATGGGATATGAGTATGACTATATGGAGATGGTTGGTTCATGAAAGGAACCATACCGACCAAGACACTGCAGTGTAAACAAATTGTCTCATTTCAGTTTTCTAACCATTGACAGCTATTAGGAAGAACCTAAATAATGCATTATATTGAGTAAGAGCAGTTGACACCGCCAAAGCTCCCTGAGCTCTTCCCAAGTGAAAGTCAAGATAGCTGTTGTATTGTCCAGAGAGAGTGAGTTTAAAATCTGAGCCCTCTTATGTGTATATATAAATATGTTACAATCAAATTTTTTCCTCATCAAGCTACACTCGGCCTCCCTTAATGACAGCACAAACCCAGAATTTGAGAATTTTTTGCAATTTAATAAAAAAAGAAATGTATTCAGACCCATTGCTGTGATACTCATAGGTCATTCAGGAGTCGTCAATTTATTTTATGCATCTTTGAGATGGTTCTGCACCTTCATTTGAGTCCAGCTTTGTTTGGCCATGATTTGAAAGACACACCTGTCTAAATAAGACCTCACAGCTCATTTGAATATCTCAACAAAATGAGAAATAACTTGTTTTTTCCTGGCTATTTCTTGACATTATCATGTAATTAGCAGCCTGTAAATTAAAGGGTTAACAAATATTCTGCTCTACTTACTGTTTCTAAGAGCAAAGTGGCCTCCATCCTTCTTATATGGAGGAAGTTTGGGTCAACCAGGACTCTTCTTGCCTTGCCTTGCCTTGCCTTGCCTTGCCTTCTTAGAGCTGGCTGTCCAACCAACCTGAACAGTTGGGGGAGAAGAGCCTTGGTCAGTGCAGGACACACGAAAGCCTGCAAAGTGTTGCAAACAACCACCTAAAGGTTGTGAGTAAGTCTACGCAGCCTTTCATGTGTCTATTGAGGAGAGGCTTTCGTCGGGCCACTCTGCCATATAACCCAGGTTAGTGGAAGCTGCAGCAATGGTTGATCTTCTGAAACTTTCTCCCATCTCCAAACAGGATCCCTAGAGCTCAGACAGAGTGTTTTGGGATTGTTACTTCTCTAACCAACACTCTTCTCCCCCAACTGTTCAGTTTGGCTGGACGGCCAGCTCTAGGAAAAGTCCTGGTTGACCCAAACCTCCTCCATGTAGGAATGATGGAGGTCACTGTGCTCTTAGAAACAATAAGTGCAGCAGGTCTTTGCTACAATTTAGTCTCTGAGCCCTTGGGCCAGTTCCTTTGACGTCATGGATCTCATTTTTCTCTATTATGCAAATGAGCTGTAAGGCCTTATTTAGACAGGTGTGTGCCTTTCAAAATCATGTCCATATTATTTAATTCAACACATCTGGACTCAAATAGAACTATCTCAAAGATGAATAAAATTAATTGACGGCACCTGAATGACCTATGAGTTTGTGCGCTCATCAAGCACCTTCTTGACAAAGTCTTGGTACTGTTTCTTTCCCGTGACTGTATTTACCACAGATGCATCTGTGCAGTTGTGGCTGTCAAGAGTTACAAGATCTTTGAAATAATCTTCTGTTGGGCTCCTAGGCTAAAATCCTTTAGTGGGTACTGATGAAGCCTCATGCCAAATTGCTTTTATCTGCCCGGTAATGGTAAGTCCAAATAAATATTATTATGTTCAGTGATTTGACTAATTTGATTTGTGAAAATAATCAATAGTTTCAAATTCTGTAATAAAAGGGATACAATCATAGGATACAATCTTATTGTGAGACATGTATTACCACATTTTATTATTTATACAATCATAAATAGAACTGACTTTAACAGCCCAATGAAAATATCTTCTCCTGGTACCTGCTGCTATAAACTGATCTGGCATCAGTCCCCAGTGGGAAACCAAAGGTCCTTATGAAACGTGACCCATTCGCTGTAGCACTGAGCTGACGGAAATGGGATTAAGAGCTTCAGCCGAAGTCAGAAAGCAGGGGAAATCTGGATGGAGGACAGATGATCGTTTACACTGCCAGCTGGGAAAAGACTGTGACTCTTCAACACAACGACACAACTAAACTATCTCAACTCTCTCTTTACTTTTAGGTCAGAATGTTTTTCACTGACTCCTGTAAACGCCTCGCTGCAGACATTTTCCTATCAGAACTTCTACTGCAGCTGCACTCAACTCAGTTTATGCTGCTCATTAATTAGCACTTTTGAGTGATAGGTAGGAGGGTAATTACCTGTTTTACTTAACAAAATATTTCATTAGAACATATTTGACTGGACATGTGCGTCAAAGCCCAGAAGGCCATTTAAAATTGCTCTGATGTGATTTTCATGATCCTCAGGGACACACTTGGCTGAGATTTTAGCGTCCATCTTAACACACATTTGTGTGACTGCTGTGTTTCATGCCTCATGCCTGCGTCACATGATCTAGATGTCCCGTCCCCTTAATGGTAATAATGGGCCCAAGCTTGACTCAAAACTTACATTTTCTAATAGGCTGGCTAATATAAATAAAGTTTATAACAGCATTTCTGAGTTGTTCATCGGCCAGCTTGAGCCAGACCAGTCCACTAACATAAATCTAGATGTGATAGACAGAAAATAGACCTGTTGTCGATGTCATAATGACAACAACAAAATTACATAAAAGAATCACTGTAGTTGTCTCACGGCCTAGTCTGGATATAACACAGACATGAAAAACTTGTAGCAGCTGCATCTGGAGACTGACAGTGTTGTGCATGAAGGCGTTCAATGAATGTTTCTTGTATTTTGTGAACCCTGAACTGAATAAATCAGTTTACACATTTAAAATGTCAGGGTTTTACAACAGTTTTACATCACGGCGCATGACGACCATATGTTGCCGATGAAGCCATTGCAGGTGGTCATATTAGTAGTATGAGAAGGTTAATTTTTCCAAGCCTGCCCCCCCCCCCATTAATCATAATGAATCCATTTTGTGTTTTTTAACTGCTGCATACAGTAAGTTGATGTCTGAACAAAATTTCCAGTTGCTCCACCTGAACACCTTAACCCATGTATTTTTTTCTTTTTTCTTTTTAACTTTTAGCAGAATAAGACATTTGGTTAAAGTGGTAAAATATATTCTTTGCAGGACAATCCACAATGTCATGGAGGCAATGACGACCATCCAGAAGAAGGACAAGGAGGTGGAGGAGGAAGCGGGGACCATGAGGACCATCGACAGGTGTCACATGAGGATTCCTCCTCTTGCAACAGAGGTGATATATATATAGGATTCATTTCAGGACGGATTTACCATCTTCAAATGGTGAACTACACAGATCATCCACATCCCAGCAGCAGGCTCTTCATCCACCAGGAGACAGAGGAGGTACGTTTACCTGCAGCATCCTGACGCTGTTGGGACACAATATCACCACCAGCCTGTACAAAGTGAGTGAGAACACTCTCTGTTTGTTTGTGCATGTTTATAAAGTTGTGTGCAGTCATGTAGATTAATGTCACCAGAGTAGATCTTTTTGATTATTTTGTGACAATCAACAACAGATCTAAAAATAAACTAAATTAAGCAAAGTCACTAGTCACATTTAAAAAATACATGAATTCTGCTGCTTCAGTATCATCAGTGGGTTTAGTTTCCTCCAAATGTCTTTCTGCTCATGTCTAAATAAACATTTTGGTGAGTCCAGATTTAAACAACAAAAACTAAACTTCATCTGATGTTACTGTAAAGTGTGAAGCTGAACCAGTGCAGTGAAAGGAGGAGGAGGAGTGTGGGGAGCTATGGCCTCTCATATCACACTCATGCATGTGTGATAAAGGTTTTGAGAAATCAGGAAGGGGTGAGGCTGCCCATAACAAGAATGACAAAAACAAAAGTGAGTCAGTGTCTGTCTGACAGTGTCACAACATATTACAGCAGTAAACACTGGGAGCTGATGCGGGGGTGTAATTACACACACACCACGTACTGTAGGTGTGAGGCTATAAAGAGAAAACCGCATTCAAAATCCCACTGTTGCGTAAAGACACTGATCCTGCATGCGAACAGAGACTTTCTCCCCAGTCTTGTGACTTCATAAGGACAAGAACTTTTAGGAAAACTATTTTTGTATTGTCGTACGTTCAATATTTGCTTTTAGCAGCATTCAACAAGCACCCATTTCCCAAACCCATGACAGCAGAAACCACATTAAAATACGAGTGATTCTTAACCTGCTGCATTTGGGACTGTTTTTTTATTTTTTAAATTTATTTTCTTATTTTTTTTACTTTGTTGTAATCTAGATGTTCTCACGTCATAATTGTGACTGTATTGATTGAGGAACATAAAAAAGAACAAATATTTTCAATTTTATTAAAAAACACAAAAAAAGAAAGAAAAAAAAAGTTTTGATTCAAGCCTGAAAAAATGACAATAATCCAATGAAGTATGCTATCACCACTTCAGTTTTTTAAAAGCCAATATGTAAGTATGATGTTAATACGATAGTCATATACAGTATATATATATATTAAAATATATGAAATTTTAACAGAACAACATATTAATATACAATTATAACACATTATGATTATTCAAATGAAGGCCTTAGATTTGTTGTTGTTTACTGTCATGACAAGTTGAATTATTAATAACTATGACACTGTTCTGTATCATTTCACACAAATACTGTACAAACTGCATTGTAGTAACTGCAGATGAATTATGGAAAATGGAGGCAGACAAGTAAAGTCCCCCACCTCTCCAGTCCTGCAGATGATCACTGCACTGTTTTTGTGTTTCTTGGTCATTTGATCTTTTAAACAAACTTTCATGACACAACTTATACATTACAGAATATATAACATAATACTACTGTACAAGTCCCTACGTCAAGAATGATGTATATCACTATACTCACTCACTATTTATTCACGACCCATACTGTATTAAAATTTGTATATGAACATATCAAAATGATCTATCTATCAAAAATGTTGTGATATGGTGGTGTGGTGGTTATCAACAATACTCTGGGTTTGATTCCTGGGCCTGGGGCTTTTCTGAGTGGAGTTTGCATGTTCTCTCTGTGCCTGTGTGGGTTATCTCCATGTTCTCATGCTTCTTCCCACAGTCCAAAGGAATATGGTTAATTGGAGACTCCAACTTTCCTGTAGCTGTGAATGTGAGTGTGTCAAGTTGTTTGTCTTTATATGTCAGCCCTATGTGGTAGACTGTCCTGATTGATCAGAAATATCATTTCTCATTCTGATTATTCTGATTATCATTATTAATTCCCTGTGGGAAATCCATTCCACAAATACAAATGTAATGAAAATAGAAATATAATCCCCCACATTAAAAATGTAAAGAAAATAACCCTTGGTTAATATTTACATGCCATTTACACTTATCACAAAGTTATTATTGGATTGTCACACATATTGGACATTGCACATGTCTACAACATCAGTATAAACATAAATACACAAAGATATTTATTTAGCCTAGGTTTATATAGGCCAATATGACATTACATACATACTGTACATATGACATTGCTCCAAGTGTTTATATATAGAACTACAATACAGTAGTGTATTTGTCAGGGACAATAGGCATTGTTACATCTGATTAAGTGCAGTTGATGCCTGTGGCTAACAGTCGGTCTGTTCTGTATGGATATGATCTGATCCATCTACATAATGTTTAACTGAGGTGGAATGATTTAAAATCAGACCAACAGTGACATTATCTAAACCTGTTCCCATCAGGTTCATGTTCTTTTGAATGTTCCCACCAGAACAGAGGGGGGAGGTGGAGCTGAGAGAGTTGGGGGAAATTCCAAAATAATACCAGCCCCCAGTAGAAGGGCACTCGTCGTCTTAGATTTCATGAGCTGCTAAATTTAACACAGCACCTTCCCATGAAACCGTGAGGAGTCTGCGATTTGAGCCGATCTGTGCTGCAGCTCCTGTGAAAAATCACACATCTACAGGACAACAAGTGAACACAAACACTCTCAAAGAAAATGAGAAAAGAAGCTTAACTCAACATCATAAGCAGCAAAACTCAGCATATTCACAACAGCACATGCTCTGAATATAATATGAGAATGACTTTTTTTTGTTTTGACAAGGCCTCAAATGTCATTTAAATCTTCATCAAACAATAAAACCTTTAGAATAAACATACAGTCAGATTATTTTAATTTAAATTACACAATTGGTTACATGATCAACAATCTAAGTTAACTTGCTGATAGATGCAAATTTACCAACAGACTCTTGGTACTACAGTACGTTCAATAAAACTGTGGCTCGTTTAAACGGAGCTGAGACGTTTACTGCAGGAAAAAAACAGATGTCCACTTCAAACAAATGACAGATCAGCCGTCTGTGAGTGGACATCATTTCACCTGTTCGGACAAATTGTCCTAAACTGTTGTCCAGTGACGGCCCTAAAACCCTAAACTAGCTGCTCTTCACATCGGTGACCTCTGACCTCCTCAGCAGGACAGCAGACTGAAGCGCTCAGTCATCAGAGGGACTTCACTTTTACACTAGGATCATTCAGAAAAACCCACGATGAGTTTAAAGCCAGAGGCAACGATTAACAAACTTTTACTCTATTGACTCTAATGACAGTATAATTAAAACAAATATAAATAAAGATGGAGCTAAATCCAGTATTGCAATTCAGATTGCAGACATATGAATGGAAGTATTTTTAATGATAAAATATGAAAAATAATATAAATATGTACAATATACAATTTGCTGTTATTTCTGTGGGATTTTAAGCCCAAACAGCTCTTGTATTCGCTTGATTTCATGGACATAATTTTACTTTAGCTAATATAATTAATGATGATATATGAATTATGATGACAGTGATGGTGTTAATACAAAACACTGGACAAGTCCTTTGATTTAACTTCTTGAAATTACTAATAAACGGTTGTCTTGGACAGAGTTGATGTCATCTTTACATATTCATCATTTTGTTTTAATGAAGTTACACTTTGTGTCACAAAAGATCTCAGCCCCATATTTAACTTATTTGTTTAAATAAAAAAAGAAAGGCTCCATTATGTTTCATATAATGTAATATATAGTAGTATTTGTAAATTATGTGATTATGTAAGTGAACATCAGACTCAACATGAGACTGATTTGTTAAGATGGATGTTTTATTGCTTCCTTTTTGTTGCTGAGTGTCACCTCAGTGACCCCACCACACCCTACACACACACACACACACACACACACACACACACACACACACACACACACACACACACACACACACACACACACACACACACACACACACACACACACACACACACACACACACACACACACACAAACCTCTCAGCCCATTGGTCGCTCACACCACAGCCCTGCCTCCTCATGGCCTCCTATTTAAAGACAGAGTGAGGGGCCAGGAGAGCTGAGGTTACACAGACTGCTCCTTTAAAACACTCTCACTCCTCTGTCGTCTGTTTCTACTGTTTCTAATCAGGTCAGCTGATTGTGACAGGAGTGAGAGTTAGAAACAGCTTCCTTTCTTGTTCCGTCTCCTTCTATTGTTTTTTTAGTTTTTTTTTTTACTTTTTTGGTCAGATCCGAAACTTTTTTGTGGACTTGTCCTCTTGGCCCTCTCATCTCTATCGGTGAATCGTCTGCAGAGGCCGATGGATCTGCCCGATCTCCCCTTCCCTCTCTCCTCAGCGGACGACCTCTACGATGACCCCTGCTTCAGCACCGCTGACATGAACTTCTTTGATGACCTGGACACTCGGCTGTTGCACACTGGCCTGCTGAAGCCAGAAGACCATCATCATCATCATCATCATCATCACCACCAACATGTCCCCAAGGATGAACATGTGCGGGCCCCCGGGGGCCTCCACCAAGCCGGCCACTGCCTGCTGTGGGCCTGCAAAGCCTGCAAGAGGAAGACATCTAATGAAGACAGGAGGAAAGCAGCGACTATGAGAGAAAGACGAAGACTCGGCAAAGTCAACGACGCCTTTGAGACCCTGAAACGCTGCACGTCCTCCAATCCAAACCAGAGGCTGCCCAAAGTGGAGATCCTGCGCAACGCCATCAGCTACATCGAGTCCCTGCAGTCGCTGCTGAGGGTCGGCCGCGACAGCAGCTTCTACCCTCCACTTGAGCACTACACCGGGGACTCGGACGCCTCCAGCCCCAGCTCCAACTGCTCTGATGGCATGGTGAGTCCAACAGCTGAAGATTTCATGTGCTGCCTCATGAAATGTGAAGAATGTGTCCTGGGTATTTATTTCTGGACACAGTGATTCATTCTGATAAATGGAAAATGCACGTTTGAAATGTTTAATACAGCAACTTAAAACTCGATTTTCTACACATTTGTTAGAGTTTGGAAATAAAACAGGTTTCCAGTCATGTTGCATGTCGCATATCTTGGGACATATAACAGTTTATAGAGGCAGTTCTTTATTGTGTGTATAATTTCAATGGTTTTTTCTGTTCTTGAGCAGCAGATTTGAGAAGATTTGATAACATATACTGTAAAATTTTGCTAATAAGATTCAGGCTGAAAGGAATAAAACAATAATACTAGTATTCACTTTTCATTTACTGAAAACATAATGAAGTCAACAGTGTGTCAGCTCTTTGTACCTGCTGATTCATCATCGATATTCAGTTTGTGGACTCATTGATTTATTGATCTGTGCTTTCAGATGGATTTCATCTCTCCGTGTTTGGACAGAAGTGAGAACAGCAACAGCAGCCGGACAGACGGTCAGTTTCACAATAAGTCCATCAGCTCGTCTGCTCTTACTAGTTTCTGTTTTCATATGAACAGTTTCATTCTCTGCTTAGATGTGACTCATTTCTGTGAACATGTGTGATCGGTGTCTCCTGCAACAACCATATTCTCCTTTAATATCATGCATTCCTTCATAATGATTTAGATTTATCTTTTAATGTGACCAATATATAATGTTATGTTACTTATCAATTCAACCCTCCAAAAAAAATTCAGTTTCCTCACTCAATAACAACCTCAGCTCAGTTTGAAAACGACCTCCTGACGTCTTAGGGTGTACTGGAAAGATTTGATATTTGACACCAAAACCTTTTTACTCAAATAAGATACATGGAAAGAAAAAAACATTGCAGAGCTGAAACCTTTGACTTTTACTGCAAATCACTGACTTGCTTTGGAAGTTGTATGTGGCTGAAAATGCACAACATCCTCAGTTCAGTTTTGTAACTTTAAAAAAAATATTTTTAGTGCTACGCTCATGCACATTCAATTGAAGGCAGTGATGCATAATGAAAATTCCTGCAGTGGATGGTCAAACTCTAGTGATTTGGTTCCTTCCTTAATAAACCCCCAAAAGAAATAGTTGAAACTAGTCTTTATTAGATAAATATTAGAATTAATAGGATTTTAAAAGGAAAACTGGTTATTTCAGGGGTAAAGTTACATTATACCTACCATGTCCCTAATTTGCAGGTGTATCTTTTAGTTTGACCTGGTTGTTGTGTTGGTGCGACTGAGTTCATCTTTGTGACACAAAAAACAAAACATTTTCAGTCCAAACTGACATCTCCTTTTTTCCCTACAGATTCCAGCAGCACTAAACCGTCCCTCATTTCCAGTTTGGACTGTCTGTCCAGCATCGTTGAGCGGATCAGCACAGAGCCAGCCATGGCCCCCGGAGGAGACAGCGTGGTCCCCCGGGGCCCCGGATCACCTCACAACAGCCCTGCTGCCTCCAGTCCCTCGGGTGAACCCAGCAGTCTGTACGAGCCACTCTGAAGCCGATGGAGCCGAGGACTCAAACCAAACAGAGACGGACTTACTCCCTCCATCTTTATGGAGGAACAGGCAGGAGGCATCATGGGGAAACACTGAAATATTCCCTCTGCTGCTGGAGCTGAGGGATTTTATACCATCCCTCAAAAATGATAAGATTTCTGTTTGGATGAAGATTTTCCCCTGACGTGTCCCTCAGACCCTCAGGTGCTTCATGGCTCCAGCCTCCTGGGGGTTCTGCAGGTCTGATACAGAACCAGGAAGACGAGCAGATTTTCACTGCAGACATAAAGACCAAGGACCATTTTGTGCATCTGTAAATATGAGTGGCTTGTTCATATTACACACACACACACACACACACACACACACACACACACACACACACACACACACACACACACACACACACACACACACACACACACACACACACACACACACACACACACACACACACACACACACACACACACACACACACACACACCAGAAATTCAGGGATTGTTGTGTCATATGTTCGAATGCATTATTTATGAGTGAATGATATTTTAATAAAGAAATATTTATATTCTGACTCACTTTGTCTCCATTGCTTCGAAACTCAAAAAAACGAAGTCCTTATACAAACACTTTGGGACAGAAAACACTCTGCACAACGTTCATTCATCATCACCTTAAAGCTGATATGTCCATGACTTAGACTTTTATGTCAAAGAAAAAACAAACCATAACTCATTTGTTTTGATCCAATCCTTCATATTTTTTTCACTTTTGATGAAGTTTAGTAGATGTAATTAATTAGATACTGCTAAGGATCATTTATTATTTCATATAATATTGTGCTCTTAAGTTATGGATTATTTCATTATTCTTCTCTGGTGATCAATCACTTTTTTCCCACATAAACACTTTGATGACATTTTGAATATTTCTTTATTGGCACTATATTCATCCAGAAAAAATCATGTCACTCAAGCAAACACAGGCAGTAAGATGTCCAGTTGTTGCCGTTGTTCACGAGCTGCGAGTGTCACCAGGGTGCGAGCTGCTACTGTAGCTGGGGGAGGGGCCTCCTGTCTGACTGGACCGGCTCCGAGGGCCCGCTCACTTCCTGCGGCGTGAGGCAGCTCCCTTCTTGCTGCTGCAGGGCGCAGAGCGCAAAAACAGAGTCAGATCTGAAGGGTTTATCTTCTAAATGACCCAAAAAACCAGAACACCACCACATTAACACACCAACAGGCCAGGTGGAGCAATACTGAAGGAGGGAATCTAAATTATATTTGATCGCTTCCACAGATTCTCTACAATGTTGCATGCCCCAACCCTTTATAAAGAGTGGTTAAAAGGGAACAAGATAAGTGGCATTGTTTTAACTTTTGTTTAACCTCTAGATCTTTAATCATTTCTCCATATAGTACTGGGAAGATGACTTTGATTAGCCTCGCTACCATTTAAGCAAGCATAAGTGTTGCCTTTGATATATAGAGTCTGAGTCAGCTGTAAATCTCTTTTTGTATAGTAATGATGCTGTGCTAACTTTTTTTTCTGTGATATTAGTTGATGTCTCAGAGACAAATTAACATCTCTTTAGTTAAACAAATTATTTTTTAAAGACAGTGGTGAGGGTTTTCTGAATCATTAGAGTGCCATTTTACGTTAGACAAACTGCAAAACGAAATGACCATAAGCAGTAGAGATGGTAAAAGTTTATGACTGGTGAGAATTAAAATAACTTTGAGGATAAAATTTAAGAATCTAGGTGTTGAGGCATCTTTGACTTTTGGTCATCTTGGGTGTTTGTGTTTATTTAGGTAATTTTGCTTTGCTTTATGATTGTGGTTTTCATACATAAAAAAAAAGACAAACTCTCATTCAGAGCTACAGCGCCCTCCTGTGGACAATCATATAACTAGATTTTATCACATGTTCATAAAGAATAAAATTGACCAGACTAGTCATAAGCAAGAGCAAACCATGCAATGACAAACTGATGCAAAATAGAAACAGGGGTTTGAAAGGTTGAGGTAGCAACACACAATAAAATCACAGTAACACACAAATAGACAAGAACATGGAGCACTGACCTTCAGTTTGTTGTGTCCAAGAGACACAACAAACTGAAAGTTAAAACACAGAAATAAAGACAAAACTAACCATAACTGATTATATCTTTTCCCAGTGATTCACTGGATTTAAACTGCAGTCTCTCCTACAGTATTCAGCTTTAATAAGCAGTATATAAACATGTAATAAACGTTTTGTAACAGTGTATAATGTAGTTCTAATCAGCCATATGGATGTTTTGAAGTGTTAATTAATGGACAGTAATTATCAACTCCTCATTGCTTATTGCATTGCTTATTACTAGCATGCACTGTTTATAAAGGCTGAAAACTACAGTACAAGTGTTACTGCCTCTACTTGTGTTCAGTAACTTTTCATCCGTTGTTTTCGTCATGCACACACTCAGCCAGTGAACCGGCATGCAGCAGTTGTGTCGAAGCTTGTGAGCAAACACTCACTGTTTCTGCAGCTCGTCGATGCGGTTTCTGAGAGAGATGACCTGAAGACAGAAGCACACACATACGTCTTACCTGAGAGTCTCACTTTACAGCTGGCATTTACACCTCAGAATAACAGATTTTAAAACTACTGTGTCTATTTCACACCCCATTCTTTTGCCTAAAATGTGGTTGTCTCTTTGTGCTGGGACAAGGTGTGATCACCTAACTCAGATGTACAGAGTGTCTCTCACCTCATATCTCTGTCTCTTGAGCTTCTCACAGTGGTCATATTTAATTGCCTCCAGGCTGTGCAGCATCTCCCACAGCTCCTTTGCCTTGTCCCTGACAAACACAAACCAGAACCAATCACAATCTAATAACATGATTCATGGTGTCATGTATTAAAGCAACCAAAGAGACATTTAGGTAAATATTTTTAGAGCCTGTTCTTCATAAAAAAAAAATTAAAAAAAATGCTGGTACGCTGTTTGGACAACAGTCCCAAATATTTTTTTAGACTCTCTGCTGCTCTGTGTGAAGTTTCCGCATTATAAACTGTGACTTGTTTTTTTTTTTTTACCTCAGCTTGTCATCGCTCATGGCGTCGACGGTCAGTGGTTTGCATCTCTCTGCCATAATCTTCTTCTTCTTTTCTCTTTCTGTCTGCTTCTTGCCCCTCCTTTGGTCAACCTAGAAAAGTCCATCTCGTTATAACTATATGTCTACGGAATGAAATAAAATCTGAACACATCAACAAAAACACAGAAGAGAGGAAGAGAAATCAAACGAACCCGCTGCAGATGGCTGCTGAAGCCCGATCCCATGTTGGTCAGAGCAATCTTCTTCTTGGCTTCATCATCAGCCTTCCTCTGGGCATCGGCCTCCTCCTTTCTCACCCGCTCAGCCTTTCAAAACATCACAATTCACATCCAAGTGTGGTTTAATTTAAATGATAAATATTAAGAGTAATGTATCATCTTGTTTTTTCTTTTTAAGCTACAGCCCAAGTTACTGTGGCAGCAGTGACAATAAATATTATGTCTATGCTTGGGTAGCACATACAATACAAGGGGACCTAGATTAGAGCCCAGGGGAACTACTTGAAAAGAGTGAGATGAGGACAGAGATGTTCCTTTCCACATAACTGAAGCCAACAGTAAACTCCAACCATCCCTGGTCAGATGTGCACCAGATGTGAAGCTTCTGGACAGTAAGGGTGTGTAGAGTGAAGTTCAGAAACAAAAGCACTGACATTTCAACAGCAGCAGAAGTTGCATACCTCCCTCCTGGCCTGACGCTCCTTATCCTTCTCTGCACGAATCCTCTGGTGCTCGGCTCGCTCAGTTCGACGCTTCTCCTGAAAACAAGAATTAGATGACAGGATGCAATGATTTCTACCATGTGCAGGATATAATCAATGTTTTAGTTTTTTTATCTGAGTAAAAATCTCACAATTCTATCTTTGAGAGCGATGAGTTCTTCTTCCTCCTTCTTCCTGCACTCAAAGTGAGCATCGATCAGCGACTGAAGCTCAACCAGGTCTTTGTTTTGACGTTTCTTTTGGATGTCCTGTAGAGGAAGTTAGACAAGCTATGATGGACTGACTAGTTTCCCCTGAAATTCCTAGCTAATTAAAAAAAGGAAGGCCTATGTTTTCTATGTGTGCCGTTTTTTTTTGGCGGACATACGTTCACCACCTGTTACTTAAACTGGACCCACCCTAAATAACTTAGAGCCATAAGAAAAAAGTAGTAGTATGAACAGTTGAATACAGACCAAAACTGTTTTGTTCCAGACTGTAAACATGTTTGTTTCTGTAGTAAAGTTGGACAGTAGAGGAACTTTTATTGCTTCAGTTTTCACTTCTGTTTGTCGCACCTTGGCCACATAACATCATGTATTATATATGGAATAGAGGTGGAGCTAACTTTCCTTGTATTTGCGTCAGTGAACAAAACATGTCAACTTACGTCAAAGTCCACTTTGTCGCCATCAGGGATCTTTGGTGCGGAGGGTCTGAACAAAGACAAAGCAAAGGCAAATTATACTGAGGAAGTAACTTTCAGGAATAAAAACAGCTTTGAGATAAATACTCACTTGAACTTTGGCTTCTCTTCTGGTTTTTCAAGCATCACAGGAGCAAAGAGGGAGAGAGGAGAGATATGAAACAGTTAGAGTCACAAACATGGAGGAGATGATGAGTAAATAGTGGCGGTTAATGAGGGGGAAAATCCATCAATCCAGGTGGACAAGCTGAGTTACATCTGAGGGCTGCAAGTTGTTTCACACCTCCAATAGATCACTGTGATGTGAGTGTGAGTCTAAGTCTTAGCCTTAGCAATACCTTCATCATCAGTGGCTTCATTACTGTGCATTAGCCTCAGTTTCAAGTTGTGTAAACACACAGTAACACAGGTTGAAGATCAACACACGCAGAGATATGGACTTAAAACATCATTAACTTTATTACTGCGCAATTACTTTGAAGCAAAGGTAAGTGCACAGGAATGAGGCCACTGTGTTGCCTTACTTATGTTAATTTGTTGTATATTAGTGTGTAAATCAAACCAATCTAATCAGAGACATTTAAAGTGCTAATCAGGATCATAACCCACCACTATTTTTAGTTTGCTTTTCCGAACATACGTCAGCGCACACTTTCACATTATAAGACTTTGACTTTGTAATACTGTTAATTGTTTCTTTTTTTTCTTTTTTCTTTTTCAAAGTTTGTGATTAGGTGTTTTATATTTTTATGAGACCTTTGCATTAAAAAAACATAACAAAACAAAACAAAAAAACAGATCAGACAAGGTTGAAAATGCAAGCAAAGCAACAGTGACTCAGCAGGAAATACAAACTACCATCTTGATCTCCCTCCTCCACTGGCAGGACACATTCATGCAAAAAAGAGAAGAAGCAGAGATAAGCAGTGGGGCCCATAACCATGACTCAGCATTTCTGAACGCTTCACCGTGATCCTCGGCATGGCCTGTGGCAGCCGACGCTCAGGCTAAAAGCCAGCGGGTAATATCTGCTTCTTCCTCAAGGCAGACAAGTTAAACAAACTGATGCACACAGTTTAATTTATTCAGTATTCACATGTAAAGACTCTACCCAACAAGAAAACAGACAACAGGTCCAATCAGAACAACAGAGAAGAATTCAATTCAACATACCTTCCTCTTCATAGGCCTCTGCATGCAGCAAGCGTCCAAAGCAAGAGCAGAACAGAAATCATTAGTGACGGGACTGGGAAACCGGTCCCTGCATGTCCTCTTTATGGTGCACAGCTTATGAAGCACATTTACCAGATTGGGGTGTTGGTGCTGTTGTTTTAGAGGCAGTGGAGGCCACTGTACAAGTCCCACATCATTATTGCATCAATTCTAAATGAACACATTATGAAGGAAACTCGCTGCATGTTTCTGACTGTGTCTACATAAAGACACGTGCATCAACTCCTTGTCACTGCTTTGGCCAACAAGTCAATTTGTAGACCTGTAAACTAGTTCAAAAGAAAAAGAAAGAAAAAAAGAATCATCAATATTTTCATCTGTATGAATTCTGACCTGTTCTTTTTTAGTGTGAACTGCATAGTGCAACACTGAAATAAAATCTGATCAGTTGAAATTACCTGGTGAGTCAGTAAAAAACAGATTCATCAGTTCATCCTGCTTGTCTCCAACGAACATTACCATGCAGATACTGTATACTGAAAAAAACAACGGTGAATTCCAAATATTCTTTGTCCTTTCTATAGAAGCTATACTGCCTGTGTCAATTAGAGTCACCAATCAACCTAATGTGCATCTACTGGTGCTGTGGGATTATGCTGGAGTACCCACAGATAACATGCAAACTCCACACAGGAAGGCCCAGGTCCTGGATTTGAACCCAGAGCCTTATGAGCTTCTACTGAATATTTCAATTTTTCTGCTAACCTGGCCATAAGGGCTAATGACCCAAAGCTTGTTTTGATTTGTTTTTGACATCAACAAACTGTGTATCAGACTCTTCTTACACAGAGAAACTGGATTTTTTCTGACAGCACTGAGGCAGTGACACTGAAGTATTAGTAAAATTGCATTAAATCCTGGGACTTTTGCAGTGACTCCATCTGCACATAAATACAACTTATTGTATCTGAACAATTAAATAGTGAGAATGATTTTGTTGCATCAAAACACCCCAATGTAAATGCTTTAGAGCAGCTTCCCAGTCTCATTCTTCATATACACATAGAGAGAACGATGCTAAACATGGACTGAAGGGAGGTGAAGAGAAATGGCTTTTACATGATTGAAATTACCCATCATCCTCTCTGCTACGGCCTTGAAGATTAATAAATGAGTTTGCCAAAAGGCAAACAATGGAAATGGTCGCTGACAACAACATGAGACATAAAAAATGGATAGAAGGCCTGGGATGAGTCAGGGTGGGTGGTTCATGTAACGCCAGCTTTTTCTTCTTCTCCCTTGCAACATTTATGCACAGCTCAATATTCAAAACACACACTGACACTGTGCAGTGATGCTGGAAACAGCACAAAATGTTGTGTTGTGGTTGAGTGTCAACTAACAGTGATGGTGACGTGATGTGATAACTGTGGATGTTTTACAAAGCAAAGCCCAGACGTTTGCTACAGTGAACTCAGAAAAAACAAACAAACAGGGGTTCATGTGGGTTCTTTGAGAAGCCCAAAGACACCTGAAGGCACCTTACCAGCTGTGACATGAATTACATAAGGGGTTAACACCTGATAATAATTACACATTTTAAATCATTATTTTAGATTTATTAAATATTTAATTAATAATTGATGAAAAAAAAGTCTTCCTACATTGATTCTAATTACTCTGCTATTTATAAAGACAGTTATTGATGTTTAACTCCAGATTAATAAATTCATGTATAATGTGTTGAATTATTTAGATGGACATGGATGCTGCACTTGGCTAGCGAGTGTATTAATAGATGTTTTATTAACATTTATTGATACTGCAATTCATGATTAATTCAGATGGTTACTACTTGTTAGTTAACTATTTTATAAAACATCTATTAACACACTCACTAACCATTAATGTCTAAATCATCGTACTGTATGTATAAATGCAGCATAAATGTCCATCTAGTCAGATAATAATGTATATATGATTATTACTACTATTACTACTACTAATTCATATATGATATGATGCTTGATTTATAATGCTTAATCCAGCATTTCTAAATTATAATACAATACAATTAATGAACACATGGATTAAGTATTCAACAATGCTTCATTGTGTGTTGTTATTATAAAGTGTTTCCTATAAAGCTGCTGGAGATGTGGGAACTGGACATTATCTCGACACTGGTGCACTGACCAGTGACGAGATAATGTCCAGTTCTGTGTTACTGTGTGCAAATGTTGCACAGTGTGTGCTGCTACTGGCTGGCTGCAATATTCATGTCTCTAGCATGAATGAACAAACCCATGATTTTGCTACTCTCAGAGTTTTCTTTAGCAGTGGAGTGTAAATGTTGTTTTGAGTTTGGCACTAAGGGAAATTGAGTTATTGAAATAAACAAAGGTTTGTTGTGTTAAATGTGCACAGCAAATAGATCATAGCAACAATGACACTGGCCAGGTAAAGAGATGCCCTGTGTGTCGAAAGTGTGTAAGACGTTTGTCCTAAGGATGGCGCTAGAAGAAAAGTCATGGAGCAGTCCATGTTGAAACCTCTATGGAGCCCAAAAACTTATCAGCATCAAGATAAATTAATATAATACAGAATGTACACTGTATAAAAACTACATGAATGTAGAGTATTTAATTTGTTTATATTTATTTTATTCATTTATTCATTACACAGTTTGCTGAGCACATCAGTCAGTGCCCTGATCTGAATCTATTGCAGCTAAATGCAGAGGTGAATGGGTCTGAACTATCTTTACAAGAGTGTAAAACCTCTTGGCTTTGGTCTGAATATTAGTGCCTCTTACTGCAACTTTAATGTATGAGTCATGCAGCTCACTAGCTTGAATGCTGCTGTTAAATTTAGCTGGCCAGCTTACATGTGGGGTTGTGTGTGTGTGTGTGTTTTTTTTTTTTAATTTCAGATTGTCTGTTCTGCTGCAAATTCATCCTATAGCCTCTATTTACTGTGCAGATTCACTTTTGTCATACATGGGCAGTTAAGGTAACTCCAGTGGAAAGGGCTAAAGGCAAGCTAGAGTGGGACTACATGAGTGAGCTGCAAAAATATCAACCGTAACAAGAGCTTTGATTAATTACTTTTTTTTTTATTATCTGGAAGCAGAGAAAAAAAAGGAATCTGCCTGTAAACAATAAATGTAAAATATCTCCATAAACTGGCAGATTTCCTTTTACTGTGTCAAGGTTAAAAAAATGTTCGCATGATAGGACTTTTCTAGCACTCCCTTACAATCAAACATTACCTAAAAAATTGCATATCTATTTAAGTAACACTTAAATATGAATGAATGACCAAATATTAACACCCTGATAAGATAAAGGGAAAATGGTCGTTTAAGTTTGGTCAAGTTTTTTAAATAAATACCCCAAAAGGAAAATCTTAAAAGGCTGAGCACTGATTGTCAGGAAATGTAGAAACAAAAGTTCAGATCATGCTGACGCCTGCTCCTGTGAGACTCAAACCTGCGACTTGTCAGGCTGGATATGTTTTGCAGCGTATGGGTGTGGACAGGACTGACTATCCTTGAGCAGAGTGCTGAATGTCCTGCAGGAGACACATACCTTCCTCCTCATGAACCACCTGCTGCACCTCCTCTGGTTCTGGTTCTGGTTCAGGCTCTACCTCTGGCTCTGCTTCTACCTGGGCCTCCGCCTCAGGGGCTACTTCTACTTCTACTACCTCCTCCTGGGCTACGGGCACGCAGCATGCACCAAACCGCCGGGGGCGAGGGAGGGTGTCGGAGAAGGCCGTTAATGAAGACCACAGACATTACAGAGCCATTAGAAACCAAAAGTGAGAGATTACTTTAGTTACAGAGAGGATGGGTGATTGAGCGAGGGATAGCACTGCTGGAGAACAGAGAGAGAGAAACAGATGATGATGAGAGAAAGTCACTTGACCTTTCACACAGAAGCAATATTCAACTGTTGAGGTGGACAGCAACCTGAAGAGCAGCCGGTCTTGTTTTGATGTCTTGCACATCAGCACAAAATCAATACAAACCAGAGTATGGTAGCCTGGAGAGGACACATTCTCTCTGTTTCTGCCTGTTGTTCTGAGAACGTTCTTATCTATTGATAAAGATTTTATGTATTTAGCATGAACAGATTCAGCAGATACTCATTTGGAGCAAACCTGTCGCTTGAAAATGACAAAAAATTTAGATATACTGTAATTGGCATGCATTTCTGTCTCTTCAATTTATTAGTTCTAAACATATTCTACACATTCGTTCAATTAATTACATTGAGCTTCGACTAAAAATGTTTAAACAACCTCATTCAAGTTTTTCTTCTTGCTAATACAAATAAATACAAAATATATGTAATAATCTTGTATGTCTGTTTTAGCAGGATTTGTTTATAATTGTCTTTTCAAGTGTGTTGAATTGAATCGTTTATTTCCAATATTTTACAAAATGACAGCCTGGAAATCACAGTTAAAATACAAACAGACATATATAATACAACGTATTTAATCCTATCCCCCCACTCAAAGTAGAGGGCAGCTTGAAAGTGTCACCTTTTGTATTTCAGTTTGATATAATTATGTACAGAAACTAATAGCTAACTTATCTCTACCTGTATTGTGATGCGACTGATTTCTCTGACATTAGTAACAGTTGTAGTTTAATAAGACTCATCCAGGTAGCTTCCACCTCCACTGTTTAAAATATGGCCGTTGTGTGAATGAGGTCAGTGACAGTTGCACTGATGCAACCGTAACAGATGACCATGTAAACATGTCACATACCAAGAAAAGAAATGCAAGTCATTTTTTTCTTAACCATGTGAATTGAGACATCACACCATCAGAAGAAGTCGCCTTTATCATGGAAGTGTTTGAATGACAGCTGTAGCCTTACACTGGGGTAAAGAGAGGATGTAAATACCCTACATATCCGCATATACTTTTAGTTTTGCACAAATGTGAAAAAAAGCTCTGCAATAAAAGCACAATACACAAAAAGAGTTATCATTATACAAATTCTATACTGTGAGTGATGCAGCTGCAGATAATTAAGGAGACAATGTTGATCTACACAACTGAGATTCTGATCTGTTAACGTTTTACCAACTAATGAAAATAAATTAGGTTTCCTTGTATCGCTTTGCATGACGGAAATTCTGCTAAGAGTTAATAAATAAAATCTGTGCAGATGTTGTTTATTCTGTATAATGAGCAGGTGTCAGAGTCAAACACTTCAAATAAACGGTGACAACAAGCAGCTGATAAATTAGTGCAGTGGATAAAGGTCTTAAATGTCCTCTTTACCTTCCTCGTCTTCAGTTTTGGAAACAAACACATGGTGGGAGAACAGAAATAGAAACAACAAAAAGTCATTTCATTTCACTACACAGAAATATTTTGTGGGTCAAGCTAAACATGAAATTAAGTAACATAATATAGGTACAGTACATGCATAGCATTTGAGACATATTTCCAATATATTTAGAAGAAAGTTATGATAATAAATGAGATGGGTGACAAGTGTGCAAATTGTACCCTGTTATGGACACAAAATAAATCTGAAATAAAAAATAACATGAATATATAATAATTATGTGCAAATTATATGAATTTCTAAGCTTTAGTTGTGATCATTTTGCACTTAAAATGGAGATAATATATACTGTAAATGGTGACTGGGCGAAGCCTCTGTGTGAAGTAACAGATAATATTCATCATTTGAAAGTCAAAGATAAATGCTAAAAGACACAAATTACCACAAAGACACAAAAACAAGTAAAGAGACAAAAAAAAGACCACAAAATGACAAAAACTGCCAAAAATGAACATACACACACAACCATAGAGACTAAATATGACAAAAAAGAGACACAGAATTACTACAAAGGGACAAAAAGGGACCATGAAGAGACACAAAACCTTCCACTATGTTATACTGTATGGTCTGGGGGTCTTTAACATGTCTGTGCACAGGGGCCCCCGTCCATGTGTATCTGAAATGTATTTGTTGTGTAGAACTTACAGTAGCCGAAACAACAACCGTTTGAACAGTCGCCACTTACCTTCGTACCTGAAACACAAAGAAATGAGACACTGTCAGTAAAATCCTACATCTACACCAGTGAGTCAGAAAGTGTGGACAGTTTGTGTCAGTGTGGGATTCACTTACACTTCCTCAGTGTCAGACATGGTGACAGCAGAC
This sequence comes from Trachurus trachurus, assembly GCF_905171665.1. Lineage (NCBI taxonomy): Eukaryota > Metazoa > Chordata > Actinopteri > Carangiformes > Carangidae > Trachurus > Trachurus trachurus. The sequence goes on from NC_139893.1 coordinate 29,419,863, forward strand.
TTCACACCTGAGGGCAAAGACAAAGGACTAATGGGTTGACACATACTGTATAGCAGCTGAGCAACTGTGTTGTTATGAAATGATCATGCGTTTGATCCCCTCAGACATGTTTGTCCTGCTGCAGAGACAACAAACTTCTCCTGCCTCCATACGCTTCGGGTTTTACGCTACAAGAGACTGAACACCTCAAGGAATTTGACATAGCAGGATGTTATCTTCAGAAACGTGAGGGCTAGCATGGCTCTACCTGGAGGTAACAAAATTCTTCCTATACCAGCACCTTCACTAATTTACACGTTTAAGTTCACAAATTAACATGTTACATCTCATTTAACTAAAGCATAACTAAAATGATTAGGCTATATAAGTGTTAATTGGTGAGATTTGGCTGTTTGGTTTGATGTTTTTAACTCAAATACAAGCAAAACTGAAATCCTTAGTCAATTGATAACTGATCAACAGAACATAATTGTCAACTATTTTCATGATTATATAATATTTTTTGTCCTATGCAAAAATCACAATCAGAGTAGCTAATACTTTATTGATCCCTTGCAGAAAATTATTATAACTGCAAATTGCAAATTGCAAATATAATAGCCCTGTCAAAAATAAAATAGTATAGCCCTGAATATTTCCAGTGTTTTGCGCTAAGCTAAGATACGAGCACGAGTCAGTTCAGACATTTTTCAACATTTGACTTCAGCATCTATGAATTTCAACATACATACAGTAGCATTTAAAAGAACATTCAGAGTTCAGATGACCAAAGTGGTTTCATGGTAAGTTTATCAGCAGAACTACAGTACTGTATGTTCCTCAGTTAGGGCCCAGTGAAGTTTGATCAGAGGTGAAACTCCGGCCTCTCTCCTGGATTCAACAACAGCTCTCACAGCTCATAAAAGACACCACGCTCTGGTCTCATATATGGGAGTAACCCCTCTAATCAGCCCAAGTGTGAAAATGTCCCCACAGGCGTCATGAAGTCCCAGCATCACTGCCAATTAAGTCCAGTTCAGAGGGGGGTGAGGAGGAGCAGCCTCATTGGAGCCAAAGAGGCAGGATTTCTGCTCACTGAATATTCTCTGTACAAATACATCATATATATATATATATAAATATATGTGTCTTTGGATGACTCCTTCACACTTAGCGGTGGGCACAGCTGCAGAGGACATGGAGGATTAGTTTTGGATCATATTTCTACCCATCAGCTGAGGAACGGTGTCCAAATAGCTACTTTAATCCCTCGGCTCGGTCCAGCGGGAGGATCCTCTGCACTCAGGCAGCCAATCAGCATCCGACCTCCAACAGACTAGCTCTTTGATCGACTTACAGCTGACAGCAATTTCACCTCTGTGTGTCCAGCAGTCGCTCTGCACATACCGACACTTCAGCGCTCTGTATATTTAGTGGATGGTCACTTCATTTCTTCAGTATGAGAGCACTGAATGCTGAGAAGTGTTTCTGAGTCTTTCTGAAACCAAGACTGGGCGTTGAAACTCAGAGACCGATCAAACAGTTGACACCGCAGAGGAAAATCACCTGAGCCAATCGAGAGCAGAATCAGCAGATTTAAAGGCCAATAGGAGAAGAATATATAGACTCATCACATCAGTTCTGATGAAGGATTTGTGTTTTGCCTCTGACAGCAAACAGACCTTGTGACCCCTTGCTATCTCAAAACCTCATCTTGGTAAAATGTTGGCCAGTCTCACAGGTCGACCAATATGGACATATCAGTTTAAAGTTCACCATACTGACCGAGGGGCTTGCAGGAGAGGAAAGGGGACAAAAAAAATAAATAGAAAAGGCAGAAGGACCGCAAAGAGAAACCTCACAATTCAGCATCTGTTCATACAAGACTTCAGGATGTGATGTGAGTCTGTCAGCCAGCACATGTCTGGTACAGGTAGTCACATGTTAACACGTGCGACAGTGGGTCAAAATCCCACGACCAAAGATACACCAGCAAACTCAGAATACTCTTCCAATAAACTGTCTGTGTCGTTTTCAGGAGCACAGATGAGCTCTGCATAACTGTGTATTCTGTGGTGCATTTTGACCTTCATCTGTGAGCCTCTATCACATCATGTTTGTCTACTGTAAGACACAATTTACATCCAAGGCCAACACAGTGAGTGTCAAATTGAGAATAAATGTGGATAAAAATATGTTAAATATAAAGAGTTTTCATTTATAGTTGTGAATCACAGTCCCTAACTTAAAGTACCTAATTACTTAATAACAATACAGTGCACATTAATCACCATCACTATAATGTAGCTGGCTAATTTCAGCGGTTCAACTTTTACCCCCAAGACTCTCAAGTTTCACTCCATCATTTCTAGTGATGATCTTCTTCCAGTAAAAGTTCATAAAAATGTCATTCAGGCTGTCATTTTAAATTGAAAAGTTTGCTTTAATTACATAAACTGACATTTTTATGAACCCGTGAATCAATCTGGGCCGGAGGAAACTGGACTCCAGCTTCTCAGCCTGCAGACTGTCATCTTAAACATAAACTACACATGTCTGACATGCAGCTGAACATGTCTGCGTCTATTTCAAACGTCCCTCCTGATGTCGGAGGACAGATGGGGATCTGTGCTGTTTTCACACAAATACAAAAACGACGAGGGAACTCAATCTCCTCAAAGCAGCCAATTTGAGTTTAAAAGAAGTGAAAGAGAGTCAGATAGGTGTTTGTTAAATGTTGATGAGTGGTATCAGTCTGTGGCTGTCTTACCTCAGAGGGACAGAGAAGCTCCTCCAGCGATGAAGATGAAGATCTGTAAGAATCTGCAGCCTCTGCTCAGAGAATAAGTCCTTGTGTTATAGTGATACTTGAGCTCATCAGGCCCTTATTGGCTGCGGGATGAGACCGAGGTGTGTGTGTGTGTGTAGTATATATGTTTATGTGGGGAGTGGAGGAGAGGGGGGCGGGGGGGCTTCGATGACCCTGGAGAAGGAGATGGATGAAATACTGTGGATGGAAGAGGAGGGCTCAGGTTTAGGAAAGGAGCAGCTGAGAAGCTTCTGTTGCTAAATTTACAGTGATAGAAGGTTGAGGGGGGGTTACACATCAGCTTGGCATCCAGACAATGGAGCGAAAGTGTGTGTGTGTGTGTGTGTATGTGTGTGTGTGTGTGTGTGTGTGGGTCTGCTTGTGTGCATTTGTCAGCTACTTCATCAGACAGCCATTCAATCACTCAAACGCTCAGAGTACAGCAGAGAGTAAAAGAAAAGTGGAATAACAATAGAACTAAAAACAGAATGCTAAAAATAAATCAAGAGGCAATAGCAAGTTTAAGGGCTGCCGATGATATTTGAAATAACCTGGACCAGTTTGTAGACTTGTTCATTGTTTAGTAAAACCTGGTTTAGAATGAGTTAATTCAGATTTATATCTGAAGCTAAACTCTGTTGCACCATTTCAACTTAAACTTAATAGAGTTTATCCATTGAGTTTAATCAATGAGCAGAAGTTCACATATCTAAACTGAAATGAAATAAATAAATAAATACAGTACATTCACTGTTTGAAATGGAGTTTGAAATTTATTGCAACACAATTAAATTTAATATTGGTTTAGAGGAAAATATAACTCAGGTTTAATTTAATCTTTGTTATAAGTTGTTTGGTGCAACAGAATTTGTATCATGATTTATACTGGAAACACTTGTTCAATGTTTCTTGACTTGAAGTTGTTAAGACGGCTACCTGTGAGTGGTGTTTGAAAATAAGGTGAGTTTGTTTGGTTTATTTTAATATCAATATCTCGTGATTAATATATTATTGCAAATATGTATTGTCCTAGCATTGGTCTTAACCCTAGAACACTAACGTCGGGTGATTTTCACCCATGAAATTATTGTTTCATAATTTTCATTATGTTGCTGTTGTCTGAGTTTCATGGGTCCCTGCAGCTTCATACTGCTCATTGACGTCATTGAAGGTAGGCATGTTACCCTGCTCCCATTCCTAGTTTTTTCAGCAGGCACATGTTCGGGTGGATTTCACCCGACGTTAGTGTTTATGTATCTAAATCTGGCGACCGTTTCTGGTGATGCTGAAAATGTTTCTTTTTTCTTTTAACTCCACCAAATATGGCTCAAATGTCCCACAAATGGGTGGTCTGAAGGACAAAGTCCCAGCTCCATTAGTTTTTTTTTTAAGGAAGTTTTTGTATAGGGTCACCATGATACCTTTTTTTCATTTTGTGAAACATTGTATAGTGGAAAATAAAGAAGTGTACTTCAATTTGCCATGTATTGTTGTATTTTAATATACTTTGGTGAGAAATATTTTTTTATGGGTATATTATATCGGGTAAAAAATACCCGGCGTTAGTGAGGATGTTACTTTTTGTAACGTTAGTGTTCTAGGGTTAAGCTGGGTCTGTCACTTTTTTATGTCCCTGCAAACACTTACGTATGTTGTGTTGTGAGTTTTTTTTTGCAACTCATATTTTGTCAAATTGATAAAGTTGTTTTCTGAATTTGTTGCACATTTGTGTCTTTGCATGAGTCCTGTTACTGTAAGTTGCTGCTGAGCTGGGTCAGTTCCTTCCCTGAACAAAGTGGCAGCAGGCCTCCTATGAGACAGTGAAAACAGAATCAGAATCAGTATTTACTTCATTATCTCCATAGGTAAGTTATTTTTTTAAAGTATATTTGGGGGCTTTTTCCCTTTAATTGATAGTATATTGGAGACAGACGAGGCAGTGAGAGGGGGAATGACATGCAGCAAAGGGCCACCCAAATCGGGATTTGATACCCATGTTGTTACCCACTGAGCTAAACAGCGCCCCCTCCAAGTTCACTCTGCACTCTCCAGGATACAAAAACAAGACCAAAGACACACAGCTCACTTGCATGTTGCACATTCACCTTTTGCACACTTCCCACATATTGCAAATATTGCCCATACTTCAGTTTATCAGTTTATTTTTGCACACCACAACACTACACAGTGTTGACATTTGAATCTTACAAGACACAAATGTGTGGAGCGCCAGGTCTCCCTAGAAGCGACTTAAAGCTTATGGTTATAGCGGAAGCCTAAGCAGGTGGCTGGTCAACTTAATAAATCTTCACCCTGTGGCCTGATGTTTTTTATTTATTTAAATCTGGTTAACCTTCATGTGGGTGCTCTCTGACATGAGGAGTACGTTGTCTGTGTGGAGAATATGGGATGGATCAGTTTGTTTTCTCTACTAGCAGACTGGTATGTGTGTGTGTGCCTATGTGTGTCTATTTGTGTTTCTTAAGTGTGTGTGTGCCTATGTCTGAATGAGGGACTGCTGTTCTGTGCTGCTTGACACTGCCACCAGTGGCCAGAAGCTGTACCACAACAACATGCAATAATATTGATTGTCAGTGGTCAACTGTTTTAATTTAGTTTTAATTTTTGGAAATAGAAATCTTTCACTATATAGTCACATAATTGTTCAACTACACTAAAAACGCAGTTGCAATCCACAAATTCTGTAGGTCTATCAAGACAATGTATGTACTCTAAATCTTCACCAGAAGTGGGTATGTAATCAATAATGGTTGTCAAAGCTGAGACGAAATTGTTTCGCAGCTACTGTTTTGGTAGAGACTAAAAGAAAAGGTTCGGATGATTGAAAGCTGCAGGGTGAATAAATGGCACAGTGAGGGTGACATAGGAAACAACAGTTTGACAGAGGGACTGAGTTAAAAAGCAGTTGAACTGACACTTATCAGTGTCACATCAGGGACTCGTGTCCTGCTAATATACAGGAGCCCATCTGTGATCTGCTGAGCTGACACAGGTGACCACCTCCCTTCAGGTGGAGGTAGCTGCTGGCTGCCTGTAGGGGCTGCACCTCAGCCAGCTCAGGTGGCCTGGAAACCCCCATCTGCCCCCTGCAACACATACTGAAGGCAACAGTTTTATTTTTGGAGTGACCACGGGCACTGTGGCTCGCTCCCTAAAGCTGCAGTTCACTTCAGGATGGGACGGCCCTGTGGCACGGCATGAGCTGGGATTAACAAGCAGAGAGCAGTTTGTCCCAACAGCCGCTCGCCGAAGGTAAACCAGTCAAACTGAGTGTCTGTTGATTGACAAGCTGGTGGTACTGCAGTGTGTTCCTGTCCCGTTAGCCAGGTGCTAACTTGCAAAGGGTGTGTAGGATTTGATAGTGGCACGTGCACGACCTGAAATCTTAAATGCATGATGCATATCAGACATTATATCCATCAGAGGAAGGGCTTGCAATGCTCTATTTACCATGTTGTATGTTTCTGCACAATTTGTGCCATGGAAGATCAATGTGAGCATGAGTCAGCCGTTAACACACCTTCACACCATTACACTGATTAAACTTGAATTCCTTATTTCAGTCTATGTGTCCATGTTTTTATTGTAGGTTGTAAACAAATGAATTATATCTATACCTCCTCTCACACAGTGAATATGTTTTTTGCTCTGCAGCCTGTCCAGCACCACACAAGCAACGCCTGTTTCTACTTCAGGTAAGTGTTGCTCTGATTTGTAATGTAGCAACCTGATGATTAGCAAAGGGATCACCCCCCATTTTGTTTAATTGAGTTCCTTTAACTTGGATAGATTGAGGTCATGGCACAGTTTTATCACAGGGCTAATCTTATACTTTCCTCTTTTGAGCTGCTCCAGTGAAAGCCTCTCAGATATCCAACGGCAGAGCCTTAAAAGGGGGACTTCTCATGTGTCAGCAGGCCATCTTGTCACTGTGACTGCAAGAGTCACAGTGTTCACTTTAAACAGCTCAGAGTGTTACAACTTACAGCATCGACACTTCACAGAAGGCATTTCTACACTGGATCTTTTATTCCTTAATTGTCCAAAGTTGGATATTTTCAAACTTGCAGTGAACACCCTTAAGGTTTGATTATCCTGCATCTCTAGGACCAAACCAGTGCAAACACGACATAAATAAAAATTTAAGAGAATCATCACCCCCGAAACATGAGGCTAAGCTGATGGCTAGAGCAGCTCTGAGAGGATTTGGACTTGGGATTGATTTCCAGCAGACTGAGTCTGTTTGTGTGAGTGTTGGGACAGCAGGCAGCAGGTGCTCGGTGTCAGGATGTTTGCTCTTATTTCCCTAGGTGTAAAATTAGACTGTGTCCCTTTTCTAGTGTCACCCAAAGACCCTCCAATATTCAGAGTGAAATTCACAATTCAGCTCACATTGCCATTTAATACAATCAAGTAAATGTGTACATGTATTATATAGTTAATAAAACCAACTCACTCCACCACACCATTAAATCTCACTTTTGAATATGAATGAATTTTTTACAATACATATATGAATCAACAGCAACTCTGATGTACAGGGTCTCAGATGGACAGAGGTTTCTGTTTCATGTTGTATGTATTGTCAGCTAATTATGTCTTTGACCTTTGATCTCTTTCTAACTGTTTGCTTGCAATGTCAATTACCAAGTAATTTGGACCCACTTCACAAGTTTTTTCTTTGGTTATCAACACAAGCTAAATGCAAAACCCCTCCCTACTTACATGACCCTTGCCACCTTACTGTATCGTTTTGCTTTGGATTTCCTTCTATTTTGTGCAGAGGTCATTTTTAAATTTGACTGTCTCCTTGAGCGACTATTTTCATAAGTAGTTTGTCATCATTTCAAAGTAGCCCTGCCATAAGCCATGAGGCTACATGCCTTTCTATTTCCACCAGTGACGCGTCTTGTAGCCATGCAGCATCTTCAGGACCCAATTAAGAGTTTCAAAACCTGTTAATGAGCCCGTTGTCATGCAAGCTCATACTGTAGTTACTCAGCTGCAGACTTGTCTCAGGGCCATTAGCATGGGTTAAATCAGTGCAGTTGGTTAAGCAGCTGAATAAGCCATGCAGGGGACACAGTGGAAGGCAATGAGCTCACTTTGACTGCATATCACAATAGAAGCAAAGACACAAACTTAACAATGAGGAATCAAACACCAGGAATGCTTTCATTTGTTTTTATTTTACCTAAATCAAAGATATGCTGCTGCTGAAGAACCATGAGATATTATTCACAGGAACAAAATGTCCAGTTTAAACAGAGAAGATTTTTTTTTTACCCTTTCACCTAAAAGAAATGTGAAATGATAATGGATTATTGAAAGAAATGTTCATTACAACAAGATTGAAGATCAGGTCTAGCTTAAGGCTTGAAATACAGAGGATGGTGAAGTGATAGTGGCTAAGATTTGTGCAGTATCAATGTTTTTCTTCTCTCCAAGTCCAAGGCGTGTTTCACAAATCCTCAAAGAAATGTCCATCTGTAAAGGAAAAAATACACATGATCAGCATACTGGATGCATTACAAACTAATTAAAGTATAAGATAATGTAAACCATTTCCTGGGCCTAACTCCAAAACTTATTGATTATCTTCAACAAGGTGATGAGTAACTCTTTGATCTTCTGAGTAGTATTCATAACAAGCAAATAGGCCTACTATAAAAACTATTTTTGCATGACAGACCTCTTGAAGAACAATTTCATTGTTTGTATCTGTGTTGCTGTTGCTCTAAAAAGTAAACTTTCCATTGATTAAGTCTTATCTGTCTTGCAGGAGTCTGAAATGCTGATGGAAGTCAGCTACAGCAATGGGCTTGAGCCTGACCAACAATATCCTCCACCCTTGCTGCCAAAACCAGGCAAAGACAATGCAAGGCTTCAGAAACTCAAGAAGAAGAGAGCCAAGAAAAAAGGCAGTCTGTCTCAGACACCCATCCCCTTTCGCTCCTGTTTGTCACCTGTCAATGAAGCGAGCACAGACCTTGAGCACAGTGACCAGTCCAGCCCACCGAGGACACCAGATTCAGTCTACCTTGCAGACTCCTCAGTGTCCAGTTTTCCCTTCGGTTCCCTTTATGATCACTCTGCATCTGCATTCCCTCATCCCCAGAGCATCCCCTATTGTCAAGGTGGCAGCTCCCCCCCTCAGTCCTACACAACTCACATGAGGACTTCTGAAGAACTGGTGGCTCCACTCTTTGAGTGTTCCTCTTTTCTATTTGATGAGGCAACTCCTTTCATGATGCCACCTTTGGCTTCACCACCCCCATCGCCACCTGAGCAGTTCCCGGCACCACCTCTTTCTTCTGCCTTCAGTTCTAACATGACACCAAATTCCCATGGGTCAGTCACAACAGTCCCTCCAGTTGCTATGTTGCAGTCCAGCCCTAAAATATCAACTCACAGCCTGACCCTATTCCCAGCTGCCCCCAACAGTGGCCCAGGCCCAGCAGCTTCTCAAGTTGCAGACCAACCTCCTGTTCAAGTGGTGCCATCAGTCCCAAACACCCAGACACAGCCTTTTATTCCCAGCCAGGGGGAGACAAACACAATTTTAAAGGACAGCCCTCAGAGCCAGACATCATCTTGGAATGCCAAATCTATGACTAACGGCAACTTTGTACCAAGCCAGATGTCGCCGGAAATAACAGCCTCAAAAATATCACTCGTTGAAGCAATGACAGAGACAAAACCTGCCCCACAAACCAGGATTTATACATCCAAGGCAACATTTTATGAAATCTCTAAACCTTTTTCCATCCAGGACCTCACAGTAACAAACCCTACCTACCAGGGAGAACCTTTATCTGCTGTACACAAGGACAAAGTTGTACCTTCAGTGACTGATCAGAAGGTGTCTCTATCCAGGACCCTAAGTGGAAGGCCGAGGACCCCGTCTTGCAAACCAGCCCAAGTATCCACACCTATTTTTGAAATATCCAAACCTAACCCGCTTTTATTTGCAGCAAGTCCTGCTTTCAACTGCTCCCAAGATTTGCAAGCTCCTGCTATTCCCAATGAGACTCCACAACACAACTCAGCATTTCAAACCAGTGGTACGAATAACCCTCCTGTCGTCACAGAAGAACTAAAGCCAACAGATGTTAAACTTATAACCTCCATCCAACAAACCAGCAATAACAAAGAGATAGAGATTCAACAAAGTCGAAAGAGCACAATAAACCTCAGTGTTGCCAATTCAGGGCTGTATCACAGAGAGAATTTAGCATCAAGTATCAGTCCACCTGAATCCTCTGTGGTCAAACAAACACTGATAGAAGCGGTCATCCCAAAACTAAAAACAAACCATGTTGCAGAAAGTGAGACTCCATCTTTGCCAAAAGTTCCTATATTCCTCTCTGTGCCAAATACTTCCAATCTCAACCCTACACCTGTGATTTCAATGCAAGAATCAACAAGTCCAACACCCATGTCATCCACTCATCGACCTCCTGTGTTTGAGGCACGCAAGTCCTTGGCGTCATTATTGGAGACACAAATGTCATTAGCAACTTCAAAGCCAAAATCACGGTCAACATATTATGGCCTTACTCCAGCTGAGTATGTTGCCTATGGTGGAATTAGGACCATCGCATCTCATCAAAACCCTGTACCCTGCAGGGTTAATGAAACCTCTTCAAACAAAGCACAGTCAGCACAGCCACAGTCTGATGCAACAAAACAACTCAATGGGCATCAAGACCTTCCCACCTCAGTGATGGTCTCTGCTGCTCACAGTTTACAGTCTCAGTCATCTCCAGAAGATTCAGGGCATCCAGCTGAAAGGATGGTCACGTGTAGCAAAGATGTGTTTGGGGAAAGTTGCTCTGAAGCTCACAGTACTGGAATACAATCACTTAAAGCTTCTAACGTGGACACAATAAAACCAGAGTTCCCTCTTGGCTTGGCACAGAAAACAATGCAACAATCCACAAGTGACGTATCCACACCAAAAGCCTCATACTCTGAGGCTCCAATACCAATACCTAAAACAGGTGAGGTACACACACAATTATTCTCTATAGAGGCAGCACTAAATACAACTACGTGCCTGACTGATAGCTGTGGTCTGTTGAGTTCCTCCTCACCGTTACTGAAAGTAGATTCAAAGGCAGAAACACAACATCGTGCAAAAGGGTCAAATGTGACAGAAAACGATCACGAGAAAACTCCTGCAAAAGGAGAATCTAAGGTGACAAACGTAAAACAACAGTCAGGACCAAAAGACATAGTGCCAGTCCATTCTTGCCAAACTGCTGGGGAAATTAGTCTGTCAACAGTCAATGGCTTCAATGTTCAATTTGCTGCCAAGCCTGACCACAAAAACCAGGGTACAGTGTTGGAGCCCAAATCCTCAGGGAGTGTCATTAGACAGAATACATTTATTTCAGCAACTAAACAATCCTCCAAAGTGGTTTCAAATACACCACAGTCAGGTAAAATGGCTGCTGAGACCATCTTACCCCATCAAAGGGAAAAAATTACCCAGCAAAGCAAATTGAGCAGAGAGGTTTTTCTACCTAGTAAGATAAACAAAGGGAACATTTTGCCATCTGTTTATACAGACAATATTCTTGACAAAACAAGCACTGCGTCCAACTCATCAAATGCAGTCTGTAAACAATCAGTGCCTATTTCCACAGGATCTATGCTGCCTCATGAGCCTGTCATGGCTTCTATATGTTCTGTCCAGTCCAGCATCTGCACAGTGTCTGCAGCCAAGCAAAGCACCGAATTCATACAAAAGCTCAGTGCAGAAACACAAATTTACAGTCATGGTCAAACAGCTGAAAAGAATATCAATTTTTCTGGAGCAGGTCTCTCTTTGAAATTGCCTAAGGAACTAACTGTACCAAGTCCATCTGCTGTAAATACTACAGTGGGTAATCCTACTGCTGTAGCCAAAATCCCAAGCCAATCCATCATTGCAACCAAGTCACCAAATATTCCAGAGATTAAATTCCCTTTAGAGACTAATTTATCAAATATGCCATTTAAAGAGCCCCAAAAGCCAACCAAAGGTATTGAGAATGTTCTTGTAAACACACAGAGTAGTATAGATAAAGTTGTACAAGGACCAAGTTTCTGCACAAATTTGAGCAAAACTACAGCAGAAATTACACAAGCCACTGAGACCACATCTAATATCCCGGATAAAGATGTAATACCGTATAGCCAAGCAAACACAGAACCAAAACTTCCAACAAATATTTATAATAACACTAAGAGCGCAAGCAGTTCAACAGTGAACACTATACAGTATCCACAACTCACCAGTGAAAGAGTGGGTTTACTCACTGGGAAAACGGAAGCAGAGCATCCCCCCTCTATAACTACAGGAAAAACTCTAAGAAAACCAGCCTCTAATCTCTCAAAAGGAAATGTTGCACCGAACACACCTATGAGTGAAACCAAACTGTGCAACAAACAATGTGCAGAATTAATTAGTGTCAGCACATCTTCCAAAGACATAGTCTTACCTGGAGAACCAGAGGATATGGAGGCTGGTCAGCACAACAGAGCAGCTGCAGAAACTGCAAAGTCAAACAAATCAATTTTGGGCAGCAATGCTCACAGTATTCCTGCCACTGAAACCAGAGTCACCAACAAGCTTCACACAGAGGCTATTCTGCCAATGACAGATCCGGCAGTGACCAGTAAACAAACATTTACTAAGGGGCAGATCAGTAAACAAACTGTGCCATGTAGCCCAATCATGAGGCACATCCCACCAAAAAGCCCTCAGATGAGATCAGGAAGAGCTGAGAGTCAAGCTGAAACCAAGCTACCTACTGATGCTAAATTTGTTTCTGGCTCATTTGCTCAAAACAGGGTCTGCACAAACTCACAAACTGATAGTAAACAGATTGGCAACAGCCCTGTTGTGCAGAGATCATTTGAGGCATCTGCATCTCAAATTAGTAAACCTGCTGTAAAGGAACAATCCCCTCTGATCCAGCCAATCATTGACAATAAAATCTTAGCAAGCCCTCGGATGAGATCAGGAAGAGCTGAGAGTCAAGCTGAAACCAAGGTACCTACTGATGCAAAATTAGTTTCTGGCTCATTTGCTCAAAAAAGGGTCTGCACAAACTCACAAACTGATAGTAAACAGATTGGCAACAGCCCTGCTGTGCAGAGATCATTTGAGGCATCTGCATCTCAAATTAGTAGTAAAACTGCTGTAAAGGAACAATCCCCTCTGATCCAGCCAATCATTGACAATAAAATCTTAGCAAGCCCTCAGATGAGATCAGGAAGAGCTGAGAGTCAAGCTGAAACCAAGGTACCTACTGATGCAAAATTAGTTTCTGGCTCATTTGCTCAAAAAAGGGTCTGCACAAACTCACAAACTGATAGTAAACAGATTGGCAACAGCCCTGTTGTGCAGAGATCATTTGAGGCATCTGCATCTCAAATTAGTAGTAAAACTGCTGTAAAGGAACAATCCCCTCTGATCCAGCCAATCATTGACAATAAAATCTTATCAAGTCCGAAGACAAAACCTAAAGACTCCATTTCCACTGGTCATATCACAGGTAACATATCTAACATCAGTGTACAACAGCAAGCCATTACAATGCCAGGTCACATCATGTCAGTAAATAATGTTGAAACCTCTGCAAATTTAATGACCTCTCAGACTGAAGTGAAACAGTTTCAGCAGACTGTTACTGAAATAAAAAAATCTATAGAAACTGTCACTCATTCTGTAAATTCTCAAACCTTCTCACAACCTAGTCTGAGTAACTATGCTGCTACAAATATTCAGCCACTTAGTGAAGCCAACAGAGATTTCAAAGCCCCCTTTAGCCCCCGAACAGCAGCCAGACCTTGGATTGCAACAAGAGCTTCCCCTTTACCTGAGCGAAGAGTGTGTAGGACACCTACACAGACCTTTATGCCAACCTCACCACAGTCACGCTCTAGAACCCCTGTATCATTTTACCAAACTACAAAACCAAAACCATCATCAGTCATTATGAATGACCAGGCAAATCGTCCCATTACACCTCTTCAAAATAATACTTCTGGTAGCACTGTTCAGACATCTGCTAAGTCATTGACAGAGAATATCTCAAAAACAGAAATAAAATTACCCACAATTAATGACACTTCAGTCCCTGAGGTAAATGCACATTCCCAAGTAAAAACAAACATAGAGTCAAATTGCAGTAAGGATACAAAACTGTCCCCACCAGAAACTGAAGGTAGTGCTCCCAATCATTTGACTGATAAAAACAGTAAACCTTCTCTACAAGCAAAAGTTTCCACTAACCAGACAGAGTCTAGACCTTCCTCTACCACTGTAGAAACAAAACCCACAGTTGTAAAAGCCGATACCTCACAGTCTCCCCCCGATCTGGTCCAGATTAGCTCACACGCCAGTAATGCTCAGCCTTTGACAGAACTACCAGTGCAGAACAATACCCCTTCAGAACCAGCAACAGATACTGTCATGAAACCACCCATAGTTAAAGCTGCAGTGATTGACTCTACCACTCCTGCCTCTCTGCCTCAGGCCTCAGTCTCAGTCAAAGCTCCATCCCCAAACAGAGGAATGTCACCGCCATCTCAGCAAAAAGCTGGACACAAGGACAAGGATGTTCTGAAGACCAAAACGACACCAGCACCGACGGAAGCCCCAGCAGCCGAACCCTCCATGAAGTCAGCGACATCAATTGCATCTTCAACTTCTGACAAGAAGATTGTAACAGCAGAGAAAGCCCCTACATCTGCTGGGCCTAAGGCAGTCCAGAAGCTGAAAGGCCTTAAGGGTAAGCTCAGTGGATGGACACGGCTGAAGAAACACATGGTTGTTGAGCCAGAGGAACCTACGTTTCCAGAGCAAGATGCCAAATCTCAGGTTGATGCCACTGGCATCAATAAGAAAACAGATCAAGGTGATAGTGAAAAGTCAGACCAGTGTGATAATCAGGATGTAATGGTTAAAAACACAGAAGATCCCAAGGCTTTGAAGATGTGGGACGCCCTGCTCTTTCAGATGTTTTCCAGCAAAGAGCGAATAATGCAGCAGATCAACACCACCAAGAAAGATTTAGAAAAGAAAAAGGCCCCTAAAGATAATCAGGCAGAAGTTCCCTCTTTTGTCAATCGTCTGCCAATTTTACTCTACAGTCCACGTTTTGATGCCAGGAAGCTTAAAGAGGCAGCAGAGAAGCCACTCACGAAAATAGCAGCAGTGTTTGAAAGGGGGCTGATAAAACGCAAAACTCAGGAGGATGAACGCAAAGACTTTAATAGAACAGCCAGAGGATTCAATCCAATATAAAGTTTAGCTATATAGGCTGATGTGCACTGATACAAAAGTAAGGGACTGACACTGAGTAATTCATCAGGAGATGGATAGATAAGGGGGCTTCATAGAAAAGAAATCATAACGAGAGAATTTGTTAGAAAATACTTGTCACACCATTTTTGCTATAGAATAGTAGAAGGCGATTTTATAAATCAGGGCTGCAGAGGGGAGGCAGATTATTCTCCCCATTCTAATAAAAGCTAAAACAAACAAACAACCAAACAAACAAAAACCATCACTGATTATTGCTTAGTTACCATCAGAAATCATCAGTAGTTACCTTTTCAAATTGGAAAGTAAAGTAATGTCAATGAAACAAAAATTCAATGCTATGTAAAATAAGATCATATGGTACATTTCTGATGTTGTCTTACTGTAGGTTGTGTTTATTGAGGACATATAAGGTTGTGTATAAGCACCTGTGATTGCTTGTAGCGTAAAACAATATTAGTATAGCTATAATACAGGGGTGGCATTTTTGCACTTTCAATGAAATCAAGTAATGAAACGTTAAGGCAAAGAAAGCAACATATCTGTGCACCTGTACTAGATAGGTGAACTAGGGTAGATTTTTCTTTTTCATTTGATGATGGCCTAGATTGGATGTAGTGTTGAATGCATGAACTGTCGATACTTTGATAGGTAAAATATTGTTTTATTTCTCATGCCTTTTTCTATTTTTCTAAACAAAGTGAGGCTTTTAGTGTACACCGCTGGTAGGCAGGTTTTAATCTCTGTAATAAATAGGGCTTTTACATTCCTGGACAACAGGGCAGATGGACGTTGAAAGAAGGAGAACAGTTGAATGAAAGAAAAGATTTAGGTTTCTGCAAGTCAGGTATGAAAGGGAAAGTGGTGGGATATATTCTGGGTTTTGAGGAGGGCAGGAAATTATTACAGACTAGTGCATTTTGGGGCTGGGCAACAGAGTATCTAAATAATCCTCTGATAACTGATTTCATTTAAGAGTTTAGATGATGTGTTTTTTCCAGTGTCCTGAGGGATGGAAATGTTGAGTCTGTTTGTTGGATAGTCTGACACTGTGGTCTTGATAGAAATATTTTATCATGTTTAATGGATTGTTATGAAAGTGTGTAGAAGCAGTCATTATCCTCAGAGGATGCATCCTACTGAGTATCGTGATCCCCATGACGTTTCCAACATAGGGCTGGCAACTGAAATGTTTTGACAACAATTGGGCAAATTGCTAAGAAATTTACAACAGATGTTCAAGGTCTGTAGACAAATACAAGTGTAGCATCTGGCTCTTGTTGTACCATTTAACTGTATCCTGGTGTAACCATTGCCCAGCCCCAATACATCAGAATCAAACTGTTGTGTCACTGGTGTTGCGTGAAAACTCCTCAACCAGCTGAGGAGTGTCTCAGACAGTATGTCAGAAAGATATTGTTTTACTGAAAAACATATTCAACAAAGTTATAAATATGTATACATCAGACTGTTTTCAAGTTGGAGATTAATAGTTTTCATTCAACGGTGACAATATGGTGTTTCCAGTCAGTGTTAACAAACACAGTGGTGGACAGTAATTTCCTGCTTGGTGATGGATCCATGAACCATGAACAATATTAAGTGTCGAGATTGATGTGGAAGTAAATACCAGTGAGTAATGATGGTTAAAGTGAACAGGCAAGACCGGAAGAAATGGAGCGACAGTTTAAAGGGATATTTCAACATTTTGGGAAATTCGCCTATTGCTATAATCCTGGTTCAATACCTTTAATTGTCCGTGTAAGCTGTTTTGAGATCTGCGGGGCAGACGTGAGCTCTGCACGGCGCACAGTATTTCCGGGCTTTCCCTCATCAAACTCATCAAATAAACAATTTGACAACTCCAAAACGCTCTCATGGACATGCTGTGACCTGCACATTCACCATGCTATGAAAAAATAATGAAACGTTACGCGACAGAGTTGTTTTATGGTAAATACGTAACCGGAACTACATTCCCGACACGGCTGCTTGGCAGAGTGACTTCAAAAGCGAAAGTAGTTCAGAGTATTTGCTTCATGTGTCGAAATGTTACATTATTATACATTATTATTTCATACTAGCGTGGTGAATGTGCAGGCCACAACTTGTCCATGAGAGCGTTTTGGAGTTGTTGGATTGTGTATTTAGTTTGATGAGGAAAACGTGGAGATACCATGAGCCTCCGTTGCGTTAGCTGAGCAGCTCGCATCTCTGCACAGCCGATCTCAAAACAGCTTGCACCAACAATTAAAGATAATGAACCTACTCCTAAAACTATAGAGATTATGGCAATAGGCAAATTTGCCAAAATGTTGAAATATCCCTTTAAGAAAGAATGTAGAAACAATATACAGTATGTGAAATTTCACAGCTCTGGAGGATACTGCTGCTATCGTAGCATGTTGTACTGTATAAGGTTTTTTTTTTTTACCCTTTTTTTCTCTGGATTGATTTTTTCAATTTGTTTTTGTTTTTGTTCCACATGATGTGGAACTTCTTTTAGGTGAGGACTGTACCCCTATAAGCTACCTACAGCCCTATTTATCACATTGATGGTTAAACTGTAATATTTTTATGTTTATTTGTGCTTCTCAAAAACACATAAAGTTGAATGTGAAATTATTGTCTTGTATTTATTTTTGTTTAAATAACAATGCAATACCTGGCACTGAAAATATCCTAAAGCAATTTACAACAGTTACTGCTAAATATTTAAAAGACCAAAGCCAAGTGCATTAGTCCATATAAATATTTAAAACTAGCTCATAAACAGTATACTGTAGGCTACAATCTTCTCAAAATACAAAATACATGCTAAAAAGTAAAATATTTCATCTAATTTAATAATTTACAGGGCCCATATTATGCAAAATCCACTTTCTACTGGTTTTGTTGCGGTCCTACAGTATGTGTTCCCGTGGGCTTTCTATGACGCCTGGAGGTGAAAAAAGTCTGTTCACTCCCTTAATTGATTGCTACACTTTTTTCCGGATATAAATGCCCGACCCCATCCATATTCCCAATGTCAACATTGGCACATGTACCTGTAGTGAAAACCACACCCTCTCCCCGTGACGGCTGTGGAGTGGACGTGGTTTACACATCTTATTTGCATTTCAAGGTGCAGACACAGAAATGGCTCGTTCTCATGAGAGCTCTGGAGAGCCACTTTTAGATTGACCCATGTGAAATGGTTGAAAAACAGCATAATATGGGACCTTTAATAATGCATTTGAAATGTATGCGTAATGCAGCTGGAAAACATTACTTTCATTTTCCATTTAAGTCTAACAGGGTTGAGGTATTTTCTTACCTGACGGACAGTTTCCGTCTTCAGGAACCTTCTCATACTTGCCATGACCAGTCACCACAAATTTATACCTTTTACCAGGGGAAGTCTCCTGAAATAGAGTAGATTCAAACAATTTTATTAAAATACAGATTTTTTGAAATGTCTGCTGTAACTTTGGTATCCCTTAATCCATTCAATATTTCATTGATCCATCAGTCCAAAACTTTGAGTTCCGTTTTCCAAATTTTTCAGCTCCTTTTCCTTGAGCAGAAATTTCATATCTTTTTCCCTTCTTCCCAGTCTTGTTAATGTTGCCAAAAAATTACAACTGTCAAGATCATGGGCCCTAGTTTGCTGGCGCAGCGCAGGTGGCGCAAGGTAGCGCAGCCGGTCTAATGCAAGTTTCGACCAGCGCAGCCGAGCGCAAAGTCAGATTGGAAGATTGGCAGATCGCGCTGCACTGAGATAGGCGTGGCGGCGCAGCAGGGGGAGGCGTCACAGATTCAGCTTGGTGCAGTGGAAGTTTCGTCCGAAAATGTCCCGCCGAAGTTGCGCTGAAAGCTCGCCACCTCCAACCAGGTCTAGTCTCAGCGCAGCGCGGAGCGCAGCAGGTGCAGTGGAAGTTTGGCTGACTGACCTGCAGTGCACACACGTCACCAAGACCTCACAGGCAGATCTCCACAGTTCCAGACACATTTCAATGCAATAAATATCCACAATAACCACTATTTAATGCAACTAACGGAATCAACACGTGAATTTATATCTATATAGATTGTCCCGTCACATCTTACGTCAGATCAAAGCAGAGATCAAAGGCTGTCGGCGCGTAATGGAAACTCCACCTGAATTAACACAGCAGGGACGAACTGGCACTGAAAAGCAGCTGTGGATGTCCCAAGCAGGACTGAGGGTGGATGACTGCATGTCGCTGCCGTGTTGAGATACCACTCTGCCCTTGTGATGATCGCTGTATTTATTTATTTATTCACTTATTAATTCATAAGCACGTGCGACCGCATCACGCGGCCGTAATGAAAAACAAAACACAAATCATCATCTCTCTTAGTCCAGCACAACAGCCTCGGTATCAGATAGTCAGTATATAGCCTACTACAGTACTCAGCATCTCTATCACAGAAAAAAAAAAGAGAAAAAAAGAGACGGACAGAGAGAGAGAGAGAGAGAGAGAGAGAGGAGGACAGAGAGAGAGAGAGAGAGAGGGAGAGAGAGAGAGCGCGTCCTTGCTGATTTCATCCACATGGTGTGTGTTTATGTTGTGATTAGTGTAGCCTACACCTCTGATCTTATACACAGGGTTTGAATAAATGTGAGTTTCTTTATTAGTTTATTAGTTGTTGTTTCTTAGATTGCGTAGGGGTTCTCAGTGTATCAGATCAATCCTGGTTAAGTATATTAGTAAACTCATTATTGGTCACTCTGAGCTCGGACCTCCGGGGAAACAGCTGTTTCCTCCGGGGAGAGGTTCGGCCTCTGGTGTCGCTGTCTCCTCCGTCCATGTCAAAGTATAAAATGACAAACTTGCAGCGCGCATCACCCGCCGCGCAGTTAAAGGTGAGGAGAGGAGCTCCTTTGATTGGTGAAGATCTGACTCGGCTGTGTCAAACCCACTCCACGCCTTTCTCTCCTCCTCCTGTCTCCCTCCCGCCCTCTCTCCTCCCTCTTCGCCGTTTGCGCCGGTGGGAGGGACGAGGGGAGGGGTTGCGCCGGTCTAAGTCTGACTGCGCGGCCCACGAATCTTGCGAAATGGACCTGGGCCACACCCCGTTGACGTGGCGAAGCTGCGCTGATCACAGACTTCACCTGGTCGACGAAACTAGTTTAAAAGCACACCTTTATAAAATAGGTCTTTAATTTCAGGTTAACTGTAAAGATTTTTTTATTTTTTTTGTCTTTGTCTTTGTGTAACTAATTTATTGGTTACACTTTCTTCATTTGCTGTCATGGTGTCCCTTATCACATTTATATAACCAGAACTTAAAACCTTAAAGTTTAATTTACAAGATTTAATAATGAGCAAGGTGTTAAAAACACTGTCTGTGATTGCAGCTCAAAATTAATGTATGTCTGAGTCTATTCATTTTATGGGAAACATTTGTAATGTTCTTTCATTTCTTTCGTGACCTCAGATTAATATAGGGGCCTCCAATGGAAGACATCCTTAACTCTACAACTCTCATGACATAAACTAAAGCAGCTCACAAGATCATACCATTTAATTTTTTTCCTGACAAAGTCAGATTTTTTTCATCTTTAAACTCTCATCCACTAGAAGAAAAACTTTTAGCATTCACATTAAGACCATAATCTAATAGACACTGACTCATTCTAGGTCTCAAGCCTTGAAGTGTCTGGTTTTCAGTGATATAAGTCTGGTGAGGATGGCTGATGGCTGATGAAATTCTGCAGCATTGCCAATGTAAACTGATGACTTTTAGCATAACAGAAAAGGGGAGTCACGGTCACAATGTGCCTGAATCTAAGTAAAAGTAAAAAACTATTTTAAACAACAACAGATTCTGATGTGACTTCATACCTTCCCATCCCTGCCAGGGGATTCGGTGTCTCCAAGACTCTCCCACAGGTTTTTCTTGTTTAAAACACCACCAGGTTTTATTTCCTGCAAACACAACATACAACACTGTCGCCTCTGCTTGATTGATGTCAGAGTGAATGACATGTAAGTTGCTGCTGCTGCCACAGGGGGGCAGACCTTCACACACTGTTACACACCACACGAGAGAAAACTGGGGTGTGGCTGCAGGAAGCAGAAAGGAACAGAGGCAGAGAACAATGTGTATGAGAGAGAGAACAGAATATGAAACAGAATAATCTGCTGCTTAAGAAAAATAAAGAAAGACATGTTGAGGGGGAATCTCAGAAGAATGGAGACAGTGACAGAACAGTGATGTCACAGAAATTAAACTTGGTGTGAAAAAAAGTGCATTTTGTCAAACACACAGCAACACAGCAACACAGCAGGTCATACAAGAAAGCAAAGTAAATCCGGTCTTACTGCTGGTTTGGAAGGTGAGCTGCACCTGCTGCCATCTTCACTTCCTCTCACCCACTGATTGATCAGATCAGCCACAGCCACTTTTAAACCATCTGCGTCCTGAGGCAAAAAAAAAAAAAAAATAGTAAGAAAGAAAGAAAGTTTCACTGTTTCATTCTACAGGTCTTCCCAATCACATTGGAGCAAGCCTCCACAAACAATTGAACAGATCAGGTGATGTTCAGGTGAAACAACTTGGGTCAGGTTGGTGCAAGATGTGTGTATGTGAGAAGTGCGTCCCAGCAGCTACTGTATCATTTTTACTTGTTTTTTTTCTCCCTTAATTCTGGTAGCAGGCTTGTGTGCACTGAAGATACCTCTGTTGCGTTTTAGGACTGAATTTGTAAGTTACAATACTGCCATTGTGCATGCGGTATATGAACTGAGATAAAGTGTCAGAGACAAGCAGAATTTAATGTAGGCTACTCGACCACTTAAAGCCACAGAGGCTGCTGTTCAGCAACAACAAAAAATCTTGCTTTTAATATCTAAACTCTTTATCAGCGGGCATAAGAAAAGGGAGTAGGAACTTATTGAGTGTGGTGTGAAAAGTTAGATATAGTGGCTGATAGTTAACTTCATCAGTTAACCTGACAACCTTAGATGCAGCGACTGAGATGTTTTGGTTCCAGGCTTCTCCGGCCTCAAACAGGTTTTTCTTGGAGGCGACAGGTTCAGTGGGACTCGTCAGGTCTGTTAGACCCTGGCCGCTGGATCTGCCTTCCTTTGAGGAGACCTGAGTAAGGGAAGTTAGAATAGAAAAGTAAGAATAGTTATGTAAATCTGAGGATTTTCTGTTGATACAGGGCCATCATAAAGCTGGAACAGAATATATGAGCTGTGTCTAAGCTCAAACAACACCAAGAACAGGCTCCTCTCTGAGTTTAGTTGTGTTGCAAAGAGGAGCTATTAATCAATTCCAGAGAGAACAGCATGTAAGAGTTGCTCACATTTGGGAAAACTGCAGTTGGCAGTTTGTTGAGGAACGTTCAGGGCAATATGCACAATAAAAGTTTCCCAAAATACCTGTCACAGTCAATAAAAGGAAAAATCCCAATCAAGGAAAAAGAAACTGAGAGTGTGGTCCTACCTCAAGAGCATGTGTGTACTGCTCTAGTTTCTTGTCAATCTTGGACACAGCAACAGGTGGTGGAGTCTTTTTTGAGTTGCTGGTGCTTTAAAAGAAAGGAAAAATTACTGTTCAATTTTTTTGTGTGAAGTGAACTGTCTTCAGAAATTAACCATTTATACTTCGACAGACACACATAAGTTGGGGTAGACTTAGGGCTACACAAAGACAACTCACACATACAGGCGAATTCCAATAAATTAGAATATCATGAAAAAGTTAACTTTTTCAGTAGATCAATTCAAATAGTTAAAGTAGCCTAATACATTATATAGATTATTTACACACAGACTGAAATATTTCATGTTTTTATTTATTTTAATTGTAATGATTTGACATTTAATGAAAACCCAAACTTCAGCATCTTAAAAAATTAGAATAGCGAAAATTTCACTATTGTAACCTACAGTAATGGTGTCACACTCCGGTATCAGCTAATTGATATAGGCTTAGGCTACACTATCATGGGGATGAATACTGAACTCCATGGTATTCTAATTTATTGAGATGCTGTATAGGATACATTTTATGCAAATGTGCAAATTTGATTGTACGTATAACTACAGCCTTTTGCAGACATGTTTTAAACTCTGTAAAAAAATCCTCTGCAATGGTCAGTATTTAATTTAGTACAGTTTTCCCACATAAAGACTCATCAGTAATGGATAAAGCCTTGAGCCCCACCCACCAACTAAAAGAAAGAGCAGAGAGCATCAAGATGGTTAGAGGAGGAAACATCAGATAGACACAGCCACATGTTTGGGCCTCAGTCAGAACCAGACTCAGAGGGAGGAGACTGTTGAGACTAGAAGATGGGTCCAAGCTGTTTGCATGGTTAGCATCTTTAAGAGTGGTAAGACAGTAAGCATCTTCTATTTGTTTAGGTTGTTTGTTGCCTTTAACCAAGGACTTTGCTTTAACTAGCAGTGGCTGACACAGTGTTAGCAGTTGGGCTAAAGCTAAGCTTACTGTCTGTCTGTACTAACATGGTTTTAGCCCCACCCCCTTTCCCCACAAGTTGGCAGGATTGGTTTCTTGTAGGTTAGGTTCCTTCAGGTCAGGGGCCAATATATATAACCAGAGGGCAGATGGGACAGTTTCAGAGCCTTATAAATAAACAACATACAGTACAATGCTGTAACAAAGTCAGTCATGATGACAATGACCACATCACTCCTGTTCTCCACTCTCTCCACTGGCTCCCTGTCAAAGACCGCATTACATTTAAAGTTCTCCTCCTCACTTACAAAACCCTAAACCGCCTGGCCCCCCCTTATCTATCAGAACTCCTCACTCCTCACCGCCCCACTCGAGTCCTCCGTTCCTCTGCTTCCCTTACCCTCACCATACCACCTCCCAAGTTAAAAACCTACGGCAATCGAGCCTTCTCCCGCACCGCACCTCGCCTTTGGAACTCTCTCCCCCAGCCCATCAGAGATTCACCCTCACTCCCTCTCTTCAAATCCCGACTGAAGACATTCCTTTTTACAGTAATTCAATTCAATATCTTTATTGTCCACAATGTGGAAATTTGTCTTTGGCTTCACCACTTACAATACGCATACCACATAAAATACAATACAATAGCACACAATAAATAACATAGCAAAAGAGTAAAATAAAAAAAAATTCAAAGAGTAAAAATGTGATATACATAGCTCCAAAGTGTCCTGAAATGCATTTATGAATGTAATATTGTGATTGCATGCGGTATGAATGATTTCTTAAAAATATTTTCTGTAGTTTTGGCAGCTCTAGTTATGGCAGCTTTTAGCCACGCATACAATCTCCCCTACCCCTTAGCATCTCCCACAGACCTTCCCCTCCCTCCCTCACTACCTGTTCATATGTTTCTTCTTTTGTGTGTTTGTGATTGTTTATGTTCTTTTCTTTCCCCTCGTTTTTCTGTATGTAAAGCGTCTTTGGGTCTTTGAAAAGCACTATATAAAATAAATGAATTATTATTTATTTTTATTATTATTATTATAATGTGTTTCTTAATATTTTTTTGCTGCACATGAGCTGAATGCATCAGAGGGTAAAGTCTGGCAATAACAAGTTATGCTTCTTCCAGTCTGCACTTGTTTTTTCTACCTGCATCTAAATTAGATCTTTGCTCTCCAGGAGGTAGAGTGATACCAGAGGCCCAAAGAATCTCAATGATTGCCTCAAAACCACAGAAGAGTAACAGATTTCTGAAGCTCTGGTTTGCTCTAAGAGTCACTGAGGGTAATAGGATTGTTGCATTATTACACTGCTCCGTCATGCTTTTAAATCCATCTCACAGCAAACAGACACAGACTCACCTTTTCCTCAGAGACTCAGTCCTCTCCAGGATCTGAGAAGAGAATGAAGAAAATCAGTGGTTAAAACTGATTGTAAATCACACATGGGAAATGGCCAACAGTAACACTTTATTTATTGAAGCAGACTGAGGTTTAGTCCTACAAACTGACACAAAGACAGACATTATTTGTACAAAATAAAAACTGACATTCTTTTTCATAGTGCAAAGCAGAAACTCATGTTCCTTTAGTGGCTGCTTTTTGAGGCTGGAGTTTACAAGAACCCCACGAATCTGGAACATGGACTAAATTAAAAGGAGCTGTTCCAGAAAGAGACTCTGGTTCTGTTTATTTCACTTCACTGTCTTTTAAATGACATAAGTAAAGTGGCAAAGAATAGTAGTGACCTGTAATAGTTTAGCATCTGTTGGTAGTTGTTTCGAGTGATTTCATTCCTCTTTGTTGAAATTTTTGTCTCTTCACTGAGCATCATACTTACAAAAAAATAATAACAGTCACTTTAAACAGAAACATTTGGTAATCAATATTCAATATTTTAAGGCAGCTGTTGATCTTTGACCCTGACCATCTTCTGTAACTGAACTCACTGTGCATTTTCCGTCTGTTGAGACTCTGTTGTTTACTTCATCCTGCAAAGATACAAAGAGCTGAGTGAGTGGTCACTGCAGGCTCCAGCAGCTCTGACATGTTTGGTGAATTAGTGTAAGTACAGCTCAGTTTCTGCTGTTTCAACATTCAGTGACTTAACAATTTTAAAGCAAACTGTGACACTAATTAACAGTCAGCTGAGACATGGGTCACTTACCGGGTAAAACTGTATGAGGAGTTTCTGGTGGAGCAGCAGGGAAAGAGAACGAAATCGAAAATAAGCAAGGTCAACACATGATTACAGACATGTTTTTTATCATTTGTTGTTGGGAAATGGCATCACAAAGTCACAGATTTCCTGGCTGGCTTTAAGTTTAAGTTTCTGAATACAAGCTGTGTGCATTTCTCTTAATTAATATAGAACCTAGACCTAGACCTTTATTTATAACCACACTACACATGGGCATCTAGACTTTACTATACAGCAGAGATCTGCAAAAGTGCCTTTAAAGACCTCCAACTCATGCATACTGTACGTTGTATATTTAAAATTCAACATTTGTAGACAAATAAAAAGGAATGCAGCTTTAATTGATATTTGAATCAGAGACACTTTATTGTACAGACAACCTATTGTATGAGGTACCTTGAACGTCGGACTCATGGGACCATAGCAGTTTAATGGCTCCTCGCCTTCGCTGCTGCCGAGAGAAACCGCAGATGTGTTCACCTCCTCACTCCAATTTCTGCTTTCCACTGAGATCTATGGCCACACCAACACACAAATGTCAACACAACACACAGGAGCTATCTGAGAAACTGAGACTACGTTTTGAGGCATCAGTCATCTAGTGCTGGTACAGATTTTGTAATACTGATTTATTATATTTTCTCTGTCCATGCTCTCTTTACATCATGATTAAAACTTTCAAACCTCACTCACTCTGCACTCTTTGCTGGAAAAGACTAATGAATAACTGGCAGATCGCTGGTGCTAAAAGTTGGAATTTGTTGCAACATCTTATACACCCGAGCTGAAGCAGCTTTCTTTTCCTTTTATTACTTTCAGGTTTGTAGCCAAATTCCTCTGTGAGGTTTATAATAAGCCTTAGTGTGTTTGATGAAATATTCTATATAACACTGGGAGAAGCAGGAACATTTTGGAGTGATGCCAGCTCACTCAGCAGCAGATGTAGCAAAAGAATGAATCCCTTGTTAACACCCTACTACGTGAAAGTGCTTGACAGGACTCTCAACATGTGTTTTAGAGATTCAATAATGTAAAAATGCAAAAACCATCCTTATGGTGGCACTGGTGTGATGACATATGGATATTAAAGTTGTCCTGGGCAGCACTATGAGGTAATGTTTTTACAAGTGGGTCCCTGTTGTGTGTTTATACTCGCGCACATGCACAAATGACACAAATCACTTTTTTGCCAACAGTTTCATGTTATTCCACTTAAATTATTCCACATATAAGCTGAGGCAGGTTTCAGACCAGTAAGAAAAAAAGGCATTTTTGTGAATGTTTTATGAGGAAAGAAATAGATTCAATATGTTTGTTGTTGAGGACATGCACAGTATGTTTTGGTGAGTAACACTGAAAATAAACAGAAGTCCATGGGGCAGCTTTGTTATCAGAGCTATTTAACTGGTGCTCAACACCCTTTTTGTATTTTGATAAAGATTAAGAAATAATAAATAAATAAACTAATAGAGTGTCCTGTGAGCAGTGACAGAAATCCTGGAAAAATACTTAACCCATGTATGTAGAAACAGTTGCTCCTCTGGGGAGAATGAATGTGCTGAGTAAATTTCATGGAGATTACATCATTAGATTTTTCAAAGTCTGTTGCATGAATAAAAACTTTGTTGTGAGAGTTGTTCTAGAGCAAAATCCTCTAGTCAGTGGAGCAAAACAATTCATCCTCTGGGGATCCATGAATGTCATACATTGAATACAGCACAATTTATGGAAAGCAGACTGTCAATAAAATGTTGATCTGAAGAAGTTCTGATGTGACAAATAAGCTGAGGAGTCATCGTCTTTGGTGACCTTGAATATTCATAGTACATTTAATGACTATCTGGATGTAGTTGCAAACATATTTTAAAGCTGACTGATGGATGTTGGAGCAAACAAGCAACTGACAACTGTCCTTACTGGAGAAATACTAGTGCTAGCTGCAGTAGTGTTAGAAAGCCAACCTTCTCTGTCATCTTGTGCTCTGCCTCCTCTTCCTCCTCCTCCTCCTCCTCGTCCTCCCTGTGTCTCCACTCCCTCCTGAGGTGGAGGTCTTCTCTCTCATCATGTGTAAAGCTCAGTTCTTCTTCTTCTGGATCGTCCTCATCTCCAGGGCTCTGTTGGGTTTCTGCTGACCTCCACTCCCCCTGCAAATCCGGCTGTACCTCTTCTACCTTCTGTACCTCTTCCTCCTCTACCTTCAGCTCCTCCTTCTCCACCTGCCCATCCACCCTGCAGGTCGCTCCGCTGTGGAGGAGAAACTCAACTGCTTAATTTGGGGAATGTGGTACTGATCAGGGCAAACGCTGAACCAAGAGAAAAATTATCTTGAGACAACAGTTGGGTTAAAAAAACTTGTCACTTGACACAAAAAGAGACAGGGCATATCACACCGTGGTCTCATCGTCCCTGCCGCCAGGTAGGACGTCCTGTCTGCCGGTTGGCCCAAGGCATTCTGCAGTCTGGTGTCCTGTTGCAGAAAGACAGATGAGCTATATGACGTCCTCACTTCCTTTTTGTTGCCCAACATCTGAAATAAAAGCAAAGCAGGTTGGCTTCTTTCTCTAAAAAAAAGCGAATAAGTTTCAGATTAACTTCAGCTACTGAGTCAAACATTACTAATACTGTAAGACTGGCTTTCAGATTCATTGCTCCATCTTCGTGGAGACAACAGGCCTACTCTGAGTAGCAGAGTGGTTTTAGAAAGCTGTAATTCTTTCGTTGTGATGACACTTATGAATAAAAGAGTGATGTTTTTGGTTTGCATTCACTTTAATCACATATTCTAGTGAGCACTATTTCCTTTCTAATGATGTAATGTTGGCACACATGTGAACCAAGTCTCTTGTTCTTCAGTGTGTTCTTGCCAAGTATAAAAAAACAAGTTAATAAAGAACGTCAAAGAAGTACCTGCAAATAATTATAGTGCTGGTCATGATTACTGCTATTATGTTCACATTGAATACTTAAACAACACTCATAGTCACGCTAGCATCTCAGCAGCACTGCAGCACTGCACATCAAGCTAAATGCTAACAACAATGTGGCTCACAATGATAAAACTACATTTGAAAACTTTAATTCTTTCTCCTCTCCTGTGTTTTATTTAAAGTGTTGCACAATAACAAGATTTTTTGGGTGTATATTTTTCTTTAAGAGCCAAACACCATCTCAGTGTAGTTCTACATCTCCTCTTTCAGCTTCTCTCTGGCGCTCTAATAACAACAGGTTGGTGTCAGGAGAAGAACAGAGGCTTAGAGCCTCTCTTCTGATTGACTGAGTGTTTTCTGTGTAAGCCAATGAAAATAGAGCACATTTCAGCTTCAACACCCAGACAAACCAGATCCTCTAAGTATTGGATGGTGGGTCCATGTGGGCGGCGCTTGGTGACTGCTTTGCTGTAACATCACAAAGTCACAGAAGTCCTGATGGCTGGTTTTAAGGTTCAGTTTCTGATAGGCTGTGCATTTCTCTTCTCTATGGACAGAGGCTTTTCTACTTTCACAGCATTAATATAGAACCTAGACCTGATCTATAGTCAAATCAAATGGCCTACAGACGATCAAACTGCACCACTGACATAACGATATTGAAATAGTGTAACAGTCCCGGGGCGTCTACCATGGCTTGAGTGCAATGTTGTGTTGTTGCTCTGCAACAGTATTTTTTGCCGCTGGATCTTACTTGACTCTGACCTGAGTGACTAAGAACCAACTTGACATCCCAACACTCCCAGTATTGATCATTATACCTTCTCTGGAGGTCTTGTTGAAGCTTCTGGGGGCCGACTGCTTCTTTCTGGTTCCCATCCCTTCTCCTTCTCTTCGTCTTCACCCTGCCGTTTCCCCTCCTCAGGCTGCGGTTTCCACTGTGGTGCTGAAGATGTCTGCTGCCTGGCCCTGCTGTCATACTGCGCCTCCTGCTCGCTGCGGTGCTCCAGCCTGTGGCTCCAGTCACTGAAGCCCTCATCCTCCTCCAGAACCAAGCAGCAGCTGGGCTTTAGCTCCTCGTCCAACCTGAAGAACAAATTGAGAACAGTTACCTTAGAGGACTGGATAAATGTACTTTCTGGCTTGGATTAGTGCGACTGAAACTGTCTCTCTCTCTCTTTCTAGCCAGGATGAATCCTCCAGTGGAAACGTCTGAATCTCTGTGGATGCATAAAAAACTCAGAGAAAAGCCATGCAAACTACAGCACAGTGCTGCAGCATGACACACACCAGAGGAAATGAAGACCATATGTAGTGTGTGTGTATTTGTGGGTTGACTGCAGCTCGTAAATAGTTTGATCCAAAAAAAAAGAAAAAAAAAAGAAATCAAGGCTACTAGCGTTCTTAAAATGATACATGAACTTGAAACATTGTCCACTAAAAAACACATTAAAAAAAAAAAAAATAGGCTACTGATGATTCAAAAACAAATGTGAACTGAATAGGCCTACATTTCTATATTGGCTTATGGCGGAGGAAGAAGACATCTGATATAGTACTGAAGTAAAATTAGAAAAACCACAGAGTAGAAATTAAAGTCCTATGAAAGTATTGGTATAAAAAGAAACTAAAAACTACCAAAAACTAATGAAAGAGAACAGTCCATTTCAGAACAATAGCACAATTTATATTATTGGATCATAGTTAATACGCATTCAAGTAATTCTACTTTACATACAACATTAACTCTTATCTTAACATACAGTAATCATTAAAAATGGCTTTTTAAATTAATCGATCATTTGTTTTCTTTTAAACCCCAAAATGCATGTTTTTTTAATCATTTTAATTTATATGCTCTCACAGTCCACAGATTCAAAATCTTTATAGTCTTTATGGCATGACATGGCATGACATTGCATGTACTAACAAGAGTCTGTTGCTCTCAACGTGACTGTCACTGTTTGTCCAGCTCACTTCTTAACAGGGTGCAGAGGGGAAAGAACTTTCTGCCACCTCCAAAGACACCTGTCTTGTGTCTACTGTCCTCTAGCTGAAAGAGGACTATAGTCAAAGATGGTGGAGTGTGAAGGTTTCTCTGCTGCTGAGTTCATTATCCAGGTCACTGAGTGTCTCTAATGTCACTCAGAGGTCTCGAACAGGGCACAATGTTGAGCAAGGCAGCAGGTGGCAGACAGCTCCATGGTGACAGAGACAGTAACCATAGGAACATCAAACAGAGCCAGCCTCTTGTTTCAGGTCAACTAATATCAGCCGACTGAACCTCATCGGCACAAATCACCCAGAAAACAGCTGATGCTTTCTCCAGTCGTTTGCATTTGCTTAGTCAGATTAATAATATTCTCATCTCCTTACACAGGGAGCCACAAAGCTCATCACTGAGCAGAGTATTTGATGAGTGTTTATTTCACAGATCTGTAGATGAGCCTGCTTAGCAGCACAGTCTCAGGATATTTCCCCTTCTGAGACCTCATCTGACATCACATGTCTGACCAAAGAACTGGAAAACTGATGCAGCCTCCTCAGCTCATTTACAACAGGTCCTTTCCCCTGTAATCAGCACTGTAGTCGATGGAAAGTGAGCTTCAACATGGACGACAGTTCACTCATTTACAAAATCTGTTTAATAAGACAAAGGACAAGGGGATCAACTAGTTATTTTCATGTATTTTATTGACAATTTCCCATTATTTTACTGCTGTGCTGCACTGAGGACATTTTTAATAATTAAAGTTATCATTGCTAAATGTTTATGCAAATATGATCAACTGAACTAAACTAATGATCAACTGATTCATTGGTTAATAAAACTTTTTACTCCCCAGTATCGGTATTTATTTATTTATTTATTTAATATTCAGGCCCTACTTATTAGGCATGTTATGGTGTTAGGTGTTATGAGAGGAAGTGCTCTAGGAAGGAGGAGAGGAATCTTCAAGAAGATAATAATAACATCTGGTAGCTTGTTCCATCATCGGGGAACCACAAATGAGAACAGTCTGGACTGAGACTGCCTTGTGTGCATCCAATCTGTGATCTAAACACAAACAAATGTTTCGCCTCACCACCAGAATTCAACACGCAGGACTCAGATCATTCAGACTGAGTTTTAAAAGCAAGGACACCAGTCAGAGGTTTTTATACAGCCTGGTAAATCAAATGTCTTTCTTAATGGCTCCTTACTGCTCTATAAATTTTGATAGATCATTCGTTACCCATTCCTCAGTCATTACTGACAACTCACACAGACAGACTGCATACTGTATGCATGCACGAACATGGACACGGATTGTAGCCTATTAGTGAGGTGAAAATCTTTGTTTTAAACAGGGTAGAGTAGCAGTTTAAGTGTGGCGCATGGGAGAACCCCGTGACAGGCACAGTGTGACAAAACTTAACTAGAAAAAATAACTGTAATCTAATAACTAGCCTATTAAAAATAGTTGTAAACCTCTGTCTAGCTAAACTCAGCCATGCATGGACATAAATTGATTTTTAGTAGCTACATGCTCTTTTATGCACTCTCGCTCTGTAAAGCTTTTAGTATCGAGTGTTGAGGTCATCAGTCACGGGATGAAAAGCTCTTTCAGCTTCAGCTTTATACAATATGAGACAAGTGAAGTGTCGTCATCATACTCACTGCATGTTTTGTGTAACGTCGTTGTGGTGGGGCGGCTCTGGACAGGGGGGGCTACCCTCTCCCCTCTGGCTCTCCCTGGCTCTCCTCCTCCGCTCCCTCTCCACCTCCTCAGCGTCCTCCTGGCTGCGCTGGGCCGTCACCCTGCAGTCGGCACAGACATCAACAGACCATCAGCACAGCTCCTACTGCAGGGGTCAGTTAAAGTTCAAGTTAATGTATTCACACAGTCCAGCTACGTATTCAAAACTCAAAATGGAAATATTCCATAAAGTGAATTTCACTTTGGCATATTGGCTATATTTGAAAAAACAAAACAAAACAAAAAACATTTCTGTTGCTTTGATCGATGAAGCTGTGCAGTAGTGTCAGAAACTGCAGTTCCTCTACTGACCACTAGACTGTATCTCCAATAGTGAATCAGTCTCCATAGACTCCCATGTTGAAATGTCCAACTTTACAGCAGAAATAAACATGTTTACAGCTCAGTACCAAAACAGCTTTGGTTTAGATTTATTAAGGCTTCAAGATATGCGGTAATCAAGGGTGTGGTCACCTTGAGTGACGAGTGGTTGACTACCACAAACTGACATCTGCATTTTTAATTTTGCGTTTGAGTTAGGTGGAGTGGCAACAGTGGGGCAGATCACTCTCAGCTTCAAATAATCTTACAGAATGTCTTTGATTTTTCTTGATCATCTGGAAATATATTAAACTTTACTGCTGTGAGAGACACAGACCATGATGGTTATAAAGCTGGTTTCGTAAATCCCTCCCTCCTTCTGGGTTACAGATACACTACAAGGGTGAAAGTATGTGGATGTGGAACATCTCATTCTGAAAGCATGATCGTTAAACTGCTGCTGTAACAGCCTCCGCTTCCCTGACATCAGGCTCTTCACCAGATGCTGAATCCGGCTGCAGGGATTTACTCCCAGTCAAACACAAGATTGTTAGAGAGCTGATGTTGGGTGAAAACATATAACTTGTTCCAGCTCATCCCAGTTCACTCCTGTTTCTTTTAAATAGTTTCTAAAACACGTTTCTTTCACAGACAGTAAAAGTAAAAAGAAAAATCCTGTTTAAATTTTCACACATTTTCCAACATTGCTTACTTGTGTGTCTACTTTTGTTTTTAACAACTCTTTATCTTTGCATGGTTTGTTGCTTGTTTACTGTTATCCTTATGAAACACTTTGTAAGCTAAATATGAAAGTACTATGTAAATCAAAAGGATGCCAAAATCCTTTTTTTTGTCACAAACAAAGATGATGAGTAATGGCTCCAGTCCTGGACTGGAAAACCAAACCTGCATGATCAGAGTCTCTGACCCGGTGTCACAGCTCTCGTCTTGGTGAAAAAAAACAAACTCTCCTCTTGGTGGCCCGTGAACCATAATCTCTTGTTTATGACAGATAAGACTACACAAATACACACATTGTAGCATGATATCCATCAACCCACCGCTTGAAAACAAATGCACACGGCCGGGAGGAGGGTTAAAACAGCGGAGAAGTGTCGACTACTGGCTGGTACAATGTAATGATCATTGTCAAACCCCTTTTTTATGGAAAAGCAATACTCGTATTCTGCACCCCTCTAAACGCCCCGTGGATGTATTATTTTTGAAAAAATATAGCTTTTAATAAGCATTTTCCATATTCAACCTTTAACTGCAGAATTACAGTTGTACCATTTAGCAGTAGACACTGGCAACTACATCAACTACAACTACAATTGAATTCTGACTGCAGTGACTTAAAAGGCAATTCCAGGCTAATTCAATCTGGAGCTATTTTCCTAATATTTGAGGTGAAAAGAAGGAATCTGAAGATTTTCTTTTTAATATCTCCTCATTTGCAGTAGTTCTGTCTGTCCCCGCATCGCCACATCAGCGATGAATGGGACTAGACCGATCTTACGCTGTTTAGGCTATTTACATCCCACAAAACCACATTTTTCCCCCACAGACAACGTCAAATGGCTATTCAAACATACACCAAGGGGTTTTTTTTTACTTCAAAAAGCCCGACATGTTTGTAAACGGAGCTGTACAAAGTCTCACGAAGTCTCGCGCAAGAGTCAAGATGACACGCTCAGTTTACAGGCTGAATAAACAATATCCAGACTAACTCTTACCGCTACGAAGATGTTGTGGCTCCGAGCTGATATTCCTTTGCTGATAAAACAAATGGGAGAGCTTCAGACGACCTGTAAACAGTTAGCCGTCAACTTGACTCTCACACGAGACTTTGTATTACAGCTCCATTTACAAACATGTCCGCTTGCTTGAAGTAAAGAAATCCCTTGGTGTATTTTTAGTTTAGTTTAGTTTAGTTTATTTATTTATTTCATTCATTTATCAAGCATAAAAACAAAAAATAAAATAAACAGTGACAATACTGTAACTCTTGAATGAAAGGGGGCAGAAAGAAGCAAACTTATATTAATTATTTTTGAATAGCCATCTGACGGTGTCGGTGGGAAAAAATTACGGTTTTGAGGGATGTAAATACTCTTAACAGCGTAAGATCGGTCTGCTCCCATTTATCGCTGCTGTAGCGATGCAGGGACGGACATAACTACTGCAAAACAGAAGCAATTAAAAAGAAAATCTTCAGAATCCTCCTTTTACACCTAAAATATTAGGAAACTATTAGCCGCATGTTGAATTTGCCCGTAATTGTCCTTTAAAAGAGGTTCAAACTACTGACAGAAGTGCCAAAAATGTTGCAACCATTCCCTGTCTAAATGTAAAATTTGAACTATCATATGAGCAGCTAATTGCAAACAAATGATCCTTTGACTTACTAACCTGCTGACGGACCCAACAAGCATTTGAGAAATTGCGTGAACATTTTGTTGCACAGTGTGAAGGGCAAGTTCAGTTACGAAGTCCTGAAAGATGGGTCTAAAAACCAAAGTCATCTGCCAGTGTACATGTTGTAAAAATGTGTCTATTATTAATGCTTGAAAAACATTTGATATTTACTTTTATACAAATGTAATGTTAAACTGAGAAGTACCAACCAACTGACAGCAGCTGAAACAAACTCATGTCACATAATGGAAACACTCACTAACACTAACCTTAACCCTTGTCTAAACAGCACCAAATGTTGTAGCATGAGCAGGATATATGCGTTTCTGTACATGTTTGTTGAGAAATGAACATTTTAATCATGCCATATGCTGTACCTACCACTTTGATGCCCAACTGCTCATTAATCACTTGACAGATTGAGACTGAGAAATCTCTATGGAAAACTTTGTGTGAGGTTTTTTCACAGGTAAGTGGGCTGAAAAATCAGAGGAAAAAATGAGTTTGTCTTAAATAGAAAGCTCATTCACTTCTTCTGTATGATCGGCTTCAGGTTCCAGGGGGCGGGACTTGATAACAATAACTCTTTTTATTGTCCAAGCACATCTGGTGGAGCTTGAGCCAGCTGCTGTGCTGTTTCACTTAATTTCAATCTCTGGAGAGAAACAAAGAGAGAGAAAGCGGGAGGGAGGGGAAGGGTGGAGGTGAGGAGATGGAGGAGGAGCAGGAGAGAGGATGGAGAGAGATTTTAATCCTGCAGACCTCCGGATCGCCATCATACTTATGGAGGTCTGGAGAACATCTTGTCAGAAAACTGGAATAACAAGAGCTTTGGAAATATTCAGTCAGCCCTCTGATCGGCTGTTAGCAAGAGATCGTCCACTGCTGAAACCAGAAACTGTTGTTGGACTTTAGTTGGCTACAAACAACTTTTCCAAAGTCTTATGTCATTGTTTTTAAGGGAAAAATCCAGTTTATCACAAATGGACCCTTTTTTTAATCAGTCATGATGGGGTGGTACAAGTTCACTGCAACACTGATGAAAATAAGTTGGGTGGAAAAGAAGCAAAAGACATCAGGGAATCAGCGAGTTTAGAAATAAACTTATTTCAAAGAGAAAGCTAAGGTCAATATTTCCAGTACTGTCTGTAAACCTCCATCACTGTTCTCACCTCAGTTTCATATGCATTGAGAAATTACTACAAAAGACTGAGTACCTCCAAACAAAGTGAACGGAACAACCTGGATGAGTTTCTTCCATCTGTACAGTTTTGTTATTACTGGTCAAACTGAACGAAAGTTTGAAATACATGACAATAAATCGTGTACGTGCTCATAAAATCAGACTCTACACAAAGGGCCCTAGTTTGCTGGCGCAGCGCAGGTGGCGCAAGGTAGCGCAGCCGGTCTAATGCAAGTTTCGACCAGCGCAGCCGAGCGCAAAGTCAGATTGGAAGATTGGCAGATCGCGCTGCGCTGAGATAGGCGTGGCCGCGCAGCAGGGGGAGGCGTCACAGATTCAGCTTGGTGCAGTGGAAGTTTCGTCCGAAAATGTCCCGCCGAAGTTGCGCTGAAAGCTCGCCACCTCCAACCAGGTCTAGTCTCAGCGCAGCGCGGAGCGCAGCAGGTGCAGTGCAAGTTTGGCTGACTGACCTGCAGTGCACACACGTCACCAAGACCTCACAGGCAGATCTCCACAGTTCCAGACACATTTCAATGCAATAAATATCCACAATAACCACTATTTAATGCAACTAATGGAATCAACACGTGAATTTATATCTATATAGATTGTCCCGTCACATCTGACGTCAGATCAAAGCAGAGATCAAAGGCTGTGGCACGCGTAATGGAAACTCCACCTGAATTAACACAGCAGGGACGAACTGGCACTGAAAAGCAGCTGTGGATGTCCCAAAAGCAGGACTGAGGGTGAATGACTGCATGTCGCTGCCGTGTTGAGATACGCACTGCCGTTGTGATGATCGCTTTATTTATTTATTTATTTACTTATTAATTTATTAACGCCAGCGACCGCATCAGGCAGCCGTAATGAAAAACAAAACACAAATCTTCATCTCTCTTAGTCCACCACCACTGCCTCGGTATCAGATAGTCAGTATATAGCCTACTACAGTATACTCTCTATCACAGAAAAAAAGAGAAAAAAAGAGACGGACAGAGAGAGAGAGAGAGAGAGAGGGAGAGAGAGAGCGTCCTTTACGCGGATTTCATCCGTTACGCATGGTGTTTGTTTATCTTTGTCTCATCATCTTGCACAGGGTTTGAATAAATGTGAGTTTCTTTATTAGTTTATTAGTTGTTGTTTCTTATACTATTGGGCAGGGGTTCTCAGTGTATCAGATCAAACCTGATTAAGGATATTTGTATTATTATTAGTAAACTCATTGTTGGTCACTCTGAGCTCGGACCTCCGGGGAAACAGCTGTTTCCTCCGGGGAGAGGTTCGGCCTCTGGCGTCGCTGTTTCCTCCGTCCATGTCAAAGTATAAAATGACAAACTTGCAGCGCGCATCACCCGCCGCGCAGTTAAAGGTGAGGAGAGGAGCTCCTTTGATTGGTGAAGATCTGACTCGGCTGTGTCAAACCCACTCCACGCCTTTCTCTCCTCCTCCTGTCTCCCTTCCGCCCTCTCTCCTCCCTCTTTGCCGTTTGCGCCGGTGGGAGGGACGAGGGGAGGGATTGCGCTGGCGTAAGTCTGACTGCGCGGCCCACCAATCTTGCGAAATGGACCTGGGCCACACCCCGTTGGCGTGGCGAAGCTGCGCTGACGTTAGACTTCACCTGGTCGACGAAACTAGGGCCCATAGTGTTTACTGTGACAGAAATGTTTATGGAGAAATGGATATATCCATCCATCCTTGTAAATGATATTTGACTTATTTTGCCGTTTT
The DNA here is from genome assembly GCF_905171665.1 of Trachurus trachurus. Lineage (NCBI taxonomy): Eukaryota > Metazoa > Chordata > Actinopteri > Carangiformes > Carangidae > Trachurus > Trachurus trachurus. Next base: position 29,457,955 of record NC_139893.1, read on the forward strand.
AGGGGACAAACAACAATGTTCAAAGAATCAGAAACAGTCACAAACAAAAAAAAAGACAATCCATACACAATCCATGCTAAGGCCAACAATACATGAATTAATAAATATTTTTGAAATATGTTGCCTCTGGTCTTAATCCAGACAGAGATTATATTTCCTAAAAACATATTTGCTGTTGCAGAGTTGTGTAAAAACAGTTTTTCTATGAGACAGATTTCAAGGGCAACAAGTCACTACCTGCATCAAAACATGTGTGAAACTCAAGTCGATTTAGATGAGGCCTGTCTGCTTTGCCTTACTTGCACATTTCTAAAACAATAAATGGCTTGACAAATGAGAATGAGCAGAGAAAAGTCTAAAGTTACATTGAAGTTAAGAAACTGGAGTTAAAAGGTTGCAGGGAGCGACATTGTTCAGTAGGATTTAGTTGTTAGCTGTTAGTTGAGAATAAAAGGAGCCATGAACAGGAGTAGTGGTTTAGTGAAGAGATAAATCAATGTAACTACACTGATTCTCCTCATGTAGCCTACCGAGTCTGGACCTCTGAATGTACTGGGTGTATCTAGTGTTGTTGTGTGTCACTGCAGCACACAGGAACACAATGTGCTGAGATGCAGTGGAGATAAAACATCATTCCTTTAAAATATAAAAATTCAACCCTTGATTTTCTTTGATGACTGCATTGATGATGTGCATTTTTTTTTACACAATAGATTTGTTTGGTTCTTTGTGCTGCGCGGTCTAACACACTGCCACAGCAAAAGAAAACACATGACTCAGTGAGTCACAGACCGCATTGTTAAAGCAAACTAAACTTTGTCAGTGTCACACAGTAATCAAGTGGGTTTTTAACAGCGTTTAAGGTTGTAATGTGTTCACTTTACAGCTGGCACTTAGTTTGGCAGTATATAAAAGGTGAGAAGCCTGGAGAAGGTGAGAAACTCTAGTAATTCTAAAATTTGGTATATCTTTGGCAGGTAGTCGTCTTTGTTGGGAGGTCTGACTCTCTTAGAAACAATCTGCTGGTAAACGCAGCTTGTGAATTTAAAGCAGAAGTGAGTGATCCGGTCGTTTTCGCTAATGCTGCGTTCCAGGCAGGCTTTTGAAATCGTAAATTACAGCTTCAAGTCACAACTTACGACTTTGTAGCGTTCCAGGCAACCCACTCGTGTTTTTCCGACCTGTTTTACCGGTGAAAGTCACTATAACGGCCACTCGTAACTTCCGACGGGTGAACTCGTACCAGATCGAACTGGTACCACTTCACGGTCGGAAAAATACGAGTTTCCTTGAACGCACCATAACAATCCTCGTCGCTACGTCACCACATTCACGGCGTTCCTTGGCTGCACACACAGCCCTGCATGCCGTTCTCTCTCCTCATTGGATAAAAACTGTAGGATACGATAAATGTTTTCTCTTTGGCTCAGAGCACAGCAGAGGGACTGAGAGACCCGTGTTTCAGTCCAAACACTCTATGTAAGTGATTGCTGTCGGAAGATATAACTATTTAAGACTTATATTAACACAAATATATCACTCACTTCTGCTTTAATGGTGTATTATTCATTAAAAGAATGCATCTAACATGAGGACCATTTATCTTTGTACTGGCCAGCTGCCGGTTGAATAAATGCAAATGCCTTCACCTAAAAATATGATTAATTTTCCAAGCATGTCAACCCCTCTGCTCATCAAACATTTGTCTTGGTGAGATCATCACAAAAAGCATCTTTAATATCCAAAAAGACAAATTCTAATATAAAAGGCCGATCAGGACACTTGCCATGGACGTTTGGGAGTGAAACAGACTGCGGTCCTTATTATGTGGGAAAGTGACCTACATAAGATCATGCTCACTGGAGATGCAGTGAGAGCCATGTTGGCAGGAGCCAGTCTTCAGTTCACTGTAAATCGATTTGATGTGTGACAGGCTTGTTTCAGACTCTCACTCAGGACATTATTTGGGTGGAAATGGGTCCAGTGGGAAACAGGTTTCATTGTCTGGACCTCATCATCACTGCAACAACAGGAAGGAATATGAAATCTTCAAAGCACCATGTCAGTGGTTTTGCATGTTTTAGTAGTATACTGTAAGTGAACTAAACCATTTCACCAAAGCGTGACACGACTTTTTAAATTGATTCCCCATTCTAAGGGTTGGTGCCAAGACAGAAAGACATTACTGTAGCAAATAAGTATTTGCATTAATGCCACTGTTTATACTTAGCTACTTCCTGCATCTTTGACTGGTTGGACAGCTATCTAGACAAAGATCCATGGGCTGGGTTAATACAGAACAAGAGGTCAAAGTTGAAAACTTTGCAGAATGGACATAATTGCATCATATTAAATTCTCATCTAAGCTTCCAAGGTTTTTCCAAAAAAGTCACAAAGCTGCTAGTTGCCTTTTCTCTTATTCCAACAACAAATGCACAAGGGGCCTCACTGCAAACACTCATGGCTCATTGGAACAAGTACATATGTTATCAACAATCACGTAGCTAATTGGCTGACCAGCAGTGAGAATATGATCACATTTGTGATTACAGGGCTGGACCAGATCACAGCGGCAGCAGGCACATTTATTCCAAACCATCATCTTCCTCGAACCTTTACCCTTAAGGTGCTTTTGTTACCCAGACTCTAGATGTGAATCGTGGTCTTGCGTGTCTCGTGATAGGAATAATGGTGTTAAAATAAACAACGATACTAACGGCGCTAATTTTTTCAGTAACGAGTAATCAAAAGAGTAACTGTTTCCCCCGTTACAACACCATTACAGTTACTGACAATAAGATGCGCCGTTATCAGTGTTACTTGACTCAAGAAGTATCATCAGAAAATAATACACCCGTTTAGAGAGGAACTATGCAAGTCTGGTTGCTTTTCCTCTGTGTCGCTAACCCTCCGCCTGGCCATGTGCATTTGTTTACAACGAAGCCGGCAAAAAATACAGTACATGGAGCGGTGGATGACGTAACCCTCATAAACAAAAGATTGTTGGTTACGGAGCATGTTTGTGTCATTGTGCCGCAGAGATGAGAGCTGGGACACCAGGGCAGAGCAGGAAGTAACGCTCACCATGGGACCTCAATTCAGAAAAAATCTCCATGTAAGTGAACGGGACTTTAACTTTGTGTACTTTTTAAAAGCAACGCGTCCAACACTGCGCTTGTCACAGTCCTGTAGTTTGGATACCATCCATCCAGCTCCTGACCTCCTGGTGACTGTGCTGTCATTAATAAATCAAATGCTTCATTCATTAAAAAATATGTTGCCTCTGGACTTGAACCAGCCAGTGATTATGTTTCCAAAACAACATATTTGCCATTGCAGATCAAATGAATAGAAACTTTATTTCTGAGAGACAGGGTTGAGAAGCAACAAGTCTAGACCTGCGAATATCAAGAGACATTACGGGAAAAGTATAACTCAAGAAGATTTAGAAGAGGCATGCTGTTACAGTGCATTGTCTCTGCAGGCCAGTCTGGTGGTACCTTGAAGGTCTGCTGGATATTAACATGATGCTGTGAAGCATAAATGTGAAAGGAGGAAATTATGGAGGAAATCTCTTTGATATGCATCACTTTTTCCACCATTTACACAATGAGGCAATGGAGGCCTGGGGAACGGCATTTTCTTTGTGTGTGTGTGCAGTAGGGTGGGAGGGGGGGGGGGTTCAGGTCTCCGCCAGATGATGTCATGGCCATTAAGGAGGTTGCAGCTATAAAAGAAGCCATTGAACTCTGAGTTCAGTGTCATTTTCGGTGAAGTCACGCAGCAATGTTCCACCGATCATCGAGGAAACAACAACCTCACTGACAACAAGGAGCAGTAGTTACGAGACGGGTGCAAATGTGAAAAACAGCTCATGAAATTAGGCTGGATCAACCAGGACAGACTGTATCAGGTGTTCAAACCAAAACAATACAACACAGAATTTAGCAGAGGACAAAACTATATGACAACAGATGGGGATTTACCCTTTAATTTCACTAAATGAATCAGGTCTCCATACAATGACAGGTTGCTACTGGAAAAAGAGAGAGTGGTGGGAATGAGACAATCAGGGCGTTTTAGATGAAAGGAGAATATACTCTGATTGGTTTTGTAAATATCAGGTGCTTTTATGCTACAACTCTGGGAAACAAATCTAAGTGTTTCAAACTCATATGGTTTCAACAGCCTTTTTCAGACCATGTAATTAAAGAGTAAAAAAGGAAAAGCAGCCACACAGTTTATTACAGCCCACATACCTTATTATTACTGCGTAATGAAAATGCAAATTATTAGGTTCCTCGTTCAAGTTAAGTCATGTTCGTCGGTCTATATGTTACATCACTAAATGACTTTATTATGTTGTCTCAGGTGACAGAAGAATCATCTCATAAAGGTTCACAAAAGCACATTATAGAAAATATCAAAGCATTTCTTGACATGACTTCTGAATCATACAATGAAGAATTTGCTTTTTTTCCTCCACACTGTATTGATGTCAGAGAGTGAAGGACATTTGTGGATGATGCCAAATAACTGCTAACTGTTGATGTTGACGGTTGCTGTATTGATATTAATATTTTGATTTAGTTCTTAAACTCAAGCAGGTGTGAACATGTCAGTGTAAAATTCCCTTTTGTCTGTTAAAAAGAAGTATAAGAAAAAAACTGTGAATAACCAAAAAGAAGACAAAATGAATGTAATTACACTACAATAGTGCAAGACTGGGTCAAATTATCTTTTTTTTTCTCAAATTGTGATTTGATGGTGATCTTGTTATAAACACTTCATTATCATAAATGGAGGCTTTTAGAATAATGTTTTATATTGTTTTAATTTCATATTTTATCTTTTTTGTGTGTGTTTTATGCTCCAGTTTGCGTGTTTTCTGGGTTTATTTTGGCTGCAGATACTGTATGTGGATAAGATATGAGTTCAGTTAAAACTAAGAAAGAAAAACAAGCGATCCTTCTCTTGCAGGTCTAGAGAAAGTTTTGTCCTCCAACTAGAGTTAATGGCCATAACACTATAGACATTCAGTATTTTATACACTTTTGGATGTATTAACTTTAACTGTAAAATAAATTAAGCAGATAGACATCAGTTGTGAAAATATCAAATGGAAAGGAACACGTTTGGTTAAACGATCCTGTCAGTATTTTGTTATTATAAACGTGGATCATTTTTCTTATTTATTGATATGTAGATGGTAGGTTCAAGTTATAATTTAAGAGCCAATTTGAACAACTTCATTATTCAGGTTCCCAGTGAAAAACATTAACTGACACAAAGGTGAGAATTTGATTAATGAAGTCTTGAAAGTTGATCCAGACAATTCCTACAGGATGATGAGTTAGGTCAGTGTGTTGCTACGCCAAGTGCTACATTATTATTGCACTGCTGTCAAATTCAAAATGGGGACTAATGAAGGAGTTGGTCAGAGGTTCATGCTACAGCACAATAATGAGTCACAACATGGGAGGAAAAGAACCAGACGGTGGATTGACATGATGGAAGAGCAGCACAGTCTCCAGACTTAAAGCACATAGAGCTGCGTTGTGATGAACTGCACAGAGGGTGAAAACAAAGAAATCTGCAGCACATTAGCAGGAACTTCTGCAACAGCTGCTGCCCTTCTTACCCCATCTTTAAAATAAATAAAGAGTTAGGGTTAAACTTTACTTGTTAATTTTATGCCTTCATCTCGGAAACGCTGGGTCATTAAACTGTGTCAATTTCAGAAACAACTGGAAAAATTGAGACGTTGTGAAACCTTTTAGAGTAGTATTGGTCAAACTTATAAACTACTCTCTCTTCCTCTCTAAAATGTGATAAACAGTCTAGGAAAGGAGTAACAAGTAGTGTTTCCCTCCGATCTAGAAGAAGTACAGAGTAGCAGGGAACTTAATTTTTTTTTTTTTTTTACCAAAGTGAACAGAGAGAAGTTGAATTCAAAAGTAAAATACAATGTCTTAGAATTATCTAAAAGTAAAGTTTATTTCCATCAGTAGTTTATCATTGTTTTCTTATGTGATGATGATGGCATACATCACAGTCTGTTTTTATTCTTGATCAGCAACAGAATCAGAGGTAACACTTTATTTTAAGGGGTCCTTGTTCCTGTGTATCTACCTAATTAATTACAGTGTAATTACCTATGTAACCCTATGTAATAACATGTACTTACATTGTAAATATATAGTGTATTTTGGTGTACTTACAGGTCCTTGTTACACTTGTAATAAGAAATGCCAAAGTGGCCTCTCTCTTTGCACAAGCATTTCTTATTACAAGTGTAACAAGGACCTTTAAGTACACAAAAATACACTATGTATTTACAATGTAAGTACATGTTATTACATACGGTTACATAGGTAATTACACTGTAATTAATTAGGTAGATACACAGGAACAAGGACCCCTTAAAATAAAGTGTTCTGCTGAGCACACCTGCAGCAGACTGATGATTCAATCTTGCAGGTACAAGTGAGAACCAAACAAAGCTGTCATGTGTTAAACACATTTCTCTCTGACCTGATGAGGTTCTGCAGGAGCTGTCTGCTGGAGCTCCTTCTTCTGATGGACTCTGACATGGTGGACTGGGCTGGGTCCTGATCTGTGGTCCCGGGGTCTTGCTGTGGTTGTTGTGTACAGCCTCTGGTTCTGCTCTTGGTTCTGGTTCAGGAGTCTTAGACCCTTTCCTACAGCTGTTCTGCTTTTCTTCTTCTGTCTCTTTAGCTCATGTCACCCTCTCTCACTCACTCTCTCTCTTCTCTCTCCCTCTGTTTAGTGGCAGCTCTCTCCTCCCTCCATGTGTTTTTCATTGAAGCGTTTTAACCCACCCACCCTTACTCTAACAGTGGTCACGTGACTCTCCCTGGGGGAAAAGTAAGATGATATCATAACAGTGGATCACTGACAATATTATATGCATGTGCGTAGTGAGCCTGTGTACTGTAGTTGTGCGTGTTTATATACAAAAACACATTTGAGAGTCCGGCCCCTGTGTGACTCACTGCTCTTTAAAAACCCAACAGTGACTGCAATGTGAAACTTGACCCACTTCTTTTGTTATAATATATATTGATATTTGTTATCTCTAACTTGGAAGGCAAACATATTAATTTCAACAAACCTTCTTAACCTGCAATTTGATCATTGTCCAGTTAACTTGTTAATTTCAGTTGACTAAATTTATGAGTTTTCTTCTGTTGAAGATAGAAGAGAAAACACTGGGAAGTTGGTCAAATACCCCCAACGAAGACAATATAACTTTTAATCCATGGTCATTTACTTTAACTGCACTGTCTTACCTTTGTGTGATTTCTGCTTGTCCCTATAAAAACATCAGGTGATAACTGACCCAATCATGGCCTAAGTATAAAAGAGCTCATAAAGTAGTTTTAGCCCAAATGAACAAATATAAACTTTTACAAGACTATTGGAACTGAGCTAAGGATGTTGAAACAGTGCTTTTCAGTTCATTTTCAGATTGTATCACAGTGTTGACTAACTGAATTCATTGCCCTGACAACAATCAATGGGTGGAGATCCCCTTATTCTGCTGAACATATTGTATTTCCTATCAAATGTGAGTAACATTTGAAACGTTTGCATTAAAGACAGCAGAACACTCACAAACAAACAACAGCAAAATAACAATGGTGACAAACATATGATTAGGAACCGCTGACAGGCAAATTTTACTGTGAATTTGCAAATTGTGAAATTGTATGGAGTGAACCGCTAAACATCCCTTTGTGGGGTTGATAAAGTAGTATATGTGATCTGGAATTATGCAATTAATAATTGGAATGAATCAATTTCATTCAAAATACAGCAATTAAAGTAACATTGCGGAGTTTTTCGGCCTTCAAATAATGTTTCCAGACTCACTGCAATGGTAGAAAAATGGTTAATAGGATGAATGGTGCTGCCGCCGCAGCCTGAGCCGGGTCGCGTCGGCTGAAACTGCACTATGTAACTTCCCTGCACGGGTACGAAACACTGCTGATACGACCCCTGATCATCTGAAGAAGCAAAAACGGATGCATGTTGTTCAAGTGAATATTTAAGGAAGGACAAGCTGAGTCCAAGTTGAACTTTTGTCTCTGTCTTTCTGGTAAGTTTAATTGATATTGGTGAGAAACAAAATTAAAACACCAAGACGGACAGAATGCAAACAGCACTGTGTGCAAATGTAACCTAGATGAATAAGACAATAAACTTATAAAATTAAGATCAAACCTAAAAGTAAGCAAACATAATAATTATTGTGTTTAATTTAACAGAATGTCATCAAAGCAGTCAAAAAGCAGAGTACTGTTCAATTTATCATTATTTTATGTTTACTGCTCCTTTAATAAGTGCCGGTCAGGTGACTATAGCGCCGCTTACTGGAGGGAGAGGAATAAACAGAGTAACAGCAGAACGCTACCGGCAGCAGCAGGCGGATAACTCGTGAGTGAGAGGAAAAAAGAGAAACAATTAGGAGTGAAAAGTGTGTATTTTGAGGTTTTATACCCTGTTTTCTTTACTTTTTGAGGAAGATATTGTACTCGACTGCTGTCCACGTTGCTGGAATCGTTTTTGTTTTGTTTCAAACGAGGATTTGGTGAGTGAAACTATTTTCTATGTGTGTGTATTGCGGCAGATAATCCTTTGCCGTACGAACCCAGTGTGTAAACAATATAACTCGCAGCTAAGTTAAAGCAGTCTTAGGTTACTGTTATGCTGTGTATTTTTTATTTTCATGTGTGTAATAAGTAATTAAGAGCTAAAAGACAGAGCATACGTGGTCGAGTTGCCTCGCGGCCAGGTGAAAGCGAAAGTAGAGCCGCCATGTTAGGATGCGGTTTGTATTTATGTTGGTAATTAATCAGTTTTCAGTACTGGTAATTTATTTTTATTTAATTTACTGATTTATATAATGCTAAAGTGCCTGCTTGTGCATTGCCTTGCTATACGGCAGGCCAGGTTTTTTGTCGGGACCGGTGGACCGTGACAACACCGAGGAGAAACCAAGATGGCGAGCTACCCACGATAGGAGACGGGACCCGAACGGAGGAGAACTGAGGAGCACCTTGCTTGCAGAACCCGCCTACACACAGACACATACACTGACAGTGACACTGGGATCGTGGTAGGACAAAATTGACTGGTTTTGCAACAACACACAGTGGATTCATTTGGATAAAGAACTCAATCAAAAGACTGGTTATTCACCACACTGTGGAAATTTGAGTTATTGTTTACATTGATCTGTGAGATCTGAGAATTGAGTTGTAAGTTGATATTTGATTTAATTTTATTTATTTTTATTTATTTTCCTTGTGTGCCAATTTGGTATTACATTGTTGGGTTTTGAAAAGGTGATTTAAAGCTTAAACATAGCTGATTAAGCAAATTAAAGGGATAGAAGAAAAATAGAACTAAAACTCTTAAATAGGCCTAAACCGAGAATAAAACGAGAACTTAGACTGAACAAACTCAAAATAGATACCAAGAACTAAACAACCAAAATAGGAAACCTAAACCAAAATTATATCTCAACTCAAATAGGTTGAATTAACACAGAAGAAATTAATAGGGATAAATAAACCTGATTTCCTGGGATTTTGGTTTCATTTTGAATGGTTGAAGGGAGATTGAACATTTCACTTATCGAATGTATGTGTGTATGAATGTTGGTACCATTTAATGTTTACTGTTTTCTGATCATTTTCTATATAAATAAGCCGGCAGTTAAAAACTCACTCACTGGTCTGTGGTCTGTTATTCTTAACACTAAACTCACCACTCTTCCTGAACCTAGAGACTAGTCCAAGTTATCTGTATACATTACAGGTGTTACAAAAGTGGCGAGCTAGCCAGGAGTGGTTGCTAGTTGAACTCCGGGAAAAAAAAATAATTCAACTTATCCTTCAGACCACACAGACCTCAAATAGGTAAAGTCCGGCAATATGGAAGTTGTTCAAAGAGAAAACATTAAAGTGCCTAACTCGGTTATTGTTAGTGGGCTCGCTGATACTGAGGCAGATGAGGAATTAATTGATTTCCTAAACAAATATGGGCGCATTGCAAGAGTGGTAAGAGTAGATAGCCCCACTTCTCCATATCACAAAGATGCCATTGTAGAGTATGAGAGTGGATCTGCATTAAACGCTCTTAAACCTACACTCCCATACAGCTACGAGAGCCCCAGCCGAGCCACTTACCGGATCAGAGCCCTGTCAAGTGAATATGTGCCGATTGTGACTGGTAGCGCCACCCAGTGCTTTTTGAGCGAACTGCAAAGTATTGCTAAACTCAGTGGCAGATCCTTTGAAGAAATCTTGAAAGAGCAGCTCTCCGAATGCAGTAAATCCGTCGAAACAGAGTCCATGAGTGAGCCTGCGAGTGAGCCTGCAAGTGAGCCTGCCGTTGCAGTGCTTCAAAGCCCACCAGCACAGTTGCCAGCTCCTGAGCCTCAAGTAAGTTATCAAACTCATTCAGAGATAACACGACAAGGAGAAACTTCTTTGAGCAGCACACCCAGTCATACTAAAGGAGATGAAACACCAAAAGGGGCCACAAATTATGTTAACCCCCCAGAAGTGCAGCGAATGGTGGTAGAACATATAGTGAGAAGCGAAGCCCCAGTCTCGCAAATGAATGTGTCATTCAGACTCAGAAGTTTTTCTGGCAAAACTCCTTGCCCCAGTCATGAGGCTGACTTTGATACTTGGCGCAACAGTGTTGAGCTCCTTCTGCAGGACACAGCTCTTTCAGATTTGCAGCGTTCTAGGAGAATTTTAGACAGCCTAGTATCACCAGCTGTTGAGGTTGTAAAGCATCTAGGCCCCCGAGCTTTGCCTACAGCTTACCTTGAATTACTTGATTCGGCTTTCGGAACAGTAGAAGACGGCGACGAGCTCTTCGCCAAATTTCTTAACACTCTGCAAGACGCAGGAGAGAAGCCGTCTCACTACCTGTACAGATTACAGACAGTTCTTGCCAAAGCAATGAAAAGAGGCGGTGTATCTGCCAGTGAAACTGACAAACACCTTTTGCGACAATTTTGTAGAGGGTGTTGGGATGATGTGTTAATAGCTGACCTGCAGCTTGAGCGTAAGAGAAATGACCCACCTCCCTTTTCTGAGCTCCTGTTACAGCTGCGTGTGGAGGAGGATAGACATTCTGCAAAAGAAAACCGGATGAGAAAGCACCTTGGTTCATCAAAGCAAAAGGTTAATGCACATCTCTTGACTGCCAGCCCCCTCACTGATGACGCGCCAGTAGATAGTGACCTCACTGACATGAGGAAACAAGTCACTGAGCTGCAAAGTCAACTTACCAGACTAAAAGCGTCAAAATCAGAATCCAAGCAGCCTTCTCAAGACAGCGTTGTCGCTGAACTAAAGAGACAAGTTACTGAGCTCCAAAGCCAGCTCACAAGCTTAAAAACACCGAAACCTCCACAAACTAAGACCAATGTCACAAAGTTCAACACAAAACAGTCAACTAGGTCCAAAGAGTCTCCCTCTACTGCAGAACAAAGGCCAAGCAGCAGACCAAAGCCATGGTACTGTTTTCAATGCGGTGAGGATGGCCACATTGCGACCTCATGTCCTAATGATCCAAATCCGACATTGGTGGCTGCGAAGAGGAGACAACTAAAGGAAAAACAGTCTCTGTGGGATAATCAAAACAGCTCAGTTGTTACTCAGCCTTTAAACTAGATCCGGCCCTCATTGTGGGACAGATGAGAGCTGAAGGCAGTAATAACAGTCCCATTTCCGATCCTGAATGCGAATCAAAGAGACAAAAAAGACCGTCCCCACACACAAGATTCGCCCCTGCGAAAATACCTAAAGGGTTAATTGGAGCTAAGTACACTGCTAGTGTATTCATTGATGGACAGGCTTCCACCTGCCTTCTTGATACTGGGTCACAAGTGACTACAGTATCGCAGTCCTTCTATGAGAGCCACCTTTCCAAATTTGACATCCATCCCTTGAATGAGCTGCTTGAGATAGAGGCTGCAAATGGTCAAAGTGTACCCTACTCAGGTTTCATAGAGGTGGACATCATTTTTCCTAAAGAGTGTTTTGGCTCTGAGATCACTGTGTCCACCTTTGTGTTAGTCGTTCCAGACATACAGTCTAATGCACTTTTGATTGGCACCAACACATTAGATCTAGTGTACGAAGTTTATTCCACGACCAACACAGCTCCCCAAGCCATCCCTTATGGTTACAGGGTTGTTCTGAAAATAATGCAGCAGAGAAACAAACAAAAAGAAAACAGCAGCTTAGGGATCGTGAGACTAACAGGGAGAGACCCTGAAGTTGTCCCCGCAGGTCAAAGCTGTGTCTTGGAGGGGTCAGTCCATGTCAACAGCCAGACCTCAGACAAGTGGATCGTGATTGAACCCCCCTCGTTATCATCCTTGCCAGGAGGGGTGATGGTCACCAACTGTTTAATCAGTCTCCCAGATGGTCCATCTCGAAGGTTGCCAGTTGTGTTGCGAAATGAAAGTAAGCATGACGTCACTATTCCAGCGAGAAGTGTCATAGCTGAAATCCACGCTTTACAGGAAGTAATTTCCTCTAAACAGAATCCAACTGACACAACGCCACCAACTAGCGTCCCCATGTCACCTGAAGATACAGGGTTACGCTTTAACTTTGAGGACTCTCCACTTTCCCCTGAATGGCGAGAGCGAGTGGAGCAAAAGCTGAGCGCCATGCCAGAGGTGTTCGCTCACCATGATTCCGATTTCGGTCGAACAGACAAAGTTAAGCACCAAATCAAGTTAAGTGACGAAACCCCCTTTAAACACAGATCCAGGCCCATACGCCCACAAGATCTTGACGCGGTTCGCAGGCACCTACAAGAGCTGAGCGAGGCAGGAGTAATCCGCGAGTCTGAATCTTGTTTCTCTTCGCCCATAGTGGTAGTTAAGAAAAAAAATGGAGACATAAGACTCTGCGTCGATTATCGAAAATTAAATCTACAAACGATCAAAGATGCCTACGCTCTGCCTAACTTGGAGGAGACCTTCTCCGCGCTCTCAGGCTCGAAATGGTTTTCAGTGCTAGATCTCAAATCTGGTTATTACCAGATTGAGGTAGATGAGACTGATAAACACAAAACTGCCTTTGTATGTCCCATGGGGTTCTGGGAGTTTAATAGGATGCCCCAGGGCGTAACTAATGCTCCCAGTACTTTTCAAAGGCTGATGGAGAGGTGTATGGGGGATATCAACCTAAAAGAGGTCCTTGTGTTTTTAGACGATCTGATAGTGTTCTCAGAAACTCTTGAGGAGCACGAAACCCGTCTTCTCCACGTGCTAAATCGTCTCAAAGACTACGGTCTGAAACTGTCCTTGGAGAAATGTAAATTTTTTCAAACATCGGTGAAGTACTTAGGACACATTGTGTCTCATGATGGTGTTGAGACGGACCCCCAGAAAATCGAGGCCCTTAAAACCTGGCCAAGTCCACGAAACCTTAAAGAGTTGCGTTCGTTTTTGGGGTTCGCCGGTTACTACCGTCGATTCATTCAAGATTTCTCAAAAATCGTAAAACCATTGAATGATCTTACTGTCGGGTACCCGCCCCTGAGAAAGGGTTGCAGGTTAAAGGAGGACGGTGGTCACTATTTCCAGCCTAGTGAACCATTTGGTGGGAGGTGGACAGACAGCTGTCAAAAGGCTTTTGAAACAATCATTGACAGGCTCACTACAGCCCCTGTATTGGGTTTCGCCAACCCAAAACTGCCCTACGCTTTACATACAGACGCGAGTACAGTTGGGTTAGGGGCAGCGCTCTATCAAGAGCAAGATGGGATGATGCGCGTCATTGCTTTCGCAAGCCGTGGGTTGTCTAGAAGCGAATCTCGGTATCCAGCCCACAAACTTGAGTTTCTGGCGCTTAAGTGGGCTGTGACCGATAAATTTTGTGACTATTTGTATGGCAGCTCTTTTACAGTGGTCACAGACAGCAACCCACTTACTTACCTTCTGACGACGGCGAAGTTAGACGCCACAAGCTATCGCTGGTTGTCTGCCCTCTCCACTTTCAATTTCCAACTTCAGTACCGAGCAGGGAGACGCAATCTTGACGCCGATGGTCTTTCACGGCGCCCCCATCCTGCACCTGTCAACGATTTTGTGTCTCAGAAAGAAGAGGAGCGAATTAATCAGTTCTTGAAGAATCATTCACCTGTGTCTGACGATGTCGTTCATGTCTCTTGTAATGTTGTGAGTGCCGTTTGTGAGAAACATCTTGTTTGTCCATCTGTGGACAATGATGAACATGATCCCATTGTTCCTCTTGTGACATCTCTTGCCAATTCAGCTGAAGCCGTTCCAGACAGCTTTGAGCAATGTGATGGATTGCCGACGATTTCATGCATATCGGAGGAGGAACTGAAACAAAAGCAGAGGGCTGATTCTGCTATAGGTGAAATTATTCACCAGTTGGAAACGGGGGACACCGCTCCTCCAACAGTGAGAAGAGAGCTTCCAGAACTTTCCATCCTTCTGCGAGAAATGAATAAACTTGAGCTCCAAAACGAAATTCTCTACAGGAAGAGGCGGGTTAGTGAGAAAACTCATTATCAGCTAGTCCTTCCCGAAGAGCTACGAGACATGGTCATGCGCAGTCTTCACGATGACATGGGTCATCTGGGGTTTGATAGAACCCTCGACCTCGTGCGAACCAGATTCTTTTGGCCCAGAATGGCTAACGACATTGAGAAGAAGATAAAGAGTTGCAGTCGCTGTGTTTGTCGAAAAGCACTGCCTGAGAAGGCAGCGCCTCTGGTAAACATTCAGGTCACCAGACCTCTCGAGTTAGTCTGCATGGACTTTTTGTCGATAGAGCCAGACCGCAGCAACACGAAAGATGTCCTCGTGATCACTGATTTCTTCACGAAATATGCAGTGGCAATACCGACCCCTAACCAAAAAGCGAGAACTGTTGCTAAGCATTTGTGGGAGAGTTTTGTTGTTCATTATGGTTTCCCTGAAAAATTGCATAGCGATCAAGGGGCAGATTTTGAGTCGAAAACAATCAAAGAGCTCTGTGATCTTGCAGGGATCCATAAAGTGCGAACCACACCTTACCACCCAAGGGGAAACCCTGTGGAAAGGTTCAACAGAACTCTTTTAAACATGCTTGGTACACTTAAAACAGACGAAAAACAGCACTGGCGAGATTTTGTAAAGCCGCTCGTACATGCCTATAACTGTACGAAACATGACACAACCGGGTTCACGCCCTACGAATTAATGTTTGGGCGGCAACCTCGGTTGCCTATCGATCTTGCCTTTAATGTCCCATTGAACCGTCACCATCACAAATCTCATTCGCAATATGTTCAAACTCTGAAAACCCATCTTCAAGAGAGTTATGAACTTGCTGTCAAAAACGCAGCTAAGACTGCTGAAAGAAACAAAATCAGGTTCGACAAACATGTCACTGAATCGACCTTGGATGTCGGCGATCGTGTGCTTGTGAGGAATGTGCGTCTGAGAGGAAAACATAAACTGGCTGACAAGTGGGAGGGAACTGTGCATGTTGTTGTTAATCGCAGGGCTGACCTTCCAGTTTACACTGTCAAGCCAGAAAATCAAGATGGTCCTCTTAGAACCTTGCATAGAGATCTTTTGTTACCGTGTGGTTTCTTGTCTCTTGAAGCTGACCCACCTGCAGTGTCAAACAAACCTCGCACACGTCCAAGCACACGTCAGCATCCAGATCTTGATCCTGATGAACAAGAGTCAGAGTTTAACTCTGATGAAGAGGATGAAAATCCAACACTTTCCTTTCGAGATCCATCCTTGAGAACCACTAGGTTCACTCAGGAAATTGATGTGACTAGGCCCCCAAGGCCGCAGCCTCATTCTTCTGTTGAGCTGGACTGTCCAGACATTGAGGCCATTTCTGACGCTGCTCCAGAGGAATTGGATGAAACCTCACTGGAAAATGACACATTACTGGAAAGAGACAACCTACCTGGACTGGAACTGGAACCCGGAATTGACAAACCTGAAAAGGAAAACCTACCTGAACTGGAACTGGAACCTGGAAGTGACAAACCTGAAAAGGAAAACCTAACTGGACAAACACCGGATGAGTCTATGGATGAAACAGAAGCCGAAGCAGTCACAGCCAAAGCTGGAGACATACCGGAAACTCTGGATGGAGAAAATAATGAGAGATGTAGTGAATCTGAACATGTGCAAAACAAAGTCGCACCTGAAACTGAAGCAGATGTGGGAAGAACAGAAATTGACAAAAATGAAACTGAAATGATAAGTGATGTGAGAAGATCATCAAGACAAAGAGAACAGTCAAAAAGGTTGACATATCCTGAGTTAGGGAATCCCTTAGTGACTATTGTTCAGTCCCTGTTCCAAAGCTTAAGCACGGTTATCACAGATTCACTAATGGAACCTAGTCTTACACCACTACCCGAACCTGAAATAGTGTAGTCTGTAAATATTATGCAAAGGGACTTGCATAGAGTTTAGGTGGGAGGGTGTAACCTAGATGAATAAGACAATAAACTTATAAAATTAAGATCAAACCTAAAAGTAAGCAAACATAATAATTATTGTGTTTAATTTAACAGAATGTCATCAAAGCAGTCAAAAAGCAGAGTACTGTTCAATTTATCATTATTTTATGTTTACTGCTCCTTTAATAAGTGCCGGTCAGGTGACTATAGCGCCGCTTACTGGAGGGAGAGGAATAAACAGAGTAACAGCAGAACGCTACCGGCAGCAGCAGGCGGATAACTCGTGAGTGAGAGGAAAAAAGAGAAACAATTAGGAGTGAAAAGTGTGTATTTTGAGGTTTTATACCCTGTTTTCTTTACTTTTTGAGGAAGATATTGTACTCGACTGCTGTCCACGTTGCTGGAATCGTTTTTGTTTTGTTTCAAACGAGGATTTGGTGAGTGAAACTATTTTCTATGTGTGTGTATTGCGGCAGATAATCCTTTGCCGTACGAACCCAGTGTGTAAACAATATAACTCGCAGCTAAGTTAAAGCAGTCTTAGGTTACTGTTATGCTGTGTATTTTTTATTTTCATGTGTGTAATAAGTAATTAAGAGCTAAAAGACAGAGCATACGTGGTCGAGTTGCCTCGCGGCCAGGTGAAAGCGAAAGTAGAGCCGCCATGTTAGGATGCGGTTTGTATTTATGTTGGTAATTAATCAGTTTTCAGTACTGGTAATTTATTTTTATTTAATTTACTGATTTATATAATGCTAAAGTGCCTGCTTGTGCATTGCCTTGCTATACGGCAGGCCAGGTTTTTTGTCGGGACCGGTGGACCGTGACAACACCGAGGAGAAACCAAGATGGCGAGCTACCCACGATAGGAGACGGGACCCGAACGGAGGAGAACTGAGGAGCACCTTGCTTGCAGAACCCGCCTACACACAGACACATACACTGACAGTGACACTGGGATCGTGGTAGGACAAAATTGACTGGTTTTGCAACAACACACAGTGGATTCATTTGGATAAAGAACTCAATCAAAAGACTGGTTATTCACCACACTGTGGAAATTTGAGTTATTGTTTACATTGATCTGTGAGATCTGAGAATTGAGTTGTAAGTTGATATTTGATTTAATTTTATTTATTTTTATTTATTTTCCTTGTGTGCCAATTTGGTATTACATTGTTGGGTTTTGAAAAGGTGATTTAAAGCTTAAACATAGCTGATTAAGCAAATTAAAGGGATAGAAGAAAAATAGAACTAAAACTCTTAAATAGGCCTAAACCGAGAATAAAACGAGAACTTAGACTGAACAAACTCAAAATAGATACCAAGAACTAAACAACCAAAATAGGAAACCTAAACCAAAATTATATCTCAACTCAAATAGGTTGAATTAACACAGAAGAAATTAATAGGGATAAATAAACCTGATTTCCTGGGATTTTGGTTTCATTTTGAATGGTTGAAGGGAGATTGAACATTTCACTTATCGAATGTATGTGTGTATGAATGTTGGTACCATTTAATGTTTACTGTTTTCTGATCATTTTCTATATAAATAAGCCGGCAGTTAAAAACTCACTCACTGGTCTGTGGTCTGTTATTCTTAACACTAAACTCACCACTCTTCCTGAACCTAGAGACTAGTCCAAGTTATCTGTATACATTACAGGTGTTACACAAACAACAGATAACTGAGTTTAAATCAGCAAAATGGTTCCTTTTGTTCTCACTGTACAAAACTCAGGTATTAGCAACAGCCTGAAAATGCAGCTGAAGGGATAATGAGTTGGATCTGGTTACTGTTCAGAAGGTTATGAATAAGATATGGCAGAACAGGAGCAGCTGCTGGAGACAACGGACCTGTCTCCAAATACTGAGTCATTGGAGGGCTGGGGCTTAACCCCACCCACTCTGTTTGTCTGTTTGTATGTTTGTTTACTTGTTTGATTATTTCTGTTTAGACACTACCGTAAGACAGTCAGCTACCAAACACGAAGACAAAAGTGGAACTTTTCCTCTAACTGAAAACTTTCTCCATCTATCAGTCCAACACACACACAGATGTGCATTAGGTCACCCGGGCACTTCCAGCCAACACTGATTTACACTAACGCTCACACACACACATTGTTTCTCGCTCGCCCACCATCTCAAATCCCGCGGGAGCCTGAAACACTCACAAACACTCTACAAAACGGTCGCCACAGCAACACTCCCACAGCTTTTTAACACAGTCTGACTGTTGAAACAGCGCTGCATGAGGCTGACGGTGACGCCGCCAACTTCAACACTTTCTCCAGTGTTTCCCAAGAGGAGGGGTTTTCGGTTTTAGTTTGGAGAACTACGAAACACAACACACACAGTGATAAATTGCCCCGTGAAAACCACTCTCACTTTCACTCTCATGTTTATGTAGTTGAACCGAAGCTCAGTTCTCTGTAAACTCATTGTTTTAGGTGAAAACTTGATGGCAACACCATCGGGGAAGCATCTGATCAGCCCCAAATTCATTCTGCAGACGGACAATGACCCCGAACAGGCAAGGACATCAAGAGTTGTCTCAGAGATAAGAAGTCCTGTCACAGCTGGTCTGGCCCCTACAGAGCCCTGCTCTCAACATCATTGGACAGACTAAATCCACAGGAAACACTGAGACAGATCTCATGTTTAATGACATACAGCACAAATCACTTAAGGTTTGAACGACTTTCATATGTCGCCCAGATAGGCTTTCCTGTGGGACCAACAACCATGTGACCTGTATTGGGATTCACTGGGGAGTCACTAACGAACCTGCATTCTGGGAGCAAAGTGCTCTGGTAGGGCAGTAAGGAATAATGAGGTCTTTCAGATAAGATGAGATCATTAAGAGCCTTTTAAGTCAACAGAAGGATTTTAACGTCTATTCTACTGTAAATCCATATGTAAGATGAAATTACATTCATTGTGCACAAAAAAAACGTTGGCACTTAGACCCCAGAGAGTAGACCAGTTGAGTGAGCTGACATGGGGATGAGAAGCTTGCGTCTGAAGAAGATATATTCCCCCGGGTCTAGACACTGGTGGTGGTAGGGAAGCATGAGGCCGCCTGATGAGGAAACCTCTTGGTTGGAGATCCAGATAAAGACGGTCTGTATATCTCGATGGAGGTGGGCTGAGAGTTTTGCTGAAATAACAGCTGGATGACAGCAGAGATTTGCCAGCTAATGACTGATTGGTAGAAGAGAGAGAGGATGCAATTAGAAGGGTGGAGCAATAGGACAGCGGGAAAACTGGGAAGAGGTCTTCCTGTTTGAACTTTCGCTTGTCACTTCTTGTCCTTATGCTACCGTGTACAAATCTTTTATTAAAAATGTTACATTCTTTATATAAGATAAATGGGTTACAATTAAATTACACAATAAATCAACAATTTTCTTTTTAAAACTGTAATATTCAGATTGATCTGTCTTCATGCAGTCATTGTGTATAGGGCCTGCTGAGTGAATTTGTCAGGATCAGTTTGTGCAACGCTCAGCAAACAAGCTGACTGGATTTTGATTTTGATTGCGTCACGTACATTTCTCCTTGAAGGTTGAAACCTTTTCAGCTTGAGCAGATGTCTCTCCTCAGTTCATGTCACCTGAACTGAACCTGGCTGTGCTCTTTACATTATATTTCATGCTTCTTTGATTGCATCTGGGGCCCCTGTGTAATCTAGTGTTTTATTGTTTTTTTCCCTCCTTTTTCAACTCGCAGTTATCCTGACAGGTGTGTAACTGTTAAATAGGTTTACTGAACAATTTGAGTTTGGATGCAGCTCTGTACAGCACTCTCTGCCCAAAGATCCCGTCAGTCTCTCTCTCTATAGTAAACATTGCCAGCTGTCCTGTACACTCGGCATCACGCCACTGCAGATCCAATGCAGACAGATGAGGGAATGGATTACAGGTGAGTGACGTCAAGAAGGAGCATTATCCAACAAAGTTAAAGTGAGTATAGAGCTTGTTGGAGGTGGCTCACTGCTGGGAAGGAAACACTGCCTGGGGAATATGTTTTAAAAGCTGTGATACAAACAAACCCTATGAGTTTTTCAGGAAAACTGTGGAAAATAAGAGTTCTTTTTAGATGTTGTAGAAAACATTGTGAGGTGAGTGTCTGTCCTGGCCTCATGAGTTTACATTGTTTTAATGTAAGTCACCCTCCGTTCTTTGCAAGAGTTTTTTTTCCCCCTCTTGCCAGTTGTTATGAAGATGAAAAAAAGGAAGGCCGAGGGAGTTCATATGTTCAACATTTCCTCAGTAATAAATTTTGAGAATGCCTGAGCAACTGCGCAACCCAGGACGAGGATATGTGGTCTGAGCGTCATGGATCAGCACTGGAGGAATTAAGGGCTGAGAGAGCAGGAGGCGAACAGCTCCAACACATCACACATAAATAGACTACAGAGTCTGAATCTTCATAAAATATACAAAACTCTGACATCAATTTCTCCAAAGGTGAGAATGAGTCATGTCAGCTCCCCACACTACTCAATTTCCCCTGTAACTTCTCATCTGTTTTTCAGTTAACTCTTTTTCTCCTTTCCTGCACACAATCTCTTGGATAAAAACCAAACACTGATCAAAATTATACACACACACCAAAAAAAAGGGGAAAAAAAGATTTGGATAATTGTTTCAGATTTTTCAACTAATCAACTAATTAATTAATTAATTTTATCCCAAACATAATCTGAACCTGTAAAGACACAACACACACATCTGCAAACTGTAGAAACTGGATGAAAAGAAAAGTGATATCATCGATCATCACTAAAATATCATAGAACTTGATGTATAATATAATATAATATAATATAATATAATATAATATAAAAGAATATAATATAATATAATATAATATAATAGGTTTTTGTGTGTAACAGTTTGTCAGTGTAAGTTGCAGGTGAACTTCTTTAGAGACAGACTGATAGATGTTGTGAACACATTCTGAGGTTGTAAACAGTGTGGTGTGTGCGTGTAGGTGTGTGTGCACGCGTGTGTGTTGGTGTGTGACACATGAGCAGAGATGGAAGCTGTAAATGTGTGTGAGCAGGATGAAGAGCAGCACTTCATCAATCAATCTTTGTTAACATTTAACAATACAGGAACATTATGTGAAATAATAAACATCATTATCATGTTCTCTGAACATTGGATAAAAACATGAACAGAACCTGGAATATATAAGCCAAAGTTGTGGGAGAAACGTCTGCCACCCAGTGCACATCTAACTGTACTGCACGTTAGAAACCAGAGAAGTCTAGTCATTTATTACAGTTTATTAATACTTGACACTAATACCATCTATTTACCATACCTTATCATAATGCCTTTGCCTCTCTTGAGTTTTAAATTAAATCCATCTATGTATCTATTTATATAAGATGTGATTTCTAAATTAAACATGATACGACTGTCACCAGCTTGACAGTCATGATCAGCTTGCCAGGCTCTGAATATCCTAAAGCCAGTCATTTGCTGTGTTAAGTTACTACTATTCAAAATGATCATTTCCTGCTGCTCTTGTTTCACATTTAAAGAATTCTGATTTGTGAATCATAGAAAATGTTTTCATTGTGAAGCAGCCACATGAAACTGCCTCTATAGGGCACCTGATGATGTGTGGTGTGACAAATGTATTGTTGTACCATCAGCAGAGGTGATTATATAGTTTATATAATAATTTATGATAACTACAATTTAACAGCCTGGAATTCACATCACAGTATAGCCATGAAACCAGTAACTGTTTCATGTCTTCATGTGAGTATTGTGGGTAATGTAGGCAGCAGTTTTAGCAGCAAACATTATTCAGTTTGAAGGGCTTGTCTGTGAAATGTTGCACTCTCAGCTTTGTTATTATGTTCAATGAGGTCATGTTTTGTCTGGTGAATGAAATTAAACATCAAAAACATGAAAAATGAGTTGTGCATTCTGTTCGAGACATGGTCCATAAACTCATACACACTTCCTGTCAACACCGTCCTGCTCACAGAGACTGGGTTTCTAAGGCCCCGCCCTCCTGTAAGGTTTCCTCCACTCGCTCATAACAAGAGCATGACACATCTGTGAAACATTCACGTCTGAACAGCTGCCAGCTTCATTAAACACAGTGAGGGATCAGCTGTTAAAACGAAGAGAAGAGTCAGAGCCTGGATCAACTCCTTCAACAGCCCTCATCCAGCTTTTAACTCCCTGCACATCTCCTCAAGCTTCGTTTGTATCCGTCTCCAAATTTAAAATCTAAGACTGTCTTCTTCGTCTCAGACATTTCACTCCCAAGATAGCAGGACAGTAATCCCAGCAGCTTCTCAGCACACTGATGCTGCCGTTTTATTGGACACACCTTATGAATGTGTGTGTGTGTGTGTGTGTGTGTGTGTGTGTGTGTGTGTGTGTGTGGTTGTCAACACTGTTACTCACTTTTCTAGCTGACAAGGTTTCACAGTGAGTGTGTGTCTGTGCACAGCAACACTCTGATCATTGGCAGGCATCGGTTTCATCTCCAGTGTTTCCATTACACCACAGACTCTTCACAGTCAGTCCACCTTAATCACTCCATCCATCTCCACACATTTAAAACGGCGTGAAAAGCTCCACAGCCACACAAATAAGGAGTGCTAATTTACCATCCCAGACAAGGAACTACAGGAGTAGCAGGAACTAATATAATCATCGCAAAATGTGACCAAAAAGAGAAAAGGATAAGAGGCAAATAATTTGATGAGGAAATCAATCAACATGGTTTGGGGGTCTTTCTTTCTTTTAAGTATATAGGCATAATACATCATTTCCCCTGCAAGTTAAACAAAAATAGATGCCTTAATCTATTGTTTTGCCTATAATCATGTAATCAATTACAGAAATAGAATGTGAAATGGAAAAAAAGATTTGGTAAGGATTTAGTAGTGATCTGTTTCCCCATGGTCTGTGAGTGAACTGTTTCCAGAGGCCTCCTATATATCTCTGTTATCTACTCTGTTATCCAATGTGTTTTGCTTTTTCCCGTTTATATTGTTCTTTTTATTTCATTGTTATTGTGCATCGGTTGTCCATACCACTTATCCATGTGGGGTAATTGGGAACTGGAAACAATCCCAGCTGACATATGGTATGGCAGGGCCACATGGTCACATACAGTATAGACACTAGAACTGAAAATTAACATCCTGGGAGACATATGCAAACTCAGAACCTTCTTGCTGGGAGGCAAGAGTGCGTACCACTGTGCCACCCCTACTGTTATTGTTGTTGTAGAAAATAAGAGGACCCAGTTAATGTCATTTATCTGACAACATGGGCTGCAAATACAAGAAGTTTTCTGAATGCTTGTGTTTTGTTGTTTGCATTTTTCTTAAGCTGAGCTCTCAGGGCCACCACATAACTGTAAACGGATGCATTCAACAAAAAACAAGAGCTCAGTGCATTAAAGCACTCAGGTTAGAGCATTCATGAAGCACTGACAGAAACTATTAATACTGACAGTGATCGAGGAAACAATATTTAATTTGAAAGAACACTTTAATATGAAACTCCTTACTCTGCAGTTAGAGTGTTGTGAATATAACAAGGAGGGCTGGTTTGCTACAAAACAACACAATGAGATAAAACTATAACACTGAAAATAGTCAGGTTTTCAAAGGATTTTTGTAATATGATGATAAATAAAGCAACATTGATACAGTTACATAATCACTTCATAATTATAGAGTTGAGTTGCTAAAGTTTCTGTTAAAGATAAAAATGTCTTCTACGCATGATCTACAAAGTTTTATAACACATTTGCAGAGTATGATTCATCTTCCATACAATATAATTTGAAAGGCTTTCTAAATCTACATCTATGGTGTCCAAACATTCAGCACTAACTGAGCAGGTGGTGGGTGGTGGAGGGCGACCCACCAGGTGACATAGTGATGTTAGAAGTACTTGTTGTAACATAGGAAGTTCTTTCTCTCCGCACAGTGTCTGGCCTCTACACTGCTTGTGTTTTTGTTGTTCTTGGCCAGCGCTCCACAGTGGTGCCCAATGCCAGGGCAGGTGGGCAGGTCAGGGTACAACACATTTGCCCCGTTCACCCACAGCCAGCCACCAGCCAGGTAACGAAGGCCTATCCACACCTGGGGAGAGGAGGGGCAGGTCACTGTAAGAGTTAACACTGTGGTGTTTCAGCTACACAGTTTGCAAAGGGCTTGAAGTGGGACTGTGATGTTGTCCTGTTTTGATGTTTTGTTTTTTAACAGGAGTACAGTCTTGGATAATGACATAGTTATCCTGTTTTCTCATTAGAATGACCGGAAACCAGAAATATCTGAATGAGGTAGTGACAAACACGTCAGAGAATATTTAGTTCAAAAATCACATTACGTCTTTTCATACAAGATAATTTTTCAGACTAGTTCTTATTGGTTAAGGATTGTTGCTAAGAATAAGTTGGATAATTTCTTCAGGACAGTGAGCTTTGTTATCTTGCAGTGGCAGGATTAAAAGATATTTGAGCATGACCTTTCCCTGCTTCCACAGAAATGCACACTGGTAGAGTTTAATCAGTTAAGTTATCATATATTTTCAAATAGCTAATCACTAATGATGTATTTAGGGGGGGTTTCGTGACCATTACTAATCTCCAGTCAATCTCTTGGAATGATTTGGGACATACAGTAGCTTGAAAGCTGAACTGCAAAGCATTGCCTCAATATTTGATGCCATAAATCAACTCAAATGTCCTCCTCATGCAGCCGTGGCCAGCACAAAACACAGAACCACAGCTGCTTGGAGGAGAGGGTTTATCCCTCACTTTAAAAAATGGATCTCAGGTCACACATGTTGATGAATATGATGAACCCACCTCCTCAGTGTTGGCTGGCGTGACCTTGGTCATCACAAAGTCGTCTGTCCCCGGTACCACGCTGACAAGCTCGTACTGTGAATGTAGAGCTCTGCAGTGTTCCAGCGCCTCCTCCCAGGTCTTGTTCTCCTTGACCAGGACCACATTGTCTGAGTAGCAGATGAAGGGAAAGCGGGCGGAGCAGCTTTTAGTCTGCATCCTTTTGCCTCGGGAGGAGATGGAGACACAATTGCCGTTCGTACTTGGTTCATTTGTTGCCCAATTTCTGTAGTCAGAGCGTCCTTTGGTCCACATCCATGTTTCACCTTTGGGACAGATGTTGAAAGTTAATCAGCACTGATGATGAACTGATTTATGCAGACAATCAACCATCTGACCTGCCACAGTGGGAAGACAGGAGCTAGCTCTGCCTACCACATGTTCTCACAAAGCTCCTCAGAGACCATCTACAATTTGGTGCCATCGTAGCAAGTTACTGGGTTGAGTATATACTGCAAGACTAGTTAGACTAGAACCATGACAGGTTGTGTTTGTATCTTACCATCTCTGTGCAGTCCAGTCCAAACCGGAAAGTCCTGTAAACCAGAAGCTGAATGCAGGTTATGATGGTTATATGTAACTGCCAGATCAGAGTACTGAGTCCGGCAGAACTGCTGGGCCTCGGACCATTTCATTGTCTGAGGTATGAATCTGAATGAGTATTTGGTGTGATGGTAGAAGTAACAGATGAAGAACTTATAATCTTCACAATCAGCGCCATGAAGCCTAGGGAAATATCAATAGAATGAATGAATACATGCAGGGTGTTCAAATGTGACTTTGTTAGTTCAGTAAATGACAAACTCTGCACTATGCAGCATTAAGATTCAACATGTAAGAACATAACTCACAAGTAAACACTACTACACTGCAAAACCTCAGGAACTACAAATCTACAAAGGGGCAGCGAGCTCAGTAGCTCCCAACCTGGTGGGCTGGGGCCCACTGGTGGGCTGCAGAAGTATTGCAAGTGGGCTGACAAGTACTTTATAAAACAGTACAATTGTTGTAAAAAGATATAATTATGAAAAAGTTAATGGAATAAATCCATTTTTTTATGATTTAAAATTAATCGATATTTCAAAAACATTGGAACTGTCTAAAAAAAGTCATTTTATTGTGTCTTCATTAAGACAAGTGATAGAAACTTAAATGTTGTAATTGCCTTAATATTAAAATCTTACATAATATCAAACATATTTGACATATTTGACATATAAAAAAAATAGCCTTAGAGAAATATACACAATGATTTCAATTTTAAAACATCACAGTTTGCATAAGAACAATGCTCAGCAGTGACATTCGATACATGTGATTTGAAGCAACATGAAGAAACAGTGGCGCAAAAACAGTCTTTTTACTTACTTTTTACTGATCGAAGAGACATAAGCACAGCCATCATCTGAGGATGGCTCCAGGAATGCCCAAATGATGTAGGTTTTATGTGGTTGACCATCTGACGCCGCCCAGGAACTCAAGTTGGTCAAGTACAGGCCCATCCATGAGTCAGATTGTTGCATGTCCACGCTTGATACATCTGAGTGCGTATATATGGTGGCCAAGTCACTGTTGTGCGACCTGTTTGGACAAATAACATTTACACAGTGATGTGTCAGAATACAAAATGACACTATCAGTGGAGGACACAAGGTTTAGATCATGTACTGTACTACATTTTCCCATTACATAATCTACCTGGATAATTAAAAGGTATTATCTGTGTGTGCTGCCAAACCTCCAGGGCTCATTAACTCATAAAACAACTGGTTATTCACTGTGAATGAAAGGCTTCGGTGAAAAAAAGAACTCTGATGATCAAATATGTTTGTAATTGGTAAAGAAAATGCTAATACAAAATGCCAATAGATGCGTATGGCCATTATATGCATGTAGGTCATTGAGATAAACAGTCAATACTCTCATCTACAGTGTGTGTGGTCACGTTGCAGCTTTATACTGTATATTTATGTTTTTTTCCCTCTCTGATTCTCTGTAAGTTCAATAAAGTAAAATCTTAAGTGTTTAAAACCGACTGACTGAGACACTGACAGAAGAAAAGCCTGCACCACCTGCAGTGACTCTGAGCTTCATCCCAGGTGTAATAATGGTGGGTGTATGAATAGCGTTTAACCAGCACGGATCCCAGTCCAGGCACTGAGTTGGAGAAGAGGAGGAGGAGGAGGAAGGGTCCAGAAAGGCTGCTCTTCATCATCGTCATCAGCAACAGCAGCACTGCACTCCTGCTATACAGAGTAACTTGTTTGACCATGCTTGTACCTTTGAGCAGTGACAAACATTTTGACATCTTTTTGATTTTTTTTGACAACTACATATGGAACTAACAGAGGAGACTGTTCAGTTACAGTAATGTCAGGCATAAATAATCTCACACAATCTAAAACATTTCTGACATTCTGTTACCACTGTTATTCTATTCTCTGTGCTTTCTTTCTGTTAATACAGATATATAATAAAAATGTTTTATTAATGGATAGTTAAAAAAAATATTTTTTTTAACAGATACATGTTCTCTTAATATCTTTTAGATTAAAGACCAAATCATATTTGTGAATAATATTGAAGGAAACTTTAAACACTACTTGTTAACCAGTGTGGATGTGTTCCGTTGTGTCTTTACCTGTCTCGATGCGTTGGTTTTCCGTCTCCTGTGCAGCGATGTCTTCAAGAAGATACACTTGCTCTTGCTTGATAAAGCTGTAGTCTTTGTCTCGCTGCTTTAATTTTACTTGTATGAGAAGAATCATTTGCCTGGCAGACACCCTAAAGTCAACTGTCAGCTCCCTGTCACTGCATCTCCAACAAACATTTGACTATTGGCAAATGACGGAGAGATTTACCTACAGACCTGAAATAATACAGATACATTATCCTCAAGAGAAACTTCTGTTCAGACTGCGTGGTCAGAGACACAGCAGAACACCTGAAACATCTCAAATTAATCTCTGATTTAAAGTCATTGCTCATGATGTATTGATGTGTGTCAGGCCAGAAAAATAAAACATGTTTACAATCTCATTCTCTCTGAGAGAGCTGAGCTTGGCAGCCCCTTTGGAAATGTATGATTATATATTTGGATACATCATTATCTAATATACTGTATATATCCATGAAGATATGATATACCCATTGTAAAATGTCAATATGTATATACAGTATGCTGCAATCCCATATGGTTAAACTATATATCTAAATATTTATGCAAATTCATTGAAACATAAAATAGAGTTACATCTGTGTACTGAACTGGCCTTTGTGTTTATTTTCATTGCAGTGCAACAGATGCTTTTTCTGTTGTTTTTTAAGAAATATTATAAACTGTGAATGTTCTGTGTTCCACTGAGTGATTTTATGTGATTTTTACAATATCATTTCCACCAAACACCAAACAGCTCCATTGGGGACAGATACGGCAGCCACCACATCTTTAATGTCACTTCATTTTGCTAAATAACGCTTGGCCAATCATTGTGAAAAACCACCCAAGAGTTTCAACTACACATCAAGTTC
Source organism: Trachurus trachurus (assembly GCF_905171665.1). Taxonomy (NCBI): domain Eukaryota; kingdom Metazoa; phylum Chordata; class Actinopteri; order Carangiformes; family Carangidae; genus Trachurus; species Trachurus trachurus. The sequence goes on from NC_139893.1 coordinate 29,486,905, forward strand.
ATTTTCATTTTCTCACTTGTAAACATAGACTGTAAAAAGAAAAATAGAATTCACAGCGTTATATTGTGTGTGATAATGTGTCTTTAGAAGTCTCTCGTACAACCCGTAGTACTTGACTCACTATTACATGTCTACCTAAGTGCAGCATAAATGTTAATTTAAATAGTTTGACTTGAACCACTGACATGTGGTTATTATACTACAATGACGTAACACGTTATAAATGAGATTATTAAGCCACAGTTAAAAATATGTTGAGTCAATGTGCCATATACTGCGACTTAAGCAAACACAGACACAAAAATCTTCATTAGTTTGATGAAACACAAACAAGGAAATCTGTACTGTTCTTGTACTAGCAGCATGTTTGTGTGGTGTGTTTCCAGCTCATGTGTTTACATCTTGAGGGATTGTTTGTGTTCAATCTATTTGCTTGTGTTTTTTCAGGGCCAGTGTGTTGTTAGCCGGCAAACCTAAGACATGACGAACTGAGACAATGAAAGACACAAAGGATGAATTAACTAAAGACATATTGTGCAGATTTCTTTATCTTGCTGCACTTTAATATATAAATGAAAATGCTAATGACTCAAAAATGATGTATTTATGAAAAATATTTACAAGAATTAAACAAGGAGCATTGCATTATAGAATTATGAATAATAAACAACAGAAAACAAAACAGTCTGCATCTCAAGTTTCTTTTTTTTTTTTTTAAGAACTTGTCACAGTGTAAATATACTCCGAATTTTATCTGAAACAAAAAGAAAAATGATAATTAGTAATGAATATTTTCTGCCTGGCATTCACAACAACTCAAGTCTTATACCATACCATACCAACTTTATTTATAAAGCACTTTAAAAACCCAGTGGACCAAAGTGCTGTACAAAATCACACAGAAAATATACAATTGGTATAAGACACAAAATGTACATAAAACATAACAGAATAAAATAAGAATAAAATAAAGTGCATTTAAAATAACACTATATAAAACCAATAAAACAATTAAAACATAGCGCATAGGTAAATTAGGCAAACAATAAATAACTAACAGCAGATTAAAAGACGTCAATTTAAAACGAGGTCAAAGGCCATGGAGAACAGATGATGATTGAAAACGTTTTAGCTAACACTGTAAAAGTTGATGTGTTAAGTCACTTGTGTTTAAGCTCCAATTTTCTTTTTCTCAGATGCACAGTTGAAGGAATAGTTCACCAAAAAATGAAATTCAGTCACTACTGACTAGGCCTAAACAGTCCTGCTGTATTGCGCTCTGACGATCACGCGTGTGAACGTGAGAGCGCCATAGACTGTCACAGTGCCATGGATACAGAATGTAACAGCACACACCACTAAGCACATGAAAGCAATTACCTACCTATCAGGTGGTATACTAGCCTAGAAATCTAGACGCACCCTAGCGGCAGCAAAAATATTTGCTCCGTAGGTGGGTCTAGAAACGAGCCATAGGAACTTTTTGAGTCTCGAACACCGATTGTGTTCACCAATCACAGCGCTCTATCTGTTTAGAGAGTCGTTGGGCGGGCTTAACGTGATGACGACATACATTTTAATTGGCTTGTCAGGCTAACGTCATCCTGCTCTTTGCTCTGATTGGTCGTAGCGCTAGCTAGCGCTACCCTATTGCGTGCAGAGGCAGTTTGAAAGACAGCCTTCATCCCGCCCCCTGGATTGAGCCGAGGTCTACCGGTCGTTTCCAGACTATACATTTTAGTGATATAGTCTGGCTCGTCAGGCTAGTGGTATACAGCATCTAATGCTACATAAACACTACAGCTGTGGTCAGTGTTTTTTCTGTCCCCTGGCACTGAACTTCCTCTTCCCCACCGATCATAAGAAGCTCTCCTACTGTATCTCGCTGTCTTGTCTTGTCAGTACTGTGCCATGTTGAGTGCCAGCAAAGCGTCTCGGACAAGTAAATTAGCGGGGTTGACCCCGTCTGATGTTCCCACTGCAAGCCGATCGGAGCCGTGCTGATTAAAACCCGCGTCGGTTGCAGAGTCGTTTGACGCGGGTTGGTGAGCCTTTCCCACCGCTGTCAGAAAACCGATTGTTAGCTGGGTTTTTGGCCAGTGGGGAAGGGGTATTATACTGACCCGACCCATAGTTTGAATCAGTGTGTCGGGAGTCCGGACACCAAAAAGTGGTGGACCTGGCTAGACTGATGCTAAACTCACATGTTTGCAGTCATCTCTGAATCATGTGGTATTGATAATAAACAAAACAAACTTACCGGTACTTTCAAACACCAGAAACAGGTAGCCATCTTCACAACTTCTAAAGTCAAGACTGAGCAAAAGCTCGCAGCAGGGTCCATCACTTTTTGTGTTCCGGAAGACTTTTGTTTTACAGTTTTGCAGCACACGTATTGTCAAATATGTTAATTTGTTTTCTGAATTTGTTGCAAGTTTGTACCTTTGAAAGGATTTTTGTTAAGTTACAGTGAATTGAGCACTCAGGGCCACAGTACTTGTTGAACAGATAAGAAGAAAAAGTCTTTGAGTTTTCCACAGGACCCATTTCCCTTGAATTTAAAGAATGAGTTGCTCATTCATTTTGGTGAGGTTAAATAAGAATGTTTCATTAATTTATAACAGCAGCAGGTACCAAAGTGTCAGCAAATTCACCTGGGTGAGACATGCTCCTCTCCAGCCGCTTGAGAGACTCTCCTGCCATCGTGTTGATCTCGTCGTTGAGCCGCCGTTGGCCGTCCAGAGTCAGGTGCCAGAAACACGACTTCCTCTTCCCATCTCTGCCCAGCTGGTTGCAGGTTTTGCGGAAGCTGCTGTTGAAGCACAGGTTGTGTCGGATGGTGTTCTTCCAGCCATCCGGAGCCGTCTGGAAGAAGGGGAAGTGCTCTCTGGGAAAGCACAGATAGGAGTATGAAGAACATTGGGAGCTCAACCTCCCATCACCCACCCAAAAATAGACCATGATGCAAGGTGTTGCTCCAAAGCAACTTTACTGTTTTTTTTAAATTACCCATAGGCCTCTAAATGTGTCAGCAGTTTGGAAATCTCTGCCTTATTCCAGCCACTTCATAAATGACTGGGAGGAATCCAGTCAGTCAGCAGCCTGTATGTTGTATAATCACATGGGATCTTTGCATAAAACTGTGGCTGTGTTGTGCCAGATTATAAAATTATGACCTGATGAAGTTGTAAATCTGTTGGACTTTGAGGCTCCCAGCATGGCTGCTCTTCAGTGCCAGGGCGATGAGGATACAGTAATTCACTGGTGGACGAGGCCAGCAGCCCGGCTTCACTAGAGACTTATTGTCCTGGAATCAGAAAGCCAAAAATTACTGTTTTGTTAAGCCCACTTATTCATTTTTATTAAACGCCCACTCCATTTATACTGTTTGTGCATGACAGATTTCATTCTAACATTTCTAGAGCAGCTGGAATAAAGATCAACACAGACAGCAACTGAAACTCAAACATACATGTGATCATCCCCCCACTCCCTCACCCTTACTTTGGTTTTCCTCCCCCTACGTCTGTTCCTGGCTGGTCGACAGGAGACGTCTTCATTTGGAGTCTAACAAGTAAAAACAGTCACATTGTCTGAATCTGGGCTATGACTCCTGTTACACCCAAGTTCCTAATTAAATAAATTAAAGCAGAAGTAAGCGATCCGGTGGTTTTGGCTAACTTCCTGTCAGCGGATGGAGTTAGCAGTCCCCGCCCTCGTCCCTACGTCACCACATTCACGCGCATCCCTTGGCTGCACACACAGAGAGGACCGCCCCTTCATGCCGTTCTCTCTCCTCATTGGATAAAGGTTGTAGGATACAAGGAAAGTTTTCTCCTCGGCTTACAGCAGAGCAGAGTGACTGACAGACCCGTGTTTCGGACCAAACACTCTATAAGTGATTGCTGTCGGAAGATATAACTATTTAAGACTTATATTAACACAAACATTCCGCTTACTTCTGCTTTACAACTTAAAATACTTTCAAGAGCATCAGTTTATACATTTCTATACATTATGAATTTTGTAAAAGACAGATGAACAGTGACAAGGCTGTGAACGAGTTTGTTAACTCTGGGTGTGTGTTGTTGTACCATGTAGCTGGTGGAGGACCCAGAGAGCAGCAGCTGCTCCTGGACTGAAGCTTCATCAGGGTCGAACCTGTGGAGCTCGACAGCAGAGAGCTGCTGGCTCTGGGTCTCAGGTGGTTGGATATTCTCTGCAGCTCCACACAAAGTGTGCTGGTCTGCTGTTTCTGCTGCGTACTGGATTGGGCAGACGATGTTTGGATTCACCATCAACCACAGGTTTGGTTTCACGAAGGTGTCTGATGGGAGGAGGATCAGGTCGTGATGATGGTCATCAGCAAAAGCAGGTTCACCCAACTGAGCAACATTTTAAAACTTAAGGGGAGGAGGAGACAACAAATAGTGCAAAGCACATGTACATTATATAATTTAAACATGCTGTGAACAAGTTGACATGTTGACACTTTGACCAACCCAGCTGTGTTTTTCTAAAACTTATATGCAGCAAATCAATTTTGAAATTAAGTGATCTATATTCCTGATCAATTAATGAGTCTTTCTCAGTATCAGTGCTGGTGTCTGCTTCGGCTGATAAGAACCAATGCTCCTTCAAACTTTACAGGTGAACTTACAACTGTCTGGGCTTAATTTAGAAATTCTGCCCTTACATTGGTTGATCAACTATGAGAAAAATATTGTTAGTGTTGTGTTCATTCAGTTGTGGTTCTCTCATTTCTATAGGTTTGCTCTACACAATATTGTAGGACTGACAGAGACTTTCCTCTCAGCTCACCTGACATCTTATCATAAAAGATAAACTCATCTTTTCTTCTGGAGGCTCTTGCAGGAGGCCGCTGGACAACATATTGATCGTTCAGTTTGTCGTCTGTCAGACACGGACACATAAACACAACGTTAGTCTGCACTATATCAATTTGACATCTGATTGAAGTAAAACACGTCAAACATCGTCACCAGCACATTATAAACCTTTTCACCAGACCTTTAAGACTCAGACACCAATCGTTTTGATATTTTGATCAAAACTGGAGAAAATGTTAAGTAAAAAAGTATTCAGACTTAAAGCTGTACCAGAGTTACAACAACAACACAACATTTTGGGGGAAAAAATAGCCACATTCTATTTTATCACTGCATTATCAGTCGCTCTCAGCAGATCACTGTATTGTCACTTTTCAATATGGAAAGGTCCATGTAAGACTATGGAGGACCTTCAGATTTACAATACCAAAAAAGATTACTACAATGGAAAAGGTATTTACGCATCTGAAAACAAACAAACATATGCAATCAAACTTAGAAGATGACATCCATTATAAGCTCGCACAACATTTGTGCCTGTGTGTGTATGTTTATGAGAAAGACTGGCCATGCTCTTTTTTAACATACATGAAGAAATTTGTCACAGAGAGATGACTGATACATCAACACAATGAGAACATGTCTCTAGTAGTGGAACGTGAGTAGATAATGAAAGTTTGTACAAATACAAAGAAAAATGCGTGAAAGTGCAGGGGAGGTGAACTCATCTGAGAGCAGCATTGTGAGGTGTAGGAATAGTGTTCCCAGTGTGAGAGCTACATTAAAGCGACTGAGAAGAACTGTGAACAGAAACACGGTCACCGTGGTAAACCTGGTCGGTGGTCGTTGCCAGTTTCAGCTCCTTGTCCATGTCCCAGTCCGTCAGGCCGACGGTGCAGTGCAGGTCAAAGAGCTGAGCTGAGGTTCTCAGCTGGAAGGTCATGTCTGGATGTGCTTCATGCCTTTGTTTCTCTCTGAGAGCCACACTTCACTTTACAGCACCTGGAGCTGCACAGCCTGATTAGACTTAATTAAACCTGCAGCCTGTGATCAGTCACCTATTGGTGCCTCCAGTTACATCAAAGGCAAATGATTCATAAATTAAAATCAGTGATAACTCAGGATCTGTATTAAGAGTTTAAGAATTAAAGCTGGGGTAGGCAGGATTTGTTTAAAAAACAAAATATTAACCTTTTGGGGGGTCCCTGATTGGTTGAGGGGCCAGCCCCACTCTGTCCTAACAAATCGGGAGGACAGAGTAGGCCGACCCTTTAGCCTTAGAGCTGATATTTGTATTTATACACATTTTCCTACAAAAAACAAACAAACACTAGTTTATTTAGTAACTGGTTCCTCCCAAAAACATTAAGAATTTGAAACAATTACATTTCCTACTGTGGATATTCTAAAAGAAATCATCTCATCCTATCAGCAAACAGTTACCAATTAAAAACACATTACAGTCTTTGTTCCACCAGAACAAAAAACAATTTTCATAAAGAATTTGAAGGCATTTCATGTAAATTTCTCCAGACCTTTGCGAGTGCAGTTCAGTCTGTTTATTTTTTTCATCACATTTACAGTACACATTTCACAAGTAAGAAACAGATCAAAACAGCAATAAATCAATTTACAGCATGAGAAAACAAAAATCATAGAGTCATCTTTAAATATCTATATACCTTTTATAGTCATTAACATTACATCTGCCATATACTCCATAAGATTTTGCCTCGCGCTCATTTACAGAAGCTGGTGAGGGCAGGAAGCCTCTGTTCAGCCGTTTGTACTTTTAATGTATAACAACACTTTTGTTAAGACGGCAAATCAGGCGGGGCTCACACATTTCACGTGTTAGGTTCAGGGGGAAACCACATTAATGAGCAGACAAGCTGACAAAACCACTAAAACAGAAATAAATACAGGTTGTATAGAACCTGGTGGTGACTGACACTGAGCAGAGGAATGTTTTCATCTCGGCTTTGATATGAGGTCGCCTCTTTAATGATTTTTAGTGGGTGATTCATCCAAAACATAAAGCACACTGAACCCTCAGGCGTGGTTCATGTGCCCAGATACAGTAGCAACATGATCTTTGAGAGGTGTTTGGTGGGGGAAAAAATCTATCTGAACTGAATCTCAAATTTTTCTTTTTTTTCTATCAGCTTTTGAGTCAGGTGAACAAGGAGTCAACAAGTTTAGACAGTCAGAGGTTAATTGTTTGAAAGTCAAATGAGTCGAGTCCTTCATCCAAACACCAGCACCAACCACCTCTGCTGGATCACACTCATGTGACTCTGGTTGATTATTTGTTTCACAACCAGAGCTCACATTACAAAAAGTACCAGGCTGTCAAGAACCAATTCACACCCATAAGTGAAGAATGGAGAAAATTTAGCATGAAACCATCACAATCGTCAACACTTGAGCTGAGTCTGGAGACGAGACGTAAGACTGAATGAAATGATGAAGGGAAGAAGAGAAGGATTGGGGTTGGGAAGTTTAAAAGATGGGAATGTAGTTGTCGATCTTGGCGCGATGCCTCTGTGCAATGCACTCCGCGATCCAAACGATGTTCCTGCACTCCTGCTCCTTCAGTTTGACGTAGGCGTAGAAAACACTGAAGTGGAACTGGTTGAGGAAGGCCAGCTTGTTCAACTTCACCTGCAGGAAGAAGGAGGGAAAGGAAATGATGTTGAGTTATGTCAGATCTCATCAATCGACAGAGCTGCACAATCCCAGAGCCAATATGATCACATTTAAGATTCTTTTTTTGGGGACATTTAGATTTTTTGGGGGGCAATTTGCATAAGTGCTGCAAGACATGAGTCCATAAACCTGCACCAACAGATTCCTACACTGTATAGTGTTTCCCATTAATTAACAGGACTATGGCGGCCCGCCACAGTCTGGTGTGGGCCCGCCCATAGTCTCCCAGAAAAAAAGATGTTCATTTAACAGCGTTTCACCATCTCTCATCTCTGCCAGTCAGCCCCTCCTCCTGCTGGACTCAGTCTTACTCGTGCACACATCTTAACACGTACTCATGTATAGGTTGGGCAGGAACGCTAATAAGCACTAAATTGCTAATTGTACTGTGTTCAAATTACCCCTCGTGACCCCCACAACCTCCCTTGTCAGACAGTCTGACCCCACCATGGCCTCCAAAAATCCTGTGGGAAACACTGCTGTATTCTGTATTGTATATTACACAATACATTTGTCATTCAAGCTGCAGCAGTTCCACCTTCCACCACAATGTGGGTTTCTATGGCAGCATGGCACTGTTTACATTACTCAATGACTCCATGGGCAGACGAAGAAGCAACAATAGAAAGATTAAGGATTAAAAAAACCAACACGGCCTAACAGTGTTAAATGTGTTTCTGAAGACATGTCACCTCATGCTCAAAGAAGCGGTCCTCCAGTGTCTTGTCTCCTGGGTTACTGCCGGCGCCTTCGAACAGCAGCTTGTACTCCTGGCGACAGAAGCAACAGATTCAGACACAGGTCACTGAAACAATGTAGCTCATAATCAACTCATCAAAACAGTGTTTCACTAACATAGTGACTTGGACACAAAAAGGACAAAAAGAGGCAAGAAATACAACAACCCGGAGACAAGTGAACACAAGTTTAACCAAAACCATGTTGGTAAAATTATCTGCAGGTCAGAATGATTCACTGTGCTGTCTAAAATCAGAGGGACTGTATGAAAACGGATACGTGGACTTACAGGGTAGAAGTCAGCTACGGCCTTGACCTGCTCGTAGTCATCTGCCCGGGCCAACTGAGCAAGGCCTTCTGGGTAAAGCTTGCCGCAATGAGGGAAGAGCTTAGCACGGTCCTCCTTGGACAGCTCTGTGCCAAATGAATTGATGGTGATGATGAAGGCTCTTCTGTCGGCCTCAAACTGCAGCAGAAGGAGGAAGTCAGTGCAGCAGTAACAGTTTATTTTTTAAAAAAAGCTCAGTGTCAGTTCAAGGATTAGCAACATGCACACACATTCATCTTACAGCTGCTCCTGCTGAACAAGTTACAAGTTACATTTTCATTGTACATTGTCATTTAATGTGTAATCTGATATGGGATGGGCCACAGTGGTGGCATGACACGAAAATTAAAAAAAATAATTCATTCATTCATTTTGTACAAAATTGTTCGTTGCTGACTCACCTCCAGAATAGGACACATGGTGTCAGCTGTGGTCCCTCCCAGGTTGGAGCAGAACTTATAGAAAGCTTCCAAATAAGCCTGAGAGGACATCACACAAAATGTACTTTAAAAGACCCAAAAATAAGAAACCACTGCTTATAATAATGATAATACATTTTTCTGTTTTGAACTGACTTCAAAAACGCTTTTCATCCCAAAACTAATAAAATCATTAGCAAAATAAGAACAGTTCCCAAGTTTAAATGTTGTCAGTTAAGAAAATGCCTATTAATTACATAGTATCTGAAAAAAATGAAGGACTGTTTTTTCTTTTTACTCTTTCTACTCTTTCAGTCATTGTGCTTTTTTTTCTGAAAATACTTTTGTGTTTTACCTTGTAAAGTGTGTTACGGATGATTTCAATGTTCATCTCATCCAAGTCCTGTTCAGATATACAGTCCTGGAAGAAAGCAGCTGAGAAGAAAAGAGAGAATTTAACATTTAATGTTCAATATTTCTCTAAGCTTTGGCGCCATCTGTTGTTCAGTTTGATACATTACTGTTCAGTCTCCACCTCCTCCTGGGTTTTAATTCTAGTTTGCTATGGAGATACATACCCAGGGGTGTGTCCACCAGAATGGCGTTGTACAGCTCGGCAGGGGTCTGGGCGATGTTGACCGCCTCCATCTGCTCGAAGCTGCCCAGTGGGTGACACTTTGGCACCAGCTCGGAGATGGCCCGCTGGTGCAGAGTGCCCGTGATCAGCAGGATGACGTTGTCGATCATGTAGCTGTACCTGAGGTCACAAGGAGTACAAAACAGTGAAGTCAGCTCCTTAGTCTGGGTCAGATCACACTGTGAGCAGCTTTCTGGCCATTTCCCTGTGTCTGTTTTTGTTATCATGGTACAGGTTCCATGACATGTAAATTGACACCACACTTTTTGTTATAGATGACACGTCCTGTCTTTCATTGGGTTAAATCAATTCCCTAACAGTGTAAAAATCACAAAACACACACAACTACACAACAGGTGTATCTATTTTTTTTTTTTTTTTACCATTGTTTAATTGTGGTGAAAAAAGAAAATAGACAAACAAACAGAAGCAGCAACTGTTTATTCACTGATTCATTCTTTGTAATTCCTTAACCAATTGTTATATTGAGGTTTGTAAATCACCTCGAAAACATGGTGCTGCTTTGCTGACACTTTCAAAATGGTCATTGGTGATGTGACTTATGTATAGCCAATGGTAAATGGGCAGCGCTTATGTAGGTCTTTTCTAGTCTTGCGTCCACTCACAGCCGAAGCTGTTCACCTGCTACTTGCCTTAGGACAACGGATGTGAATTAGCAACTATGCTAACTCCGGCATATTTACATTGATGCTCTGGCTGACATGTTGATTAATATGCAATGTCCTAATCAAATAAATAAATAAATAATACTTTTAGTATTTCTACAAACTTACGTGATAAAGTCCATGAAGCTGGCCAGTGGCTCGTACGACTGGTTCCTCATATGGCGAAACTCCACCACCATCTTCTCCTTCAGCTTGTCATCAATGACCGACACAGTAAGAGGAGACGCCTCGTTTGCCAGGAAGCTGCCATAGTCTGTGCTCTGCAGGTGGAGCTTCAGATCTGCATGAGAGATGGATGGACGGGAAAATACATAATTTAAAGGGCTCATAAAATAAAAATCCAAGTCTTCAAATGTCCTGTTTTATAAAGGCAAAAAATGTAATCTACTTTCACAAAAGGATCATATAAAAAAGTAAAATACACATTTGCAGAGCTGACAAACTGATTGATCCAGGTGTGTCTGGCCATTGTTGTGAGGTCAGACAGACACACCTGGATTAATCAGTTTGTTCAATAATGTAAAACAGGAAATAAAGGAGCTGGCTTAAGTTCAGGAAGTAGTGGAGCTGGGCATAAAGCTTAACTGATCACCGAAATAGCTGACTTTTTAATTTTATTGTTGCTACCATTGATACTGATTTCACAATAAATAAAATAACTATTAGGTTTTTGATGTGTAATATTTAACACATATGGATCAGTGAATGATCAAAAATATCGAGAAGTAGGATTGTATTATATAACCGCTGGTTCTCTAACTGAACCATACTCATGTCACCTGTCATAAAGGCAATCACAATACGTTTATAGCAGTATATTTACACTTACAGTGCAGCAATGATAGCTGGTGAACAGCTACAACCAGTGGGTAGATATAATCAAAACAAAACCATGAATGTCAGTGTAATACAGCAAACCCTACTTGAACTTGTTATTTTGCTAAATTGTACAATTGTACAACATGTATTCACACCGAATAGATGTTTCATTTCCTCTTAAAAATCCATCATTGGCCAATACGTTAACACACAACACTGACCTAGCTCAAGTTAGCATACTGCTAGCTAGGTTAGCGATCACGAAAAGGGACATTTTAAAATAATATTTCTGATTCAATCTTTTTAATTTGATAACAGGAAGCTCGATGGCTGGCATTAAATTGTGATAGCATATAATGACAGGCCGTATAGTCCACGACAACACCAACATTATCGTTGATGTACACCGAGCTACCAGCTAGCTGACGACAGCTGACGTTAGCTCGTAGGATTAGCCCCGGTGGCTAGCTGTTAGCCGTTAGCTGTCACCTGTGTTGACTCACCTTCCAGGGTCTCGCACTGAACCAGGTTTAAATAATCCGCCTGGGACAGTATTCCAGCTTTAAAGCCCCTGACCAGCCCCTCCAGGTAGCCGTTGTCCACATTAAAATACAGCTCGGAGAAAGGCATCCTGTCCGATCGTCAGCTCCGTCTCTGCCGCAGGAGAACCGTCCGTCCGTCCGGCTGGAGTTAGCGTCAGCTGACTGGAGCATGTGACCGTCACCTGATCATCATCTGTGTGTGTGTGTGTGTGTGTGTGTGTGTGTGTGTGTGTGTGTGTGTGTGTGTGTGTGTGTGTGTGTGTGTGTGTGTGTGTGTGTGTGTGTGTGTGTGTGTGTGTTCTGAGAAATAGTTGCTAAATATTAAATATTGTATCTAAAAAATTGATCTAAAAAAATGCTTTTATTTTAAACATAAACTATTGTTAAAAAACTGATTATTCCAAGTTGTTATGTTGTTGTTGTTTTTTTTACATAAAATACAATAATTTTACAACAAAACAACAATTAATTTAAAACTGAATAAACTAAATTGATGTAAAATGTGTCCAGAAGGAAACTGACTCTGCTGCAATGTGCTTCACATGATTTAGGCCAGTAGAGAGCAGTGCATGGTAGGTTTTGTTGTATGTAGCCTATTGTGAGTGATTCAGTGACAGGTAGCTACATTACATAACATTACAAAATACATTACAGTTCATTGATTATAGTTATTGTCTTTATTTTAGAAGTGTGTGAAATCAGTATTGAGAATAAAAAATTGCAATTTTCATTCAATGATAATTTCAAAGACTGAAAGAACAAGGGTAACAGTCAAGAAACCACCAAAATCTGAGGTCTAGCTGAGATTGTCATTTAATATTCAGGATAATTCATTTTAGTTGAATGAGAGAAACGGAGAAGCTACAACTTTGTAGGGGAGAGTGGGGTAATGTGAGACACCGGGTAATGTGAGACACCCCCTATATCTAGAAAACGGAACACATTTATGGTCATGTGACCATTATCGTTTTCAAGCCCCTTCCATTTCCCCATGGTCATGAAGGAGAGGACCTCATGATGCTGTGGAAAGCATGTTTTTTTTCACAAAAATATGATTTTTGCATGTAAAAGTAAATTTTCTTGCTGTCAACTTAAAGCAGAAGTAAGCGATCCGGTCGTTTTGGCTAATGCTGCGTTCCAGGCAGGCTTTTGAAACCGTAAATTACAGCTTCAAGTCACAACTTACGACTTTGTAGCGTTTCAGGCAACCCACTCGTGTTTTTCCGACCTGTTTTACCTGTGAAAGTGCACTATAACTGCCACTCGTAACTTCCGACCCGTGAACTCGTACCAGATCAAACTGGTACGACTTCACAGGTCGGAAAAACACGAGTTACGGGCTGCCTTGAACGCACCATAACAGTCCTTGTCCCTACGTCACCACATTCACGGCGTCCCTTGGCTGCACACACAGCCCTGCATGCCGTTCTCTCTCCTCATTGGATAAAAACTGTAGGATACGAGAAAAGTTTTCTCCTCGGCTCAGAGCAGAGCAGAGTGACTGACAGACCCGTGTTTCGGTCCAAACACTCTATGTAAGTGATTGCTGTCGGAAGATATAACTATTTAAGACTTATATTAACACAAATATATCACTTACTTCTGCTTTAATCAACTGTTGTGCCAAAGCAAATTGATTCACGTAAAAAAACGTATATGATACATGATGATGAACTACCAACACATAAAACCATGTGATGATGCTGGCTGAAAATGAGCCTGAATTTCTAAGAGAGGTTGTTTTTTCTAAAATGGGGGTGTTGGGGTAAAGTGAGACAAATGCTGCGGGGTAAAGTGAGACCATGGATGTATTATAATAAATCCATGAGTGAGACACTGTGAGCACACCACACACAAAGATTTACACTAGAATCTCGTCCCCCAAGCCAGAAATCTCGCGTGATCAAACATGATCTGTAGCCACACTGCTTTGTTATGATGTGCTCTTCAGTCAGCTCACTTATTTATTGGTTACATTCAATTTTAGTAACATTCCACTTTGTCAGCTCCCCCCACACACAAGAGGACTTTTGATCAAAATGGTCACGATTGTCGGGTCCTACAATCTGACCCCCAGCCTATCTGTCATTTGAATGTTAATTAAAACATTCTGTGTTGTATTTGATTTTGTTCTTGAGTCACTTTGTGTTAAGAAAAAAAAAAGTGCTTAATTGACCAATCCCCATGATTCTGTTATTATTAGTTTTGGGAAGTGTGGTTGTCAAGCTAGCTGTCAGGACTCTTAACTGTTACAACATGTGTTGTTATGGTAGTTTCAGAGTGGAAAAAGTAAGTGGATCAGTTTACCCCATTGATTTCTCTGGTTTTACTCAGTTTACCCCTGAGCTGGGGTAAAGTGAGACACAAGACCACTTTTTTTTTTTTAAACTATCATATTTTCACTGTCCTTCGTCCTGAATACATTCTGATAATTTCCATTGCTAGGAAACATTTTAAATTAATGGGAAATGTGTAAATTTTACTGATAAATCATTTTAGCTCGCTTAGAGGGGAGCAAATGTAAAAAGTGTCTCACTTTACCCCACTCTCCCCTACATGGAGTCCATTGAATCAAATAAGAAACAAAAATGTCACGAAATACTGAAGATAGGTTGTTGCATGTGCATAGTGTTATGATGTCACACACAGTGAAGTTATCTTTGACCATGTCATAATTTCATTTTATCCAAATAGACATATGAGTTAAATCGTGTCATAATTAATGCATGATTCCTCTGAGTTCTGGCCCAAAATGACTTTTGACCTTTAATCACCAAGTTCTACTCAATCCGTCTTTGAGTGCATATATGATGCAGATATGATGCAGAGTGTGTAAATCACGGTGATATTGGTATTGGATCGTCCATGTCTGTGGAGTTTGCATGCTCTCCCTGTGCCTGCATGGGTTCCGTCCAGGTTCTCCACCAACTTCCACCCACAGTTCACACACATACACATATGATTAACTGGTGACTGTAAATTGCCTATGTGAGTGTGTAGGAGGTTGTTTGTCTCTAAATGTCGGCACTGTGATAGACTGTTGACCTATTGTAGGTAAACCCCTCCTAATCCTATATGGATAGATGACTAACAGACATGACTTAACAGTTATGTAATACATCACAATATTCAATGTCACTCTACTTCCTGTATACAGACACACCTAAACATAATCATACTCTGTCATACTAATATGACCTATTTCTTAGTCAGAGACCAAACGCTGATGAGAAACACCAGAGACTGTGATGGATGGTTTCATTTGAAGCTATGCTCCTTTAGTTTAAATCTCACATCACACAAGTCCTCATTCATGAGGAATAGAATACACACTGGGTTGTTTTTGATGCTCTGGGTTAGATCCAATTAACGAAAATCTTCACACTGCAGTACAGAGGTAGATTAAATGCAAAGGGCTTTGAATTTTGAACACAATTTTTTGTGTTCATCTTTCTGCTTTAACAATGACAGTCACTTTTATGTCTAGCTATACTTGTCTTTCAGCTTCTCTGTCTTTTTGTGTCTCTTGTGCATTTCTTCGAGTTTTAGTATCTTTTATAGTTGTTTTGCATCTCTTTGGGGTAGTTTTGTGACTCTTTGGTTGTATTCCATATCGGTGGCTGTTTTGTATCTTTTTTGGTTGTTATTTGTCTCTGTGTGGTTGTTGTTGTTTTTTTGGTCTCTTCGTGGGTTGCTTTGTGATTATTTTGTGTCTTTGTGTTTGTTTTTGTCTGTTTGTGGCTGTGTCCGATTGAGACTCGTTGAGCATCTTTGATTTCGCAGCAGGAAATGTGAAAACTCATGCAAGGGCTCTGCGTGTGATAGACCTATTCATCCATCACTGTGGCGCCACGCTGAGCAATCACAGAGAACATCCAGGAAAGCAATTAAGTTGCTGGTTTTACAGGTTGTGAGTTAATTGGAGGACAACACCTTTTTATTTTTGTAAGAGAGTCAGATTCTGCTCACTGGCATGTTGTATGAGCAGGAAAGGCAAGTATTGCTTTCTCTCAGTACATTACAAGGTGCTTATGGAAATGTGATGCAGAATGTGCTTATTGCTTCTACTTTTCGGATGTTACCTCTCAGTTTCTGCTCTCAGCCCCACTTGACGCATTAGTTCTTGACCTCTGCCTGTTAAGTGCCTTGAGGTAATGCTTATCATGATTTGGTGCTAAATAACAAATAAAACTAAACTGAATGGAAAAGTGACAGTGGTAATTGTTGTGGGAAGCAGAAGTGCCTTGCACATGGTAAAAACATGTGCGTGAGGTAATCATGGCAGAACACAACAAAATTGTATTTACAAAACCAATGCACTTCCTTCCATCCTAATACTAATTCTAATTGATTGATCCACACACACAAACATAGGCTGATTACAGTCTTGTGTCATGATATTGTGTATGTTCTGCTCTGTGAAGTTAGTACATGTTGTTCTGACTAATGCGTCAGGCACTGTGGTGACCTGCTAAGTCAGAGACAAAGCCGCAGCTGATGAGTAACACCAGAGGCTTTTGGCAGTAAATGAAATGAATAACGTCAGACACTATTGTCAGGTTGAATTGTTTGCTAAAGTTGAAGGTTCTATTTTAAGCCTGAAGGAAGCTCCTGTCTTTCAAAACACAGATCAATGAGTCCTCATTCCAGAAACATTTTGTGTTTGTCTCCCTCGACCACCAAATCTCAGCAGTTCACCCTTGAGTCCAACTGAATGTTTTGATAATTGTTGGAGGTCAAGAGACTCAAAACAACCGCAGAGCAATAGAAAAGACCACCAACTGAAAACAGGTTAAAAACTAGAATTACTGCCTCTTATTTGTCATGTAGATTTAGTATGTGTGAAATCTTGAGTAACGACTAAAAAGTGTTTTACTGTGACCTTTGACCACCTAAGTCTGAACAAACTTCAAACTGTCACTCAGATGGTGTTTCCGTGAGAACGGGATGGATGAACAACCTGAGAACAATATGTCCCTGGGTCTGGCTGTCTTCAGCTATGAGCTATTATTACAACACAGAGAAACAAAAAGGCAACAAAGACAAACAAGGGGACCACAAAAAGACAAAAAAAGAGTACAAAACTTAATGGGGAACTATGCAGGATTTGTAGCTTATGCTGCGTTCAAGACAACTCGGAAGTCGGAAAAAAACAAGCTCCGAGTTGTAAAAAATGAATTGAACGGCGTCGAACTCGGAAATTACAGGTCGGGAACTCGGGTATCATATCAGAGCTCCGACTTTCCGACTTGACGTCACGACAACATGAAAACATGGCAGCCTTCGTCTTAAACGGTTAGAATTTAGACATTTTAAGTTATTTGTTGAGGTTTTAATGCATATGTTTGTGTATTATTGCAGTAGCCTATATGAATTACGTTTATATTAAGCTTTGATTGTTGTATGGTGTGAAATTGTGTTCCTCGTATGTGACGGAAATAACGTTTAACTGTTATCAAGGCTATAACGTTATATGTGCACTCATCTGCGGCGTCTCCTCTCCTCCAAAATAAACATAATTTACTGCTGCATTTATTTTTCGTATTCAGCTATGAGCCACAATATGCCAAACTTCCTTCAGGTATCCATGTTTTTTTTCTCCCGAGTTCCTGCAGCGTGAACGCAATGATGTCGGAAGTCGGAAATTTCCGAGTTGGGAATCCCGACCTCCGAGTTGTTATGAACGCAGCATTAAAGCAGAAGTAAGCAGAATGTTTGTGTTCATATAAGTCTTAAATAGTTATATCTTCCGACGGCAATCACTTACATAGAGTGTTTGGTCTGAAACACGTGTCTGTCAGTCACTCTGCTCTGCTGTAAGCCGAGGAGAAAACTTTCCTTGTATCCTACAACCTTTATCCAATGAGGAGAGAGAATGGCATAAAGGGGCGGTCCTCTCTGTGTGTGCAGCCAAGGGATGCGCGTGCATGTGGTGACGTAGGGACGAGGGCGGGGACTGCTAACTCCATCGGCTGACAGAAAGTTAGCCAAAACGACCGGATCGCTTACTTCTGCTTTTATGCCACATTTTTACTGTAATTAAACAGTTTTGGAGTAATTTGGTTTAATAAATGGCTCAACTTTTTCTGCCTTCAAGATCTGGGCCGCTCTAATGATTGCTTTCTCTCCAGCTTCGTTGTAAACAAATGCACAGGAGGGTTAGCAAAACAGAAGAAAAAAGAAGAAAAGTTCCTCTTTAAAACAAGTGCAAAGAGACTCAAAATGAGTGACAGGAGACAGTGTTAACTGAAACCAGATTTTTCAAAAGTGAACTGAAAAAAGAACTCTCCTCTTGTTTTGTTTTGTTTTGTTTTGTTTATTTTTAACCATAAGATGAAAATTTACTTCAACACATAAAACATTAATTCCCTTTGTTGATCTGAATTGAGATGATCTGTCCTGTGGAGCATGTGTGCATTGTGTAAACAGTGATTGTAGAAAGCCTAATGATCTGTCCAGGGTGTACCCTGCCTTCACCCTTTGTCGGATGGGATTGGCTCTAGCCACCTCATGACCCTGCACAGATTAGTGGTTATAGACAACGGACATCAACATCAATCACTTTCCTTTTTTCCTTACGTTATATTATATAACATACGTTGTCTCTACAAAATCATATATTAAACTCATAAATTTTCATATTAATAGCATCATGATGAGACAGCATGTATGTGGACCTTCTGTTGAAGCCTAGCCTTGTCCGAGCAACAAAGCACAGAGAGTAGTCTATCCACCATGTGCATTGAACTATAACAGGTGGCCAAACCGCATTTTTCGTGTTTTGTTCATAATAGAGTTGAGCTCAAACACTAGTTGAACTGTCAAAGTTCATCAATCAACTCCAGCTTAGAGGGTCTTGACAACAGAGATTTGTGTTATCTAATAACTAACTACTCCTCCTATGACATGT
Organism: Trachurus trachurus; assembly: GCF_905171665.1. NCBI lineage: Eukaryota > Metazoa > Chordata > Actinopteri > Carangiformes > Carangidae > Trachurus > Trachurus trachurus. Next base: position 29,505,543 of record NC_139893.1, read on the forward strand.
CAGATCTAAATGTGCTGGTTCCTCTGTTTGTTGAAATTATGAGAAGAATGTATTTTACAGTGAACAACTTACCATAGATGACGTTTTGGTGAAGGTTGTTTTAAAGTCATGGAGAACATAGCTTTGTATTTTGTTGACACTTTTTTCTACAGTATGTCAGTCTGAACAAACCTTAAAGGGACAACGAGGAGTTTCTATTCGGCTATAAAAAAGTCTCACGTTAATGTGGATGAATCTCCGCTACCCACACTTGTTAATGGGCCCATTTTCGATAAATATATCGTTCTGTCTCTATCGTTATTTTGTTATTATTAGTGGTGGCGGAAATGCTGGTCGAGCCGACCAGCGTTTCCTTAATGAGAATAACGCAGCTGAATCGCCGTTTATGGTCGGAACTACGACGGTAAATGAACGTCTTTGAACCTCTGACTTTAATTCTTGATGAATGAAAACATGAGTCAGTCTTGCGCCGGTCAAAGAATTTTACGGTGCGCGCGGAGGCTCATAAATGTAGCGTGAAAACGCTTCGCTTTTCCAAAACTCCTCGTTGTCCCTTTAACTCAATGTGACATTTGGCTCATGTACTTCTGGGAGTTATCCGAGATATCCTTACTTTAATGCTGATAAAAATCATACACACAGAATAAACAATAAAATTAGATTGCTATGCAAAAATCAGTAATAAAAATAAAGCAGCCTTGCTTGTAATATAATCATATAAACAATCCTGTGTAAAATATCTGTATTAAGCAGATGGTTACCTTCCATTGTAAGTTAAATCTTTCAATATCAATATATCACTGTTCCTTTTTGCTAAGTTGTTATTTGATTTTGTTGGATGCTAAAAAACATAAAAAGTTTCCAATTTCTAATCCAAACCAGCCTTTGTTAACAAGTCATTTGACAACCATTCATTCATTCACATGCTTTCTCTACATCAACATACCACATGTCAGCTGAAGAAAGATGTTGTTTATGTAATATTTGTCTCATGGCTCAGTAGACCATCGCAATCTAAAGAGATGTTTGACAAAATTAGATGAAGTACAGCTAGTAAATTTTGGGTCTTGTACTTATAGAGTTAAAGCAGAAGTAAGCAATATTTTTGTGTTAATATAAGTCTTAAATAGTTATATCTTCCGACGGGAATCACTTACATGGAGTGTTTGGACCGAAACACGGGTCTCTCAGTCACTCTGCTCTGCTCTGAGCCGAGGAGAAAACTTTTCTTGTATCCTACAACCTTTATCCAATGAGGAGAGAGAACGGCATGAAGGGCTGTGTGTGCAGCCAAGGGATGCTCGTGAATGTGGTGACGTAGGGACGAGGACCAATAGATCCATGACGAGGGCGGGGGCTGCTAACTATCGGCTGACAAGAAGTTATGGTGCGTTCAAGGCAACCCGTAACTCGTGTTTTTCCGACATGTGAAGTCATACCAGTTCGATCTGGTACGAGTTCACGGGTCGGAAAAACATAAGTGGCCGTTATAGTGCACTTTCACAGGCAACAGGTCGGAAAAACACGAGTTACGGTTTGCCTGGAACACTACAAAGTCGTAAGTCGTGACTTGAAGCTGTAACTTACGGTTTCAAAAGCCTGCCTGGAACGCAGCATTAGCCAAAACGACCGGATCACTTACTTCTGCTTTAATAATAATAATAATAATAATACATTTAATCTAGAGGCGCCTTTCTTGACACCCAAGGTCACCTTACAGAGCATAAACTCTTAACAACATTAAAAACAAGACATTGGGGTTTCCTTGGTTTTTCAATTCCAGGAACTACGCACCATGCGTGTGCTTGTGCATGAGGATATGACAGATCAGTTGAGAAAATGTAGTGGCAAAGGGGTTGCATTTGATACAGTGCTGAATTAACCTAACTGAACCACACACCTTTTCAGATGTTGGGGATTGTTTTGGTTGTTCGGATTGTCTCCAAATTGGGTTTAACTGTTTTTATCCAAATCTATGGCAATGTGTATGAATATACCTCACGCAGCCCCGCGTAAATAAAAAACTCACTTCAATAATTATGATCGCCCTTAACCTTCCTGTTATGTTCCTGTCTTAGGAACAGCACTGATGTCCTTTAGTCAGTTTGACCCGGTGCATGTGACTTACAAGAAGACATTTCACTCAGTGAATGGGGTAAAATCAAGGGGGCAGTTGTCGGTCTGAGAAGTGAAGATCACTTCCGCGTTCAAAAAGCTGCAATACCCTCGGCTGTCGCTGGGGGCTGGCTCCAGAAGGGAGCAACTCCAGTTGAGCCCCATGTTAAAATAGCCGATTTTACAGCTTTAAAAAACATATTTGCAGCCTGGTACATTTCATTTTTTTGGTCTCAATCGATAGTTTCTACCCCCGCACACACTCTGAGGGGGGTGAATTTTTTTTAAACTCTACAGTTTTACTGTTATTAGGTTTAAAGTTCTGGCCAATCAGGGCGCAGAACCGTTGAGTGACAGGTCCGGCGACCGCTGCTACGAGGCCAGTGGGCGGGCTCTCGGCCGGCCAACGGCCGCACCGCTCCAAATATGGCAAGTAGAATCCAACATGGCGCGGCTCAAACCCCCGTAGTAGCGGCACAAAACAGACTCCTCCAAACCAATGGGTGACGTCACGGACGCTACGTCCATTCTTTTTACAGTCTATGGGTAAAATATGTTTAAAAACACATACTCAAACCATCAACACTCGATTGAGAATGATACAATTCAATTGGATGAACAGAGTAAAAATGCTTTAACCGGGAATTTACTGGATGAGCTGCAGCTGTGTCCATGTTAACAGGTTAAATTGGATATTGTCAGCACGACACAGGTATCTCATGCCATCTTAAGCAGAATCACATCTGGCCAATTGTTCATGTGTGATGCAGGGGTTTGCCAAGATGAAATGAAAATATTTTTAACCATCTAAGCAGTTGCATGGGGACAGAGGCATAACAGTGGCCTTTCAACCCACAGCCTACGTCCCCTCTCTCTCCCTGACTCTCCTATCATTCTCTTTCAGTATGTTGGCCTACTTGCATATGCAACACGGTAACAATAATTGTAATCAGCCAATAAAATAAGCTTTCTAATTCTACCAGGTCACAATGATGTATTATATTTCGACCAACTCTTTAACTGAGCTTAACCTGAACTTTGGACAGTACTCCCTGTACTTAGAGGGGGTTTCTCCAAAAAAACATGAAAGATGTCACAATGACACCAACACTGGCTGAACGAAGACACATTTATCTACATTTTCATATAGAAATAGTTGGATTTTAATGAGGTTGATGTCTGATTTTTTACCTTAAATTGTGTTCAAATTGCACAAAACATAAACTGAGGTTGAAGTGTGAGAAAGAAATGTGGCTCCAAAGAGGTTTGGCCATTTTCTTGTCACTCCATTCATTTTCCATTCAAAATAATTTGATGTTTTGTTTTTTTCCTATTTACATGTCTCTAAGGTCATGGTTAAGGGGGGTATCTTCAATGGTAGAAGATATGACAATGACACCAGCACGGGTGATACATTCGGGGTACATTTTAGAAATCGTCAGTGAAAATTTGAAATAGTTTAAATTTAAAGAGGTAAATTGATTGATTTCAGGGATGGTGGTTGTGTGCATGTGATCCATCCATCCATCATCCACTCAGATTCACCTTTCTGTGCAATACACACTGGCACCTGAAAGAAAAAAAAGAAAACGTAAAATGAAGAACTTAATTCATAGCACCTTAATACAGATTACAAGGTGCTTTGACATACAAAACAGAAGCAATGCAAGAGAAAGATATGGGTGGAGGGTAAACAATACACATGAATATAAATAAAGATCTGGATTGACATACAGAAACACACATGCAGACATACCGAAACTCATGCATACAAACACAATAAAAGCAGTAAAAGGAAAAACAAAGGTGTGAAAAAATGAAGTGACTAACACCTGAACCATTAGACATCAGTCACACCCTGTACACGCTTATTTATAAGAGTGAGGAGCTGGACACCTGCTGCATCCAGCACCAGACTCCTGTTACAACAGGTAAATTCACTAACCTCACTGATGTCGCACTGAATATTTTCCTCAGTGGCTACTCACGGTTCAGATTGTCCTGTATTTTCAGATTTGAAGTTTCACTGGAGAGGACCATCATCATGACTCCTGTTCTCTTCTTCCTCCTCTTTGTCTCATTGACGGCCATTCCTCCAGTGAGTCTTTGAGATGAGGATGTGTTTACAGGATTTGTTTTGCCTTTTGAGCCTTTAAAAGAAAATAAATTAAGAAAATAAGTTGAATGAAAATTGTTGCAACTTATAAAAGAGTATATTGTATGAATATGGGGGGAAAATACAATTAAGTAAAGATCTAAGATTGTACAACGTTTTGTCTTTGTGTTGCAGAGTGTGACTGATGATGTAGCTCAAACAGGTGAGTTGAATGAAAGGGGATTTTCTCATGTATCAGTGCTGCTCATTGTTTCTGATGTCCTCTGTTTCCTCTGTCTCCAGATTTATCTTCAGACACTTCAGAAGTCATTGCAAGAGCCAATGAAGGCATAAGTAAGGCAAACATTTCATATATTTAAATTCATCTGGAGCAGATGACATGATGAAACTGCAAAATGTATTGATTAGTTGATTTGTGGAGGTTGTAGATTTAGCCTTGAGAACTTCACAGGCTGATCTAGAAAAAAAAAACATCAACTGACTAGCTTATTGTATAAAAGGGGACTGTCAACCATGTAAAACTCCATATTTCAGGTTTTAATAGAAGTGTTTGCTTGTTTGTTGACCTGCAGCAACTCCCCTGATCTACGATGACATTGTGCCAAATCTTAAGAGGAATGCAGCCAGTTGCACAGTCAAAGGCTGCATATGGCCTAAACGTGGACGCTACGTCAGAGTTCCAGTCAGTTTCTCTGGCGAGTACTGTAAGTAGCAGATTGATCCTAAAAAAAACAGTCAACCCATCATTCTTGTTTTGTTCCTTTATAGAGAAATTGCTTATATTCTATGGCCTATTATTGTATGGCGCTTATTATTATTATTCCAGGTGTGTCACTATGTGTTTATTTCATTCATCTGTCAGCTACAGTAACTAGTTACTTTTCAGAAGAGTTTTAAATTGACAGTAAGCTCTGCCTGAGTCTCTCTGTACTGTGTTAGACATTGTAGCCTGTTCAAGGGGAGCATTTGTCAGCAGCCTTTTCATTGTCTCTGCAGCCAGACAAGAGCGAAACTTCATCATTAGAGCCCTGCTGACCTTCCACAAAACCACCTGCATTCGCTTTGTGAACAGGCGCCGGCAACAAAATTATCTCTCCTTCTTCTCTGGGTCTGGGTAAGAACAAACACACACACAACTGCCATCCATGAAAATTTCACCCTCAAAAAAGTCAACTGAACTCTTTAAATTCCAACTATTTCAAACCTTCACAGACAAGAGGAAAAAAGGCATGAGGTCATCCTTTTTGCCGAACTTTACCAAACAACACAAGATGTGTCAACAATACCTGCTTTCAGTTTTGATTTCATGTGTGTGTGTGTGTGTGTGTGTGTGTTTGTGTCAGGTGCTGGTCCTACCTGGGTCGTCAAGGGGGAAAACAGAAAGTTTCCCTGAGGAGGAACGGGTGTTTGTCCACAGACACGGTGCAGCATGAAGTCCTCCATGCTCTTGGTTTCCACCACGAGCAGGTCCGCTCCGACAGGGACCAACACGTCAACATCCTCTATGAGAACATTCTGGAAGGTCAGCTCACCTACACACACCTTTATCCCAAGGTTCTGGTTTTGCCCCTCCAACACATCCTGCTAGGACGGTTGGCCACAAGTTAAAGGGTTGTGTTTGTAGTACAGGTATCAGGGGTGACCGTTCTGATATGAAAGAATGTATTTAGGGACTATCTGCTCTTTAACCCCAACTAACCTCCTGGGTTAGATTTAATAGCAGCCCCCTGCACAAATTAATAATGTATCTGCGATGGGAGGTTTCAGGTTATTCAAACGTCCTCAAGATCAAACCAGACAAACAATTTATATAAATGTGACTTACAGCACATGACAGATTGTTTGATTAAACCTAATTAAACTATGTTACATCTGAGGATTGGTAGTCTTAACGCTCACAATGGGATAACCGGGATAGGGTTATAACAGGGTTAGAGTTATAACAGGGTCAGTACAGGCGACAAAGCATATGAAAATTGAAAAGCTGTGCTGAAATGTGTCAAATGTCTTCTCCAAATGTGCAGGAGCAAAGTCAAACTTCAGAAAGGCGGACACCAACAACTTGGACACTCCTTATGACTTCCAGTCTGTCATGCATTACAGCAAGTGAGTGTGCAAGTGCATGGATGTGTGTTAAAACCACCTGAGACATAGACATATTAGGTTTGTTTGAGGAAGGTGTTTTTTGTTTTGTTTAGTGCAATAATAAGAGTTTGTGGTGCATGCAAGACTGTCTCAAAATCGTATTATCAAAATCAGTAGTTATTGTGCTATATAAATTACTCTATTATTATAAGAAGATACACAAATAAAGTTAACAGGAGAAATTATCGTTAAAAGAGTGTTAGATCCCCGGTATTAGGCCCCTGTAAAGAAAAGCCTATACTAGACCAGCTCTCCATTTAAAGGGTAAGTTCTTAAGTTCTAACGGTCATGGACCAGAGTAGAATTTCTAAAGAATGTTTAAGCTGGTGATGAGGAAACTCGCCTAGCATCTAACTGCCTTCGTCCTGACGTCTGTCCCGCTTCCCCAAGCCACTAGTTCTGATAGAGCAGCCCCCTACCCAGAAGTAGTAACCCGGCACGCCTGTTAACGGCAGCTTTCCTCTTTGATCCTTGCACTTGTTATTGGCTAGGTTTAATTTAACGGTTTGGAAAAACAACCCTAGGGACCTGTTTATCTTTTGAAGTGAACTCAAAACTAGATTAACCTTTAAGAGTCTTTAAAGATGTTGTGCACACTATGGCTTAACTTCTTATGGTCATGAACAGCAATATAGTGATAATTGAATTAAAACCTCTGACACAAAAGATGAGGATAACAGTTCTCTTGTCTTTTAGGTTGTAAATTTATTTGCAGGAATTTAGCAGGGGCAAAGCAGCATCAGAGCATAAATATAAAAATCAAAGAAAATAATTAAAATCAAATTCTCACCCTATTAATCAACCCTACCTCTGATGGATAGTTGCCTGATTCGAATTTCTAGAATAAGGACGCAGGTTTCGGCCGAATTCCCTGAACCCCTTCTGCTGGGGATGATGATCGGGAGCCTAAGCCCCTGGGAGCGGACCAGCAGAGAGTGTGGAGATCAACCGAGTCCAAATTGCTGTGCGCAGTCTTCTTGTTCGATGGCAATCTTCTGTAGACGCACCAGCCCTCGGAGTCTTCGCAGGAGTAGGGTCTGAGGAGCTCGCTCTCGCACCCAGTCCCGACGCACACTGTCTTTACTTCGTCCCGATGACCTTTTTATATGTTTGGACCACCGACACCCTTCCTTTGTGTCATGGAATAATTTCTCCACCACTCTGCACCGGTCCGTGCCCATATTTGGTCAACGCGCACTTCTCTATTTCTCTAAATTTCCCCAATTACCTGACCCTGTGGCCATCTCACCTCGACCTGTCCTGGCATGTCCCGGGACAGGCCACAGGTTCCTCATTTTGGTGACCTTTGTCCTGCCCACCCCATTCTACTTCTCCTTTCCAATAGATTACGGCAACTATTCCATCAGCTCGGGATTCATCATATCATGTAATACTTTCCCTGAGTCACATACAGTAATCACTTCTAAAAATAGTAAAGACATCAAAAAATAGTAAAAACATCATAAAATAGTAAAAACATCAAAAATAGCAAAACCCACAGTATACATCAAAAGGCCTAGCCCGGGACCCTCAACTCTCCTTTGAGAGTTAAAAGGGAAGAAAGCTTTAATAAAGAGACACAGTGTGCTTTTCTTTCTAACTGTTGTGTTTATGTCATCAAGGTTCGCCTTCTCCAAAAACAAGCGACCAACCATTGTCGCCAAGAGCGATCCTAACCTGAACTTCGGACAAGCTACAAGCATGAGTGCTATTGACATCGCTCGTGTAAACAGACTTTACCAATGCTGTGAGTAAATACTAAACAATGATGACAAACATAAGCACACAACAAATACACTCCACTTTCTGTGTTAAAGCAATACAAAATCTGAGATTGTACCCCTTAACTAAGAACTTTTTTCTCCCTAACCAGAATACTAATGACAGAAGGAAGGGGTCGGCCTCCAGATATTTCAACACTGGACGAACATAATTAGACCAAAAGCCCCGACTGATCGTACTGTGACAAGGCTGCAACAGAGAATGTTCTGCTGCTCTTATTTTTGAGTTATCTACTTTGTATCTTTGTATATCTTGTCTTTACATTATAATAGATTGCTATTATAGTTCCTTTTAAACCTTTTAGATTTACTTTTAGATGTATTTACTGTTTCTTTTATCTATCTGTTATCTATTTATACATATTGTGGAGCAAAGATTTTCACAATGCATGTACTTCTGTGTGATAATACACTTCTTGACTTGACTTGACTTGTACCGATGCATTAATCCAACACCAGCTGTTTTTCATTGAAGATGTTTTAACTTTAGAGTCATGTCACGGTGCGCCTGCCCTTTCCCACTGCCACCAAAAGCCGATTGTTAGCGGGTTTAAACAGGTTTTTTGGCCAGTGGGAAAGGGGTTTTAGAGTCTCAGAACAAAACATGTCAGCGTGTCAACTGAGTCATTGTTCCTACAGGGTCCTGATGGAAACAAAAGTTTGCAAATAAGCAGTTGGTACAGTATCATATAGACATTCCTGTGTGTTGACTTTCAACTTGTTTGTTCAGTTGCCATTTTCAAAGGTAGATAATGGGACAAGGTGATGTTGATTCATGCTAACTCATTAACTGCAGAGTAGACAAACTGCTTCCTGTTTGTCCTGGCTCTTGGATGAGTATGTGAATCAATGATTAGCATGTTTACAGTCTGGGGAAGAAACTGTTTTGATTTCTACTGGTAATTTCCTCCTTCATGACAACTGTACAGGGGGTGAAAAATGTTATTACACTTTAAGTCCACCTTAGGCTGGAAGTTGTTTTCGTTTCATTGTGGCTTGAGCATGTTGTGAATGTAGCCTGAGCCTCAGTTAAAGGGACAACAAGGAGTTTCTCCAGCGGCAGAACGAAAAATTCTGCAACAATAAAAAAGTCTCATATTATTGTGGATGAATCTACGTTACCCACACTTGTTGTAGAGAGAGAGATGAAGACACAAGACCTTAACCCATGCAGCTTGTGTTAATATGTGTTTTAAAGTGGTAAGACAATATTTAAATTGCACCAGGATCATGAATAACACAGGATGTGCTTGCTGATTTTATCAGGCCCACATCCTTGATTGCAATCCTCCCTACACCTGAAGTGTCATGTAAAATAAACATGAAAGTTGGCATCATATTAAACTACAAACTATCCAACTTAGAAAGTTATGGGAGCTGATAAGCACAATTTGCACAAGCATCAGCTTTGTTTTGGTTGTAACTTTGGTTATAACTTAGAAACACATAACAAGTTATTCAGTGTTCCCAATTTCAGTGGAAGCTCTTCCAAGGGAAAAACATCACCACTCCCAAAGGAGGACAGCTGCATAATGGACATTTCTGTTCTGATAGTCAGCGGTGTAAAGCTCAAACATGTGGGAGCCTCCTTTCATATGGGTCTATAATAATAATAAAAAGTCTAAGTCTATACTGTATGTAATTGTGGGTCATTTTGATATGATTATGTACAGCCTATAAAATAACCAGAGGGGTCCAAAGTGATGCATAGTTTTTTGTCAAATAATGTGAACATTCTGCAATCGTTATCATGTCACACTGTGAACTAGATGTCAGTCAAGCAAGTAAAAAAAACACCTGTTTGATTGTCGTAGGCCAATTTTGGGGTCTTGGCTCATGGACTAGACATTCCAATAAAAACAATACGACTGCATGCTTGGTATGATTGATGGCATATGCAATTACCAATAGAGGAAGTGGACTATATCTGCAACTGAGGTGAGGAGATTTCACACCAGCTGTTATTGCTGCAGTATATGTTTTTAATTGTTTATCCACTGAGTTGTGAATTTCTGCTGGAACCCCTTCACGTTGAAGATGAATCGATTTTAAAATCTTCAGTGTCATTTCAGAGGTTAAACAAATGGAGTCAAAAAACTCACAACAGTTCTCAAGAATAAGGAAGTATTCTACAGTATATTGAACTCACAACAGTTCTCAAGAATAAGGAAGTATACAGTGTGTGTAGCCTAGTCTTGTTTGTCTGTAAACTAAGCACCCACATTATCAGATATATGCAAATACTACAGACAGCCAAACAGCAGTCCTGAGTGTTTTGTTCATTATAGACATCCAGTTTAAATGTAAGTTTAAAACATGAATGAACTTCATCAGTAAAATAAAGCCTCCAAAAATAATTAGAAACAACGGTGACTAAACGGGACTAAATGTCATGTGGTTTTTTTTTTTTTTTTTCTTCTTGTTTCCTGGTGAACAAGTTTAGGTTTAGTTTCAGTCATTGCGTTGACATTGTGTTGACATTGGCTCCTTTTTGTCCACATAGTTCAACATTTGCAACTTCTGAATGTGTGGTGGAAAACAAACAAAAACATCAAACAATATGCTATTGTTTAGTCATTATTTCCCACTGTCCCGTAGGTGTCTCTGACACATATAGTCTACTACAGAGCTCAACTGTCTCCGTCCTTCTGCCATCATAGACGTGCCTCAACAAGCTTTCATTCATCAACGTATTTATTCTCTGAGCTGTTGGCCCATAAACAAAGCCCTTTAGCTAAACAGCTGAAGCCTCATGATGGTGCAGTTATATGGTACATACATCAGTGGGATTGTGAATGAGGTGTTCTCACTCCTGGCTTCACCTCAAACCATCAGGAATGAATCAAAAAATCAATCTTACTTCAAGCAATGATGATTTGATACTGTTGTCATTATGAAAATCAATCAATAAATCTCCATTAAAAACTTACTTTTTAACCCCATCAGGTTGATTTTTTTAACACTGTTCTCTGTTCAGCTTATTCATGCGATAACTTACATTTTTTAAACACCATGGATCACAGGGTATTACAGTACTACTACTACTGTACTTTTATTATATCTTTCCATTTTTATTACTGTTGTTGTTGTTGTTGTAAATTCAATATCTTGAGGTTTTGCACCACCTGTGTCTATGGGCAGTTTAGATGTACATAGCTACTTCTGTGATTTATTCATTCATTCAATCACACTCCTAGCCTTTTAAACCAGTTTGTCCAGTCTTCTTGTGTTCAGGTCAGACACGCTGCTGACCCAGCAGACTCCACCATAAAACACTAACTACACTGGCTGCATGTGCTTCATTTCAGCCCCTTCAGAATAATAATTTCTCTGTTCATATCCCCGTCCAGTTTGACATGACTGACATTTGACTGGACAAAGAGTGGGACTTCTGGCCTCTGAAAGTCAATGACCATCTCCTTGACTTTGGAAACAATGGTAATTGATAAACAAAACATGTGTTTATTATTTGTATACTTTTATTTGTATAGTCTGTTCACATCCACTTGCCTCTTTATTTGTAAAACTGTCAGACACTTTTGTGGAATTGTTATGTTTTTCTATCGTAAGTTTAAGCAGGAGGTCATCTTTATAAGTTAAATCCCTGAATACTCCTGAGAGCTCAACACACTATAGAGGCTCATAAGTAAGAGTAAAAAGTAGCCATTCAAACATACTTGAGTAAGAGTAAGAAAGTACTTGGTGAAAAAGCTACTCAAGTGCTGGGATGGTTGGCCACAAGTTAAAGGGTTGTGTTTGTAGTACAGGTATCAGGGGTGACCGTTCTGATGTATTTAGGGACTATCTGCTCTTTAACCCCAACTAACCTCCTGGGTTAGATTTAATAGCAGCCCCCTGCACAAATTAATAATGTATCTGCGATGGGAGGTTTCAGGTTATTCAAACGTCCTCAAGCTCAAACCAGACAAACAATTTATATAAATGTGACTTACAGCACATGACAGATTGTTTGATTAAACCTAATTAAACTATGTTACATCTGAGGATTGGTATTCTTAACGCTCACAATGGGATAACCGGGATAGGGTTATAACAGGGTTAGAGTTATAACAGGGTCAGTACAGGCGACAAAGCATATGAAATTTGAAAAGCTGTGCTGAAATATGTCAAATGTCTTCTCCAAATGTGCAGGAGCAAAGTCAAACTTCAGAAAGGCGGACACCAACAACTTGGACACTCCTTATGACTTCCAGTCTGTCATGCATTACAGCAAGTGAGTGTGCAAGTGCATGGATGTGTGTTAAAACCAACCACCTGAGTTAGACATATTAGGTTTGTTTGAGGAAGGTGTTTTTTGTTTTGTTTAGTGCAATAATAAGAGTTTGTGGTGCATGCAAGACTGTCTCAAAATCTTATTATCAAAATCAGTAGTTATTGTGCTATATAAATTACTCTATTATTATAAGAAGATACACAAATAAAGTTAACAGGAGAAATTATCGTTAAAAGAGTCAGAGTTAAAAGGGAAGAAAGCTTTAATAAAGAGACACAGTGTGCTTTTCTTTCTAACTGTTGTGTTTATGTCATCAAGGTTCGCCTTCTCCAAAAACAAGCGACCAACCATTGTCGCCAAGAGCGATCCTAACCTGAACTTCGGACAAGCTACAAGCATGAGTGCTATTGACATCGCTCGTGTAAACAGACTTTACCAATGCTGTGAGTAAATACTAAACAATGATGACAAACATAAGCACACAACAAATACACTCCACTTTCTGTGTTAAAGCAATACAAAATCTGAGATTGTACCCCTTAACTAAGAACTTTTTCCCCCCTAACCAGAATACTAATGACAGAAGGAAGGGGTCGGCCTCCAGATATTTCAACACTGGACGAACATAATTAGACCAAAAGCCCCGACTGATCGTACTGTGACAAGGCTGCAACAGAGAATGTTCTGCTGCTCTTATTTTTGAGTTATCTACTTTGTATCTTTGTATATCTTGTCTTTACATTATAATAGATTGCTATTATAGTTCCTTTTAAACCTTTTAGATTTACTTACTGTTTCTTTTATCTATCTGTTATCTATTTATACATATTGTGGAGCAAAGATTTTCACAATGCATGTAGGCCTACTTCTGTGTGATAATAAACTTCTTGACTTGACTTGACTTGACTTGTACCGATGCATTAATCCAACACCAGCTGTTTTTCATTGAAGATGTTTTAACTTTAGAGTCATGTCAGTAGGCAAGCCTTAAGGTTTAACTTAACTCGACATGGGTCGGTGCGCCTGCCCTTTCCCACTGCCACCAAAAGCCAATTGTTAGCGGGTTTAAACAGGTTTTTTGGCCAGTGGGAAAGGGGTTTTAGAGTCTCAGAACAAAACATGTCAGCGTGTCAACTGAGTCATTGTTCCTACAGGGTCCTGATGGAAACAAAAGTTTGCAAATAAGCAGTTGGTACACTATCATATAGACATTCCTGTGTGTTGACTTTCAACTTGTTTGTCCAGTTGCCATTTTCAAAGGTAGATAATGGGACAAGGTGATGTTGATTCATGCTAACTCATTAACTGCAGAGTAGACAAACTGCTTCCTGTTTGTCCTGGCTCTTGGATGAATCAATGATTTGCATGTTTACAGTCTGGGGAAGAAACTGTTTTGATTTCTACAGGTAATTTCCTCCTTCATGACAACTGTACAGAGGGTGAAAAATTGAATTACACTTTAAGTCCACCTTAGTCTGGAAGTTGTTTTCGTTTCATCGTGGCTTGAGTGTAATGTTGTGAATGTAGCCTGAGCCTCAGTTAAAGGGACAACGAGGAGTTTCTCCAGCGGCAGAACGAAAAATTCCGCAACAATAAAAAAGTCTCATATTAATGTGGATGAATCTACGTTACCCACACTTGTTAATGGGTCCATTTTCGATAAATATATCATTTTGTCTTTATCCTTATTTTGTTATTATTATTAGTGGTGGAAATGCTGGGTTACTTTCGGTTTCGCGGACGCTGCCCAGCGGGTCATGAGAATAACGCTGCCGAATTGCCGTTTATGGTCGCAACTACGACGGTATCTGATCGTCTTTGAACCTCTGACTTTAATTCTTGATGAATGAAAACATTCTTGGCAAGACGTCCGTCTTGCGCCGGTCCAAGAATTTCACCGTGCGCAGAGGCTCATAGTAAATGTAGTATGAAAACACTTCACTTTCCAAAACTCCTCATTGTCCCTTTAAGGTTGAAATTGCATGAATTCAAATTAGTTACTAAAATTGATTTATTGCCTGCAGGCGAGAGCAGGGCAATTGTGCTTGGCTGGGGGCGATTGAAACCTTTGAAAGTGTTGAGTCTGTGGGGACTAATGTTTAGGTAGTTGTGTTCCAGAAAAAAAGGATCCAATTTGGTCTACCAGTCTAGGCCCCACCTTTGTTGGTCTTTTTCACAGGCCAGTAATCACACAGCACTTTCTCCTGAAATCATAGGGGATGTTGTTTTATTTGTTCAAATACTGGAACTTAACCATGAGTCATGTGCATGGTTTCACCGATTTCTTACTTTTCAGCTTCGTTAATCATCAATTTCAGTCACTGTGTATTTTAGAGATTACTGGCAGCAAAAAGCATGATCAGCATCTGGGGATCAATTAATGCAATTTCAGCATGCCAACTCTGATCATCTCATTAGTTTTTACCAGCTCTTGCATGACATATAGGCCCACGGGTTAGCGATGATCAGATCTTCAACCAGATCATGTGAAGTGCTATTTTATTGAATCACTTGGAGAATAAAAGAGGTTCTTTTGCAAGTTGCATTGTCTGCTTCTTTCGTTTCTCCTTGGTTTTCTATCTGTGGTCATTTTATGTTTCTTTGTAGATTTTTTTTTTTTAATTCTTATTCTCTCATTTTATCTGACTTTCCGACACAAACTCTTACTAGGCGTTTCATACAGAAGCATAGTAAACCTTTTATGGATGGAACTGAGTTCTGAATCAGTGATGGTGTGACTCATATTAGTCCATGAGCCAGGCAACCA
This sequence comes from Trachurus trachurus, assembly GCF_905171665.1. NCBI lineage: Eukaryota > Metazoa > Chordata > Actinopteri > Carangiformes > Carangidae > Trachurus > Trachurus trachurus. Next base: position 29,520,701 of record NC_139893.1, read on the forward strand.
ATCGCAATCGAAAGGGTCTACAAATTCTTGTTGCTATTTTCTTCTTCCTATAGGATATGTTATTTATTGGTACCTTTGCAGAGGAGTAGCTTAATAATATTTATCATGAATTCACTATTTTGACCATAAATGCCATAAGCCAATAGTGGCCATTCTCCTATGTTGCACATTTTCATAATTTGTGTGCGGCCACTACTAATGACTTAGATCACCTTTGAAGTTGCAGAAAGGCCCGGCAGATAATATTTGTTTGCACCACTAGTTGGCACCAATTCCTCTGGGTGCATGAGTTACGCACATGGAGGAGAGAGGGAGAAGATATTGCTTTAATACTGCTATTAGCAGGAAGTAGCAGAGGACTTTTGTGAATCCATTCCTTTTCTTAAAGCCATGACAAAGTGTTGTTAAAGGGATAGTTCACCCAAAATTCAAATTTCACTTATTATCTACTCACCCTCATGTCGACTAAGGGCTGGGAGAAGTTTCAGAGTCCTCCGTGCCTTCTCTGAGTTACAGTGGGGCTCCGTGCAGCTCTGCTCTTCCTGGTCTGTCCAAGATTTGGACATACCAGGAAGAGCAGTGCTGGGAGCTTCCGCTACAAACAAGCTTAAAACATATACTTATATAATTTTTTTTCGGAACAATTTCTGATGTTGGGGCTACAATACAAGAGGGACATTTCAGACGAGCTGTGTGGAGGTATTTGGATATTTTTTGGTGTGTCTTTTTGGACGAAGAAAATTGAGCCCCGTTTGCAACTGTCATATGAACATGCAGTGCTGCACGGAGCCCCGCTGTAACTCAGAGAAGGCACGGAGGACTCTGAAACTTCTCCCAGAAATTTACATTTTGGGTGAACTATCATTTTAAACATATTGTTTAGGTGAGTGCATAGCTCTACCTCTTCATAATTTAATTATGGCATAATATCAAAAACCAACTTTTTAAATTAACTAGCTAGATAGCACTAAATAATTGCTGTATAATACAGTATATAGCTAGATAGCTAGTTTAATCATGGTATGATGGTAAAGATGAACTGCTTTAGCATAGCAGGCTAGCTAGATTACTGTTGACGATCCCGTCATAGTTAACTAGCTACTGTAGCTACATAGTTAAAATACAACCCCAGACTTATGTTGCAGAAACCTGGTGACCTGAAAACACTGCACAGAAATCAACACATAAAAGATGAGGAAGGTGCCATTCATTGCACCAGTGACTACATTTACATGCAGTCGATGTTTGGGTTAAGGTCAATATTCTGAAACATTTGGAATAATCCATTTACATGTGTGGGCAAACAGGGTTATTCCTGCCCTTGTTATTATTATTATTCCTGAAACAAAGGTGGAGAGAGAGATGAAGACACAAGACCATAACCCATGCAGCTTGTGTGTTTTAAAGTGGTAAGACAATATCTAAATTGCACCAGGATCATGAATAACACAGGATGTGCTTGCTGATTGTATCAGGCCCATGCACATCCTTGATTTGCAATCCTCAACCTGAAGTGTCACGTAAAACAAAAATGAAACTTGGCATCATATTAAACTGCAAACCATCCAACTTAGAAAGTCATGGGAGCTGATGTGCACATTCAGCTTTGCACAAGCATCAGCTTTGTTTTGGTTATAACTTTGGTTATAACTTAGAAACACATAACAAGTTATTCAGTGTTCCCAATTTCAGTGGAAGCTCTTCCAAGTGAAAACATCACCACTCCCAGAGGAGGACAGCTGCATAATGGACATTTCTGTTCTGATAGTCAGCGGTGTAAAGCTCAAGCATGTGGGAGCCTCCTTTCATATGGGTCTATAATAATAATAAAAAGTCTAAGTCTACTGTATGTAATTGTGGGTCATTTTGATATGATTATGTACAGCCTATCAACTACTAGAGGGGTCCAAAGTGATGCAGAGTTTTTTGTCAAATAATGTGAACATTCTGTAATGGTTATCATGCCACACTGTGAACTAGATGTCAGTCAAGCAAGTAAAAAAAAACTAGAAATTGCCCACCCGTTTGATTGTCGTAGGCCAATTTTGGGGTCTTGGCTCATGGACTATAGACATTCCAATAAAAACAATAGGACTGCATGCTTGGTATGATTGATGGCATATGTAGTTTCCAAGAGAGGAAGTGGACTATATCTGCAACTGAGGTGAGGAGATTTCACACCAGCTGTTATTGCTGCAGTATATGTTTTTAATTGCTTATCCACTGAGTTGTGAATTTCTGCTGGAACCCCTTCACGTTGAAGATTAATCGATTTTAAAATCTTCAGTGTCATTTCAGAGGTTAAACAAATGGAGTCAAAAAACTCACAACAGTTCTCAAGAATAAGGAAGTATTCTACAGTATAAATATTGATACAGTGTGTGTAACGTCAGCTGTAGCCTAGTCTTGTCTGTAAACTAAGCACCCACATTATCAGATATATGTAAATACTACAGACAGCCAAACACCAGTCCTCAGTGTTTTGTTCATTATAGACATCCAGTTTAAATGTACTGTAAGTTTAAAACGTGAATGAACTTCATCAGTAAAATAAAGCCTTCAAAAATAATTAGAAACAACAGTGAAGTCAGAGGTGAGTGTTGTGAAGTGGCTGTAATCACTGCTCCTGCTTCTGCCAGATGAACAGGACTAAATGTCATGTGTTTTTTTTTTTTTCTTTTTTTCTTCTTAGATCCTGGTGAACAAGTTTAGGTTTAGTTTCAGTCATTGTCATTGTGTTGACATTGGCTCCTTTTTGTCCACATAGTTCAACAACGCAACTTCTGAATGTGTGGTGGGAAAAAAAACAAAAAAACAAAAACAAAGTGCTATTGTTTAGTCATTATTTCCTGCTGTCCCGTATGTCTCTGACACATATAGTCTACTACAGAGCTCAACTGTCTCCGTCCTTCTGCCATCATAGACGTGCCTCAACTAGCTTTCATTCATCAACATATTTATTCTCTGAGCTGTTGGCCCATAAACAAAGCCCTTTAGCTAAACAGCTGAAGCCTCATGATGGTGCAGTTTTAATAAATAGTATGGGTACATACATCAGTGGGATTGTGAATGAGGTGTTCTCACTCCTGGCTTCACCTCAAACCATCAGGAATGAATCAATCTTACTTCAAGCAATGATGATTTGATACTGTTGTCATTATGAAAATCAATCAATAAATCTCCATTAAAAACGTACTTTTTAACCCCATCAGGTTACTAGTTGCGATAACTTAGGCTACATTTTTTAAACACCATGGATTACAGGGTATTACAGTACTACTACTGAACCTTTATTATATCTTTCCATTTTTATTACTGTTGTTGTTGTTGTTGTTGTAAACTGATTAAACCCCCCAAAAAAGGTCTTGGGTCTCCAGCTTAAAAGTTGAAACCATGTTTGTATGTGGACGACACAGTGTGGCTCAAAAGAGGTTTGGTAATTTTCACAACATCTGTCCACTTATTTTCTATGTGACACTGGAGAAATGCGATCCAAGGGAGATTTCTTCAAAAACAGTAGACCAGGGCTTCAAGAGGAAGAACGATTTCACCCCCCAAAAGTCCCAAGTTTACAGCTTAAGCTTTCAACAATGTCACTACATCGAAGTATGACAGGGATGGAAGTTAGGGTGTGTGAGAAATGAGAATCATCCATTCATCATCCACTCAAATATACATTGTCTGAGATTTTGTGAAGACAATAATAGGCATCAAAATACAACTATAAAAATGTCCCATGAACTTGAGATAAGCAAAATGACTAATGCCTGAGCTGTATCAGGTATCAGTCACACCCTGCTGCCTATAAAAAGTGAGGGACTGGACACTGGCTGCATCCAGCACCAGACTCCTCAGTGGCTACTCACTGTTCAAATTGTCCTGAGTTTTCAGATTTGAAGTTTGACTGGAGAGGACCATCATCATGACTCCTGTTCTCCTCTTCCTCCTCCTTGTCTCATTGACAGCCATGCCTGTGGTGAGTCTTACTCTTCCCACACTGGGATTATGATGCTAAACTTTCTCTGCTGTCCTGTGAGAATAACTTTACATCAACTTGACATAAGAGAGAAAACATCCTTGTCGTATTGTGTGACACTGCTTTTATTTGAGATAACACTTGTAGTATTATAAAATAATATTATGACTTTTTAAATTGAAGGAAAATTGCTGCAACTCTGTGATTTTCAGTTAAACAGTTTTGTGACTTTGTGTTACAGGATGCAAATGAGGAAGGAGAACAGATAGGTGAGTTGGATAGTGTGGAATTTCCCAGATAACATGCACCATCGGTCAATATTTCCCATGTTACAGAGCTGCTCTTTGATTATGTTGTCCTCTGCTATAACTCCATCCAGACACATCTTTGGACACCTCTGAAGTCATTGCAAAAGCCAATGAAGGCATAAGTAAGATACACATTTTATATAATCCAACTCTTCTCACTAAAATAGAAAAAGTACAATGAAACTCAACTGATTGTAAAGGTGAAACAATTGATTGAATAGTTGTTTTATCAGGAAAAAAGATTTGGTGAAGTTTTGAAAATTCCCAATCCATTTTTTTAAACTGAAAATGTTTGCACATTTGTTTGTCGCAGCAACCCGTCTGATCCATGACGACATTATGCCAAATTTCAAGAGAAACGCGGACCCCTGCACGGCCAGAGGCTGTAAGTGGCCCAAAGTTCGAGGCCACGTCAGAATTCCTGTCAGTATCTCTTCTGAGTACAGTAAGTAGCAGACTGTTCCTCAAAAACCAGTCCACCCTTAACTTTGGACTGTCACTGACACTAATTCAGGTTGGTTCCCAGCTCCACCCCTTTCCACTTAGACCACCAGGCCTCTTATTCTGTAGGTTAACCCTAATTGTCAAAAGACTATTGGCCACTGTGTTCATATTGTATCCAACTAAAATTGGCACGTTGATCTGTGGCTTGTATTGCTGCCAGGCTCTGTGATTATGCTTACAGATTCCAGAAAATAATGCACACGTACCCTAAAAGCAACAGGAAATAAGATAGTTTCACTGCCAGAGCATCTGACCCAGTTTTGTATCATAAAATACATGTAATAGATTTAAAAGGTATGATGTATTTCTGAATGAAGATGATACCAGAGATGGGGGCATATAAGTAAGTATATAGTAAGCAGAATGTTTGTGTTAATATACAGTAAGTCTTAAATAGTTATATCTTCCGACAGCAATCACTTATATAGAGTGTTTGGTCTGAAACACGGGTCTGTCAGTCACTCTGCTCTGCTGTAAGTCGAGGAGAAAACTTTCCTTGTATCCTACAACCTTTATCCAATGAGGAGAGAGAACGGCCTAAAGGGGCGGTCCTCTCTGTGTGTGCAGCCAAGGGATGCACGTGCATGTGGTGACGTAGGGACGAGGACCAATAGATCCATGACGAGGGCGGGGACTGCTAACTCCATCTGCTGACAGGAAGCTAGCCAAAATGACCGGATCGCTTACTTCTGCTTGTGTAGAAAACATTTCCCAGCAGCCTGTGCTTTCTCTCGGCAGCCGCTGATGAGGAAAACGTCATCATTAGAGCCCTCCTGACCTTCCACAAGTCCACCTGCATTCGCTTTGTGTGGAGCCGCTCGACAGATCGGGATTTTCTCAGCTTCTTCTCTGGATCTGGGTACACACACACATGCACACACACACTGGTTTTTAATGGTGACGTCTCATCGTGTTTCATTCTCGCAGAGGTTAAAAAAGCTCTGGGGGTATCAAGTTAAAATCCAACAATGTAAAACCATTATTGTTAAACGTTGTGTGTGTGTGTGTTTGCATCAGGTGCTGGTCCTACCTGGGTCGTCAGGGGGGAAGACAAGATGTCTCCCTGAAGAAAAAAGGTTGTCTGTACACAGGCACAGTGCAGCATGAAGTCCTCCACGCTCTTGGTTTCCACCATGAGCAGGTCCGCTCCGACAGGGACCAACATGTCAACATCCTGTTTGACAACATTCATAAAGGTCAGCTCACCTACACACACCTTTACCCTACAGTTCTGGGTTTTACTGACAGCACTGGACACAGACTCCCAGTCAATAAACTCTGACTTGCATGTAGGCCTGCACTGCTGTAGCCTAACCTCTCTCACACGTCTCACGCCTCCAGGATGAATTCCAGCAATAGAAAGACATCTTTAACTATAGTTTTCCATGTGGGCTGCATCCCAATATGTTACAGATACGAACGACACAACAACAACACAGCAACAATGATGTAATTTAAAAGCTGTGACAAATTTAGCAGGCTTCAGCATGACAGGTGAATTGTTCCAGAGTTTAGGGGCTAAGACTGCCAACGCCTAATGGCCCTTAGTAACAAAACTAACACAGCGACATCAGCTCACACTCAACAATCGTCAGTCATATTAGCTGCATGAGGCAAACATCAGAGCTTTCAGGTAAATGCCATAACCCAAACCTTGCCAAACATTTGCATATATCTGAGAGTAATTAAACAATTCTTTAGGCTAATTTTCCACCTTAACCTGACATCTTGTCAGCAAGATGATGAATTGATAAACCAATTTAAAAAAATAAAAAAATAAAGCTTTGCATCGCTGGCATTGTTGTTGGAAGGTTCTGGGTTTGGTCCATTGGTTTGATGATTTATGTGATTGTGAGGCTAAGGTAAAAATTTAAAAGCTGAATACACTGAAAGAGTCCAAATGATCTCTCCATCCATGCAGGGAAGGAATCAAACTTCCAAAAGGTGGACACTAACAACTTGGACACTCCCTATGACTTCCAGTCTGTCATGCATTACAGCAAGTGAGTGCATCAGTGCATGCATCTGTGTTTAAACCACCTGAGCAAGACACTTAGATACTACTTAGATTACATACATTTGAGGAAGGTGTTTCTTGCTTTGTTTATTTCTTAATGCAATAATAATAATAAAAAAACTGTTGTGCAACACTTATTATGTAGCAAATTGATATATTATACTAAGAAACCGTGAGAAATGGGGCAGTGCGTGGCACAGTGGTTAAAGACGGCCACCCCATGTAGAGGCTATAGTCCTCAACGCAGGCGGCCCTGGTTCGAATCCCGCGTTGGGCAGCCCTATCCTGCATGTCATTCCCCCTCTCTCTGCCTCCCCCTTTCCTGTCCATCTCTACTGATCTATAAAAAAAGGCATAAAAGCCAAAAAAATATACTTTAAAAGAAACCGTGAGAAATACAAGAAGCGTCCGAGTTATCAGGAACAAAGCTTTAAAAATGAGACAGTGCGTCTTTTCTTTCTAACTGTTGTGTTTGTGTTCTCAAGGTTCGCCTTCTCCAAAAACAGACAACCAACCATTGTTGCTAAGAGTGATCCTAGCCTGAACTTTGGTCAGGCTTCAAGCATGAGTGCTAACGACATTGCCCGTGTTAACAGGCTTTACCAATGCTGTGAGTAAATACTTAACACTAAATACACCAACATTAAATATGGTTGAAATATAAATTAGAAATCAGTTAATCAGAAATATTCTGTTCTTTTGTTTTGTTTTGTTTTTTCAGAATCATGTAACATCAGTGGCAGGTCGGCCTCCAGGAAGGAGCAGGTCGGCCTACCTCAACACCTAAAAGTCACTATCATGCCGCTAATTCTATCACTAATAACATAAGAGGAAGAAGAAGACAACTATCTACTACAAGCTATAGAGGCTCATAAGCAGAGGTGGGTAGAGTAGCCAAAAAAAAATTACTCAAGTAAGAGTATAGTTACTTTAGAATAGTGTTACTCAAGTAAAAGTGTGTGTGTGTGTGTGTGTGTGTGTGTGTGTGTGTGTGTGTGTGTGTGTGTGTGTGTGTGTGTGTGTGTGTGTGTGTGTGTGTGTGTGTGTGTGTGTGTGTGTGTGTGTGTGTGTGTGTCTATCTGTGATCCCGTATGTGTGTGTGTGTGGTTAACGGAGGCAAACGTTACTAGTGGCTACATTTGATTGGTGAAACGCAGTCATGTGACAGAGCCTCTGTTGGAAGTATCTCCATCAAAACATAAACAAACAGATTGTGCATTGGATTGAAGTAGCGAGTAGCGACCAGAATATAGCTCAAAATAACGTAGTAAAAGTACCGCTTCTTCTTCACAAATATACTCAAGTAAAAGTAAAAAGTATGCTGCATTGAAACTACTCCTACTACTACTTAGAAGTACAATACCCAAAGTAACTCAAGTAAATGTAACGGAGTAAATGTAACGTGTTACTACCACCTCTGCTCATAAGTGATCTACTGTGGTCAGACTTCAGCCAGGTCTGCAGCTGTTTCTGTTTCAGAAACCCTGATCAGTGAAACTGTTCTGTGGCTGCACAGGGTGACTGCATTTCTACAGTATTTCAGACTGCAGTCACCTGCTGGAAGGTGATAGCTTCAACTTTCTGCTGAAGTCAGACCAAACAGCAAAAACCCTTACTCTCTTTTTGCAGCCATCTGTAAATTTGATCAAAATATTTTACCTGTTTTCAGATACAAAGAGGATGGCTTTGTAATGACACATGGCTGACACAAAGCAAAGAGACATTGATGTATTTTTGATGGTTGTTGATTAAGCTGTTGACAGATGCAGCTGTGACATTAACAGAACCACCTTATATATTGAATAATAACTTCATCACACGCCAGTTGTCATTCTTCTTCCTATTTTGGGGGTTAATTTGTTATACCACTAAGCCATTTCTGGTTCGTAATCAATTACTTCTGTTCCATTTATTTTTCACTTAACTACAGTAAGCATTAATACAATTATAAAATATAAATCATAAATCATATAAATATTTATGTTAATATAAGTCTTAAATAGTGTTGGGACTCAGCCCAGTCAAAATGGAGTACAAGACAGCATGGCTTCTTTGTCTCCCAGACAAAGGAAAACCATTGAACTCAATCCTTCACCTCTTCGCACCTAGGTGTGAAACCTCCACTACTGACCCCCCATTGGTCAGGTATGGCCCCAGGACCTGTGAGGTTACAGGCCATATAAAAGGAGAAGTTCCCTTCTCCTCTCCCTCTCTCCTCGCTCTCTTCTCAGTGGTTCTCAGAAGGAGCTGCCGCTCCTCTGAGTTCCCTCGCTCTTCGCCCTCTTCTTCACTTCAGCAGGAGCTGCCGCTCCTCTCAGCTCCTCACCTGGAGCTACTGCTACAGCTCTCCAATCTCCTTGAGGCCTGCACAAGGCAGACGCCTCCACTGGTAGCGCCGCGAGTGCCTACCAACGGATTAAAGAAAAGGAACCAGCTAGCACGAAGCAAGCTCTGCTAGTTGAGCAACGGAGCCACAACGCCAAGCAGAACAACCAACCAACTCTGCAAGAGAAGGACTCTCCTCAACGGAACTCAAACTACACAGCCAGGACGGCTGTAGTTCACTGGACAAAGACACAATCACTGGACTTAACTTCCACAACAGGACCAGCAAAACCTGCAACCGCAGGAATCCCCACCAGCACCGGGAACTTCTCACCCTCACGTGACTTGGTAACATAACTGGGCCTAGTTAGGATTACCTCGCACCTTGACTAAGCATAGAATACCTCAACCATGCCAATGTATGTATTGATTGAAATCAGTTTAAATACTTGAGCTTTGTTGTTGTTATTTGTTGTTGTCAGTTAGAGCCTGATCTTCACTTAAGCTGTATGTTTAGTTTGTGACCTGATCGTTGAACAAAGGGACACCTTTGCTCACCTCCCCCACATCACATGCGGTTGGCCTTAGAAGTCTCAGGACTGGCCCCTCCATCTTTTCCATTGTCTGAGGTCACACTTCACACCTCACAGACACATGGTCACCGACACATAGCCATACACTCTCACCAACACACACACACGTGTACCTAGTGTATGTAGCTTGTCTTAGGCCCCGTCCAGACGAATCCGTTTTTTTCGAATCCGGATAAATACTTTATCGGATTGGCCTCGCGTCCACACGGATCCGGCGTTTTCAGGGGGTGAAAACGGTATTTTTTGAAAACGGGTCCCAGAGTGGGAAAATTTAAAAACGCCGCCCCAGCGTTTTCGTCTGGACCGCCAAAACTGACTTTTTCTAAAACAATGATGTCATGCCCCCCGCCGCTCTACCTGTAACCTGAGACACACACACAGACACACACACCGCTGCAGCTGCTGCACACTGACAGTCTGGACGTAGTAACAACAACAACAACGGCCGTTGTTCAACAACAACGGCCGACTGCCGTCGCGTCGCTAGACGCTGCGGCTGAATCGCGTCTGTTTAATCATCACTGATCATCATATTTACTCTGACACGACTCCCTGTCAACATTTAATCCCATGTTTGAGTTTGAATACAGCGGGGGACTTCTTCTATTGAATTACAGCGGGGACTTCCCGTCTTCTTCAGCTGTTTTTTAGCTGTGTTTATGTGTGGCAGCGCCACACACGCTCCACACACGCCTGCAGTATGTAGGTACTACAGCGTTTTGGGCCGTTTTCAGGTGATCGTGTGGACGCAGATATTTCTGAAAACGATGCCGTGTTTACGGAGATTTTTTTCAAAACGATTAAGAAAAAGATCGGATTCGGTGAAGCCGCGTATTCGTCTGGACGGGGCCTTAGTATCATGTTTTGTTATTCCATTTTCTAGATGTGTCCAATAAACTTCCTTGAAACTTTACTTGTCTGTTAATGTTGTACAATAGTGAGTATGCCAACCTCTACGCAGTAGAACTTCTAAATCCTTCAACTTTGCAGCTATTGATAATGTTAATTTATAATTATTAACTTAATCATTAAACAAGGTTCTATATTAATAGTTAGCACACCCTTATGAGACTGACTTTGGTACATTGGCTGTCTGGTGCCCCGAGGTGGATTTAATGAAATTAAATCCCATTAATAATTTTTTATAGTAATTATTAATATTTTGGTATTGATATTTTACTAATTTGATAGCCAATAACCCTCTTAATAATAACTTTACTTATAGTTGGTATAACCCCAACATAAATGGTGCTTCCGTTGTGAGGCATCATAATAAATCTAAATATCCTTAATAACCTTACCTTATAAGTTGTGTTAGAGCACAACAATAGTTACAGACGGCAATCACTTATATAGAGTGTTTGGTCCGAAACACGGGTCTGTCAGTCACTCTGCTCTGCTGTAAGCCGAGGAGAAAACTTTCCTTGTATCCTACAACCTTTATCCAATGAGGAGAGAGAACAGCATAAAGGGGCGGTCCTCTCTGTGTGTGCAGCCAAGGGATGCGCGTGAATGTGGTGGCGTAGGGACGAGGGCGGGGACTGCTAACTCCATCGGCTGACAAGAAGTTAGCCAAAACGACCGGATCGCTTACTTCTGCTTTAAATGAGTATAATGAGTATCTAGTTGCTAAAGCTATAGCTGTGAGAAATGTAGTTTGTTCAAAATACTGCCAAGTTGAACTACAAGTATTTTTACAAGTTACACTTGCAATACCTTCCCCAACACTGTGTCTCTGCATATGGCATGTTGTGCAAAGACAGTAGCGTCTTTGTTTACAGCATGTTGCGCAAAGTTAAAATGAGCATTTATGTCATTGTTTGGGTTTATGGATCAAATCAGACGGGTTATAGTTGTTTTTTCCAATTTCCGATCCTGAAATTATGGCCAGCATCGGACCGGACCATCCAACGGATTTCTCAATTTCTAAGTGTGGCAAGTGCAGGAGGGAAATGTTGTACCAACAATGCCACCTGGGGAGTTTCACCCCAGGAGATAGTTAAATGTTTGAAGAAAAATAGTTAGATACCTTTACTATTGTTACAGGCTGCTACAGGTTCGAAATACCACTGGCAAGAGACACTTTTAGAAAAGTATAAAAACAATTTTATTTTACAATTAATCAATGAAATGCATCAAATCGACATAGGCTGCATAATATTTAAATATTTAAACTGGGGCCAAGAGGAGGGGGTGAGAGGGTCATCCTCCTGCATGCAGAGAAGATCAGACACAGAGTGGGGTGGAAGAATGGAGACCAAAGACTGAATGGCAGACAAAACAGGACCCAGATGTGAATTTTGCTGAATGCTGCTGGGGACCAAAGTGCCAGGCAAAGGTGGAAGGGCCCAATGGGAGACAGGCACATACTGTTGCGGCAGTGCGTCCACGTTCCTGTTGCTGCGCCCAGAACGGTATTTAATTTCAAGATCGAAGACCGCAAGCTCAGCAGCCCACCTATGCTCTGCAGCTCCAAGTTTAGCAGACTGAAGACTGGGTTATTGTCTGTGTACATGACACATTTGTGCCCTAACAAATACTCCTGAAACTTCTCCGTCACGGCCCATAGAGCTGTAGTTGGACATATTGCACTCAGTGGGGCGGAGACCCCTTCTGGCGTAAGCCACTGGTCTCACAGCACTGTTTGTCTCCTGTGAAAGTACAGCACCAAGCCCACTATGGCTGGTATCAAAAGTCAGTGTAAACCAGCTTAGACTTCAGAGCACTAAAGCTCTCCTCACATTGAGGCGTCCATACAGCCCCAGTGTCTGACCTGACCCTAATTGACTTGGTACCAGCAAGATTGGCTACCAACTGATGCAAGGGCTTGGCTAGCTTGGCAAAACCATCAACAAAGTGGCGATAGGAGCTAGCGAAACCCAAAAAGGAACGCAACTCTGAGATGTGACGGGGTGGGGGTGCCGCCAACTAGCCACAACCTCAATTTTCCTCGGATCTGTAGCCACTTCCTGGCTACAGAGCTTTGGCTTTAAGGCCTTCTCTCTGGAGCCATCCGAGCACCGTCTCCAGCCCCTGCAGATGTTGCTCAACGGAAGATGAAAAGATGATGTCGTCGAGGTACAGCAGCAGGGACTGACCCTGCTGATCGCTGAACATCCGCTGCATCAGCTGCTGGAAGGTGTTTGCGGTGTTGCAGAGGCCAAAGGGCATCCAATTGAATTCAAAAAGACCGAAGGGGGTGCAAAAGACGGTCTTGGGACGGTCCTGCTCAGCCACTGATTGTACCCGCTTACCTGGTCGAGGGTACTGTAGAAAACCAGCAGGCCCCTGAAAGTGCGTCCAAGCTTTCCTCAATACGAGGCAGTGGGAAGGCATCCTTTCTGGTTTTGCTGTTGAGGAGCCGGCCCGGTAGTCCACACACAGCCGCAAGCTACCATCCCTCTCCCTCACCAAAACAATGGGGGATTCAAATCGCTTTGTTACTTTCATCGATTTTAAACTTTGGCGGCTCTGTCACTTGTCTTTTTGCCACTCAGTGAGCGTTCCACAGCGACTTCTGAGTACCATGACGTCACATGCGTACCCTCTATACACCATAGAAGGGTTTTTTGTAGAACCTCTCATTGGAGGGTCTGGGTGTAACCTTTCACAGATGGTTCTTGGTATAACCGTTCATGTTGGGGTCTAGGTATAACCCTATATGTTGGGTTCTAGGTAGAACCCTCCAAAAGGGTTCTAGGTGAAACCTTTATAAAAGATTTTACTAGGAGCCTGTAGTGTCTGGCAACTCACGTTGTGAGTATGCGTGTGACTATGCGTGATGACGTCACAGTACGTAACATGTATGGAAGCGGAAAGGAAGTCAATAAAGAGTGTGATGACTGTCCGAGCGAGTCAGTGAGTTAATGTTAAAAAGAAGAAGTGAGAAACATTACAAATGGCGACGAGGATCTAAAATGGTACGCGGAGAAAGCAGAACCAGTTGAAACAAAAAAGTTGAATCTGGCGAGGAGGAAGAAGAAAAGTGAACGGACGAGCATGGCGCTACCGGCGGTAACTCCCTTTGATGTGTTGAGCGACTCGGCTAATGTCGGCGTCCGCTGGCAAAAATGGCTAAATAGTTTTGAACTCTATTTAGTTGCGTCGGGAATCCGCGACGATGCACGGAAAAGAGCCCTGTTACTACATTTAGCAGGAGCTGAAGTCCAAGACATCTTCTTCACTATATGCGACTGCAAACGACGGTGGATATGACGGTGCAGTAAACAAGCTGAATGACTATTTTACACCGCAAAAAAATATCCCCTATGAGAGACACGTGTTTAGACAAGCAGAACAAACACAAGGAGAGTCCATAGACAGTTTTGTGCGCAGATTAAAGAAGCTTGCAGCTACATGCGAGTTTGGGGATAACAGAGACGATTTCATACGTGATCAAGTGATTGATAAATGCTCGTCAAACACACTGCACAGACGCTTGCTGCGAGAAAAAGATTTAAAACTCCCAGACCTCCAAGACATTGCAAGAGTGATGGAGACAGCAGATTATCAAGCTGAAAGGATGGAGAAATTAACAGTTAATGCTGTGGAAAAGAAATGGGACAAAAGTAAAGATAAATCTGTAAGACCCAGATTCTCCAAGACCCAAAGTCAGTCACCACGTGAAGAACACAGCATGAAGTGTTTCAGGTGTGGACGTACAGGACACATGAGCCGTGAGTGCACAGTGACAAAAAACAAAAAGTGTAATAACTGTGGGAAAGAAGGACATTTCGCAAAGATGTGTAAGACAAAGAAAACACATAAGGTAAACAGAGTCACAACCACAGTAACACACCAAGGACCCAGCGACAGTGAAGATGACCATGTGTTTACAGTAAATGAATGTGCTGCTGAGGGAACACAAGTCAAAAAGTTGCATCAAGCTACAGCGTCCAGTGAAGAGAGTCTATCCATTCGGCTCTACAACACCACTCCATGTAAAAGGTGTTTTCACTGCTGAATTCAAAGCTAATGAGACATCAGAAACAATCACAGCAACAATTCAAGTGATTGAAGAGGCACAAATCTGTGTGTTAGGCAGACACACCGCTGTGAAATTGGGACTTCTGCACATCGGCCCTATTGAACATGTGAACACAGTCCAGCCACAAGACATAAAAGCTTTCACAGCTGAAATAGAGGAAAAATACAAAGACTGTTTTCAGGGCTTAGGAAAATTGAAAGACTTTAAGCTCAAGCTGCATGTGGATGACAGTGTACGGCCAGTTGCACAGCCTGTTCGCAGGATCCCTTTCAGTGTGAGAAAGCAAGTGGAGGACAAATTGAAACAACTTGAGGAAGCTGATGTCATTGAGAGAGTGAACGGACCAACACCGTGGGTATCACCGCTGGTTGTGGTACATGGTAAGAAAGAGCCTAGATTGTGTGTGGACATGCGCAGAGCGAATGAGGCCATAGTGCGAGAAAGGCACCCCATCCCCGTCATAGACGAAATACTGGAGGACATGACAGGAGCCACAGTATTCTCAAAAATTGATCTGAAGTGGGGATACCATCAAATAGAGCTGGAGCCAGAGTCAAGGTCGCTCACTACTTTTGTAACACACACAGGGCTATGGCGTTACAAGAGGCTGATGTTCGGTATCTCATCTGCACCTGAGATATATCAGCACATCATTGGACAAGTCCTACAAGCCATTCCGGGAGTGCACAACATATCAGATGACATCATTGTATCAGGAGAAACCATACAGAAACATGATGAGAGGCTGCACCAAGTCATGCAACGATTGCAAGAGAGGCATCTGACAGTCAACAGCAAAAAGTGCCAATTCAGAATGTCACAACTGGAATTCATGGGACATGTGCTATCCAAAAATGGAATAGGAGCAGCTCAGTCTAAGATCGAGGCAGTGGAGAATACACGTCGACCAACGAATGCTGCTGAGGTGAGGAGCTTTTTGGGATTTGTGAATTATTGTGGCAGGTTCATCCCTAATCAAGCCACAACGTCTGAACCGCTCAGGAGGCTCACAAGGCAGTCCTGCAAATGGACATGGGGATCAGAGCAGGAAACGGCATTTGTGGAGTTAAAGAGACAGCTGGCCAGTTCTCATGTAATGGCATATTTCAAACAAGATGCAGAGACACACGTGGTTGTGGATGCTAGTCCAGTGGGATTAGGAGCGATACTGAGCCAGAAACAAAGTGACGGAACACACAAGCCTGTCTACTATGCTAGCCGAGCCTTGTCTGATGTAGAGCGTCGCTATTCCCAGACTGAAAGAGAAGCCCTCGCTATTGTGTGGGCATGTGAGAAATTTCATGTATTTCTCTATGGAAAAGACTTTGTGTTGGTCACCGACCATAAACCTCTGGAAACAATCTATTCACCAAAATCCAAACCGCCTGCCAGGATTGAAAGATGGGCTTTGCGGCTGCAGCCATATCGCTTTAAGGTCGTCTATAAGCCAGGCCCACAGAACGCAGCTGATTCGCTGTCACGCCTAACAGTCAACCAGCCAGTACAGAAAGGAACAATGGAGGACCATGTTTGCTGGGTGGCTCAACATGCAGTGCCGCATGCTTTCACACCACAGCAAATGGAGGAATTGTCAGCAGCAGACCCCACTCTAGTTACTTTACGGAGCTGTATCAAAACTGGTGACTGGAGTAAATGTGAACCTGTTTATCAGACAGTTAAATCTGAGCTCTCCACCGTGGGGAAAATAGTGTTGAGAGGTTCAAGAATTGTGATTCCTCAGGCTGCACGACGACAGACACTGATGTTAGCTCATGAAGGTCATCAAGGAATAGTAAAAACAAAACAGAGACTGAGAACAAAAGTGTGGTGGCCGGGAATTGATCGAGAAGCTGAGGAGCTAGTGAGGTCATGTCATGCATGTCAAATCAACAGTCCGACTTCACAGGAGGTTCCTACCACTAGAACAGAGCTCCCAGCAAAACCATGGCAGATGCTAGCTATGGACTTGTGTGGACCATTTCCATCAGGGCACCATCTGCTGGTACTGACTGACTATTACTCCAGGTGGGTGAGTGTTGATATCCTTCAGAACCCCACCTCTGTGAACATAATTAATCGTTTGAGACACTCATTTGCAACACACGGGCTCCCAGAATGCATTGTGACAGATAACGGCACTCCATTTCTGTCAAAGGAATTCAAAACATCTGCAGGAACATGGGATAACACATTGCCGTGTCACGCCATACTGGCCTCAGGCAAATGGCGAAGTTGAAAGGCAGAACAGAACACTTTGTAAGGCCATACGTGCAGCTCACGCTGAAGGAAAGGACTGGCGCACTGAGCTGGACTCTTCTGGCTTATCGCAGCACTCCGCACTGTGTCACAGGTCGCAGTCCGGCCGAGCTACTATTCAACCGCCAGATCAGAACCAAACTTCCTGAACTGTCAGCATCTCAGCTGCAACCTGCAGGACAAGATGCTGCTGTGCGTACAGCTGATGCTGTGAGGAAGGAGAAGGGACGTGTACATGCAAACACAGTCAGAAGAGCAAAAGAAAGCACGGTGAAACAGGGTGACAAAGTACTGTTACGGCAGCAGAAGAAGAACAAATTATCAACAGCATATGAACGTGACCCCTACACAGTGATAAATCGGAAAGGTCAATCAGTCATCATTGAAAAGGATGGCAAGAAGATGATGCGTCATGTATCATTTGTGAAGCTATGGGTTGAGCGTGAACAAGACACTGCTGAGCCGAATCGTGTAACTCAACCTGCTGAAATACTGCCGGATGACGCTCCCCAGCAGGATGGTAGACCTCAAAGAACCAGGAGGCTACCAGCTCATCTCACACACTTTGTCACTTAGACAGACAGTGCCAAAAAGGGGCAGAATAATCCCCGGCGCATGTCTTAATGGCAGGGTAGTCCACCCCTCGCCATTCAGGTTGTTATAACATGAAAGGAAGAAAAAAACAAAAAAAAAATGCATCTCAAATAAGAACTCTGAGCTAAAAATTATTGCTTTGTTACATTTTGTGTAAAAGGAAGAAGTTAAAGTTTCCTAAATTGACGATTTCTTGATATATTTGATAGCTATATTTTGAGCAAACTGAAGAAGTTTCGTGAAATTGAGTTTATGGTTGTAATAAGGTTTTGGTTAAATCGATAAGTTTGAATACATCCCTAGCCTTAACAAAACTATTTTGGTTACAGTATAATGAAGGGGAATTTATGTTTTGTATGCAAGAGTATTGAACACGAATAAGTGTCACAGTAAAGTTATAATTGAGTCTGTTATAAGTGTAACATGTTAAGAAAACAGTATTACAAGGTTACAGATGTTATCACAGGTTGGTACATTATCAACAATTTAAGTAGTGTTAATGGTTGTATAATGGGTTATTGTGATGTAAGTCATTATCTAGAAGGGGAGGGATGTAGTGTCTGGCAACTCACGTTGTGAGTATGCGTGTGACTATGCGTGATGACGTCACAGTACGTAACATGTATGGAAGCGGAAAGGAAGTCAATAAAGAGTGTGATGACTGTCCGAGCGAGTCCGTGAGTTAATGTTAATAAGAAGAAGTGAGAAACATTACAGAGCCAAAAAGGGTTCTCCTATGAATATCTAATAGGCTCTATGCCGAGGGTCACATGACCAAACCGGAAAACGGGTAACTCCACTTCTGCTTAGATTCTGACAAGCACAACGCGCGGTAAAAACAAATCAAACAGACCACAGCCAGCTACTTCTACGCGTTCTTTTGCTACAGGTAGTTATAACGTTATAGTCTCTTTTATGTTGTATGTAATGTATAATGTTTTTTATCGCTTTTATGTTTTATGTTTGAAAAATGTCGAGTAAAGACAGGGAAAAGAAGGTGAAGTGCTAGCTTTTGCTGTGTTCCTGAATGCCCTATGTCAGGGAGATTCAACAGCTCTGTCAGTTTACATTCGTTCCCCACGGATGTGGACCAAAGAAAGAAGTGGATTCACAATATTAAAAGAAAAAACTTAATAATAAAAAAGAGCACCACCGTCTGCAGCCAGCACTTCCTTCAGACCGACGTCATACAAGGAGGTTACAAGTTGTATATTAGGCTAAATGTTTTTTTTATGTTAACAATGGACATTGTTGAATAAACTTCATATTTCATTCCTTTGTGTAATCTTTTTTTCAAACTGGTAATTGCAAAGTATACAGAAATATAGAGAAGGCATTTTTAAGAGCTTTTAACCTTTTTACCATGTCCACAAGATGTTTTTTACATTATAGGCTACATTACATATGAGGAAAATAAGCAGTGGAAGTCTTAAATGTTTATTTCCATGTTGGAATAGCAGTGAACCGATAGATGATAGGCTCATAAAAACAGATTAACTAAGCCAGTAATCAATCGTGAGAATTTGCAGGGAACAAGTAGTCTATAACCTGGCAGTAAGTTACAAACAGCGAGAGTTAGCATTAGCACAACTATTAACATTAAGCTTGTCCATTTTCGTGGTAGGAGCTTTAGATATGATTCGATGGACGTCGGACATGCTCAGATTGGGTAATTCCTGCAGGCATCGTGAATAAAAAAGTTGTTGTGCCATCCTGGGAAGAGCAACAACAAAATCGTGGAAAAATGAAGTGGGTTTGATTCGTTTTTACCGCTCGTTGTGCTTGTCAGAATCTAAGCGGAAGTGGAGTTACCCGTTTTCCGGTTTGGTCATGTGACCCTCGGCATAGAGCCTATTGTAGTGTTCCACTTTTATGCAAAGCTTTTTGATAAGCTAGTACTGATAATGCATGTGTGTAATTTAGCCCAGCCTTGTTTGAACAACAAAGTATCTAGCATCTAAAATATGTGCCAACAACTGTCACAGGCAGCCAAACCACATTCCTGTGTTTTGTTCTTAATGGATGTCAGTTTAGCTGTTGCTGTTTAACTGCTTTAAATTGTCCAATAATACAAAAGGCGGTGTTCACTTAAGGGAAAGCTCACATGAGCGATGTGTTGTGTAATTAGTGTAATTATTGCTCCTACAGATTCTTTCAGACAAATATCTGAATGTGCTGGCTGTCCTTAAAGTAATGAACATAGACAACAACTAAGAGCACATTTCTTCTAAGCATGTGATCTAAAAGTGTATGTATTATTCCCCAAAGTTTTATGCAAAATCTTTCAGAAGCTTTCTGAATCATTGTAGCTTACTATTTGAGAATATGTTATTTAGGGTTGAGGTTTTCATTGTAAGCTTTCAAAAAAGCAGTGTTTCCTGGTTTCTGGACCAATGCCCTCTGTGTTAAAGGGAAAATACATCTGCAAACTGCTCATCCATTCACATGCATTCCCCTGTCCACAAACAACCAATTGCTGAATGATGATGTGTTGATGTATTGAATCAGATTGCCTCATCCCTGAAAAGCTTTGCAACCTAGAGACATATTGTTAGATTTATCAGAAATGGGACAGCAAATTTTGCGTAAATGATTTTAGACAACAAACACACTGCTCAGTACTGTACATGTGAAAATGAATGTCATAGAGCATTGCATTGATAGTAATACTGCTTTATATTTTTCTATGTGGTTCCAGTTAGTGCTGATCTGTTTTAGACTCTTATTTTAAGTGTAAGCCTGTCCTGCCTGGTTGAGACTTAATTAATGGGTGTATACCTACAAGGTCGAGATGGTGTAAAATTAAAATAAAAAATACATGGGTTGTTGACAAATAAGTAAAAAAAAACATTTTTTTGCAAAACACATTTTTTTAAGAAAAAAAAAATTCATATAGTTCAAAATCTGATATTTGAGAATATATAACTGATCACTAACTTTTTCAATTTTTTCACAGTTTTTTTGAACATCTTCTCTGACCTGCACCATAAATGTGTCCTATGGTGTGACGTAAAAAAAAATTAAGAAAAAAAACTTCAATACTACACAAAGCATGAGAAAGATTTATCTTAATTGTGAGACACTTATTTTCATATAGTGTTACTTATTTAATGAGAAATTATGAATAACATGATTTTTTCCCCATGACTTGTCATGACCGTTTTCAATAAATGCAATGAATGCGAGTCAAACTTTGATGTCAACCTTTCAAAACTGTTGAAAAAATTTAAATAATTCAAGGTGAATGATGATAATATATGCCCTAATGCAATACTCAACCATTTTTTAGGATATTTTCGACATACAAATACATTTTTGGTTCTTTTGTGTGTTACACCATAGGACATTATGTCACACTAAAGGACAGAAATAGTCATTAAAGAGAAATTGAGAGATGTTACATTGAAATATTTTTCATATAACTTTGAAAATGACAAAGATGAAAGAATATTCTTTTTTTTCCTTTTTTTTTTTACAAACAATATCAACCATATTTTTAAACAAAGTAAAAAAAATAATAGTTTTCACCTAACTAACGTACAAAAACAAAAAATATTTAAATTAATGTAGCTATTGCATTTAAAAACACTGAAAATGGCCAAGGTAAGAAAATCTGTTGTGCATGCAAATGCATTTTTAAAGAGACCTTGGGTGACATATTTGGCCTTTGGTGTGACAGCTAAAGGTGCCACACCGAAGGACATTCCTGTCACACTAAAGGACATGTCAGCCTTTTGTGTTCATAAGAGGCTTCAGTAACAGGAATTTGAATGTGGACCTTCAATTAAAGGTTATAGCTACAACTTTTTCATCAAAAGGATACATTTTTCAAAAATAATGCATCCACAGAATGTCTAGAGGGGTGCAGAATAAAAGTATTAATTTTACTGAATTTCTTTAGTATATAAATAATTGTTTAATAAATTTTGGCGGGTCCGAAATATATAAAAGTGGGTACGGAAAGTATTCAGACCCCTTTAAATTTTTCACTCTTTGTTTCATTGCAGCCATTTGCTAAAATCAAAAAAGTTCATTTCATTTCTCATTAATGTACACTCAGCACCCCATCTTGACAGAAAAAAACAGAAATGTAGACATTTTTGCAAATTGATTAAAAAAGAAAAACTGAAATATCACATGGTCATAAGTATTCAGACCCAGTGGCGTGCACGGGGGGGGGGGGGGCGGCAGGGGGGGCGGTCGCCCCCCCTCGTGGCCCAATTGTTGAAAAACGCGTGCTAAAGTGCCCCCTGGGAGCCAAAACGCGCGTTAAAGTGCCCTCTTGGAAGCCAAAACACGTGCTAAAGTGCCCTCATGGGGGCCAAAACGTGTGCTAAAGTGCCCTCTAGGAGCCAAAACGTGTGCTAAAGTGCCCTCTAGGAGCCAAAACGTGTGCTAAAGAGCCCTCTAGGAGCCACAATGCGTGCTAAAGTGCCCTCTAGGAGCTGAAACGCGTGCTTAAGTGCCCTCTTGGGAGCCAAAACGCGTGCTTAAGTGCCCTCATGGTAGCCAAAACGTGTGCTAAAGTGCCCTCTAGGAGCCAAAACACATGTTAAAGTGCCCTCTTGGAAGCCAAAACACATGTTAAAGTGCCCTTGGAAGCCAAAACGTGTGCTAAAGTGCCCTCTTGGGAGCCAAAACACGTGTTAAAGTGCCCCCTTGGAAGCCAAAATGCGTGCTAAAGTGCTCTCTAGGAGCCAAAACGTGTGCTAAAGTGCCCTCTTGGGGGCCAAAACACGTGTTAAAACAGGCCAAATCAACGTTTTTTTAGTCTTAAGGTATCGATATTAAAACAGGCCAAATCGATGTTAAAAAAGGCCAAAATTATTTCGCCGCCGACCTGTGGTCGCCGGCCAAACGCACCATGTCACTACAGACTCACTCTTGTCATTTTCTGAAACTTGGCAGCCCTGAAAGTGCCCCCTAGGAGCCACATCTAGGAGCCAAAACATGTGCTAAAGTGGCCTCTTGGGAGCTAAAACACGTGTTAAAGTGCCTTCAGGGAAGCCAAAACGCGTGCTAAAGTGCCCTCTTCAGTGGCGAGGACGCGCTATTAGGTGCCCCTTTTTTTCCTTTTCGCCCCTGCCCTTCAAAAAGTCTGTGCACGCCACTGTTCAGACCCTTTGCTCAGGATTGAGTAGAAGCACCCTTTTGAGCTAGTACAGCCATTTGTCTTCTTGGGAATGATGCAACAAGTTTTTCACACCTGGATTTGGGGATCCTCTGCCATTCTTCCTTGCAGATCCTCTCCAGTTCCGTCAGGTTGGATGGTGAATGTTGGTGGACAGCCATTTTCAGGTCTCTCCAGAGATGCTCAATTGGGTTTAGGTCAGGGCTCTGGCTGGGCCAGTCAAGAATGGTCACAGAGTTGTTCCGAAGCCACTCCTTTGTTATTTTAGCTGTGTGCTTAGGGTCATTGTCTTGTTGGAAGGTGAACCTTCGGCCCAGTCTGAGGTCCTGAGCACTCTGGAAGAGGTTTTCTTCCAGGATATCTCTGTACTTGGCCGCATTCATCTTTCCTTCAATTGCAACCAGTCGTCCTGTCCCTGCAGCTGAAAAACACCCCCATAGCATGATGCTGCCACCACCATGTTTCACTGTTGGGATTGTATTGGGCAGGTGATGAGCAGTGTCTGGTTTTCTCCACACATACCGCTTAGAATTAATGCCAAAAAGTTCAATCT